>NC_089269.1:2187500-3462500 GCF_963930625.1 Muntiacus reevesi
AAGACTTAAAGGTGAAACAAAAAACTTTCAAACTTTTAGAACAAATATAACAGGAAGGTATTTTTTTTGTCAGTTTATGCTTTATTAGAATTGTGTAAATATTTTACTACAGATTTCACAGTGCCTATAACTCATTTTGTGCATTTAACTCATTTTGTGCATACAGATTTCTCAGGAGGCAAATACAAAGCTCTAATCATAGAAGAAAAAATCAATTAGACTGCATTTACCTGAGAACTTGTGTTCATCAAAATATTTCATAAAGAATGTGAAAAGATTATCCAAAAACTAAAAGATGTTTGCAACATATTCAACAAATAAATCATCAAAATTCAGAATATATTTTTAAATCTCTACAAAATAATAATAAAAGCAAACAATCCAGAAGAAAATGGGCAAAAAGGTATGCATTAGCTTTGCACAGAAGAGAAATCATGAGTTGCAAGTAAACAGAAGGAAAGATGGGCTTCCAAGGTGAATCTAGTGGTAAAGAATCCGCCTGTCAATGTAGGAGATGTAAGAGGCACAGGTTTGATCCCTGGGTGGGGAAGATTCCCCAGAGGAGGGCAAAGATCACCTGGAGGAGGGCATGGCGACCCATTCCAGTACTCTTGCCTGAAGAATCCCACGGACAGAGAAGTCTGGTGGGCTATAATCCACGGGATTGCAGAGAGTCAGACACGACTGAAGCAATTTAGCACACATGCATAAAGATAGATGTACATCTTCATTAGTAAGTTAGTAATCACTGAAGTGCTAATAAACACCAAAGTGTCACATAATTTTACATGTACTAGATTTCCTAAAGTTAGTAAATCTGGAAATAAGTAAATCTAGCAAAGATGTAGAGAAAATGAAAATTCCCATACCCTCTAGTTGTAGTGTCAATTTGAACAATTATTGGATAAACAATTTAGAAGTTATTTTGTAAATACAAAAAGAAGCATATCCCATGACTGAACAATCTATTCACAGGTATTAGTATAGGCCAGAAGTCTTCAAATTGTGTATATATAACCCTGGGTACATAAGGAGTTCCTTACAGACACAGATACATTTTAAGGATTAAACTGTTAGATTCCCATCTTCCATGGGAAATGTATGTATTTTGAAGTGATCTGAGAACATGCCTATATTAGAGCCTAGATATTTCATGAGAATTATTTTTCACCTCTTTTCACAAAATCATCCTTTCTTAGACTTTATTTTTAAAAAAATAGCTCTCACTCATCTTTGATTTCATAATGCATTATCCTAAACAGTATAAATTCCAAGGAAGCCAAATTATTGAAACCATTAAAATTACTGGTGATAGAGAATCTTCTTTTAATGATGGGAGCATCCACAATGACTTTTTGATCATATGGCCTTGCATTTTTCCCAGTCTTGTATATAAATGTGTTTCTATCAAGGACAAAGTGGATATTAGAAATAACACCCACCTACCACCACACACACACACACACACACACACACACACACACTGTATCAGGTGGCAATTAATATATAAATATCTCTGTGTGTGTGTGTGTGTGTGTGTGTGTGTGTGTGTGTGTGTGTGTGTGTGTGTATTGCAGAGTGAGAATACGGTGTCTGATGAATACTTTCACTCAACAGCCTCACCTTCCCATGCCCTACAACTGTGGGAAAAGGTATTGTACCTGAGGAAAAGACCCTTGTTCATGAGAGGAGAGCAAAAAAGGGCGAGGGTAAGAAATGTCAAAGACAGCAACACAAGACAAGTTTCCATGTCTTATCACTCTATTTATTATATAACTAAGATATTCAGAACATTTGAACATGCACCCTAGAATTAAAACAGTGTGCTTCAGACTGCATGCCCTGACTTTGTCTGGAACTGTTTCTGGATTGGATATTTTACACGATTTCAAAATTTTTAAATGAAAATGTTTATGCTATTTCTGACATCTAAGCATCACATCTTTGAGAAAATGGAACATATATTAGAGGTTAAAAATGTTTTGTATCTTCTTGAACATTTATTATTCATAGGAGAAACATTTCCCAGCATTTTACCAAGAAAAAAAATTATCAGACACTTTAAAAACATATTTTCTTTTGACTCAGTAATAAATATCCTTTCTGGCACTTATCAACCACTTTTCTGCTTGCTGAGTCCTTCCTATGGGAATAGAAAATTCTACTATGCACATGCACACTTAGCAATGATTACTCCAATACTTGGTATAAGCTCTACATTCACTGGTGGACTAGGATTTTCTCTTATCATGAATTTCCATTGGATTTATCTCATTTCAGTAGTCAGTGACAGTCACCCTAGAACCAGAAACAAATGCAAATTAATAGTATTTATTTGTATTAACTTAAATACATCTAAATACATTTTCAAATAAAGTTTTACTTTAAGTTCAATAATTGTTTTCCAAAATGGCTTTAACCAACTGTGTACTAATAACAATTGTTATAGCTAAATCCAGAAAATAATTAACACTTAATGGTCTTAAAGGCAAAAGAAATTTTTTTTAAAATCAAGTTTATATACATAACTTTTATTTTAAAGTATAGCAGGGTGACTAATAAAAAGAATGTAACTGCAAATATATATTGCATTAGGATAAAATTCTATGGGAGTAGTGAAATGAAATTATGACTCCAGGAAGAAAGAACATTAAAATTTTGACTTTTAAAAAAGACCTTTTCATCTGCATTTTTATATAAATGATAATGAGTTTAAAAAGCACAATGGTATTTGTATTCCATTGGCTCTATTTTTAAAAAGAATATTACAGTGTCAGTTTAAAATGTAAAATTAAAAATATACCAGAAATTACATCACTTAAACTGTTGATTTTTAAAAAATTAGATGCCAAGTTAAAAATGTATGCAGTCACACAAATTTTCAAAATTCTGTTGTAGGATATGTGAACAAAATTTTGACTACATATAAATATATATCTATATATATATAGATCTTCTTGATCCAGGGATCAAATCCAGGTCTCCGGCACTGTAGGCAGATTCTTTACCATCTGAGTCAGCAGGGAAGCCCCATAATATACAACATACAAATATATATATATATATAAGAGGAAGCCTTTTGCATAGGTACATTTAGGAATCACATACAATATTTTTTGTTCTTTTTTCCTCTCAACAGTGACAAATATTAATTGAACACTCATTACATCCGGTAACTTTCTGGGCTTAAACAAAAAATCAATACACAAGCATCTCTGTCCAGGTGCAATTTATACTTTAGAAGCATATTTATAGCAACATGAGAATACAAAAAAATAAACAAAGAAAAGAAACCAGCCATAGCCAAGTCAAGTGTCCATACAAAGAAGAAAGGATAATCACTGAATTAACATTAAACAGTGGTAAAAGTAAATATACTTAGCTATAGGCAACAAGTTAACTCAAAAACATTACTTGTAGTATGACAGAATTTTTACAAAGTTCAAAAAAATTAGGATAAAACAAACATTTGAAAACATTAACATGTGACAAAATTATCAATATGTGGTTTATAATACGTGGTGAAAAGACATAATTCTTACCCATCTGGGACTGTCACAAGAATGGATTAACTAACAATGAACAAAAACAGCTTCCAACGTTAGAAATCAAGTTCTGGCCCTGAGGCTCTTTAGGTCCAGGGGCAGATTCAGAGGTGTTTATTCTCATCCCCCATTTTCCAAATATATCAGCTATCGTATACAAAGTGGATAAAGGCAGGCGCTAACGCGGTTGGGTCTCTCTACAGCCCTTCGCAGCGACTCAGACACTGAGAGACAAGCGGGTCTCCACCAGCCAGGAGGATTTGCAGCATCTCTCTCCCGGCAAGCCCTGCTGCCCACGACCCTTCCGCCTGTCTCCTCTTCCGCCAGCGGCTCACACGGCCGCTAACTGATGGATCACTGTTCGCTGGACGCCGGGCAGATTATCAAAGAAAGCGTTCTTCAGCACTATTCAAGACCAAGGTTTCCGTCTGATACACAAACGCCTTTTTCCTACCATCCCTTAGGACTATTTAGTGTCAAGATCGTCTGCATTTTGCCTTTATCTTAATAGAACAAAGTGATAGGGATAATTTAAATGAAAAACAAGACTTTACGGACCTATCACCGCAAAATTCCCTCAAAGTCCTGAGGAACTGCTGCCCCCTGCGACAAAGACCCCCTCCATTAATCCGTCTAACTGTCGCCAGTAGCCTGGTGTTATTTCCTCGCTGAGTTGTGTCCTTTTCTCTGAGACCCCGTGGACTGTAGCCCGCCAGGCTCCTCTGTCCATGGGATTCTCCAGACAAGAATATTGTAGTCGGTTGCCATTTCCTTCTCCAGGGGATCTTCCTGACCCAGGGGTCAAAGTCCTGTCCTCTGCACTGGTAGGTGGGCTCTTTACCACTGAGCCATCAGGGAAACCACTTTCCTGTTACATTTTCTTGTAAATAGTACTTACTTATTTCTACACAGAAAATGGGGAAAGAATCCAGGATCTCAGTTATCAGCTCGAGTAAGAATATTCTGCCTGTGATAGAGTTTAGGAATAAAAGAATGGCAATAAGATGTAGAACAGGAAAGAGGAGAGAGAAAGAGACAGAGACTGAGAGAGATGGATATTTTATTAACTTTAGTTCAGTTCACTTCAGTCGCTCAGTAGTGTCTGACTCGTTGCCACCCCACGGACCTCAGCACACCAGGCCTCCCTGTCCATCACAAACTCCCGGAGTTTACTCAAACTCAAGTCCGTTGAGTCGGTGATGCCATTCAACCATTTCATCCTCTGTCATCCCCTTCTCCTGCCACCTTCAATCTTTCCCAGCATCTGGGTCTTTTCCAGTGGCTCAGCTCTTCACATCAGGTGGCTAAAGCATTCAAGCTTCAGCTTCAACATCTGTCCTTCCAATGAATATTCAGGACTGATTTCCCTTAGGATGGACTGGTTGGATCTCCTTGCAGTCCAAGGGACTCTCGAGAGCTTCTCCAACACCACAGTTCAAAAGCATCAATTCTTCGGTGCCAACTCTCACACGCATACATGACCACTGGGAAAACCATAGACTTGACTAGATAGATGGGCCTTTGATGGCAAAGTAACATCTCTGCTTTTTAATATGCTGTCTAGATTTATCATAACTTTCCTTCCATGGAGTAAGCATCTTTTAATTTCATGGTTGAAATCACCATCTGCAGTGATTCTGGAGCCCCCCCAAAATAAGGTCAGCCTCTGTTTCCCCTGTTTCGCCATCTATTTGCCTTGAAGCGATGGGACCAGACGTCATGATGTTAATTTTCTCAATGTTGAGCTTTAAGTCAGCTTTTTCACTCTCCTCTTTCACTTTCATCATGAGGCTCTTTAGTTCTCTACTTTCTGCCATAAGGGTGGTGTCATCTGCATATCTGAGGTTACTGATATTTCTCCCGGCAATTGATTACAGCTTGTGCTTTATCCAGCCCAGCGTTTCCCATGATGTACTCTGGATATAAGTTAACTAAACAGGGTGACAATATACAGCCTTGACATACTCCTTTTCCTATTTGGAACCAGTCTGTTGTTCCATGTCCAGTTCTAACTGTTGCTTCCTGACCTGCATACTGGTTTCTCAAGAGGCAGGTCAGGTGGTCTGGGATTCGCATCTCTTGAAGAAGTTTCTGCAGTTTATAGTGAACCACACAGTCAAAGGCTTTGGCAAAGTCAATAAAGCAGAAATAGATGTTTTCCTGGAACTCTCTTGCTTTTTTAATGATCAGCAGATATTGACAATTTGATCTCTGGTTCCTCTTCCTTTTCTAAAATCAGCTTGAAAATCTGGATGTTCATGGTTCACATATTGTTGAAGCCTGGCTTGGACAATTCTGAGCATTACTTTACTAGCATGTGAGATGAGTGCAATTTTGCTGTAGGTTGAACATTCCTTGGCATTGCCTTTCTTTGGGATTGGAATGAAAACTGACCTTTTCCAGTCCTGCGGCCACTGCTGAGTTTTCCAAATTTGCTGGCATATTGAGTGCAGCACTTTCACAGCATCATCTTTCAGGATTTGAAATAGCTCAACCGGAATTTCATCACTTCCACTAGCTTTGTTCGTAGTGATGCTTCCTAAGGCCCACTTGACTTCACATTCCAGGGTGTCTGGTTCTAGGTGAGTGATCACACCATCATGATTATCTGGGTCATGAAGATCTTTTTTGTATAGGTCTTCTGTGTATTCTTGCCACTTCTTCTTAATATCTTCTGCTTCTGTTAGGTCCATACCATTTCTGTCCTTTATTGTGCCCATCTTTGCATAAAATATTCCCTCGGTATCTCTAATTTTCTTGAAGACATCTCTAGTTTTTCCCATTCTGTTGTTTTCCTCTATTTCTTTGTGCCGATCACAGAGAAAGGCTTTCTTATCTCTCCTTGCTATTCTTTGGAACTCTGCATTCACATGGGAATATCTTTGCTTTTCTCCTTTGCTTTTTGTGTCTCTTGTTTTCATAGCTATTTGTAAGGCCTCCTCAGACAACCATTTTGCTTTTTTGCATTTCTTTCTCCTGGGAATGGTCTTTAACCCTGTCTCCTCTACAATGTCACGAACCTCCATCCATAGTTCATCAGGCACTCTGCCTATCAGGTCTAGTCTCTTAAATCTACTTCTCACTTCTACTGTATAATTGTAAGGGATTTGATTTAGGTCATACCTGAATGGTCTAGTGGTTTTCCCTACTTTCTTCAATTTAAGTCTGAATTTGGTAATAAGGAATTCATGATCTGAGCCACAGTCAGCTCCCGGTCTTGTTTTTGCTGACTGTATAGAGCTTCTCCATTTTTGGCTGCAAAGAATATAATCAATCTGATTTCAGTGTTGACCATCGGGTGATGTTCACGTGTAGAGTCTTCTCTTGTGTTGTTGGCAGAGGGTGTTTGCTATGACCAGTGCGTTCTTTTGGTGGAACTCTATTGGCCTTTGCCCTGCTTCATTCTGTGCTCCAAGGCCAAATTTGCTGGTTACCCCAGGTGTTTCTTGACTTCCTACTTTTGCATTCCAGTCCCCTGTAATGAAAAGGACATATTTTGGGGTCGTTAGTTCTAGAAGTTCTTTTAGGTCTTCATAGAACCATTTAACTCCAGCTTCTTCTGCATTACTGGTCAGGGCATAGACTTGGATTACCATGATATTGAATGTTTGCCTTGGAAATGAACAGAGATCATTCTGTCATTTTTGAGATTGCATCCAAGTACTGAATTTGAGACTCTTGTTGACTGTGATGCTACTGCATTTCTTCTAAGGAATTCTTGCCCACAGTAGTTGATATAATGGTCATCTGAGTAAAATTCAGCCATTCCAGTCCATTTTAGTTCACTGATTCCTAAAATGTCTTCATTCACTGTTGCCATCTCCTGTTTGACCACTTCCAATTTGCCTTGATTCATGGACCTAACATTCCAGGTTCCTATGCAATATTGCTCTTTACAGCTTTGGACCTTGCTTCAGTCACCAGTCACATCCACAGTTGGGCATTGTTATTGCTTTGGCTCCATCTCTTCATTCTTTCTGGAGTTATTTCTCCACTGATCTCCAGTAGCATATTTGGCACCTATCAGCTTATTATACATATATTAAGCACTCTGTTCTTATGGCTAAAATATACTACTTTTTAAAAGCAACTCCGCAGCTTCTTAAAGACAATATTTTTGCCCTAATTTTTCTCCTGCTGAGAACACACACACACACATACACACACAAACAATACAAAAACAAATGAGATTACCAACAAATAATGAATATTCTTTAGTTTTCCTTCTTTGTTTTGTTTTGGTTTGGCAGGGTGGCAGAAAGTGCAGTGAAAGGCAGGAAATGACTCATGTTAAAAAACTTCAATGGATCAATATTAACAGAGATTTTTATATTTGATCTCTATGCCTTAACTAAGCTAATACAAACCAATGCAGTACACATAAAAAAAGAATGAGTGAGAAAACTGTCTGGTGCCTCCTCTCTGAACGGGATATAAGACTTCTGGAGCTCCATCAGACTTGGTACTTTGTTTTGCTGTGTGCAATGCTCTTTATCTCTGCCCTAAATGAGTCTGCGTAACAAACTAGAAGAAAATGACTAAGAAGGTGCCAGATAACCATGTCCTAAGAAAGTCACAAGACCTTGGCTGTTTCCTGGAGCAGGAAGTGACAACCCACTCCAGTATTCTTGCCTGGAGAATCCCCTGGACGGAGGAGCCTGGTGGGTTTCAGTCCAAGCGGACGCAAAGAGTTGGACACGACTGAGCGACTAAATAACTTGGATGTTTGGGATGGAGAATTAGGACATATGCCGCCCATAGTCAAGTGGCTGTAGGGGAAATTTCCACTTCTTTGTATACCAGGAATGCATTCTCAGTAACTAACTGAACCAGAAATCTTTATTACTAGGCAATTCTGTGTTTTCATAGTTCAGGAGTAAATGACTCTGAAAGATAATCCTAAATACAATAAACATATTTCAAAAAAACTAAGTCAACAAAGAAAGATTATAATTAGTTCTAATAGTTACATATTTAAGAATATGTGATCTAGCAGAGTCGTCAGCATTTACTGTTGAATACTACAATGATCCATTTACCCCAAAATAGGCCATTTTAAGAAAAGAGATTCTTAAGTTCTTGGGAACAGGGATCCCTTCTTATTTTGTGTCCAATTGCTAATCAAGTAGGGCAACTCTGACAAGGTTACTTGGCTAATATTAGACACTCAGTCCCTAATTCATAATTGCCAGAGAATGGACTATTGTGAACCACCAAGTTTTAACCTATTTCCATATAGCAACATACTTTGAATGAGAAAAACAAAGAGAAAGCTATATACTCACACCAAAATCGCAACCAAGAAAATATACCTAAGAAAAACGAGCAGAAAGGAAAAAATACAAACTAGAACGTCAATTACAGAGTACTGGTATCATGAGCGATTTTACTTCTGTTTTCCAAGTAATGGATAGTTTCATTTTTTTTTTATTAATATTATCCAGCATCTCTCCTTTAGGCTACCAGGCTCCTCTGTCCATGGGGTTTCTCAGGCAAGAATACTGGAGTGGGTTGCCACTTCCTTCTCCAGGGGATCTTCTCGATATAGGGATCAAACCCACATCTCCTGCGTTAGCAGGCGGATTCTTCATGATTGAGGCACCATAGTTGGGTCTTTTTTTTATTATCCATCCATTTTGTGCTTCCTGGCAGCTCAGTGGTAAAGAGCCCACCTGCCATGCAGGAAACGTGGGTTCCATCCCTGGCTCGGGAAGATCCCCTGGAGAAGGAAACGGCAACCCACTCTAGGATTCTTGCCAAAATCCCATGGACAGAGGAGCCTGGCAGTCAACAGTCCACGGAGCCTAAAAGAGTCAGACACAACTTAGCAACTAAACAACAACAAACTTGTCTTATCTTCTAAAAGAAGGACTTTTCCTCTGATAGCTGCCTTATAGCATGATGCTTATGCATCATAAAGCAGCATGATGCTCATCCCTCCCCCAGGATCCTCCCCTGCCCTTCCTCTTTATCGCCAGACCAATTACTGGCCACTGTTCAGCATTTCTTGAGAGAGGAAATTTGGTCTCTGCTTTACCTACCAAAAGAATCACAGGAACTGACTAAAATATACCAGCAGGAACCAGCAGAACACATGGGAAAGTGCAGTGGACTGTGCTCATAGGACCGGGATGGGGTGTGGGTGGGATAGGGGAGAATTTACTGACATGGGAACACTCTCCTATGGTTCAGGACTCAGCACCCTAGCACAGACACTTGGAGCTTGTCGTGATACACTCCTGAAACAGACTTGTTAAGATTTGGAGATGACAATGACGTTCATAAATAATGTGACAATCCAGACTGCCTTTGCAAAGTACTTAAAATGGTTCAAAAGACTCAAGGATTAACCATGGCCAAAGCCATTTACCCGGTATGGAGAAATACCACTTAAGTCTATTTCTTGTGAGGACCAGAGGAAACTTCCTCCATTTAGACCTTGAGAAATGCCTTGGTGAAGCAGGTCTTTGGCAACAACTCTCCCTTTTAAATCCGGGTGTTTGGATCATTAACATTTAATGTGATTCCTGATATGGTTACGTTTAAATATATCAGCTTGTGATTTCTATTTGTTTCATCTGTTCTTAGTTTTCTCATCCCTCTTTTTCTGTTTTCTGGATTGATTATAGAGAGTGATTCAATTTTCTATCCTTAGCTGGATTATTAACTATAACTCCTTGTGCTGTTTTAACGCTTGCTTTCAGATACATAAGACTCCCCTGGTGCTCAGATGGTGGGAGACCCGGGTTCGATCCCTGGGTTGGGAAGATCCTCTGGAGAAGGAAATGGCAACCGACTCAAATACTCTTGCCTGGAAAATCCCATGGACGGAGGAGCGTGGTAGCTTATAGTCTATGGGGTCACAAAGAGTCGGATACCACTGATCGACTTCATTTTCTTTCTTTCTTTTTCTTTCAGATACATAATATACATCTTTAACTTATTGTTAATAATCTATCTTTAAATGATACAATCCCACTGCACATCTATATAACAAACTTGTAACAGCATTTTTCATATGCTTGCTTTAGTACTACTGCTGTCATACATTTTACTTCTCCATGTGGTTTAAACTCTATAATGCACTGTTGCATTTGCTGTAAGCAAAAATTACTTTTTAAAAACATTTAAATAATAAGAAAACATTATTTATATTTATCCTATACTTATACTTTCTGTCACAAAGTAGATGGCAAGATACAAAGATGTATTAAATTGCATATATATTTATATATTGCATAAAGACAATAGAGTGATGGGATTTTTTTTACATTATAAAAACAATCTCATTTATTCAATATAATAACATCAGAAACAATAAAATATTTTGGAATAAACTTAATCAGGGAGGCAAAAAAACATGTTCACTAAAAACTACAAAACATTGATGAAAGAAATTAAGACAGATATAAATACAGAAAAAAAATCTATATTTGTGAATTAGAAGACTTCATCTTTTGAAAATATCCATATTACCTCAATGATCTATAGAGTCAATGCAATCCCTATCAAAATTCCTTGGAATTTTTTCCAGAAATAAAAAAGAAAAACTAATATTTACATGAAATCTCAAGGGACCCTGAGTAGCCAAAACCAATTTGAACAAAAGAACAAAGGCAGAGACCTCACACAACCTAATTTCAAACATATTAGAAAAGCCACAAAAGGCAAAAGACTGTCATTTTGGCATGACAGATGTATAGACCAATGGAAAAGAAGAGACAGCCCACAAATAAAGCCTCACTTATGCAGTCAAATAACCTTCAACACAGGTTCCAAGACCTAACATGGGAAAAGGACAGTCTCTTCAACAAACAGAGTGGGGAAAAGCAAACTGAATATCCACATGTAAAAGAGTAAGTTGGAACTACCTTACACCATATGCAAAAATTAACTCCAAAAGGACCAAGCACCAAAATGTAAGATTGTAAATACTTCTAGAAGGACATGCAAAGGGAAGACTTCATGATACTGAACTTAGCAAAGATTTTTTTTCATATGACAGTAAAAGCACAGGCAAGAAAATGCAAAACAAATAAATGAGAATACATCAACTTTTAAAATTTTGCTCAGCAAAGAATACAACCAGCTGAATGAAAAAGAAACATGCAAAGAGAGAGAATATTTGAAAATCATATTCTGATAAAGAGTTAATATTCAGAATGTATGCATTCTACAAATAAAAACAAAAAAAGGAAGAAATTTGATTCAAAAATGGACAAAAGACTTAAATAGATATTTCTAAGAAGAAAATATACAAATGACCAATACGTATATGAAAAGATTCTCATCACTAACCATTAGAGAAATGCAAATAAAAACCACAATGAGAAATCTCTCATAGCCATAAGAGTCACTGTCAAACAAAGCAAACAAAATAGAAGAAGCCCACAGAACAAAAAACAGTATTGAAGATGTGCAGAAATTGGAATGCTTTTTGGAAACCTAGTGCATTGTTGATAGGAATGCAAAATGGAGCAGCTGGTATGGAAAACAGAATTGAGGTGCCTTGAGAAATAAAATATGTAATCATGATGTTACCCAGAAATACCACTTTCAAATACATACCCATAAGAAATGAAAACAAGATCTTGAAGAGTTATTTGATATCCAGGTTCATGGCAGCATTATTCACAATAATCAAGAGGTGGACATAACACAAAAGCCAATCAGTGAATACAAGACTGTGGTCTGCACATACAGTGGGTTTATATATATTGCATAAAGACAATAGAGTGATGGGATTTTATCTTTCCTCTATTTTACTTTAATAGACTTACATTAATTTTATGAAGAGAAAGCAGTCAATATACCTTTGATTCATTCTGTTTATGGGAAGTATAAAAATGTTTGAGGTATAATAAAATATTTAGTGGAAAAGAAAGAATAAAGATATGTTATATGGCCATAATTACTACTATGTTCAAAATAAGAAGCAATCCTTATGAACTTATATACGAAGTCCGGTTGGTACCACTTTACTGAACGGCTGCAGGCTGGGGCAGGATAGGGTGGAGTGGGACCCCAGAATGATGCAGAAAGAGCATCGACCATCTGCTAGGTATCTCAAATCCTAAAGAGGAAATTACTCTTCCTGCCACAAAATATCTAAAACCTCCACCTTTTCCCTGATACACAGAATGAATGCTGATTGAGAAGAAACTAAAATGGCAACAGTCAGAAAACAATGAGATTCGCAAGGGAGCGACAGCATTAACTGGATAAGCAGGTGTCACTAGGGTGTGCAGAGTCCTACAAATACAGACGAGGGAGCAGACTAGTTAACTGAATAACGATTTCTTTTGGGTACTTTGACTATAAATTGTTTAAAGACTAAGTGCATGTGTGTTAAGTCATTTCAGCCTTGTCCGACCCTTTGCGACCCCTGGACTGTGGCCCACGAGGCTCCTCTGTCCATGGGACTCTCCAGGCAAGAGCACTGGAGTGGGTTGCCATTCCCTTCTCCAGGGGATCTTCCCAACCCAGGGATCGAACCTGCATCTCCTGCGACTCCTGCAATGCAGGCAGATTCATTACCTCTGAGCCACTGGGGAAACCCAAAGCCTAAGTAGCTTGGCCTTAAAATATTTTTCAAATAAAAATGCATGTCAGAGTGTAAATCAGCATGGAATACAAATGGTAGAAAGCATATCAAGAAAGATAAGTAAAATTTGGAGGAATAGGAATCTAGAATGTGTTATTAATAGAGCAATGAGTACTTTTTAACCACAGCTCATGAGTTACTTCTACCTGTTCCTATTTTACATACCCATTGTAGTTTATAAAATGTATTCATACCAATGTAATCTTCATAATAAACATACATGGACTCATTCCAGGATTGGTATTCAATAATTTTCAATAGATTCTTTTGCTGTGGTTTTAAAGTCCCACATTGAAGGAGTCTTTAAAATGCAACAGAAAGTTACTGG
The DNA here is from genome assembly GCF_963930625.1 of Muntiacus reevesi. Lineage (NCBI taxonomy): Eukaryota > Metazoa > Chordata > Mammalia > Artiodactyla > Cervidae > Muntiacus > Muntiacus reevesi. The sequence goes on from NC_089269.1 coordinate 2,200,978, forward strand.
CTTACTGGACTCCATGGGACCAGCAACCAAGAGTGTTTTTGCCTACAGTGGGAGAAAACAGGTAAGTTCTATCCTTTACAGAATGCTGTTTTAGTAAGACTGCTTTCCAAAATTTAAAAAAAAAAAAATGGTAACAGCACAAAAAGCTGACAGAATTTGTTATTGAAAGATGAGCTTTCAAGTATTCTTAGCCTAATCTTTGCTTTTTCCCATATATTTCTAATAATTTGACTATGAAAACCTTTAAAAGTTGAAACTTTCCCTAATTTAAGGAGATTAAACACAATATATGCAAAGCTTCCTTTGGTGTCTAGGAGCCATCTTTATGATTCTCAGTACATCTGTGGAGAAGTGACTCTTCTCTTGGAATGAGTAAAGTGTGCGGAATACAATGTGCAGACATCCTCTTAGGATACCGTGTTTTCTCTATCTCCTTCTTCCTCACGGTTGTGATAACCCACATGTCAATCTCTAGTACCATCTCGTAATTTGGCATCTGTTATACAGGGTACCACTTCCCTGGTGTCCCAAGGGTGGACAATCTGCCTGCCGGTGCAAGAAGCATGGGTTCGATCCCTGGGTGGGGAAGAGCCCCTGGAGAAGGAAATGACAACCCCCTCCAGTGTTCTTGCCTGGAAAATCCCATGGACAGAGGAGCCTGCCAGGCCACGGTTCACCAGGTTGCAAAGAGTCAGACAGAATTCAGCAACTAAACAAAGTCCAATAAATATATACAATATATATTGTTAGCAGTTGTCTACTAGAATCACTCGAGGTTTTTAAAGCAGCTTATCTTGCACAGAACCCTAATCCAATATGCTTTCACTGAGACGTGTGAATACATACATATATTGCACCAGGAAATATTTTTCCCTAGAGCTAAGGTCCCCCCTCTGGCTCACGTGTGCACGTTTTCTCTCCCTCCCTCCCCACTTTCCTTCCCCCTGTCTTTCTCCCTTTGTACCTCTTCCCTCCATCCCTTTCTCTTTTTTCCTTATTGAAGGCATTAGTTTTGACTCCAGTAAAGAGAAGCTGCTGCTAGTCTGAGAAATTATAGAAACATTCTACTTACCTTAAGGTACATATTCCTTTAGCCTACTCCTGACGTAAGAGCTGTATCAACAGATCGCAGGGTCCCAGACACTCAGAAACCCGTTTGTGAGTTCTGACTAGCCAGCAACACAAGGTTCATGGCACCTTTCCCTAGCTATCTTGGCCACCCGTTCTCACCGCGCCTTTGACTGCGAACCCTAAGAGGCAGAAAAGGGGAGGGCAGGCACCCTGGGAGTCAGCCCCTTGTTCCCCAGGTATGCCAGCCTGCAGGCAGCTCCTAGGGAGCATGGCCAGTTCTTAGAACCTGGCACTTAGTCCAAGGACCTCTTAGAGCTCAGAAGCATTTGGGTAAATAACAGTGGAAGCAACTGGCATAGTTTTCTTTATGGGAGCCACGTTAGCTAAGACGTGCTGAGATGCCGAGAAGTGAACCGTCTTCTCATCCCACGGACGGCTGTTTAACCCAGACCCTCCTGTTGCTCTCAATCTCCCACCCTTTTAATCACGAAGGTAGATTCCTCAGCTTTTGAGTGTTTTCTTTTCAAGTGTAAAACCACTGTATTTTCTAAGAGAATTTCCTCATATGTAACAACATGCCATTAAGAGACCAATAATTGTGTGTGTCCTAGTTTTCAATGGGGGACATACCAGAATTACTAAGAAACTTTTTCAGAACTCATATGTCCTGCCCACAGATATGCCCTGTTGGAAAAGGAAGTAGGGGAAAGGGAAAGTGTGGCTGGTGACTGTGCCTTGTGACTGAAATTCCTAAGTGACTCATGCCTTCTCCTCACTCGTGGCTATGACAGAAAGAGACCGCCCTTCTGAACCAGGAAACCCAGACTTGAGTGAGCGCTCAGCCATTCTTCATTAGTATTCATTCAGCCAGTACTGAGTGAGGATTTCCTGTCAGGCACTGGGCTAAGTTCTAAGTACGGAGTGATAAACAAAACAGAGAAGGTCATGGACCTTTAGAAACTTAAAGTCGAGTGGGTATGACAGATATTTAGCAGATGATCACCTAGGTATAGTTAAACATGAGATGCACGTAAAGGGGAAATACTGTGTGCTCTGAGAACCTCAGCCATGTCTCTGCAGAGAAGTGACCAGGCCTCTGGGTCTCGGCCTCACCATCTGCACGATGGCATAATACAGACTTGGCAAATGACCACCCTCAACATATGATAAGAATACTGAGAGGAAGCAGATGTGTGGGCTGGAAAATTGCATTCGGTAAATAAAAAGAAATGTTTGCTATCAGAAAACATTGTTTTTAAATGCACAGTAGCCCACATCTTCCCCTTTAGCTAGCGTGTGTATTACGGGGGCCCTGCCACCCGAGAGAAGGAAGGCACAGTGCATAGAGGTGTCCTCTGCAAGTGCTACATGGATGCGGAACCATTTAAAGTAACTGTTAAATGATGGCTAAATACAAACTGTTCTAACTACACATTATGCTCAACGAGCTACCTCAGACTTTGGTGGATTAATATAGTTTAAAAATTCAGGAAGGGCTCTTCTGGAAGACTATTCTGCTCCCAGAAGAATGCAGCATCAACGGCAGTCACTCAGTAATAATATTCAGCTTTTGGCTGCACTGGGACAGAAGGTTCAAGTCTGGCTCCTTTCAAGTAGATCTTGAAGACTTGACTCCATGGGCCCCCTTCTCCCTTCACACAGTCCTGCTCTTTTCATGGTCACCGTTCTGGGCTTCTTACAGGGTAGATTAGGAATCGAGACTGAGAATTCTGAGAAATAAAGTACCAGCTATCGAAGTGTTAGGGCTTCCCGGATAGCTCAGTTGGTAAAGAATCCGCCTGCAAAGCAGGAGACTCCAGTTTGATTCCTGGGTCGGGAAGATCCTCTGGAGAAGGAATAGGCTACCCACTCCAGTCGTTATACCAGCCAGCTCAGCTGGTAAAATATCCGCCTGCAATGTGGGAGACCTGGGTTTGGTCCATTGGTTGGGAAGATACCCTGGAGAAGGGAAAGGCTACCCACTCCAGTATTGTGGCCTGGAGAATTCCTTGGACTGTATAGTCCATGGGGTCTCAAAGAGTCGGACACGACTGAGCGACTTTCACTTATTGAAGTATTAAGCCTGGCCCTAGAAACAAGCGTTGTGTCATAGTCACAGTACAGTATCAGTCAAAGCAATCAGAGAGTCTGCCCAAATTCTTTTTTTTGTTTAACTTTATTTTTTTTATTTTTTTTCATTTATTAGTTGGAGGCTAATTACTTTACAACATTGTAGTGGGTTTTGTCATACATTGATATGAATCAGCCATAGAGTTACACGTATTCCCCATCCCGATCCCCCCTCCCACCTCCCTCTCCACCCGACTCCTCTGGGTCCTCCCAGCCCACCAGACCCGAGCACTTGTCTCATGCATCCAGCCTGGGCTGGTGATTTATTTCAGAAGGAGAAATAAACCTCACTTCTCTAACGAAAGAATGTTAAAGAGTTTGCAGCCATCTGTAATCTGCTTTATAACTGGGAACAATCAACAGTAGCCTAATTCTTTCTCTGTTGGCTTCCACCCTCAATCATCCATCCTTGTTTTCACAATACATATAGACCCAGAGCACTGCTGCATTTATATTAAATTTATAATAGAGTTATAACAAGAAAAAAAGCTTCTCCCCCTATGCTTCCATTACAGGAGTGACTGGAGAAAGAAATCTGAAACTGCTCCTCAGATCCACAAGCATAGATGATGCATTCAATCCACAAGCATAGATGATGAAGAGTGTAGTTCTCATTGAAATTTTCTCCTTCTTGCATTGAGCGCAAAAATTTTTTCATTTTTCCATTTCACAATTTATAGAAAAGGAGAAAAGCAAAAAACCTTAAGTGACTGTTTTCTTATGTTCAATCCTGACTGAAAAAGGGATTTTTAACAACATGCTCATTATGATTAATTGACAAGTGAATTTGGAGATCTTAAGGAGTTTATGATGACAGAATTTAAATTGTAGTATATTTATATTTGCTATATAAAATGTACAAAAACTTGAGCTTTATTCTCAAGGAAAAAGCCTGGCATAAAAGAAGAGTTTGGGTTTTGGAGTCACATAGATCCGAGTGAGCAAAGCATTTCTGTCACATAGGAACTGTGAGACTGACAATGTATACTTGAGCTTCCATTTCATCAACACCATTGTGGCTGGAGAAACAGAGAATTAACTGTGCCTAACACCAACTAAATTTTCAGGAACTTTTGGCCAAGAGAATGAATGAAATCACACTATCAAAATAATCATCTGAAAAAATAAAATTTGATCAAGAAAATTCTAAGATAATAGAAGATGGTAACTAAGGTTTATTAAGTACCTGCTTATAATAGGCATCACACAAATTGCTGGAGGGAATCATGAAAAATACAGGCTTTCTCCTCAAAGAAAAGCATGTCACACAAGGGCTGCAAGGGAGGAAAACATGGTCTGCCCTGGAAATGCAGATGCCTCTGGCCTGCAGGTCCTGGAGGGGGCAGGTGGGCTGGCACCTGGGTGTATTTTTAAGAACAAGTGAAAATCAAGTGAAAAGTAGAGAGGAGAAGAGGCAGGCAGAAAGATTACTGTGCGAAAAGGTCCATTGAAACATTTTTGAGATTAGGGCTAAGAAGTGGGGGAAAATGACCCTGCAAGTCTGTATTACTTTTTCATCTTTGGATCCTTGGCAATAAGCCTAGTTCCTGGCATATAGTGGGTTCTCTATATAATCTCAAAAAGGGAAACAGGGAAGGGGAATGTGAGGTACCTGATGAGTTTCATACTCGTTCCAATGACTTTGGATATTGCACTGAAGGCCCCGGGGACAGGTTGAAAGATTTCGAGTGAGGCCAATGAAATGACATTCCTCTTTTCTAACCACACAGTTGACAACATTCTGGGGAAAATAACTGAAGCAGGTCTAACATATGCAAGGAACAGTTAGGGATTATAGTAAACTTCCTCTTGTGGGCTGCGAAACTTCCACAGAGATTAAGGCAGATGTAGGATTGTCTGTTTCGTCTGAATCAGAGAAAACTCAAGTCTGCTTCCACAGCTGCCTTGCCTATGAAATTCAGACATGGGTCAGAGCACCAGACAGCTCACAGTACATTTCTATTGACCTGCCTGGTGCTCTCTTGGCTAACAAAACTCTCCTGATAAAGTGACAGTTTGATTTCTAAGCACGATTTTGCCGTGAGAAGATGTGTGAAGAACAGACAAGTAGAAAATGTCTTATACAAAGGTCCTTTTATTTTAAATGTCTTTTCAGCTTCTTTGGAGATTTTGCTCTAAGCTCTGGTTATCGGTAACTTCTCACACTTAGAGGTTCAATCGAAGAAAACACTAGTTTGTACATGATTCTCATCGTGGCAAAATGGCATTATCTCCTTGAGGCTGTAAGACTGCAGATGAAAGGGGAGTGGGCATCAAGTCACGAGTATATCTGGCTGTCAGGTGGAAAGGAGCAGCTGGTCAGCTGGATGAAATGACTTACAAGCCTCTCTCACAAAGTGAAATATTTATCTAAATGTCCTCAGAATATAATCTTGACCTACCCAGTCTTATTTTTGGCTTTTCACTTACTTGAATTACATCCATTCATTCATTCAACAAATAACTCTTGAGAGCCTATTTTACCAAAGGCCCCACTCTGGATGTGGGAAGTAAAATGATAACTAAATTTTAAAAGGCCCCATTTTCACTGCACTACTTCTTGGAAATTTAGTTAGGGCAATCGTCCCATGACTTCTGAAATACAGTCTAATTAATCCTATTCTCACACTTGGTTTGTGCCCTCATTCTCAGAATAAACAATTCTACAGTTCAAACATTTACCCTTATCTCTTCTGTGAGTCTTCCTTATTATTCTGGCTCCAAATAATTGCTTTGTTTCACAAATTTTAGCTCTTGGTTATATAATGTGTTACTCTCTCACTGATACATCACCTGAAAGAACATATACAGATACACTGATAAACAGATATCACAGCATAACATTTTCTAAATATCCATTTACACTGCAAATAAAGAAGAGTGTTTACAATTGATAATGCCTCTGAAACACCTTCAGCAGGACTGAATTCCAACTAGTTCATAAAAGCTTCAGAAAAGACAAACTTAAAGTGATTGTTTTATCCTTTAGGTCAGAATCCACTTAAGAAGTGCGATTAGATATGCCCCGTGTTCAATGGGAGGATATTATTAGGACCTCAGTGTGACAAGCTACATATTTCAACTGTGAATTTTTGAAAGTTGGCATATAAAGAAATGAAGAAAAGAGAAGAAAAGAAATTCTACTGCTCATCACCCTCTAAAGAACATATAAAGCTGTCACAGAGGGGAACAATGGGACTGTTCTCTACCCTCCAGCTGAAGTACTCCAGAAATAGGAGATTAAAATGTGATTTGATCCTCAACGCCGTGCCTGAAAGAAAGTGTGCTGTGGGTTTTATGAACAACTTGACAGTAGGGTCAGGCTTAGGAGACAGTCTGAAGACCTTATCTATCATTATTATCCATAAATTGCTTAATACAAAAGAGGAAGCAAAGTCAAATAGGACATAGAAAACTGAAAAAATACTGAGACTTCTGTAGTGTAAAAATTTTACTTCACCACCTCATCTCAGTTTCCCATTCACTGTCTGAACTCTTCCCTTACCTCCAAAAAAACCTGAAAATATGTCTTCACTCTTCACAGGGTAAGATTTTCAATCTCCTTTCCTCTTATATCAAAATATCAAAGGAATTGCTGTCTTTCTACATTGCACTGTCATATGAACACTCAAGAGGAAAAGAGTGCTTCTCGTTCTTTTAAGTAGTGAATTCCCCTCAGTCCATTAAGAGCTGAGCAGATCATTTGCTTGAGAGCTGTCAAAAAGGCCAAATGTTATGGAGGCATACTGTGATGTATATGATTATAAAAGATACCATTTAATCCAATCATTTGTAATCACAAAAATTCATTTTCCATGACCATCAATCAACTCCACTGAATGTTTTATAACCTATATACATACCATCCCTGAAAAGCAGAACAAATTACCATTATTTCAACTGCAACTCTAGGAATTTTCAAGTTACGTGTAACAAAAAAAAAAAAAAAAAGCTTTTTAATATTGGCACTGATTAATAATGAGTTCATTTTTAATTAGAAGTTGAATGTAAGAACTATTTAAGACTGTTCTAATTTTTAGAACGTATGTCAGTAATTGTCAGTGGGGATGGGTGTTAAATTAAACAGAAACTGAAATGCCTGGGATACATAGTAGTGTCTTAAAGTATTGAGTAAATGAATATATAATTACTATTTTCAAAGTTTTGATGGGAAGAAAATTGGACTAAAATTCTTTGGCACTGTTGAAGTTATCCCAAATGAACTTGCTTGCTCCTCAAGTTCCTCCTGAAAGAAAATGTCTTGAGTAGAATTCAGCCCAAAGCAAGACAATTCTTCAACCAGGCACTTAATCATCAGCAGTGGTTGACCCCAGGCCATCCTAGGCAACTTGCAAAAGGGCAATGAAAGAAAAATTTATCTGAGATTGGTTGAAGTGGGGAGTAGTATTATTTTGAGTTGCTTATTTATTTGATTTCTATGCAAGGGTGAAAAAGCAAAAAACGAACAAAAACTCTCACTTTTCTTACCTCTTCCAGTATTAATTGCGATATAATTGACACACTGCACTGTGTAAATTTAAGACGTGCAGCATAAAGATTTGCCTCACATATATCACAAAGTGATTGTCACAGTAAGTTTAGAGAACATCCATCACCTAATACAGATCCAAAATTAAAGCAACAAGAAATATATTTTCCCTTTTGGTGAATCTTTAGGATTTACTCTCTTAACAGCTTCATTTGCAACATATAGCAGAGTTAATTATCCTTATCTGTTGCACATCACATCCCTTATTTACCTTATAAATGGAATTTTGTACCTTCTGACTTCCTTTGTCCAGTTTCCCACCACCTTACCCACTGCCTCTGGTAACCACAAATCTAATCTCTTTTTCTATGAGTTTGTTTACTTCTGAAGCATAAGTGACCTACAACACCATGTTAGTTCCTGTTACACAACATAGTGATTCCGTAATTCTATATATTTCAAAATAATCATCATTCTAAATCTACTTCCCGTTTGTCACCATATAAAGGTACTACATAATCATTGACTGTATTCCCCACACTATACATTTCATTCTGTTGACATTTGTTTTTCAACTGGAAGTTTTTACCTCATTGATTCAGTTCAGTTCAGTCACCCTGTCATGTCCGACTCTTTGCGACCCATGAACCACAGCACGCCAGGCCTCCCTGTCCATCACCAACTCTTGAAGTCCACCCAAACCCATGTCCATTGAGTTGGTGATGCCATCCAACCATCTCATCCTCTGTCGCCCCCTTCTCCTCCTGCCCCCAATCCCTCCCAGCATCAGGGTCTTTTCCAATGAGTCAGCTCTTCACATCAGGTAGCCAAAGTACTGGAGTTTCAGCTTCAGCATCAGTCCTTCCAGTGAACACCCAGGACTGATCTCCTTTAGGATGGACTGGTTGGATCTCCTTGCAGTCCAAGGGACACTCAAGAGCTTTCCCCAACACCACAGTTCAAAAGCATCAATTCTTCAGTGCTCAGCTTTCTTTATAGTCCAACTCTCACATCCATACATGACCACTGGAAAAACCATAGCCTTGACTAGACAGACCTTTGCTGACAAAGTAATGTCTCTGCTTTTAATATGCTGTCTAGGTTGGTCATAAGTTTCCTTCCAAGGAGTAACTGTATTTTAATTTCATGGCTTCAATCACCATCTACAGTGATTTTGGAGCCCAAAAATATAAAGTCAGCCACTGTTTCCCCATCTATTTGCCATGAAGTGATGGGACCGAAAACCATGATGTTAGTTTTCTGAATGTTGAGCTTTAAGCCAACTTTCTCACTCTTTTTCACTTTCATCAAGAGGCTTTTTAGTTCCTCTTCACTTTCTGCCATAAGGGTGGTATCATCTGCCTATCTGAGGTTATTGATATTTCTCCCGGCAATCTTGATTCCAGCTTGTGCTTCCTCTAGCCCAGCGTTTCTCATAATGTACTCTGCATATAAGTTAAATAAGCAGGGTGACAATATACAGCCATGACGTACTCCTTTTCCTATTTGGAACCAGTCTGTTGTTCCATGTCCAGTTCTAACTGTTGCTTCCTGACCTTCATACAGGTTTCTCAAGAGGCAGGTCAGGTGGTCTGGTATTCCCGTCTCTTTCAGAATTTTCCACAGTTTATTGTGATACACATAGTCAAAGGCTTTGGCATAGTCAATAAAGCAGAAATAGATGTTTTTTCTGGAACTCTTGCTTTTTTGATGATCCAGCGGATGTTGGCAATTTGATCTCTGGTTCCTTTGCCTTTTCTAAAACCAGCTTGAACATCTGAAAGTTCACGGTTCACATACTGATAAAGACTGGCTTGGAGAATTTTGAACATTACTTTACTAGCGTGTGAGATGAGTGCAATTGTGTGGTAGTTTGAGCATTCTTTGGCATTGCCTTTCTTTGGGATTGGAATGCAAACTGACCTTTTCTAGTCCTGTGGCCACTGCTGAGTTTTCCAAATTTGCTGGCATATTGAGTGCAGCACTTTCACAGCATCATCTTTCAGGATTTGAAACAGCTCAACTGGAATTCCATCACCTCCACTAGCTTTGTTCGTAGTGATGCTACCTAAGGCCCACTTGACTTCACATTCCGGGATGCCTGGCTCTAGGTGAGTGATCTCACCATCATGATTATCTGGTCATGAAATCTTTCTCGTTTATTACTCTCTTCCACCGTGCACCCTCTTCTCCTCTGGCCACCACCTGTTTCTTTTCTGTATCTATGATTCTGTTTCTGTTTTGTTGTGCATGTTGATTTTTTTTTTTCCACATAAAAGTGAAATTATGTAATGTTTTTCTTTCTCTGATTATTTCACCTAGCATAGTACCTTCTAGGTTTATCCATACTGATGTAAATGGTAAGATTTTATTCTTTTCTGGTTGAGTATTATTCCATTTCATATGCATGCCACATATTATTTATCAATTCATCTATTGATGGACACTTAGGTTGCTTCCATATCTTGAAACTGAAATCAAAACATTTGCTTAATTGTGTCTGACTCTTTGCGATGCCATGGACTGTAGTCCACCAGGCTCCTCCATTCATGGGATTCTCCAGGCAAGAATACTGGAGTTGGTTGCCATTTTCTTCTCCCCTGGACTGGGATTGAACCCAGGTCTTCTGCATCACAGGCAGATTCTTTGCCATCTGAGCCGCCAGGGAAGCTCAGTTATTGTAAATAATGTTGTAATGAACACAGGTGCATTCATATTTTTAAATTAGCGCTTTCATTTTCTGCAGATAAACACTCAGGAATAAAATTGTGGGATAATGCAACAGTACTGTTTTTTATTTTTTGAGAAACTGTCTTGCATAGTGGCTATACCAACTTATATTAACACCCACAGTGCACAAGGATTCCCCTCTCACCAGATCTTTGCCAATACTTGGCATTTTTTCTGTCTGATAACAGCCATTCTGATAGGTGTGTGATAACATTACGGTGCTAACTTGCATTTCCCTGATGTGTAGTGATATTGAGCATTTTTTCATGTGTTTATTGGCCATTTGCACATCTTTTTAAAAATATTCAAGTCTTCCACTTTTTAATTGTGTTATCCATTTTATGATGTTGAATTGTATGAGTGCTTTGTAATTTTGGATATTAAGCCCTCATCAGATATATAATTTGAAAACTCTTCCATTTGATAGGCAGACTTTTTTAATTTTGTCAGTATTTTTCTTCTATGCAGAAGCTTTTTGGTGTGGTGTAGTCTCATTTGTTTCTTTTCGCTTTAGTGTCCCCTTGGCTGAGAAACATTCACAAAATATGTTTCTCAGACTGCTGTCAGAGAGCACACTGCTTATGTCTGATAATGTCAGGTCTTCCATTTAGGTGTTTACTCCGCTTTGACTTTATTTTGGTATATGGTACGAGAAAGTACTACAATTTAATTCTTTTGCAGGTAGCTGTCCAGTTTTATTAATACCATTTATTGAAGAGATGGTCGTTTACCCAGTTTGTATTCTCGCTTCCTTTGCTGCTGATTACCCATAAAAAAAGTGTGGGTTAATTTCTACAGTTTCTATTCTGTCCCGTTGATCCAAGTATCTATTTTTGTGCAAGTACAATATTATTTTGTTATTGTATCTTTCTTAGACTCAGAAATCTGGGAGCATGGTACTTCCAGTTTTGTTCTTTTTTCTTAAGGTTCTTTTGGTTAGTTGGAGTCTTTGTGTTTTCATACAAATTTTAGAACTATTCGTTTCAGTTCTATGAAAAATGCCCTTGGTATTTGCTAAGGGTTACACTGAATCTGTAGACTGTCTTTGGTATTAATAGTATGGCCACTTTAATAATACCAATTCTTCTCATTAATGAGCAAGATATGTTTCCACCTGTTTGTGTCATCTTTAATTTCTTACATCAATATTATATAGTTTTTAGAGGGCAGAGTTTTCATCTCCTTAATTAGATTTATTCCTAGGTATTTTACTTTTTTATGTGATTGTAAACAGGACTGTTTTCTAAATTTCTCTTCCTAACAGTTCACTAACAATGTATAGAAATATAACATATTTGTTTATTAATTTGTTTAATTAATGCATCTTGACCAAAATCATTGATGAGTTCAACTATTATTTTGGTGGTATATTTAAGATTTTCTATGTGTAATATCAGGTTTCCCAGGTGGTGCTAGTGGTAAAGAGCCTGCCTGCCAGTGCAGGAGTCAGAAGAGACTAGGGTTTGATCCCGGGGAGAGAAGATCCCCTGGAGGAGGTCATGGCAACCCACTCCAGTATTCTTGCCTGAAGAAACCAAAGGATAGAGGATTCTGGCAATATTGAGTGCATAGGATCACAAAGAGCTGGACGTGGCTGCAGCGACTTAGCACACACATGCGTAGTATCAGCCTGCCCTTGTGGCTCCGATGGTAAAGAATCCTCTTGGGATGCAGGAGACCTGGGTTGGGTTATCTGCAAACAGTGACGGTTTTACTTCCATACCGATTCGGACGCTTTTAATTTCTTTTCCTTGTCTGACTGCTGCTTTAGGACTTCAAATATTACACTGAATAAAAGTGGTGAGACTGAGAATCCCTGTCTTACTGCTAATCTTAGAGAAAGTGCTTTCAGCTTTTCATCCATTAGTATGATGTTAACTGTGGGCTTGTCATGCATGGCCTTTATTATGTTGAGGTATGTTCCCTCTATGCCCACATTGCTTAGAATTTTTATCATGAATGGATAAATTTAAATTTTGTCAAAAGCTTTTTCCATACCTACTGAGATGATCATACGGTTTTTATTCTTTAGTTTGTTAATGTGGTATATGACACTGATTAATACATGGATATTGAACAATATTTGCATGCCTGGGATAAATCACTTGATTATGATGTATGATCCTTTTAGTACATTATTTTAATGCATTATTGATTTTAGTTTCTTATATTTTATTGAGGATTTTTATATCTATGTTCATCAGTGTTATTGGCTTCTAATTGTCCTATATTTTAATATCTTTGTCTGATTTTAGTATCGGGTTTATGCTGACTTTGTAAAATGAGTGCAAAAGCATACCTTCCTCTGTAACTTCTTGGAATAGTTTGAGATGGTTGGGTATTAACTCTTCTCTAAACATTTAGTAGAATTCACCTGTGAAGCTCTCTGGTGCTATCTTGTTTGTTAGGAGTTTTTCCATTACTGATTCAACTTCACTACTGGAAACTGATCTGCTCGTATTTTCTATTTCTTCTTAATTTAGTCTTGGGAGACTGTACATTTCTGGGAATTTGTCTGTTTCTTCTAGGTTGTCCATTTTATTGGTGTATAATTATTTACAGTATCACTTATATTCATTGGTATTTCTCTGATGTCAGTTATAACTTCTTTTTCATGTCTGATTTTATTTACTTGGACACAATTTTTTTCTAGATGAGACTGGTTAAAGGTTTATCAGTTTTTTTTAAGTTTTCAAAGAACCAGCCATTATGTTCATTCATCCTTTGTATTGCTTTTAGTCTCCATCATCTATTTCTGCTCTGGTCTTTAAGACTTCCTTCCTTTTACTAACCTTGGGTTTGTTTATTCTCCTCTTTCCAGTTCCTTTAAATGCATGATTAGTTTTCTGATATTTTTGTTTATTTGTGTGCTTCCTAAGGTAGGCTTGTATCACTACCCTGTTAGAGTTACTTTCACTTTACCCCATAGACTTGGATTGTTGTATTTTCATTTTCATTTATCTCCAGGTATTTTTTTTTAATTTCCTCTTTAAATTCTTCAGTGAGACATTGGTCCTTTTATAACATATTGTTTAGTCTCAACATATTTCTGTTTTTTGCAGTTTTTTCCCCTTGTAGTTGCTTTCTTGTCTCGTAGCATTGTAGTCAGAAAACATGCTTAATATGATTTCAATCTTCTTAAATTCATTGAGACTTATTTTGTGGACAAGTATATTATATTTCCTAGAGAATGTTATGTGCACTTTGAAAGAATGCATATTTTGTTGCTTTTGGATGGATTGTTCTATTTATATCTATTAAGCCAGATGATCTAATTTTAACTTTTTTTAATGTGTTGAGATTTTTTTTTTCCATTTATTTTTATTAGTTGGAGGCTAATTACTTTACAATATTGTAGTGGTTTTTGCCATACACTGACATGAATCAGCCATGGATTTACATGTGTTCCCCATCCCGATCCCCGCTCCCACCTCCCTCTCTACCCCATCCCTCTGGGTCTTCCCAGTGCACCAGGCCCGAGCACTTGTCTCATGCATCCATCCTGGGCTGGTGATCTGTTTCACCCTTGATAATATACATGTTTCAATGCTGTTCTCTCAAAACATCCCACCCTCACCTCCTCCCACAGAGTCCAAAAGTCTGTTCTGTACATCTGTGTCTCTTTTTCTGTTTTGCATATAGAGTTATCGTTACCATCTTTCTAAATTCCATATATATGTGCTAGTATACTGTATTGGTCTTTATCTTTCTGGCTTACTTCATTCTGTATAGTGTGGAGATTTCTTAAAAAACTGGAAATAGAACTGCCATATGACCCAGCAATCCCACTCCTGGGCATACACACTGAGGAAACCAGATCTGAAAGAGACACGTGCACCCCAATGTTCATCGCAGCACTGTTTATAATAGCCAGGACATGGAAGCAACCTAGATGCCCATCAGCAGATGAATGGATAAGGAAGCTGTGGTACATATACACTATGGAATATTACTCGGCCATTAAAAGGAATTCATATGAATCAGTTCTAATGAGATGGATGAAACTGGAGCCCATTATACAGAGTGAGGTAAACCAGAAAGATAAAGACCAATACAGTATACTAATTTTAAATTTAAGGTCAGTGTTATTTTGTTGATGTTCTGTCTGGATAATCTGTCCTTTGTTGTAAATGGGGTATTAAAGTCCCCTATTATTATTGTGTTACTGTCAATTTCTCTCTTTATGTCTGTTAATATTTTAGGTGCTTCTATGATGAGTGTCTGTTTATTTACAATTGTTATATCTTCTTCCTGGATCAACTCCCTTGATCATTATGAAATGTCCTTCTTTGTCTCTTGTTAAAGTCTTTGCTTTAAAGTTTATTTTATCTAATATAAGTATCGTTACTCACCTTTTTTTGTTTCTACTTGCGAAGAATAACTTCTTCCACCTCCTCACTTCAGTCTCTTGTGCATTTAGATCTGAAGTGAGTCCCTATAGGCAGCATATATATATGGGTCTTCTTTTAGTACTCTCTCAGTTACTATATATTTTGACTGCAGAGCTTAGTCCATTTACATTTAATGTAATTATTGGTAGGTATGTACTTATTGTCATTTTGTTAACTGTTTTCTGGCTGTTTCTGCAGTTACATGTTCCTTTCTTTTACTTTCTTCTCTTGTGATTTAATGACTATCTTTATTGTTATGCTTGGATTCTTTTCTCTTTTTTGTGTTTCTGTCATAAATGTTTGGTTTCTGGTATACCTTGCTATATATAGGGGTGTGTGTGTGCGTAATTAGTTTAAGTTGATGATCTATGTATGAATACATTTTCACAACCCTGTATTTTTATTACCTATCCCAATGTTTACTGTTTGTGACACCATGTTTATATCCTTTTGTTCTGTATAGATTTGTCTTTAACCTTCCTACTAGCTTTATAAGTGATTACTACCTTTATTTTGTATCTGTCTTTACCAATGAGATTTTTACCTTTCATAATTTTGATATTTATAGTTCCGGCCTTTTCTTTTTCATTTACAGAAGTCCGTTTAACATTTCTTATAAAGCTGATTTGTGGTGCTGCATTCTTTTAGCTTTTGCTGGTCTGTAAAACTTTACATTTCCCTTCGTATTTAAGTGATGCCCTTGGATTCTTGGTTGTAGGTCTCTTTTACTTTCATCACTTTAAATGTATCTTCTGAGCAGCAAAGCACCTGCTTCAGTCAACTGATTATTTTGTGGAAGTTTCCTGGCGTGTAATGTGTTGCTTTCCCCTTGTGGATTTTAATATTCTCTGTTTATCTTTTTCTTTTCACTTTAATTACAATATATCTCGGTGTGATCTTTGGGTTGATCCTGTTTGGAACTCTCTTTGATTCCTGGACCTGGATGTTTCTGTCCTTTCCCAAGTTAGGGAAGTTTTAGCTATGATGCCTTTAAATATGTTCTCTGCCCCGTACTTTCTCTCTTCTCCATCAGGGACCCCTATAACATGAATGTTAGCATGGTTAATGTTGGTTAATGTTGCCTGCAGATCTCTTGCACACTTCTCTTTTTTAATTCTTTTTTCTTTTAAGTGTCTACTCCAGTGACTTTTCCACTACTCTGTTTACAGTTCACTGATCCATTCCTCTGTTTTATCTAATATGCCATTGATTCCTTTCAACATATGTTATTTCAGTTACTGTATTCTTAAATGCCATTTCATTTTTCCTTATATTTTCTAACCTTTTGTTAAACTTCTCATGGTGTCTGTTGATTCTTCTCCCGAGTTCTCTGAGCATCTTTATGATCATCATCTTGAACTCTTCACTGGATAATTTGCTTGTCTCCATTTCACTTGGCTCTTCTTCCGGGGATTTATCTTATTCCTTTATTTAGAACGTATTCCTCTGTTGCCTCATTTCACTTAGTTCTTGTTTTATTTATATATGTATTTGGCAGGTTGGTTGTTTTCTGATCTTGGAGAAGTGGCCTTGGCTGGGAGACTCGCCACCTGTCCCGGCAATGCACCGCCCTGCGGTCCCCAGGGCCACATGCTCTAGGTGGGCTGCGCGGGCCCTCCTGTTGTGGCAGAATGACTGCTGTGGTCGGTCTGATAGGCACGGCTGGCCTCTGGCCCATCTGGCTGCCAGGCCTCGCCTGGCTTAGAGGCTGCCATCTGTTAGTGAGCTGGTCAGGTCATGAGGTCGCTGACTCTGAAGCTCTCGGGGATCCCAGAGACAGCGCGGGCCCACTGGTGGGTGGTCAGTCCCAGGGTAGCTGGCTGGGGGCCAGTCATCCCAGACTAGGGAGAGCCTCCTGCTCAGTGGAACTGGTTCTTGACGTGGCTTGCTGCAGGATCCACTGTGTCCCAAAGCTGGTGCCAGCCTGCTGGTGAATGGGGTCAGATTCCAGCCAGCTGGCTGAATGGCCCAAGGTGTCCTGGAGGAGGTTTCGCTGCTGCTGGCTGGGATCTAGGCTAGAGGGTTCTAGGGCTAGTACTCACTCACTGGTAGGCACTGACTCAGGGCCCTGGGGATCTCAGAGCTGGAGTCAGCCCACTGGTGGGAGAGTCAGTTCCTCACAGGGCTGGCTTGCCGTCCATGGGGTTCCAAAGCTGGCGTCAGCCCCCTGGAGGGTGGTATCATATCCTGGGGTGACCGGCTGAGGTGGTCAGAGTATCTCAGAGCCGGTGTTGCCAGCCTGATGAGTAGGGCCAAGGCACAGACGTTCTTTGGGCTAGAGCCAGCTTGCTGTTGGATGAGTCCGTTCCTAAGGCTGCAGACTGTGAGGCCCCAGTGGTCCTGGTGGGTGTGGACAGCTCCCAGGCTCCTGGGGCTCAGGGGATTCTAAGGCGGCTTGCCCTGAGGTGTCCCCATGCCAGGAGCAACAGGCTGGGACAAAGAAAAAAGAAAGAAACCACTAATTCAGGGAAACAAAAATACGTTATAATCTATATTTCTCCAGTTTTGTAAAAAAGTTTATGTGAAATTAACTGATTCTGCTGTATGTTTGTGGGCCTCGTCTCCAACCCCTCCCCAGGTTTATGCTTTGAAACTCTGTCCCCAGTGCGGCTATCCCTGGAGTTGGGGTTCCTCCTAGGGAAGCTGTCGCTGTTCAGTTCCTCAGGACGGCAGCACGCCAGGCTTCCCTGTCCCCCACCATCTCCTGGAGCTCGCTCAAACCCATGTCCATTGAGCCAGTGATGCCAGCCAACCATCTCAGCCTCTGTGACCCCTTCTCCATCTGCCCTCAATCCCTCCCAGCATCAGGGGCTTTTCCAGTGAGTCAGTTCTTCACATCAGGTGGCCACAGTATTAGAGCTTCAGCTTCCACAGAAGTAATTAAGTGTAGATGAGGTCATAAGGGTGGGTTCCTAGTTGGAGGGCATTAGTCTTCTTATAAGAAGGGGCACCTTTCCCCACATTCAAATCCTGAGGAAAGGACAGGTGAGGACGCAGCACGAAGGTGGCTACCTGCAAACCAGGAAGACGGCACTCACCGGAAACCGAGGCCCTGACCTTGGACTTTCAGCTTCAAAAAAGGGGGTGAAAGGTTCCTTTTCAACCTAAAACAGATTTTCAGTAACTTCAATAACTTTGAATGTACAAGGCCTATTCCTATATCCTCAATTGTGTTCTCTCTCCTCTTCTCAATTCACCTTAACTAACACATTTTGGAGATCATCCTAATATAACAAAAAAATAATTGGGTGGCCACTGCTGGCTATGTTTTAAGAAGAATAAAGCAATACTTTCTGACATTTTTCCTCCCAAAGTCTTAATGTCATACAAAACTTCTCAAGCACAATATCGGTTTCAAGACTTTGTAAAAAGAAAACACAGAATCTGTGAAATTAGGTGGTCAGAAGGAAAAGAGGAATAGGTATAAAGAAAACACATTAAAGTTTTATTTTTAAGTTCTACTGGGGCCTATTTGAATACACTTTTTAACTAGTTAAGGTTGTCACTGCTATAATAGGCCAAAAGAAAATTAAAATAGAGAGCAAATTATGCCTCATGAAGATGTAAAGAAGAAACACCTAATAGGAAAGATTTAGCAGACAATACCTCTGACAGTTGTTTCCACTGATGGTGTTGGAGTATTATGGTACTGTAGCTAAAAGTAAACAACACCTTAGTGTTAATATTGGGCAAGTTATTTAAGATGTCTAATGCTCAATTTTCTCTTTTTCAAAGTGCACAAAATACTGTGTTTGGTGCACAATAAATACTTTTAAAATGGGGGTGTGTTTTTGCAAAAGGTAAATTCTATAGATTAACATGCTGAGAAATGTTTCTTTTCACACATTTGGATGTGTGAGTCTAACAAATGTGCCTCCTCTCATCAGGTTGGTTAGCCAATGCTATATGGACCGCTTGTTCCTACCTGCCCGCTGGAGCTAACAAAGGACATGATGTTGATTTGACTCGGCAGCAGCAAGCTTTATATGCCTACTTCTCGGAATATTGCGAGTTTCCAAAATAAGTGGAACATTTACAAATAAATAAAGATTTATTATGCTTCCATAATAAATATTGTTGAATTAATTAATACCAAAAATTAAACCAGCCCTTCTTTACTGATTAGAACCACTTAAGGTTAACCTGTAGAATATCAGTATACTGCTTAAGGAGTATCAGGTTTCTCCAAACTTCCCTGTTCAATATTACATACAGATGAAGGTTACAGATAGAAATAAATTATCTGTGAAATTTATGGATTAGAATGTCTCCCCTATTCTTTAGGTAGAAGACAATTTAGACATTCATGAAAGGATTACTCCTACCTTTCTTTAAAAGTCTGTATTGGTGGATGAGAACTGAAAGGTAGACACTAATAGAAAAACTATATACAGGGCAGCTGGAACATTCCAGGTCTCCTTCCCCATTCTTGTAGTAAGAGCATTATTCCCCACATCCTCCCTCCCCGCCCCCCCACCAAACTGACAGGACAACAGTTGCCTGTTTTCTGAACGACTCTAGATTTTGTAACAGGAGCACAGTGGAAAGGAGGTTCATAGGAGTGAAAACGAAATACAACGACGTCTACATACTACACACCCTCTGCTCGTCTTGCCTGGAAACTATACATAAAGATTCTCCCTCCACTTTCTGCCACAAGAAGCTGGGAAAGGGAGCATCCTGGGTGTAACTCTACAACCCAAGAAAATCCTTATTGCGGCATTTTTGTGGCCCCTAGATTAAAAAGGTGGCTTGCTTTCAGCTCACGTATGGTTAACTATTCTTCCAACTAAGAATCTACTCTTCCATGAAGACACTCAGCTTCAGTGAGCTGTTTGACACCTCTGGAATATGAATGGACAAATCAAGATCAGCTGTTATGTAAAAAGTGTTTTCAATGTCAAACAAAGAAGTCAAAGAAATTCAAAGCAAAACACAAAGAAGGAAGGAAGGAAGAACTAAATAAGTGCAGAGAACAGATGGAAACCTAACTGTTACTAAGAAAGAATAATAAATAAGTCTCTAAATTAAATATAAATAGTAAATATGAAATAAAATAAAAATTCAGAAGTGCTACTACATAAAGCCAAGTAAACTTCTCAGAAAAGAACATAAGAGAGGTAAAGTAAACTATGATAATTCTTGAGAGTCAATCTGGAAGGTACGAAATCCAACAGTTTTTTTTTTTTTTTTAATTTCAGCCCTGCACCACCTCCAAAATAAAGAATTGAAAAATTAGAGAGAAATAAATTATGCATATGAAAATTTCTCAGAATCACCAGGCTAATGACTGAAATAAAAGTTTCAGAACAATAAGCTTGAGAGGAAACTCTAAAAGCTTCCAGAATATAATGCAAAAACAAGTACCCAAACACAATCAAAGGAAAAGGAATCACAATAGCATTTGGAATTTTTATCAGTCACGCTGGATGCCAGAAGACTGAGGAATGATGCCTTCCAACAGTGAGAGAAAAACGAAAATGGGTCGATCTTGCTAAGACAGCTTGCTGAAGCAGAGCCAGGAAGCCATTTAGACAGTGTGACTTAAGCACACATCTCAGCCTGGATGGAGTCTGACTACTGGCCTGATGAAGTCGTCTAGAACACCTGCCAGATACTCAAACTCAAACTTATTGGACCCTTACTCTAAAATAACTCATGACAATCTGTCTACTTCTCAGACCCCCACCTTAAAACAACTCAGATCTTAATGACAAATATTTTCTGACTCTCATCAATCACAATTCTTTCCAAATAACTTTTAGCAACTGTGGGACTTTTTGTATGTATAAACCTCTTCCTCTGAACACTCTTTTCAAGCTTACTCAAATCTGTGTCCCCCAAATTGCCATTCTTAAACCCTCAAATCAATTATTTTTTACATTTGCAGCCTCCTGCTGCAGAGTCGGACACGACTGAAGCGACTTAGCAGCAGCAGCATTACTTTTTCTGGTTGACACAATTGTCAGGGAAAATGATTTTTACCCTACCTAAACTACCATTCAAGAGGGAAGGTAAAAATAAAGTAATTTCCAGACACCTGGTAATTGTAAAGGTAACTAGCCACCTTCCTCTTCGTGACAGCTTACTGGAGAACACACTTTAGCAAAATAAGTGGAAGAGAGAAGACGTGACATGTAGAAAACTGGGGGCTCAGTGCAGGGAATTTACCAAGAGGCCCCACGGCAGTGGATGTGCCGCAGGCCTCAAGAGCGACAATTCATGTCAGAACGTGACGCTAATGGGCTGGAAGTGGGCAGTTTCCAGGAAGAATGATAAACAGAACTATAGATTATTTGATAGCTTTGAGTGTTTGGCGAAAATTATTACAAGGCATTACCCAGATCTGCTGGAACATTGAGTAAGGGGTTATTGACAGACACGCAGAATACTAAGCAAAACAAAAGCAACTACCAACTCCAGGGCAGGCTAAATGTAGTGCACTGTTGGCGTAATAGTGCATTCTTAAGCGCAGTAATAATACTCACATAATCATCATAATGTAGACATGGACTGCTGATTTACTGAAAGTTGTGACAAAATAATTTTTGGAAGACAGAGCTAGAAGAAGGATGGTGGTAATAGCCTAAAACTCAACTAGTCAATAGGCCATATTTAACATGGATGCATCAAGAGAAAGCAGAATAAAAATATTACTCTAACGTGCAGAAGTGTAAAACAGAATCTATAGCTGGTAGAGCTAAATGTGAGTAGAGCTGCATATAGAAGGGGAAGGAAAGCGTTGACAGGCAAGGAACTGCTGACTTTCAATGTAAGCCCTTTAGATCCATTTGACTGTTTTTAATTGTATACTTGCATCACTCTACTTTAAAAAGAATTATAAAAAGATGTTTAGATGTTCGAAGAAAGAAATGAGGAAAACTGAAATGAATCAAAAGATATAATCAAAACATAACTGCAAAAAGTTCTATGATTAAAAAAATAAGTATAGGGAATAAGGCAAAATTATTTCAAATAAATTCATCCTTAAATACAGTATGGAAGAATATTTTAATTAACAAGTTTTAAAAAATCTCAAGTCTCCAAGCTAAAATATATATATTAAATATATAATATTATACAACTTTGAAGATAAAGGCTATAATTCAATACTATTGAAAGAAATTCTTGTGTTATGTATGAAACAAACTAAGTACATTTTCAGTCAAACTTTAAAGTTTTCAGAACTAAAATATTAACTACCTATATAACATTCTAGAAAGAAGTTGCATAAAGTTTTCAGATGATCCAAAAATGACCCAGAATTAATCTGAACAGAATAGAGGTGCTATGTATTAAAAAACAATATTCTTGCTTCACTGTGGGAAAATCAATAGACAGAATGAAAATTAATTATAAGATTCCTGAAGGGAGTGGCTCCCTAAACAATCTTTCCAGAAACGATCCCCAAACTGAAAAAAATGTGGAGGGGATTTTGCCACCCTTCCCTGGGACATCTGACTGAAACTTAAAAGCAGAAAGTTTTATTAAGCTTTATTTCTTGTAATGGCAAGAACTCTGTGGTTAGAACAAGAAATCCCAAGGGAAATATCTACACTTTCTGAAGTCCAACTAAAATTGATTTTCATCTCCTTTTTAATAAAGCAAACAGAAAACTAAGACATGGTGGAATGATTTTTTTTGTTTGTTTATCTTGCTTATATTTTCTAAATCTTCCTTAACAATGAGATTTATTTTACTTATGAAAGAAAAAAAGGTAGATTATAAAGAAAAATTCGGATATTGAAACAAGCTGAAAAAATTGAAAATTATGTGATTTTAAATGCACAGTTACTCAAAAGAATTTATTTAAATATTCCTAGAAAACTACTGTGTGTTAGGTGCTAAGGAGACAGAATACATATGTGTTCCCTGATTTCCTGAAACTTTTAGTCTAGTGAAAAAGAGAGGCATTTACTACATAATCATGAAAAATATTAATACAAATTTAAAACTCAATGCTTGCCACTAATGTCTGTTTAATAATGATAAAGAGATATTTATCAGAGTGTCAATCTTAGTTCAAGTTTTATTTATTTCTTTTACTTCTGACATACTAACTATGAAAAAATGGACACCATATCTACCCCAGAGGTGACTGAGACATGGATTTGAAGTGTTTGAAAAGATTTGAAGATTCTGAAGTATATTTGCTTTGATAAGTAAAAGCCTATTTGGCCATCTTGGTTACTCTTTTTTTTTTTTTTTAACTTAACACAGGAATGTGGAGAAATCATATCACTACTCTGAACTTCAGATTCTTCTTTTATGAAACACAGATACCTTTTTCATATTGTTTATATGAGAATGAAATAAAACAGAGCATCCATATCTCGCTAGAAACTTTGCATAGGTTGCATCACTAATTCTTACAATGACTTATAAACTTATTATTATCCCCATTTTCCAGATGAGGAAAGTCTGATTCATAATGATTAAAAAATATATTATACAGATGGTACACAGGGTCAGAGATGGAGCTGAGAAATGAAACAAAGTTTTTCTGATTCCAGATCCTTTTCTCTTTCCATTAAACTTTACCTTATCTCACAGCTATTTAGATTTTAGAAGACTATTTTTACAAACAAAACATAATCCAAGACATGAGGCTCTGGGAATGAAATGGCTATTGCCATGACTTGCAAATAAATGTCTCCCAGGAGTAGGTATAATTATGTTTGAGAACTGGGGAAGGGGATTACGACTGAATATTATTTGAAATCCCTTTCAAGCCTAAGAATTTAAGTGTGTGTGTGTATTTAGACATAACCACTCTTTCCCTCAATTACTGGGGAGACCTGTAAAAAGCGAAAGTGCTAGTCACTTAGTCATGTCCAACTCTTTGGGACCCTGTGGACTATAGTCTGCCAGGCTCCTCTGTCCATGGGATTGTCCAGACAAGAATATTGGAGTGGGTAGCCATTCTCTTCTGATCCAGGGATCGAGCCCGGGTCTCCTACACTGCACATGGATTCTTTACCATCTGAGCCACCAGGGAAACCCAAGTTCCTCTTAAAAAAGCCAAGAGCAGTAGCAGTTGCCAGAACATATCTTGCATTCTAATGCAGGTGGTTGAAATTTGAGGAGTGCTGAGACACAATAGCAATTTATGTGTTGGAAATCTCCCATGTCTGTCAAAACATGTTAGATACTGCATCAACAGCAAGCTGCTTAAACTGTCACAGTGAATTTCTGAGCTATTTGCAAACTGTTTGGAAGTATGAAAAGGAAAAGTATAAACAATTCATGAAATTTACAAAACCATTTCAGCATCCTGGAAATATAGCTATTTAAAACCTTGTGTGTCTTTTAGCATTAAGGTACAAGGAAATGTTAAATTTAAAATAACCAGACTCCAGATCATCAGAAGACTGAAGCTGGATTTGGTAGCCAGGGTAACTAGTTTATGTTGCCTTCCCATTGCAATGAACTGGGTAAGGAAGCAAGACAATGGCCATGAAATCTGCCATTTGTAAACTTCTCTTTCCCAGAACAATTTGGTTTTGGTTTGACCCACAGAAAAGAAAGCAACATACAAAAGTTTGTATTAAAAAACATTTTCTCTTACTCCTTTCTTATCAAAGTAGCTCTGTCAAACAAAAAACAAAGCAAATGGGGAAGGCATTTCCCCCTCCTCCCTGGTCTAGGACAGTCACTGGGCTCCTGTGATTTCTCATTGCTGTTTAGTCGCTGAGTCACGTTTGACTCTGCGACCCCGTGGACTGCAGCCCGCCAGGCTCCTCTGTCCATGGGATTTCCCAGACAAGAATATTGGAGTGGGTTGCCATTTCCTTCTCCAAGGGATCTTCCCGACCCAGGGATCAAACCAGTGTCTCCTACATTGCAGGTGGATTGTTTACCACTGAGCCACCAAGGATTTACTGAGGGCATTAAAATATGGCTAGAAAGCAAATAAGCTGATTAAGATCAAAGAAATGTAGCAAATATATCTTCTGGACAGTCTATTTCTGCCTCCAATGTAGATACTGGGCCTAAAATTAGAAATTCTAATCTTGGTTTCCTGGCTTTTTGAAGTCATTACACTGTTCAACGTTTCAGTTTCTCTCTCTCTAAAATAAAGACAGTAGTGTTTGTGTTCTACAAGTTACACAGGAGTAGAGAAGAAAATATCTGGATAATACATTCTCTAAATCTCTTTAAAAGCAAGGGAGGCTTTATGCAAATCATCATCATCATCACCATTATTACTAGACAAAAGAATAAATTTCATTCCGATTTTGATATTCACAGCTTATCCAAATTTAAATTAACAAGAAAAAAAGTTCCAAACTGTTCATTACTAAACGTCAGGTGCTGATCGAGTCGTTTGGATATCTTTTGTGCAGTACGTCTGGTTGCAGAGAGAAGCAGGAGCGTGTGTGTGTGTGTGTGTGTGTGTGTGTGTGCGTCCGTCTTCTGGGAAGATCCGCCCGATAGCACCTTCACTACAGTTCTCTATTTCCCAGGTGTTGCTCAGGACCCTGTCTACCTACCTTCTGCTGTAACGCGACCCTGAATCCCAAGACTTGCTATTTTTAGTGCCTTTATTTACTTATATCTCCAGGTGTATTTTGTGTGGCTGATTTCTAATCTATATGACTAAACAAATCACTCTGAGAGATACAATTGTGTTTTCAAGGTGATGAAAACAAGAGCAGAGGTCAGGTTTTATATTCATCTCCTATCTCCCTTCAACACCTAATGCAATGTCTGGCACCCAATAAATGTTTGCTGAAAGGAAATTAAATACTAACCAGAGATTGAGATTGTGAGTATGGAGGGGAAAGGCAGCTGATGGTGGGGGCCAGAATCCCAACTAGGAAAGCGGCTTTTGTGTTCATTCAATTTCTGTTTAAGTCTGCAGATTGACTGATAGACAACTTAACAGCAGTCTGCAACCAGAAAGAGATCTTTTCTGCCTGTTTTCCATTAGGCAGAAACTAAAAACCGCTGAGGCTTCCCCGACAGATTCTGATCACGGAGATTCCCGAACAAAGGACATGGGACACAGTGTCTTCCTGTGAGTCCCAAATCCCTGATATTTATCAAAGCTGCACCTTCAAAACCCCATCCACCCCCGCTGCCATCAGCTGCTTTTAGTGCTAATCACACTATCATGAGTCCAAAAATAAAGAGAACCAGTAAAATAGTCCAGGGTTGCTAATCTATACAAAAGTCCTAAACAAAGCAAATACAGTTAATACCATGTCTTATTAAATTCATCCCTTCCTTACCAGAGTGATAAAAGTGATAGGATCTATAAGACTGAATCCATTTTACACACCGCTATTCGAACTAATCCTCCCTGTGGTTCAGGGAACAAAGAATCCTGCAATGGGAAAAACAGGGGTCCTGCTTTTTATTCCCTAACTCCCCTGTTCTAGCTGGTCAAAGCAAAAGCCATTAATCTAATACTCTGCACTATATTCAGAGACACAGCATCGTAAAGCAATCCGTGGGCTGGCCAACGAGCTATTAAAAAACAAACGTCTTTCCAGCTTTAGAATCTTCTCGCATACACACCATGACCACCGAGAAAGCATCAGCCAAAGGTAATAGCTGGGCTTTCTATTTTGTATCTCTGGCTTAGTCTTGAATTTAACTAAAGCTCTTTGAAAAGTTTTAATACTTTTAAAGGTGAATTTTCTCTCCCTTGTGGAGCTATCCCAATCAGTACGATTTTAACCTGGTGGTCTTTAGGTCATTTTCAAAAGAGTTACAATAAATCTGTCTACTAAAGCAAGGTCAAACTTTTTCCCTAGTATTGAATAGGAATCAATGTGTACAAAAGAGTACAGATGGGATAGTTATATGTTATTATACAGAAAATATCAGCATTATTCCAAACAGTAAATTTTCAAGACCCTATTATTTATGAGATTTCTGAAAATTGTTCAACTTCCTTGAAAGTGTGTGTGCTTGGACACTCAGACTCTATGTGACCCTATGACCCACAGTCCACCAGTCTCCTCTGTCTATGGGATTCTTCAGGCAAAAATAATGGGGTGGACGGCCATGCCCTCATCCAGGAGATCTTCCCAACCCAGGGATCAGACCCAAGTCTCCTGCATTGCAAGGGGATTCTTTACTGTCTGAGATACCAGGGAAGCCCTTACAAGTGAAAGGAAGTCCTCAAAAGCAGCCCTCTCGTATTCACTTGACTCCTTAAATTAAGTACAATAAAGCTGAAATTAGCCTTTTGCTAATTATCAATTATTGTGATATGCTAAAGGTATGCTCACAGAAGCAGAAGAAAAAGAACAGGAATAAATATGATGTATATCAGAGATCCAGAGATACTGACCCCAAAAGAGAACTAAGACTGCAGTGCTGGTTTTTCCATTCATTCATTAATGATTATTTCCCTTCATACCTTCACATTCTTTTACAACTGTGTGTAAAATTCAAATATGAGTTCCTGCCAGAGAGGGAGAAGGGGATGGCAGGAGGAGGGGGGAAAGAAATGAATTATACAGTATCCGTTATATAGTGAAAGACATTTTGAGAAAGACAGTTAATGAACTATCATTTTTTCTAGGGAAAGAAAGTTTATTTATTGGAAAAGCTAAAAAAAAAAAAAATTAAGAAAAGTATATTGGAGTCCGAGCAAAGCATCAATGTAGAAGAATAGTGATGTTACTACAAGGAAGATAAATACCCCCATCCAAGTGGAAGATGTCCAGAACCCAAGCAGACTGTGGAAAAAGATTAAAGCTATATTTATAAAACTGGGACTCACCAGCAGAGATGTGAGAAACTACTCATTACGGGGGTAAATGTAAAGAGTATAGCAGTGACTTAAGGGCTGCTTTTACAATTAACTAGCTTTGTCAATTCATTTCTTGGTCACTGCCATTTATCCTCTTTGGCCGTGGTCTCAAACCTTCTGGTACCAGGAACCAGTTTAGTGGGAGATAATTTTTCCAGGGACCAGGGTGGGAGGTGTGATTGGGGGATGACCTGAGCACATTACCTTTCTTGCACATTTTATTTCTATTATTATTACATCAGCCCCACCACAGATCAATAGGCATTAAATCCTGGGGGTTAGGGACACTCCTGCTTTTTGGTACTCACTGTTCAAATATTTGCTGATCTGTTATTTTCCAGATTCTGTGGAGCACTGGAGAAGCACTGGTGAAAAAATGAATGGTTCCAGTTTTCAAAGAGTTTCCAGTACGGTGAGGATGACAAAGGAGAAACACAGCCTAGCTCTGGAACCCCTGCAGCAGAAGAGCAAGGACAGCAGAAGAAGCTCAGGAAAGCTTCCTGGAGGAAGTGAATGCAAACAGTTCTCAGGGACGAGGAAGAGCCCCAAATAAGGGGAGTTAAGTTTCCGAATGGATGAGGACCGTGCTGCCCAGGAAGAGGAAACAAGGTTAAAAAAACACCAAAGTATAAAACATCAAGTATCAATATTTGTGTAGGGGAGGGTAGATGCATGAAGCAAGGAGGATTGCAAGCAATTCAGTAGTCCTAAAGCCTTGAGTCAGGAAGTGGAAGCATATGTGAGATACTGGACTAAATCATCGAGGGGTTCATATGCCCTGTTGAGAAAGCTATATCAATAGATGCATCACGTCAGCTGTGGTGCAGGCTGAACTAGACCGGTCAAGATAAGAGCAAGGAAAACAGGAAGAGATTAAGGCCCAAAGGAAAACTGTGACAACGGCAATAGGGAGATAGGGCAGCAATGTGTTCAGGAACAAAATCTATGAGGCTACCGCAGATGGTGACTGCAGCCATGAAATTAAAAGACACTTACACCTTGGAAGGAAAGTTATGGCCAACCTAGACAGCATATTAAAAAGCAGAGACATTACTTTGCCAACAAAGGTCCGTCTAGTCAAAGCTACGGTTTTTCCAGTAGTCATGTACGCATGTGAGAGTTGAACTATAAAGAAAGCTGAGTGCTGAAGAATTGATGCTTTTGAACTGTGGTGTTAGAGAAGACTCTTGAGAGTCCCTTGGACTGCAAGGAGATCCAACCAGTCCATCCTAAAGGAGATCAGTCTTGGGTGTTCATTGGAAGGACTGATGCTGAGGCTGAAACTCCAATACTTTGGCCACCTGACCCAGAGAGCTGACTCATTGGAAAAGACCCTGATGGTGGGAAACACTGAAGGCGGGAGAAGAAGGAGATGACAGAGGATGAGATGGTTGGATGGCATCACTGACTCAATGGGCATGAGTTTGAGTAAACTCCGGGAATTGGTGATGGACAGGGAGGCCTGGAGTGCTGCAGTCCATGGGGTTGCAAAGAGTTGGACACGACTGGGTGACTGAATTGACTGAACAGACTACTTAATGTTGAAGGAAATTTGAAGGAGAAGCTAAGAATGGCTACAGACTTTCAGGCTGAATCACTATTTACATGTCTAGGTGATTAGCTGAAATAAAGAATGCAGAAGAAGAAAGTTTGTTGGTATTTAATTAGGATGAAAGAGGCAAAAGATAAGATGCTATGGAAAAATCTGAACAAACTTTTTGGCCAACACAGTATAACAAACTCTAGAAAATAAAAGTTAAATGATGTAATGGTTAATCTGTGCTGATTCCTATGGCATTTCTCCATGATCAATCCAGTAGCAGTTCTTTAATAGCGTAAATTTTGTGATTTTCTTTTTGTAGCTTTCCCTCTAAGGAACTCAATATCTTTCTCAGGCATTATAGCCATCATGTAAAGTCTGCAGATGGTTCTTCCACTGTTGTCTAGGTTCTTAACTATCTGTTAAGTGGCTTTCTTGGTGGCTCAGATGGTAAAGAATCTGCCTGCAATGCAGGAAACGGGTTCAATCCCTGATTTGGGAAGATCCCCTGGAGAAGGGAATGGCTACCCACTCCAGTATTCTTGCCTGGAGAATCCCATGGATCGAGGAGCCTAGCAGGCTTCAGTCCATGGGGTCACAAAGAGTTAGACAGGATTGAGCAGCTAACACATAAGGTCCTTGAGAATCCCTTGGACTGCAAGGAGATCAAACCAGCCAATCCTGAAGGCAATCAGTCCTGAATATTTATTAGAAGGACTGATGCTGAAGTTGAATCTCCAGTACTTTGGCCACCTGATGCAAAGAGCCAATTCATTAGAAAAGACTCTGATGCTGGCAAAGATTGAAGGCAGGAGAAGGGGACAACAGAGGATGAGATGGTTGAGTGGCATCACTGACTCAATGGACATGAGTTTAAGCAAGCTCCAGGAAATGGTAAAGGACAGAGAAGCCGGGCATGCTGCAGTCCATGGGGTCACAAAGAGTCAGACACAATTGAGCAATTGAACAACCAATAGCCTAAACCAACTGTATTCAAGGAAACGGAATATTGGTTTTATTTTCTCCTAATCTCTGTGAAAAAATTTCCATCTGTCTGTCTAACTGTCTTCATTCATCAACATCCTTATTCATCCAAGCGTCTTTACCCTATCAATTTTCATATTCTGACTTTGTATTCTTACATAAAGACTTCATAAATATTCTTTAAGTGATAGTAATTCTTAAGAGAATTTGCAGTTGATGGACAGCAAGTCATATTTTAGTAGAGCAGGTACTATACTATTGCTGTTTTTTTGTTCTGGTATTTCATGATAGCATAGAAAAGATTAGAGAGGGGAATAGAGAGACTGTCAACTCTCACGAGCTGGTAGAGGCATTAAGGGAGGGAGTGATAGGTGAGCTTTTTCAGAGGTGATGATAAAGAGCGCCCAATGCTATTGAAAATTAGTCCTTATGCCATCTTTAACAGATATTTCTTAGGTCTGATTGCTACTTAAGATTCAAAATACATTTTTTAACTTACTAAAGATTTTTTAAAAATATATACTAATCTCTTTCTGGCTTGTAACACTTGGACGTAATACAAAGCAAAATAATGAAATACTGGTCTTAAATACTTACTCATAATTTATATATATTTTTCCTATCAAAGCTTCTTTGCAGATGAAAATTATTTTGCTTTTTTTGAGGAGTTAAGAATCAGCTCTGGTTTAAGTTCCAGCTCTAAAATAGGAAGATGTATCTAGGTCAGACCTGATAAACATTTAGCTGTCATTGACTATGTTGCAAATAATGTTTTTGTTAAAGATGTAAAATTGAAACACTTCATAATGGTATTTAGGGAAACCTTAGCATTACCTTTATTTTCAGCCTACATATATTTGCTTTAGAAACTAAATAATAGAAAGAGAGAGAGCACAAAGCAAATAACCTTATTTGGTATTACTTCTGAAAAGCTATCAAAATCTTATTTTTCAAATTGGCATAGACTTTTTAAGCTTAGAAAATCTCTGTTGATGTTTATTGAAACAGTACAGCTAAAATCAATAAGTTTCTTGTGAGGTGTTGCAGGAAAAAATTGGGGAATATGTGGAGGAATTTTTCTGAATTGGGGACGGAGTATTGGCTCTTATGAATTGAAGCAAATCTAGAACTGTAAATAGTTTCTGATTCCTGTTTCTATTTCTTCTACTGTACGTCAAGAGCTGATTCTTTATAGCACTCTGGAATCCAGGGACATGGTGACAAATTCTTCTAGACAACAGCTGCTGTGGGTTATAGGTGTGGGTTATAGCGATAGCAATGGTAATGCCCACATGAACACTATCACCCACTGTGCTTCTTTCTTATGTGAAACTAACAATGGAAACGCATTTAAGAAAATCAAATATGATGATTGTCCATTTACTAGCTATCCATGCAGATCATTCCAAACTGCATTTTCTGACTGAATGACTATTCCATGAGGAAGGAAGAGAAGAAGGAAGGAAGAAGAAAAAGAGGTAGGGAAGGTGTGAACCAGCCCTGTAAGATTGCATCGATGCTTTGAACTGGTAATACAAACAGGCAGAATTGTATTATTATGAAGAAATCAGAACAGAAACCCTAGTTAGCACTTCTTTGTATATTTAGTATGGGAAAAACAAACATATTCAGATATCCAGACAGTTGAACCATGAGTGACATGGCAATCGTCATCAGTTTATAGAGCTTCAGAAATTAAAAAGAACTAAAGAAATGAAAAGAAGTGTGGGGTATGGAGAAAGCACTGTAATCAATGGGAATTTAAAAAGAGCCCTATGAGGACCAGCGAAAGTTAAAAGTGTCGTCACAGGGAGTCCAGCAGTCGTTCATCCTTTTAACAGATACGTATTAAATCCTTCCTGCACGCCAGAGGCCATCCTAATGTTAGGAATTCAACAGTGAACTTAAAAAGTCGTTGTCCCCAGAAACTTAATCTAATGGAGTAAGCCCAATACAACTGGTAAATAAATAGATATACGATACACATCTTAGGCATTTTAAGTGTTACAAAGAAAAATAGAAACATTAAGGAATTGAAGAAGAACTGAGGCAGATTTTAAGTGAAATCATTAAAAAGGCCTCTTTGATGAGATGAGACTAGGGATAGATTTGAATGAAACGAGGGATGGATCTATGCAAAGATGCAGGGGGAGAGAATTCCATGAAGGGGAAAGAGGATGTAGACAGTCCTGGACAGGCAGGAAGGAGTCTGGTAGGAGAGGACGTCAAAGGCAGAGTATGGATCATATGTCATTTATTCTAAGAAGGATGGAAATCCACTAGAGCGTTTTGAAAGGGACACTGATTGATCACGATGAGATTGATCTGTTTTCTGAATGAGGAATGCATTTTTAGAAAGGCAAGCGTGGAGGAGGGAAACCAGTTAAATGGTTCCTGCAAAAATCAGGGAGACACATAATGGCTGGAACTGGAAAGGTGGTGATGGAGCTATGGTGAGACATGACCAGATTCTGGATATATCTCGGGGATGGAGTTCACTTCTGAACATGTCAAATTTGGATGAAATTAAAACGATGATGATGCCATGTGAGATACTGCTATACAATCACCATACTTAGCTTATTTTTCATCCTGAGCACACAGCTAAACTGTACCTCCCAATTCTTCCTGCAGTTGGGTGGGGCCATGTGACTGGATGCTGGTCAACGGGATGAAGAATCAGCTGATATACAGCGCTTCTAGCCTTAGCTCCGAAAACGGTTCTTACTCTTTCATGTGCAGGCTCTCTTTCCTCATCTACCAGAGGCTGCAGAGGACTGCCTCAAAGACTCTAAGAAAAGGAGTGGACCCCATATAATTTTGGTATTAATAGGCATAATAACAATGATGATAATAAACATTTTCATGGCTACTGTAAGGCATTGCTTTATCTGATACTTCTGATGGCATTATGAGGAACATAGCATCATTATCCTCATTTTACAGATGAACATGTGACATGTCTGGTAGACAGTTTCTAGATGCAGAATATAAGCTGGGGAGCACACTACTCCACTGTGACTTGGAGCCTGAACCACAGAAGCACACAGATATGAGCTCTGACCCTGGTTCCAGGGCTATGATCTTCTGCAAGTTATTTAACTTTTCTAGTTCTCGGGGTTTTGTGTACCTGTGAAATGAGGACAGTAATATTTACATAAGTTGTGAGTGTGGAATAATTTTTAAGCATACTGTATATTATTTGCCAAAATTGCATTATAAATAATAACTGATATTGTTACTGTTGTTTTATAAGTTGGAGATGCCTTTAAGAACAAAGCGAAAACTGAATGATAAGATTTAGGCCAAAATGACAGAACTAAGAGGTCACCTGACTATATGCCCTTCAAATAACCCTGTCCCACAGGAAAGTATCAGCTCGAAGCATATGACATGGACTGATGAGAATCAGGGGAGCAGGAAGACATACGCTTCCAGGTGGAGACTTAACCCTTTCCTATTTCTGCCACTTAGGGGAAATAAAAGCTTCTTAACTTAGTTTCCCCAAAGAGAGGACCCTGAGATGAGGATTCAGCTTACTGGGGAGATGATCTCAGGAAGCAGAAGGTGAGAAAGGAATGGGAAGTAACCTAATAAAATGTAAGTTGCTGAGCTGGTTCTACCACATGCAGATGAACTCAGTCCCAGTGAAGAACCTCTGAGGAATGGTGTGGTCTGCTCCCAGGATTATCTGTCCAGAAGAGAGAGTCTGGGGAGTTCATCTTTCACGTTCCTGGCTGAGGTTTGCTGCTCAGCGTTCACTGCCTCCTTCCAGGCTCTCTAGCTCGGCACTTTCAGAGCGCCCTGTGTTTGGGGTGAGTGACCCACCAGAGTTCACAAAGCGTCCTGAGGCAGGGGCGTGGAGAAGACAGGCAGCAACTTGGGATGCAGTGTGGTCAGCGCACAAATGAACCGTCCACAGGGCCACAGCCAGTGTCAGGGCTGTGCCAAAAGACAGGCGTGGGTGGATGTGGAAAATCAGCTTCTCCTTAGGATCATCTAAGTATAAAACTGTTCATACTCAACAGCATACCTATAATAGGTAAAAGATAATGAGAGTGAGTTGGATCCAAGAGGAAACTAGTAATTCACTTAGATCCAGACTTCTGAATGCTTTTGCACAAGAAGGTGGTAGTTATACCATGTCAGAAAGATTCCTTGATCATATACATTTTGGAAATCTTAACTTAAAAGTGTTAAACAGCTACCACTGGTCTGGAATTTTTCTCATTCTTCACCATGGGAATAACTTACAGTGAATATTCAAAGGGATATACAGCATTTAAAAATTTTACTTAAATATTTGTTAACTTTTCATGATACCCTATTGACATTTCCCAGAACAGTGTTTTGAAGAATCTAATTGAGGAAGGGTTCAGTAGGACTGCATGGTCTGACAGAATAATAAAGATAACCTTCCTGGTGATGTAAGTGGAAGGACGCTCTAAGGGACTCACTCCCAAACTACTAGGCTTGATAAAGCTAGTCTCTGGAAACGGGGGCGTGTGTCCGCCGACCCCCTCAGAAGAGGACGCGTTTCTCCTTTCCTGTTTGGGCCTGGCTTGGGGGTGAGGGGCGCGCAGGACGCGTGCTGGAGGCTACTGCTTCCCTCTTAGCCTGTCTCTTCTCCTTCACTTAGGCTTTAACTCAACACCCGAGCTGATGGCTCTCAAGTTTGACCTTGCCAGAATCTCTTGAGGTGTATGGGAATCAGACTGGCCCTTACTCTGGGAATTCAATTCTCTGTACATCAGTTTTCAAATAAATATAATAAGGTTTGAAATGATACAAAATGGGAAAATCTGACAAGTTAAAAAAAAGACTAGAAGGCTCTAACAGAGAGTCTAAAGAGGACTTTAAAAGGTAATTCAGCTTGGAAAACTGAAAATTAATACAATGAAGAGAAATTGTAGAGATGCTAAGAGATGCTAAGTTTCAAATATCAGAAGAAACTTAGATATCAGTAAAATTAAAGAGAAATGTGTGTGCAGCAAAGGAATTATAGAAACTGTTTACATCTTGATATGAAAATTCTTCACCAAGGTTACTTTGACCACTGTGCAAGGAATAATATAATGAAGAATATTTGTGTGATTGGGTACTCTGTTTTAATGATCAAGCTAAATAAAAAATTTTGAGATATAACTATATGGAATAGTCATGCAGCTTAAGCTCATGTGTCCATACATGTGTCAATAACATCAGTTCTGTTAGGCAAAAATCACTTACAATTTGATGCAACTTAAACAAGCAATGGAAGTCTAAATTAGCAAGGTAGAGCCTAAAAACAAGAAGAAAAGCAAAGTATAACAAAGCACAATATTTGAAACCTGGTCAAGGAACAGGTCTAGAAGGAACCTCGGAAGTCTGAAAATAAAGGATACCATGATGTCTAGAAACCTTTCAGTGAAGATCACGTTGTTTTTTGTTTGTTTGTTTGTTTGTTTGTTTTAAGCATGTTTTAACTAAATGCAAGCCCGCTTATGAAAACCATTGAGGACAGACCTCATCACTATTATTTCCACCAGCTGGAATGCTAGTCCTTCCTAACCTGGTCAAGAGCCAGCATCTCTGGGGCTTCGGCGCTCCCTTCTCAGCAGCCCTAAACTCGGCTTCTGCTCTTCTCAGAGGTCTCTCCCCTCCATCACAGAACTTACCTAGTTTTCATTTTTCTCATTAAGTTATTTAGCTACTTAAGCACAGGGACTGTAGATTTTCACCTTTTGCACATCTGGGAATCAATACAGACTTACGGCTCTTCAGTTCAGTTCAGTTCAGTTCAGTGGCTCAGTCGTGTCCGACTCTTTGTGACCCCATGAACCGCAGCACGCCAGGCCTCCCTGACCATCACCAACTCCCGGAGTTTACCCAAGCTCATGCCCACCGAGTCGGTGACTTAGTAGGCACTTAATAGCTGATGATAGACAGAGTACAAGAATAATGGATGGACAGTTTAGGGGCGACTGGAATTAAAGTTAGACTTTGGGAAACATGTGAGAGATACTAGCTTTTGAAACAGAATCAGTTAAGCTAAGTCCAAACCTTAGTTTTGACCTAGGCACCCAGAATAACTTTGTCTTATTTATTTCCCTTGAAATACCAAAAAATCTTTAAAACTGCTAATAGAGTGTTCATCATTTCCATACCTTCTCAAAATTCACACTTTGGATATTTTAGAGCTTAAATTGGAAATAACCTTTTAATATTTCAATGTTTGCTAATTTTTTTAAAGTCAGGTATTTTTCTTCTAATGAGCTTTGATATACTGATAAAAAATTAATCTGTGGTAAAAGGCCTGACTGGAAAGGGAGTAACACAAAGTGGTTTAGCATGTGGCCTCTAGAGAGACGGTCTGGGTTTAAACCAGGGACCACCATCTAATGGCTGTTTGATTTTTGACTAATTATTTAGCTTCTTTATGTCCCCACTTTTTTTCACCTGTAAAGCAAAAATAATATTGATGACTGATAAAAGTTTTATAAGAATGAAATTAAGCAATACACGTGCTGACAGAAATAACCAATAACCAATCTACAATAAGAACAGAAGAGAGTTGTATTCAAGCCAAACTGAAGATTATAGCCCAGGAGACAGCCTCTGGGTTAGCTCCAAGGAACTATTCCAAAGAAGCACCGTTTTCAGCAGTCTTTTTTTGGGAGGGGAGAGAGTAACAAAGAGAGGTACTCTTAATTTAATGCGCCTGAGTGAAAAGACCAAACAATCTGCAATTTAGTACTTTTCTTTTCCATCCAAATCATTCTTTTGAAATACAGAAGCCAAATCATTGTTTTTAATAATCAGTACTTTAAGATTAATTTAAGAGAAGAGACGTGGGCTGCCAAGTTGGAGATTCCAAATGTACAAAAGAGATAAACCACAAATGAACACTTAAAGGATAAGATGTTTACCGGCTACAATTGTCTTACTTGGAATAACAGACAATAGACAATTCCTGGAACATCTTGCTTTGAAGAGCTGTGGTAGACATAGAGGACACAACCTCCGTTCCTGCACCCATGTGACAGGTATGCCTTTCAAGAAGGTAAAGTCTTGGGGTCTAATCATTAATCTCATGTCCACACAGTCTTGTATCTTGTCAGAACAAAGACTATCAAACATGACAGGGTACATCCCTTCAAAGTTCCTCAGCCCTTCAAAAAGGACAGATAAGCATGCACACAGCAAATCAGTATGGTCTGCGTGCTGGGGAAGGGAGCCTTATATAGAAGTACTAACACTGACGTTCCACCAAAGGAGGCATTTATCACTATCCTATAAGCATCTTATCATCCATCTTGGTGTCATTAGAAGCATAACATAAAAGGAAAAAGACATTCATCTGGTATTTGAAACTTAGATCAAAAAAAAAAAAATCACCTCCATCACAAAACAGAAACAGGTTGTCAGTTCTATTCTGATTTTCACTTCCTCTCATTTCCAAAATGAGGATGTCTGTTTATTTTCAACCAAGTTTACAGAGTTCTCATAAGAATCAAATGAGATAGCATAAAAAAATAAGGCTTGAAAATGTAAGGTGTCAGTATAGTAGAAGAGGAGGAACAGCAATCTTCAAGTCAGAGTGACCAGAGTTTTTGATGACATTCTGACCCGGTAGAGGGGTATGGGCCTAAAACTGAACAAGTTTCCAAATCATGTAAGCCTCCTTCATAAAAAGGGAAATTCAATAGATTCCTCTTGGAGTTTCATGATGCTTAAATGTTAAATACTGGAAGCACCAGGCAAAGTTCCTGGAACTTAGAATGTATCCACTAGGAGCTGATTGTCTCTTCCTCCAAAACAAATTAAACAGCCATGCAAACATTAGACATATTTTTCATTATATAAATATGCCAAGGGTACAAATGCATGTCCTTTAGTTACATAATGTGTTTTATTTTGCTACATTGTGTAAAATAATCATCCTTTGAGTCATGCTTTTTCCTCTTAAGTCTTTGATTTATCTGGTCATGTTTCTGGGCAAAAGAGAAAATATGCTAAATAATTCTATTACTCCTTTTCAGCTTTCACATTTCCTTCTATTTCAGTGTTTTTCTTTGACTCATAGAATAAAACTTTTCTACATAATGTTTTAGAAACTGTACCCATAATGCCTCAAGGGTCTCTTGTCTCTTGTCATATCATTTGTTAAACCTCCTGTCTTTCAGTTGCAAAGCACATTGGATTTCTTTTCTTTCATTCCCTTCATGAGATCTTATTTTTTTCCTGCTCTATAGATGCAGTACCAGGTAAAGAGAGTGCAAATTTTAGTATTTTCTTAAATAAGACTTCTCAAACTTAAAATATGAAATTATTTTTATGAAATTCATTGCTTTTTATTCCTATAAAGATATTCAAAGTAGTGGTCATGATTTATCCTTCTATGCAACAGACAAATCTTTCCTTTTTTTTTAATATTTCAAATATAGCAGCATATACACATGCTGTGTTCTATTGAAAGGAAACATGTTATCAATTTGGTTTATTCTGTCGATTTTGAAAGTGTATCACAATATATGTGATATGTATTCAAAAATACAATATGCTTTTCAAGAACACCTTCTTTGTTTCATAGCTAACCTTGTTGATAGCATGCATATCACACCAGGAATATTCTTTTGTCTCTATATGAACTGTTGTGTAACCTTCAGTAGCTATACATATCAAGTAGGTAAAATACCTTGAAAATAACATACTCAGTAGAAGGCTGTATGCTTTTCTATTCTTCAATCTCTCTTACTCTCTTTGAAAAGTTTCATTTAAATTTCTATATTAATGATGTTTATGTGTGGGCGTCTTTTTTCAATTTCAGGGCAGCTGCATGAACTTCCTTAAAGATATTAAAACTCAAGTGCACATGAACTAAGGACATTGGTAAATACAGTATGAATAGAATTTATGAAAAGGTTTTTACGCATGATTGAAAACTACACTTTTGATGCCAGATGTTGTGCCATGAATCTGTGTCCCTACTGACACTAGGAGAGATACAGTCCTCTGTATTCCCACACTGAATGAGCTCAGTGATTCTGTAATGTTGCACATCCATACTACACATAGATATCTTCCATACGTGCGTGTGTGTGCAGTCACATCAGTCATGTCTGACTCTGCAATCCCCTGGACTGTAGCCCGCCAGGCTCCTCTGTCTACTGGATTTCCCAAACAAGAATACTGGAGTGGGTTGCCATTTCCTCCTCCAAGAGATCTTCCCAACCCAGGGATCAAACTCATATCTCTTGCAGCTCCTGCATTGGCAGACAGATACTTTACCACTGAGCCACCTGGGAAGCCCCTTACATTCCATACATATTTGGTTCAAACTGTACATAGTGGCCATTTCTAATTACTATTACTTAATAGAAAATACTTTTATAATTATACATTAACTTCCCAATAATGATTACAGTCTCTGGTACTGAGCAAGAACATTAAAAATCCAAGACTAGGCCCTGGAGTCCTGATTAGAATTGTACAGATAAACTTACAGATTGGAGAGCAGACACAAGCCAAGTCTGTGTGCCATATTTTAATGGAAGTTTGCGATAATCCATGCAATGACCCACACTTCCCAAGATCTTCTGGAGCTAATGGTCTATTGCAATTTGTATTTGAAGTTATGCTAAATCATATGTTTGGGGTATGCCAGTGCAAATATAAAATGTGAACATTTCAA
The DNA here is from genome assembly GCF_963930625.1 of Muntiacus reevesi. NCBI lineage: Eukaryota > Metazoa > Chordata > Mammalia > Artiodactyla > Cervidae > Muntiacus > Muntiacus reevesi. The sequence continues at coordinate 2,240,755 of NC_089269.1, forward strand.
AGACAGGGACTCAGTTTACATAAGACAAATAAAACAACTAAAAATTCATTAACATTTATTATATCTTTGAATAAAAGTTAGCTTTGGAAGCTTCATCGGGCACCACAGAGGGTCTCTAGGTCCACACAGAGACTATCAGTATAAGCAAAAGGCCAGTTAGCCGCAGTCAACCTGAGTTTCTGTATTGCACCTGTGCTAACTACTGCTATAGCATGTGATATATTCCAGGAGACAGGACCACTAAGAATAATAGGGATTACTGAAGTTTTAAAATTTTGATTCAAAACTCTGATCAGTTAACAAAAAGGATCAGCAATATGTGAATTGTTTGGCTCCTTAGGGCCATTGCAGTTGTTAACATTGAATTTTGAGGATGTGCGCATTGCAAATAGCATCCTCTCCGGGCACAGTCTGACTGCAGCTGACACCAGCCAAGAGAGTGAGTAAGTGAGTGAGGTCGCTCAGTCGTGTTGGCTCTTTGCAACCTCATGGACTATAGCCTATCAGGCTCCTCTGTCCGTGGGATTTTCCAAGCAAGAGTACTGGAGTGGGTTGCCATTTCCTTCTCCAGGGGATCTTCCCGACCCAGGGATCAAACCCAGGTCTCCCACAATGTGGGCAGAGGCTTTTACCATCTGAGCCACCAGTGAAGAGCATTTAGCCAAGGGAAGAGCATGAGATTTCTCTTGTTTTTACTTTTAATGACACTTTTCATCCTGTTTTTCTTTGAATAAATATCATAAAATAACTGGACTCTTAGACCAAAGTTGGAATAATCTATAATCTGGTATAGGTAGATCACAGTCCAACAATAATAGCAAAAAACATTGTAGTCATGGTTTTAATTCTACAGTACATTCACTCAGTGAGAACAGTGGTAATAAGGCCTGTCAAAGATCCAAGTCTCTATTGACTAAATTTTGCATCCTTGCATGCCAGTATGCGTCTTTCAGGATAAAATGTCAATGACAAAGTGAACGTACCTAGCAAGGGCTGACAGGTCTCTCCCAAAATATTTCCCATAAAAACACAAATATACACACATGCACATACACACATTCATTATAAGCTGTCAGCAATTTTCTGCATTTTTCTTTAACTCCAGTCTATGAAAAATAATTGACCTTAAACAAAATGAAAATCTACCCCTTTGGGAATCAGGAGCTACAGAACATCATAACAACATGATAGATCTTTGAATACAAAGTGAATTCATATCAGCTCAATAGTTTAACATTCTTACCTTAGGTTGTAACTTCTATTTGTTATTAAGAACATGAGCTCTTAGGATGTGTCAGCTGGTTTTTCTAATAGTGAAATAATTTTTTATTTGGTAAATAGCTGCTTCTGTAGTAGAGCATGGCTATAAAAATGGAAAATGATACAATAGTAATAAAATAATATTTGAGCTAACTTAGAAAATAGGTAACTTTCATCCCACCCCATATATTAAGATCCAGATTTTATTCCTTTTTTAACCTGAAAATCACTTACCCTAATCATAACTTAATATAAGCTGGGAAAGTATGTGATTTGTTTTTGAAAAAAGAATAAAATGAAAATAAATAAAAATCCCCTTCTATTCAAGCATGCGTTGACATTCTGAGACTGAACTAAACAGAAGACTGGCCTTTAAATCAGCTCACCCAGATAGCTATGAAGTATGTTTCCAAAGAGTTCATCAGGATTTCTCATCAGACATTCCCTATGAAGTATAAACATCACCTTGTCTCATTTATTTGTATAGCACTCATTCACTACAAGAGATTTAGAAGGAACAAAAACAAGTGTTACGAACCTTTAAACATGCTTTCTCATTTGCCATTAAGAACTTTTTTCAGTCTATCCATCCAGGAAGCATTACTCTGCCTCATCTATATTTCATATGTTTCTAAACTTCCTTCAGTTTTCTTAGATGCTTTCCAACAAGCTCTGAAACATTTCACTGTGAGATGGTACTCTTTTTCTGGGGAATGTATTGCTGTCAGTCACACTCTATCATTTCTATTTTATGCTTGATCCTTCTTGTTTCCCATAGTGAAGGCTTGAAATATCAATAAGAACTTCATGTAGTATATAAAATAACACTTGTATTAACAAGGAGCAGCAAAATGAACAGCCTTCTTGATAAAGGTTAATTAGCAGAGTTTCATTTTAAATGAATATGGGGAAAAAGTTCAGAGAAGAGACACAAGGACTTAAAAGTTAAGTAAAGTTACTAGTAAATGATTCTATTTAAGAATATGGAAAATCCAAGTGCCACTATACTATGTGTTCCCAATAGGCTCACTAATAAATAATTTATCTTGGGTCATTTTTCTCCTTTGACATTACAGTGATCTGAATTATCTTCAGATAAATTCCCTTCACACATCTTGTGCAGATGCTGTTTTGCCCACATGCTCTCCTGACTCACACAGGCTACCATACCCCGAGTCTATTCAAGGGAAAGATCTGTTTAGAAAATGCTTACCCAAAGTCAGAGTAAACACCTACTTATTCTAACTATTATACTTTTTAATTCAAAAATTTATTCAAACTTATATACACATATAATAATCATAATATATTTGCATCACAAGATATTAAAAGAGTATCAATAGTATAAAATAGGACATGTAAAATAAAGAATCCCAGTAGACAAAGTTTAATTACTTTGAATAATATCTTAAATTACTGTGACAGGTGACAAAGAAAAGAACAACCAGAAAACAAGACAATCATTGTGACCGTTCATAAATCTAGAGTGAATGACAGAAAAGGAAATATAGTTGAAAATCAAGTTAGTGATTTTAAAGACCAACTGTTAGATGATAAACTAAAAACAGACACACAGAAATTGAGAATGAAATTATGAAGACTCCAGAAAGTCTGACAGTCTTCCAAAAATATTTTCAAAGGGAAAGTACAAGTAATGTATACAAGGTCCAAACAGAATACAATAGAATATCCCCCTACTCTAAAGAAGTTTCAGATTGAAAAGACCTGAAGAATTTGTTAGAAAAAAGTTCAACTTCCAGACACAGAACTGCGAATTTTAAGGCTAAAAAAAACATTTGAAAACTTCTAACAGAGGAATAAAATTTACCTACCTAAGTGGAGGTGTGCACTAAATACTTCTGTGTCATTTAAGTGAAAATCATATACCACTAACACAGATTTTCTTATAATGAAACATTCTGAGAGAATGTCTTCAAATTGTTAAGAAATAGTTGGAATAGCACACTCTCTACCCTGCCAAACGAACAAGAAAATGTGAGAACAATACAGTTTTAGACTCTAGTTTTATAGTGCCAGAACTCAGAAAATTTACAATCCATGTACCACATTTGACCCAGAAGGCTTGCAGACAGAAAATTTTAAGAGTTTATTTGACATTAACATTTGGAAAGGTCTTTTTAAAATGTAAATTTTAATTTCTTAGGATCATATTTTCTTCCTTATGGGTCAATTCACATTCTTGACTTTGCAGCATAAAATATTTAGAAAGACATGTAAATGTTGCCCCTCAGCCTTTGATTATTTGGAATCAAACTAAACACAGCATGAAGACTTAATAGTTAAAGAACAGAATGAAATGCTCTAAAATTTGACAACATAAAAATGGTAATAATATCAAGCAAAAATTGAAGGTAAATGAATAATTGAAAGAAAGTTGAGTTGCACATGAAAGAAAGTTGAGTATGCAGAAGTTCTTATTTCTATGGTGGAGATGCATTCAGCTCAGTCATTCAGTCATGTCTGACTCTTTGCAACCCCATGGACTGAGATGCATTAGACACGATATTAATTTGACAAGTCAGTAAATCATATACCAAATGAATTTTTTATTTGAAATTTGAGGAGCAATTAAAAGAAAAAAAATTTGAGTAGTTTCCTTTGGATAATGAAATTGGCTAGGGACGAATACTGGGAAGGACTATGCCAACTAGATTTTAGATTTTGTTTTATTTAATTCAATATATAGTGTGATTGTTTAGCCAATCAAAAGTTTTATAAGGGAGGGGAAGGTTGAAGATGGTGAAGGAATAGGACAAGGAGGCCACATTTCCCCCTACAAATTCATCGAAAGATCATCTGAACGCTGAGCAAATTCCACAGAACAACTTCTGAGTGCTGGCGGAGGACACCAGGCCCCCAGAAAGGCAGCCCATTGTCTTTGAAAGGAGGTAGGACAGAGTATAAAAGATAAAAGGAAAGACAAAGAGTTGGGGTGGAGACCCATCCTGGGGAGGGAGTCATAAAAGAGGAGAAGTTCCTAAACACCAGGAAACCCTCTCACCAGTGGATCTGTGGGAAGTTTTGGAATCTCAGAGGACACCATACTGGGAGGAAAAAAATAACTAACTAAAACCCACAGATTAGGCGCCTAACTGCAACTCCCAGTGGAGAAGTAGCCCAGATGCTTGTGTCTGCCACCAGCAAGCGGGGGCTGGACAGGGAGGCGCGGGCTGCATTGCTCAGGGTAAGGACCGGCCTGAATGCCCTGAGGGCCATCTGAGGGAGCTGACATCCCAAAACTGGCTGTCTCTGGATAGCCAGAGAGAGAGGGGAAAAATAGAAAGAGAGAGAGAGAGAGAACTTTCCCGTGAAAAGCTCTAACCTGAGGCACTGCCCACAGAGCAAAGGACTGAGCAAATACCAGAGGAGAGCTAGCCGGCTGCAGGGTGGCCCATCCCCTGCCAGAGGCAGAGAGGCAGGCGGGCGACAGCCAGAGCCAGAAGACCAGGGGCAAGCTCGGCCCCAGAGGTGGCATCCTCCACCAAACTGCGAGCGGGCTCCCAGTCGCTAACCAGGTCTTCACGGGATCCTGGACGGTTGACATCCCCCAGGAGGGTGGCAGCAGAGATCAGCTCCCCAGAGGAGACACACGGCCCACCTGAGACGGCGTGCCCGCTGCGCACCCGGGATTCTGAGCAGCCGGGACGGGGAGGTGATAACGCACCGCCCACCTGGGGAGACTGCGCTCCCCAAGCCCCTGGTAGCCTGAGCTGCTCAGACCCGGGAAGGGCACAGAACGCAGGCCCAGCCGAGTCTGCGCCTTTGTGGAGTGCCCGAGAGCCTGAACCTGAGCGGCTTAGACCTGGGAGGTGCACACGACGCAGGGCCCGCTTTAGACAGATCCCCTGCAGAGCAACCTGGAGCCTGAGCAACCGGGAAATAGCACACGCCGTGAGCGGGGGCAAACCCAGTGAGGCCCAGACACTGCGAGCACTCCCCGCACATGCCAGCGAGGCTTGTTTCGTGTTCCTCCCTCCCCCCAGCACCGCTGAACTAGTGAGCCTAAATAAGTGACCACCTTTGCCCCCTTGTGTCAGGGCGGAACTTAGATACTGAAGAGACATGCAAACAGCCAAGATAAACGGAGACGAGGAAATGGCTTTGGAAGTGACACGTGCAACAGATTAAAACCCTGTAGTTAGCATTCACTGCTTTGGAAGGTGCCTGTAGACCTTGAGAAGAAATATAAGCTGGAACAAGAAACTAGCTGAAACTGAACTGACCCCACACTGCCCTCAACAACTCCAGAGAAACCCCTAGATATATTTCACTATTATCATTAAAAATATGTGTATATATTTTAAGCTCTTTATTACTCCTCTAATTTTCATTTTTAAAGCCTACTATTCAGCTCAATTCAGTTCAGTCGCTCAGTCGTGTCTGATTCTTTGCGACCCCATGAATCGCAGCACGCCAGGCCTCCCTGTCCATCACAAACGCCCAGAGTTTACCCAAACTCATGTCCATCGAGTTGGTGATGCCATCCAACAACCTCATCCTCTGTCGTCCCCTTCTCCTCCTGCCCCCAATCCCTCCCAGCATCAGGGTCTTTTCCAATGAGTCAGCTCTTTGCATCAGGTGGCCAAAGTACTGGATTTTCAGCTTCAGTGTCAGTCCTTTCAATGAACACCCAGAACCAATCTCCTTTAGGATGGACTGGTTGGATCTCCTTGCAGTCCAAGGGACTCTCAAGAGTCTTCTCCAACACCACAGTTCAAAAGCATCAATTCTTCGGCGCTCAGCTTTCTTTATAGTCCGACTCTCACATCCATACATGACCACTGGAAAAACCATAGCCTTGACTAGATGGACCTTTGATGGCAAAGTAATGTCTCTGCTTTTTAATATACTAAGTTGGTCACAACTTTCCTTCCAAGGAGTAAGTGTCTTTTAATTTCATGGTGCAATCACCATCTGCAGTGATTTTGGAGCCCCCCAAAATAAAGCCAGTCACTGTTTCCACTGTTTCCCCATCTATTTGTCATGATCTTAGTTTTCTGAATATTGAGCTTGAAGCCAACTTTTTCACTCTCCTCTTCCATTTTCATCAAGAGGCTCTTTAGTTCTTCTTCACTTTCTACCATAAGGAGGTGTCATCTGCACATCTGAGGTTATTGATATTTCTCCCGGCAATCTTGTTTCCAGCTTGTGCTTCCTCCAGCCCAGCATTTCTCATGATATACTCTGCATATAAGTTAAATAAGCAGGATGACAATATACAGCCTTGATGTACTCCTTTTCCTACTTGAAACCAGTCTGTTGTTTCATGTCCAGTTCTAACTGTTGCTTCCTGACCTGCATACAGGTTTCTCAAGAGGCAGGTCAGGTGGTCTGGTATTCCCATCTCCTTCATAATTTTCTACAGTTTCTTGTGATCCACACAGTCAAAGGCTTTGGGATAGTCAATAAAGCAGAAATAGATGTTTTTCTGGAACTCTCTTGCTTTTTCAATGATCCAGTGGATGTTGGCAACTTGATCTCTGGTTCCTCTGCCTTTTCTAAAACCAGCTTGAACATCTGGAAGTTCACGATTCATGTACTGCTGAAGTCTGGCTTGGAGAATTTTGAACATTACTTTGCCATCTTGTGAGATGAGTGCAATTGTGCAGTAGTTTGAGCATTCCTTGGCATTGCCTTTCTTTGGGATTGGAATGAAAACTGACCTTTTCCAGTTCCGTGGCCACTGCTGAGTTTTCCAAATTTGCTGGCATACTGAGTGCAGTACTTTCACAGTGTCATCTCTCAGGATTTGAAATAGCTCAACTGGAATTCCATCACCTCCACTAGCTTTGTTTGTGGTTATGCTTCCTATGGCCCACTTGACTTCACATTCCAGGATGTCTAGCTCTAAGTGAGTGATCACACCACCATGATTATCTGGGTCATGAAGATCTTTTTGGTACAGTTCTTCTTTGTATTCTTGCCACCTCTGCTTAATATCTTCTGCTTCTGTTAGGTCCATACTATTTCTGTCTTTTATTGTGCCCATCTTTGCATGAAATGTTCCCTTGGTATCTCTAATTTTCTTGAAGAGATCTCTAGCCTCTCTCATTCTACTTTTTCCCTCTATTGCTTTGCATTGGTTGCTGAGGAAAGCTTTCTTATCTCTCCTTGCTATTCTTTGGAACTCTGCATTCAAATGGGATATCTTTCCTTTTCTCCTTTGCTTTCCACTTCCCTTCTTTTCACAGCTGTTTGTAAGACCTCCTCAGACAACCATTTTGCTTTTTTTGCATTTCTTTTTCTTGGGGGTGGTCTTGACTCCTGTCTCCTGTACAATGTCATGAACTTCCATCCGTCGTTCATCAGGCACACTGTCTATCAGATCTAGCCCCTTACATCTATTTCTCACTTCCACTGTATAGTTATAAGGGATTTGATTTAGGTCGTACCTGAATGGTCTACTATTACCTTGTGGGGGGGGGGGGAAGACCCTATTTTTAAAGCAAATTTCATTTTTTTAAATAACTTTTGTGATTTGTTTTGTTTTTCTAATATTGTATTTTTGAAAGTCTAACCTCTACTCTAGATTTTTAATCTTTGCTCTTTGGTATTTGTTATCAATTCTGTACCTTTCAGGGTCCAATCTTCAGTACCCAGTTTTACTTAGGAGTGTAATTACTGGCTTGATTGCTGTCTTCCCTGTTGACTCTACTTTTTTTCCCCCAGGTCACCTCTATCTCCTCCCTCCCCCCTCTCTTCTCTATTTAACTCTGTGAATCTCTTTGGGTGTTCTGGGCTGTGAAGAACACTTAGGGAACTGATCACAGGCTAGGTTGGTCTCTCTCCTTTTGACTCCCCCTCCTTGCCTCCTTGTCACCTCTGTCTCTTTTGTTCCTCTTCTCTATGGAACTCCATGAACCTCTCTGAGTGTTCCAGACTGTGGAGAGCAAATAGGGAATTGATACTGGCTGGATGGCTCTTTTCCCTTTTGATTCCCCCTCTTCTCCTCCTGGTCACCTCTATCTCCCTGCTCCCTCTTCTCTTCTCCATGTAACTCTGTGAAACTAACTGGGTGTCCCCCACTGTGGAGAATTTTTTCACCATTAACCTAGATGTTTTATCATCAGTATGTATGGATGGAGAAGTCTTGAGGCTACTGTAGGAATAAGACTGAAAGCCAGAGGCAGGAGACTTAAATCCAAAACTTGAGAACACCAGAAAACTCCTGACTCCAGGGAACATTAATCGATAGGAGCTCATCCAAAAACCTCCATACTTACACTGAAACCAAGCTTCACCCAAGAGCCAACAAGTTTCAGAGCAAGACATACCATGCAAATTCTCCAACAAAGCAGGAACATAACCCTGAGCACAAAAATACAGACGGTCAAAAGTCACACCAAGCCCATAGACACCTCAAAACTAACTGCTGGACACTTCATTACACTCCAGAGAGAAGAGTTCCAGCTTCACGCACCGGAACACCAACAAATGCTTTCCTAACCAGGAAACCATGACAAGCCACTCATCCAACCCCACCCACAGGGAGGAATCTCCATAATAAAGAGGAACCACAAACTTCCAATATACAGAAAAGTCACCCCAAACACAGCAACCTAAACAAGATGAAAAGGCAGAGAAATACTCAGCAGGTAAAGGAACATGGTAAAAGCCCACCAAACCAAACAAAGGAGGAGGAGATCGGGAGTCTAACTGAAAAGTAATTCAGAATAATGATAGTAAAAATGATCCAAAATCTTGAAAACAAAATGGAATTTCCAATAAATAGTCTGGAGACAAGGATTGAGAAGATGCAAGAAAAGTTTAACAAGAACCTAAAAGAAATAAAAAGGAGTCAATCAGTAATGAATAATGCAATAACTGAGATCAAAAGCACTCTGGAGGGAACCAACAGTAGAATAACTGAGGCAGAAGACAGGATAAGTGAGGTAGAAGATAGAATGGTGGAAGCAAATGAAACAGAGAAGAAAGAAGAAAAAAGAATTAAACAAAATGAGGACAACCTCAGAGACCTCTGGGACAATGTTAAATGTCCCAATCTTCAAATCATAGGAGTCCCAGAAGAAGAAGACAAAAAGAAAGGCCATGAGAAAATACTTGAGGAGATAATAGTTGAAAACGTCCCTAAAATGGGGAAGGAAATAGCCACCCAAGTCCAAGAAACCCAGAGAGTCCCAAACAGGATAGACCCAAGGTGAAACACCCCAAGACACATATCAATCAAATTAACAAAGATCAAACACAAAGAACAAATATCAAAAGTAGCAAATAACACACAAAGGGATCCCAAGCAGACCTCTCAATAGAAACTCTTCAAGCCAGAAGGGAATGGCAGGACATACTTAAATTGATGAAAGAAAAAGCTACAACCGAGATTACTGTATCCATCAAGAATGTCATTCAAATATGAAGGAGAAATCAAAAGCTTTACAGACAATCAAAAGCTGAGAGAATTCAGCACCACCAAACCAGCTCTTCAATAAATGCTAAAGGATCTTCTCTAGACAGGAATCACAGAAAAGGTTTATAAACTTAAGCCAAAAATAACAAAAAGTGGCAACGGGATCATACTTATCAATAATTACCTTAAGTGTGAATGGGTTGAATGCCCCAACCAAAAGACAAAGACTGGCTAAATGGATAGAAAAACATATATGCTGTCTACAAGAGACCCACCTCAAACCTAGGGACACATACAAACTGAAAGTGTGCATGAAAATATATTTCATGCAAACGGAGACCAAAAGAAAGCAGAAGTAGCAAAACTCATATCAGATAAAATAGATTTTGAAATAAAGGCCTTGAAAAGAGACAAAGAAGGACACTACATAATGATCAAAGGATCAATCCAAGGAGAAGATATAACAATTATAAATATATATGCACCCAACATAGGAGCACCACAATATGTAAGGCAAATGCTAACAAGCATGAAAGGGGAAATTAACAGCAACACAATAATAATGGGAAACTTTAATACCGCACTCTCACCTAAGGATAGATCAACTAAACAGAAAATTAGCAAGGAAACACAAACTTTAAATGATACAATGCACCAGCTAGACCTAATTGATATCTATAGGACATTTCACCCTAAAACAATGAATTTCACCTTTGTCTCAAGTGCACACGGAACACTCTCCAGGATAGATCACATCCTGGGCCATAAATCTAGCCTTGGTAAACTCAAAAAAATTGAAATCATCTCAAGCATCTTTTCTGATCACAATGTGGTAAGATTAAATGTAAACTACAGGGGAAAAAATTAAAATTACAAACATATGGAAGCTAAACAACACACTTCTGAATAACCAACAAATCACAGAAGAAATCAAAAAAGAGATAAAAATATGCATAGGAAAGTATGAAAATGAAAACACATACCCAAGACCTGTGGCATTCAATAAAAGCAAAGCTAAGGGGAAGGTTCATAGCAATGCAAGCCTATCTCAAGAAACAGGAGAGAAATCAAATAAATAACCTAATTCTACACCTAAAGAAACTAGAAAAAAAAAGAAATGAAGCACCCCAGGGTTAGTAGACAGAAAGAAATCATAAAAATTAGGGCAGAAATAAATGCAAAAGAAACAAAGGAGACCATAGCAAAAATCAACAAAGCTAAAAGCTGGTTCTTTGAGAAGATAAATAAAATTGACAAATCATACTCATCAAGAAAAAAGGGAGAAGAATCAGATCAGCAAAATTAGAAATGAAAATGGATAAATCACAACAGACAACACAGAAATACAAAGGATCATAAGAGATTATTATCAGTAACTATATGTCAATATAATGGACAATGTGGTAGAAATGGACAAATTCTTAGAAAAGTGTAACCTTCCAAAACTGAACAAGGAAGAAATAGAAAATCCTAACAGACCCATCACAAGCACAGAAATTGAAACTGTAATTAGAAATCTTCTAACAAACAAAAGCCCAGGACCAGATGACTTCACAGCTGAATTCTACCAAAAATTTAGAGAAGAGCTAACACCTATCCTGCTCAAACTCTTCCAGAAAATTGCAGAAGAAGGTAAACTTCCAAACTCATTCTATGAGGCCACCATCACCCTAATACCAAAACCAGACAAAGATGCCACAAAAAAAAAGAAAGCTACAGGCCAATATCACTGATGAATATAGATGCAAAAATCCTTAACAAAATTCTAGCAAACAGAATCCAACAATTTATTAATTAAAGAGATCATACATCATGACCAAGTGGGCTTTATTCCAGGGATGCAAGGATTCTTCAATATCCACAAATCAACCAATGTGATACACCACATTAATAAATTGAAAGATAAAAACCATATGAGTATCTCAATAGATGCAGAGAAAGCCTTTGACAAAATTCAACATCCATTTATGATCAAAACCCACCAGAAAGCAGGCATAGAAGAAACATACCTCAACATAATAAAAGTCATATATGATAAACCCACAGCAAACACTATCCTTAATGGTGAAAAATTGAAAGCATTTCCCCTAAAGTCAGGAACAAGACAAGGATGCCCATTCTCACCACTACTATTCAACATAGTTTTGGAAGTTTTAGCCACAGCAATCAGAGAAGAAAAATAAATAAATAAATAAAAGGAACCCAGATTGGAAGAGAAGAAGTAAAACTCTCACTGTTTGCAGAAGACATGATCCTCTACATAGAAAACCTTAAAGACTCTACCAGAAAATTACTAGAGCTAATCAATGAATATAGTAATGTTGCATGATATAAAATTAACACACAGAAATCCCTTGCATTCCTATACACTAACAATGAGAAAACAGAAAGAGAAATTAAGGAAACAATTCCATTCACCATTGCAACAAAAAGAATAAAATACTTAGGAATAAATCTACCTAAAGAAACAAAAGACCTATATATATAGAAAACTATAAAACACTGATGAAAGAAATCAAAGAGGACACAAATAGATGGAGAAATGCACTGTGTTCATGAATTGGAAGAATCCATATTGTGAAAATGAGTATACTACCCAAAGCAATCTATAGATTCAATGCAATCCCCATCAAGCTACCAATGGTATTTTTCACAAAACTAGAACAAATAATTTCACAATTTGTATGGAAATACAAAAAACCTCGAATAGCCAAAGTAATCTTGAGAAAGAAGAATGGAACTGGAGGAATCAACCTGCCTGACTTCAAACTCTACTACAAAGCCACAGTCATCAAGACAGTATGGTACTGGCACAAAGACAGAAACGTAGATCAAATGGAACAGAATAGAAAGCCCAGAGATAAATCCACGAACCTATGGACACCTTATCTTTGACAAAGGAGGCAAAAATACACAATGGAGAAAAGACAATCTCTTTAACAAGTGGTACTGGGAAAACTGGTCAACCACTTGTAAAAGAATGAAACTAGAACACTTTCTAACACCATACACAAAAATAAACTTAAAATGAATTAAAGATATAAATGTAAAACCAGAAACTATAAACCTCCTAGAGGAGAACATAGGCAAAACACTCTCTGATGTATATCATAGCAGGATCCTCTATGACCCACCTCCCAGAGTAATAGAAATAAAAGCAAAAATAAACAAATGGGATAATTAAACTTAAAAGCTTTTGCACAATAAAGGAAACTATAAGCAAGGTGAAAAGACAGCCTTCAGAATGGGAGAAAGTAATAACAAACGAAGCAACAGACAAAGAATTAATCTAAAAAATATGCAAGCAGCTCCTGCAGCTCAATTCTAGATAAATAAATGACCCAATCAAAAAATGAGCCAAAGAACTAAACAGACATTTCTCCAAAGAAGACAAACATACAACTAACAAAGACATGAAAAGATGCTAGACATCACTCATTATCAGAGAAATGCAAATCAAAACCAGAAGGAGGTACCATCTCACTCCAGTCAGAATGGCTGCTATCCAAAAGTCTGTAAACAATAAATGCTGGAGAGGGTGTGGAGAAAAAGAAACCCTTTTACACTGTTGGTGGGAATGCACACTAGTACAGCCACTATGGAGAACAGTGTGGAAATAGAAAACTGGAACTAGAACTGCCATATGGCCCAGCAATCCCACTATTGGGCATACACACCGAGGAAACCAGAATTGAAAGAGCACGTGTACCACATGTTCATCGCAGCACTGTTTATAATAGCCAGGACATGGAAGCAAACTAGATGTCCATCAGCAGACGAATGGATAAGAAAGGTGTGATGCATTTACACAGTGGAATATTACTCAGCTATTAAAAAGAATGCATTTGAATCAGTTCTAATGAGATGGATGAAACTGGAGCCTATTATACAGTGAAGTAAGTCAGGGAAAAAAAAAACACCAATACAATATACTAAGACATATATATGGAATTTAGAATAATGGCAACAATGACCCTATATGCGAGATAGCAAAAGAGACACAGATATAAAGAACAGACTTTTGGACTCTGTGAGGGAAGGCAAGGGTGGGATGCTTTGAGAGAACAGCATTGAAACATGTATATTATCACATGTGAAATAGATCACCAGCCCAGGTTCGATGTATGAGACAGGGTGCTCAGGGCTGTTGCACTGGGATGATCCTGAGGGACGGGATGGGAAGGGAGGTAGGAGGGAGGGTCAGGATGGGGGACACATGTACACCCATGGCTGATTCATGTCAATGTATGCCAGAAACCACTACAATATTGTAAAGTAGTTAGCCTCCAATTAAAATAAATAAAAAATTTTTAAAGTTGTATAAGAAGCATATTAAAATAAATATTACCCCTGAATACTGTGAATAATTTTAAAATAAGGTATAATTTTACTAAAGTATATAGAAAGCCATAGCCTCAGAAATCCCTTTAAGATCACTAATGCATTGAGTGATATAGCTATTAAATAAAACCATGTGATATCCAAGGGTCAAACTTCAGTAGCATTATAGAAGTCTAGATGCTGCCTTCTTTCTTTTCTTCATTGTAGTATGACCTGTACTGCCATTGCAGGAGACACAAGAGACACGAGTTCAATGTCTGGGTCAAAAAGATCCCTTGGAGGAGGAAACAGTAGCAACCCACTCCAGGGTTCTTGTCTGGAAAATTTCATGGACAGAGGAGCTTGGCAGGCTACAGTTCAAAGGATCACAAAGAATTAGACATGACCAGGCAACTGAACACACATGCACAGACCAGGCCCAGAAGACAGGTACTTAGTCAAACTGGAAACTATGATCTCTGGCTGGACAAAGAGGCTGAATAAGCCCAGATGAGGCCAGTGGTCCCTACGCAATAGCTTACTCTGAGCCGCTGTCAGCGGTCTCTCCCTTTAGCTCAGTCATGTCCAGCTCTTTGCGATACCAGGGACTATAACCCACCAGACTCCTGTGTACATGGGGTTTCCCAGTCAAAAACACTGGAGAGGGTTGCCATTTCCTCCTCCGGGGGATCTTCCCGACCCAGGGATTGAACCCGCGTCTCCTGTGTCTCCTGCATTGCAGGCAGATTCTTTACTTGCTGGGTCACTGTAGCTTAGCCACAGACACTAAATATAATCCATGATACACTCCACCTCCCCGTCTACCTGCTGGATGTCATGCAGAGCGAATGACAGGCCTCATCGGGGAGTATATTTCACAGTTGTCCAAACTGCTAAAAAAAATATCTTCGTCCCTTGACTATGTGAATGTTCCTGTCCTCATAGGAGGTGGTGTTTTTTAAAGGAAAGAGCAATTTGAAGTCAGACACCCATGAGTTTGAATTCTTACTTTACCTCCTGACCTGAAGTATCTGGATTAAGGAAACTGTTCACGATAACATTGCTCCCAATTCAGTTTTTCTTTTTGTTTTGTAAATACAGACAACAACTGCAACTGCTCAAAGTTGTGTTACAAGTTGAAAATAATTATCTTCCTATCTAGGATCTCACATAATTCTTTTTTAGGGTTTAGAATGGACAAATGAAAAGAATAATTAATGTGAACATGTTCACTGTTATTACTAAGCCTAAATACAATTCAAGGCATGACAAACAGTAGCAGTCCCTTTCTTGAGAAAATGTTAAAAAAAAAAAAAAAGTTAAATTCAGATTCTAAACCATAGTACCATTCATTCAAACCAAACTAGAGGTTTAGAAACAATTATTCATCATAGATCAGATGTTAGAGAATATAAAAGTCAGAAAAGGACCTAACGTTATCACCTGAGCGCTCCTAAATCAGTGAAGAATTAGCCGTTGCATGACAAGAGATCCTGACTTCTGTTTTACTGTTGCTCTCTTTTAACAGCCTGGGACCCGGGATTCTATCAGACTGTCTCTTTCACCATGATGACACAAAGGATCAAGGAGAGTTAACTTTCACAGTTAATTTTTTAGGTGCAGACAATCTTACAAGTAAGAGGTCATATTGTCAAGAATACAATTAATGGAGGTAGTTTCCTATATAAAAAGGTCAGGCTTTAGAAATGCCAAGAATACGTAAAAGGTGAGTTCTTCAAAACTGCATTGACTTTTCCTTAATTTTCTCATCTAATAGTTCCTTTATTATAACTCAATTCCTTTTTTGACCACATGCACCAACTATACAGAAATCTTTTCCACTAGCGACCTGGCTCTAGGGAAAAGACAACACTCCAGGGGAAAATATAATCCAGCATTTCCCTTATTAAAAAAATACTGAGTTATTTATCAATTTTAACTTCCTTTTACATTTATGGTGAGAATAATGTACATGTTTATACCTAGCTATATAAACTGGTTCTTCCAATTATTACTTGAGGGACCTGTGGTAGATGTGCTAAAGGATGTGCACAATTAAATACATCCTAACTTTCTATCATTCTCTGTTGTATTATAGCCTTTGTGCTTATGGGTCACTTATCCTTGAGGCTCATTTGCAACTACATTCATGCTCCCCTCTACCTCCTTGCTATAAAATTCAGTATCCATTGAAGTCCCACCCTATTCAGTTCAATGAGAGTCTGTTGAAGAACATATCCTCATTCATTTTTCTGAAGCTCTAAATTAGAGAGACTGGGACGCTTTCTTTTTAACAGCAATAATATCAGAATGATTTCTCTACTTCTCCATCCTCGGATTATTCCATAGAGACCATTATCTTGTTTGGTTTCTCTTCCTGGAACTTCTTTTAGCACAGACTGTCTCCTGATCAAACTTTTTAAATTATTTACAATGATAAGTGTTCCTAAGTAGGATTAATGTACCAGCACTCAAAGTCAATTCCCCGGCTCCCCAAAGAAACTCTCCTATTCAAACATTGTACTTAGCTTGTACAGACAGTGAAAGTATCTGCAGTTAACTACACTTGGCTCCTCAACTTTTTGCTGTTATCTTCTTTTTTCTCCTTGTTTATACTGGGTAGGAAGGATAGGAGATTTTCTTGTGACTGTTGCTGAAATGCACTCTTCTCTACTACCTTTTGGAAGGGATGCTGAGGCACACTCAATTAAGGAAGCCACTCCACTATAAGGAAACAGACCTGTCCAATGAAGCCACCACTTTCAATCCTGTGTGCATCTTTGTCTACTCCTACCAACAGGGACAAAAAACACAGTCTATTCAGTGTGACATGTGGAAGAGCTGTCTTTTGCATTTTACACTTTATTCATAGAATTTTTTTTTAGAGATGCTAAAATCTAAAGAATTTACCAAATGTCAAAAAACCCTCCCCTCCTTTTCCTAGTGCTCTTTTTTCAGCTTTCAAGCAAGATCTGAACGTTCTCCTGCATCCCACCACTCGAGCCAGAACAACAGCCTGTGAGCGTATTTGTCACCCCGCTTCTCGTCCTCACTCCTGTCTGCGCTGCACCCTTGTCTGCCCCACCTACCAGCCCTGAGCCTGACTCTACCACATCCGTCTTTCTTACTGATGTCACACCCCCATCACTCCTGTGCTTCCCAAGCCCTCCTCACCATTTTCCTGATACAGTTTTTGCTGCATTGTCGGCAGTTGAGGACATGCTTTGGGTAGACTGTGTTTCAATAGGACAAACTAAGTTTGTTTTATCACTTGTTTTTATTCACAGGTCTCAAACTGTGAACTCACTGACACATCATTAAAAAATACCAAATTTGCTTCAGAACACGTGGCTTTAATTCTTAATTCTGTTACTTGCCGATGATTTCAAAAATTGGTGAATTATTTGATTTCCCTAAGCCTCTATTTTCTTGCTTCTAAATTCAAGACAATAGTATTATATACTTCACATGACTGAAATCCAGTGAGAATATGTGAAAAATCACTTCAATTTCCCCAGAATAAAGTAAATAACCAATGAATGAATATCTTTTCATTCTGAACCAGCTCTCCACATTTTTCCATGTTGAGGATCTCTGTCTCTTTCAATCCAAGTTGTAATAATTTCATTTTTTAAAAAAATTTGAGCATATTTTGACACAAGTTACAATTCATTCCATTAGAAGACCACCATCTCTACAAATTTCTTTGAGCTATACCATCTCTCTCTTGTGCTAAGAGTCAGTATGCTCTGAGACAAGTACATTAAAATTCCTGAAAAGTCCTTTTCTCTAAGGAAATGCATGCCCATAAAATGTGTTGAAAGAGTGTTTTCTGTACACAGATTATCTATATAGAATTATGATATAGAGTGTGAATAAAGAAAAACGATGAATCAAGGATAACTTGATACTTGATATGAACTTCAGTAGCCTTGGCCTGAGCAACTGGAAGAATGCAGTTATCATTTCTGAAATTGGGTGATGATGAGAGACACAGAATTGAAGGGCAAGAAGGAAGACACGAAATGCTCAGTCTGCTATGTGGTACGCTGAGATGCCTGTCAGGCGTGCAGGCGGAGATGTTGATCGATCAGCTGGATTTAGGTGAAAAGTCCAGAGGGGAGAAGCACACTCAGAAGACGCCGTATGGTGACAGGGGGGTAGCCAGCCACGACGCTGGCCTGCGATGGCGTGTGCCCTGGTGTGGGAGCCCTTGTGTACACACTCCTGCACTGAATCAGAGCTAACGCTGTGAGCCTAACAGAATACCGTAGACATGAGAGTATGTGGTTCCTCTGGTTATGCCATAAAATGGCGCTACAGCTTCTGTCTTGGTATCTTGAATTAGACGCTCTAAGGTAAGCCATCCTCCATGGAGACATTCAACCAGCCTTCCCTGGGGGTTCATGGAGAGGGAAACTAAGACCTCTGCAAAATAGCCCGCATCAACTCACTAGCCATTTGAAGAAGCCACCTTGATGTTAGACTCTTCAGCTCCAGCCTGTATCTGATAGGAATCTCATGAGAGATCCTGAGCTAGAACTGTGCACCTGAAGCACTCTTGATTAATCACCTCCCCCCAAAATATAAAATACCAATTACTTTTGTAGATTCAAGAAATTTGGTTTTGGATTGATTTGTTTTATAAAGTTAAAGTGGAAATATGAATTTTGGGACTAGAATTAGGGTGCCTCGCTAATAAAACCTAAAAATGTCAGTTTGTGATTGAGAAACAGACTAAAGCTGGAAGAATCTCAGGGGAATAGTAGCGACATTCTAAGGGGCCTAGAAAATATCAGCAAAACCCCACAGTTCTAAAATGATTGTGAACTAGGGCTCAACAAAAAGTGATGAGATGTTATTGGAAGCTTGATAAAGAGGGACTGCTGTCATATAGACAGAAAATTTAGCAACATGTCACCTCTAATGACATAGGAAATGCAAAATATACTTAATAACATTATTTTGATAAAGATATTTCTAGGTAGAGTACTGGTGGTATCACCTGGCTTCTTCTTTCTCCATATGTTAAAATGAAGATTAAGAAGTTAAGCAAAATAATAATAATAATAATAACGATTAAATATATAAACTATCCAGAGCTTTCTGTGTTCAAAATAAAGCTGTACCTAAATCCTGCTTCTTCTGGTGGCAAACAATGATAAAATAAGAACATAGCTTGTAGGAAAAGAAAGCACTGTCAGGAAAACTTTGGTGGAAAATGAAGGGTGTGACTACAAAATCCTTCATCAAGACCTCAGAAATATTCAAAGTGTTATCTTAAAACGACAACAACAAAAAGGTAAGGCCTTGAAGGATCTTAGAGGCAAGCCTCACAGACCCACTTCATTAAACAGTGGGACTTCTGTGAAATAGAAGTTATGTTTTCCTACAAAGGCATTATAAGAAGGCCAAGGTAAAGAAGGATCTACTGTAACAAGATTGGTTGACCAATGTGGATGTTTGCTAATTGAATGAACCCTCAATATGATTTGCAGGAGACCCAAACAGTTTTTTAAGTGAACTACATTTGTGAAAACATGGTTAGCTCAGACTAACAGGAGCAGAGACAATAAAAAATTATCTTGAACTCTGAAATATTGTGGGCTGGAAGCAGGCTGAAAAACTACTCAAACACAAACCATTTATTATGGAAAAGAAAGAATGACTCAGAATATGGAACCAACATCTCCAACGGCAGAGCTAAGCATCAAAATGAATACTCTCCAGACAACAGACATGCACTTTAACAAGAGCAGGATTTCAAATTACCTGAGGGAAGTTGCTCCTGTGAGCCTCCTATTTATTTCTTTTATGAAATGGAACATTTGGGACACATATCTCATGTCTTTCCCACCAGTGTATACTGGGTGTGTTGGGGGCAGATAGCTTGTCTCTTTAGTTCACAGGTCTTTAGATCAAGAGAAATTTCACTCCATGAACTTAACCTGAGTCACCTCCTTCACATCTGGACTTGATTTAGAAGAGGAGATGCTTGATGGCAGCCTGCACTTGAGTCATAAAAGATGCAAGTGGAGGGTATCTTTGGGGAAGAGTGAATGTATTTTGTGTGTGAGCGCGCTACCAGTGGGGGCCAGGTAGACTATGGTATTTAGCTTCAAAGAGGACCCCTAATGATCCTCATCTCCTGGTAGTTGTCTTTATGACATCCATTTCCACACTGAAGCAGGACTGGCTCAATATGACAGGCAATGGAAACCAAAGTGTGACTTTCTATCTACAGGGATCAATGGAGAGCAATTGAGGCCTCTGTCCAATAGTAGGGCCAGCTCACCAGACGTGCAAATGAGCCACCCCATAAGTGAATCCTCCAGCCCCAATAAAGCCTTCAAAATGGCATCTGACTATAACCTCATAAGACACCCCAGACCAGAACCACTCAACTGAGAAACTGTGAGAGATGACAATTATTACTATTTTTAACCACTAAATGTCAGGGCGATTTGTTACATAGGAAGAGATAACATAAAATAGATTATTTAAATAGGCGTGGGGATACGTGAAATCACTAAGTGTTGAAAAATATACAGGAAAAGGAAGAGGTCCAAAGACTGATTCCAAAGACACTTCGACACATAGGGATCCCATGGATGAACATAAATCAGCAAAGTACAAGCAAAGCAGTGGCTGGAGAAAGAGAAAACCAGGTAAATGTAAAATCCTGGAAATCAAGAAAAAAAGTGCTTCAAGAAAGAGGAATGATCAATCGTGTAAAATGCTGCTGACAGGTCAAGATGAATGAGAATTAGCATTAGATTTAGCAATATAAAGGTCACAAGGTACCTTGGTAAGAGCAGTTTGCAGCAAATTTGATTTAAGTTAGGTTTTAAAAGCTTGAAAGGAGAGAAATTAGAATCAGTGAGTACAAACCACACTTTTAGAAGTTTTCCTACAAAGGAAAAAGAGAACAGTGAAACAGGAACATGAACACATCCAGACTTCCCTCAAAAGATACTGGTTCAGGGATTACTGTACATTGTTTCAGTCAGTGAAAGAAATACACGAGTTTAAAGCATACTGGAAAGAGAAAATACTACCAAATTCATACATATCCCATATTTTCAAAGGTAGGCTAGAACTGACAAGGAAATAAACTATCCAAAGCAGAAGAATGCCTGTATGATTTGCTAAATGATGTATCTGACAGTCCCACCTGCCACTGATTCACATCAACACATGATTTCCGAAGCAAATAAAAACAGAGGCAAAGAATCTCAGAAATCACATTATGAATGTGCTGTCATATTGTGTCAGACAACTGTTATATTGCTTCTCTTCATCATTATAAGATTAAATAGTTACTGAAGAAGATGATACTTGGATCTCAGGGGGGAAAATTCTTCTTCTATGCCTCCTGAAATCAGTACATAGATGGTACACTATTGTTAAGTGATTTTTAAAATTTTTCTTTCTGTATGTGCAGATGTGCTGAGTCTTCCTTATTGCAGGCAGGCTTCTCTCCAGCTGTGGTGAGTGGGGCTTCTCTCCAGCTGTGGTGCATGAGCTTCTCGTTGCGGTGGCTTCTCTGGTTGAGGAGCAGAGGCTCCGGGCACACGGGCTCAGGAGTTATGGCTCACGAGCTTAGCTGCCCTGTAGCTTATGGGATCTTCCTGGACCAGGGATCAAACCAGCATCACCTTCACTGCAGAGCGGATTCTTAACCACTGGACCACGAGGGAAGCCTGTGTCACGCATTGTGAATGTTTAGCAACAAAAACTCATGAGTTTGTGTGATTATTTCTAAATTATGAGGGAGAAAAAAGTAGAGATTTAGGAGGTGAGAATACAAATATCTGAGTAGCATGCTATATTTTCGCTATACAGGAACAGAGATTAGTGAAATTAGTGTGCTATGAAGTGACGTCATTTGGTAGAGGACATAACATGGATATGAACTCAAATCTTGACTTGCCACTTATTAGTTTTGTCATCCCTGGAAAATTATTTAAGCCCCTTGCCTCAGTTTGTATAGCAACAAAATAAGACAATAATCACTGCCTCGGGGTCATGGTGAGCATTATGGAAAAATAAAAGTACCAGGCATGGTGTCTAATACAGTACGGTAGACATGAACTTAGGCTCCCATAATATCCACCTTAGACTGAATGGTTTAAACAATGGAAAAGGACTTTCTCATAGTTCTGGAGGCTAGAAATCCTAAATCGGAGGCCAGCAGGGTCTGTTCCAGTAAGAGCTCTCTCCCTGGCATGTCGGCTGCTGCTGGAGATGTGCTCACGGACCTTTCTTCAGGACATATACACTTGGAGACAGTGGCAGAAACAGAAGGCAGCTGGGAAAGTCAGCTCTCCGGTGTCTCTCCCGCTGAGCATGGTAATTCTACCATGAAGGCCACAATCTCACGTCCTCGTTAAACCATAAGTACCTCCCAAAATCCCAAATTCAAAATAACATCACATTGGGAATTATGGTTTCAACATATACATTTTGTGGGGAAATAGACATTAGGCCATAAAAAATGGTGATCAAAAAGAGCAAAAATATGATGGAAAAATTATTTTTACAGAGACTTTATTATAATTAAATATACTACAAATGCTGGATCCTAAAATTGTACCTGCCATCTGTTTTGGCAAACCACAGAGCTTTTCTCTCTTTCATAAGAATTTTATTTTTTTATTTACTATGAAAACACCTTATATCCAAGGGTAGGTAGGATTGAACTATAAAGCTTCTTGAGGGCAACAGCTATGCCGTATTCATTTTTAAGTCATGACATCTAGCACAATATGTGGCACATAACCAGTGTTTCATGGATGCTTGATGAATGGGCATCTGGAACTACACTCTATACATCCATTCTGACTTCAGTGAAAAAATAGAATCTGAAAGGGCAGACAATAATATAATTTGTCACAAAGAATGTCACATGACACACACACATGCAAAGATATACATTTAGAGAGTCTATTTAGGATATTTGTTGATGAAGGCTATAGTCTTAAATTTCTTATGCTCTCTCTTTGCACTTTGACTGGAAAAGTGGTTCTCCACAGCAAACTTGCCACAGTAAAACTCTGACTCTTATTGGCAAGGAAATTAGCAGACAGACATGATTCTGGTTTTTAATGGAAATGTAATCAGCAGTCTATCTTTATGAGGGTGCATTGCCATCACCGAATATCCACTTAGGGGGCAAGGCCAAGGCTGCGGGCAGCAGTCCAAAAGCATTAACATCCCCCAGGTGACCATAAGAGGATGAACAATGCTCATGGGGAGAAGATCCATTTCAAATTTCCTATTATTCTGAAAGTAAAACAGAAAGCGGATCATTTTATATCAATTTAGTTTGCTAAGGTTCTCTAATTTGCCAATAAAAGACTTTACCACCATCTAGCCAATGAGAGCTCAAAATGCATCTGTTAGTTAAAGGGCGTGTTCCCTTTGCAATAAGGAGCGAACCAGCTCCCAGTAAAAGCCTTCAGAATAGCTCCAGATCTTTCGCATGACAGAAAACACCATTCATATCCAACCCTTCTATTTCTCTGAAAGTTTCCTCTCCTGGTGTTGTTCTTCTCAAAATACACCTTCTAAGATTGCAGAACTACCTGAACTTTCTAATTATGCGTATAATCACATGATTCTGTATCTTTGTATATTCTTCTGTATCATTTTGGAATGCCTTCCTTCCCTGGTTCACCTGGAAAAATTCTTAATATCATCTCATAGCAAAGTTAGGCGTCACCTCCACTATGGACAGGGGGTAATCCAAGAGGATATCCAGGGAGGTAATCCAAGGGAATAATCTGTCTCATTATTTCCTTCCTCAGAGTTCGTACTTTAGGTTGATGTGTACTTCTCCAAATATACACTGAGTTGTAATTACTTATATAAAAGGCTATCTGCTCCAGGAGATCTTGGGCTCGCTGAGAACAGTGTCTATACCTCTGTTATTTTGTGTCCCAAGAGCCTAGGGCAGTGTTAAAAACGTACACTCTGAATATGCATGTCCAGGTAAGTCTGGCTTCTAAAGATCTAAACAACCAAAAAGGTTTTCACAAAATGCTGCTGTTTCTTGTTGTTTAGTCACTAAGTCATATCTGACTCTTTTACAACTCCGTGGACTATAGCCCACCAGGTTCCTCTGACCATGGGATTTCCCGGGCAAGAATACAGGAGTTAGTTGATATTCCCCTTTCCAGGGGGTCTTCCTAAGCCAGGGATCGAGCTTGAATCTCCTGCTTGCAGGTGGATCATTTATCACCGAGTCACCTGGAAAGGAAAGCCATTATCTCCAGTCCATCTACAAACCAGAAAAGAGCAACCACCCTTAGAAAATAGTGCTTGTTACGAGTTAGTTATATAAACCACACACGCAAACAAAAAGCACTTCTTGAGATATTCTGATATAGTTTAACTTTGATCATTCAATCTTGAAAATGTTTACTCAGCATCTACTCTGGGTCAGGCGGTTTTCAGTACCAGGAATTCAGTGTTAAATAAACCCTTAATTCCCAGGATCTTGCCATCTAACAAAGTTGTCAGATGAACTCCTTATTGCAAAATTCAGGCTTAAATTGACGAAAGCAGGGGAAAAACACTAGATCATTCAGATATCACCTAAATCAAATCCCTTACAATATAGGGTGGAAATGACAGATAAATTCAAGGAATTAGATTTGATAGAAAAAGTATGTGAAGAAATATGACCAGAGATTCGTGACATTGTACATGAGGCAGTGACCAAGACCATCCCCAAGAAAAAGAAATGCAAAAAAGACAAAATAGTTGCCTGAGGAGGCTTTGTCAATATCTGAGAAAAGAAGAGAAGCAAAAGGCAAAGAAGAAAAGGAAAGACATACCCATCTGAATACAGAGTTCTACAGAATAGCAAGGAAAGATAAGAAAGATACATGTAACTTCATGGCTGATTCATGTCAATGTATGGCAAAACCCACTACAATATTGCAAAGTAATTAGCCTCCAACTAATAAAAATAAATGAAAAAAAAAAAAAAGCAAAGATAAAAATAAAAGAAAGCCCACTGAAGTGATCACTGCAAAGAAATAGAGAAAAACAATAGAATGGGAAAGACGAGAGATCTCTTCAAAAAAATTAGATACCAAGGGAATATTTCATGCATAGGTGCGCACAAAAAAGAACAGAAACAGCACGGACCTAACAGAAGCAGAAGATATTAAGAAGAGATGCAAGAATACACAGAAAAACTGTACAAAAAAGGTCTTCATGACCCAGATAATCACGATGATGTGATCACTCACCTAGAGCCAGACATCCTGGAATGCGAAGTCAAGTGGGCTTTAGGAAGCATCACTATGAACAAAGTTAGTTGAGGTGATAAAATTCCAGCTAAGCTATTTCAAATCC
This sequence comes from Muntiacus reevesi, assembly GCF_963930625.1. NCBI lineage: Eukaryota > Metazoa > Chordata > Mammalia > Artiodactyla > Cervidae > Muntiacus > Muntiacus reevesi. The sequence continues at coordinate 2,266,088 of NC_089269.1, forward strand.
TAAAAGATGATGTTGTAAAAGTGCTACACTCAATGTGCCAGCAAATTTGGAAAACTCAGCAGTGACCACAGAACTGGGAAAGGTCACCCGTCCCAAAGAAGGTCAATGACAAAGAATATTCAAGTTACTGCACAATTGCACTCATTTCACATGCTAGCCAAGCAATGCTCAAAATTCTCCAAGACGGGCTTCAACAGTCTGTGAACCTAGACCTTCCATATGTACAAGCTGGATTTAGAAAAGGCAGAGGAACCAGAGGACAAATTACCAACATCCCCTGGATCATCAAAAAAGAAACAGAGCTCCAGAAAAACATGTACTTCTGCTTTATTGACTATGCCAAAGCCTTTGACTGTGTGGATCACAACAAACTGTGGAAAATTCTGAAAGAGATGGGAATGCCAGACCACCTTATCTGTCTTCTGAGAAAGCTGTATGCAGGTCAAGAAGCAACAGCTAGAACCAGACATGGAACAATGGACTGGTTTCAAGTTGGGCAAGGAGTATGTTCAGGCTGTATACTGTCACCCTGCTTGTTTAACTTACAGAGTACATCATGCCAAACTCTGAGCGGGTTGAAGCACAAGTGGGACTCAAGAATGCCAGGAGAAATATCAATATTTTCCACAGTTTGTTGCAATCCACATAGTCAAAGGCTTTGGCATAGTCAATAATGCAGAAATATATTTTTCTGGAACTCTCTTGCTCTTTTGATGATCCAGCAGATGTTGGCAATTTGATCTCTGGTTCCTCTGCCTTTCCTAAATCCAGCTTGAACATCTGGTAGTTAACGGTTCATGTACTGTTGAAGCCTGGCTTGGAGAATTTGGAGCATTACTTTGCCATTGTGTGAGATGAGTGCAATTGTGTAGGAGTTTGAGCATTCCTTGGCATTGCCTTTCTTTGGGATTGGAATGAAAACTGACCTTTTCCAGTCCTGTGGCCACTGCTGAGTTTTCCAAATTTGCTGGCATATTGAGTACAGCACTTTCACAGCATCATCTTTTAGGATTTGAAATAGCTCAACTGGAATTCCATCACCTCCTCTAGCTTTGTTAGTAGTGATGCTTCCTAAGTCTCACTTGACTTCACATTCCAGGATGTCTGGCTCTAGGTGAGTGATCACACCATCGTGATTATCTGGGTCATGAAGATCTTTTTTGTATAGTTCTTCTCTATATTCTTGCCACTCCTTTTTAATATTTACTGCTTCTGTTAGGTCCATACAATTTCTGTCCTTTATTTTGCCCATCTATGCATGAAATTTTCACTAGGTATCTCTAATTTTATTGAAGAGATCTCTAGTCTTTCCCATTCTATTTTTCTCCTCTATTTCTTTGCATTGATCACTGAGGCAGGCTTTTTTATTTCTGCTTGCTATTCTTTGGAACTCTGCATTCAAATGGGTATATCTCTCCTCTCTATTGCTTTTTGCTTCTCTTCACAGCTATTTGTAAGGCCTCCTTGGACAACCATTTTGCCTTTTTGCATTTCTTTTTCTTGGGAATGGTCTTGATCCCCACCTCCTGTACAATGTCATGAACCTCTGTCCATAGTTCTTCAGGTACTCCATCTATCAAATTTAACCCCTTGAATGTATTTGTCACTTCCACTGTATAATCATAAGGGATTTGATTTAGGTCATAACTGAATGGCCTAGTAGTTTTCCTTGCTTTCTTCAATTTAAGTCTGAATTTGGCAATAAGGAGTTCATTATCTGAACCACAGTGAGCTCCCGGTCTTGTTTTTGCTGATTGTGTAGAGCTTCTCCATCTTTGACTGCAAAGAATATAGTCAATCTGATTTTGGTATTGACCCTCTGGTGATGTTCATGTGTAGAGTCTTTTCTTTTGTTGCTGGAAGAGGGTGTCTGCTATCACCAGTGTGTTCTCTTGGCAAAACCATATTAGCCTTTGCCCTGCTTCGTTCTGTACTCCAAAGCCAAATTTGCCTATTCATCAGACATTTCTTGACTTTCTACTTTTGCATTCCAGTTCCCTATAATGAAAAGAACATCTTTTTTGGGTGTTAGTTCTAAAAGGTCTTGTAGGTCTTCATAGAACCATTCAACTTTAGCTTCTTCAGCATTACTGATCCAAACATAGACTTGGATTACTGTGATATTGAATGGTTTGCCTTGGAACTGAACAGAGAGCATTCTGTTATTTTTGAGATTGCATCCAAGTACTGCATTTCAGACTCTTGTTGACTATGATGGCTGCTCCATTTCTTCTAAGGGATTCTTGCCCACAGTAGTAGATATAATGGTCATCTGAGTTAAATTCACCCACTCCAGTCCATTTTAGTTCACTGATTCCTAAAATGTCGATGTTCACTCTTGCCATCTCCTGTTTGACCACTTCCAATTTGTCTTGATTCATGGGTCTAACATGAAAAGAAGCATAAGTCTGAAAATACAGGTTAAAGTTAAAACCTCAGGGGACTTCTCTATTATGCTAATAAATTCTTTGTTTCACTGTCTATGGAATCATAGACTCTAAAATGAAACAGATAATAAAGACTCTGAGACAGATCGGAGGCTGATTTAAGAAATAACAGAACTGTTTTTTGTAGGAAATATAATGTAGGAAAAGGAAAGAAGACAAGAAAAAGGAAATCTTTTATGAGAAATATAGAGGGAAATTTTGAATAGTAAATTTTGGATTTTGAATTTTTCAAAGTAGAGATAAACGATTTTTTAAGAGTCCTGAAAAGAGAGAATACACCCAAGACAACATGTTTTTTTTTTTCTCTCTCTCTCTCTGTTTCTCTTTTTAAGACAGTATAAATATCAGTCAGAAATGTTTAAAAAGAGTCAAAATGACAAGTGGCAAGAAATTATGAGTGTTAAACCATAGGAGGACCAAATATATTATCACAGTGGCCATTACATTTAATTCCTCTTATAACATGTTGTTTAATTATAGCTCTCTCAAGACAGATGTAACTGCGTTGTGTGGAAACTCAGACATCTGAATGAATGGCGGGTCATACTTACTTAAGCACTAACAGCTGCTACATAGGGCCTTTCAGAAAGAGGGAGAACAGCCCTCCATTTAATTACCTAATTATGTTTATCACTGGAAATTAATAGCCATTTCCCCCATACACCTGTATTTCCAATCAATGTGAAAGAGAGGTTGACTAACTTTTATTTTAATTTGTGTTCATTTTTTAAATTGTACTTCTCATTGTAAGCCTTTGCTGGCACTATCTATATAGTGTTTTACATTTTACATATTTTTTAAAAAATATATTCAACATTCATTTAGTCAGCAAATATTTACTGGGTACTACTGTATGCTACAGATAATGCTAGACTCTGGAGATGGAGTGGTGCATAAAAAAATACATGAGCTCTGCTTCAGCTGCAGCAATGGTTCTACTCCCAAAGTTCTAACTTAGACTTACCTGAGGAGGTTTTAAAATTTACTGATGCCCAGATCCATGATCTAATTTTTTACCAGCAAGCATGAGTTAAACTAACTCATTAGGCTACTATTTCCCACTGTTACTAGTCTATGCAGCCAAGCATTCTTGATCAGGTAGGAGGTCCTGAGAATTTTGCAGATGGGCCTCTCTCTGCTCTTGTCTGGTGACCATGACAGAAAGAGAAACACAAATTACTTAGTCTGATGCAGCTAGTCTCTGTCAACCTCTGTGACTGTCTTTTATTCAGTAAAAACTTCTCTGGCACCAACTTGCTCCTTATTCTTTACCTGCCAAAACCAATATATTGGGAAACTACTCTTTTTATTGTTATTATTACAATTCCTTCTGCTTTAAAAAGGTTGACTACATTTATAGGGTGCTATTTTCCAAAAGATCATAATCTGTTCCCTGGTTCAATAGCAACATTTAAAATATTTTTTGACCAAAACAGTTATGAAACAATGAATGGATGACAATTTTTCAAGAAACAGGTGTAAAGACAATTTTCTAAAGGAAATATTCTATTGTGACTCACAGATTTTCTGATATTCTACTTACAGTGGTATGATACTTGTTTATATTTATCTGATAGCTGTTTCTTTTCATTGTAAGGTTCCCAGTAGGTGTTTTAAGATTGGCGTCTGTTCATTTCTAGACTTGAACACATCAGTATTTAAGCTCACTCGTAACTAGTTTTCTTGTCCTGCTAGGCAATTTCTGCTGTGCGCTCAGTTGGGTCCATCTCTTTGCGAACCCCTGGACTGTAGCCCTCCAGCCTCCTCTGTCCATGGAATTTCCCATGGAGGGCAGTGGGTTGCCATTTCCTATTCCAGGGGGTGTTCCCAACTCAGGGATCGAATCCGTGTCTCTTGCATCGGCAGGTAGATTCTTCACCTAGGAGGATGACTCTACTTCCCTAACGCCCAGAAAATAGACAAGGCCATGTGACTAGTTCTGGCCAATAGTTTGTGTTAGTCATCTCTTCTGAACTAAAGCATTTTAACTGCTAGTGAAAGACTCTCCAGCTTTTTTTCCCCCCTCTTGCTAGGCTAACTGAGAAATATGCATCATGTCTTCCGGACGGTATAGCTTTAAGGTAGATAGTAGAGCCCTCAACAATCTGGGAACCTAAGCAACTATGTGGAACAGAAACCTCTGCTGATCTGCAGGTGATAGTAATAGTATGAATAAGAAATAAGAGATTTCAGCACAAGCCTAACATAATCTAATCTAATATGCCCTATTTTTGGGGATCAGAAACAGTGTCAGTGGTAATTCAGGATGCTCACAGTTTTATTCTTTCTTCAATAAACAGTATGCTTCATCTTCCTCTATGAAACAGACCTAAAAAATCCCCAAAGGTCAAATTGTAAAGTTGAAACTATAGATATAATAGCTCACTGCTTCTTTTTATCTTCCTCTAAAAAGAATATAAATGGGTGCCACTGATGGTGCCAGGAAGGTATATAATTATCTTCAAAGGCACCTGTGACAGCAAACTCTTTGTTCTCTCCTGTTTTCTAGTACTGAATTTCTCTCGTTTTCCTTCTAAAGTCTCTGGTTGCCTTTCTTGTTGAGAAATAATCCACTACTCGCTGGAACTGTCCCTCTGAAATAACACCCCAGACTCAAGGAGGAAGCAATGTGGGAAGAATAACTCAGAATCATAGATTAGCCAACACAATTGTAGACACTGAGGCTATCCGTATAATTTGTGCCTCCAAAGAAAGGACATTGAATTTACTTTTGCTGAGCCATTCCATTTACAACTGTCACTCAATATACTGAAAATATTTCCTCTTTGTGTTCAAAGGTCATGCAGAATGCCAGTCTGTCTTCTCAAAAAGTGGTGGAAGAGCCATTGTAGGTAGAACAGAAATTACCTGTCAGTTCTTTCTAAGCATCATTATGAATTCCATAGCATCTAACAAGTTTTAACTTTTAAAATAATTTTCTCAGAAAAGAAATAAAATTGCTTTTCCACTTCTAAGACCCATTATTATGCCAAAGAAATTACTGCCACTACTATATATTATTATTAATAACTTTTGGTTATGGTGAAAAAATGTATCATTTCCTATTCTGTCTATTCAACAAAAGGTTTAGATTTAGAGAACATGGAGATATTTTAGGAAAAATTTAATAGCTACTTCAAATTGGCACAGACATTGCCCACTATAAGATGAAGTAACCAAGAGTATACACTCAAATGCAACCAGGTAAAATTATTTTGGTAAGGAAGCAGGAATATTACTAACTAGTCTATACTAACTTATGGAGTAATGACAAACAATCTCTAAATCTCGGTGACTTGCGACAAAAAGATTTACAACTTATTATGCTTATTAGGTTACTGGTCAGTTTGATTTTGTTCCATTTGGGTCCCACATTACTGAAGGATCTTTATCAAGGACATGTTATTCTCCTGGGAGAGGAAAAGAAAAAAGCTATACTTGAATCATGTGAGGGCTTTCAAATCTTCCGCTCTAAAATGCTATAACTTTACTCACACACTTATTGAAGGAAGCAAGACACGTGATCAAGTCTCCTGTCAACAGAATGGGAAAAATATAATCTTCTCACAGGAAAGGCCGCAACTAAGTGGAAACAACACTAAAATCTACTCAAAAGGTATTTTCCACCTAATCGTTTCTTAATTGTTGAGGTTTGAGCTACACTGGAATGCCTGTTATGAAGCTTGTAGCCTGACTAGTAGCCTGACTCCAAATTGATCTCTGTCAGTCTTAAATTCCCTGGAAATACGCTGATTTCCATCCAAATGCATGCTTCATTTTTTGGCATGTGTCTTCTTAATGGTAAGCTTCTGCAAAATCTTTCCCTGGATTCTCACAGCCTAGAGGGTAAGGCACATAGATATGAAAATGGTATTTTGTTTTTCCTTTTTAAAGCTGTTTACTGAACCCAGTAGAAATGAGTTTCCTTTTTTTTCAAGTCAAGGCAATCTTCTGTATCCAATGCCCCAACTTTGAAACACTACACAGTCTAAGGAAAACTTCAAGCTATTAAACTCTAGATCATCCCATGACTATCAAGTGTCTGTTGTTTACATCCTTATTTGTTGTTTTAGACTTCATCACATTAAAGTGAATTAAGGTTAACATTGTTTGAATATATTTACAACATATTTTCTGCATTTGGTTTGAGTTCTAACTCTAATAAATGACATAGACTTTGACAAGTCATGTATGTCTTAAGAACTCTGAGCATTAAAACTCAAACAGGCTTTTGAATCCTTTAAAACATCCTAATCTTAAAGCTGAAGAGAGTAAGTTTTTGCAGTAAACATGCTCATTTGATAAAGAATTGGACGCAGACCATCCAGTGATCTCAGTCCTTCTAAACTTTCACAACCGTAGTTAAACGCAGTCCCCAACCACAACTAAAACATCCCTGCATTTTGAGCAGCCTGGCAGAATATCAGCCAGAGCATCCAAATAACAGCGTCTGGAATGGCTGATCATTCTTATCTGCTCTTCTCGATTCCTGAACCGCTAACTGCATGAGGCTCTGTACTCTGCTCTAGAAATACAGCATCCCTTCAGCAACTTGAGCCCTGGCTGACTTACACAGAGCTCAGCTCTTTCTTGGTTACTCATAGCGTGACAGGAGTACTCATGGCAAACGTGGTAGTGGGAGTAGATGTAGTAATGGTGGAGCCATAACAAACTCACTTTATTTTACGATAAACCAATGGGGTATGATGGAATACAGATGGAGAAACTGAGGGACAGAGAGCGTATGCTTCTGCCCACAGTCCCACAGCTGGAAAGCAGGAGAGCTGGTATCTGAATCGCTGTAGGGTAACGGCAGAGCCTGTCCCTTGATCACTACATTCTGTTTCATTAGACCAGTCTGCAGGTCTAAGTTTGTTTCTCTCTTCTCACTTCGTGACTACAACTCTGCAAAGCTTTTAAGGAAAATTTGCATTACTAGAATAAATATGTGTAAGCAATCATGTATTGCTCTTTATCTTTATTTTGTGATATTATAAAAATACTATTCAACTAGAGGGAAAAAAATCTATAAAATTTTGGTTTGAAATGATTAACATTTTTAATGCTATACTGTTTCCTTTAATAGAAATTACTATGTGATACACTTTTGCACACTCTCTTAAACCTAACTTTAATGCAAATAGAGTCAATTTTTTTTTATTTTTTTAGTCTATTCTTAAAGTATCATTAATGGTCATCCATTTATTAAGATGTATATGAATACATTCTCCTTTAAAGTACCTGGACTTATTATTGTGATGGATGTTAAATATTTTTCCTTTATGAATATACAACCTCTCCTTCTTTGCCCTTACTCTTAAAAAGTAATTAGTAGTCATGATTATATTTATTACTCCTTCTAAGATTATATTCAAATATTCAAGCAAACAAAAACATTTCAGTAGACTCCTTCCTCAAGTACTGTTGAAGACAAGTGGAATAAATCACATGAAATTCCAATGTGGCCATATAACAGGATTAATAGGGCTCCATCATTCCTAGAAATGTTCTGGAATCATATGACTGAAGAGTTAATGATTTAGGGAAAACCACAACTGAAGCGACTTAGCACACACACACACAAGATGGAATCTGAGATGCTAACTTTTATCAATGACTCACCATTTGCTAACAAGAAATCATCAGTTTGAAGGCACTTTTAAGCCTCAGTTTGGGGATATTGTTAAGAGTCCTTCCCAACTTTAAGAAATATTATCCAGATTAAAATCCAAGTAATACCCTCATAAAGTCAATTGTTGCTGTTTTGTTATTGTTGTTTTGCTTCATCTAAACAGCTTAGCTCATAAGTCTCAGGGGATTTAATCCTGTAGGTTCTTGGGGGTTAGCTATTATATCTTACTCATCTTTGGAATCTTCAATACCTAAAATAATATATATATCTGTTAACAAATATCTGTTCAATTAGTGAACAAATTAGCAAATAAAAAAGAGGAAAAAAGTAGTGAAGTTTTGGAAACTTTAAAATCTGAAAAAAAATCCCTTCTAAACTCATCAAATTTGTGTGCTACAAGTAAAATACTGAAATAATTTAATCCATCTTTTATAGCAAAATAGAGTTCTATGTAGAAATACAGACTTATCTGAGTACAAACGATATCAGAGATTAGCTGAAGTGCAGCTCAACCAGAGGGAAAGCCACTCCAGTTTGTACAACTACTCTAAGAGCTATGGATTTTGCAATTTTTAAATTCTAATTTTATGCTCAGAAAGCCAAAATGGAACAAGTCATAAATTATTGTCTTAAATAAAAATTTTGTCTCAGTCTATGGTTTTCTATTAATCCCGGGCTCCTCTGAAATTTTCCTTGTTGGGGTTCTCTATAGTATATTAGACCACACAATTACTCTGTTCTTCTTGCAGGTAGAAAATCACTGGTGCTTCAAAGAAACAAAGATCAGTGGCTCAGAGGCACCATGAGGAAAGTTAGAGGGGCCACAGAATTGATTTACGGCAGTGTTGTTCTAGTTATGCGTCCTTTTATGCATTGATTTGGGAGATCAGAACTCCGTACCTCCCGCCTGCAGGTCTAGTGTTGCCTTGGAGTCTAAAGGATTCTCCCAGAATAAGCAAATGTGTGATGAGATGAGATTGACAGCAGGTCCCACCCAGAATTCCTGCCTTAATGCCCCACCCTGGGTTTCTCTCTCCTCCTTGTCTGACTTTTCCCTTTGGTCCGTCTAGTTCCCAAAACTGACCAACTCTATTCTGGCCTCTGGAGTCACAGACTGACCTCATATCCAACCCTCTGTTCAAGCCCAAGACACATGCACACACACACACAGAAATGAACACACCTCATATTCCACATTGAAAAGAGTCAATACACAAATCTCCCCTACGTAGGATCTAGGCTCTATCTCTTGGCCAAGACACAGCGTATGTGTTGGAAGAGTTCTATTAATCTATCTATTCTCCTTTCAGGTCAACCCATGAGGAGATTTTTGTTTGCTTGTTTTAGGTTCACCTCATATGTTATTTTAGAATAATGCATGTTCAATAATAATCACCTGCTTGGAATTTTTCTTAAGCCCTATCTCTGAAAAATACATGTTTTTAACTTATTTAGTCAGAAAAAAAAAAAAACATTCTTTCTCCTCTATGTTTGATAGGTTACAGTGAATATGGATGCTTAAAACAAAAAGAGGGTAAACTCTAAGAGTAGGAGAAGTTGAAATGATTCTGATACTGAAGTTATAGAAGTTTTTTTTATTACTGTCAAAATCTAAAACTTGGCCTTACATTTCTATCTTTTTCATCTTTTACTCTGATGTGAGAGAGAAGTAGGGTCACAATTTAACCTGCCACTGTTTATTATTTATATGTAGTAATATAATTAATTTTATCTTATTAGTAAAAATATAACTGATTTAAAACAAACTTTCCCCCCAAATTCAGCTTTTTTAAAAATGTGGACAAACTGTTCTCTGCAGCTTTAAAAATGTCAGTTTAGTGATTTCTCCATGATATTTATCAGTAAATGTGACATTGCTTTCTAATTTGGTTGAGACATGTAAGTATTTCATAAATATTAGTGTGTACTAGTCATTGTACAAATCACGCCAGATGGTGACTGCAGCCATGAAATTAAAAGACATTTGCTCCTTGGAAGAAAAGCTATGACAAACCTAGACAGCATATTAAAAAGCAGAGACATTACTTTGCCAACAAAGGTCTATCTAGTCAAAGCTATGATTTTCCCAGTAGTCATGTATGGATGTGAAATTTGGACTATAAAGGAAGCTGAGCACCGAAGAATTGATGCTTTTGAACTGTGATGTTGGAGAAGACTCTTGAGAGTCCCTTGGACTGCAAGGAAATCCAACCAGTCAATCCTAAAGGAAGTCAGTCCTGAATATTCATTGGAAGGACTGATGCTGAAGCTGAAGCTCCAATACTTTGGCCACCCGATGTGAAGAACTGACTCATTGGAAAAGACCCTGATGCTGGGAAAGACTGAAGGCGGGAGGAGAAGGGGACGACAGAGGATGAGATGGCTGGATGGCATCACCGACTCATCATCATCCAGCTTTTAGGATGCTTCTCCATGCGGTATTTCAGGGGTCACACGTCTCCTGTCTGGCGGTGTTAACCACTGTGTGCCAAGGTCTCCTCGACAGCTGAGAAGAGAACTCTTGGGGACGTGTTGCTTCTGTTCATATTCCACTGAGAGGACGAGTGACAGCGTCCTGGTAAGATGAGCGAGCAATGAAGGGACAGTTCCTGCCCAGCGGCTGCTCCCACCCCTCGCTTTGTACCCTTTGGTGTAGAGAGCTTTCCGACCTCCCGTCACCACAGCTACCACGCACACCATAGTTCACAGACCCAAATGCAAACAGCAACATGAGTGACTGAACTGCTTTGGAGAGAATACACGGAGAGTATAGGAAACTGTAGGAAATTTGAAAGAATTCTCCTTGACTGAAGAGGGAAGGTGAGTCCCAGGTAGAAACGCATGAACATTATTGGCAGAGATTTACAAGAGAAAAAAAAATTGTGTTTTTAAAACGTGAAGTCTCATGGTTTTAAATGTCAGAAACTAGGTAAAAACTGACTAACTAAATAAATAACACCATATAAGCTGCACAAAACATTTCTGTGAACTAGATCCGGCTCAAAGAAAATATGTTTGCAAATGTATATGGTATCTTTCCTCTGACCCTTCAATAAAGAGGTGAAATGGTTACTGTCATCACAGGATACTAAAGGATATGTGTTCCCCAAATGTTTTTTATTGTTCAGGAAAGAAAAATGAAGAAGCCTTCCTCTTGCATGTTTATGTGACTATTAGATGCATACGATACATCATATATGCTATTAACACCTCAGAGCGCAAGATGCTGTGACAGTGAAGCTCATCAGTACTGATGTGATATGAATCCACACTTCAAATAGTCTTTATCATAATTCCATTTTTAAAGAGCTTCATGACAGATATGATGAGGTAATTATTGTTCTACCTCTTAATGTGACTGATGAAGAGGACACTGAAATAGGAGACATGTCCTTTCTCCATTTTATCTTTGCTTATGCTTATCTTCAATGCAAGTTTTGCCATAAGAATATTTCTTAATGTTATTAATATAAGTCAGCAAAGCCCTTTATGTCCTCAATTTTAGACTAAAAAAAAAATCTACTAACAGAAGTTCTTCAATTTTCCCTCTGCCCTGATTGCTCTGTATACTCCTTACTATATACACCCCATGGTGTCTAAGATTATACTCTCTCCTTTACTAGGAAACATCTGGAAGATAACAGTTCACATCTGTACACAGTTCTGTATAGGTCCATATGGTACCTATTAAGTATTATCTCACCTTGAAAGATCATACTTTAGTTTTGTTTATGGTTCTTCAATAAGCTTTAGTTTTCTTAAAACATAGAGATATACCACTAGTGTTTGGAAGACTTAAGGAAATTTTATTAGTTAATCATGCTACCGAGAGTATTTTCTTGGTAAGTGCAATAGTAAAATACTTTCTATAAAATGAGATTTCAGTTGGGCTGAAACAAAATGAAAGAACGGAAATAAAGATTGAAGCTGTGTTTTCAAGCAATTTAAGTTTAAATGTGTAAAAAGATGCAAAGAATAATTCTTCTTTTGGTTCCAGGAAAGTTATGATTGTGACTCTTCATGCATAAAAATGAGCGTATGCCCTGAAGTATGTTGTGACACTAAATAACTACTTATATATAAAGTTTGTGATTGGTTGGCAGTCAATCCAATTAGGCAAAAATAGGCCTTTCTTTTCTGTACTACAGAGAAAAGAGATATTTTGTATTATTGACCTTATGAGAAGGTGAATGAAAAATACAAATTATGGACTGCTTAGAAATTCCTTATATTGGGCCTTCTACAATTTGCTTCTTACCTCCTAGTGATTTTCTTTGATATCAGAAATTACTTGATGTTTCTAAGATGACCACAGATTACAATCAGAATTTTTTGGCTTATTAAATTCTGGAACTTAATTTCACATATGCCTTAGGAAAAGAAGCCCATCAAGTAAATTATAAGCCAAACTCTTAATAGCCAAAGCAGTCTTGAGAAAGAAGAATGGAGCTGGAGAAATCAACCTTCCGGACTTCAGATTATACTGCAAAGCTACAGTCATCAAGACAGTATGGTTCTGGCACAAAATCAGAAATATAGACCAATGGAACAAGATAGAAAGCCCACAAAAGACCCATGCACCTTGTTTTTGACAAAGGAGGCAAGAATATACAATGGGACAAAGACAGCCTCTTCAATAAATGATGCTGGGAAAACTGGACAGCTATATGTAAACGAGTGAATTTAGAACACTTACTAACACTATACACAAAGACAGACTCAAGATTAAACACCTAAATGTAAAACCAGAAACTATAAAACTCCTAGAGGAAAACATAGGCAGAACACTCGATGGCATAAATTAAAGAAAGATCCTCTATGACCCACCTCCTAGAGTAATGAAAATAAAAACAAAAATAAACAAGTGGGACCTGATTAAACTTAAAAGCTTTTGCACAGCAAAGGAAGCTATAAGCAAGGTGAGAAGACAACCCTCAGAATGGGAGAAAATAGTAGCAAATGAAACAACTGACAAAGGATTAATTTCCAAAATGTACAAGCAGCTCATACAACTCAGTACCAGAAAAACAAACAACCCAATAAAAAAGTGGGGAAAATACCTAAACAGACATTTATCCAAAGAAGACATAGAGATGGCTAACAAACACATGAAAAGATGCTCAACATCACTCATTATCAGAGAAATGCCAATCAAAACTACAATGAGATATCACCTCACACCAGTCAGAATGGCCATCATCAAAAAGTCTACAAACAATAAATGCTGGAGAGGGTGTGGAGAAAAGGGAACGCTCTTGCACTGTTGGTGGGAATGTAAATTGATACAGTCACTATGGAAGATGGTGTGGGGATTCCTTAAAAAACTAGGAATAAAACCACCATATGACCCAGCAATCCCACTCCTAGGCATATACCCTGAGGAAACCAAAATTGAAAAAGCAACATGTATCCCATTGTTCATTGCAGCACTATTTACAATAGCTAGAACATGGAAGCAGCCTAGATGTCTATCGACAGATGAATGGATAAAGAAGTGTGGTACATATACACAATGGAATTCTGCTCATCTGTAAAAGGGAACACCTTTGAGTCAGTTCTAATGAGGCAGATGAACCTAGAACCTATTAGGCAGAGTGAAATGAATCAGAAAGAGAAAGATAAATGTCATATTCTAACACATGTATACAGAATCTAGAAAAGTGGTACTGAAGAATCCATTTACAGGGCAGCAGTGGAGAAACAGACATGGAGAGTAGACTTATGGACATGGGGAGAGGGGAGGAGAGGGTGAGGTGTATGGAAGGAGTAACATGGAAAGTTACATTACCGTATGTAAAATAGATGGCCAATGGGAATTTGCTCTATGGCTCAGGAAACTCAAACAGGGACTCTGAATCAACCTAGAGGGGTGGGGTGGGGAGGGAGACGGGAGGGAGGTTCAGAAAGGAGAGGTATATATGTATACCTATGGCTGATTCATGTTGAGGTTTGACAGAAAACAACAAAAATCTGTAGAGAAATTATCCTTCAATAAAAAAATAAATGAATTTAAAATAAAAGCCAAACTCTTCAACAGTATTAGAAGATATTTAAGAGTCTCTTATTTTTACTTGGCATATTTATGCATTTGAGTATTATTACATTTATGATGAAGAAAAATATATGGATGAACAGCACATGGGAACTAATATCTAATCTATCTATCTAAATAATCTGTTTATTTGCAAATCTATCTAGTGTTTCCTTATGATAGATACTTCTCTGAACACTTTACATTTGTTCTTTTAATCCTATATGATCTAAGCAAACTACTTAATGAATCTGTGAGTAAAGTAATAGAAATATCGATTGTATCTGTCCCATCATGTAGTTGCCAGCATTAGGCAAATACATACACTACATTTAGAACAGTGCCTGAAACTCCGTAAGCGTTGAATAAGTATCTGATGTTATTCAGTAGAAAGTGAGCTATATGGAAGCAGATTTTTTTTAACTTTTTTTTCCCACTTCTCTATCTTTCATATTCAGTATTAACAGCTCATAATAAACATTTTCTCAATGAATACTTACTGAATGAATTTTCTTATGAATTAGAAGTAGTGTTGCCCCCAATTTGCAGGTAAGACAATTGAAAGACAGAAAAACAGGTAACATGGAAAAGAACACATAGCTAGTACATAATAAAGTTAGTTAATTTCCTGTCTTTTATTTTTAAAATTTTGAAAGTATGATAACACACTTATAGGAGACATCAAAAATATAGAAGAAACTTACATAAGCTCCACTATATATTACAATTACTTTCTGAGTAAATAAATTAGGATTCTTAGCTGGAGTTTCAATATCAAACACTCAAAAATTAATACAATGAATATACAGAAAAGAAGAAGGACACAGAAGACCTGAAAAAAACCATGAACCAATTCAACATAATTAAGATTTATACAATTTCCACACAACAGTAGAATATAAACTCTATTCAAAACAGACTCTGTATGATATTAATACCTTTAGACCATGACATTTTTGCACCATCATTCAGGTCCCTGGATGTGTTCCAGCGTAGTTAGTTTATACTCTATGGAAACTTGAGCAAAGCTAGTTTTTAACACACTCAATTTGACTCTAAGGGATTTCATACTAACCCCCTTTTTCTTTACTATAAACCTTTAGATCTAAAAAGATAAGATGCAGAGAGAAAACTAGTCCTTGATGTGGCTGTTCAGTCGCTCAGTCATGTTTGACACTTTGTGACCCCATGGACTGGGGCATACTAGACCTCCCTGTCCTTCACCACCTCCCGGAGCTTGCTCAAACTATGTCCATTGAGTCGGTGTTGCCATCCAACCATCTCATCCTCTGCTGTCCCCTTCTCCTCCTGCCTTTAATCTTTCCCAGCATCAGGGTCTTTTCTAATGAGTAGGTTCTTTGCATCATTTGGCCAAAGTATTGGAGCTTCAGCTTCAGCATCAGTCTTTCCAATGAACACCCATAATTGATTTCCTTTAGGATTGACTGGCTTGATCTTCTTGCAGTCCAAGGAACTTTCAAGAGTCTTCTCCAACACCACAGCTCAAAAGCATCAATTCTTTGGTACTCAGCCTTCTTTATGGTTGAACTCTCACATCCATACACAACGACTGGAAAAAACCATAGCTGTGACTATGTGGACCTTTGTCAGAAAAGTAATGTGTGCTTTAAAAAATACTATCTAGGTTTGTCATAGCTTTTCTTCCAAGGAACAAACATCTTTTAATTTCATGGCTGCAGTCACCATCTGCAGTGATTTTGGAGCCCAAGATAATAACATCTGTCACTTTTTCCATTGTTTGACCATCCATTTGCCATGAACTGGTGGGACCAGATGCCATGATCTTCATTTTTTGAATGCTGAGTTTTAAGTCAGCATTTTCACTCTCCTCTTTCACCTTCATCAAGACTCTTGAAGCTAAAGAAGGCTCTTTAGCTCTTCTTCCTTTTTGCCTTAAGAGTGGAACCATTTGCATATATGAGGTTGTTGATATTTATCCCGGCAATGTTGATTCCAGCTTGTGCTTCCTCCAGCCCAGCATTTCTCATGATGTACTCTGCATATAGGTTAAATAAGCAGGGTGAAAATATACAGCCTTGAAGTACTCCTTTCCCAATTTGGAACCAGTCTGTTGTTCCATGTCTTATTCTAACTGTTGTTTCTTGACCTGCATACAGGGTTTTCAGGAGACAGGTAAGTGATCTGGTATTCCCTCTTTAAGAATTTTCCTCAGCTTGTTGTGATCCACACAATCAAAGCTTTTAGCATAGTCAATGAAGCAGAAGTAGATTTTTTCCTGGAATTCTCTTGCTTTTTCTATGATCCAACAGATGCTGGCAATTTGATCTCTGACTCCTATCCTTTTTCTAAATCCAGACTATACATCTGGAAGTTCTCAGTACACGTATTGCTGAAGCCTGGCTTGGAGAATTTTGAGCATCACTTCACTAGTGTGTGAGATGAGTGCAATTGTGCAGTAGTTTGAGCATTCTTTGGCATTGCCTTTCTTTGGGATTGGAATGAAAACTGACCTTTTCCTGTCCTGTGGCCACTGCTGGGTTTTACAAATTTGCTGGCATATTGAGTGCAGCACTTTCACAGCATCCTCTTTTAGGATTTGAAATGGCTTAGCTGGTGTTCCATCACCTCCACTAGCTTTGTCTGTAATGATGCTTCCTAAAGCCCACTTGACTTTGCACTCCAAGACGTCTGGCTCTAGGTGAGTGATCACACCATCGTAGTAATCTGGGTCATTAAGAACTTTTTTGTATAGTTATTCCACATATTCTTGCCACCTCTTCTTAATATCTTTTGCTTCTGTTAGGCCCATACTGTTTCTGTCCTTTACTGTGCCCATCTTGGCATGAAATGTTCCCTTTGGCATCTCTAACTTTCTCAGAGATTTGTAGTCTTTCCCATTCTATTGTTTTCTTCTATGTCTTTCCATTGTTCACTGAGGAAGGCTTTCTTATCTCTCCTTGCTATTCTTTGGAACTCCACGTTCAGATGGGTATCTCTCTCCTTTTCTCCCTTTTTGCTTCTCTTCTTTTCTCAGCTATTTGTAAGGCCTCTTCAGACAACCATTTTGCCTTTTTGCATCTCTTTTTGTTGGGAATGGCCTTGATCACTGCCTCCTGTACAGTGTCACAAACCTCTGTCCGTAGTTCTTCAGGCACTCTGTCTATCAGATCCAATCCCTTGAATCTGTTTGTCACTTCCACTGTATAATTGTAATGGATTTGATTCAGGCCATCCCTGAATTTCCCAGTGGTTTTCCCTACTTTCTTCAATTTAAGTGTGTTTTGGCAATAAGGAATTCATGATCTGAGCCAGACTCATCTCCTGATCTTGTTTTTGCTGACTGTATAGAGCTTCTCCATCTTCAGCTGTGAAGAATATAATCAATCTGACTTTGGTACTGGCCGAGTGGTGATTTCCATGTGTAGAGTTGAGTCCTTGAAGCCTGTGAGAGTTATCATAAACTTACAGCTTCCAGGGACAGCTTTCTGGAGCTAAGTATAGAAAAAGGTAGTCTTGGTCAGATATAGTTTCACTAAGAATCTGGATAAGGTACACCATCATTTTAGAATAATTTCACAAAGAAAATAGTTACATTTTAAATATAATACTAGATTATTTAATTCCAGCCATCCATTCATACCCAAAAGGATTTATTCTGAGAGAAGTCATTTAAATCTTTTTCCTCAGAGACTTTAGAAGATTCTCAATAACGTCCCTTTGCAAGTTGTGAAGCTGTTATCAAATGAAGTCATGTTGCAATCTCTTTGTACATAAAAATCAGACATCAAAAGTAATATGCTTTTAAAAGTCATGAAAGAAGCTGTTTCTGCAGGTTTTTCTTGGCCAGCGCCCTGCAACCCACATTGAAATTCATTCATTCAAACCAAAATCAGCACCTTGACTCCACTGTTTGGAGTATCACATGTATACTGGAAGCACAGCCAATAATATTTAAAAGGTCTAGATTTTTATTTGCCGAAAATAACTTATTTGTGAAAAAATACATTACCAAAGGAGTAATAATGCTATTTAAATGGATGGTAAAGAGCCTAACAGAAAGACAGGAAGCGGGAAGATAAGATATCAAATTGAGTTTTAGAAAAATAGAGAGCCTGAATTATTTTTAAAAATCATATTGATGCATTCATTCTGTTCATTCAGAAAGTTCCCTTTGCATTGCTTTTAGCCATGACTCTTAGAAATGGAATTAGTCAACCTAATACTGAACAGTCTCTGAATTCAGTTGTCTTCTTGCTGCCATTTACAATGTACTAAGGAATTTTAGATGAAGCAATTTCAATGTGACTTTTGCTTAAAGAAATTTCCCCTAATTTTTAAGATTTAGTCTTTTTAAATTAATTTTTTCCCCATTTTGCTGTTGTCTCCCGCTTTGGACAGAGAGATTAGGAAGTTCCTATGTCACATGTGACTTCTTTTTTCATCCCTACAAGGACAAGGAATGGAAGGAAGTGAGCTTCCCTCTAAGATTATAAACAAAAGTGTACCACAAGGGGAGATTAGGATATTAGGTGTATGGGATTGAATATTTACTCTTCAGTCAAAAAAACTACAAATGCCCAGTACATATGCGTATGCAATGACAGAAGTTGGTTGAACAGATCAAAAGATATTACATATTATGGTAAAAGAAACACTCGGATTTTGAGATAATTCAGTTCAGTTCAGTTCAGTCGTTCAGTCGTGTCTGACTATTTGCGACCTCATGGACTGCAGCACGCCAGGCTTCCCTGTTCATCACCAACTCCTGGAGTTTGCTCAAACTCATGTCCATCAAGTCAGTGATGCCACCCAACCATCTCATCCTCTGTCATCCCCTTCACCTCCTGCCTTCAATCTTTCCCAGCATTAGGATCTTTTCCAATGAGTTAATTCTTTGCATTGAGAAAACTGGTTGGAGTCAAATCTTAGGTTCCCCATATCCTATATATGAGAATTTACATGAGCAACTTAATCTCCTGGAGCCTCTCAACATAAAGATTGTTCTGAGGATTAACAATAACCCACCTAGCAAACAACAGAAACTCAAAAAACGACAGCAATCTGTAGAGATGGCAGGAAAGTTTCTGCCATATCTATCATCAGGGTCGTATCTACATGCCCTGACTTAGTCCCTTTAGATTAATTTTCTAAGGATATTCTGTATTTTCTAGCCACAAAACCTGGCATGCTTTCCAAAATTATCTGAAAATATCATAACTGGCCTTTATTCAGCCAATTTTCTTCGCTCAATCAGTTCTAAGAATTCATGATTATATTTATCTCTTTAATGTTTAGTATAATCTCTTATGATCATTTCAATCTTCCCTTTGCTATTGAGAACGTATATGAATCCCCAGTCTGAGGTAAGGGAAAATTGGTTACATCATTAATTCTTATTACTTTCACATTGTAAACCTTTATTTATTTATTTTTATCTTGGCCAGTACATGATTAGATTCTTATGAGGAAAAAAGATTTTATTAAAAAAAACAAACAAATAACACTGGAGAAATTACTGGAGAAATATTTTAAAAACTGATTTCTTTAGGTGGACAACATTGAAGATACAGGTGACTTACATATCAAATGAAAAGGAAGTGCTTATAATACAATGTGGGTTTCAAAGAAAAGGTAATTCTAATGAGCTTGCCCATCCTTAGAGTAGCTAGTTCTCTAGCTTATGAATGTATCCACATGCCTTTTTCTTAATAGTTACTGGCCATCTCACCCTTTTAGCTGAACAGATGGGCCTCCCCAAGAACTGGGATCCCCAGCTCTGCTTCCTATTTGCCTCACTCCAGAAAGCAGTGACTGGTGCTTAATGAAAAATCAGTTCTTACTGTAGTTAGTACCTAAACCAGCCAATAAGCTAATACTATCAAATTAAAAAGTATGTACTGAGGGGCTCTATGGGATTTAACAAAAAAAAAAGTCCATTTATCCAATGGATTATTATCTCAATTATGGGTAATTAGCAAAGAAATATACTTACATAAACTCATGTTATCATTAATGAAAGGTGATAATTACAGTTTACACGAGTGTCAGTATAATCTTTATAATCCTTACGATCTCTTAAATAGAAGTCAATTATCTCCAGTTTGTATAAACATAAGGTAGGTTAATAAAAGCAATTTTCTTTTTTATTTATAACATTAAAGGTAACATTTGTTTTACAACCACTTAGCAGATTAAACCAGGCAGCAAATCTTTCATTTGGAGAACTGTTTTGTGTGCTAATATGCTAATTCGTGCTACATGTAAATATCACTCAATTTAGAAAGCAAGCAAGAGGCTCTACACTGATTAGTTCGTAGTGTAGTCATATTATCTTGCTTGTAAAATGTTTGGTTAGATATAAATGTGACATTACACATTACTCAGATATTTTGCCTTTAAAGGGGCTGTATTTAGGCAAATCTTAACATTAGTTCTACTTTTTGTGTAGTAAAAATAGATTAGTAGATACAAGGGGAAAATAACTAATTAGAAAAAGTTATAAACTAATTGCTGAAACCTCATAATACTTAGGGATTCCCTGGGGTTCAGTGGTAAAGAACTCGCCTGCCAATGCAGCAGACCCGGGTCCAATCCCTGGGTCAGGAAGATCTCCTTAAGAAGGAAATGGCAGCCCACTCCAGTATTCATGGCTGGAAAATTCCATCATCAGGGAAGCCAGGCGGGTTACAGTCCATGGGGTCACAAAAGATTTGGACATGACTTAGCAACTGAACAACAACATGATACTTGTTTCCACATTTTATTTTCAAAGAACATTTTCTAACTATCTGATTCCTTATTAGATCTTAAGTTTCAAGAGCCTAAAGACCAGGTCTCTTATCTGTTATATATGATATTCTTGGAACTTTGCACAGAACCTAGGACATGGAAGGTGATCTTTTCTAGCTCTAAGATATTGCCCTCACTAATTAGGATGGAGCCCTCATGACCTCATCTAATTCTAAGTATCTCCTAAAGTCCCTACCTCCTGAAGCCATCACATTGGGGTTTCAACATATGAATTTGGGGTAGACAGAAACATTCATCACACAACAATCTGGCAAGTCATGTAGCAAGGACTAGTTTAACTTTTCAAAACAAAGTAAGGAAAGAAAATCCCATTTTTCACAGGATAAAAACTACATATATGGTTAGAAAAGTTAAGTTACACATCATTAGAGATAAGGGGCAATAAATGCAATTCAAGTGGACACTAAATTTGGTTTCACATGTTCCAACAGTGAAGGCAAAAGAGAAGTCTGCTAGGGCTTTCTAAAAACAAAATGCATACATATTCATCTCCAGACATTTTACCATTTAACTCAAACAGAGATCTCCAAAATAAGAAACTTATCATGAGTGGCATAATGGAAACAAGTTAAAACTATAATTTTAAAAAGAGAGAAGATGGGTTTTAATTAAAAATTAAAAACTTTGGTCTCCTGTGTAAGTTTCTCAAGTGCAAAGTCTGCCCTATGTTCAATCATTATAAATGTTCAGTTCAGTTCAGTTCAGTCACTCAGTCATGTCTGACTCTCTGCAACCCCATGGACCAGAACAGGCCAGGCCTACTCGTCCGTCACCAACTCCCGGAGTTTACTCAAACTCATGTCCATTGAGTCGGTGATGCCATCCAATCATCTCATCCTCTGTCATCCCCTTCTCCTGCCTTCAATCTTTCCCAGCATCAGGATCTTTTCCAATGAGTCAGCTCTTCACATCAGGTGGCCAAAGTATTGGAGTTTCAGCTTCAACATCAGTCCCTCCAATGAACATCCAGAACTGATCTCCTTTAGAATGGACTGGTTGGATCTCCTTGCAGTCCAAGGAATTCTCAAGAGTCTTCTCCAACACCACAGTTCAAAAGCATCAATTCTTCCACGCTCAGCTTTCTTCACAGCCCAACTCTCACATCCATACATGACTACTGGGAAAACCATAGCCTTGACTAGATGGACCTTTGTTGGCAAAGTAACGTCTCTGCTTTTTAGTATGCTGTCCAGGTTGGTCATAACTTCCCTTCCAAGGAGTAAGCATCTTTTAATTTCATGGCTGCAATCACCATCTGCAGTGATTTTGGAGCCCCCCAAAATAAAGTCTGTCACTGTTTCCATTGTTTCCCCATCTATTTGTCATTAAGGGATGGAACTGGATGCCATGATCTCAGTTTTCTGAATGTTGAGCTTTAAGCCAACATTTTCACTCTCCTCTTTCACTTTCATCAAGAGGCTCTTTAGTTCCTCTTCACTTTCTGCCATAAGGATGGTGTCGTCTGCATATCTGAGGTTATTGATATTTCTCCTGGCAAGGTTTCCCAAATGCAAAGTCTACCCTATGTTCAATCATTATAAATGCTACTAAGGTAAAACTTGGGACATAAATCTATTGCTTAAAATTTAAGGTCCCTGAAGTAGTATTTACTTGCACAAAAGAGTAAAATGAAGTGTACATGGTTTTCCATCACTTAAATGGCATTATACCTTTTTACCCTTGAGGGCTCAGAGAGACTACAAGTTTTAAAAGCAAATTTTTTTCAAGGTTCCTTTCTTGGAATGTGAAAGCTTGATTTGGGGTAAAGAAATCAATTCTCATTATCTTCTGGAAGAAAAATGTTCAATCTTTTCGCTATAAATTGTTCCTTAGAAGCAAGAAAAACAGATCCCAATTCTACCATGTGTCTCAGTATGTGAGCCCATCTAATGAACTTAAGCATGTTGATCAAAACTGATAACTCAATATTTTATGGGCCAGATGCATACAGTAGAAATCAGCTGGAAGATATATAACAGGCAACCTCAAGGCATTTCAGTAGGCTCAATATTATACATCTGACAGTACTTGCAAACCCTGATGAAGCTGATGTAAGGAAGAAGTACCAGTTTGATGTCTGCTCTGTTTGAAAATGTCACAGCTTTATAGGGTTCTTCAATTATCTAGCTTAATCTCTTCATTTTACAGAAAAGAGCACTAAAACTTAGAAAAGTTAAAGATTTTAGCCCAAGTCTCACAACTGGTAAACAGGGCTAACCCCCCCACACACACACATCTTAAACCCAGCATCTCAAAATTATCTGCTACTTCTAGGCTATTACTTAAAACTATTAAACAGTCTAAATAATGTCTTATAGTATAGAGTTACATGGCTTTCTAAATTTTAAAGCATCTTGCATTATAAAAATAATTCAGTGAAACTGAATGAAATCAGGCTGAAACTATATATTTGCATCATTTTGTTGGGCATGTTCTCTTTTCTCACTAGTACCCTGACCTTCTTTGACCAAATTTTCTTGTCTCATCAGTAAGAACATGCACCAATTTCACATGACTGAGTTTCATCACTGAAAACTGACACCTTGCTTTAGATTATTTTTTTCTCTATGTGACTCAAGAGATTAACCTATATTCTAGAAAAGCTGAGTTGTCACTGCAGCCTTAATGCCAATATGCACATCTTTACCTCAGGCATAGCAGAACACAGGAAGCCAGTTCTAACAATGCCAACAGGAGTTAGTTTTTCTGGAAGGATTTCCTATTGTCATTCATGTATTATTGCAAATACACCTGCTATATTGCAAATACACCTGCTATACTCAGTAAGCTCAGGCTTTTTTTTTTTTTTTAATGCACTAAGTAAGATGCCATCAGAAGCAACAATGAGTTTGGAAAACATTATAGATAACTTTCAAGCTTCGATGTTTATCAAAATAAGGCTTGAAGAAAGTACTATAAAGTTGTGAAATAATACTGCTTATATGTCCCCCCAAAAGTGCAATTATTCATTAAAATCAGAAAATTTGATTGAGTTTAATCTTCTTATTTTTAACTGCTACTTATAAGCATCTTCTGCAACCCAATCATTGAACAACAAAGTTTCTGTAACAACAAAAATGCTCACTTGTGGGATCTTCTTTTCCTTTGCCCTAATTCCATAATTATGATAGCTGACATTGTCATTCATTTGGCATTTTTATGAAACTAATGATTATTTTTGTTCTTATACTTACTTGTAAAGGCTACTGATAATTGAATCCCTTTGTGTTTATATATTTTGTAATCTAGATGCTATGCTTTGCCCATATCCATCTTTGGAGTTTGACTGTCATTCACTTGTATTCAGAGTCCTTTTTTTAATCATGATATTCTTTCATCAAATAAGGGCACAATGTGATTAGAACAAATTATGATATGTTCAACTTTTTGACGAATGTAGAGTTAAGATGATCATTCCAAATTTAAAGGCACTGGTCCATATTTTCACTGAAAGATTATAAAAAATTAACGAGTACTTTATTCATTTACTAAATAAACATTTATTGCCCACCTATTATTTGACAAGTACTGCATTTGTCCCTGATGCTAAAAAAATAAATTAGGTGGTGGCTGCCAGGGAATGTGGGAGGAGAGAATTGCTGGTTAGTGTTTAATGGGTGCAGAGTTTCAGCTGGAGAAGATAAAAATGTTCTGGAGATGGATGGCGGGGACAGTAGCGCAACCATGTGAATGCACTTCACGCCACATAACTGAGCAGTTAAACATGGTTAAATGCTAAATTTTATGTTACATATATTTCAGCACAATAAAAAGAAATAAATTAGAGACGTTTCTCAAGGAGTTTGCAAACTAGCAGGAGCAACTTAGAAGTAAACAGGACATCACCAGTTATAATAGACTATGAAGAGCTCTATAGTAAAAGCATCTCTCTCTGCTGGGTCAACACAAGAGGGGTGAATCTGGCTTCCCAGGTGGCCTAGTGGTAAAGACTCCACCAATCAACGCAGAAAATGTGGTTTTGAACCCCGAGTAGGGAAGCTCTCCTGGAGAAGGGAATGGCAGCCCACGCCAGTATTCTCGCCTGGAGAATTCCATGGACAGAGGAGCCTGCCGGGCTGCGGTCCATGGGGCCTCAAAAGAGGCGGACATGACTTAGCGACTTTCACTTTCTCTTTTTCTGGATCAAATAGGAGAGGGGGAGGTGTGAGGAAGGGTGTCCCTGCACAGCGTCTGGATGAAGGAGTGGAATTGAGCTCGGCATACATGGAGTAGAAAAGCCCCAGGCAGCACTCTCACGGTACAAGCACCTCACGTAAGACAGTGGGCCGCGAGTCCATCCTGCTCTCAGAGGCTGGTCGTGTCCAGAGCTCTTCTGAAGGCCATCCCTGGTTTCACGGAATTTATTCCAACAGCCCCCAGTCTCCCTCCTATACCTTTGCCTTGCCTAATTTACTGAGTAATTAACATTCAAATATGTTTTCACACGTGTGCTCAGCCACAGTCGTGTCCGACTCTTTGAGATCCTTCGGATCATGGCCCACCAGGCCCCTCTGTCCATGGGACTCTCCAGTTAAGGAAACTGGAGTGGGTTGCCACTTCCTTCTCCAGGGGATCTTCCCGACTCCAGGGATCCCAAAGGTTTCTCCCGTGTCTCTTACATTGCAGGCGGGCTCTTCACCTGCTGAGCCATTGGGAAACCCATGTTCTCAGAAAATCCCTTTGTGAAACACAGAAAAACCAAATACTCCCTGACTCAAATACTCCTCCAGAAGCCCCTCATCTAGTTCCATAAGAAAGTGTATGTCCCAAGAGACATGTATGGGGTGATAGGGGGGAAGCCCCACTTGAGATTCAAGCTAATTAACGTTCTTCAATATAGTTTTCAGAAGGTCTGAAGGAGGTTTAGATATTTATCAAGGTCAGTACATTTGATTTCCCATTTGTCTAATCACATTACATAGCCACATCATTGTAAGGTCTCCAAAAATAAAGAGGGCTGAATATTAAACTATAAATTCCAAAAAGGAAGAGGAAACTGAGGTCAGTCCCATGGGGGTTAAAAAAAGAGTAAGAATGAGACTGAGGAAGGGATTCTGGAAAGGGCATGGTTATTACCAGTTAGGCTTGTTCTCTGCCCAGGTCTTGTCCTAAAGGCTCATTCCGGAATTCTCAGTAGTGGAAATTAGAGCCAAACGGAGTGGGGAGGTGGCGAATGAGCTGTTTGCCGGAATCTCTGTAGTAAAAGTGATACCCTCAGTATTAGCATCATCGGCGTGAGTGGAGAGCCCGGCTGGCACCCCCAGTAGTGGCACTCGTGCCGCTATGAGGCTCTGAGCAGCATTTAGTAGAAGCCTCTTCATGCCAAGGCTCACATCACAAAGACCGCTGGTTCACACACCACTGGCTTAAGCCTCACCCATTAGCAGCCTGAGGGCACGCTGGCAGGCATCAGTACAGAACAGGGGGCATCTTGCAGCTCTCAGCAGCAGGCTCCTGCTCTGGACATCAAGACGGGACACGCCACCCAGCGAGCCAGCGGTGCAGAGGAGCCAAGGCCGAGGTCACGGTGCTGCGAAGAACTGGGGTCAGTGGAGCGTGCACTGGCCACTCTGTAAGAATCATCAAACATCCGAGTGGAACTTTAGGAAAGATAGTTCCTCTGCAAATCAGGTGGATATAACAAGCAAGAGAAGGACTATTCTGTGGTTGATCCTATTACTCTATTTTTAACCCTGACTAATGTGATTAAATATATTATAGATGAAATATATTTGAGGACTAAATATATTTGAGGGCCCTTTAAGAGTGTCGCAAAGTTAAAAATAAATATAGCTTGTGTAATTAAGTTATGGTTCAAGAAGACTATGAAGAATGCTTTATAATAATCACCTAAGTCTAAAGACTCATTATAGTTAAATATGAACACTACTTTAAAATGTAACATACGCCTTATTAAGAATTAAATTTTTTAAAGTCTGGTCTCCTCGTAAGATCAACCGTTATTCATATTATTTTTTAACAAGGTTCACTAAGCCCTTAGGCATTGTAACTATTTTTCATTTACGCTGAGGCTGGAAACAACGGAACATTTGTACAGCAATATG
Organism: Muntiacus reevesi; assembly: GCF_963930625.1. Classification (NCBI taxonomy): domain Eukaryota; kingdom Metazoa; phylum Chordata; class Mammalia; order Artiodactyla; family Cervidae; genus Muntiacus; species Muntiacus reevesi. Next base: position 2,293,055 of record NC_089269.1, read on the forward strand.
AAACTGCATAAAAAGCCACCCGTGCTTTTCTTTATATCAATCACTTTATCTCATATAACATTTTAATATCAGTGCCCTGAAGCATTTTAAATATTCATGTAGACATGTTAAGATGCCTTCAAGTTTTAAGATAAGTAGATTAGTTATGTAACCTAAAAGAATGTTTCCAATTCTACAAAGAAAAACAAATCACAGAACAAATGATAAATCTCTCCCTCATAACATTTTCCAGATCTATAGCACAAGACCACTTTTCACTATTCTTATAAGACTAACATAATAATAACATAATGCTCTACGCTTATACACTCCTTTTCTAATAATTATCAACACATTCATTTTTCTGACAGCCTTCTGTAGTGAAATATCATTACTTCTAATTCATATTGCGGAAACTGAGGCAGACAGTCCATGAGAAATTTACCCAACATCAGAGTTTATCTATAGCTAACTTAAATGAAAAGAAGACAGAGAAATAAAGAGATAGGGAGCAAATTAATCAGTGTTCTTTATCATTAAAAGTAGTCATGCGTTGTTTTACCACTGAAAACAGAAGAGACAAATGAGGTCTGTAGAGTGGATAAAAATACACTTTGCATTGAAGCCCACATTTTACCACAGACTTAGCTAGAAGAGGCTATGCTATAGTAACAGAGAAATACTGAAATCTTAGTGGTCTAACACAACAAACTTTGCTTTTCTTTTATTACCAGTGAAATGTAAGATGTTCCTCTCAATGACTCCCCTTCAAGTTATTATTCAGGAATCTGGGCCCCTACCATAAGTGAGCTAAACCATGGCAGAGGAAGCTCAGGGGTATCACATGGGGTATTTTAAGCACAAGTCCTGAAAACGGACTTAAATAAATTCTGACCATATCCCACTGTCCTGACATTAATCCATGCTCCCGATCTAAGGACTTTGAAAAATATAGTCTGTGTGCCCAGAAAGAAGAGTAACAGGATCTAGTAAGAATCATAATATTACCTCTGTCACAGGCTAGCCTGTGGTTAAACAAGAAGTTGCTGAAACACGTTTTAAAAAGCATAGGTAGGTTCAGGAGAATCGATGTTTGATTCTACTTCTGAGAATAGTTCTTGATTTTACCTTGGGCAACCTCACAGGACTTCAGTTTGCTTGACTATAAAATAAGATATGGATCAAACTATGGTGATATTATATATGATAATAATAATGCTCCTTACTGAGTGTTTGCCACCTGTATACACTGTGCTACATTCTTTCTTTCTTTCTTTTTTTTTGAATTATTATTTACTCCACTTGTACAGTCAACCAGCAACACTCATTCTTTACCCGAGTCATAACTCACACATTATGCTACATTCTTTAAATCCTTGTCTCACGATTTTCTCCTAAGCCCAACTTCTAACACTGTATGAGGCTAAGGATCAAAAATCCTCACATGAGCGAATCCCCTGATGGTCCCATGGTTAGGACTCTGCACTTGGACTGCAGGCGGCATGGGTTCAATCCCCAGTCAGGGAACCAAGATCTTGCAAGCGGCACGCTGCGGCCACACACACACACACACACACACACACACACCTTCACAGGAGACTACAGGAAGGAATGAAATAAATTAGTGTAAGCAGTGTTTAGAAGTACAAGGAAACAGAAAAGTAGCGCTTGCTTTGTCTCAGCAATGATCCAGTAAAGAATAGTGAAGATTGGAACTCAGTTTAAAAAAAAAAAAAGAATAGTAATAGGTTGGTGAAGGTCTCTTGTTGATGATCACAACTTTTTCCTTTTTATTTCTGTAAATCATTACTCCCTCCTCCTCCTCTTTCTTCAGAGAGATCTCTGTTGAACACCTACAATGTGGCAGTCTTAGATGCTGTCAGCATAGAACCAAGAGAAAATTCAAAATGCTATTCAAGCTTCCTGATTTCCTTACTGTGTATTGGTTATATTAGAGTTCTCCAGAGAAACAGAATCAATAGGATATAAATAGACATATAAAGGGGAATTTACTATCAAAATTCGATTACACAGACCAAGAATCCCCACAATGTGCCATCTGCAAGCTGGAGAGCCAGGAAAATGGCGCTATAATTCAGAGTCTGAAGGCTTATGAAACCAGAGGAACCAATGGTAGAATTCCCAGGCCAAGTCCAAAGGTCTAAGAGCCAGGATACTTATGTGTATGGGCAAAAGAAGATGGGTGTTTCAGCTGCACCAAAGTGAGTAAATTCACTGCTCCTCCCTCCTTTTTCTCTATTCAGGACCCCAGGGGATTAGATGATGCCCATCTGCATTGGTAAGATCTTTATTCAGTCTATGGATTCAAATCCTGATCTCTCCCAGAAACATGCTCACAGACACACTCAGAAATATCGGTTTATCAGCTATCTGGGTATCTCTTAGCCCAGTCACATTGACATAAGCTGAGGAAATAAAATGTAGAATTTATTTTGAGGAAGAAAAAACTGAACTCCTTAGAGATTCACTTTGTCTTTATGGATTCACTATAAACACAATAACATCAGCTTTACAAAAATGCCTTGCAACACCCTTTACTGAGACTCTTGTAAAATGAATAGATTTTTGTTTCAAAATTACCCATAAATCAAAAGCACTTGTATTAAGGAATTGCACTTTCAAAAATTGTGCTATTTCTAGCTTTAAAACACGTTTGTTGACAACATGGAGATAGTACATTAGGCTATTGCACGGTGTAAACTGGTATATATGTAGTCACTGTTAGTCACCAATTGTGTCTCCCTCTTTGCAACCCCATGGACTGTTGCATGCCAGGCTCCTCTGTTCACGAGATTCTCCAGGCAAGAATACTGGAGTGGGTAGCCACTTCTTTCTCCAGGGGATCTTTCTGACCCAGGGATCAAACCCATATCTCCTGCATTGTGGCAGACTCTTACCACTGAGCCACCTGCAAAGCCCGAATTGGTATAGAGTTTTCTCTTAACAAAATTTTTCCTCAGCAATGCCATGATGGAAGTAGATCCCTAGCAGATGAAGGCTATCTAGGAATTCTTAGCCTTGGAATTCACTGCTTTATTGAAGAATAAAAATGCAATGCTTACATTTTTGGAAAACCAGATCAAGTAAGCAGAGTGGGGAGAGCCTGAGCTCATTTCCTCCCACAGACACACCAAACCACAACAGAGAATGATCTGAAGACTAGCTGCACGGATCTTCTGAGACTAAGAATATAAACAAAAGGCCACAGCAGGATGAGTAAGAAAGAGACAATCCAGTGAGAACTCACGCCAAGAGTGCGGCAGCCCCAAAGCATGAAATATATCAGAACCATGAAGGCTCTCGTTGAGAAGCAAGGAGTCCCAGCTGCACGTTCAGCTCCCCAGCCGATGGGTCCTTCATTGGGAAGAAGATCCCCCATGATATCTGGCTTTGGAAATCAGTGACCAGGAGAACCGGAGGGCTGTGGGCAACCAAGACCCTGCTCTTGAAGGGTCACATACAAACACACTTGCTCCAAGTTCTAGCGCAAAGGCAGCAGCTTGAAAAGCACCTTGGTCATATGAGAAGAGTCACCGACGAATTTTAAAGAAGCAGAGACTGAGTGGAACTTTCTCTGGGGTCAAAGCCACTGGCAGGCGCCACTTTTTCCCATAACTGATATGAAATTACATTATAGACTATACAACTTCTAATTCCCCACATACCAGTCATTTCCCCCAAATGAAGAAATTATCAAAATTCAGTCTACTTGGGATTTCAAAACCAAACTCGACGGTAGGCTGTGAAGTTACAAGGTAGGTGCCATTTTTACTGGTCCCTGCCTCGCCTGCACGGGCTGAGGCTGTTTCTGCCCCTCTCCATCAGCAGCGCCAAGTGATGGTGCAGCTTGCCCTGCGTGCCCTGGTACCAGCCCCACCCAACCTACCTGCACCGCGATCCTTCAGAGGGGCGCCCGGCCACCCCAGCAGGCATGCAGCCCTGGCCAGCACGGGCGCCCCCAAACAGGTGCAGCTGGGCCTCACAGGCAGCTGGCCTAGGAGCCAACAACATCCCAGCCCCATGCCACAGGAGGGCTCGTGTGGTCCACGCGGGGAAACCCGGGAGCACCAGGCTCCGGCAACTGGGGGACAGTACCACTGCGCCCCGCAGGATCCGCTATACACAGCCACTCTCTCCAGACCGAGAGACAGAGCTGATCTACTAATACCCGAGAAAACATACTGAAACTCAGGCAAAATGAGGAGACAAAGGAACACGCTCCTAATTTAAAAAAGTATATAAGGCAGAACTTCAGGAAAACAAAAAACAACACGGGAACAATTTACAGATACAGGGTTCAAAGTAACAGTCACAAAGATACCCACCGAACTCAGGAAAAGAATGGGTGAAGTCAATGAGAATTTAGACAGAGATAGAAAATATTTGTTTTAATCAGGACTGAAGAATACGTAACTGAAATAAAAAATGCACTGAAAGTGAGGAATCAATAGCAGATTAGAGGATGCAGAAGAACAGATCAGCAATCCAGAAGACATGATGCTGAAAATTATTCAACTGAAACAGTAGAAGAAAAACATTTAAATGAGGAGAATTTGACAGGCGTCTTAGACAACACTACAGGCACAAACATTTGCATTATCGTGGTGCCAGAAAAGAAGGAGAAAAAATAGAGAAAATCTATTTGAAGAAATAACAACTGAGCACTTCCCTACTGTGGCAAAGAAAACAGTTATACAAGTCCGGGATGCACCTAGTACCAAACAGAATGAATCCGAAGAGATCCACACCAAAACACATTATAATTTAAAGTCCAAAATAAAAGTAAGACTCTTAAAAGCACCAACAGAAAAACAACTAGTTATGTATAAGAGAAATCCCTTAAAATTATCAGCTGATTTGCAGCAGAAACATTACATACCAGATGGCACTAACATGATATATCCAAGGTACTAAAAGGAAAAAACTTGAAATCAAAAATACTCAACAAGGCTATCACTCAGAATTGAAAGAGGGATAAAGAGTTTCCTAGATAAGCAAAGGCTAATGGAATTCATCACCACTAGCTTTACAGGAAATGTTAGAGGTACTTCTTTAAATGAAAAAGAAAAGGCCATAACTAGAAACAATAAAACATGAAAGAAGGAAATTTCACTTGTAAAATAAATATATACTAAATATAGCAAATAAATAACCTGTAAAGGAAGGTTAAAAGACAAGAGTAGTCAAATTATCTATAAATACTAAAATGATAAAAGTATGTAAAATATAACATCAGAAATATAAAATGGGTCCAGAAAACTACCAGAGGTCATCAATGGATTAGGTAATGTATCAGGGTACAAAGTTATTAAGCAGAAATCAGCTGCATGTCCATACACAGACAATGAAAGATCAGAAAGAGAAATTAACGAAACAGTACCTTTTGCCAGCACAGGAAGGAGAATAAAATATTTAAGAATACACCTATCTAAGGAGGCAAAATAACTGCAGATGAAGCAACTGGTTAATCTCCAGAACACATATGCAGCTTATGCAGCTCAATATCAGAAAAACAAACAACTCAATCAAAACATGAGCAGAAGACCTAAACTGACATTTCTCCAAAGAAGACATACAGATAACCAACAAACGTGAAAAGATGCTCAACAGCACTCATTATTAGAGAAATGCAAATTGAAACTATAGTGAGGTATCGTTGTAGTAGTCAGTATAGCCACCATCAAAAAAATCTATAAGCAATAAATGCTGGAGAGGATGTGGAAAAAAAAGATTCCTCCTGCACTGTTGGTGGGAATGTAAATTAATACAGCCGCTACAGAGAACTACATAGGAATTCCTTAAAAAATGAGGACGAGATCTACCATGTGATCCAACAATCCCGCTCCTGGATATGTACCCTGAAAAAACCGTAATTCAAAAAGACACATTTACCCCAGTGTTCACTGCAGCACTATCTGCAATACCCAAGACGTGGAAGCAACCCAGATGTCCATCAACAGATGGATGGAAAAAGAAGTTGTGATATATATGCACATTCACTGGAGTATTACTCAGCCACAAAAATGAATGAATTTGAACCAGCCGAACTGAGGTGGATGAGCCTAGAGTCTATTACACGGAGTGAAGTCAGTCACAAAGAGAAAAATAAATATCATAGATCACTGCATATATTTGGAATCTAGGCAAATGTTACTGATGAACACAGAAGGTAAAGGGGGATGCGCTGAGTAAGTAGAATTGAAATGTGTAAAACGTGTGTAAAACAGCTCGTGGGAAGCTATTGTGTAGCACAGGGAGCTCAGCCTCATGCTTTGTGACCACCTGGAGGAGTGGGATGGCAGGGATGGAGGCTCAGTTGGGAGGTGTATACTTAGAGCTGACTCACACTGTTGTATAGCGGAAACCAAACAACATTGTAAAGCAATTATCTTCCAAATAAAAATAAATTTTAAAAATAAAAAATAGATGCCAAAGGCATTCTCACAAAACCAGAACAGATAATTCTAAAATTTGCCCAGAAACAGAAAAGACACTGAATTGTCAAAGAAATGTTAAGAAAGAGGAACAAAACTGGAGGACTCATGAGCCCAGATTTTCAGCTATACTACAAAGAAGCTACAGTAATTAAAACAGTAAAGTACTGGTTAAAACAAAAAAAAGATACACAGATTAAGGAAACTGAATAGAGAGTCAGAAATAAACTCGTGCTTATATGGTCAATTAATTTACAACCATGGAGCCAAACATAAACAAGTGGGACGACCTCAAACTGAATATGCTTCTGCACAGTGAAGGGAATCATCAACAAAATGAAATGGCAACGTACTTAATGAGAGAAGATACTTGCAAACAATACATTTGAGAAGAGGTTAACATCCAAAATACACAAAGAAATTGTACATCTCAAAATCTAAAAACAAAAATCCTTACTTAAAAAATGGGCAGAAGATTCTGTTAAGATGTTTTTCCAAAGAAGACATAAAGGGCCAACAGAGACATGAAAAGATGTTCAATATCACTAATTATCAGGAAAATACCACCTCACACCTGCCAGAATGGCTGTTATCAAAGAGACAAGAAATAACAAGTGGCGATGGGGACATGGATAAAAGGAAACCCTCGTGTACTATTGGAGGGATGTAAACTGGTTAGCAACTATATAAAACAATATGGCGATTTCTCAAAAAAATACATAAATGTATACATATAATGACACATAATGAATATAAATGTTGTAACACTACATAGCACGCCTGAAACTAGCCTTCTGTATGTCAATTATATTTAAATAAATTTTTTAAATTTAACAAACATTCAAACTATTATGTTTAAAATAAGCTAGCAAAGATGCATTATAAAACACAAGGAAGACAAGATATTTTATAACTGTAAATGAAGCATGACTTCTGAAATCGTGAATCACTATATTTCACATCTGTAATTTATATACTATACATCAACTAACTTCAGTAAAAAATGATTACTTTGTTAAAACTTAAAAAGTAAGATAATAAATGCATACACACTCATACTTTTTCCTTCTCAGATTGTTAAACAACAGTGATAAAGCTGATTTTATTTCTGGAAGGAAAAAAAAAAGTGTCTTACAATGCTTTTCTAAATGGACACTTTAAATAGGCACCACCAATAGCATTTTAAGTTACATGATGAAGTGATTTTATTTTTTATGCCTGTAGCCAAGCAATAATAATTACATCAAAGCCTTTCGCTGACCTTAAAGTTCCAATAAACTTCACGCGACTCACAGACTTTTTGATGTGTCAAAATGATTACCATCACTTTTGATATGCAGCAGACTTGAATCTCAGAAAAACTGTGCTCTTATTAACTATAATCAAATCAGTCAAACATTCATAAACATTCATCTGCTATTATCTTCAATGTATCTGCATTATTGTCTCTCTCTCCAAGGAGAAGCAAATATTACTTTGTTACATAGAAATATGGTCTTCCCTGATAGCTCAGCTGGTAAAGACTCTGCCTGCAATGCAGGAGATCCGAGTTTGATTCCCAGCTCAGGAAGACCAACCCTGGAGAAGGGAGAGGCTGCCGACTCCAGTATTCTTGGGCTCCCTTGGTGGCTCAGATGATAAAGAATCCACCTGCAATGTGGGAGACTTGGGTTCGATCCCTGGGTTGGGAAGACCCCCAGAGAAGGGAATGGCATCCCACTGCAGAATTTCACGGACTCAAGGAGTTGGTCGCAAAGGTACACAGAAACACCTTTCCTCTTGGCAAGTGCCTGCGGAAAAACATTTCTCATTAAAACCAGTAACTGTGTGCGCTCAGAAATTTTGCTTTCTTAAAGATAGTATGAAATCCAAAATATACACAGTTCTGAATTTCTACAAACTTTATGCACTATAATTTTAAACTAAGCTATGTGAATATTTCTAGACATATTCCATTAAAAATTCAATCTCTGGACTCAAATGTTCCTTAAAAAATTTAAATAATTATTTTCTGAGTCACTTTACACTTTGAAAAATACATGCATATTTATAATACACAGCTATATAATATAAAAATATATGTATATTTATAGCATATTTTTCAAACTTTTGTGTTGATAAAGCTTTTTATTCTGAACTAAATGGTTCAATGTAGTTCTCACCCAGTGGTTCTCAACCCAAACTGCACAGCATGAATGATCCTCAAGTTTATTATGCTCTTAATAAGAGAAATAAGTCAGACAGAGAAACGCAAATTACTGCATGGTATCCCTTACCTGAATTCACAGAAAGAAGACAGTAGGATGGTCATTGCCGTGGGGATGGAGGGTGGGAGAAATAAGGACAGGTTGGTAAACTGATAGTTTATAAGTTGTCAGTTATTAAGATGAGTAAGTTCTGAGTGGCTGATAAATAGCACAGTGACTACAGTTGATAATACTGTTATTGTATAACTGAAATTTGCTAGGAGAGATCTTAAGCATTCTCACCCAGAAACAAACAAACAAACAAAAACTATGTGAGGTGATGGATGTATTACTTTGTGCGAATCCCTTCACACGGTACACATATGTCAAACCATCACACTATACACACTGTACCGCAGTTTTATTTGTCAATTATACCTCAGCCTTTTCTGTTTGTTTCTTTGCCAGGGAGATTGTAAACATTCTGATACTCAGACCACTCTGGACTAAATAAATCAGAATTTCTTTGGACGGGACCAAGGTGTCAGTAATTTTAAGACTCCCCAGAAGATTGTCCCTACAAAGTTGAGAACCACTGTTCGAACAGATGATCATATCATGGTAATATGCTTGTTACTTAATATGAATTTTTGGGGAAAATAGATATTTAATTACTGTGAGCCTGCTGCTGCTGCTAAGTCGCGTCAGTCGTGTCCGACTCTGTGTGACCCCATGGACTGCAGCCCACCAGGCTCCCCCGTCCCTGGGATTCTCCAGGCAAGAACACTGGAGTGGGTTGCCATCTCCTTCTCCAGCGCATGAAAGTGAAAAGTGAAAGTGAAGTCGCTCAGTCGTGTCCCACTCTTCGCGACCCCATGGACTGCAGTCCACCCGGCTCCTCCGTCCATGGGATTTTCCAGGCAAGAGTACTGGAGTGGGGTGCCATTGCCTTCTCTGTGAGCCTAATCTTCAGCAATTTTCCATCACTGATTGTATCTTATCTATGAACCGTTTATAGCAGACTTGTGTTTCTGATCCTGCCCCACTTTGAATATGCTCAAACTCTTTCTGATTTCCTTTCACTAAACAACTGTATGTATTTAACTAGACTACAAGGCTAAAATCAGCAGGGATGTTAGACTTTTTTTTACTGGTTTATTTGCATCTCAGGGTACCAAGTGGGACAACTATCAGATTTCCGAAAGTCTTTTCCATTCCCTCTCTGGGAATCCCGCTGGAGCTGTGTGAGAGCCCCGACAATTTACTTCTGCACTAAAGAGGGTGAAGTGCCTGAGTGGTACATTCCATCACAGCCACTTGCAACTTAACAACATATTTACGAGGGGTGTGTGTGTGTGTGCCAGAATGTCCCTAATGTTCAGGCTCACTTATCCCAGGGCTTAGATTGGCTCTCTGGAGCTATTTTAAATCTGTACACACCCGATTACATACTACATGCAAATGCTTCAAAGAAGTGTCCATTATAACCATGACAGTGGATGCAGTTTCTGTCAAGAATACCATTGTTAACTGTGATTGAAAAGACATGGAGCTTTCTAAATAGAGAGGATACATTTTTACAATATACTGAATTTTGGAGGAAAAAATATGCAAAAGGTAAATTTTGAGTCCTTCTAGAATCCCCTGGGACCTTCTTAATTAGAGGACACTTACAAATAACAATATGTTGTAGTAAGTTCACTTTACAGATTAATAAGCAGAGGGTGCAAGGGTTACAATAGGCCACCCAAAATTATCTGCAGGTATCCCTGACGCATGAATTGCGCATGTCCTTCTGCTTTATCTCATGTACTCAGAGTCAATGTTCTCTACCTGAAAACAGTTTGAGAAGTGAGAGAATACTGATTCATCTCCTCACTAAAGACCCAGGAGAGCTAAATGCCTAACTGTGCACCAAGGAACAAACAGCCAGTGAGTTACACAGGAGTAATGCATTTTGCTTTTCCTACTCAAAAGCAGCCCTCCTTGTTTGAGCCTTTGGAGGGCATTCGAGCAGTTAAAACTTCTGCCAGTTAACAACTTATGTGACATGGGTTTAGAACAATCAAATTAGACACCAGGAGCTCTTTCCTGCAGGCCCCCAGCCATGCCAAGGCCTAACTCTGGTTTATAGATAAAGAGGCAATCTTAAGGGTCTTAGGACTCACCAAGGGACTTTGTGGCAAGGATATGTTCATAGGGCTTGGGTCAGCAGATACATATACCATTTGGTAAAGAGGTATTTCAATATTCTTACAACTGGTCTGTCTAACTAAGTAAATATTAGTCCTGTGCCTAATACTTGAGATTCTACAGTTCTAACACTTACCTTATTGATTAAGGATTTGGATTTCTGCCTAATAGTTTTTGTCCTGGTTATTACCTATTTTCCCCTATCCCTTATTAAAGTAAAACATCGTGCTGAAAATTAATGGAGAATAGATATAGAAAGAGATGGATGAGAGAAGAAGGGAAAGAAGGAGGTTGAATCAGAGAGGAGACAGAGGCTGGTGTATCTAGACAATAATTCCAATTACACAGACAATTCCCCCCTCCCAATCTCTAATGTTCCAAGCTTGCAAAGAACTTGCAGCCACAGGTTTCAGGCACTCACAATCAATGCCTCCAATTATCAATTTTACCTTGCACAATGGTCTGCAGAATACAAATGCAAAGATACAGGAATAATGATTATATGAGCACAGTCTCCCTTAAATAGTAACAACTGTTGGCTGGAGCAGGTGCTGAGATGCGATAAAACTCATGCTAAGTAGCATTCCTATTCTGTAGCCTATCAGATGTGCTAACTAAGATATCTCTTGGTGGCATATGGAAAACCAACAGTCAATTCTATTTGGCTCTTCAATGAGCAGAAAAGGAAATGTGCTTCTGTCACAAGCAAAAACTGATCCTAAGTCAATTCTGCTGGGTGCCATGAGGTTAACTCAACTTCCCAGCATTTACGGATTGAGTTGTGAGAAGTCTGAGAGTCCCACGGCTATCTGATCGTGAGTTCTGAATCTTTTATGCCATTAACCTTTATTCAATCCAATTGCAAAATGCTCCTTTTTATTTAGTCTCAGACTGAATTTAATAGCTGTTGCCAGACTGACAGTCTGAAGATGGAACCATGCGGCTCAGGCCAGTGATATTCTGAGGAGCATTCAGAGAAGCATTCAGATGGAGAATGGCCAAGATGGCATATCATCACAGAGGTGACAGGAAGCTCCTCGTGTCCCTTACACTATTCCTACTTCTTGACCTAGGGACCCACTCCAATGAGATGTCATACTTTTTAGCTTAAAGTTTCATCTCCCTTAAAAACGTTTACACTGTTCAGATGAGTGACTCTAAACTTTATCAGTCATTTAAGCTATAATGAAATTGAGTTTATCAGATCTTTTCCTGAAAGAAACTTCTGTAAGTAAAGAGATAAGAAGCACATGAAGATGCTTATGACTTGAAAGATAAGTATGCCTGAGGGAGAAGAAGATGATGAATGAAAGAGCAAAAAAAAAAAAAAAAAAAAAATACTGCTGTATAACCCACATTTTTTGCCTACATGGCCTTGTGCCTAGCTTTGATTAAAGGAGACTATCCCTTTCCCCACAAGCTAAATCAACTTCTGTAATCCTTTTTCCCAAAGAGACTCATTAGGCAGGACGCTATTTCATACTGTGACAAAAGAGGCTAGTGGCTTTTTATACGCACTCTTCCCTTCCTCCCTAGTAAGCTGTAGAGGTCTTAGCCGGACACACTGTTCTGCAGAATAAAAAAAAAAGAAAATCCAGAATCTCTTACAGGTATGTATAGCACATGCCTAAATCTGGCCATTAAAATAAAGGTATTTGGGATTTCCAAGAAGATTGCTTAAAGGAAGTTGACTCATTTGGGTCCGGACCCCTTTGCTGTTTCCTACTTCCTTCTGTTACCAGCCTGGCCAGAGTTTTAGTGATCAGCTTACCCTCCACAATCAGTCATGGACATCACCTTTTGTATACTCTTAACTCTTCGATCCCTTTCTCATGTAACTTTACTGTCTTACCACCTTGAGAAACTCAAATCTTCACTCAGTTTGTGCCTGCATCCACACAAATAAATTGGAGTATAGAAAAGGTACAAAACTATAATGAATGTTTTCATCTTAAATTCATGATTATCAACTCTGTTTTAGTTTTTTTTTTTAAGTGGGTAAAATATACATAATATTTTAACCATTTTTGAAAGTACAGTTCAATGGCATTAAGTAAATTCACACTTAAACGGGCTTTCTACGTGACGCTAGTGGTAAAGAACCTGCCTGCCAATGCAGAAGACATAAGAGATGTAGGCTTGATCCCTGGGTTGGGAAGATCCCCTGGAGGAGGAAATGGCAACCCACTCCAGTATTCTTGCCTGGAGAATCCCATGGACAGAGGAGGGAGCCTGGCAGGCCACAGTCCATTGGGTCACAGAGAGTAAGACACGCCTGAAGCGACTTAGCACTCAAGCACATCATCAGTACCATCCACCCCCGAACTTGTTTCAACTTGCAGAACTGAAACTCTCTACCCATTAAACAGTAATTCCTCTTTCCACTCACCCCAGCCCAAGGTAACCATTGCCATATTTTCTGTCTTTATAGTTATCACGGGGATTATAGTCAACATCCTAAAGTTGTAGCATTCTAGTTTGAGTTTATAAAAGCTGAAATTCAATAATGTACAAAAACACTGCTCCAATACACCTCTCCCCCTCTCCGCTTTCTGCTGCTGATGACACAAACTCCGTCTTCACACACTGTGTGTGCTCAAAAATGTAAGCTAATAATTAGCTTGTATTCATTATTTTCTTACACAACATAGAAAACAGGAAGTATAGTTACACATCAAATCACAGTGACACTATATATCTAAGTGTCCATGTGAATACATTTACCAAAGATCTTGGTTTTTTTTATACAACTTTGAGTTACCACTGTCTAGAGTCCTTTCATTTCAAACTGAAGCTCTCCCTTTAGCATTTCTTGCAGGGCAGGTCTAGTGGTAATAATTCCCTGGTCTTTTGTTTATCTAGGAATGTCTTAATTTTTCCCTCATTTTTAAGGGATAGTTTTGCTAGACCCTTGATTGACAGTTTTTATCCTTCTCCAACTTAAATATATCAGTCCATTGCCATCTGATCATCAAGATTTCTGGTAAGAATCTACTGATAATCTTCTCGGGGATTCCACTTGAATGTAGCAAGTGTGTGACTTTCAAGATTATCTCTTTGGTTTGATCATAATGCGTTTCAGTGGAGGTCTCTGAATCTACCCTGTTAAGAATTTGCTGAATTCCCTGGACGCTTACATTCACACCTTTCATTTAGTGAGTTGGTGACAGTTTTTCTCTTCCCAATTCTCTTTCTCTTCCTGACAACGTGCATGCTGCAGTCTGCTTGTTGGTGTACCAGAAGGCCTTCAGATTCTGTCCATTTTCCTTCATTCTTTTTTCCATTTACACCTCATTTTCTTATTTCAGTTGTCCATCCTATCATCAAGTTCTACGACATTTCTGGCTGTTCAAATCTGTTTATAAATCCATCGACTGAAATTTTTATTTCACGTATTGTAATTTTCAGCTCCAGAATTTCTTTCTAGCTCCTTTTTATATTTTAATTTATTTAAAAACAAATATTACTTACATGATATTTGTTGCTAAAAATCAAACAAAATTGAAATATCTAATAAATAAATGTTAATCCCTCTGATATTTTAGATATCTGAAAAAATGAATACTAGCATTTTGGTGCCTCTGAACTTTATGGCATGCTTTTAATGCCACAGAATATTTACCTATATATTTTTAGTTGAAGTATAGTTGATTTACAATATTATATTAGTTTTAGGTATATAACATAGTAATTCTTTGATTCTATATTTTTATAGGTTATAATCCAATTAAAATGATTGTAAAACATAGGCTATATCCCCTGTGCTGTACAATATGTCTTTGCATCTTGTATATAGTAGTGTGTATCTCTTAATCCCGTACCCCTATCTAGTCCCTTTTCTCTTCCTTCTCCCCACTGATAACCACTAGTTTGCTCTCTATATCTGTGGGTCTATTCATGTTATGTTATACTGATTTCTTTGTTTTATTTTTTTAAGATTTCACATGTAAGGAATAGAGTACTTGTCTTTCTCTGTCTGACTTATTTCACTAGGCATAATACCTACAGGTCTACCCACATTGTTGCAAATGGCAAAACTTCATTCTTTTTTAAGGCTGAATATTCCATCACACATGCACACAACATACTTTCTTTATCCATTCATCTGTTAATGACACTTATGTTGCTTCCATATCTTGGCTATTGAAAGTAATCCTCCTATGGATGCACGTTGTCTTTTCCAATTAGTGTTTCCAATTTCTTTGGCTATATACCCAGGAATGGAATTGTTGGATCACATGGTAGTTCTGTTTTTAGTTTTGTTGAGGAACCTCCATGCTGTTTTCCAGAGTAACTGCATCGACTTACACTCCCACCAACAGTGTGCCAGGGTCCCCTTATCTCCACATCCACACCAACATTTGCTATTTGTAGACTTTTCGATGACAGCCATTCTGACAAGGGTGAAGTTCTCTCTTTCTGTGGTTCTGATTGGCATTTCCCTGATGATTAGTAATATTGATCACCTTCTCACGTGCCTGTTGGACCTCTGAAGTCTTCTTCAGAGAAAATGACTATTCAGGTCTTCTAACTTATCTTCCCATCTCGTTGCTTATTTGATATTGAGAGGAAGTTGCAAGATGGCAGAATAGAAGTACATGAGCTCACCCCTTCTTACAAAAGACATCAAAATCACAACTAACTGCTGAACAATCATCAACCAAAAAAATCATTGGAACCTACCAAAAAAGATTCCCTACATACAAAGACAAAGAAGCCACATGAGCTGGTAGGAGGAGCACAATCACAGTAAAATCAAATCCTATACCTGCCCAGTAGGTGACCCACAAACTGAAAAATAATTATACCACAGAAGTTCTCCCACGGGAGCTAAAGTCACAAGCCCCACATCGGGCTTCCCAGCCTGAGGGTCTGGCCACAGGAGGAGGTTTGATCACAGAACATCCACAGGACTGGGGGAAACAGATTCCACTTAGAGGGAACACATAAGGACTCACACACACCAGCACCCAGGAGAAAAACAGTGCCCTTATAAAAGACTGGGCCAGGCCTACCTGCGAGTATTAGAAGGTCTCCTGCAGAGGCAGGAGGATGACTCTGGGGACAAAGACACTGGCAGCGGCGGTTCTGATGGGTACTCACTGGCATGAGCCCACCTGGAGACTGCCATTTCCTCCCCAAGACCTAGCCCCACTCAACAGCCTGAAGGCTCCAGTGCTGGGACACCTCAGGCCAAAACAACCAACAGAGAAGAAACACAGCCTCACCCATCAGCAGACGGGCTGCTAAAAGTCTCCCTGAGCATGGCCCTTCTCACCAGAGGGACAAGGCCCGGCTCCACCAACTAATGGGCATGAACCAGCCCCTCCCACCAGGAAGGTTGCACAAGTCTCTTAGATAGCCTCACCCACCAGAGGGCTGACAGCAGAAGCAAGAAGGACTGCAAGCCTGCAAACTGTGGAGCAGAAAGCACCATCACAGAAAGTTAGACCAAATGAGATGGCCGAGGAATATGTCTAAGATTACGGAACAAGATAAAACCCCAGAAGAACAACTGTGTGAAGTGGAGACAGGTAATTTTCTGGCTCCAATGTCATAGAGGGGTCAGATCCTGGCCCCAGGGCTGAAACAGCTCACTGGATGTCCTCACACCCAGGGTCCAGTCTCCACCAGAAATGTGTCCAGTATCTACCAGAAATGCCAAGAAAAGCCTCTTTCTCCTGCAAGGTCACCCCAGCACGCTCTACTAATAAAGTTTAACATGCACTTACTTTGAAGGAGAAATGCTTAGATAATTTTTCTTGTTCATCAAAGAGCATGTATTGGAACTGAGAAGCAAACTGAACCGAATTTCTAATCAGCATGTTCACTTGAGACGTCCAAACTCCTACGTTTCTGACCCAAACCTTTTCCTTCTTCAGTCTTTCCCATCTTAGTAAAGAGCAACTTAATTCTTCCAGTTCAACAGACCAAATCTCTGCAGCCACACTGACTTCTGTGTTTTGCTCCCATGCCACACTCTTCATATTAATAAATGATGCTGCCTCTATCTTCACAATGTCTGAAATCAATCTACTTATCAAATTTATGACTACCACCCTAGTCCAAGTCACCATCATCTCTCACTCTGTCAGTTACAAAATTCTGACTGATCTCCCTGCTTCCCGTGGTTAATTAGTGGGTCTTTTCTCTAACACAGCAAGAAGATGTGGTCTTGATGAAACAAAAGCATAAATTGTATCATGTCACTTTTCTGCTTAATGTCCCCGCTCCTGCCCTCAGCCTACATTGAAAATCTTTAAAGCAGCCCATAAAATTTATTCAATATGTCAACCCATCCACAATCTCTCTCACATTCTGGTTAACCCTCCACTCATTCAACCACATTCACTTCTTTGCTTTTTCTCAAATACACACATCTGGCTCATTCCTCCCTTAGAGACTTTGATGCTTCTTTCTTTGATGTTCCTCTGCTTGGAACACTTCTGCTTTAGATATCTACATGACTTACTCCTTGATGTTTGCTCTTTAGTCTTACACTCAGAAGTCACCTACTTGGCAAGATGTTTTGTAGCCACACTATGTATAATGCAACCAGATTCTAGAATAATTCCTGCCACAGGGTAGATGCCAATAAATACTGGCTAGATAAATTAATAAATCTTGACACAAGGTCGCCTTTTGAATGAACCCATATGCTAATAAAGGGATTATGATCCTAGGTACTTGATAATATTAATACCATAGAACCACCACACTAGCCCTGGACTGCTTACTTCCAGACTTCTTTTAAGGGAGAGAAATTAACTTATTTGTGCTTAGCCGCTCAATCATGTCTGACTCTTTGCAACCCCATGGACTGCAGCCCACCAGGCTCCTATGTTCATGGGAATTCTCCAGGCAAGAATACTGGAGTGGGTTGCCATTCCTTTCTCCAGAGGATCTTCCCAACCCAGGAACTGAACCCAGGTCTCCCACATTGCAGGCGGATTCTTTACCAACTGAGCCACCCCACTGCTATTCAGGAATTTTACATCAAGTAGTTGACTAACCCTGTTTTACTTCTATGCATCTAATAGTTGACTAATCCTGATATCTGTTCCTAAATCTCATTCATTTCCAGACCTAAATTTATGTTAGAATCATCTGAAAAACTTTCAGTAACTACTAATACTTGGGCTTCACTCCCAGGCCTGCTTATTTTATTGATATTACTAGAGCTAGACATTATTACTTAGATGCCTCCCAGCACTTTTACCATGCAGCCAGAATTGAGAGGAATTGCTCTAAGCTTTTTTGTTAAATGTTTTTGTGTCATTTTTCCAAATAAATAGTTACCGTTTTTTGGTCTCAGTTTCTATCCAGTGACTCTTATCTGCAATCATTGGATTATACCAAAGAAGTGGAATAATAAAAAATAATAATGGATATAAATACTATTTACCTATTATTTATATGTTACAGTGTTTTCATATAACAACCAATTCTATTAAGAATGTTTTGATTGCTTTTTCCACTTTTCAGATGATGAGATCTCCCATTAAGATTACAAGACCATCTTTGGTTAGGTCTTTGGTCAGAATGACTCATTGTAGTATGAGCAAAACCTGCTCCAATTTGAGAAGCACAAAATTTGAAACATGTATTTTCTATTCTTGCTGACCCGAGCATGCCTTAAAGCTACTTTAGACAATGACTAATTGAGTAAGAAAGAACTAACCTTGCTTAATTTCAGATACCAACCTCAAGGACACAGGCCAGGAAACTGGCAATAATTTAGACTATTAACCAGTCATGAAGCAAGCTCCTAGTTCTCTGAGAGACACAGATAAAGGTCTAACACACATTCCTAAGTTGATTTTACAGGAAGAAGACCCCCACTGGATGAAAACCACTGACAGCAAGCACAGTGACTCCAAACTGGTTGAAAACAGAAAATGGTGATGCTCACAACTTGATCTTGATGCTAACTTGTTTGAGAATCGTGCATGAGCTGCTTATGCATCCTACAGCCCCCTACCTCTCACAACCTTTAAAACCGTAGTCTCCTAACCAGCAGCCTGGAGATGATCTTAGGATATTGTCCACCATCTTTCCAGATAGCCTGCCTCCTGAGTAAAGCAACATTTTCCTTTCCACCAATCCATATCTCTTGAGTATTGGCCTTTTTGAGCAGAGAGTAGCCAAATTTGGGTTTCAGTACCAGCCTCGTTCAGGTTCATCACCATTATGCTCAGTTCTTTAGTTTGTCCCAAGCTCTAAAATAAGCTGGCATAGTCCAGCTCTTCCTCCTCAGGGGCCAAAGACTAGGATGGAACTTTGTCCTGTTGTGACTAGAGAAAAAATGAATCCTAAACAAATCTTTTGCAGATTGTGTTTCACAGGATTCCCAACAAAATAACTCAAACCTAAAGAGTATAAGAAACATCCAAACCAACTGAGCAAGGAGAAAATATCGAAAAGCCAAGGAATCAGACTTTAAGAGACTTCAAAAGAAATAAGGTCACATCATTATTGAGCAAGGAAAGGGGACATGTTTTATTACAGAAACAAATCTAGGCCCATTAAATGAAAGCTAAGACTATAGACTCATGGCATTGCATTATATTTAATCTATGAACCAGACAACAGAGAGTCACATATCTAGACTTTAAAATAACAGTGGAGATAATTCCAAGGGCTTCACCATACCTACTGCTCCTAGCCAGCCAGTTTTGGCGTATTTGACCGATACTCGTGTTAATGATGAGACAGAGACACCCACGCCCTTGTCATGAACCAAGCACAAAACGGGGAAGTGAAAGTGTTGGTCGCTCAGTCGTGTCCGACTCTTTGCGACCCCACGGACTGCAGCTCACCGGGCTCCTCTGTCCATGGAATTCTCCAGGCAAAAATGCTGGAGTGTGTAGCCGTCCTCTTCTCCAAGGGATTTTCTCAACACAGGGATAAAACCCAGGCCTCCTGCTTTGCAGGCAGATTCTTTACCATCTGAGCCACTAGGGAAGCCCACGAAATGGAGAAGGATATCACAAACATAAACCCTTGCCCTGGCCCAACTGGAGGATCAATTATGCTATGATTTCAGTGCTTAATAATTATCATATTATTTTTATTATTGAGAAGCAGCATAGCATAGTGATTATGTTATAAAAATGTTTCATGCTTTAGTTTCCTCATTAATAAAATGAAAATAACAATAATATCCCTTACATTAGTCTACTGTATGGATTAAATATGTTATCACGTATGGTGTTTACAAATTGTGTAATCCCATTTAAGCAATTATATGCAGAAAATTTGCTATTATTATTTATATTACTAGTAGCATTATTGGGGAAGGAAATGGCAAGCCACTCCAGTATTCCTGCCTGGGAAATCGCACGGCCAGAGGAGCCTGGTGAGCTACAGTCCGTGGGGTCCCAGAGAGTCAGACTGGAGAAGGACTGGCAGCCCACTCCAGGATTCTTGCCTAGAGACTCCTGTGGACAAAGGGGCCTGGTGGGCTGCTGTCCATGGGGTCGCACAGAATCGGACACGACTGAAGCGACTTAGCATGCATGCATGCATTGGAGCAGAAAATGGCAGCCCACTCCAGCCTTCTTGCCTGGAGAATCCCAGGGTCGGACATGACTGCAGTGACTTAGCAGCAGTAACATTATCATTATTAGTAACCTCAGCATATGGAGAAATTTATTTCACACAATTTCACACTCGTTTGGGCGAAGATAGTTGTTATAAGTTGAACTGTGTGTCCTCACCCCCCTGCCAAAATTTGTATATTGAAATCTTAATTCCTAGTATTGCACATTGTGACTGCATTTAGAGATGGGGCATTTAAAGAGGTCGTTAAGTTAAAAAGAATTCATTTGAATCAGTTCTAATGAGATGGATGAAACTGGAGCCCATTATACAGAGTGAGGTGAGCCAGAAAGATAAAGAACATTACAGCATACTAACACATATATACGGAATTTAGAAAGATGGTAACGATAGCCCTATATGCAGGGCAGAAGAAGAGACGCAGAAGTACAGAACAGACTTTTGAACTCTGTGGGAGAAGGGGAAGGTGGGATGTTTCGAAAGAACAGCATGTATATTATCTGTGGTGAAACAGACCACCAGCCCAGGTGGGAGGCATGAGTCAAGTGCTCGGGCCTGTTGGGCTGGGAAGATCCAGAGGAATCGGGTGGAGAGGGAGGTGGGATGGGAGACCGGGATGGGGAATTCGTGTAATTCTATGGCTGATTCATATCAATGTATGACAAAACCCACTGAAAAATAAAAATTAAAAAAAAAAAAAAGAGGTCGTTAAGGTAAAATGAGGTTACATGGATGGGCCCCAAACCAATAAGATGAGTGTCCTTGCAAGAAGAGGCGCTTAGGACACAAACACACACAGGGGGAAGACACTGGGAAAAGACAGCTATTTATAAGCTAAGGAGAGAGGCCTCAGGAAAAAAAAAAAACAGCCCTGCTGTCTCCTTGATCTCAGACTTCTAGTCTCCAGAACTGTGATAAAACATATCTCTGTTATTGAAGCCACCCAGTCTGTGGTACTTTGTTATGGCAGCCCTAGCAAAGTCATACAACAGTGCTATTTGTTTATTTCTTATAAATGTACCCAATGTTGATGTCTTGCCCACCCTTTGCCAAGACCGTGTAAATCTTAGCGTTCCTGGGCATCCTCCCAACATTGGGATGACACGTGAGGGACCTGGGTGGCACAATGGCCAGAAATGACCTCCCTGGTCACCGGCAATCTGCCCAGTGGTTACTGCCTAGACACATTCGACATGGTCCCTCTAGGTCCAGGCTTCTTCTAGACTGCTGCTTCTGGGTACCACGGTGGGGATTAGGAATCTTTGCACACCTGGGATCTGTATGGCATTCCTTCCTGAGGACTAGTGCCTCTACCCACAGCACTGACAGTGAGGAGCATCTCTCCTGTGACCCTTGGGGTACGCTTCTAATAATCCCCCTGCCTTATATGCTAACCTATAGGATATTCAATAGGAGGAAAATTATTCATTTCCCTTTCATCTCTTTCATGAGGCATTCACTCTCCTCTCACTCAAGAGCACCTAGCATAATCTCACCACAGAACTAGACGGTCAGAAAATTAAAATCTGGGTGAAAATGAAACTTCTGTTTTTTCATACCCAAATTTTCCTTAAGACAAAAAATTCACAGAGCCTGGAACCCTACTTGAATGAGGGTATAAATTTTAAAAATAGATTAAAAATTTTAAGTTAACATCAAAAAGTTAGCCTGAAACATTAGCAATAGTTTTTATACAGACACTCGAAGACATAAATTTCATGATTTTTTAAATTTTGAAAATATAGGCAGAGACTTTCCTGGCAGTCTAATGGTTTAGACTTCATCTTTCAATGCATGGGGTGCTTATAACGATATGGCTTTGGTTTCCAGAAGGACTAGAATTGTCACTGTTGCCACTGATATGCCAGGAGTATAATTTTGCTAAAACCACTTCTTTTATAAGGGAATTATCCACTTTGCGTGTTTCTTTGTATCACTAGGTCTATACTCAAAACCCAGTATGGGTACATCCAGTTGAGAAATCCTTATTTTCCAAAGCCCTTGCTTCAAATGAAGCTGAGAAGCATCTAGCATTTTTAGTTTCTGCAGTTTAAATTTGGCCCTGTCTCCCATCAAGACTCCTTTCACATAGGTAAAGAATTCAAAGTCTAAGGTGCTGAAAAAAATCTAAAAAAAAAAAAAATCTCCACAACAGACTACTAGTAAGCTGAAAGAAAACAAAACAGATAGGAATTCAGGATTTGGTGTGGAGTGCTTATGACTGCAAGTGATAAAATATCCGACTAGGAGTAATTTAAATAATAAAAGGTATTTTATCACATTATACATAATATGAAAGTAAGAAGTTACTTGTCTTAACTCAGTAGCTCAGCAATGTCAAAAGTAGGTTAAAAATCCTCTTGGCCTTTCCTTCATAATTCCAATAAAACTTGTTTTTTTTTAATCTTTCAAACAGAAAAAGGAAAGAAGGAAGACGAGTACCAACAGAGCTCTATAAATGTCTCATGGGCCAGAATCACTGGCAACTAGACCTCAGAAGAACATGTCTCCAAAGTCACAGCTAGAATGGTGTTTTCCTCATGTGTAAGATGATGTGACCCTACAGAGTTCCTTTACACAATCCTAATTAAAACTAACTTCTAGCAAATGTGTTCCTGTTCTGTTTACAAAAGTATATGCTTGCCAACTGTGAGTGATCACTTTTACAAGTTACAATCTTTGTGTTTTCAAGATTTTAACCATTAATTGCATCTAAACATACATGCAGCAGAGAAGGTAAGTAAATATACAATATGTTATAGAACAAAAATGATGGAAATTAAGGAGAGTCACCTGGTTTATCACTGCCTTCCATATTAAGAGATGCATCTGTAGAATTTACTGACAACCTCATGTATTCTTTTATTTTTCTCTCCCATCAGATACAGTTCATAGTCATTGCCAAGAACAATCTCATTTGCCTTAGCTATTACTGGAGTGTTTATAATTTTGTGGCTTTCTAAATGTTTTCTTTGGCTCTGTAACTCGTTGAAAACTCACTGTAAGTGGTCTTGTTTCTTAACATCTAAAATGCCATTTCTAAGGCCTCAGTGTCTTTTCCAGTCATCTGTATAATCTGCCTACTTTGATATGAGCATTCTGGACACCCCCTTTCCCCATCTCCTTGCTACTCTTTATTTTAAAGAGAGGACCAGACATACAGTAGTAAATATATGTGCACATCACGTCTCCATGTAAATGAGATGTCAAAATTAAGTGGCACAACAATGAAAAACTCCCGTAAAAGGTCACTCGCGATACTCTGGGGTGGGATCCAGGCTGTGCTTTGTAATATTCAGGTAACTTTAGCAGGTCACTCAATCTCTCGGGGCCCCATTTCAAGAAACGTACCTTCCTTCATATATTTTTGTGAAGAATCTTGTGAAGATTTGGGATATAGAATTTTTTTTTTAAGTTTATAACGTTGTTTTTAAAGAAAAGGTGACACATATTGTGTGTTATTATTCATGGTTGTTGTTCAGTTGCTAAGTCGTGTCCAACTCTTTGCAAGCCCATGGACTGCAGCACGCCAGGCTTTCTGGCCCTTCACAACCTTCTGGAGTTTGCTCCAACTCATGTCCATTGAGTCAGAACCCTCCTGGGAAGCATTCAGCAAATACTGTTTACCCTTACCTCCGTGCTTCCGTCACCTCTTCCTCAGCTCATGTCTCCTCCTCCTGCCTCCATTGTGACCACAGCGTATTTACCCAACAAAGTGGATAGAAAAGGTAAACGAAAGACGCAGGTTTATGTTAGATTCTGCTGAGGCTAAACTGTAGAGATCAACCTGGTTGTCCTCACCTTATTCTTATTCTTTTTGTCAGGAGCCTGAGTAGCGGGTTCTGGCCTCTATATTAGCTGTCAAGGGTGCTTACTTATTTAACATGATGGAAGCTTCTGACCCAGCAGGGTGGATTTCTTGAATCTGTTCAGTCTTATCTGAGACTCAGGTCCTGATCTGTGCCTTTTCACCTAGTCTAAACCTGCCTAATGAGGTAACCGTGTTAAACCTCACGCTTCTTGGTATTTGGCCATAGTCTTACCTATTAATTTATCCTGTTGTGTCTTTTATTTTCTCCAGGAGGGGATGGTAAAGCTTTTTAAGTGAGTTATATGGATGACCCATAGTCAGATTAAGACACTTGTCTTTCACATACTTATGACTAATGTTCCAAGAAGCTGAAACTACTGGTGGTAGACCATGCTAGACTCTTACTATGTACACCCACTTACTCATGGGGGGCTCAGCTTAACAGTTAATCCCAAAGGGGCTCAAAACCTATTTCCTTGACATTTTCTCATTCACCGTCACTTTTTTACTCGCCTTCCTTAAGCTTTCTTTTAAGAAGATTTCTTTCTTGACTAGGGGATAGTTTTAGTCCACCTTTAATTTTTTAAATCACTTGATATATGCGTGAAACAAAGTGCATATTTTCTTGCTCTTATGCCTCTGCAAGTTTTTGTCTTCCAGTGGTCATACTTGGTAAATTTGGACTCCTTTGATTTCCTAAATAAAAGCCATTTTCCTTACAGAGACCATTGCTTCTCCAGGCAGGAAGTAAAAGATCGTTACTTTCTCCAGTATCTTCTCTTATTCACAAAAGCTCTTCCAGCGAAGGTCTTTGTCATGCTGAGATAACAGGTGACCAATTTCCCACCAGCAAATATGAGAAGAGAGCAGAGGTACATTCTCTAGGAAAGTCAGTGGAGACAAGGGGTTAGTGTGTGTGCCACATACTCTAAAAAAGTATGGAGAACACAGAGGCTAAGAGTGACAGCTCCCAACTCACACCTGCTCATGTAAAAGAAGTGATTTATTAGCTCACACACCTGGAAAGGATGCTGGGGACAGAGCGCAGCATAAAAGGAAAGCTTTAGACTCAGGAGCAGTAGATGGATGCTGGAACTCAGGGGCCATCATCTCTTCTGCCACTCATATACTGCTTCCCTCTGCTTGATTTACCTTTCTTTCTTTTTTTTTTTTTTTAATATATATCATAGCCACATTTATTTAAGAATGCAATCCAATATTAAATAGCAAACTTCAACAATGTAAAAACCACAATTATTTTTGCACCAACCTTATACTCTAATTTCCCTTCCCCAGCTCCCATCCCCAGAGAGCAGCATTCTGTTATTATCAGTTTTCCCAGGGTCAGATTGATGCACTTGGAGATATTCTCCCATTGTCTCAACTAGCTGTTTCTAAATAAAGGATCTACATTTCCACTTATAAAGGGAATGATGGGTAATGCCATTTAAAGAGAGGGAGAAGGTAACATGTGTTTGTGAAACCAAGGAGCCAGGGACCATTTTGTCAGGAGTGCAAATTTCCAGGCCTTCAGAAAGGTGAGGGTGTCATATGTACGGGATGTTGCACTGTACTCTGCCCCTTTCATTCTCCATCTGTAGAGAGTGCTGCCACTTAGAAAGACATGTCTTTACTGTAAGTATTGTTTGCCTATTTCAAACGATTTTTTCCCTCTTGGCTCTGACTTCTCATTCTTTTACTTTTTTAAAAATTTATTTATTTATTTATTGAAGGATATTTTGCTGTTTCTGTCAAACCTCAACATGAATCAGCCAGAGGTATACATATATCCTCTCCCTTTTGGACCTCCCTCCCATCTCCCACCCCATCCCACCCCTCTAGGTTGATACAGAGTCCCTGTTTGACTTTCCTGAGCCAACAAATTCCTGTTGGCTCTCTATTTTACATATGGTAATGTAAGCTTCCATGTTACTCATTCCACACGTCTCGTGTCACCCTCTCCTCCCCTCTCCCCATGTCCATAAGTCTGTTCTCTATGTCTGTTTCTCTGTTGTTGCCCTGTAAATAAATTCTTCAGTACCATTATTCTAGATTCTGTATATATGCACTAGAATATGATATTTATCTTTCTCTTTCTGACTCACTTCACTCTGCTTAATATGTTCTAGGCTCATCCACTCATTAGAATTGACTCAAAGGTGTTCCGTTTTATGGTTGAGTAATACTCCATTGTGTATATGTACCACACTTCTTTATCTAGGTTGCTTCCACATTATGGACATCTAGGTTGCTTCCACATTCTCAGTTTAGTTCAGTTCAGTCACTCAGTCGTGTCTGACTCTTTGTGACCCCATGAACCACAGCACGCCAAGCCTCCCAGTCCATCACCAACTCCCAGAGTCTACCCAAACCCATGTCCATCGAGTCGGTGATGCCATTCAGCCATCTCACCCTCTGTCGTCCCCTTCTCCTCCTGCCCCCAACCTTTCCCAGCATCAGGGTCTTTTCCAATGAGTCAGCTCTTCCCATCAGGTGGCCAAAATACTGGAGTTTCAGCTTCAGCATCTATCCTTCCAATGAATATTCAGGACTAATTTCCTTTAGGATGGACTGGTTGGATCTCCTTTCAGTTCAAGGGACCCTCAAGAGTCTTCACCAACATCACAGTTCAAAAGCTTCAATTTTTCTTTGCTCAGCTTTCTTTATAGTCCAACTCTCACATCTATACATGACCACTGGAAAATCCCATGTTCTAGCTACTGTAAACAGTGCTGCAATGAACAATGGGATACATGTATCTCTTTCCATTTTGGTTTCTTCAGGGTATATGCTCAGGTGTGGGATTGCTGGGTCATATGGTGGTTTTATTCCTAGTTTTTTAAGGAATATCCATACCATCTTCCATAGTGGCTGTATCAATTTACATTCCCACCAACAGTTCAAGAATGTTCCCTTTTCTCCACACCCTATCCATGATTCATTGTTTGTAGACTTTTTGATGATGGCCATTCTGACTGGTGTGAGGTGATACCTCATTGTAGTTTTGATCTGCATTTCTCTAATAATGAGTGATGTTGAGCATCTTTTCATGTGTCTGTGAGCCATCTGTATGTCTTCTTTGGAGAAATGTCTGCTTAGGGTTTTTTTCCCACTTTTTCATTGGGTTGTTTGTTTTTCTAGTACTGAGTTGTATGAGCTGCTTGTACATTTTGGAAATTAATCCTTTGTTAGTTGTTTCATTTGCTATTATTTTCTCCCATTCTGAGGGCTGTCTTTTCACCTTGCTTATAGTTTCCTTTGCTGTGCAAAAGCTTTTAAGTTTAATCAGGTCCCACTTGTTTACTTTTGTGTTTATTTCCATTACTCTAAGAGGTGTGCCATAGAGGATCTTGCTTTGATTTATATCATCGATCATTCTGCCTATGTTTTCCCATAAGAGTTTTATAGTTTCTGGTCTTATATTTAGGTCTTTAATCCATTTTGAGTCTATCTTTGTGTATGATGTTAGGAAGTGTTCTAAATTCATTCTTTTACATGTCCTGTCCAGTTTTCCCAGCACCATTTATTGAAGAGGCTTTCTTTGCCCCATTGTATATTCTTGCCTTCTTTGTGAAAAATAAGGTATCAATAGATGTCTGGGTTTATTTCTGGGCTTTCTATCTTGTTCTATTGGTCTATATTTCTGTTTTTGTGCCAGTATCATACTGTCTTGATGACTGTGGCTTTGTAGTATAATCTGAAGTCAGGAAGGTTGATTTCTCCAGCTCCATTCTTCTTTCTCGAGACTGCTTTGACTATTCAGGGTCTTTTGTGTTTCCATACGAATTGTGAAATTTTTTGTTCTAGTTCTGTGAAAAATGCCATTGGTAATTTGATAGGGATCATATTGAATCTGTAGATTTTATTTGGCAGTATAGTCGTTTTCACAATATTGATTCTTCAAACCCAGGAACATGGAATATCTCTCCATCTGTTTATGTCATCTTTGATTTCTTCCATTAGTGTCTTATAATTTTCTGTGTACAGTTCTCTTGTCTTCTTAGATAGGTTTATTCCTAGATATTTAATTATTTTTTGTTGCAATGGTGAATGGGATTGATTCCTTAATTTCTCTTTCTGATTATTCATCATTACTATATAGAAATGCAAGTGATTTCTGTGTGTTGATTTTGTATCTTGCAACTTTGCTAAATTCACTGATTAGCTCTAGCAATTTTCTGATACTATCTTTAGGGTTTTCTACATACAGTATCTTGCCATCCTCAAACAGTGAGAGTTTTAATTTTTCTTTTCTGATCTGGATTCCTTTTATTTCTTTTTCTCCTCTGATTGCTGTAGCTAAGACATCCAAAACTATGTTGAATAAGAGTGGAGAAAGTGGACACCCTTGTTTGGTTCCTGATCTTAGGGGGAATGGTTTCAGTTTTTCACAATTAAGAATAATGTTTGCTGTATGCTTATCATATATGTCTTTTACTATGTTAAGGTAGCTTCCTTCTATGCCCATTTTTTGAAGAGTTTTAATCATAAATGGGTATTGAATTTTGTCAAAGGCTTTTTCTGCATCTATGGAAATTATCATATGGTTTTTATCTTTCAGTTTGCTAATATGGTGTATCACGTTGATTGATTTGCATATACTGCAGAATCCTTACATCTCTGGAATAAACCCAACTTGATCATGGTGTATGAGCTTTCTGATGTGTTGCAAATTCTGTTTCCTAAAATTCTGTTGAGTATTTTTACATTTATGTTCATCAGTGATACAAACCTGTAGTTTTCCTTTTTCATGTTGTCTTTTTCTGGTTTTGGTATCAGAGTGATGGTGGCCTCATAGAATGAGTTTGGAAGTGTTCTCTCCTCTGCAATTTTTTGAGAGAGTTTTAGAAGTGTAGGAATTAGCTCTTCTCTAAATGTTTGATAGAATTCTCCTGTGAAGACATCTGGTCTTGGGATTTGTCTTTTGGGAGATTTTTGATCACAGCTTCAATTTCGGTGCTTGTAATTGGGTTGTTCATCATTTCTATTTCTTCCTGGTTCAGTCTTGGAAGATTGAACTTTTCTAAGAATCTGTCCATTTCTTCCAGGTTATCTATTTTATTACCATATATTTGTTCATAATGGTCTGCTATAATCCTTTGTATTTCTGCATTGTCGGTTGTAACCACTCCTTTTTAATTTCTAATTTTGCTGATTTGACTCTTCTCTTTTTTCTTGATGAGTCTGGCTAAGTTTGTCAATTTTGTTTACCTTCTAAAAGAAACAGCTTTTAGTTTTATCAATTTTACTATTGTTTCTTTCATTTCTTTTTCATTTATTTCTGCTCAGATCTTTGTGATTTCTTTCCTTCTACTAATTTTGGGAGTTTTTTGTTCTTCTTTTTCCAGTTGTTTTAGGTATAAAGTTAGGTTGTCTATACTGTTTTTCTTGTTTCTTGAGGTAGGATTGTATTGCTATAAACTTCCCTCTTAGAACCACTTTTACTGCATCCCATAGGTTTTGACTGTGGTTTCAGTCTGTCTGCCCCCTGATGCCCTCTCTCAGTGCCTACCATCTTACTTGGGTTTCTCTTACCTTGGATGTGGGGTAGCTCTTCACAGCTGCTCCAGCAAAGCTCAGCCACTACTCCTTACCTCGGATGTGGTGTAGCTCCTCTTGGCCGCCGCCCCAGGCCTCCGGTGTGGGGTAGCTCCTCTCGGCTGCCTCCCCCAGCCTCGGGCCTGGGGTAGCTCCTCACCCAGATCAAATTGCCAACATCCGCTGGATCATCGAAAAAGCAAGAGAGTTGCAGAAAAACTTCTATATCTGCTTTATTGACTGTGCCAAAGCTTTTGACTGTGTGGATCACAATAAACTGTGGAAAATTCTGAAAGTGTTGGGAATATCAGACCACCTGACCTGTCTCTTAAGAAATCTGTATGCAGCTCAAGAAGCAACAGTTAGAACTGGACATGGAACAACAGACTGGTTCCAAATAGGAAAAAGAGTACGTCAAGGCTGTATATTGTCACCCTGCTTATGTAACTTATATGCAGAGTACGTCATGAGAAACACTGGGCTGGAGGACGCACAAGCTGGAATCAAGATTGCTGGGAGAAATATCAATAACCTCAGATATGCAGATGACACCACCCTTATGGCAGAAAGTGAAGAACTAAAGAGCCTCTTGATGAAAGTGAAAGAGGAGGGTGAAAAAGTTGGTTTAAAGGTTAACATTCAGAAAACTAAGATCATGGCATCTGGTCCCATCACTTCATGGGAAATAGATGGGGAAACAGTGGAAACAGTGGCTGATTTTATTTTTCTGGGCTCCAAAATCACTTTGGACTGTGACTGCAGCCATGAAACTAAAAGATGCTTACTCCTTGGAAGGAAAGTTATGACCAACCTAGACAGCATATTAAAAAGCAGAGACATTACTTTGCCAACAAAGGTCCATCTAGTCAAGGCTATGGTTTTTCCAGTGGACATGTACGGATGTGAGAGTTGGACTGTGAAGAAAGCTGAGCGCAGAAGAATTGATGCTTTTGAACTGTGGTGTTGGAGAAGACTCCTTAGAGTCCCTTGAACTGCAAGGAGATCCAACCAGTCCATCCTAAAGGAGATCAGTCCTGGGTGTTCATTGGAAGGACTGATGCTGAAGCTGAAAGTCCAATACTTTGGCCACCTCATGCGAAGTGTTGACTCATTGGAAAAGACCCTGATGCTGGGAGGGATTGAGTGCAGGAGGAGAAGGGGACGACAGAGGATGAGATGGTTGGATGGCATCACCAACTGAATGGACATGGGTTTGGGTGGACTCCGGGAGTTGGTGATGGACAGGGAGGCCTGGCGTGTTGTGGTTCATGGGGTCACAAAATTCGGACACGACTGAGTGACTGAACTGATAGATTTTGAGTTGTCATGTTTTCATTGTCATTTGATTCTAGAAATTTTTTTTATTTCCCTTTTGATTTATCCAGTAACCTGTTGGTTATTTAAAAACATGTGATTTAATCTCCATTTTTTTTTGTTTATTACAGTTTTGATATCTAGTCTCATAGCACAATGAGTCTCCACTCTTTGTGGTTGGAGTAGATGCTTGATATGATTTCAATTTACTCAAATTTACTGAGGTTTGATTTGTGACCCGAGATGTGGTCTATCCTGGAGAATGTATCTTGTGCACTTGAAAAGTAGGTGTACTCTTCTGCATTTGGATGGAATGTCCTGAAGATAACAATATGATCCATATCATCTAATGTATCATTTAAGACTTGTGTTTCCTTATTAATTTTATGTTTTGATGGTCTATCCATTGGTGTGAGTGGGGTGTTAAAGTCTCCTACTATTATTGTGTTACTGTCAATTTCTCCTTTTATGTCTATTATTGTTTTTCTTATGTACTGAATTGCTCCTATGTTGGCTGCATAGATTTTTACAATTGTTGCATCTTCCTCTTGGACTGATCCCTGATCATTATGTAGTGTCCTTCCTTATCTCTTGTAATCTTCTTTATTTTAAGGTCTATTTTGTCTGATACAAGGATTGCTACTCCAGCTCTCTTTTGCTTCCCATTGGCATGGAATATATTTTTCCATCCTCTCACTTTCAGTCTATATGTGTCTTGAGGTCTGAAGTGAGATTCTTGTAGACTGCATACATATGGGTCTTGTTTTTGTATCCATTCAGCCAGGCTGTGTATTTGGTTGGAACATTTATTCCATTTACATTTAAAGTAATTATTGATATATATGTTCCTATTGCCATTTTCTAATTGTTTGGGATTGATTTTGTAGATCTTTTTTCTACTCTTGTATTTATTGACTATGTAAGTCCCTATAACATTTGTTGTAAAGCTAGTTTGGTGGTGCTGAATTCTCTTAACTTTTGCTTGTTTGAAAAGCTTTTTATTTCTCCATCAATTTTGAATGAGATCCTTGCTGGGTACAGTAATCTTGGTTGTATATTTTTCCCTTTCAGTACTTTAAATATATCCTGCCATTCCCTTCTGGCCTGCAGAGTTTCTGCTGAAAGATCAGCTGTTAAGTGTGTGGGGTTTCCCTTGTATGTTACTTGTTGCTTTTCCCTTGCTGCTTTTAGTATTCTTTCTTTGTGGTTAGTCTTTGTTAGATTGGTATGTGTCTTGCCATGTTTCTCCTTGGGTTTATTCTGTGTGGTTCTCTTTATGCCTCTTGGACTTGATTGACTATTTCCTTTTCCATGTTGGGGAAAGTTTCAACTATAATCTCTTCAAAAATTTTCTGATGCCTTTTTTTTTCTCTTCCTCTTCTGGGACCCCTATAATTCGAATGTTGGTGCATTTGATATAGTCCCAGAGGTCTCTGAGGCTGTCCCCAGCTCTTTTCATTCTTTTTACTTTATTCTGCTCTTCAGAAGTTACTTCCACAATTTTATCTTCCAGCTCACTGATTTGTTTTTCTGTTTCAGATATTCTGCTATTGATTCCTTCTAGAGTATTTTTAATTTCAGTAATTGTGCTGTTTGTCTTTGTATGCCTATTCTTTAATTCTTCTAGGTCTTTGTTAATAGATTCTTGCATTTTCTCCATTTTGTTTTCAAGGTTTTTGATCATCTTTACTATCATTATTCTGAATTCTTTCTCAGGTAGTTTGCTTATTTCCTCTTCATTTATTTGGACTTCTGTGTTTCTAAGTTTGTTCCTTCATTTGCACAGTGTTTCTCTGCCTTTTCTTTCTTTCTTTCTTTCTTTCTTTTTTTTTTTTTTTTTAATTATCGTGTTTGAGGTCTCTTTTCCCAGGCTTCAAGAAAAGTTGAGTTCTTTCCTTGAGGAAGGTTGAATTCTATCTTCCCTTTGGCTTCTGCCCTCCTAAGATTGGACCAGTGGTTTGTGTGAACTTCATATAGGGTGAGATTTTTGCTGAGTTTTTGTTTGTTTTGTTTGTTTTTTCCTCTGATGGGCAAGGCTGAGGGAGGTGGCCATCCTGTCTGCTGATGACTGGTTTGTATTTTTGTTTTGTTTGTTGTTTAGATGAGACATCCTGCACAGGGTGCTACTGGTGATTGGGTGATGCCAGGTCTTGTATTCAAGTGGTTTCCTTTATGTGAGTTCTCACTATCTGATATTCCCTAGGGTTAGTTCTCTGGTAGTCTAGGGTCTTAAATTCAGTGCTCCCACTCCAAAGGCTGAGGGCTTGATCTCTAGTCAGGAACAAAGATTCTGCAAGTGGTTTATTATGGCATTAAGTGAGATTAAAACAAATATCCCAAAACAAGAAACCAAAGATGAATCCCAGACAAATGGCAGTTACAAAATCAGGCAAATAATAATTAATATAGTGAAATATACACATATAAACACACACCCATAAGCAAAATCAAAACAGCCCAACAAAAATAAAGCACAATAAATTGACCCAGCAGACAAAGGAAACCAAAAAATTTTATCTACCAGAACAAAACTAATTAAAGCACAAACTGGAAAACAAAATTAAGCAAGGTGCCAATTGGAGAATAAAGCAATGAAAATAAAACTAAAGAATATGTCGAGAGGAAAGGAGAGAAAGAAAAGTAAGAATAGATATGCAAAGTTAAATAGAGGTTGGTAAAGATTCATATATTTTAAAGAATAACTACAAGGGGAAAAGAACAGTAGGAAAAGCAAACGATGGAATAAATGTAGAAAAATAATAATAGGTTTAAAAAATTAAAATTAAAAAAAAAGAGAGAGGAAAAAAAATAGGAAAATGCCACAAAACTGCAAAAGCCCAAAGTAGACTCAGAGGTTATGACAGCAATAAAATATGTGACTGAGGGGAAATAATTTTTTAAAGTTCAAAAGCTTAATTGGATTTATTAGTGCCAATAAAATTGACAACTACAACGCGGGGGGGGGCGGGGGAAGAAAAAAAATTCCAAAAGAATCTACAGAACAAATCAAAAAATAAGAATAACAAATGTTGTTCTTGAGTCACTGCTGTCAGGGTCCTTAACCCTTGCTGGGAGTCACAGCCCCCCACCTCCCCGGGATGCCCTCCAACACTGCGCTGATCCCTGGACCTGCCGTGGGGGCAGCTCAGACTCTAACCTGCTCCTACTCCTGGGTGTTCTTGACTCCATAGTCCACAGGTATCAGAGCTGGTGCGTTTTCCTTGTGGGAGATCTAAACTTCCTTTTATATATTCCATCAACACAGAGTCTGCTTAGTCAATTGTGTGGATTTAATCTACAGCTTGTGCAGCTGGTGGGAAGGTTTTGGGTCTTCCTTAGCCACACTGCCCCTGGGTTTCAGTTGTGGTTTTATTTCCACCTCTGCAGGTGGGTCGTCCGCTGGGGTTTGCTCCTGAGGCTGCCCTGGAGGACTCGGGTTTGCCCCTGTGAGGCCAGGTGATGAGGCGGGGCAGCTGCTCGGGTCACCGGGGTTCTGGTAGCACCAGGTGCCCAGGGGGTTGGCCGCTCGGGCAGCAGGGAATGCAGTCTCCAGAGGGGCGCGGCAGCCAGTGTTGGCCAACACGCCCCGGTGCTCTTGCCTGGAGGAGCCCCTCCCTGACAGAGAGGCCACAGTCTGCAGGGTCGCAGAGAGTCGGGCACCACTGAAGCAACCCTGCGTGCATAGACACACGACTTTTTGTTTGCCTGTGGCAGCTCTGCCCCAGGGAGAGTTGAGCGTGAAGGTGGTGCATCCGCTTGGCCCGCGGGGACCCTGGCGGCGCCGAGGGTGCAGGGGCGCGGACTGCCTCCCCGCAGGGGTCATGGCCCTGTCTGAGTCTTTTCTCTGGCCTCTTGTAGCTGGAGCTCAGAAGGCCTCTTTGGCCAGTCTTTCTCCGTAGCTCCGCCCATTCAGGCACATAGAGGGCTCCCTTGCCTGCGGTCCTTCTCTGTTGTCCAGTTCATCAGGCACTTAGAGGGGCGCCCTGGGTGGGTCCGACTCTGTAGATCAGCTCATCGGGCACTTAGAGGGGCGCCCTGCGTGGGTCCGACTCTGTAGATCAGCTCATCGGGCACTTAGAGGGGCGCCCTGGGTGGGTCCTACTCTGTAGATCAGCTCATTGGGCACTTAGAGGGGCGCCCTGGGTGGGTCCTACTCTGTAGATCAGCTCATCGGGCACTTAGAGGGGCGCCCTGCGTGGGTCCGACTCTGTAGTTCAGCGGGTCAGGCACTTAGAGGGGCGCCCTGGGTGGGTCCTGCTCTGTAGATCAGCTCATCGGGCACTTAGAGGGGCGCCCTGGGTGGGTCCGACTCTGTAGTTCAGCGGGTCAGGCACTTAGAGGGGCGCCCTGGGTGGGTCCGACTCTGTAGATCAGCTCATCGGGCCCTTAGAGGGGCGCCCTGGGTGGGTCCTGCTCTGTAGATCAGCTCATCGGGCACTTAGAGGGGGCGCCCTGGGTGGGTCCTGCTCTGTAGATCAGCTCATCGGGCACTTAGAGGGGCGCCCTGGGTGGGTCCGACTCTGTAGTTCAGCGGGTCAGGCACTTAGAGGGGCGCCCTGGGTGGGTCCGACTCTGTAGATCAGCTCATCGGGCCCTTAGAGGGGCGCCCTGGGTGGGTCCTGCTCTGTAGATCAGCTCATTGGGCACTTAGAGGGGCGCCCTGGGTGGGTCCGACTCTGTAGATCAGCTCATCAGGCCCTTAGGGGGCGCCCTGGGTGGGTCCGACTCTGTAGATCAGCTCATCAGGCCCTTAGGGGGCGCCCTGGGTGGGTCCTGCTCTGTAGATCAGCTCATTGGGCACTTAGAGGGGCGCCCTGGGTGGGTCCGACTCTGTAGTTCAGCGGGTCAGGCACTTAGAGGGGCGCCCTGGGTGGGTCCGACTCTGTAGATCAGCTCATCAGGCCCTTAGGGGGCGCCCTGGGTGGGTCCGACTCTGTAGATCAGCTCATCAGGCCCTTAGGGGGTGCCCTGGGTGGGTCCTGCTCTGTAGATCAGCTCATTGGGCACTTAGAGGGGCGCCCTGGGTGGGCCCGACTCTGTAGTCCAGCGCGTCAGGCATGGGATGGGCCAGCCTCTCTATGGTTCAGCTGCCGATTCTTCTATGCGGGAGAGAGGCTATGGTGATGGCTCCACCCCGTACGCATGACTCAGCAGTATCACCCTGCTTCCAAGGCTGCCTGG
This sequence comes from Muntiacus reevesi, assembly GCF_963930625.1. Classification (NCBI taxonomy): domain Eukaryota; kingdom Metazoa; phylum Chordata; class Mammalia; order Artiodactyla; family Cervidae; genus Muntiacus; species Muntiacus reevesi. Next base: position 2,329,273 of record NC_089269.1, read on the forward strand.
CTTTCCTCCACCGGCATTTCCCACCAGGATATCCTCCTTCACATCCCCTCAAGCCATCTTTCCATGGTCAGCAGCAGCCCTCGCCCTGGGATTGCTCCACAGTCCATAAACTCCAGTTCCCAGCTGCTGCACCTTCCAAGAGACCAGCGTTCCTGTCCCGGGTATGTATGGCTGTGGCAAGGACCGTCTGATTCTCATTCCATTTAGGCCACAGGTCAGCTGTTTCACTCTCGGCCTTAAATGTGTCTCCTCTGACTCAGACAGTTGCCCTGCTGTGGGTACTGGACCCCTACTTCAACTCCTCCACCCACTGAAGGCAGGTCCAGTCCTACTAACAGTCCTAGTCTTCCCCCCTTTCCTTCATCCTACCAAGTTTTGTGTGGTTCCACATATTCTTTTCCACTGGTCAGGTACTCCTGTCCCCTGTTGCTCTGCATGCACTTCTGTGTCTGAAGGTACATTCCTGATGTATCCGTGGAGAGAGAGGTGCTCCACGTCCACCAACTCCTCCACCAGCTTGTTCTCCTCTTGGTGTACCTTTCTGAAAAAATTCTCCTCTTACCCACTAGGGAAAGTAGCTATCATCTAGGTTTGTCTTTAATCCTCTTCCACCTCCCCAACAATAACAAAAAAATTCTCTCTCTCAGCATTCATTTAAAAGGTGGGGGGGGGGGGGGGGGCTCTGATCCTACTTTTAGGGTGTCAGGTTTGGCAAACAAAAGTACAGAACACCCAGTTAAAGCTGACTTCAGATAAACAGTGACTATTACCTGAGTATGAATACATTCCTCTCAACATCTGACAAAATTCCTACAGAGGTAGAAAGATGCCATAACCTAGGCCCCTCATCAGGGTTTACCTGAATTCACATTTACGTGGGAATCCTGCATTTTACCTGGAACCCTACACACTTCAGTCACACTACCATCACAATCATTGCTGCCCAGGAATTGGGATCACGATGCTTGTCCATACCACCCAATCCATCCAGTCGCCATGAGAGTCAAGTCTGATACCAGAAGAGTGGCATATCCCACTCAATAACAGAGATAAGTAGAGTTGGGTGAAGGGGAGCCAAGGATAAAAAAACAAATCTATTCACCACATGCATAGAGCTTAGCCTACTAACAGAAGATTCCACTCAAATATGGTTTTCACTGTTGATAATCCACATTATTATAGTTCACCACTGATTATAGGTCCAAACCACAGAAAACACTCTTCTGATTTTTTTTTTCTTTTTAGAAAACAAATTAATTCATATGTAATTGTACATTGCTACAAAAAACTAGTGATATGAGTGGACTAAATAACTATGCTTTAATACTGGGGCATTGCCAGAATGGTAGGCAGTCTTATTTTATGGTTTTCCTGGGGTTCAAGAAACTTCCTTGAGCTTCTCTAAATGGTAATTATAAAATAATAAGCAAAAAATATGTTGGCTCTGTCATCGGGCAAGATGACAGAAATGCAGGCTTGTCTGAATTTGGCAGCAGCACTCTTAATTATATTGACAATGTGTGGCTGTGTCATTTCTTGGGAACTAATTATTTCATTCCTTTGGAAAGAAAATGTCCCTAAGGACACAGTTTTCGAAATACAACTTTTGGGCCAAAGACCTCAACAGAGTGAATCAAATTATGATCATTGGCTTCTAATAGGATAGTTTTAAACTTTAAAATAAGGATGTTGTGTATTAGTCATCCAGTCGTGTCCAACTCTTTGCGACCCCATGGACTGTAGCCCACCAGGCTCCTCTGTCCATGGGATTTTCCAGGCAAGAGTACTGGAGTGGGTTGCCATGCCCCTTTCCAGTGGATCTTCCTGACCCAGGGATCAAACCCAGGTCTCCTGCATTACAGGCAGATTCTTTACTACCTGAGCCAACATCAAGTCCCTTTTTAAATATCTATCATCCTTTACAGAGATGATGTAAGTAGATACAGCTGTTGAATGACTACAAAATAGTCTCACAAAATCTCAAAGGTTCGATGTAATTCCTCAGTGGAGGATCAGAATCTAAAATCAATATTTTGTGCAGATTGGGAACAGGAATGAAGTTTCCTACTATCAGTTTAAGTGGGAGCAACCATTTCCGTGGGTACATAATGATTTGTCAAAGATGGTTTGGCTATGATAAACTTATCTGAACTGACAAAACTGAAAGAGATAGTGACAAAATGAATGTACACATATGTGAAAGACACAGAGAGAAAGAGAGAGAGAGACTGAGTTTACATCAGGAATAGAAGGCAACAAACTGCCTTCTCTTTGAAACATTTGGACATCATGTGGAGGAATAGACATGGGCTATGGCAACTGCACTCTTTTGGACCGGATGTGTTTCTCTGATTTCTCCCCCTTCTTTCCCTTGTTGGCCTATCTTCCTTCTCCTTTTATCCTGTAAATGTGATCATTTCTCGACATGTTTCCTCCACATGTTCTCTCTTGGTCAATGTCCCTGAACAGAACATGCCGCTTATGGCATGCATTCCCTACACGTGCTTGGTCAGTTGGTGCAATGCACGACTCATGGCCCACTCACACTGTAGTCCCACAAACTTATCAGCTTTTATGTGGCAGCTTGATATGGGTGATTCAAGTCTATCTCTACCTCCACTTCCTTCCGATCTCTACTCATGAACCTCTAACTTCTTAGCCAATTATTTAACAGAAAATAAACACCAATTTTACTTATGCTCTTAGAGCAGGAGGGACTAAGAGCAGAGGTCCTCCCGCTGCAGAGGAAAATTAAAATGACATGAGATCGCCCCCATTTGGTTGGTACATTTTTGTGCAATTTTGTGCTGCTATCACTACTTGCACACATTTCCTCTAATACCATAGCCACGCAGCGCCAAAGGTGACTCCCAAAGGACTTGGCTCTAAGAACACCACACAGTCACAGCAGTCAGGAGGGGCTGCTGAATGGACAACCCCACACACCAGACCGCAATGATAGTATTCCAGGCTCGCAGCAGTTTCTGATTGCTGGGCAACCTCCAGTGGTAAGTGGGGAGAAGAGGAAAATGTCCAGCTGAGAGCAGGGAGTGAGCGCTAGCAACACACGCAGCAGCTCTCTACCCAGGCGGCTCTGATAGTCATGCTCCCACCATTGGCCAAAGACACTAACGTGAGCCCCAAGAGCCAACACAGCTGAGTGATCTGCCCGCTCAGTGAATGATCTTATGCTCAGCTATCTTTCAGGTTATACGCTTCTCCCAGACCATGAGATCAGTGTGGAGTTAGCAGCTGCCACCTTGTAAACCCAACACCTTGACCTCCTTCCCTTGCTGATTCCCTGACTACATCGGCACTGAGGCACTCTAAAACAACTACAAGTGACGCGCATTTTAAAATCTAGAGCTATGCACGCAAAGGTCCTCCCAGATGCTGCAAGGGCGCCTTCATCTCAGCTCTCTGAGGGAGACTGCCCCAGTAACTCCAAGTTGTTTCACTTTGAAGTGAAGCTCTCTGAGTATCTGAGCAAATCTTCAATAAGACCTTACCTTCAGTATCTTCAAAGTGGAGTTTTTCTTTAACACTTTTCTATTTAATGCCAGGAAAAACAAAATCTCCAATAACCTTTTTCAAAACTTTAAAGTAATTCTCATATCACCATGTCACTTATTGCTAAAACTTTAATTGACTTCCCATCATGCACAAAACTGCAATACTTCTTGGTGGCTCAGTGGTAAAGAATCCACCTGCAATGCAGGAGACCCAGGTTCAATCCCTGGGTCAGGAAGATCCTTTGGAGAAGGGAATGGCATCCCACTCCAATATTCTTGCCTGGAGAATTCCATGGACAGAGGAGCCTGGCGGGCTACAGTCCATGGGGTCGCAGAGAGCCAAATGCAACTGAGAGACTAATACTTTCACTTTCATGCACAATTTTTAAAAAAAAATTGATTACAAAGATTTTCTACCATATATGTATGGCACACAAGGCTTATCTCACTTCACTGCCCCTAGAATCACCGCACTGGGCGCCATTTCTCAATGCGTTCCGAACACTGTGTAGTAAGTTGTCATTATAGCCCCTGTACCTGAAATTCCATCCGCTCTGCCTGTGAAAAAGCTGCTCTTCACTCAAAGGATGACAGTAATTTCACTTCTTTCATGAAATAATTTTAATCACCCCCAGACAATAGTAATCTCTCTATCTTTTAAATTCCACTAAGTACTGTGTCAAGATCACAGGCTTTGAAATTCAACACAATGTTGTGTGAATCCCATTCTCACCACTCAGCTCCGTGTCCATGGGAAATGCGGGTAATTTCAAATTTTACTTAACATCTTTTTTTAACTTATAAAATAGAAACAATGTTTTCCTTTCAGGATAACTATAAGAATACTATAACTCACATAGCAGAGAGCAATGCACAAAATATGTACTAATTAGACAGCGGCCACTGCTATCACTATGAATCTTATCTTCTATAACTTTGCAGAGTAGGTAACAAAAGACAATGCAAAAATACATAAAACAAAGTGGGTCAGTTATAGGAGATGAAGGGTAAATTCTTAAGGAGTAACTGAAGTCCAAAATAGGTCAGAATTTGAGGAGTGTTCATAATTGGCCCTGAGCTCAGACAAAATTCTAACCAATGTTTTCGTGCTGTTATTATTGAACTATATTAATACTTCTTGTTGCATATGTGGCTGTTTCTGCCACAAGAGTGCCTTAAGGATGTCAAGTTGCAATTTATGAAGCATTGTAATCAATTACTATTCATGATCTCGTTGATTACCACAGCTCTGCTTGTACAATTATCTAAAAATTTCCTATGCTTAAGACATTTTCTCAATTTAAAAGCTTACTGGGGATGACCATATCATGTTTTTTAGTTCTTTATATCCCCCTTAGATCTGGATAAAGAATAGGTGTCAAGAAAGTACCAATAAACTGCTGAAGTGGACTTAACTGCATGCAAAGGAATGTTACTGACAAAGGCATGTTGGCATCTCTCATAGGGAAGTGGCATATGGTAGTGTCTAGCAAAATAATAGAGGCACTTTTGGACTATCCCCTTAAAGCACTATATGTGCATACGTGCTAAGTCGCTTCAGTCATGTCCAACTCTTTGTGACCCAATGGACTGTCGCCTTCCAAGCTCCGCTGTCCGTGGGATTCACCAGGCAAGAATCCTGGGTGGGTTGTCATTCCCTTCTCCAGTTCTTTACCACCTGCGAAGCCCAAAGCATTATATGTGTGCTTAGTCGCTTAGTCATGTCCAACTCTTTGCAACCCCATGGACTGTAAGCCCCCAGGCCCCTCCGTCCATGGGGATTCTCCAGGCAAGAATACCGGAGTGGACTGTCATGCCCTCCTCCAGGGGATCTTCCCAACCCAGGGATCAAACCCAGGTCTCCTACATTACAGGCAGATTCTTTACTGACTGAGCCACTAGGAAAGCCCGAGAATACTGGAGTGGGCAGCCTGTCCCTTCTCCAGGGAAGGTCCTGACCCAGGAATCAAGCTGGGCTCTCCTGCATTGCAGATGGATTCTTTACCAGCTGAGCTACCTAATCCGGGGCAAATGTCCAAGTCTCGGTGTCATTTCATTCTCTGTAACTTAAGATGGAAAATGGCAAAGTAACTCAAGTGCAAAGGTAAGAAACTCCTTACAGACTTGGATACCGATCCTTAAATAGGAAAGAATCACAATGGAATTTTAACCAACGGACTGAAAATGATTTTGACTTTCAGATTCTTTTCTTTTTTTTTTTTCACTTATTTTTGTTAGTTGGAGGTTCATTACTTTACAATATTGTAGTGGTTTTTGCCTTACATTGTCTTATTTTCTAAAAAAAGAAAAGAAAAGAAATTCATGAACTGAAGCATCCAAACCAAATTTTACCCAGGAAAATATTGATTCAGCATCTAGTACATTCATAAATATGTTAAAGGTTGTGAAAGGAATAACATTTCACAATTTAGTGGTAAAAATATATATATAAAAAGTTCAATGAATTAGGTGTTAGAGTGAATTAGAAAGCCAATAAAGAGAAATACATAGACAACAGCAATTCATCTAACTTGGGGTACCCAGCAATGCTGAAGGAGGCGGTGGTATTTTATTTAATGCTTCAAGGATTTTTAGCTTTTGAGCATGTGTAGGCAGGAAGGAAGAGAATTTCATGTGGAAGGAAAAATGAGAAAAGACAAATGAGAGTGAGTATATGGCTTGTTTGTGGGCATCATGCATGAGTGATGTGAGATCACGCGTATTCTGGTCAAATGAGGTTTGCTTTTTTTCCCCCTTGCTGGGGAGCTGTGACGTGCCAGACCTGCCATCATAAGCATGGCGCACAGGCAGCTCTTCCTCCTGGCCTCGTGTGTCTTCTCTCTTTAACGCCGATCAGTACAATTTGTTAATCTCATGACAACCATCATTTCATATACCTTTGATCACAAGCGCTCCATCTTCCTTCAGCTGTTTCCATAGTTCTTCTATTTAGCTGTTTTCTATTTCCATCAATAACCAAATCAGAAAAATAAACACACATACTATCCTTTAAGGGGACTTCCCAGATGATGCAGTGGCGAAGAATCCACCTGCCAATGCCGGAGACTCAAGTCTGATCCCTGGGTTGAGACAATCCCCTGGAGAAGGAAATGGCAACCCACCTCAGTATTCTTGCCTGGAGAGCCCCATGGACAGAGGAGCCTGGCGGGCTATAGTTCACGGGGTCACAGAGTCGGACACGACTGAGCAGCTAAACAAGAGCAATATCCTTTAAGAGCTATGTAGAATTTGGCTATTACAGTTGGAGCATACCATCTTGTGATTGTGAAAAGTCTACTCTCTTCCCCAGTAAGCCAGCATTTCTTAGAGGGTGAGATGCGGTAAGTATTTGGCAGGGAGAGTGTTGAGGTCAGGTTAGGACGGGTATGCATGTCCCTGGGCATCAGTGTCCCCGAGGTGCTGCTCGTGTGGAACTCTCCAGTATCTCCTTTCAGCTCTTCTCTCTCTGTAACTCACTAATCTAGACATAAAGCACAGACCTCTTTCTTTAATCCTTCTGTGACACCACTCCCCCCTCAAAAAACAGAGCTCTCCTGAGACTTTTGTGAATGCAACAGAGGTTATTGACATTTGTAGCAAAGGGAGAGGTTTACAACACAAAAGGCAAGTGCATTAGTTTGCTAGGGCTGCTGGAACAAATAGCACAGACTGGATGCTTAGACAGTTACTAATTTTCTTACAGTTCTGGAGCCTAGACTTCTGAGGTCAAGGTGTCAACAGGTTTGGCTTCTCCTAAGGCCTCTTTCCTTGGCATGCACATAGCTACCTTCTCACTGCATCCTCACATGGCCTTTTCTCTACATACATATATCCTTGAAGTCACTTGTGTCTCCAGACTTCCTCTTCTTATTCGGATACCAGTCATATTAGATTAGGCTCAGTCTAATGAACTCCTTTTAACTTAATTGTCTGTTTCAAGGCCTCATCTCCACAGACAGACACATTATGAGGCCCTGGGGGTTACAGCTTCAACATACAAATTTTGAGGAGACATAATTCAGCCCATAACAACAATTAACTTCAAGTTTAGTGTCAGGTACCCTTGTTCCTATTAAAGTTTCTTACCACTCAGACACCAGGAATTCCTCACAGGCCATTTTTCTTCAGAAGTTCCAGCTTCTGTATAAACCAGTTGATAACAAATTTTATTTTGTTTTGCTTCCCCACCCAGTTATATGGATATAGAATTAAAACTGCAGTTTATCTTTTTCAGAACATATTGATTCTAGCATCTCTCTGCTAATACTCAAAAAATCCATGTATGAGTTTCCATTAGCTTAAGCACCAAGAACTTTTCAATTGCTAATTATGTTTGCACTCAAGAGAGGCTGATGCTGAGGTGAAGACATACTTAGCCTGGGATTCACGCTAAGCATATCTAACCAGTTAGTTGTATGAGGGTTGGGCTGAATGTCCTTGGAGGAGGATACACTTTGCGTATCAGTCAGAGGTCAGTAAGGAAACAGGAAACACTCAGTGTTTTAAACACAGGGGACTTAACACAGGGAAGAGGTTATACAGAGGATGAGAGGCAGAGCAGGACGTGGTGGAGTAAACGAGGAATTGGGAAGAGCAGAAAACCACCCATCACTGGGACTGCAGGAACACCACGGAGAAGTGGGACTTCCGGAACTCACACGCTGGGGACGTCTGGGGCTGGCCAGAACCCCAGCAGGGTTTGCCTGTAGGGCTGGGCTTACAAAGGGCAAGCTGTTCAGAAAGAGCCCATCGCCCTAAGACACAGCCACTCCCAGAAACGGTCGTCTGAGGCAGAAGAACTTTAGAAGTACCCCAGCTTCTCTACTCCTGAATCCCTCCAGGGTCCACCAGTGCTTCCAACAAGCCAAACACATCTGGAAGCCCAAACCAGAGACAGCATACAGAAAGTGGAGACAAAACAGGAAAGAGAACAGGGCATGAACCGGATCTCGGTGTCAACAGGCAATGACTGGAACCATAAATTCAAGGAGGATTAAGGAGAGCAGAGTAAATCTCTCTCACACAGATTCATCCTCAGGTACAATAAATGGATTATTACCTGAATTTTACAAAGGCCAGAGGAACCGAAAAACACAGTGGAAGCAGTTGCTTACACCAAAACCTCTGTATGCTACTGGGGAATATGGTTAGCAGAATAATGGGCCCCCAACGATGTCCAGGTTCTAACCCTTGGAATATGTGAACATGGCAAAGGGAATTCATAGATATGATTAAGATTAAGGACCATGAGATGGAGAGGTTATCATGGATCATACAGGTGGGCCAAATCTAATCACATGGGTCCTTATAAGAAATGAAAACTTCCTTGTATGGTCAGAGAGGGATGTGACTATGGAAAAATTATCAAAGGGGCAATGTTGCTGCCTTTGGAGATGGAGGACGGGGTCATATGTCAAAGAATGTGGCCACCTCTAGATGCCAGAAAATGCAGGGAAACACATTCTTCCCTAGTCTTCAGACAGGAACATGCCCTGACAATACCTTGTCTTGAGCCCAGTAAGACCTGAGTCAGATTTCTTATTTATACAACTAGAATATAATAAATCTGTGATGCTAAAAAGGCACCAAATTTGTTACAGCAGCAACCAGAGGTAAATACAAGAAACAAAGAATTCTGCTTGGTATTGATAACGACATTGAACTGAAAGAGGAGAAGGTGTAAAGAAGCATTCTCCCAACCTCTGCATGGAAAGCAAGGTGGCTCTGGTGCATTATGACCTATAAAGAAGTCCACAACGGCATAGAGATCGCCATGCAGAGCAGAGCAATGCCTAATTGCGGGAAGAGGAGTCCAGGAAAAGACAGCTCAAATGCCAACAACACTCACAACTGGTGGTGATAGGTTTGAAAGCAAAAAGCTTTCAGCAGGAAGCAGCATTTGGATCCCAAGTAATGCTAAAAGGGGGCTTCTCTGATAGCTCAGTTGGTTAAGAATCTGCCTGCAATGCAGGAGACCCCAGTTCAATTTCTGGGTCGGGAAGATACTCTGGAGAAGGGATAGGCTACCCACTCCAGTATTCTTGGGCTTTCCTTGTGACTCAGTTGGTAAAGAATCTGCCTGCAATGTGGGAGAACTGGGTTTGATCCCTGGGTTGGGAAGATCCCCTGGAGAAGGGAAAGGCTACCCACTCCATTTTTCTGTCCTGGAGAATTCCATGGACTGTATAGTTCATAGGGTCTCAAAGAGTCGGACACGACTGAGCAACTTTCACTTTAATGCTAAAAGGACCTATGAGTTCCATGTGAGGATGGACAGGAATCCTTCATGAACACACGTGAAACTCACTGTGAAGAATTCTGATGGCCCTTTTCTATTCCTTTATTCTTGAATGAAGTCCTAAGTAATAAAGTGATACAAATTTGTATTCAAAACAGTTCAAACAATTAAGAGATACTTGGAGAGATAAATTAGTTTCTAACAAAAATGGATAAATAATTCTCCAATATAATTACTGCTAATTATTTATCTGCGCAAGAATAAATTAGAGACATGATAATCTGTTTATAGCAGAATGTAGTTAGCAGGCTTTGTTCAAGTCTACCCTCAGACTGGCTTGTTACTTTACCCTGAAAAACAAAATCAAAAACTTTACTTATTCTTGAAAATATTCCTGCAAATATAATTTGGTATCAAAACATTATATCTTATTATCTTAGATGATTATACAATTCTGTAAGGATGCATTCCTAAGGATTCTATCCTCTCTAAAACATCCTCTACCCAAACCTGAGTCTCACTTTTTTCTCTATACCATCCCTTATATTGCAGGCCAAAATAAAATGGTCAGGTAATGGAAGAAAAGATGAATAAAAAGCACCTGAATCTTTTGGAATGCTGCGTGCCATTGTGAATGACTAAGTAAAAGAGGGAAATGTGCTTTTTACCTCAAATGAAATATTTCTTAAACTAAAGTGTTTTGATAGTCAAAGTAACAAACTAAATCAGCTTTCCGATCTAGAACTTTAGAATGTTTTTCTCTATGATGGAATTACTCATACTCTTTAGACTCATCTGCTCTCCAGGATGGAGGTTTGAAAATGGCTCTGATTTTAGCAACCAAAATACCATAACAAACCTGGCCAACTATTTTGCAGAATGCATAAACCCCAGAGTAAAGTGCTCTCTATTTTCTACCCTTTTATTCATCCTTTGCTCCTGGCCATCCACTTAATGGCCCCTCTTTGATCAGTTCCAAACCGTGGCAGTAGCTTCTACTTCTTGTAGTATTTACATTGACAGTAGGTATGTTAACAATATACTGTGTTACTTATCCTGCTCCTCAGGGGCTGATCGCTTTTTAAAATCTTTATCATATAATGCCCATCGCTAGCATCAGGATTGGTAACAAAAACAACAACAACAACAAAAGCAAAGACTGGCATGGTATTTAGGGTGCTAAGATATTTATGATATTTAATCAATTTGGCAATGCTTGGTTGGAGAGCATGAAAGCTATGATTTCTTAGGCTTAGTCAAAGATACAATTTTGGAGACAAGAAAGTGCTCTTTAACATTTTAAGTATTTTTTTCTTAATATAAAAGCAATACACAGCTTTTATAATGACATCCTGGGTCTGGAAGAGCCCCTGGAGAAGGGAATGGCTACCCATTCCAGCATTCTTGCCTGGAGAATTCCATGGACAGAGGAGCCTAGGGGGCTGTAGTCCATGGGATTGCAAAGAGTCAGACGTGACTGAGGGGCTTACACTTTCACTTTTTCCAAGTAATATGTATGGAATAAAAAGCTAAAGCCAAGGCAACAGTGGTCACTATTTTAAATATTATTATAACCTTGATCTCAAAGTCTTATCCAATTAAGTTATCAAAGAATTATATTAAAACTATTGGGGGATAAAAGAGGGAAAGAACCCATTTTTTAATGGTGATGTGATTATGTACGCAGGGTTTCCCTTGCGGCTCAGTGGTGAAGAATCCGCCTGCCAATGGCGGGGACATGGATTCGATCCCTGGGCGGGAAGATCCCACATGCCATGGAGCCCTAAGCCCGTGAGCGGCAAGTACTGACCATGTGCCCCGGAGCCCAGGAGCCACAACTGCTGAAACCCATGCGCGCTAGCGCCCGTGATCCTAGAGAAGCCGCCGCAATGAGAGGCCCGTGCACCGCGACTGCAGAGGAGCCCCCGCTCGCCACAATTAGGGGAAAGCCCAGCAGCAGTGAAGATTCTGCATAGCCATAAATAAGTAAAGAATTAGCACATGCAGAAAAGTGAGAGAACCAAAACTGCACAGGACGGAGTTTAGTGAAGCAGCTGACTACAAAACTAATATATAAAAATCAATAGCAAATATGCAAAGAATTTTTTATTGAGAGCAATAACAAATGGAAATATATTTAAGAAAGGTGCTGGGCCCATGGAAAACTACTATAAAAATCAACTGGAGGAAATGACAAAAATTGAAATAATATATGTCATGTTCATGGCTAAGAGATGCTCAGTATTGTGAGGTATGAGTTCTCATATAGTAAATAAAAATTTACTATTTTATACAACCCCAATTAAAACAGCCACAACCTTGATGATTCTATAGATGATGGTGACAATTCAGCATTCTCATGTACCACTGGAGTTCCTTTCTAGCAAGCATTTTGGTAATAACTGTTGAATTTTAAATCTTTATGTCATGTGACCTAGTAATTTATCTACTGAAAATTAACCCTATGTATATTCCAGTAGTCAGAATTCCAATGTAAAAATAATCATCAAAACCTTGCTTGCAACAATAAAACAAAAGAAAAAATGCATCAACAAGGCACTGAATAAACCCATATTTTTATATGAATTAACTCTTAGTGATTACCTTTAGATAGAAGAATATTGGTCTCAAATCTATGAAACAAAACCTGAAGCTTCAATAAAAAAAATAACAGTCATTACTGTAAGTAAACCATGCCCTATTTTATACATACATACACAGACAAAATTTTCAAAAAAATTATGACTTAAAAGAATATTGGTCTAAAGACAGGAAAAGACTTTTCCTATGTTTCACATTCTCCATTGTTAGAAAATTTCTATTACCCTTTGCATATAAAAGCATGTTGACAAGGATCACCCTTATGGTAGACTCTGTATGGATCACTTTAAAATTTCTCTTTCTGCATTTCCTCTGAAATCAGGAACAAGACAAGGATGCCCACTCTCACCACTACTATTCAACATAGTGTTGGAAGTTTTGGCCACAGCAATCAGAGCAGAAAAAGACATAAAAGGAATCCAGATAGGAAAAGAAGAAGTGAAACTCTCGCTGTTTGCAGATGACATGATCCTCTACATAGAAAACCCTAAAGACTCTACCAGAAAATTACTAGAGCTAATTAATGAATATAGTAAAGTTGCAGGATATAAAATTAACACACAGAAATCCCTTGCATTCCTATACACTAACAATGAAAAAACAGAAAGAGAAATTAAGGAAACAATACCATTCACCATTGCAACAAAAAGAATAAAATACTTAGGAGTATATCTACCTAAAGAAACAAAAGACCTATACATAGAAAACTATAAAACACTGATGAAAGAAATCAAAGAGGACACAAACAGTTGGAGAAACATACCGTGTTCATGGATTGGAAGAATCAATATTGTCAAAATGGCTATTCTACCCAAAGCAATCTATAGATTCAATGCAATCCCTATCAAGCTACCAACGGTATTTTTCACAGAATTAGAACAAATAATTTCACAATTTGTATGGAAATACAAAAAACCTCGAATAGCCAAAGTAATCTTGAGAAAGAAGAATGGAACTGGAGGAATCAACCTGCCTGACTTCAGACTCTACTACAAAGCCACAGTCATCAAGACAGTATGGTACTGGCACAAAGACAGAAATATAGATCAATGGAACAGAATAGAAAGCCCAGAGATAAATCCACGAACCTATGGACAGCTTATCTTTGACAAAGGAGGCAAGGATATACAATGGAAAAAAGACAATCTCTTTAACAAGTGGTGCTGGGAAAACTGGTTAACCACTTGTAAAAGAATGAAACTAGAACACTTCCTAACACCATACACAAAAATAAACTCAAAATGGATTAAAGATCTAAATGTAAGACCAGAAACTATAAAACTCCTAGAGGAGAACATAGGCAAAACACTCTCCGACATAAATCACAGCAAGATCTTCTATGACCCACCTCCCAGAATATTGGAAATAAAAGCAAAAATAAACAAATGGGACTTAATGAAAATTAAAAGCTTTTGCACAACAAAGGAAACTATAAGTAAGGTGAAAAGACAGCCCTCAGATTGGGAGAAAATAATAACAAATGAGGAAACAGACAAAGGATTAATCTCAAAAATATACAAGCAACTCCTGAAGCTCAATTCCAGAAAAATAAACGACCCAATCAAAAAATGGGCCAAAGAACTAAACAGACATTTCTCCAAAGAAGACATACAGATGGCTAACAAACACATGAAAAGATGCTCAACATCACTCATCATCAGAGAAATGCAAATCAAAACCACAATGAGGTACCATTACACGCCAGTCAGGATGGCTGCTATCCAAAAGTCTACAAGCAATAAATGCTGGAGAGGGTGTGGAGAAAAGGGAACCCTCTTACACTGTTGGTGGGAATGCAAACTAGTACAGCCACTATGGAAAACAGTGTGGAGATTTCTTAAAAAACTGGAAATAGAACTGCCATATGACCCAGCAATACCACTTCTGGGCATACACACTGAGGAATCCAGATCTGAAAGAGACACGTGCACCCCAATGTTCATCGCAGCACTGTTTATAATAGCCAGGACATGGAAGCAACCTAGATGCCCATCAGCAGACGAATGGATAAGGAAGCTGTGGTACATATACACCATGGAATATTACTCAGCCGTTAAAAAGAATTCATTTGAATCAGTTCTAATGAGATGGATGAAACTGGAGCCCATTATACAGAGTGAAGTAAGTCAGAAAGATAAAGAACATTACAGCATACTAACACATATATACGGAATTTAGATAGATGGTGGCGATAACCCTATATGCAAAACAGAAAAAGAGACACAGAAATACAGAACAGACTTTTGAACTCTGGGGGAGAACGTGAGGGTGGGATGTTTTGAAAGAACAGCATGTATATTATCTATGGTGAAACAGATCACCAGCCCAGGTGGGATACATGAGTCAGGTGCTCGGGCCTGGTGCACTGGGAGGACCCTGAGGAGTCGGGTGGGGAGGGAGGTGGGAGGGGGGATCGGGATGGGGAATACATGTAACTATATGGCTGATTCATGTCAATGTATGACAAAACCCACTGAAATGTTGTAAAGTGATTGGCCTCCAACTAATAAAATAATATTAAAAAAAAAAAAAAAATTTCTCTTTCTTCAATTCATTCACCGTATAATTACTGAACACCTAGCTCTATCACTCTACACAGGCGGTACAGTAGTCAACAGTAGTTTTTAATCTACTACAACATATTTTTTAAAATAATAAAGATTACCAAGATGTAAGTTCCTTTTCAGAAATCATGAATCCTATTTACCGCTTCAGAGGCGAGTCAATGTTAAGAGTTTAGTATACAAGCACATTTTATGGTGATTCGCTTTATTGAACTTCGCAGAAAATGAATTCTTTACAAATTGAAGGTCTGTGGCAACCCCGTGTCTACAAATGGGCACATTTTTCCCACAGCATTTGCTCACTTCATGTCTGTGTCACATTTTGGTAATTCTCACAATATTGCAAATGTTTTCATTATTATTATATTTGTTATGGTGATGGGTGATCAATGATTTTTTTATGTTACTACTGAAACTCATTGAAGACTCGGAAGATGGCTAGCATTTTTTAGACATAAAGTATTTTTTTTAATTAAGGCATATATATTTGTTAGACATAATGCGTTGTACACTTAATGGATGGCAGAACAGTGTTAACATAACTTTTATATGCACTGGGAAACCAAAAAATCTGTGTGACTCAAGTTTATTGCAAGATTTGCTTATTGTTTTGGTCTGGAACTGAACTCACAATATTTCTGAGATATGTCTATATTCCATCCAGACATTTGCTAGGCATTCACACGTGTGATAAAGACATAGAAAATAAATGAAGATGATATAGACACAGGCACACAGACTGCATTCATACAAGCAGACGTTTAACATGAGCTGAATAATAACATACTGTGTTACCTGCTGCTTCCCTCTAGTTTTTAAAGACGCATAAATTACTCAGAGATCTTTTCAGTTTTTTTAGCAACTACACACTCTTCTCCAGTTCAGTTGACTTGTAGTTATTTAATCACTTCCCTTGTTCATATACATTTGAATTGTTTAAACTTCTCCATGATTACAAATACAATTGCAAAAAATAATTCTGAGCATATACAGTAGGCCCTCCATATTTGTGGGGTTTACATCTGTGAATTCAACCAACAGTGGATGGAAAATATTCCCCCCAAATTCCAGAAAGCTCCAAAACACAAAATTTAAATTTGCCACACGTCAACGACTATCCACGCAGCATTCACACTGTTAGGCACCACAGCTAATTTAGAGATGATTTCAGGTGTATTGGAGGATGTGCATGGGTTATGTGCAAATATTTAATACTGCGCCATCTTACATAAAGGACTTCTGCATCCACTGATTCTTGTATCCACAAGGTGTCCTGGAACCAATTCCCCATGGACACTGAGGGATGACTCTATATCAGAAGCAAAACTTTTTAACTGGTGTATATGTGCCTCTGAAACTTTGATACCATCAATTTTCTCATCAAGATGTACAGCACTGAATAGAGCTGTCAGTAAAATACCTACAGTGATGCTTTAATCATTTCCAATTTTAGTTATAATACTTCTAATATTTTCAATATTTTTGGTTTCACTAACATAGTTTTCTACAGTTTTAAGATCTCCCTTAAATCCTTTATAAGCTGAAGAAAGTTTCATTTCTATAGCTTACTAAGCATTCTTATCAGAAATTTTCATTTTTACTAACAGTTAGCATTAATAGTTCATTAGATTGCCTAATGACTAAAAATATTCCATTCCTGTGATAAACTCTATATTACCAAGCTGATTTAATCAGTTGAAGTTTTGCTTAGAGTAGCTGCATTTCTGTTAATAAAGGAGACGGATGTAAATTTGTCTTTCAGTTTACTGCATTTTACTTTGTGTGTGAGCACCGCTTTACAATTTGGGCTTAGACATGACCTAGTCTTGAAATGAGCTGAGGAGCTTTGAAAAGCATTATGTCCCCTGCAGTTCTCCGCATTTTCCCTTCCCATCTTGCAGTTAACATAAAGGCAGTGGGGTTAAAATACTGAGGCACAAAATATGAGCAGCCCTGCTGACTCATTCACCACATCAAAAAGGGCTGCCTGAAATTCTTGCCTGCGACCTCAGCAGATTGCATCTGACCGACAAGTAAACTTCTCTGTGTTACTGGGATGTTTGTCACTGATGTTTGTCCACTGTCCAGTTTGCCCACTGATGTTACTGGAATGTTTATCACTGCAGCATCCTGAGTTGTTTAGAAGCTTTCCTTTATTTAATGCTCAGGAGTATTTTAAATAATGTATTTAACTATTTGGGAAAATCACTGTAAAATCTTTGGGTCCAGTGAAATTTTTAATGATGAAATTTTCCCACTACTTTTTGTTTCCTGTTTTGCTTGGGTATTCTACCTCTCCTTAGGTTTAGAATACTGTGCACCTTAGAAAACATCTAATTTTTTTTTTTAATTTCATGACTCAATTTCCAAAGTTATTGGAATGAAGTTATACATATGCTCCTAAGTTTTAAATCTCTATATTTGCACCTGATTTATTATGCCTATGTTCATTCACAATTTTATTTCTCCTGTTGATCAAGCTCTCTTCTTTGTTGGCTTCTTCTTTTTCTCCTTTCCTTGGGTTTATGTGGCTGTTTTGTTTTTGTTTTTGTTTTTTAATGAAGACAGAGTTCATAAGGCTTTATCTTTTTCCAGCAAATTGTCTTCAGTTCAGTCACTCAGTTGTGTCCAACTGTTTGTAACCATATGGACTACAGCACGCCCGGCTTCCCTGTCCATCACCAACTCCCAGAGCTTACTCAAACTCATATATCCATCGAATCAGTGATGCCATCCAACTGTCTCATCCTCTGTCATCCCCTTCTCGTCATGCCTTAAATCTTTCCCAGCATCAGGGTCTTTTCCAATGAGTCAGTTCTTCGCATCAGGTGGCCAAAGTCACATATGTGACTATAACTTTGTTATTTTCCTAAATTTTTAACAATTTATTTCAGTATTCCCTTTAATCTACTTATGTAAATGCATTTTTAATAATTTCTAAGAAATGTCAGAAGTTTACTTTGAATATGAAATGAATATATTTATTCCAATATACTTTCATGATTAACTTTTATTTTTATTGTGTGTGGTTCAGAAAACCCGTTTTGTGTAATTTCTCCTATATGGAATTAATAGAGCTTATCTTTGTAGCATAATGACATGCTCAATTTTTACAAATGTTTCACAGATATTTAAAAGAATGCATAACTTCTCTTTATTTGCACAAAGTTACACATTGATACTTACTACACTGAATGTACTGATTGTGTTTGCTCCAAAGTTTGAAACTCCTAGCCTTCAGACTGCCCAACCTACCTCTCCCATATGTTATTCAACTCTACATCACAACCCATGGACTTCTGCCCATGTTCAGGACTGATGATAGTCTAGGAACCAAGTTATTAAGGAACCTACCTGTACCCTTGATACAAACGAAGACAAATTTTATTAAACAGTTTTTCTGGGTGATGCTGTCTAACAGATAAGGATAATGCCAGATGCAGAAGATGAGGCTGTAGCCCAACTTGATCTCTGACTAGCTCTGATTCTCAGCCTCCAATACCTGAGCAAGTCCACCCAGAAGAGCTCTCCACCCCAGTTCAGAGCAAAGCTATTTTCAGCAATGCCCGTACTAGAACTTAGGTAAATAATTCTTGAAATGCATCCACAGAAGCAGTGATTGTTGACACAGATGGTCTAAAAAGTGAGCAACTCTGACAATTCCTAGTTATTATCATTAAATAAAATACTTAAACTCAATGGCCCACAGTTCTTTTGATTTAAATGTGTTATTTTCGGCGCTCTCTTAGGTTCCTCCCAGCTGAATATTTCTATGAGCTACAGCAAAACAATGAGACAAATTTGCCATAATGCTTGACGAGAAACATCTGATTTTTTTTCATTTATTTTTATTAGTTGGAGGCTAATTACTTTACAATATTATAGTGGTTTTTGCCATACACTGACATGAATCAGCCATGGATTTACGTGTGTTCCCCATCCATATCCCCCCTCCCGCCTCCCTCTCCACCCCATCCCTCTGGGTCTTCCCAGTGCACCAGCCCCGAGCACTTGTCTCATGCATCCAGCCTGGGCTGGTGATCTGTTTCACCCTTGATAGTATACTTGTTTCGATGCTGTTCTCTCAGAACATCCCACCCTTGCCTTCTCCTACGGAGTCCAAAAGTCTGTTCTGTACATCTGTGTGTCTTTTTCTGTTTTGCATATAGGGTTATCATTACCATCTTTCTAAATTCCATATATATGTGTTAGTATACTGTAATGTTCTTTATCTTTCTGGCTTACTTCACTCTGTATAATGGGCTCCAGTTTCATCCATCTCATTAGAACTGATTCAAATGAATTCTTTTTAACAGCTGAGTAATATTCCACGGTGTATATGTACCACAGCTTCCTTATCCATTCGTCTGCTGATGGGCATCTAGGCTGCTTCCATGTCCTGGCTATTATAAACAGTGCTGCGATGAACATTGGGGTGCACGTCTCTCTTTCAGATCTGGTTTCCTCGGTGTGTGTGCCCAGGAGTGGGATTGCTGGGTCATATGGCAGTTCTATTTCCAGTTTTTTAAGGAATCTCCACACTGTTCTCCATAGCGGCTGTACTAGTTTGCATTCCCACTGACAGTGTAAGAGGGTTCTTAGAGCAATGTGTTTGATATCCACAGTTAGGATTTAATATCCCTGTAAGTCAGAAGTGTCTGCATTTGATATAGTCTAACAATGAAAGATAGGCTTCCCAGGTGGCTCAGTGGCAAAGAATCTGCCTGCCAATGCAGGAGATGTGGGTTTGATCCCTGATCCAGGAAGACCCCTTGAGAAGGAAATGGCCACTCACTCCAGTATTCTTGCCTGGGAAATCCCATGGACAGAGGAGCCTGGTGAGTACAGTCCATGGAGTTGCAAAGAGTTGGACACAACTCCATGATGGAATAACACAGTGAAAAACAGCCTTGATAAATGGCAAATAGCTTGGAATTGCAAATAAAGCCTTAAGGGGTTGTCCCATTTACACAACCTTCCAAAGAATTGCAGGTGGGCTAAAATGAAGAGTCTTATTTCCCAGATCATGGTGAAGATCATTTTAGGAACAGCAAGAAGTCTGTCAAAGGCTCGTCTCTGCTGACGTCAGCAAGATACTGTGTAACAACAAATCTCAGAGCTGACATAACTGGACTGGAGGTCAGATTTCATTACTTCCAACTACATGGGCTTGGGCAGAGAAGTCACCCTCTCTAAGTTTGTTGGTTTAGCTATTAAATGGGATGTTTGTATGTGTATCACTTGCTTCAAAGGGTTATTGTCAAACAAAATTATTTAATACATACTAAAGGGATTTGGAAACTGAAAGGATACATGTAATTAATTATAAAGCTATGTTTAGGGGGAAACTTAAGTGAGCAGAATACGCTTCACATTTTTCAGAGGTCATAATCCTATTCTGTGGCATAGGGCTGACTGATTAAACATCTTTTCCATGTCACATGTTAACAGCAAAGACTATAGGCCCTCATACTCATTTTTGCAATATTAAAATCCGAACATTAAACCACCATCTCTTTTTGTGCTATGAATCTCCCATCTGTTGTGCACTTTCCCCCAAAAAAGAGATGGGTTTTGTTTATCACATGAGATGCCAGCTTTCAGGCTTTGGGGTCCCTAAGTGCATCCAAGCTGGTGCAACCTCCACCACCAGTCAGCAGCAGATGGATCTTGTTAAGCCTCTCGGATTACTGGATAAGGGCAAGATTTGGAACATGGACCTGCTCAAGGAATGCATATATTTAGTAAAACATGATAAATGTGGTTTCAATCAAAATCACTTTTTCTTATTTCCAATATTAAAAATAATAGTAAATAAAAATAGTTAGCTACTAATAGCACTGAAGAGTCCAAGAAAGGACCCAGAAACATTTGGCATTTTGGTGTTGAAGGAAAACCAGTCCTTTTCTGTTGTTATAATAAGTGAAGCCTGAAAGGAACACGCAGAGAGGGAGATGAATCTAAGCTACGTCAAACTAGCAGGGAAATGGCACCTGTGAAGAAGCCTATTGCCAACTTCAACGATGATTTGTCAGGTTTGATTAAAACCTGAATTAAGCAGTTCTCATTAGAACCTCAGAAGGATGAATTATGCTGCGTAAATAGATTACTCACGCCCTGATAGAAACACAGGCACCACGCACCCTGCTAGTAACTTTCAATTACATTGATAAATGAGAAGTTAAGCTGTAATTTTTTTTAGCACAATCCATTTTGTCTCTAATATCCTGCCACTTCTGTTTGCATTGTGACTGAAAAAATGAGGCTGCAATGAAACAAACAGTCCTCTAGATTAGTGTCAGACTATAAATGAGGAGATCGTCGAGGTAGAGTTATGGGTGGAAAAGGAACCCCAAGAAGAGTGAAAGGTGTTCTTTCTATATCTCCAATCTGCCCAGATACTTATTAGGGCTGTATAATAAGTGCATTTAGGACTCATCTTCAGTCATATCATAAATAAAATAGCCAGATAATGGAATAAAACTTAATGATAGTGTCTTGAAAGTACTCCTGGAAAATTTAACCTCATTGGCCAGGGACTGGACTTCTTAACTAGCCAGTGAGTCAATAGGTTTCCTTTGCCATAGTTAATCTTTATAACATTTCAACAAAAGAGACGACAGCAAAAGCACTTAGCATACTGGTCACCATTTCCTCCTCTCAGCTGCTTATAACCATTAATTAAATTTAAATCTGAGCTCATCCTTTTGGTTTCTGACGCACAGTCATTTTTCTTATTAATGCGGATTGTGAAAAAATGGGCTAGGCATTCTGAGAAAGAGGGAAAGCACCAGAAGTGGACAGCTGTATTTTCCAAATGAAACTTTTTTTTCCCTTGCTCTAACTTTGAGGCCCATTTTAGCAGTCCAGGGACTTCCCTTACATGAAACTTAACCCGGGTACGACTCTGCACTCCCACTGCAGGGGCATGGGCTTGATCCCTGGTCAGGAAACGACACGCTGCGCTGCACAAGACTTACTTATTACAAAGCTACAGTAATCAAGACAGTGTGGTATTAGTGAAAAGACAGGCAAGTCAATGTCCAAGAAGAGAGAGCCCAGGAACAGCCCCACACAAATAGAGTCAGCTGGTCTCTGAGAGAGGAGCAGAGGCAATTCAGCGAAGAAAGGATCATCTTCCAGCAAACGGTGCTGAGACAGCAGGACATTCACATGCAAAAATAAATAAATAAATCTAGATGCAGTCCTTGCACATTTCACAAAAACAAACTTAAAATGTATCACAGAGCTAAAATGTAAAGTGTAGAACTATTAAAAAAAAAATCGACTCCTCTAAGACTTGAAAACCAGTATGCCTACAGGGAAGCCTCTTGTAGAAGCAAAAAAGGAAGAACTCTATTGAACAGTTCACAGAAAAACCTGCTTAAAATCTCTCCCCATATCCGTCTCCCTCCAGACATCCACTACAGGAAGGGACTGGTAAAACTCTGCTCATCCAACCTCAAAATTCCCCCAAAATATCTTAGTGTCACTACTTCATCTCCTCTCCTGCTGCCTTCTTGCTTCTAAACATTTTTTCCTCTTCTGGTCCCAGTGAAGGTGAAGAATATAAATTTAAGTTTTCTCAATTTCCACCAGCTGTCTTCTCCATCCATGACTCTAGACAATAAAGAACCATGGTCCAAGTAGCATAACGAATGCTCCTGATAAAAGAGGAGAAAGGATCTGATCGGTAACCTCCAATATTTTCACCACAGTTCTGTTCCACCAAGGGGCTGTGAAGACTTCTCCAGAAGAAATGAAGCCGAGAAATCTCACTGATGGTGGTGTCTGCTGTCAAGGTTTGAAAGCAAATTCCTCTTAGCTTTTTCACCTCACCCCATAGCAGGTTTATGCCAGCTTATGTCAAACACTTTCAGAACCTTCTCCTTTTTATATAAAAGAACTTCCAGCTGGAGAGGAAAGAAATGTGTGGGGAAATTTTCAGTACAGAAACTTAGAAAAAAAAGAAAAAAGAAGAGAGATGAGGTTTTAGATAAGAAAGCATTGAGGACAAACTACATACTTCAAAGTTTCCTGAAACTTGGAGCAGGAAAAAGAGACCATAAAGAAATAAAACTCTGGGTTCTGGAACCTAAATCCTGTTCTTCCATTTGTATTAGGAAAATCCCCTACCTGGACCTCCATCCACTCCCCTGTAAAATTCTGGAATTTGACTAAAAGGATCTGATCCCTTGATCTTATGACTTCTTCATCGCCTAAGCTGCCTTCCCGTGCCTCTCTACCCACCTTCATCTTTGCTAGAATCTTCAGGACTTTAACTGTGTGCTTATCCACACAGTCAGAAGACGTGATCTGCTCTAGTTCTACGCAAACTATACCAGTCCCTGACCACACGAGCAATGCCTCTAGTATTAAATGTACCTACAAAAAATAGCTTACTGGTTGATTATGATGCTGCACTAAGTCTATAAAATAATGACGTCACAGGAGTTAACAATATCAACAAAACTCCCCTGATTGCTGGTGAAGAATCTGCCTGCAGTGTGGGGGACCTGGGTTGGGTCCCTGGGCTGGGAAGACCCCCCAGGGAAGGGAGCAGCTCCCCACGCCGGTGTTCTGGCCTGGAGAACGCCGTGGGCTCTGTAGTCCATGGGGTTGCCAAGAGTCGGACGTGGCTGAGCAGCTTTCACCTCACCCAGGAATGCAGCTACACATACAAAGAAAGAAAAAAAGCGTTAAATCAAAATACATCTGACCGTAAAATGGAACTGTTGGGTGTTGAGTCATGAACTATATGACTTACATATTCAGTGTATAATCTCTTTAGAAACAGTCTCCTGGAGGACCAGCGTTCCGCTGTGGGAACTGTCCGGCAGTCACACACTAAACCCCGGGCTATTTCAGTGCCGTCGCACCTCCACTTCATTTCCCCAAAGGGAGCTCACTCACTTCCGCATCGAACCTATTCACTGCATTTAGTCTCAAACAGTTTTGGTTTATTCTTAAAATAGGGATAAAAATCATTCTTCAGGATCCAAGGGAAAGAAATTCACAGGAAAAATTCTAAAATGACATGATGTACGAGCATTATCTAATTCTCTAAGGTGAATACTTTGAAAATAACAATATTCATTTGGAAGGAAAAACTCTGCATTAAGAAAAAGTCCGATTCTCTTCAGTCATACATTCAACATATCAGGTTCATCTTGGGAGTAAGGAATGCTTTGACGATGAGAAACCATACCCATCAGGACTCAGGATATGATGCCAGCGCGTACGGGCAAGGCTCTGCCCTCTGCTCGGTTCTGGCATTCAGTCCACGCTGTGTGTGTCCACCTGAACAAGATGCAGATCTTACTTATGTTTCAGAAAGTCTAGGCTGTCGTTGAATTATTTGCAGGAGGCTGAATCTGAGATAGGACGGAAATTTTTAAATACCTGGTTTTATTCTAAGACTTATGATACCTAGAATCAGAACAATGTTTGTGAAAAATTTAATTCTGATTACTTTGATATTTTATTGAAAAAAATCTAGTATTAGAAAATGGTCAAAAGAAAACATAGTTTCTTTTGTATCTCCTTTTATCATAAAAATTCTTCCCTTCTCTCCAGAATACTGAAGTAATACTAAAATACAAATTCACCATAATATTCATATGCACACAAAATAAATTTGATTCCATGTGAGGGCCTGAAAGAATCTCTTAATCATCAAGTCCTGCAGTGAGGAGATATAAAACATCCCTTTAATTATTTTTTTTTAAGTTATTTATGCTGTTAGAAAATTCTACAAGACTTAAAATAAATCAAGAGTCCTCTGATTCTCCTCCCACATACACATTCACACCTTCCTTCCCTGACTCTGGAATGTCTTAAACTCAGAGTTTCTTTGAGTTCACATCTCCAGAAAATCCACCTGCCTTCATTCAAGGAAAGGGAGCAGTGGGTACCTTACAGTGTGGACTGAAGGAGGAAATCTGATGTTGATTTCCTAAGCAGTCTTTCTAATGATAAGCCTGCTTTTCAGCCCGACTCACACTCCCAGGTTCAAAGATGCCTCATGTCTCCATGTGGCCCAAAGTGCCCTGTTCCCCGGTCAACCTGTCAACTTCCTCTGTTCTGCTGATTTCGGTTTTGATCCATTTACTATGTTGACACCTCCCCTATGATTTTCTTTCCATTGTGGATTTACAACTTTTTAAAAGATCATCTTATTTTCTTTCTACTGGGGTTTTAACAATGAAGCATATGTTAAAATGTGTGTGCTATACTTAACCAAAAATATCAGCTATATTTAGTCTGAAATGTCAACTTTCATTTTCTATTCTAAATATTTATATATTGACAGTTTACCTGTATTTTTTCTGTAATATAAAAATAACCTTTAAAATTGACCCCAAAGGAATCCATGGTTCTTTCCATACTCACAGACATATTTCTACAAGTTTTCACCATTTTCTGGTCTATGTCTAGTTCTAGGTGATTAAACTTGTTTGAAATTGGGTCTCTGAATAGGTGCAACCTGTGTAGGGTCCAATACATTCAAAATCAACAGTTCAGTCACTCGGTTGTGTTCGACTCTTTGTGACCCCATGAAATCGCAGCCAGGCGTCCCTGTCCATCACCAACTCCCGGAGTCCACCCAAACTCATGTCCATCAAGTCGGTGATGCCATCCAACCATCTTATCCTCTGTCGTCACCTTCTCCTCCTGCCCCCAATCCCTCCCAGCTTCAGGGTCTTTTCTAATGAGTCAGCTCTTGCATCAGGTGGCCAAAGTATTGGAGTTTCAGCTTCAGCATCAGTCCTTCCAATGAACACCCAGGACTGATCTCCTGTAGGATGGACTGGTTGGATCTCCTTGCAGTCCAAGGGATGCTCAAGAGTCTTCTCCAACACCACAGTTTAAAAGTATCAATTCTTCTGTGCTCAGCTTTCTTCACAGTCCAACTCTCACATCCATACATGACTACTGGAAAAACTAGCCTTGACTAGATGGACCTTTGTTGGCAAAGTAATGTCTCTGCTTTTTAATATGATGTCTAGGTTGGTCATAACTTTCCTTCCAAGGAGTGAGCATCTTTTAATTTCATGGCTATAATCACCATCTGCAGTGATTTTGGAGCCCAAAAATATAAAGTCTGCCACTGTTTCCACTGTTTCGCCATCTATTTACAATGAAGTGATGGGACCGGATGCTTTGATTTTAGTTTTCTGAATGTTGAACTTGAAGCAAACTTTTTCACTCTGCTCTTTCATTTTCATCAAGAGGCTCTTTAGTTCTTCACTTTCTGCCATAAGGGTGGTGTCATCTGTATATCTGAGGTTATTGATATTTCTCCTGGCAATCTTGATTCCAGCTTGTGCTTCCTCCAACCCAGCATTTCTTATGATGTACCCTGCATATAAGTTATATAAGCGGAGTGACAATATACAGCCATGACATACTCCCTTTCTTATTTGGAACCAGTCTGTTGTTCCATGTTCAGTTCTAACTGTTGCTTCCTGACCTGCATACAGGTTTCTCAAGAAGCAGGTCAGGTGATCTGATATTTCTACCTCTGAGGATTTTCCACAGTTTATTGTGATCCACACATTCAAAGGCTTTGGCATAGTCAGTAAATCAGAAATAGATGTTTTTCTGGAACTCTCTTGCTTTTTTGATGATGCAGCAGATGTTGGTAATTTGATCTCTGGTTCCTCTGCCTTCTCTAAAACCAGCTTGAACATCTGGAAGTTCACAGTTCACATATTGCTGAAGCCTGGCTTGGAGAATTTGGAGCATTACTTTACTAGCGTGTGAGATGAGTGCAATTGTGCAGTAGTTTGAGCATTCTTTGGTGTTGCCTTTCTTTGGGATTGGAATGAAAACTGACCTTTTCCAGTCCTGTGGCCACTGCTGAGTTTTCCAAATTTACTGACATATTGAGTGCAGCACTTTCACAGCATCATCTTTCAGGATTTGAAATAGCTCAGCTGGAATTCCATCACCTCCACTAGCTTTGTTCATAGTGATTCTTCCTAAGGCCCACTTGACTTCACACTCCAAGATGTCTGGCTCTAGGTGAGTGATCACACCATCGTGATTATCTGGGTCATGAAGATCTTTTTTGTACAGTTCTGTGTATTCTTGCCACCTCTTCTTAATGTCTTCTGCTTCTGTTAGGCCCATACCATTTCTATCCTTTATTGAGCCCATCTTTTCATGAAATGTTCCCTTGGTATCTCTAATTTTCTTGAAGTCTCTCCCATTCTGTTGTTTTCCTCTATTTCTTTGCATTGATCTCTGAGAATGGCTTCCTTATCTCTCCTTGCTGTTCTTTGGAACTCTGCATTCAGATGGGTGTATCTTTCCTTTTCTCCTTTGCCTTTCACTTCTCTCCTTTTTGCAGCTATTTGTAAGGCCTCCTCAGACAGTCATTTTGCTTTTTTGCATTTCTTCTTCTTGGGGATGGTCTTGATTCCTGTCTCCTGTATGATGTCACATTCAAAATGATATTCAGCAAAAACTAATCAGTCACGTCACCACATATCAGTTGTGAAACCCAAGTGTTGGTTTTCTCTACAAGATGACTCCAGGTGAGGTTTGTGGAGGTATTTTTCCAAAAGTCCAAAGCAACTGTTTCCCCAGAGATTGGTCAGGTGACTGCGTAAAATGTACCTGAAACACAATTCTTGTGCTGATTCTCTCTTTTCCATTTTAAGATAAACAATCTTACTTACTCTTCAAGGCACAGCTCAAATATTACTTCTTCTCTTTGGCATCCTCTTTTCTCTTCCATTTCCCTGGTATAATGAATGACCCCATTATCTGATGTCCTGTAATATTTTGTATATACTTTTACTTATATATATATATACATATATATATACACAGCAGTATACAACACATTGTACTGCTATGATTTACTGTCTATACCTCTATTATCTTTTGAACTGCTCAAAGGCAATATTTGTGTTCGATTCTTTCTGGTATCACCAGTAACTAGTACAGTACCTATAATTCAAAAGAACATCAGCAAACAATCTTGAACTTAATCACATTGACGCAAATACCTTCTAATATGAGAAAGCCCAAGACTACACAAGCAGAAATTTGTATAAAATCTCGATTGAAAGTCTAAAACAAAGAGAGGCTTTCTGTATTAATCCAAGTCCCCATCACTAAACCTGCCTGAGAAAGGTGTCATGCCTCTGACAGATGAAAGAACTGAGACTCAGATAACTTGGTCAGGATCAAAGCTACTAGACACTAGAATAAGAGAGTTTGAACCCTCCTCTGGTTCCAAAGCTAGAGCTCTTGACTTTTTAATTTTAATGTTTCCTTCCTTGAGACCAGAGAATACAACATGCAAAAAAGGAATCGTTTTTCATCTATGTCTTGCCAGTTCTTGGTATATAATTGACTATAGTCTTCAAATATAAGTTATGTCCAAATGATTGTTTTTGACTCATTTTTTTTTACCTTGTTTAGTTCTGAGCCATTACATCTGCCATGGGTAGTTAAGCCTGCTGTGAACTTGTACCGTCAAGACCGCTATTACTTTAAATAGCAGTTCTCAGTGCGTGAAGATGATGCTTCCAACTGTCGCACCTTTAGGAAGAAAGGGGGGCACGAACAGTTCTTTGATCTCTGTTCTCAAGTACATACTGTGCATCTGCAATATACGCACTTTGAGAAGTGTGCCTACTGGGGCCTTGGTTTTTTCTGTGTTTAGAAAAGGAAAGTAAAATGTAATGTGCGATATATGCATATACAATATACCTTGTTGGAATGCATACTTGGGGTTCTTTAATTTTGTTTGACTCTTTCATGCACCTATACATTAGCTACAATACTTAAGTTTGAGTGTACATACCTATATTTCTATATATAGGTTCCTATAGAGTTATATTTAACATATATATAATAAGACCACTATAAAATGTGAACAAAAAGTTTTTATATCAGTTTTGAATCCCTCTTCTTTTTATATTAATTTCTAATCCCCTCTTCTCCACTGACTATTAATCAGTGTGGCCAAAAAAAAAAAAAATTGTTTCCACTGGGAAAAGTCTGATTTTTCTTTTTCTAGATCTCACGGGTGTCTAGATTCTAGATATCTCATATTGGGATTCTCATATCTAGATGCCAGATATTTCATACCTGGATTCTCATATCTAGATGCAAGATATCTCATACTTCTTATGCCTGAGATATCATACTGTCTGTGTCATGACAGGTAGGAAAGCAGATCATAAAACCTTGGTATCCACCATTCCCAAACCTGCTGCAGGCATCTTAAAGTATTTGCAGGTCCTAGTAGAGTGCTTTACCTACTTGCCAAAGAATGCTCCACCCAAGCACAGGTGAGTGCAGAGGAGGCAGAAAGGTGACGTTCCTGGAGCAGCCTTCAGACACAGAGCAAGAATGGTGGACCCTGCCCGACTCCCCGGGGTGCTCAAGAGCACCAAGCCCGGGCGTCACGGTGGTGCCTTCCCTTCTCTGCCTCACTCCCTAATGCTACTGCTGGGAATGCCTCCCATGTGAACTCCAGCCCTTAAGCCTAGAATAGAGAGAAGGCCGCTTTAGGAATAGTGTTTATTGGATGTTACTATGGAGATTTGTTCCCTCCACCATGCAGAGAATCGCGCCAGCTTCTAACTCTCATTTCACAACGACTGATGCTGCTTATTTCCTCCATGTGTCAGTTCTCCCCAATCTGGGTGTCCTGAGACTGGGTGTACGCTCTGCACACTGTAAGCATTACGGGCATTTTAAATTCCTTGCGGCAAGAAGGGTCACTGTCCTGCCTATGTCCAAGATAAAAATGGATCCCCTCCCACCCTGGCCACCGAGCAGTACATTTTCAGCTCCAGTCACTCCTTCCTCCCCAGGCTGCAGGCCACCTCTGGGGTTACTGGTAAACCATGTCCCTTCCTGTTAAAGCCCAGTCCTCCCAAGTGAGCATTTACCATTTTTCCCTTCTTGTCAAGTACAGACACACACACACACACACACACACACACTTTTATTTCACTTATATCTCCATTTCTTACTGTTGTTATAAAAGATCACCATTAATTTAGTTACATAAAACAACAACAAAAATTATCTTATAGTTCTGGAGACAATAAATCTGAAATGAGTCTAAATGAGGGCTAAAGTCAAACTGTTGCCTTTTCCAGCTTCCAGAAACAATCTGAATTCCTTAGCTCATGACTGAATATATCTCTGTTTTCAAAGCCAGCACCATTAAAATAAGTCCTTGTCATGCCACCATCCTCTGATTCTTTCTCTTTTGTCTCCCTCCCGCACTTACAAAGACCTTTGTGACTACATCGGGACCACCCAGATACCTCAGAAAGTCAACTTAGTAGCAACTTTCATTCCATCTGTAGCTGTAACTCCCCTTGCCATATAACCTAACATATTCACAGTTTCTAAGAACTGGGATGTAGAAATCTTTGGGAAGTGGAGGCATTATCCTACCAGTCTCAACAAGTTTAAAGATGCAAATAATTTTCCTTACTGCTTTCAGACCTAATTATTCTAGATGCAGTGTATAAGGATGATCCTATTACTCCACTCACTCTAGAAATAACACCTATCTAAAACACTGAATACTATACCTTACCAACAGTTGCCATCATTCAGAACCTGTAATGTGTCAAGTATTCTATACACTCAGCAATGTTTAATAGTTACCACACAGTCTGAAGCATTAGACTGGTCTAGAATGCAAGTTGTACTCTGCTCCCTACTAAATAGACAACATTCTGGACAACTTAATTAACCACTGTAACTCTCATTCTATCGAATGTTAAAGAAACAGTACACCTCCTCATAGTGATGATTTGGTCACTTTATCTTAACTCACTTCAGAATTCCTTGGGCTTCCCAGGTGGCACCATAGTAAAGAGTCCATGGGCCAACACAGGAGATGCAAGAGACACAGGTTCAGTCCCTGTGTTGAGGAGATCCCCTGGGCAAGGAAATGGCAATCTGCTTAGTATTCTTCCCTGGAAAATTTCAAGGACAGAGGAACCTGGTATGTCGCAAAGAATCAGACATGACCGAGTGCACACGGAGAATCCTTTATTGTAAGATGTGTCATTGTTTGGAAAAATTGAAAAGAATATTTGATTACATTTAGGATTACCTCATGTTGTGACCTTTTAATCCTTCCCAAAGTAAACCAGCATCACTATGAACAAGGCTAGTGGAGGTGATGGAATTCCAGCCGAGACATTTCAAACCCTGAAAGATGACACTATGAAAGTGCTGCACTCAATATGCATCATCAAAAAACAAGAGAATTCAAAAAAAAAAAAAAATCTGCTTCATTGTCTATGCTAAAGCCTTTGTGTGGATCACAACAAACTGGAAAATTCTTAAAGAGATAGGAATACCAGAGCACCTTACCTGCCTCTTAAGAAACCTGTAGGCAGGTCAAGAAGCAACAGCTAGAACCGGACATGGAACAACGGACTAGTTCCAAATTGGAAAAGGAGTATGTCATGGCTGTATATTGTCACCCTGCTTATTTAACTTATATGCAGAGTACATCATGAGAAACGCTGGGCTGGATGAAGCACAAGCTGGAATCAAGATTGACGGGAGAAATAACAATAACCTCAGATATGCAGATAACACTACCCTTACGGCAGAAAGTGAAGAGGAACTAAAAAGCCTCTTGATGAAAGTGAAAGAGGAGGGTGAAAACGCTGACTTAAAACATAACATTCAAAAAAGTGAAGACCATGGCGTCCAGTCCCATCACTTGATGGCAAAGATGGGAAAACAACAGGAACAGTGACAGACTTTATTTTCTTAGGCTCCAAAACAGTGATTATAGCCATGAAACTAAAAAAGGCTTGCTCCCTGGAAGAAAAGCTATGACTAAACTAGACAGCATAATGAAAAGCAGAGACGTTACTTTGCCACCAAAGGTCATCCAGTCGAAGCTGTGGTTTTTCCCGTGGTCATGTATGGATGTGAGAGTTGGAACATAAAGAAGGCTGAGCGCCGAAGAATTGATGCTTCTGAACTGTGGTGTTGGAGAGGACTCTTGAGAGTCGGTGAGGACAGGGAGGCCTGGCGTGCTGCAGTCCACGGGGCCACAAAGAGTCAGACACCACTGAGCGACTGAACAACAAAGCTAAACCGCACGTGACTCTGATCCCTGGGTCGGGAATACCCCCTGGCAACCCAGCCCAGTGTTGTCATCTGGAGAGTCCCCGCGGACAGAGGGGCCTGGCGGGCGACAGCCCATAGGGTGGCAGAGAGTCAGACGCAACTGAGGCAACTGGACGTGCATGCAAGCTAAACTAAAATGACAGCTGAGAGGTTAGCATGCTAGGAACTCATAACGCTGGGAATGAGAGCGGAGCAGTGAGAATTATTCCAGCAAACATTTAAGAGGTGAAGAGATGGAGGAGTGGCACCTGCAAGTGAGAACCCAGGCAGCCGCAGCGCGCCTGGTGGCGGGGGTGCCAGAAGGAAGCCGGCCAGTTTACCTGACCAAACGCCTGGGAGCTGGTCTTTAACACCAGTCGCCCTGACAGAGGAAGGGCCGGGAGGGCAGGGAGAGACGGCTGAAGGCGCAGGCCCCGCAGAGGCCAGGAGGCCTTCCCGCCAGCGCCCCTCTGCGCCCCGGCAGCCAGCGGCTCCCCGCTGGGCTCCGGGAGAGGGGGCGATGGCTTTCCTGCGGAGACGGGGCAGGCAGGGTCCCCATGGAGGAGCAACGGACATGGAGAAGGGAGTGGTTCCTGGACCTGAAAAGCCGGGGCTTGGATACAAGCTCACACACTGAACTAGGGCGCGCTTAGACTCAGCCCTCCGCAGCACAGACACCAGAGAATTTTCGGTTAGGGTAACTGAACCGTTCCACGCTGACCTTTGAGTGACCCTCAGTGAAATAACTGGCTTTCTATACAAATCATCGGACGACATTCCCATCTATCCTTAAACAGAACTTCTCACTAGGATTTTAGTGGCAAACGAGTGATTGGAAAGTTAAAGATTATCAGACACCTGAATAAAATATCCAATGTGAAAGATGACGCAAGCAGAAATCAAAACAAGGATAAAAGACAATGAAAAAGAAAATCAACACAGCACACAAGATGTTCAGAGAGATATAATTCTTCTAAAACTAAAAAAGAAAAAAAAAGATTCAATGGAAAAAAAATAAAGACTGGCTTAATTTTTTTTTTAAAAAAAGAACTCCTGAAAATTAAAGATTTTATAACTAATTTTTTTTAATAAAAGCAGAGATGGAAGCTAAAGTTGGGAAATCCAGGAACACAGACTAAAATGTAATATGATACAGTATATAGGAAATATATAACTAAATAAGAGAACTTCACCCTGCTTTCTAACATCTAATAAGAATTCCAGGAATCCTGAATACAGATATTATAAAGAAATAATATTACGTTTCCTTGAAGTAGTTTTCTAGAAAGAGAGTGCATAAGAATGTCCAGAACAATAAGTAAGAAACACCACTAGAAATTTTATCAAGAGGTTAAGGCAAGACTCTGAAAGTTTATAAGATAGCACACACACACACACACACACACACACACACACGGCCCTTATAAAATAGCAGGCGTTACCTGACACCAGCGAGACAAGAATATTAAATGACAGCAAAGCTAAGCCTCTCGACTTCTGATGTAAAATCATCGTTAGTCTAGAATTCCACACTAACTGTATCAGTCTTCACGGCAAACAAGAGAATAAACCCTGTAGGCTAAGGAAAAAATGACTTTCTTAAAGGACGATAGATGGCTCACTCAATCATTAGGAGGGCTGCAGAAACAAGCTCAAGATCAGGGTTCCAGTATCGAGGCCCAGAACTCCACTGCAGAACCACGCTGATGGAAAAACCGTTTTATTTTATCCTCCCACCATCATTCACTGCAACCCCTCCTGCCATGAGCACCAATGACACAGTCACCCTTGAAAGCCACATGTCTCTGAACCTTCAGCAGCAAAATGATTGCCGCCCACAAAACGCAAGCTGCCTGCTTCTGAATGTAACCCTGTACTGGTTTGTCTGATAAGATGAACCCACATCAGTGTACCATTCCTGCACAGGAAGTTGGTGAAAGTATTCTGAATTGTACCTTGTAGAATTCATAGAATGGGAAATCATAAAAATATAAGGAGGATTTCTGAGACACACTCAATAGTCACTAGTCCAACCAAAAGAGCGACGTGTACAGCTCCATCAAGTTATCGATCAAGTGTGAGGATAGAATAAAAACATTTTCAGACATGAAGGGAATTGAAATAAAATGTCATCACCCTTCATTAGGGAGACTCATCTTCCAGCATAAAGGAATAAACCAAGAATAAAGGAGTACACAGCATCCATCCCAGATACAGGATCTAACACTGAGAAAGAATGAAGGGCGTTACAGAACACGTCTTCATGGGGTTTAAGTGTAACTAGCTGAGGCTGGAGAAGGATATGGAGAGAAAGGAAGGAGGCTTGCAAGCACAAAAAAAGTTAAAAAATTGATTTATTATCTCTTGCATTTTAACATTTGAAAAAGTATTGGTAAGTGTTTGACAGCTTTATTGGTGCTTTTGAAAGATATGAAAGAGAAACAAAAGCAATAATACAAGTGCTAAAATGATAGAGTAAATTTGAGAAAGAAGAAACAATATACTACTATGCTCAGTAGTAAATAATTTTCAACCATCCAGTAACATGGAGCCTAAGTACTGAGTTAATTAAATATACGCTAAATCACACTGAGAGAACAGTGCGAGAGAACACATGTACGTGTGGAAAGGGGTATCTTAAGAGTGATAAACTCTGAGTTACCAAACCGGAAGTCTAAAAACACTAAGATTGAAAAATTAATAGACAGCATCAATATTTAAAGATGTTGGAAAACTGTAGAAGATATCTACAAGATATCTGTGAAAGAGCTGAAGTTGACACATTAGGTGCGCAAGACTTAAGAATGAAGAATGGGACAGGAGTCCTTATTTTATTCAAAATATGCCCTTTCGTCCTTTTTGATTTTTAACTATGTGAGTGAAATACACTGATAAATGTGGACTTTTTAAAAGAAAACTGTCTTGGTAAATTATGGGGTAGAAAGTGGGATCTCAAGAGCCTGGATAACAGATATCAAAACTTTAAAAAAAAAAAAAAGGACGAATAGCTTTGCATAAGAGAAGATAACCCATTTGAAGTTCCAAGGAAATCCAAGGAAAAATGAAAGTAAAGAGAAGAGGACAGTAGAGAGAAGTACTAAGCAGTAGCTGGCAAAACGGAAGCAATCTACGCCACACATTATATAATTCTTTCCCATGACACTGCAAAGCCATCAGTATCACATTCTAAACTCAGAGACCAGTGAGTGATCTCTGACAAAAAAAATTTTTTTAAACATGAAGAAGGAATTATTCTTTCAAATTATTCTTTCATTTGAAATGAAATGATGAGAGACCCAATAGACTCAATTAGTCCTTAGAACACAAGGTCATTGAAAATGAACAGATATATTAGAAATAGTTTAGATTTAGAGATTTGATTTTTCCTAGAACTTGAGAGGCAGCAAAGTATCCTGATTTATTGTGGGTTATACACAAAACAATGCATCTGATAGACTTAGCACAATGGTGGCATATTCAGTAGAAGGTAGAGGTGATATATAATCTCACACACTCCTCACAACAACCCTTCAAGGTAGGCAGTACTAACTGCACATTTCCTAAGGAGGAAGAAGCTCACAGACACTGTTTTCTCAAGATCACACAGCCCAGTGCCTCCCGAAGGTCTTCACTCACACGAGCAGAACCACCGAGTTCATCCTAAGGTGGAGCTGAAACCGTACACACGGATCAGATCTCTAGCATCTTACCCTCTGTCTACTATTTTTAGACAGTGTGGCAAAAAGATGAGAAAATATATGCTCTTTCACTTTGGATTCTAAGATACTCTAAACTATTCTTAAACAGATTGAATGGGAAAAACTGTAGGAGGGGAAATGATTGTGATAAGGCAGAGAAATTTTTAAACATGTCCATATTTTACGTAGGAGAGCTGTTTTATTTTTTAAGATATCCTTTTGTGGGAGGGTAACTTCTATCTTTAATCTGCTTTAAGAAGCTCATTGCCCCAATAATGTAATATAGTAGATCATGTATGTTATCCTGGACTCTGGTAGGAGTACTAGATCTTCAACTACAGAAAGTCTAAAAATAGCAACTAAAATTAATTAATTAAAAATGCCCATTCAAGGACTTTGTTTAGAAAGATGCTGTAAAATCTATCTGAACGAACATGATTCATCAAAGCTACCAATTATTGGCAAACAGGTTGAGTAGGTGAGAGTGCTGATAGGAACCTTTAGCTTTCCACCATCCCAATTTACTACATTTTTCCCATTAGTTGAAAATATTTTGTCCTATGGCTTAAGAGTTCACTCTTTTCTCTCTGATTATTTACCAACCATTCATCTCTGCATGAATGGGTTCCATTCATTTCTGCAGTGATGTATCTAAAACTTCGCAGAGGATCCATGTCACAAATCTACTGGACTCTAAAGCACCAAAGCCTCTAAGCACTAACCAGGGAATAAAACTAGGGAAAACAGGAGAAGAGGTGGAAATTGTGATGAACTATGAAATGCATGTCCTTTAAAAGTATTTCTGTACCAGTCAACAGATTCTTGCCAGTCTTCTTTGTTCTATGGTCTACCAGATGGTAACTTATCAAAAGTGCCCTATATCACACCTTTTTCAAAATCAGAGTGTCGTCATCCTCCGCAGTTGCCACTGATGCCTCAAAGGTCATCTACAAGGATTCAGCAAGCTCTTTCATTCCCTGGAGGTGTGCTAAGTCCCAGCTATGTCCCAGGCACTGTACTGGCCACCAGGGGAATAGCAGGGAGACCAGCAGGCATAGCACCTGGAGTTTAGATAGAAAAGGAATCACTGGAACGTCTACAAACAAATGTATACTCACAGGTTATAGCATTCACTGCCTCGCAGGGTACGACGAGAGAATATAAAAGGACTCTCGATTTGTCTGAGGCTGCCTGGTCTTCAAGGTCATATTTCATCTACTAGGAGACCTGAGCTCATTTAGATCTGTTAGGTGCCGCTTCATAAAATCCTCACCCATATAGATTTAAATTCTCCTGTCACCAATATTTGTTTTACCTTCCTACGGTTTGAAGATCATTCTATTTGACAGAGAAGACAAAAGCAAAACACAAGTTGAGGGTTTCTGCTTCTCTGTATTACTCATCAATATTGTAATGTTGGCCCTAATCAACACACTGTTACTTATTGATCTTTTTCCTCAAATGCAGCTTTTTAAAAATGCATTCCTGACAGTCTTTGCAAGCTTCTTCTAGTCTAAGATCAATTTGGATTTTAAACTTTTTGACTCTATTCTTAACAAGCAGCTTAGTTTAGGAAAAAGACAGCTTTGGCTCAGTTGTGAATCCTTAACAAACACTAACAAGTTATTTTATCAGAACTAAATAACTTTCTCTCTCAGCTTCAGCTTCTTCATTTTTTTTTGTTTTGTTTTTTGCTAATGAATCATTATTTTCTGTTTATTTTTTGTTTATTTTAGAAGATGGAAATGATAGTAGACAAAAAGCAAATTCAAGCAATTTTCTTATTCCAGTTCAAAATGGGTCATAAAAGAGTGGAGACAACTCACAACATCAACAGTGCATTTGACCTAGGAACCAATGAACATGCAGTACAGTGGCGGTTCAAGAAGTTTTGCAAAGGAGATGAGAGCCTTGATGGTAAGGAGCACAGTGGCCAGTCATCAAAAGCTTACAGTGACTATTGGGAACCATCATCAAAGATGATCCTCTTATAGCTACATAAGAAGTTGCTGGAGAATTCTCAGCTTCTTCATTTAAAAATGAGAAGAAGAATTCATTTCGGTGGTCAGTATTAAAGTAGATCCTGGGAGCAAAACACCTAGCACACTGCTTGGCACACAGCAGGGAACACCGGACCATGAAGCACACGGCTCACATCAGGCTTGTCCTCACCGCTCCTGCGGGCTTCTTAGGGACAAAAACCGAGCTTTCCACTTCTTTTCTCTCCCACATGATGTCTAAGGCCCATAAAGAGAGCAGGCGGGTGTGTTGGTCATTAATAACCTTGGTGAAAAGCTTAAAAGGGATTCCACAGTTGAAGATACTTTTAAGTTTACCAAAGAATAATAGCTTTCATCTTGTAAATACTAAATTGCATGCTTCCTTTCTGATTAAACACAGTTTATTTACAACTAATTGTCACTTAATGGCTTCTGCTCCAATAAATGTTCACACACTGTGTTTAAGGCTTACACTTCTATTGAGCCCCGCTCTAATGGAACATATATCCTGCCTGGTGAGGGCTTATCTCTTCGTACCAAACAACCTTCTGCCTGAATTTTTCACTGAATAAGTCAGTGTTCTGTTATTTTGATTCCTGCTGAGCAAAAGTAAATTTCATCAAACACCATTAGAAATGAGGCACAGAAAAGAAAATCTCGTCCTACATATAACAGACTGCCTATGACAATGAATGCCTAACTCCAGGTAGTTACACCAAGGAAGAAAGAAGGGGCCTTTCACTATTCCAGTTATTGAAGCGCTAGTGTAGACATGTTAGCTGTTTACAGGCAAGCCTCACTTTACAAAAGAGAAAAGCAAGCAGTTTCCATTTTATGAATCAGTTGAGTTCTAGCAGTTCAGTCCAGCAAATAATTCACTTGGAGTATCAGAACAAGGCTATGTTCTGAACCCTGCTCAATGTTACAGAGGCCGCCTGGGCGGGGGGGGCATTTGGGGGAGAAGGGACATGTGTACACTAAGGTGAGGGCCTTCTCTGTCCACCTGAAGTTATCACAACATTGATGGCATTTACACCCCAATACAAAATAAAGACTGAAAAAAAAAGAATGAAACCATGTTCTATTTGTTAGCTAAGTTAAACTTCTCTAGGCCCCTGTCTTGGGCTTCCCAGTTAGCTCAGTGGGAAAGAATCCACCTGCAATGCAGGAGTCATAGCAGACGCAGGTTCAATCCTTGGGTTAGGAAGATCCCCTGGAGGAGGGCAAGGCAACCCAATATTCTTGCCTGGAAAATCTCATGCACAGAGGAGCCTGGAGGGCTATGGTCTACTGGATCGCAGAGTTGGACATGACCGAAGTGACTTAGCATGCACACATGCACACAAAAAGGCTTATTTTTTTTTTTTTTCATTTATTTTTATTAGTTGGAGGCTAATTACTTTACAATATTGTAGTGGTTTTTGCCATACATTGACATGAATCAGCCATGGATTTACATGTGTTCCCCATCCCGATCCCCCCTCCTGCCTCCCTCCCCACCCCATCCCTCTGGGTCTTCCCAGTGCACCAGCCCCGAGCGCTTGTCTCATGCATCCAGCCTGGGCTGGTGATCTGTTTCACCCTTGATAGTATACTTATTTCAGTGCTGTTCTCTCTGAATATCCCATCCTCGCCTTCTCCCAGACTCCCAAAGTCTGTTCTGTACAACTGTGTCTCTTTCTGTTTTGCATATAGAGTTATCGTTACCATCTTTTTAAATTCCATATATATGCTTAGTATACTGTATTGGTCTTTATCTTTCTGGCTTACTTCACTCTGTATAATGGGCTCCAGTTTCATCCATCTCATTAGAACTGATTCAAATTAATTCTTTCTAATGGCTGAGTAATATTCACGTTTCTCCAAAGAAGACATACAGATGGCTAACAAACACATGAAAAGATGCTCAACATCACTCATTATCAGACAAATGCAAACCAAAACCTCAGTGAGGTACCATGACACGTCAGTCAGGATGGCTGCTATCCAAAAGTCTACAAGCAATAAATGCTGGAGAGGGTGTGGAGAAAAGGGAACCCTCTTACACTGTTGGTGGGAATGCAAACTAGTACAACCGCTATGGAGAACAGTGTGGAGAGTCCTTAAAAAACTGGAAATAGAACTGCCGTACGACCCAGCAATCCCACTTCTGGGCATACACACCAAGGAAACCAGATCTGAAAGAGACACGTGCACCCCAATGTTCATCGCAGCACTGTTTATAATAGCCAGGACATGGAAGCAGCCTAGATGCCCATCAGCAGATGAATGGATAAGGAAGCTGTGGTACATATACACAAAGGCTCATCTTAAAGATACAGATAAGCCCGTTTTCTCCTCACACCCTGCCACATGTTTCTGTGATGATGACCAGAGTCCTGCCGCAGTAGATTCTGTGGACACTCTGCCCAGACCCCTTCTAGTCCCTTCCACAGCCCCCGTGTGCCCCAGCTAGGACTGCAGTGTCCTTTGCTTCCAGCACCATACATGGGGCTCCTTTTGGAGAGCTCTGTGTGGCTTGCTGACCCTGCTACTATAGACTTAAAATATCTCAGTGCAACTTTAAATGTTATTTCTAAAAAGGGATGAATTTCTACTTTAACATTAGATTCTAAAAGTGCTTTTAACTTTCTAATGCAAAGGCTATCCACGCTGGTACCAAAGAGATTCCCTCACCCACAGAATAACAGTGACAACAACTCTATCTGTGACCTGAACCACCAGATATTCCTACACTGTTGCCTTTAGGATCAATGCTATGGATTCCTCAGAAGCACCTGAATCTGGAGTTGTAGAAACGATGTACACACAAACATGCACACAGATATTTTAGGACCTCATTCAACTCCAATGCTTAAACAAGTGGATATCTTATAAAAGGCACTCAACCCATGTTTGATAAATTACAGAATAAATGACCGAATGAGTAAACAAACTAATGGATTTAACAGACCTCTACTGAATGCATTTCATGTACCACGCACTGGATTAGGTTCTAAGACTGCGCAGTCAGCAGACCATTCATAGATTCTGCCCTTATGGAGTTTGCACTGTGGTGAGGAAGGAAGACTGACACATTCTGCGTGCACACACACACACACACACACACACACACACACAGAAAGCCAAATGAGTTCTGTAAGGGGATATGGTTTGTGGGGATAAAAAAGATCCAACATGGAGCCCACAACAAAGGCAACAGTAAAAGAGTAGGCAAACCTCATACCCGCTTTGGTACTCCCCCCAGTGGCTCCTGAAGCTACGGACACCAGCTCATATGTATGTATCACTATGTATGCCAAGGGTGGTCAGCATTCCCGGTAAGACATCAAAATCTATGTGTTTACAAAGAGAATTCTATTTTCAGGAAACTCTTTAACTCGCTAAATATCAAATATTCATGCACAGTAAGGAGTCATAGTCTCTCACCAGTTTCACAACCTATCTTTATGGTTCACTTAGGGTAAGATGGATCTGTATTGCAATTAAATAATAATGTAGCAAATTGTTAAGAGCCAAGAATGAGAGGAAGATTGTAATGAGTTTCAGCAAAGGTTGAGAGAATTTGGCTCCCTTCACAAGATGCATGTTTTCCTCACTCTTCCGAAAGTATGAGCAACCCCACACTATGGATAACATGCTACTATCAGCCTGAAGATAAATGCTAGCTTATGGAATTATGTTAATTTTTCCTGACAGAATAAGGAATCCAGTTGAATTCTATTAACTGTTTGCTTACTTTAGTAAAAACAGTATTTACTATGTTTCTATGGGAACTTGCTGCAACTCCCTGCAGCTGTGCTGGCAGGCCTATAACCAGTTCTGCTCATTCTTAGAATACTTCCTAGATTTGAGAGAGTCACATGACAGCTAAGATAAGGACAGCATCTACACAGCCACATCTCTGCTGCTGCAGGAGGCGGAGCGGTTAAGTAAACTCCTCTATAAACTTACCAGGAAAAAAATAACAACAAGGTAGAAGGCAACATGCTAAATACAGCATGATAAATAAATACAACATGATAAGGAATGAACTTTACATCTAGAAACTGTATATTGAAGCTACAACAATTTTTTTCTCATATTTTAGACCAAAATTACTCGATGCATTGGTCCAAAAGCATAAAACATTGCCACCAACATGCTGTCAGTCTTCATGGAGGTGCTGGAAAAAATAACCTATTTTTGACACATCAGAGGTAGTCATTACTTATACACGGGGGAAAAAAGGAAAAGGTAGAAGAAAATCTTTAGCCAACTCTGACATTGAGTCTGCCCGGTATGGTCGTCCACTGCGTCTGGTGCTCACTGGGTCTTCAATCACACAGGAAGCGTGGGTGACAGGGAATCTGATGTGGTACCAACGGCCGGCAACGCCAGTAAACTCTGGGTTAAGCTGGCTTGGCCACTTAAGAGGTGTGCAATACTGAGGCCTTCACACTGAGTGTGACCCTCCTCATCTACAAGAGGAGTGAGAATGCTACTTTACAGGTTGCTCTCTGCTTAGTTGCCCAGTCATGTCTGACTCTTGCAACCCCACAAACTGTAGCCTGCCAGGCTCCTCTGTCCATGAGATTCTCCAGGCAAGAATATTGGAGTGGGTTGCCACTTCCTTCTCCAGTGTATTTTCCTAACCCAGGGACCAAACGCAGGTCTCCTGCATTGCAGTCAGACTCTCTACTGACTGAGCTATGAGGGAAGCCCTTTACATATTGTTAAGAGGGCTAAATGTGCTTATACATGTACAAGTTTAAGAGGGTTAAATGTGATTACACATGCACAAGTTTTTTCATGGTCACATGGCTGCTATTTAATAAATGTTCAAATAAATATATGGTTGTCATCATCTCACCACTAAGGAATGAAGAGTGGAGATCTGTACAATTACAGTGACTCCTTGGGGTACAATCACTAAATGTTTCCCTCCTCCCTCCTCTAGTTCACTTCCAAATTAGAGAAGGGTTTGGCATCCTCCTCACCCTACGGGGATTTAATGCTCAGGTCCAGTTGTCCGCAGCCTCTCACATGTGACATCCACTCTTCCCTTTTGGACCCCATGTACCTCCAGGCAAAGACCCATAAAGCTTTATTCTGATCATATCATTCTATTTCTCTACAGCCTCCAGTGACTCCCAAGTGCCCACAGCAAATGTTCAAATTCTAAGCTAGGACACTGTAGATCCTCCACTCTCAATATACGCATGTAGGTGGAATAAGAATAGAAAAATCTATAATTAAAATGATTATCAAAATCT
The DNA here is from genome assembly GCF_963930625.1 of Muntiacus reevesi. Lineage (NCBI taxonomy): Eukaryota > Metazoa > Chordata > Mammalia > Artiodactyla > Cervidae > Muntiacus > Muntiacus reevesi. The sequence continues at coordinate 2,372,262 of NC_089269.1, forward strand.
ACTACTTAATGTAAATTATAAACCACAGTACAATAATCTAAACAGACTGAGAACCTGTTATATAAATATATAGTGAGTCAGTAGCAGATGTCTTTGAATCCTGCTCTCGCAGAACTCTAGATTGTCTCTAAAGTATCATGAGCATTATGCCCTCTTACGACAAGTAGAGGGGTTATGCTGGGCTGCATAGCAAGATGGCATGAATAAACTGGTGACTTGTAGAGACTCAGATAGAAGAATACCAATAATAACAGCAACTATTCAATAAGGCCTTTCTCGTACAACCTATTAGAAATAGCAATTCCGGAGAAGCAGGGGTGGAGGGCAAAGGCACTAAGGAGGGAGAGACCACGTAACGAAACATATTACTGATGGGACTGCAGCTTTGGAGCGCGGTCCACTGACTGCTCAGGCCCGTGGGATAGCAGCCTTAGAGAAGCTGTGTTTCCAAAGACCCCACGAGAAAAGAACAAGAAAGAATGTTCTGGGGCTTCCCTGGCGGCTCAGTGGTAAAGAATCCATCTGCCAACTCAGGAGGCATGAGTTCCATCCCTGGTCCCAGAAGATCCCACACGCCACCGCGGAGCCACTAAGCCCAGGCACTGGGACTCCTGAGCCTGTGCTCTGGAGCCCGGGGTCACAATTACGGAGCGTGTGTGCACAGCCGATGCAGCCCGCGTGCCCCGGAGCCCCGGCCACACGCAAGAGAAGCCCAGGATCGGCGACTGGAGAGGAGCCCCCGCCACAACTGTAGAAAGCCGGCGGGCAGCCGTGAAAATCCAGCACAGCCAAAATAAATAAATAAAATGCTTTTAAAAAGAAGGAACTTGTTCACTGGTTCCTTCCTGACTCCGATTCCTTGAAGAGCCAATGTTCACACCACGGGAAATTAATTCCCCACATCTTGGGGGCATCCTGCTCCTTCAGCAAATGCTGAGGAGGCCGGACTCTGTGCCCATCACCTTGGTGCTTTGAGGCAGGAGCTGGTGCAAGAAGCCAGATCCTTGTTTGAGGTAGTGGACGTCACGGGCATCATAGCGTTGGTCATTGAAACAATGGAGTTTTACCACAGCAGGTGGCTAAGTGAGGTCCACGTCACGTCACTCATAGACTCCCTTCTACGTCTGTTCAGAATTAAATGGATTATTGTCTGATACTGCTCATGAAATATAAAGATAATGCAAGAGGAAGCAGATGGGGCAGGAAAAACCCTCAGCCACTCAGCGGATCTGACACCTGCGGAAGGAAGGAGGGGAGGGAGCAGGATTGGGTCAGGAGAGCCTTGCGCCCTGAGGCAGTCTGACAAAGCCCAAGTAGAGTCCCATAGGATGCTCTGGAGCAAAGGCACTCAAGAGAGGAGCTCCGCATTAGGCAGAAATGACCAAGCACGGGTACCCCACCACGTTCAGTGAAGTGTTGAAAGCTACTGAGGATGATGGTGACCTTGGCCCAAGGCCATGGTCGATCCCAAAGGCGCCAGAATTGGTTGCTGCTTGATAACTACATCTCAGAGCTTAAAAATAAGTCCCTTCTTGAAGGGAAAGACAAGCAGGGCCTCTGTCAGACCCTCACACCCACAGAAACCTTGCCTCAAGAGCAGCAAGGTTAAGAGAATTTAATGAGACTGATCCCCTAATTGTAAAATTCAAGGCATGGTTTTCTTGTTTGACCTTTCTGATTTGGACATTGTTAACCAACCCTTCTAGCTAATCCTGACTGATACCCAGTATATATATTATTGCATAGTAGTAACCTTGGCAAGCAAAAGAAAAAAATGGCTGAAATTATTTAGAGGCCATTTCAAAATAAAATCCAGAGATATGCATAGCTAAAGAACCAAACGTTGTCATTCTCTTTAGACCACTTCAGCAACACAGAGCAGGTGGTAGACAGGAACCTGTTCCAAGATGAGTAATGGTGATGAATGGCAGGACTGACTGATGAGGGGTAAAAAAAAAACCACCTAATTTGCACAGAAGTTAGTCTTTGTTGTTACTGAGAAAGACCAAATAAGTCTGTAAATACTTGGCATATAAAACATTAAGGAAGAAAACAGCATTTGTAGAAATACAAGAGATGTCAGGCAATGGAAATCTTCTAAAAATAAATATTCTTTTGTTGAATGGCAAGAAAAAAAAACTTTCTGACCTAAAGAAGCTTATGAAATTTTATTTAAAAGTAGACTAGAAAGAAACTCTGGTTACAGTATACAATTTTGTGCCATTCCATAGGGGAATCAACTTATTGGATTTTTCCCATTTCTTGTTTATCTCCTTCTGTGTCTATATCACCACTTTCCAGAGACTTTATTAGTGCTCTTGGCAACTCTGGGCACAAATGGATAACTAATGATTTCCCTGTGGAAGGGTCAAATATTCTGGGAGAGAAAGCTGAACTGGAATTTTTCAGGCAACTACCATATCCTCTTCCAATGGGGCAGCTGGTCTGCTGGCGAGAAGTACAGAAAGTTCCCTACTGAAGAGTAGGCTGTGTTCTAAAAGCAGCAAAGTAAAAACTCATGCATTCCAGTTCCCATAGAAAATGTAACCATTAACAATTAACTGTCATAGGGGAGAACTGCCTGAATCAAGTCTGTGTAACTCCTACGCTACCAGAAGTGCGGGGATTGCAAGAGATGGCGCTCGTGGCAAGGGACCTGCCTGCCAACACAGGAGACGCAAGAGAGGCGGGTGTGATCCAGGGGAGGAGATGCCAACCCACTCCAGGGTTCTTGTCTGGAAATTCCATGGACAGAGGAGCCTGGAGGACTGCAGTCCAAGGGGCTGCAAAGAGCCAACACAGCTTAAGAACTGAGCACTGCTAGAAGTGTGGTGATAACTAGCCTCCTGTGCACTTGCATCAAGCCTAAACACCCGCGGCTACGGGGAAATGAATTACAAACAGACAGGACGTCAGAAAGACAAAGCTGTCTTGCTACAGCAATAAAAGTGGACACCCTCTCAGTTCTTGCAGCTTCAGTAGGACAAGTGGAGGAGGAGAGCTATCCTATACTACTATAAACAGCCAGGGCTGGCTACGTGGGCATACAATTTACATAGCCACACAGGGCCCTGTTCTTAGAAGAACCCTGTCTTTGATTTAAGGCTCTGCTATCAACATCCCTTGAAGTTTTTAAGAGTTTTTGAACAAGGGGCCAGTATTTTATTTTGCACTGGACTCCACACTGGCTCCACAAATGATGCAGCCAGTTATGTTAGCACTACCCTACAATTAGCCAAGTGAATTTCCGTGTGTTACCCGGGCCTCACTCTACTCTTACGAATGCCGGTGAGAAGGTAAGGCATGTCCCACTGCCTCTGTCTTGCTGCAGTTGATGTTGTTCAGCTGCCAAGTCATGTTGGACTCTCGGCCACCCCATGGACCGCAGCACTCCAGGCTCCTCTGTCCTCCACCGGCTCCCAGAGTTTGCTCAAATTCATGCCCAATGACTCGGTGATGCTTTCTAATCATCTCATCCTCTGCTGCCCACTTCCCCTTTCGCCTTCGATCTTTACCAGCATCGTCTCTGTCTTGTGATTGATTGTTAGTCACTCAGTCATGTCCAACTCTTTGTCATCCCATGGAATGTAGCCCGCCAGGCTCCTCTGTCCATGGAATTCTCCAGGCAAGAAAACTGGAGTGGGTTGCCATTCCCTTCTCCAGGGAAACTTCCCAACCCAGGGCTCGAACCCGGGTCTCCCACACTGCAGGCAGATTCTTTACCATCTGAGCCACCAGGGAAGTTCTGTCTTACAGCTATGGACATGGGGTCTCAAAGGAAATAAGGCTTTCGTTTCACAAAGTTAAATACATGATAGAGCTAAGACCTAAACCTGTGAACTCAAGACTTCAAGGGAATAGCTCTTTCCATTAGCCAGCACTGCCTCCAGACATCCTGACCCGTGGTTCATCAACAGAACAAGATAATATACGGGGTTGGGCAGGGTGAAAATAACCTCCTCTTCTCAGTAGATTTACATCACTGGTATTACTTTACCTCAAATTCTTTCTCTGTAAGTGACAAGATCTTGCTCTTTTTTGACAAGTTCAAGTTCTTTGTATTTCAATTTCTTATAGACCTTGAAATTTGGCTATTCAGTCGTCATCTAGATTCCACAGATCTTTGTGTATAAATGTCTTTTCTCTAATAGGCAGGGTTATATCTGGGTTTCTTGCGCTTGTTTGACCCTTGACAGTACACAGAAATGATCTATGGTTTTGCTAGCTGAGTGTGTGGGGTTTCTTGTAACTTTTTCTTAGCTTTATATAGTAAGAAGGGGAGTTCTAATTAGGAATCCCATGAGGCATAGCTGAAAGATGTTGAATAGCATGTGATAAAGTGCATCTATCCCTGCTAGAAAATGCCTAGGGCTATCAGATAAGGAAAAGGAGTAGCAATGAAAGATAGCAGGTTATGAGGATTACAGAAATCCCTTGAAGATATACAACGTGGCAGGAATGACCAAGGCTTCCTCACTTTGTACAACAGATCTGAAAACAGGAAATTTCTCAAGTCTTCCATTTTTAAGTATAAAAGCAGGCTTAAAACTCCTGATGACAAAAAGGTTATTTTTCTCTCTAAGGTGCTTAATACAGACAGAATCATATCTAACTCGCAAGGTCTTTGGTCTTGGAAGATGATAACAGCAGTCCTAAAGGAGAATATGACTAAGCATCAAGGCTGAAGGCAAGTGAGATATTTAGTATACTATACTATATGAGAGAACTAGAAAAATCATTATAAAAATTATATACCAATACTACTCCTCAGTTCCAGAAAACTAGTGAGTGTAAAAACATTTAGCTTAATACATTCTAAATCTCAGTACCATGTACACGGTACACAGTCCAGAGGAAAAAGCTGGAGCTCTTGAGTCGTGCAGACACAGGACAGATTCCCAGTATACTTATCTCGTAGTTCTGTGAGCTAGGACAATTTATCCAACCTCAATGCACTGTTCTGACTTGATAAGAAAAGGGGAGACAATAACACCAACCTAAGTTTGCTGGAAATAATAAACCCTATTTCACAGTGCTTGACACAGAGTCTGTGTTCAAAAGGCGGAGCTGTTGTTCTTATTTATTCCACTCCAAGAAAATGGCAGCCCACTCCAGTACCCTTGCCGGGAAAATCCCATGGACAGAGGAGCCTGGCGGGCTACAGTCCATGGGGTTGCAAGAGTCAAACACAACTTAGAACTAAACCACCACCAACCACCAACCACGTTTACTCAGAACACTTGGCTTGCCTGGGAGACGTTCTTTCCCATTCTGAGATGCTGCCTTGCCTAGCAGCACAGAATCTATCATTGCCAATGGCAGAAGAGAGAGGCAGATCCTCCATTTCCAGGTAACAGAATCTTAAAACTAGAGTGGAGGGAAATACAGTCCTCTTTGTATGTTTGCTCAAGTTCTGGCACTCCAACACAAAAAATACATTTAAAATTATTCTGCCACATCCTCCTTGTCATCCATCACGGCTCCCAGCTGAACACTGGCATGGCCAGATTCCAAGACCAACTTTATTTTCATAGGATCTGTTATTTAAGACACCAGCGTGCATTACAAGAGGGGAAGCATTTTCGTGCTCTGATTACAAGCTGCTTCCGAAACAGAGTCATTTTGTGTAAGCTGCAATTAAACATTTACAATTCATTTAAGAGCAGTAAAAGAGACATGGTTTTAAAACATAATTGTGATGTTGGCTTTACAGGGTCTTTCTTTATATCTAAATATTTGCAATCATGTAGTGTTGATACACCTGTAGAAACTACCTCAGGAAGAAGAAAATACTCCGTAATTTTATAAAGAGGCATTCTGAACTTTTTGCTTTTGCCACATTACAAACAATATTTAAAGCATTTTAATATAGTCTAAGGATTGCATGAGTTTTCTGTACTTTGAATTATGATAATTTTTATTTCTATGTGTAAATGGTGACAATCATCATCTTATTTTCCTAAAAGAACTATCACTTTCTGACCATAAGCTGATGACACTGTTTAACGATAGCTTGAGTCACTTTGTGGTTAATTAACACTTAATTCCCAATAATTATAACTAAAGATTTTTCCTTACAGTATAAACTTTAATAATTCTATCAAGTTTCGCTAAATAAAGTTACCACATGTAGGATTTTTGTCCCTTGCTTGCATACTTGGCTGTTAATGTACTATACTGTTTTCAATATACAGAAAAAAACCAGCACAGTGGGACATAAGGACAGACATCACACAGTCAGAACATCCCAACTACGGTGGAGGAATGAGTACGGTGTATAGAAAATCTGTCTTTAAAGAAGCTGAGTTTGTTTTTCAAACAGATGCTGTGAATGAATGTAAGAATAAAACTAGTGCTGACACTGATTTGGGTTTGTGATAATGTGTAATATTTTATGCCTTTACTGTTTGTTGCTTTATTACTAACAGTAATAATGTTTTTTATTAAAAAGAACCTTAAAAGTTTATCACTTTAAGTTTTTATTTAAAACCAGACTCTGACTGCCATCCCTCCTATCCACAGTCAGTTGGGTTGGAGCATGTCAAAATGCAGACAGTAAGCAAGTTAGGCTAACTGAGTATGTAGTATAAATTTTGGACATTTGATATTTTAGAACCCACTTTTTCTTTTGGTCTGCTGATTTCCACGAGATGAATTTTTTTGTAATGCATAAACAACAGCAACTTGAATAATAATTGATTAGAATTTTTCTGTAATGCATAAACAACAGCAACTTGAATAATAATTGATTAGACTTTCACCATCAATGGGGACTCCACTTTTCATTTCATTATGGTAGAAACTGTGTTTTTTTCATGCCTTTACTCCCTCCTCTCCCCCGTATTCAGCATATAACTCTGGCCAATAACAATCAAGTAATGAAGAAGACGGCTAGCTGGTTCAAATGTTAAAGGGCTATCTGAGGGTTCACTGGCCTCATTTGTGCTCTTGATCTATCAAAGGCATTTTTAAAAAAAGAAAGACTGACATCACAGAATTCATAGTTAAAAAACATGGGCTCTATTTCTTGCTTGCTATAGGCTAAATATTCGTGTTCCCCCTAAACTCTCGTGCTGAAATTCTAACGCACGGGGTGATGGCATTGGGGTGGGGCTTCAGTGAGGTGAGTGAGCTGTGAAGCGTGGTTCTCATGAGTGGAACTAGTGCCCTTAGAAGAAGGCCCACTTGACAGAAAACAACAAAGTTCTGTAAAGCAATTATCCTTCAATTAAAAAATAAATAAATTTAAAAAAAGAAGAAGGCCTGAAACAACTCCCTCACCCCTCCCACCATGTGAGGGTGCAAGGAAAAGTCTGGAACCCAGAAGATGGTCGTCACTAGACCATCCTGGCACCTGATCTCAGACTTTCAGCCTTCAGAACTCTGAGAAATAAATCCGTTTCACTCATAAGTCACCCAGCCTAGGGTATTTCGCTATAGCGGCCCAAACACAAAAGACACTGCTCTTGAGACAACGTGAATGTGTTTTTTAAATTAACTTTTGTGGGAGTACGATTGCTTTACAGTGTTGTGTTATTTCCCACTCTACAGCAAGGGACTCAGCTCCATGCACACACATATCCCCTCTTTTTGGATTTCCTTCCCACTTGGGCCACCACAGAGCGCTGAGAATGTGAATATATGCAATGCCACTGAATGTCACATATAAAATTTAAAACAGTAAATTTTATGTTATGTACAATTTACCACAATAAAAAGATGAACTCAAAAAAAAAAATGGATACTGCTATTGAGTTTGCCAGTATTTAACTTCACTTTTCTGAGTCACTTTTTCTTTACTTGAATCTTATAATATGACCAAGTTGAACCAAGATGAACTCCTGTGACCCAGCTTTCCAGACACATTATTCTGATGTAAAAAGGACAGATCCACCCACTGCTTCATCCTCTGGCCTGGTCCTATGTCCATATTTTGAGGCTATAAATATATATATGTATGTATGCATATATATATTTATATATATATATATATATATATATATTCTGCCAGAATGAATGAAAGAAAATCATGAAAGAGACAAATGGGAGAAGGAGTATGACTTCAGTTTTCTCCCCTAATTTTGCATTAGTGAATTGTTAGTTCACATCACAGATCATATGGGCCTTTAAAAGCACCTGTATCAAATGCCTAAGTTAATACACGGGAACTGCCCAAGCTTGGTGAAGTGGTGGCAAAGTCAGGGTGAAGGCTGGGCGCCCATCACCTGTGATAGTTACTGATCTGTAAACGGGTCAGAGTTCTAATGTTAAGGTGACGGTGGGTGAGAGGACTTCGAGAAATCCTGAGAAATGATGTTTAAAGCCGCATTGCTCGGCTTTGTATACTTCCCAGTCATTTCCGTTCCAGCAGCATGCAGAAGTGGGGAAGGAAGAACAGCCTGAATGAAGAGAGGATAAGATGGGTGTCTCAAACACTGAGGTCATCCCGGACGCCTGCAGTTTCTTGTGGCCTCCATAGATGCCATAAACCACCTTCTTAATTCAGTTTTTGGTAGTAACCAGAACATGTGTCAATTAACATGGCTGGGAAAAGCCTGATCTTTAAAAAGTAACCTCACAGAGGCTGGCAGTATACTGAATAACTTACTTATGGTCACACTTAGGCCTGCCTCCGTTTCTTCTCTGTATTTCTCCCTAGTTTCCCCTGCATTGTTTCTGAAACATGTATCTGACCTCTAGCACTTGATTTCTCCTTTGTACCGGCCTACATCACTCAAGATCTCCCCTAAAGTGCCTCAAAGGCTAGAACGGGGGTGGCATTGGTCTAGCAGCCACTCACAGACAGGCACTGCTGGACGTGAAGCGGCCGAGCCGCACCGTCTCAAACGACCAGCAGAAACCCCGAAGGCAGCCGGGCCCGGTTACAGCGAGCAAAGCCAGGACTGAAGCAGAGCGCGGCCGCCGCATGGCCCCAAGGTAAGTGCGTCGCTAGTCCTCAGGGGTCCAGATAGCTGAAGGGAAGTTTAGCTTTCAAGAGCTCGAAAGGTGCAAGAAAACCTTTTCAGAAACAGAAGCTAAAAGATCACAGTCCGTCTGGACATCGGCATTTGATTTCATTTGGATTCTTGTAGAACTTGTTTCACGGTGGCTGTTGTCTTCCCAGGTTATTTCAGATATAAACTGTAATCTGAAGACTGACTGATTGATTCAACTTAAGTTTTAAAAGCGTGTTTACCATAGGTTGCAGAAGTTTATAGTTCCTCATCAACATCTGAGTTCCTCTTCTTCCTGGTCTCAATTCCAGCATGACGTCTCTTTTCTAGTGAGAGTCGGACTGAGAGAAATGGTGGAGAGAGGATACCCCTGGTCCTTCAGCTGCCATCTCGGTCCCCCCGCCAGCAGAGGCAGGCTTTGCGAAAAGACAGGAAGGATGTCAAGACCCAAAGACAAGCACCTCATCCTCTGCAGGGCGAGGGAGATGGAGAGAACAAGGAGATCAGAAGAGGCCCATGTATAAACATAATATGAACTTATAAAACAGCAAAGAAATAAAGACTTAAATAATGAATAGTGTTGGAAGGATGAATCAATATAGGAAAGACATGGAAGGGATGGAAAATCGAAGGGAAGGTTTCAAGTAGTATTAGGAAAGCAAATTGACTGAGATGACTTTACAATTACTAGTTCACTAATCAGAGATTGTTTAAGCGTGTCTCTTAGTTTCCATGGATGTTCAGTTCCTCAGTTGTATCTGACTCTTTGTGACCCTATGGATTTAGCCTGTCAGGCTTCCCTGCCCATGGATTTTTCCAGGCAAGAATACTGAAATGGGTTGCCATTTCCTCCTCCAGGGGATATACCCGACCCAGATATCAAATCCACAGCTCCTGCATCTCCTGAATTGGCAGGCAGACTCTTTACCACTGAGCCACATGAGAAATCTGTTTCTTAGTTTACCTGGAGTCATGAAGAACCCAGGGGTAGAAGTAGCCTTAGATTTTTACTTGACTATCTAGTCCATTACCTCTAGGATGTGATCTTTTACGTATAATTTCCTTTTAAAAAATATTAGTGACTGAAAACCACAAGGCAGGCATGATTCCTGTAAGGGAACGAAAAGGTCACCAAAGGGTTTTTTGAACACAAAAGATATGAAAAAGCCAAACTTCTGTGTTTAAAAGCCCATATAACAGCATGCCACTCAGTTAACCTCAAAGATCTCTTTGTAAGTGACATTTTAGAAATATATGCTACAAGGGCACGCATCTAGGCTTCATTTTTTATAACAGGTGTAACTCAGGATCAAGTGTCGATTCTAATATCGATTAGCTCTCTAGCTAATATCCACAGCCCAAAGGTAATTTAATGACCACAAAAGAAGACAATACTTTTGGTTAATTATATACATAAAGGAAACATGAAGTACACTGTAATAATATATATAATGTGTATAATAATATTGAAGGCAGGACAATTTAGAGCCTCCCTTATTCTTAGGTATTAAATTATTAGGTTAATCATTTTCTTTTAAGAGCTTAGAAAACTCATCCACTAGTAGACAACCTGGAATTCTACTGTGAAGTATGTTCATTTTCAAAATTATAGTAACATTGGAAAGCACTTTTTAAAATTTAGCAGGTATCACTGCTTGATCATTATCACATGAAACATATCACATCCTACCGCTGCTTTAGGACGTGCTGGCATTAGAGGGGTATCTGAGACCATCTCGATTTTGGTCAACACCCATCCATCATTTCTGAAGATGGTTCCAGTTCACGTCATCAGTGAGAAATAACTATTCTGGTCCTTTGAAACACGGGTGGTGGCAGCTCTTGTTGAATTACTATAGCAACAACCAAGATGTGCATCCTTGGGCTCGTGAACACGTGTGTACACTTGCATGTTTAGGAAAAGTTGTCTTTAAATTGGCAATAAGGGTGTCACATTCATAAGTGCTTGGCTTCTTCAGAAAAGCTATATCCTAATTCCTAAACTGGAATTAAGACCCTCCAAAAGCATGCCTCACACTCCTCCAATTTCATTTCTAAGCACTAATCTCCATTCTGCGCTGCTCATCTATTTATCTCTCTGTTGGCCTTTTCTTTCCCCACACTTCCGCTCATACTGTTCTCATTTGCTTTTTCCTAACCAAATTCTATCCATTATTTATTGCTCACTTAAAACTCTGCCCCTTCTATAAAATGGTCCTAAAATATTTCAGCCAATATTCATCCTCATCTAGCATTGGGTTCATCTTACTAATTTTAGAATTAATTATTCACTACCATATCATAGATATATTAATATTGAAGCTAGCCTCTTAAGAGTTGTATTGTTTTTACTATGTTCATAATTACTGGAACTTTCCTGAGTGACTCTGTATATCTGTATATGTTTGGACAGGAAATTCAACAAAATATAAATAAAGGAAGGAAAGAGATTAAATGGGACATTTTAATCATGTAAAAATGTATATTTCTTTATAATTTTGTAAATAAATTATCATTCCTTATCGCTTTGTTTTTCCAGTTCTCTAAGAAGAAGGTTTTTTTTTTTAAGTTTCTGGAAGCACTTAACACATCAATAAATACCTACTGGGCAATCAACATTAATTTAGCAGATCTGCAGAACCAGACTACTGATTAACACACGTAAGCCTAGAGTTGGAGCTGGTATCAGGAAAGAAATGAAGTCAAAACAATAACAATAATGAAAACATACGTTACTTTTGGTTGTCACGTTTCTCTGTCTTAAACCCACATGCAAAGACCCAGAAAAACCTCTCCTTTGGATAGCAAAATCAATACAAACCAAGCAGCCCTTGCAACAATTCCAAAAAGAAGGGAAAGTAACCGATAAACATCGAAACTGAAGCAGCCGAAAGCTCACGATGTCCCCGTGCCTTAAACACGAGGCGTGTCCCTGAGGTTAGCTCCTTGAGACCGTCCTCTCGGGCCTGTTTTACCTCCTTCCGGAGGGGCAGCCCTGGCGGCCTGGCCACCTCTTGGCTGGAATCACCCCCGGCCTGTGCCGTCCCTACCCAAAGACCGTCTCTGGATGCTCCAGTGTAAGCAAGAGGCACTGGTACAAGACCGAATGTGCCTGACCGAGTACAGCCCCCTGCAGATCCCCCAGCTCAGCCTGGAAAGCGTCCCTCTTAACGTGTGTCCTCTGTTCAGAGAGCTATTGCCTTTGCATAAAAATTCTCACTTGAAATGAGGTCATTCTGTTTCTTCCCTGTTTTTTCTTTGTAGTTAAAATTATGCCTGAGCTGCAAGAATAACTTAAAACCTGCTCTGCCCTGGCCTTCATTTTTCTCTAAGCTTTAGGCATTTACTTCCCAAACGACAGCTAAATCCTAGCACCCTATGCACGCACTGTAGACAGTTGGGGGGCAGCACCTTCCTTCCCAATTTCTCTCGTTAAACTCCATGCGGGAGCAGTCCCATGTGCCTCAACTGGTGAAGATCTTTCTTCTTTTGAGCTGCTTCATGACAGTGTGCGAGTGTGCACTCAACATGGACATCGAGGGAGACCAGTAACACAAAACAGTATCACTGATCATAAGATAAATCCTTTCTACTCATGTGATAAACGTATGAACAATAACTACTTGCTATTTTATCATACTCAAAGCTCTTTCAAATATATTACTTGTGTAGAATATAAGTTCTTCGCAACTTATATCGTCATCGTCATCAGGTAATAGAAGAAAAGGGGAGGGTTAAGTGGGAATGATTGACGCAGCCAAGATCTCAGAGTAAGAGGAAGGGAAGGTCCTAATCCACTTTCTCTTCGCTTGCTCCTTCTCTGCCATGTTGATACCTGGGCTTCTGCCTCGTTACCAAGAACTAAGCTGCATCCAGTTCTGATATCTAAGCTTCAACCCCTGCTCTAGCACCAAGTCCTTGTAAAATTTTCAGATCCCAAACGCTAGGATCCATAGTTGCCTCCCAAAGATGGGACTCTACCCCCAGATTACCACCTCTGTGGCTGAGCCTCCTACTCCAGGCAGCCCTCCCTGATTCGCTTTGCCTACAACTTCCCGGAAGCTGCTCCAAGTCCTTGGGCATGTTCATAGTCATGAACCTCCCATCCCAGGCTTCACATCACCGAGTACTAACTGCTTGCCTCCTCCGGTGTGGGTTATCTCTCAGAATCCGTGCAGTAACGTGGAGTTTGGGGGCGGGGAAGGGTGTGTTTTGGTTTTTGCAAGATCAGACAGCCTTGAGTAGCTGCAGACATACATAGCCCTCCTCCTGCCCCAGATGAGAACTGCCCCTCCTGTTCCTCAGCCTTCTGATGCTCACTGAGCCATGTCCAGTCTTGTCCGGAAATACTACAATAGTTATATTAAAGGCCTTTCTCTTAAAATTCCAGCTCTGAGGCAAGGACCATTCCAATCCACTTCAAAGCAATAAAAGAGTGAGTCACAGGAGACTTTTACAGAGGTAAAGATGGTCACCCCATAATGCAATCCCTTAGGATTTTGAAAATCTCTTTTCATAACATTATTTCAGAGTAAATTTAGAATTTGCCCGATAATAATGTGGTAGCTGCTGCAGGATCCTACAAATATCAGTGAACAACCTTTAATAAGACATAAAAATTCTCCATATGTGTTGGGACTGGTTTCCCATAAGAACAGATATTTCACAAGAAAAAGGGCAGAGCCGCCAGCTAATCTTTAGATTAGAAGCAGGCACTAGGAGTGTTCCGGCAACTGCACAAAGAGATATCAAAGCGAGCACTTTGTCTTTTGATGAAGTATTGCCCTTTTCCCCAAGTAATATCTAATTATTAATGTTCTTACCAAGAATAGTAACACCCGTGCCCATGTGCTCATTGTCAGGGGCCTGGAGTACAGAGCAGACACTGGCTAATAATTATAAGGGCTTCTCTATACCGTGAATAAGAAAAAAAGGTTATTAGCAGGGATTTGTTATTAGGATGCCATTTCCAGATGTGCTAAATAAGACTAGCTCTCATCCCAAAGCCACCTTTTCTAATGAACTGACATGAGCAACAGTGTGGGTAAAGAAGAGACAGGAAATCTAAAACTGAAATACAAATCTAATTCCATCACTTATATTATTATTGAAATGAACTTGGTTTAAAAATATCTCTAAGACTCAGTTTTCTCATCTTTAAAATGAATTCATCAGTACTTCTTAATTTATGGTTATGAGGATCAAATTAGTATATAGCATTTTGAACAATACAAGCCATATACAAATATAAGTAATTATCATTCTTATACTGACACTTTGAGATTGAGCTTACAAAAGAAGGACCGCTAGACAGGGCACTGCTGGCAGAGAATAACAACTATACTCTTCCCATCGTCACAGAGAGGAAGGAGATAGATGACGGTTCAAGTAACTTCCTGTCCAAAAATAACATCATCACAGCAGGAATATTTGGGTAGCTGAGATGGTTCACATGTTTAAAGAAATATTTGAGGAGCCCTACAAAGTATGTCCATCCACACTAAAGAGTTTGAAATCTGCTTCAGTAAAATTTAAATCTGAATGAAATCCATGTGCTTCTTTTACTGAATGGGTGTGTGTGCGCTAAGTCGCTTCAGTCATGTCCAACTCTTTGCGACCATAGGGATTGCAGCCCACCAGGCTCCTCTGTCCATGGGATTCTCCAGGCAAGGATACTGGAGTGGGTTGCCATGCCCTCCTCCAGGGGATCTTCCTGACCCAGGGATCGAACCCGCATCTCCTGTAGCTCCTGCATTGCAGGCAGATTCTTCACCAGTGAGCCACTGGGGAGGCCCATTACCAAGTAGATGTACCTGTAAGACTACAGCTAGAAATATATACTTTTCTGGCCATTAAAAGAGAGAAATTCTAGCCAATTACTTTTCTGTTCCTTCTGTGTGAAACAGTAAAGAAGTACAGTGAGCATCCATACTGAGCCACACATTTCAAGTAAAGGCATGTCTGTAATGCACAGATTTCTATCCAAAGACATTCAGATCATCTAAGGAAGCAAGTTTGGCTATGAGTTCCTCCCTAGTTTCCAAAAACATCTCAGTTCAGTCACCGTTGCCCTTATTTGCACCTTTTACCCCGAAAGTCATGAACAGTTCCAGATAACACATTAACTCAAGACTGAAGCCTGCCAATATGAAAGTAAACAGTGGGGACTTGATCCCTCGCGAGGCACTTGGTCTCCACCAGGCAGAGTGCCAATCACTGAGAAGAGACAGGCGAACAGTGTATCCCGACCTCACCTCATCTCCCAGCCGACCAGTTCACGAGGTTCATCCTCCATCAGCGCCACCACCATGGGTGCCGTAAGGGAGGGAGAGTAAACTTATGTACTAAGAAGAAGCAAAGTATATGTGCATTGAAATTCCTTTGTTTGAAAAAAATCAACAACAGAAAAAAAGAAAAGGCATCACAGCCTGCAGCCTGATTTTGTCCAGTTACATTCTTCCCTTGGGAAGGCTTAGCTTCTTTGAGCATGGCCTTGTAAGAGAACACTCACATACGTCAGACAAGAGCCCCACAGATTATGGCTCTGACGGTGGAACCCAAGGGCTTCCCGGGGGCTCAGGGGTAAGGAGTCCTCCTGGAGTCTCAGTCAGAAAAGAATCTGCCTGCAATGCGGGAGACCTGGGTTCGATCCCTGGGTTGGGAAGACCCCCTGGAGGAGGGCATGGCAACCCACTCCAGTATCCTTGCCTGGAGAATCCCCAGGGACAGAGGAGCCTGGCGGGCGGCAGTCCACAGGGTCAGAAATAGTTGGACATGGCTGGGCAACTAAGCACAGCCAAGGCAGGAGACACAGGCTTGATGCCTGGGCTGGAACGATCCCTGGAGGAGGGCATGGCAACCCACTCCGGTATTCTTGCCTGGAGAGTCCCGCCAGGCTCCATGGGGCCACAGAGGGCTGGACCCGAGCAAGCATTCATGCATGGAATACAAAAGCCACCTCTTTTATGAATTGATATTAGCAAAAGTGAACAGTATGGACTTAAACAAAAAGATGGGGTATTTGTAAATTAAAATCGGAACCTAACTTCATTGCTTACTTGATTATTATTATTATTATTATTTTTTTTTTTTTTTTTTGCTTACTTGATTATTATGTCTATGGAAAAGGTCTGACTCTAGGGGACCTTTGGGCTTCTGGGCTTTAATGATTCCTGCTATGTCCCCATCTCCCACCTCTTCCTAAAACTTACTTTTTCCAGGATGGTCTCTTTTCTGTATCTGGAAGAGTATCTCCAGATATCCTTTTTCCTTCCTTTCTCACATGAAATTATTCACAAATGCAATTGGAAGAGAAAAAGGAACAGGTAAAGACCTTTCTTGCCTTCTGGAAAAGATGCAGAGGAAATCAAATTTTGTTCATTCTTCCATTTATTAAAATGAGTTATTGAGCACCTAAAACAGACATCCAAAGACTTAATCAAGCTCCTGGAGACAAAAAGATAGAATAACAACACTACCTGCTGGAAAGCAAGTCTCAGTTCAGTGGTGGCATGCAGACATATAAATAAGCCCAGTCCATTAGACAAACATTATAATGGACGTGTGCGCAATGGGTGTGCATACCGTGAGAGTACTAAGGAGGAAATCTGCCTCTTAGAGCTTTATGGAAGGGAGAGAAAATGCTTTACTACAAGTATACGAAGGTGGGGAATTAGAGGCCAACGGGGGAGGACAGAGCAGTTCTAGGACAACGTGCATGAGAAAAGGGACACACTCATGAGCGTCCAGGGCCCCACAGGGACTCTGAACATGCCCCAGGGCTGTGTGGCCGGGAGCAGCCAGAAAGAGGCCGGCAAGTACAGCGGAGCCATACCCTACAGGCTTCTGAACAGCAGAATAGGGCATTTGGAGTTTATTCTCTGAGAAATATTTCAAGCCAGGAAATGACTAGTTCAAATCTAAATTTAGACAAGATTCTTCTGTAGGATATGTGGACAGTGAACTGCAAAATGGAAAACAGACTTCAGTTAAGGATTTAACACAGGAATGGAAACAATGAGGAGGTGAGAAAATAAAAAGAAACAAGTGCTTTTGCAAGACATTTCAGAGGCAAAACAACAGTACCCAAGGCAAAGTGAGTATGGGGAGTGAGCGGTAGGTGGAAATCTGTAACTCAGAGATTTTTCTTCAAAACAACTGATGAAGGTGCAACACCATTAATTGAGATAAAAAGAAAAATACTTCAAGGGAAGTTGTCAAGATGAAAGACTAGGAGTCTGGTTTGAAGTTTAAGTTTCAAGGACCAAAAGCCATCTATCTGCTATCTAAAGGCAGTTGGAAGGATAGGTCTGGAGGTCTAGAGATTACTTGGTGAAGATATTAACTGGAACAGTATTAGCATAAACACTTCACAGTTGAAGTCACAGGAGTGAAATAAAATCATATTTTAAAAATAAAATCATATTTTAAGAGGGCAAGAAGAAAACATTTCAGGGAACCCCAAGCGAGGAGTAGGGGGGAGGAGCAGAAGGAGGAATCGGTTCCACCATGCAGACACGGCCTGTGGATCTCCGGTCTTACACATATGAGTATTCCAGGTCACAAGACTGTTCTCAAAGAAGCTAAAAATCTTCCCAGTGAAAAATGCAACTGAACAAAAAGCAGGCTGCAGGACCTGATTCCTTTTCAGTTTCTTTCACTCTTGGTCTTTTCAACCAAAAGAATCTTACATGCACATACAATCTGCGTGTGTCTTTAACACATTAATTTATTCTTTAATACTTTTGTCAAACAGAAAACTCATTCTTTGGAGGTACTGATATACAGCCACCATCTGGTGGTCAAAGTTGGTAACCACAGCCTTGCGCAGTTGGGGGTGAGGGGGACATTTTTTAACATTGTTTCCAGGGGATCTTAAGGGTTATGTTAAATGAACAATAGCCATCAGTCAAAGATGGAGAGAGGGGAAAAGCAGAATGGCTCAATCTTTTCCTGGGCATGGACTGTGGAAAACAGGAACAACTCGCAGGCTATGCCTGTCCTTTTGAGCACTGTAGGGAACTGTGGAATAAGACACGCCTTCTGCAGGGTTATCCGGCCTCAGGTAAGACGGCAACCCCTGCTGAGGCAAATCACAACACGGTCTGTAGCCACACCAGCATTCAAAATCCAAACTCTTTTTCTCTTGTTCTCCAGATGCTCACAGGACTTGGCCACTGACCTCCCCCTTGGCCTCACCTCTCACCGCTTCGACCCGTGACCTTCAGGACGCAGCCACTGGCTCCGTGCTATTCCACGGACTTCTAAGTTCATTGCTGCCAGACAGACACTTACTCTTTCGTCTCTGCCACCAACCCTCTCCAACTCATCTTAGGCGTCTGTTCAAATATTTCCTTTTCAGAGAGACAGTCCCTGACAGTTCTAACGCTAAACGCCTCTTCCTCCAGTTTATTTTATTCTTGGCACTTAGCACTATCCGAAATTGTATTATTTAGTTACTTGTCCAAAGAAAATCTCTAATTCTACAGAGCAAATTACATGAGAGAAGGAATTTTAATGTATTGTTTGCTAGCACCTAGAGGAACGCTATTATAGAAAAGATGTGCAACGAAGAACTGAGGCTGAATGAACCCCAGGAGAAGTCTGGGTCATCTCTGAACAAAAGGCGTAGCTGGGCAGAATTGCGTAATGGTGGGACTGAGGCCAAGACCGATACATAGGCAAGGAGGCCCAGCATGGAATGGGCAAGTCCTGTTTATGACTCAGAAACCAGGAGGCGCCAAGCAGGGAGGGCAGAGAGCTGGACACAACCGCTAGGAATCAGGGAGGGGGTTCAGGATGGGGAGCACACGTGCACCCATGGCGGAGTCCAGTCAGTGTATGGCAAAACCAGTACGGTATTGTAAAGTAAAACAAATTGATTACTTAATTTAAAAAAGAATTAAATGAATTAACACACGTCAAGCACTAAGAATATTGGACATTACATGATAAGGACTCCCTCAATAAATGTGGGTTTTTGTTATCACTAAAAAAAAAAAAAAGATATCAGGGTTCAAATAACAAACCGCAAGTGGGGGAGGGGTAGCATAGAGATAGCCGGGCTTTGGAGAAAACAGATCCTCAACCCCACTAGAGGCAATTTCTCCATCCACTAAAAAGCCTTAGAAATGTCAGGAAGGACTTGTGTGGTATGTAGTTTTCACGTTTCACAATATAGGAGCATCGTCTGAGATGGGAAGTAGAAAGGACCAATCAGAAATGGAGATTCCTCTGAGATTCACTGCCATCACGTCTGATGCCATGGGTCAGGGAACTCTGAAACTACATTTTCAATCAGTCTACAAGGTGAGTCTGATATAGTCACCTTGGAGATATGGTTTTTGAGATATACCTGGTTCTATGCTTTACGCGTCACAAAACACTTCTACATAATGTCACCTGTGATTCTCACCTGCAACTCTGCTGAGAAGCAGGTAGGGCAGGTTTTTATTTTCAGTTACTACACAGTTTTAAAATGTTTTATGACAGAACACTTTAAACAAATATACACATGGAGACTACCATAATGAACCCTCATATACCAGTCACTTCAACGGCTGTCAACAAGTCAATTCCACTCCCCTCCACAGACTGTATAAGTTTTAATCAAGTCTCAAGAATATTTCAGGTCAATGTGAATCAGAGGAAAAGTTTTACATTTTATTTTAGTCATAGGACTGTGTGTCTTTCAGGGATGGTGACTTGCCCAAGAATATATACCTGGTTCTTATAACTGAGGCCAGAACTTACCTATCTCTTAGAGTGCAGATGGGACAGTTACACCCTTCAGGTCACAGACTTTGAGGCTGTGGCAATTCTCCAGCTTTCTGCGTCTGTGTGTGTGTGTGTGTGTGTGTGTGTGTGTGTGTGTGTGTGTGTGTGTTATAAGAGGGTAAGCAGCCATCTCTTTAGAATGTTTTCTGCTCAGTTCTGCCTAGGGACCTTTTCAGGTCTTACTATTCTAGCGCAACTAAATATTTTATCAGCATAAATTCTCACTGTGCTTGGAAACTCTAAGCTACGAAGAAATGACTGTGAAGACGCTCTAGAGGGAAGCGATGAGCCAGCCCAGGGCAAAAGCAAGCTGAGGCTGGCCCGCGGAACCTCACACCACCTGAAGTGTCAGGAAAACAAATGCGATGGAAGCACATGCTTCTATCTGAAAATGCGGCTGGCAACACAGCTCTGCCTTGGGCTGTTGGGGTAGTGACAAACGAAGTGCTGGTTGACCCCCGTGTATTTCATTTTTAAAGTGTCTGCCAATATTGGAACAGCCCTGGTTGTGCTAGGGTGCCACGCCTCCAGCAGCGCTGAGGCCCCCTCACTGCACTCAGGGTCCCCGCTGATCTCCATTACACTGCTTTCTACCTTTCCCAGGAATGGCCAGATTAGGAGACTGCAAGGACCCAGACTGGCTAAGCTGCAGGCATTTCAGTGACTCCACCTGGAAAGCGTGGCCTGGGAGTTCTTCATTCAGGGCATGTGGTCAGACTCTGCCAGGGCTTTTCTGAAGTTCTAGGCTTCTCTTCTTTGGTCTGGTCCTCTTCAATATACAGATGTTTTCAGTGGCTGAAGCAAAGTCCCATGGACTTCCTGGTTCAAATCTTTCCCTAACACAGCCCACAAAAATCATTGCTATGCCAAGAAGAATGAAAGCACTTAGAAGAACATTTAGCTCTTCTAACACAAAGTATTTTGTGACTCTCTACATGCCAAACCTGTCTTGAGAGGAGGTCAGTAATTTTCTCATTAGCCTGCTAAGGAAACAAGTGGGCTCTTGTTCCCAAAGTAACACATGGTCAATCAATATTTGGAATTAGAACACAAACCATTTCATTCCACAAACCACGCTGAGCCAAGAATAAATCTGGGTGTAAGAGTACTGTAAGTTTTGGAGGCAATCAATATGATGAGATCACTCCCTGCTGACAGGATACACATATGCATAAAGTCCAGAAAAAACAGGAATTTTCATTTGCATTTAAAGCCAGACATTTGTTCATTTGAACTTTATAAGTTTCCTAATAATGTATGAGTTGAAGGAAGAAATATGCAGAGGGGAAAAGAGAGTGGAAAATACTATGGTAGAGAAATTTCAAAGTAAAAATGCATTTGAAACATATAAGAAATTAGTTCAGTCATTTTGTAATTTAACAGCTCTTTCCCCATTTCAGAAGGAAAGGTAAAGATTTCAGAACACCTCATTCCAAAAATTCTTAATAAAATAGGATAATGAATGTCATGCCATAAATTTAGTCTCCAAAGAGAATGTGTCAAATAAATAAAACCAGGCTATTTTGTTACTCTGACAGAGAATAGCAGGATTCTCAAGATATTAGGTCAATACAGAGTCATGATAAAAAATTCTATTCTTTTTGCCATTTAGGTTTGGGAAAACATCTCTCCACCAAACACACACACTCTAAGCCACATCTTTAGAACCATCCTGACCACTTCACCACACTGCTGCTGATGCTACTCTTGGACGCGTTTTTATTCTTTCCCTGGCTTGTGTCTTGTCAGTCTAATGAATTTTGACTGTCATTTCATCTGGCTAAGATCTAGTGAAGTCCTACTTTCCATGAAACTTTTAACACATTATGTGCATTTTTTTAAGTACTTGAATACAAAACAAAATCCAAAAAGGGACGTTTGAAAAACAACCATACTCTATTCCTTAAATAGGTGTTTTTTATTTTTATTTTTATTTATTTATTTATTTTAAATAGGTGTTTTTAAAAAAATCAAGTCCTCTAAAATCATTGCTACATACATTAAATATGTACTGCTTTTTATATTTCAATCACATCTCAATAAAGTGGCTTAAAATGTTTTAACTCTAATAACACAGCTCAAAAATTTAAAAAAAAAATTTAAGTCAACTGTGATGATCTAGAGGAATGGGAGCAGAGGAAAAGGAGGGAGGGGGGGAGGAAGGGGATATGTGTATGGTTATGGCTGATTCATGCTGTTATATGGCAGAAACTGACACAATATTGTAAAAATCAGGAAAAAAAAAAATAAGGTAAAAAAAAATCAAATGGCCTCTATCATGTCAGGGGATGGTTATTTTACGTGAATCCTCTAATAACTTCTTGCATTACCCTAAAGCAAACTCATATCACCTAGTTCATTACTTTTTAAGGACTTATATTCTTTTAGAAATCACCAAGTTGATTTTTTGCATTGATATCTTTTAATTTATTTGGGGATTAGACTGACTATCTTAATATTTTATATTGATACAAAATATTAACATCTTAATATTTCTTGATGTATAGTAATTTGTCTGAATTTAAAGTGGTATTGATAGGGATGGAGTAAAGGGGCTAAGGAGGTATTTAAATAGTTAATCTCACCAAGGGATCATAAGTAAAGGGAAAAATATGAGAAAGCCCTGTACATTAATGATCAGTCAAGAAAGCAGGTTGGCTTAACCACAAAACCAAGCAGGCTTGCTTAGCAACAAAACTATGCAACAGAAGGAGACAAGCCCCCAAACAATAAAACAATAAAACAGCGGTGAAATGAGACCCACACCCTGTCCTGTGAGCTCAGTAAGCTAACGACTCCCAGGACCTGCTTCTCTGCAAACCAAAACCAAAAACATAAGGAAACGGTGACATTATACTGAAAACTGAGATGCTTTATCACATTTCAGTATATGTTACCACCTCTTTGCTCATTTTCAATGCACCATGACAGCCCCAGTTGGACCACGTAAGGACCAGAAAATCCCCCCACCTGCTGCAGAGCAGCTGAGGATGAAACCTTGATATCTACTCAGGAATGAGGAAGAAGGTGGTTTTCTCTCCCTCCACACTTTCCCTTTGATTATGAAACTGTAGTCCACTAATTTCCTGGGAGCATCCTCTCACCACCCACTTGTAAATCTCACAAGCATGTTCTTCTAATAAATCACTTCTCATCTATCCCTGTGCCTCTTGCTCAATTTTTTAAGTGCTGAGACATAAAAGACTGGAGACCCCAGAGACACATTTCCGCAGTTTCAGTATCTCTATAACATCTTGTATAATTAACTTAGACCACCACCAATAACAACCCCCTATTTTAAAAAAATCTTGGTTAATGGAATCTCTTTCAGTCTTAATAGTTGAGGTGTGTGTGGGGGGGGAGGGTGTCTCACATCCAGGGAAGATCTGTGAGGGGTGAAAATAGGGAATGAATACTTTTTTCTTCTTTTGAAATCTAAGTAGTATCTCCCCTGAGATCTGCTCCCGCTTGCCTGAAGATGCTGGTTCCCTGCACACTGTCATTCTTGAAGATCCCAGAAGACTGTGCGCGTGATCCCGGGTGCAAATAACAGCTCTGAAGTTGGTTCCTAATCTCAGTAAAGACTGACTGAGTCTTCAGTGCCAAACACATACAACCCAAAGGCTTCAGAGGAATTCTCTTACAAAATGTATATTCTGCAAATAAGGGCCCATCAGTGCGTTATTTTCTATAAATACACCCACAGGGTGACTAGATACTTGTAATAAGCTAGTTTTTTGTCTTTCTTTTTTTTTTCTTTCAATATGGTCTGAGAAGCTGTTTGATGACAGGGAAATTGCTATGGGAGATCCTGCTATGGGTACCAATAGTGGGCTATAAATTCATGCATCAGAGGCCCAGCTGCTTAAAAAAATCTATGAAATAAATTGTCTATCTTCAGTTATCCATTTGCTTTAAGTCTACTTAGACTGAAATCTTTGAAACATGAGGAAATCAGGCAGTTCAGAATTTATTCTCCAAAGCAAACATGCCAAATTAATAGAAGCTTACTATTCCTTAACACTGGGCATAACCCAGTATTATTTGAAGTCAATACAAAGAGGGAAATGAAAAATTCTATTTGAAAAAAAATTTTTATTTGTTACTTTGTTTCAGGACCACAAATAAGGGGTTAGGGAGTTACTCTGGGGCTGAGCACCAAATAATAAACACAGTTTACCTTATGAAGGGTCTGCCAATACCTTGGGCCAAGTCACCTTCTCCGAGAGTAACCCCGTGAGTATAGTGAGGGGAGCCTCTGGCAGCGCTGTTTTGCTACGTGACCTTAACGTCCCTCACCTCTGCCCATAGCTGTCTGGACCAAAGGGGGACACTTTTGAACTGCTTAACTTCTCCCCCAGATTCCTAACTCAGCAGGCACTCACAAACACGGGCACACAGAAGCCCAGGAGCTGCTAGAGGGGCCTCTTGGGCAGTGTGATGGAGAGGCAGGGTGAGCAGGAGCGCAGGCGGGGCTGCCCAGCCGGGGAAGCAGGCCCTGCGCTGGCCCTGAAGCTGCCAGGGTTCTCTGGAGCCCGCCCTCACTCCTGCCCCTAGCGTCCATGCATCGCCTCTGCTTTCTTAGAACAAGCCTGTTTGTTTCCTAATCCAGTGTAAGTTGGTTTCCGATACTCTTACCTAATATAATGGAGGCCAGTGGATATTGAAAAGAAAAGGGTCTCCAATATGTGTCATCAGCACAGAATTGGACTCAGCCACCTTCACCAAGTCACATCATTTGGGGGCTGCAGGTTCTCCCCCATCTTCACCCACGCGTTCTATTCACTTTCAGACAATCTCCAGCCTCCATTTTATTTTACAAACAGTAGGACCAGGAAACACAGGTTAGATTCTCAGTACTTTTCTGGGCAGAGAAGAATAGGGCTGCCCTGTCCTATCCTCCATAATGGAAAAGTAAATGCAATTATTTCAACCAGCAAATGGACTTGCTTCATGTTTACGCTTTCTCTTCTTGTTTTCACTGATTTTCTTTGTCCTTAAATGCTCATCATTTCATAAACACAATGATTTCTATTAGCTAATGACCTGCTTCATGTTTATGCTTTCTCTTCCTGTTTTTACTATTTTTCTTAGTTCTTAAATGCTCACTAGAACTCCCTCACTGCACATTGATTCTGAAGAGAAGCTTGTTAGAGGAAGCATCACTACTTTTCCTCAAGTCTAAACAAACAGACTGACCTCCACAAGAGAAGATTATGAAACAGTTTCTTTCCTCTGGGACACGGCTGCATATATGCACCATGCGGGCACGCAGTGAGTGTTAAAACCTTTCACAGATCGTGCGCTAAGGAAATTCTCATCAATACAAAAAGAAGAAAAACTAATAGCGATCAACAGCCTAGTCAAGAGAAGTGATAGGGAGACAGGCAAGGCTTCTGACGGGTCTGGTCCCTTTCGCGTCAGGCCTCCCGACATCCGGCTCAGTGCCCTCGCGCTGTGCTCCAAGCACTCCGCTCCGCCCTGCCTCACACATCAGGGTTAAGACTTTACTTCTTAGGTGTCTTCCTGCCCTCTCTCCCCATTAACCTTCTAGTTTCTCAGTCCTAATTCCATTTTTTATTGTTATCCTCCCACCATGATTTAAGGAGGCTTGTGAAAGTATGTTTTTAAAAATAGAAAAAAAATTAATAATCAGACCCCCCCAAAGTGTACTTAATTGTAAGAATGACACCCCTACAAAAATTTGCCCACAGACAGAGGAAATGGTGTCCAAAAATCTGTCCAAAAATCTCATCGGATTCTTTAAGAGTGGCTACACTAAGCCTTGGATGAAAGAGAAACAAATGGTTGTCTTTTTTAAGCTCTGTGTTATTTTGGGTCTTTATTGCTTGAAGCTTAACTTAGCCCTTCCAGTCTCAAGGACTGGTCTCTCTCCAGATCCGCCTGCTTTTCCTCTCCAGCACAGTTCTCCAAATCTGAGCCAGCTGAGCTAGCAGAATGTCCTGGAGCTGACCTGGCCCAGTGCGGTGGATGTGGTCTTTCCAAGTCTGGTTCCTTTTGAGTGCAAGCCTCTATGTTATATTCTTCTTATATCAAATAGGTAAGTGTCGGAAAAGACACACACACACACGGTCCTTCCACAGAAGTCAGCATTCAATCTAAATTGAAAACAACACATACATTTACTGAGTAATTTTTATGTGACAAGCACCGCCTAAATACATCCTTTTCTTTATTCCTTCTATCCATCTTTTGAGAGAGGTGTTATTTTCTTACTGCTCTGGGTCATCCCACTGTCCACAATGGCTACTTAAATTCCCCAAAGTTACAACAATATTCTCACAAGAAGGAAGCAACGAAGAAGGGCATGCCTGCTTCCTTTAGGAATACTTCTATAAGCTGCACACACAACTTCTGCTACATCCCATTGTCTAGGATTTAATCACAAGGGTATACTTGCAGCAAGGAAGTTCAGTGAAGTGTTCTTTATTATACATAGACAACCACACAGCTAAAACCCAAAGGCTCTGCTACTGAGAAAGGAGAGGAAACAAAGAGGGACAACCATCAGTCTCTACCATGAGAAGGGATGTCAAAACTGATCCTGAGAAGAGCACGACGGTGAGGCCCCTGAATGACTCAGAGGAATAACGAGACTAGCTTTCCCTTCAGTTCTACACACCGTAAGGTGGTGAACCTGGAAATGAGTAAGAGGGGTCTGCAGTTTGGTTGTATGCACATAGGAGGCCAAAACGTACAGTAAAGTCAGAAGGAAGAAATGCAAGCCAAAACTTCCACCGCTACTAAACTAATCAGATATTGTTTTCTCTATCTCTTAAGGAGAAAAAAACAGCTTACCTTAGAAAACCAAGTGTTTCCAATCACTGAGTCTTGGAACATAAAAACAAATCTCTTGAGAGACCTTTATATAGGAGACACGAAAACATGGGACCTCAAGTCCTTGTGATGCTATAGTTAAGTATTCAGTGGAAAGAAGTCATCTTAACTGTATTTAGCTAAGGTATAAATGAAAAGTAACCTGTCCCAAGGTATTTAAACTGCCCCATATATTTATATTTTAGAAGACAAACATTCCACTATATCTAAGACAGAATCTTCTCATATATGATGAGACAGAGAACTGTTTGCCTCTCAAATTATATTCCCTATGATTGCACATCAAGTCATTTAAGTCACTATAATAGACAGATCAAGAACAGGGACTTCCCCTCACCTTCTTCTTTCTGCCAACTGAAATGACACCTACCCTTAAAGATCCACCTCAAGTTTCATCTCTCCCAAAGTCCTATTTGACTTTGCTAGCTCTCATTTCTCTTCCTCTTCTCTGAAATTCCCACTACACTTAACAGCCTGTGTCCAACATTTTAACCCTTAATTATATGATGCCTGTTAATGTTTTATGTGTATTAAGATCCTAGAGGACATGGGTGTATTGAAGTTTCTTTGTAAACACTCATGGGATACCGCGTACTAGAGTAATAAGTACTAAATAAATATTTGTTGTATAACTGATTTGCTCTGTTAGAGCCTAGAGCAGACACCTGAGTTTTCATTCCTGAACTCAGATAGGGTGGGTCCACCTGCTAAGTATCATGGAAAAGGAAGGCGGTATCATGAGCTGGTAGACACAAAAGTGTATGTGTGTGTGCATGTACATGCATTTACATTCGTGTATACATCTTTGTTAATATGAATAAAATAGCAAAATACTTAGCTGAAGACTATTACTAGCATTGTGTGTGTGCATGTCTGTGTGTGCAGACACAGTTGGAACATACACATATTGAATGAGTGACCGGCCATTTGTGTGCTACAGTTTGGAAGGCACTTCTTGACTGCTTTGAAAATACCTTCCCATGCCATTTGGCTTAAAATTTCATCATTTGAGTCAAAAAAAATAAGAACACTATCTGTCTCCAAAAGTCAATGAAAAGGCACGTTATTTTGAAGCCACACTTAGCTCTCTCTGGAAGCTGATTAAATCATCAGATTAAATAATAGACACAGGAAAGTAAGGCCAGACTGGCTGAAGGGATCAGAAGGAAGTGGCTTCAAAGTTTAATCCTGCCTTCTCCAAGACCTATTGTGAACCAATTAAACAAGGTAAAACAGGACAAAAGGGAAAAGAAAGGCATACTTCTCTGGGCCAAGAAGGAATTCTGCATCCTTGCCACTCCCTTACCCTAAAACCAGCCAGCCACCCCTCTGCAGAGTTCCAAGACGGATAGGAGCAGAGTTTGAACAGAGCTCTAGTCTAAGCCTGTCACTTCACAGCTTAATGACTTACCAGTTCATTAAACAGCTCAGAAGGTAAGTCAGGAGAAGCATCATGAGTAGAATCCCTATGCCTCCCAAGAGAGTAGAATCCTGGTCCTTCTATTTAAAGTGGGATGATTTTTCCATTGTATTCTTGATTCCTAAAAGTACAAACAACTTCCCTTATATCCAGGCTGTAAGAGTGCATAAGCGTAAGTGTCTGAAATTTTCCCTTTATTTTTCACTAGGTACCACGGCGAACTTTTGAGAGGGAAGACTGTACAGAGATTAACAGGGGAGCAGTACCTTTGAATCCCAACTGTCAAGGTTCAAATTCCAGCTACCACATCTCCTAGCTGTGACTTTGCACAAGCTACTTAAATTCTACAGTTCTTGGGTTTCCAACTTGCAAATAGGAATAATAGAGTTACTGGGAGGATAAAACAAATGCATGCAGAGCACTTAAAACAATGGATTGGCATTATAGTAAATACTATCCAAGCACTTGCTATTACTGTTACCTTTAAACAGAAATATAGGAAAAGATAATTGAACTTGAAAAATCCTGAAACCGATACTCTAGCTTCCCTGGTAGGCAATGTCTGGATGCATGAGCGCTTTGAGTGTGTCTGTGCGTGCATGTGTGTGTGTGTGTGTGTGTGTGTGTGTGTGTGTGTGTGTGTGTTAGTTGTTCAGTCATATCTTTGCCACCCATGGACTGTAGCCCGCCAGGCTCCTCTGTCTATGGAATTCTCCAGGCAAGAACACTGGAATGGGCTGCCATTCTCTTCTCCAGAAGATCTTCCAAACCCAGGGACTGAACCCAGGTCTCCCACGCTGTGGGCAGATTCTTTACTATATGCACCACCAAGGAAGCCTAGAGCGCTTAATACTGAGCACCAACTTTTAGGGATTAAGAAGTTGAAGTCTCTTGTCATGACTTTCATTTCAAAGGCATAACACTAGGAGAAATAAGTGACCAGATATATAAAGAAACATGCCTCATATGCCAAAGTCTTGCTAACTCTGGTCTGTATCCCAATTAGAAAAGTTGATCAATATCACTGGAAAATTTTAAGAAAAGTCTGAAAATATTTAATACTTTCTGCAGACCTTTAAGCTAAATACTAGAATGCTTATCTGTTACAAAGAAGATGTTTCTTATTCTATTTTGTGGTTTCTGGACAGTGGACATGGCATTAGTAACAATGTCCAGTTCTGTGTAGCCTCCAGGGACCTCAGCACAGAGGCTTTCCTTATTAAAATCAGTGGAAGTGAAGTGGCACCATCCTTGGTCTCCAGGCAAGAGGAGCGGCAAGTACCCTGAGGGTGTAGAGTTCACTTTCTTCAGCGTGAAGGTGGCAGGCGGCAGCGGAGAGTGAGCCTGGCTGAAATCGCAGGTCAGGAGGGCACCCTCCTGAGGGAGGAAGAGTGAGCCAGCAGGGCCCGAGAGGGTGAGCGTTCCAGGCACAGAAGTGGCCAATGTTGGGGATGCACTTTAGAGAGGGGGATGAGAGCCATTTTCCAGATGCCGATTCAACCTCGATAGATCTGGATGGCTTACAGGACCAGGCATGTCAACTCCAAAACTTACCATGACTCTCATTTTCAGTTTTTGTCCAACTGAGAAGCAGTCAAAATGGCATGAATGTCAGGAAATCTTACAGAGATTCTAAATGCTTGTAATAAACAAATACTCTGTAAAATAAAGGGGGTGGGGTGTGTCTTGAGATCTCATCTCTTAAGTCCAAATTAAAAGAGAGTTTTTTAAAAATAATGTTTTAGGAATAAAACAGTCTAAACTTCGGGGCACAGATGATCTCAGCCTCTACAACATACAAGTTGACAGGATCAATAACATGAGATTAAAGCTCTAAAGCTATTTTCAGATCTTCCTCCAGGAAACTGAGAGGCACTTACTGAGCTTCAGATCGTAAGTATCTCTCTGTTATCGCTGGGCATGACTTCTTTTCTTCAGAGTTGGACAGATACATAGGCAGAGAATGGGATGACATTCAAAGATGACTTCAATTGTCACTTACTTCAATTGTCTTCACTTACTATATTTAATGACTCATTCAATTATGTATTCAAATAAATAATTTTGTGAGATACTACACTGCACAGTGGTGAGTTGCACGCATTCACCCAATTAATCCAATAAATGTGTTGAACTGTTACCTTGAACCAGGCCATTTTTAGGCACCGGGAAAGCAGCAAAAGGAACTAACAAGCATGACCGTTGTTTATATAATTGGGGAGACAGAAAAGAAATACATAACGTTTCATATAATAAGTATTATGAAGAAGAGAAGGCAAACTAATACAAAGATTGGATGGTCATGGAAGACCCCTCCGAGGAAGTAAATTTTATCCCGAGACCTGAAGGAGATTAATTCAGTTATGTGCAAATCCGGAGGAGCAGACCTACCATGTGAAGACCATGGTATGCTGGAGAGAGAGCGAGGAGACGAGGGGTGCTGGAGGCAACAAAGGCACAGGTGAGGCTGAGGTCACAATATCTCAGGGTCCAGAGTCCCCAGTAAGCGATCTGGATCTTACAGGATACCACTACAGACGTTAAGGGCTTCCCAGGTGGTGCTAGTGGTTAAGAACCCACCTGCCAATACGGATGAAAGAGACTCGCGCAGGATCCCTGGGTCAGGAAAATCCCCTAGAGGAGGCATGACAACCCGCTCCAGTATTCTCGCCTGGAGAGTACCATGGACAGAGGAGCCTGGCGGGCTACAGTCCACAGGAGTGCAAAGAGTCAGACACGACTGAAATGACTTAGCATGCACACATAGACTTTAAGGCAGGAGGATGACAGACACGATGCAATTTATGTTTTTAAAATGTCATTTTGCAGCTGTATGGGAGAATATGCCTCATTGTAGGCCGTGGTGTGCCAATAAATGTTTAACAACTAGCTATCTGTAAAATACATATTTATGAGCCCCAATTTATAACATGATCCAATTTCTGTCTGTAAATATTCCCACTATGGTCAATTTCAAGCTGCCAATGTATCACTAGAGGTGAAATTGGAAAGTGATGTACACAACTGGCTCTTTGAGAGTCTGAACAAGGAAGCACCAGCACATAACTGCTGGTTGTAGGGGGATAGGAGTGGGAAGAGGAAAAAAGAGTCAAGAGGCTCCAGTTGCTGGATAGGTGAGAGAGAAGGTGGCCTAGTACAAGACTGGGTGATTTCAGGTGCAGAGAAATGGTCAGATGTGAGAGGGTTAAGAGAAAACTGACAGAACTTAGTTACAAATTAAATGTGAGAGATAACAACAGACTGGTTCCAAATAGGAAAAGGAGTACGGCAAGGCTGTATATTGTCACCCTGCTTATTTAACTTATATGCAGAGTACATCATGAGAAATGCTAGGCTAGAGGAAGCACAAGCTGGAATGAAGATTGCCGGGAGAAATATCAATAACCTCAGATATGCAGATGACACCACCCTTATGGCAGAAAGTGAAGAAGAACTAAAAGAGCCTCTTGATGAAAGTGAAAGAGGAGAGTGAAAAAGTTGGCTTAAAGCTCAACATTCAGAAAACTAAGATCATGGCATATGGTCCTATCACTTGATGGGAAATAGACGAGGAGACAGTGGAAACAGTGTCAGACTTTACATTTTTGGGCTCCAAAATCAGTGCAGATGGTGATTGCAGCCATGAAATTAAAAGATGCTTACTCCTTGGAAGGAAAGTTATGACCAACCTAGATAGCATATTAAAAAGCAGAGACATTACTTTGCCAACAAAGGTCCATCTAGTCAAGGCTATGGTTTTTCCAGTAGTCAAGTATGGATGTGAGAGTTGGACTATAAAGAAAGCTGAGTGCTGAAGAATTGATGCTTTTGAACTGTGGTGTTGGAGAAGACTCTTGAGAACCCCTTGGGCTGCAAGGAAATCCAACCAGTCCATCCTAAAGGTGATCAGTCCTGGGTGTTCATTGGAGGGACTGATGGTGAAGCTGAAACTCCAATACTTTGGCCACCTCATATGAAGAGTTGACTCATTTGAAAAGACCCTGATGCTGGGAGGGATTGGGGGCAGGAGGAAAAGGGGACGACAGAGGATGAGATGGCTGGATGGCATCACCAACTCGATGGACATAGGTTTGGGTGATCTCCGAGAGTTGCTGATGGACAGGGAGGCCTGGCGTGCTGCGGTGTCAGGGGGCATTCAACTTTATGGAATCCAACATGCTGTTTTCTGCTTTGTCCTGGTTCTCAAGGGCCCTGTGTTCCTCATCAGTTCCTGGAAAACAGGAACCGAGCGGAGCTGCAGGCGGTTCCCAGGACTGCGGTCATGAGACAGAGCGCACGCATGGATTCCCTTCAGCAACCTTTTACTTTATTGTGAATTATTCAGTCACGTCCCTATTACTCAGGATATGGATGTCTTCTGACCCTGTGACGATTGTCATTCGCCTGTTTCTGTTTTTGATCAACGTTGTTTTTGCTGCCTAAAGCTTCCCTGTGTGGGGATGTATCAGCACACGTGGCCACAGATAAACCCCCGTTTCACTCGAGGCTTGGGCCCCCTGCGTCCCCCTTTTCGTCGGCTCCAGTCCCCAGATCCCCGTCTGGAAAGACCACGGCACTGCGGTTCATCGGGGTGCAACCAGTCGGACACGACTGAGCGATGAACTGAACTGAACTGAAGAGATAATCAGAGACACATCGAGGATGAATTTCATGTTTCTAATGGGCAAAATTCCTTTCAGTCACTATCTCCCAGCTGGCCTCTCTTTCCTATATTCTACCCAGACCCTTTTATTTATTTTATTTATTTATTTGCCTGTCTCTGAAGCAGAGGAAATAAAGAAGCTTCTTCCTCCAGCATGTCTCCTGTTCTATGCAGAGCTAGCCCAGGAGGCACCGGGGAGCCTGGGGGTAGAAGCTCTGGGTCTGGCATGCACGCTGTTACTCCAGCCGTCTGCGTCTGCCAGCCTTTCTCACGCCACACTTAGCACTTTATCCCTGCCTCTGCTAGGGCCTGGGGAAGGAAATGGCAACCCACTTGAGCATTCCTGCCTGGAGAATCCCAGGGACAGAGGAGCCTGGCCCGCCACAGCCCACAGGGTCGCCAAGAGTCGGACACAGCTGAAGCGACTTAGTACCTATGTTAGGAATGGGGTAGGAGAGGCCGGTGACCATCCATTTAGAAGAAAATGATATGATGGTGGTAAGAGAAAGTCATGCTTTTTGCCAGCTGATTCCTAAGTCTATTATTTCAACAATCGATTTGATGGAGAATATTGAGGTCCTGTTAATTATCCCCAATTATATGAGGACGCATATGACCATTTGATAAAAATCCATTTCTAGGTGAGCAATACTCCACGGTGATTAAAATCTGTTTTCTGTGAAAGTCTTTTAAACGCTGTCTGTGTTCAGTTTTTGTGTTACATTTCTCAAGTTTCAACCACCTGTCTCCAGAGAACCAAACTGTGAGTTTTCAAATTATTTTGATAAGCATGTTATACTGGCTCAACCTTATTAAGGGACTCTGTCTCCCTTAATCTGATCGACTGACTGAATGACGCTGAACTTCAGCAATCCAAAAACTAGCAGAGCCTTCTATGGACAATATTGCCTATTTGTCATCACAGCTTCTAATAGAAACAACAGGATGAACTGAATTGCTGATGAGTTAAACATCAGAAAAGGTGAATGCCATATTTTTTTTTTCAACTAACAAATACTTAAACTCCAGGTATTTTTTCCATCAAACCATGTTTTCTTTACTCTCCCGTTGTCCTATATTTAAGAGACAAGTCAAATAAAGAATAATTTATATGCCTCTGCCCTGCAGTAATCTAAATACTGAATTTGTTATCATGATCTATTTGTTCCAGTCATAACCGAAGATTGCAATACCACTACAGTTTCCTAGACGATGTTGAAATTCATCATTTGCAGAGCAAAGGAGGAAAAAGGTCATTGAACTACAAGCAGATTTGGATTTCAGGTCTTTTATTGACTGTTGGAGATGGGCTGGTCCTCCATTACTGTACCCATCTGTAGAATAAAGCACTTAAAAACAATCAGTTTTAAAATCCTCTTAGGTCTTAAGATGGTTCAAACATTTTCTTTGTCTCAGAGAAACTTTCATCTAGCCCATATAGATCGTGCACAATATAAAATCATTCCGTGCTACCTCTTCTAACTTCTGCATCATTCATCGTAAGTGCAATTAAGCTATTCATGAATCACTGCCTGTATGTTAGGACTCCACCCAAACTAACTCATGAAAAAAAGGAGAGGGAGCAGGAAAGGTACTGGCTTATATAACTGGGAAGGACAGTATGAGTCCAGGGACCTACATGATGCTCTCTGATCCTCACTCTCTCATCCTGGCTGCTCTCTGAGTTCTGACTATTTTCTCCCACTTCAGATGGCTTCCAGCATGAGAACAGATGGGTGGTGTATGTCCAGAAGTAACTTCAGTGTTACATCTAGATTATATATAATTTTCTAGATTATAATGCAGAGGAAAAGATATTTCTTTCACCCAACTTTTACATATAAAATCCCAGGAAGATTCTAACTGGCTCAGAAAGATTTCTAACTAGTTCAGTCACTGTGATCAGAGAAAAAGTAAGGTCAAATTCACTCTCTGATGATTCTGAGGGTGATTAGAAGGGGCGAATTCACTAAGCAGCAGCTTCACTTTAAATCTAGCGTGTGGAGAATTGCGAGTTCCTCAGAAAAGGGTGGTTCTCTCCTTTCCAGAGAACAGAAAAGGATACTCCACTGAGAAAAAACAGGTGTAAATGCCAGAGTCTGATTCTTGGTTTGCCCTCACAACACAACCAGTGACAGGATTGCTTTCATCTGAACTCTAACTATGGGACTTTATTCTTTTCGTTGATATATGGCAGGATATTAGAAGCTTAACTGGATTCTCATCATCCAAGGAAAGGAGGGTGCAATTTCATTATGTGCAATACATGCACATTATTCAAGTGGCTACTCAAAAAATACCTGGTGATAATGAAAAAGCTCCAATTGTTATTAACCAGTTTCACTTTACCTTTAACCTCTTTATATTATCTACCTCGGCTAACTATTTTTGGCTCAACTTACTGTGGAAGAGTGTACTGTTCCTCGATACTTAATCTGTGTCAGCTTTAGCAGAGCTTTTTCATTCATTAGGCAGTGCCTGATCTCTTCTGACAGCTTCAATCCTATAATACTCTTCCCCAAAGGCTGTACTGAAAGTCTAGAGAGCTCTATACATCATAAAGGTCCAAGTTCATGACTTCACTTCTTTTAGACTCATTGAAATTCCAAGGATCCTGGATATTTATCATATAGGATTCATCCACAGGAGTTATTATTAAAGGCTTTGCAGTTCTTTGCCAGGATTTTACACCTGTGAGGGAACAAAATGCGTTTGGTATCCAAATGATGATGTTCCTTTTTGCCACTGATCCTCAGGAATGAGATATCATATGCATAAATCATATTTCTTTACTTTGTGATTTATAAATAAGATGAAAAAAATTTCATTACTGGGGAGTAAGCCACACTAAGCAAAAATGGTGATTTTTTTCTTTGCTTGATAACTGTCCTTCATTTAAGTGGATCAGATTTGCCATGTTTAGCTTATGATGGCAATAGAAAAAATATATATTTCCATATATCAAGTATGTGTTTTTCTATTTCTCTATCTCATAAGAATATATCCATGTAATAATCAAAAGGCAGTTTATAGATCAATATGTATATCTCCAAGATACTTTATATGAAAATTAATATTAGAGGAGTGGTCAAGACGAGGAGTAGGAAGGCCCTGAGCTCACCTCCTCCCATGGGCACAACAAAATTACAACTGTTTACAGAGCAACTACAAAAACAACATGAAAACTAGCAGATAAGACTTTCCACAACTAAAAATATAAGGAGGCCACAACGAGACCACTAGAAGGACACAGTATAGTCAAGACTCTCACGGCCAGTGGGCATAAGCAATCCACAAATGGAAGGGTAGGCATAAGTATAGAGGCTCTCTCCAAGAGGCAACAGGTATGAGCCCCACTTTGGACTCCCAGCCCGAGGATCCTGCACCAGGAATACAGCCCCAGATGCGTGACTGTGAAGGCCAGTAGGGTTTGCTTGCTGGAGACCTGGAGGCCTGTAGGAAACAGACGCTTTTCTCTTAAAGTGAAAGTGAAAGTCGCTCAGCCGTGCCGATTCTTTGCCACCCCATGGACTGTATCCTTGGGATTCTCCAGGGCAGAATACTGGAGTGGGTAGCCTTTCCCTTCTCCAGGAGATCTTTCCAACCCAGGGATCGAACCCAGGTCTTCCACATTGTAGGTGGATTCTTTACCATCTGAGCCACAAGGGAAGCCCAAAAATCCTGGAGTGGGTAGCCTATCCCTTCTCCAGGATCTTCCTGACCCAGGAATCAACTGGGGTCTCCTGCATTACAGGTGGATTCTTCACCAACTGAGCTATGGAGGAAGCCTTGCTCTTAAAGGGGGCATGTAAAATCAGAGATTGCAATCCCAGCACAAAGGTTCAGTCATGTCTGACTTTTTGTGACCCCATGGACTACAGCCAGTCAGGCTCATGGGATTTTTCAAGCAAGAATACTGGAGTGTGTTACCATTTCCTTCTCCAGGGCATCTTCCTGACCCAGGGATCAAACTCAGGTTTCCTGTGCCTCCTGCATTGCAGGCAGATTCTTTTCCCACTGAGCCACGGGGGAAGCCCCAGTTTGAAGGAAACCTGGGTCAGACCCACTTGCTGATCCTGGAGAGCATCCCAGAGAATCAGGAGGCAACGGGGACTTCCACAGGGGACATCAGTACTGGTGGCAACCACTTTGGGGAGCACCTCCTTCCAACAGGTCACGGGAGCACTATTCTGGAGTCCTCCTCTCAGGCTGTTAGGCAGGGACCCAATGCCACTCACCAGCAGGCCTGACTCCTCAGGCGAGGGCAACAAAAGCAAAAACATACAAATGGGACTGCATCAAATCAAGAAGTTTCTGAAGCAAGATGGAAACCATCAGCAAAACAAAAAAGCAGCCTAATGAATGGGGGTGGATATGTGCAAACAATGTATCTGATAAGGGTTAATATACAAAATATACAAAAAAACTCACAGAACTCAACAACAAGAAAACAAACCACCCAACTGAATAATGGGCGGAGGTCCCAAACAGACATTTTTTCAAAGACATACAGATTGCCAGCAGACAGAAAAATATGCTTACCATCACTCACCATCATGGAAATGCAAATCAAAACCACAATGAGATACCACCGAATCCCTGTCAGAATAGCCATCATCACAAAGATAACAAATAGCAAGCATTGGAGAGGGCGTAGAGAAAAGGGACCCCTCAAGTACAATCTCATGTTGGTGAGACTGTAAATTGGTACAGCCAGTACAGAAAACTGTATGGAAGTTCCTCAAAATAATCAAAATCAAACTGCCATATGATCTAGGAATTTCACTTCTTGGTACTTACCCAAAGAAAAAAATACCAATTAAAAGGATATACGCATCCCTATGTCTACTGCAACATTATTTACAATAATCAAGATATGGCATCAAGACATCATATCAAAACATTCATCAGTAGACAAATGTATAAAGAAGGTGTGGCACATATATTCACAATGGAATATTACTCAGACATAAAAAGGAAACCTTGCCATTTGCAATAAAATGGGTGGATCTAAACCATATTATGTTAAATAAAATGAGAAAGATAAATACCACATGATCTCATTTATATGCAGAATCTAAAATACAAACAAAACCAAATAAAAACAGACTGACAGGTACAGAGAGGAGGGGGGTTGGGTGGATGAAATCAGTAAAGGGGATTGACAGGTAGAAATCTATAGTTACACAATAATTAAGTTATAGGGATATGCTATATGGTATAACAATATGGTCAATAATAATACAATAACTTTGTATTGGAAGAGATGGTAACTAGACTCACCATGGTGATTATTCCACAGTATATGTAATTATCAAATCATGATGCAGCATACAGTGAAGCTAACTTGATATTGGATATTAACTGTTCTTCAGTTTGAAAAAAGGAAAGTCACTACTTAACAATACATTTACTAGAAACCTGGGCTGCACTTAAAGATGACACCAGACACCCCATCTGAACTGGTGCTACATTTAATTCCAAGAGCAGAAAAGAAAGTAAGCGAGATCTGGGCTTGACCTGGCATTAAAAAAAGGCAGGCTGTATGCCACACAGAGGTCAGTCTCACGTGGACCAACATAGGGAAGAAGAAAAAGTCTAAGAAGACGTGTAGGAAAACGGAGGGGTCTGGAGCAGAGGTACCACGCTGATTCTTGGGTTTGGGGTTCCCATTAGAAGACAAGAGTGTAGTAAGCCTGGCCATGAAGATGCATTCTGTTTCATTTTCTATCTTAATTTTTATAATACTCTCATCGAGTTTTTACAATCTCATGTTTCCCTTCGTGTTCAAAAGCCATGACTTTCTCATTGATCACACTGTTAGTACCCTAGATTCTGCATCTGACGTTCAAAGTCCTCTAGGATCTTTACAGACAATATTCCAGAGCAAAGCACAACCACTTGCTTTCACATCCTGTGTTTCCCTCCCTTCTTGTCATTGTTCATATATTTCCTGTAAACTGCATACTCCTTCCCTCCCTTTACACCCACATTCAATTTCTAGGCATAAAAATTCCACACATTTTTCAAGTTTCATCCTGATGTCATCAGAAGGAACTCTTCTATAAACTCTTCAAGGATACGCTTTATCTGTATTCTCTTTAAATGGCACTCAGCACTATACTGCATTTTAATTGTTGTAAACATATATTTCCTTCTAGACATGAATTTATTGAGAACAGGTCCTATGTCTTAAAGGTCTACTTAGATCAACCACACTGTCTTAGCAAAGTAACTTCCATATAAATGAAGAGTTGGATATTGTAACTTAAATTTACTAGTATTTGAACAAAACATTATCAGCATATAGTTATTTAAACTCTTCATATTTACTATATTCTCCTGACCCATCTTCCATTTACTGTCTTTTATCCAATATTTTTGTAGTATTTCATGATTTGGCTGAGTAAAATAATAACAAAACAACAACAGCAGAACAGAACAGAGAAGGGGAAGTTGACATTTGGAGCCAAATTTTCAACTTTTCACTGAGTGCATCATTAAATATGAAAAAATAATATCAGCCAAGCAGGAACAGCATGATACTGAAAAAGGCAAGTAGTATTTAAAATAGTGTGAGTTTATATTTAAGTAGCCACATATCTATAACATTTCAACCTTGAAGTCCTAATAATACAGTGTTCAGAGGTAATTCATCATGACTTTTCATTCTTCTGTTTATCATACAAGCAGAGAACCTGACTTCCCACTGGGATATTTTTTCAGAGATGTTTCTATAATGAACAGTCTTGGAAGAGAAAGTCTCCCTCCAGAGCAGAGGCAAGTTCATTTACTGCTTATTATACAAGCTACAGGCTCCCTAAAATCAGGGTAACTCAGCTACAGCATACAACCACTCTGTCAGCAGCATCTACTGAGGTATCTACATGCTGCATCTGTGGGATTTGGGGGGCAAAGTGAACTGATACAAGTATGATATTCATGATGCTTCTTTGTCATGAGTATTAAAGTCATTCGTTTCTGATTCAGAAGGTTCATGATCTTTCGTTCAAAGTAGAAGATGCTAACTCTAGTAAAGAAAGAAGTTGGGGAGGAGGCTGCTTACTAGAATTACAGTGGGGCGATCACAGAATTTTTAAAAGCTGAGGAGCCAAATCTCAGGAAAGATGATTCTGGGGATCTCCACAGTATGCACCTTTGAAGAGTCACTTTATGATTCTGACGTGGAATTGATTAGCATGCTGGATGGGCCATTTCATATTCTGTATATTTTAAAAATCAAATTCCTGAAAGAAATTATATAGTTAGTTTGGCCACATGCCCCACGCCTATGGTAAGTAGAAGACCATACAATTGATGTTCTTACCAGTCAAACTGAGAGAAGCAATCAGAGCAATAGATAAACAATCAGACCAATAGATAAAACAAATTAAAAAAAAAAAAAAAAAAAAAAACAGAGATGCCCCCTCCTTCTTCCTTAAGCAAAGGGTTTTTCCCTCTGAAGAAACTGAAATTTTCTCTTGGGAGGACAGTGGATATCACTGTAACTTATTACATGGCTCCCTTTGTTCTATCAAATAACCAAAATTTTAACTTAATGTTATTAACCTTACAAGACCAAATGGCTTACACATTGGTCCTTGTTCTTCTATCCTGACATATTTTCTTGAAGTAATTTTTAAGACTTTTGTGTATACTTTTTATGTGGCTTCCCATAAACAATTACCATACACAGACCCCCAAACAAACAGGCTCTGCAATTCCACTCTCCTACAACTTTGTAAATGCTGTTTCTTTAATCTAAAATCTCTTCTCCACGTTTTCTGCCACACAAGTCTCTACTTGTTGGGAGAGGCAGGCAGGTACCTGATCGCCCCTAGCTGATCGTCCCTGACACATTAGCACAGAGCAGCCTTGGGCCCAGAACATCTCCTTACAAAGAGGTAAACAGCCTTCACAGCTGTGATGGAAACGTCTCTCTGCTAGGAAATATCTTTCCCCATCCCAGGCTTGCTGTGTACCTCTGCTTAAGTGTGTGGGTCATGCGGGAACTGGCAAACCCCACCACTCCATCTGTTCCCAACAGGTGGGAGAAAATGGGATCAGAATTGCGTGTGCAGACCATCCCCATGCTGGGGACACCCACTAGCCTTGAGGAACGGATCAGTTGATCCATTGGTGATCAAGGTGGTGATCTTGCTCGGCCTCTTCTGTTGGCGAGTAGCATTGTTCCACACAGTGCCTGTGTGAGCTCTATCTTTCTTACGCTGAAACCTGCAAACCATGCAGGGAGTTGATATCTGGGGACTTGCTACTCTTGGTGTCAGTCATTGTTAAGCTCCTCACTGTCCTTCACAACAGTGGAAGGTGTCTCTTGCTCAACACTATTCATGGTTTAGATCTAGGCAAAGTTATTCACTGGTGTTTTTGTTCCTTATATACCTTTAGAATCCAACCTGTCTTAACGTTATCTTCACTTCTTTGTGTAAACATCTATATCTGCTATTAGATCAACACTTCTTTGTGCAGGTCTGTATTTTTTTGTTAAATCAACATATCTTTGTACACATCTATATCTTTTATGGAAACAGTGACAGATTTTATTTTCTTCGGCTCCAAAATCACTGCAGATGATGGCTGCAGCCATGAAATTAAAAGACACTTGTTCCTTGGAAGAAAACCTATGACAAACCTAGACAGCATATTAAAAAGCAGTGACATTACTTTACCAACAAAGGTCCATCTAGTCAAAGCTACGGTCTTCCCAGTAGTCATGTATGGATGTGAGAGTTGGACCATAAAGAAAGCTGAGTGCTGAAGAATTGATGCTTTTGAACTGTGGTGTTGGAGAAGACTGTTGAGAGTCCCTTGGACTGCAAGGAGATCCAACCAGTCCAACCTAAAGGAGATCAG
Source organism: Muntiacus reevesi (assembly GCF_963930625.1). NCBI lineage: Eukaryota > Metazoa > Chordata > Mammalia > Artiodactyla > Cervidae > Muntiacus > Muntiacus reevesi. The sequence goes on from NC_089269.1 coordinate 2,413,807, forward strand.
TCCTGGGTGTTCATTGGAAGGACTGATGCTGAAGCTTAAACTCCAATATTTTGGCCACCTGATGAGAAGAACTGACTCATTGGAAAAGACTCTGATACTCAGAATGATTGAAGGCAGGAGGAGAAGGGGACAACAGAGGATGAGACAGATGGGATGGCATCACCTACTCCATGGACATGAGTTTGAGCAAGCTCTGGGGGTTGGTGATGGACAGGGAGGCCTGGCGTGCTGCAGTCCATGGGGTGGCAAAGAGTCAGACACGACTGGGCAATTGAGCTGAACTGAAATCTTTTATATTATGGCATCAACACCTACTCTGCTTCCTGACACTTATGAAGAGTTACCTGAAGGCTTATTTATTAAGTGAGTAAATAAATGAATACATGAACTGGAGTTTGCAGAGAAGCAGGGAACCTGGACGCTTCTCCTCGGAAGGTGGTTCTACAGTCTCCACTTGGGTTTTCTTTCCAAATCTTTTCCTTTTTCCTTTTATCTATTTCTCTACTACTCTCTAGAACCCTGATTCTTTCTTTTTCTTCATGATTTAATTATAAGTTTAATACTCAACTCTTCTTGAGACATTATATATTGCAAGATTTTCATTTTAAAAGCTAATCTATCCCCTTTTCTAATACTGAGGTGTCCATCACGCTGCTTCCATGGTTCTGTAAGATTTGGTTCACAACTTTGGGATCGTACAGTCATCACTGGAGTCAAGGCACACATGCTCACCTAATCGGTTAGTGACGAGGCTAAAGCTCTCACTCAGCCCCCACGATGCTGTCTAAAACTTCATTTTTTCATTGTACTAAATACTATTCTGTAAGCTGAAAAAAATAATGCCTCTTGAAAAACTGCATAAATTCAGACAAAACTGTAGTTATCTGCTTTATTATATACATCACAGGAAATACTTAATATTTCCCCTGAGATTTTAGTAGGCAAAACAGGGAGGTATGGAAGTCCAGAACATATAAGAACATTAATACCCACAGAAAACCGTACTCCTCATTAACGCCCTTTGAGAATTCTGCTCTGTTTCAAATTCTGCTTTGTTTCAAATAACTTTGCCAATGCTAAATCATGTTCTGTTTTCTTGCTTTAGTTGCTTTCTTTGTAAAACCCAAAGAAAAAAAATCATACTCAGCAATGTCACCTCTCTTTCAGAACTCATAAACAGGAAAGTGTTTTCCTCCTTGTTTGCCTTTTATTTTTTAACGATTGAAACACACTCTCTCTCTTGCTAATTGAGTCCATTCACCTGTGACAAATGCAAAGCTATTCTCCAGTTAGGGCAGCACGAGTGCACCAGCAGGGTCACTCACAGGACGCTCTTCGCCAGGGCAACACTGCTGACGTCCTCCCCTATTCCTAGCTGTTCAATTCTAGCAGGTGAGCATAAACAGATAGCTCCATTTAGTCAAGGAAGGGGCAAAGTTGAGAAGGGAGTGGAGATGTGACGATTGCTATTTCCATACTCTTACAAAGTCAACCAGATTTTGTATAGCATAACAAATCCATCATACATGATACGGCTCTTCCACGGCAGAGACAGACTGACTTAAAGCTTCTTACTCATTTTTTAACATAGTTTTCTATGCTGCTCCTCTTCCTGGGCTCATCTGGAACAAGGAAGTGAGAAGAAAAAAAAAAAGTCAAGCAAAAATATAATCCACCATGGCTATTCACTGTAATGATGTTCTCTTTAAAAAATTCATTCACCTATTCTGTGTACCCTTTCACAGGCTCAACTTGAAGTGAACTTCAAAAGCTCTTACAATTTGTGCTGGTTATTTGTTCATTACTTCAACTCCATCTTCAACATGCATTATGATTCCTAATACATTAGAAGACAGTTTTTTTTTTAATCTGAATGAGTGACAGAATGGATGAATGAATGAAAACTACTTTTTTTCATTTTTTGTCACTCATCTGAATGAGTGACAAAATAAATTAATGAATGAAAATTATTTTTTTTCTCCCTAACTAGTCAACAAATTATTTGATGTTAGTTTCTAGATGTTAACACTATCTTTTATTCTTTATAACTTGAGTAACTTTCCTGGTGACTCAGGTGGTAAAGAATCTGTCTACAAAGAGGGAGATCCAGGTTCAATCCCTGGGTTGGGAAGTTACTTAGCAAACATAACTCCTTATTTTTCATTTATTAGCCATAGTTTTGAAAACAATGTAGGTTTAAATAAAAGTTTATTGGTTGTACTATTTTCTAAAAAGTTTTATGATTTATAAAGTCCTATTGGGTCACTGCATAGTCAATTGAAGACCTTGAGTTTTTGTAACATATTTCAGGGCTTCCTGGGCGGCTCAGTAGTAAAGAATCCACCTGCTGACACAAGAGACTCAGGTTCGATCCTTGGGTTGGGAAGATCCCCTGGAGTCAGAAATGCCAACTCCCTCCAGTATTCTTGCCTGGAAAATTCTATGGACAGAGGAGCCTGGAGGGCTCCAGTCCATGGGGTCGCAAAGAGTCAGACACAACACGACTGAGGGCACACACACACAAACATATTTAAACTCCATCTGAGAAGCCAGTGATGCATCCTTTTGTCCCTCAGGACAAAGAATGAAAAGGGTGAAATTAAACAAGGGTAACTACAATTGACTGCATCCCTCTGACCAACAGATAGCTGGCAGCTCCAGGAAGGAGCTCTTACTAACTAGACCGCATTAACTAGACACACAGAGGAAGCCCCCGGGGAGCGGCGTGGTGAGCTGCCTTCCTCTCTCACTCCTTGGCCCCAGCCACCCCGCTCCCACTGTGCCCCGACCTGAACTTGTCAGACTGAGACTCCCCAAGACCTAGGTCATGAACTTGCTCCCAGGAGAAATGACCAGGATTATGTTGGGGCAAATGGTCAGAGCCCAGAATAGCATTAATTATTCTTGGAGCTGGAGTGTTCCTATAATCAACACTGGAAATAGGGAGCACATTTTTTAAACTCTGTTCTTGTTAAAAGACATAAGTCATGAGGCTTCCTGAAGACCAACTGATGTGTTCCCAGAAGCTGAACATAGAACTAGTCATATGAAAGTAAGACCATTAAAGAAAAGAAAAAAAAAAAAAAGGGAATTTTTGTCCATGAAGTTGATCCTAGGTGAAATCAGATTTCTGTACTATTCTTGGCATGTAAACATCAAATATTGTTGGGTGATGTGTTGAGAAAGACTCGTGTCCCTTTGTGTTTATGCATGGTAGGACATGGCAACGCACTCCAGAATCCTCACCTGGGGAATGCCGGGGACAGGGCAGTCAGGTGGGCGGCAGTCCACGGGGTCAGCAAGTGCTGGGCACAGCTTGGCAACTAAATCAGGGCAAAAACGATGGTGAACATCCCTCATCAGACCTTGTCCCCACTCCTCTTCAGACGGTTGCCGCATCAATTTTTCTTTTGGATGTTTTACTCTTATCTTTCAAAGAAAGTTTGTATCTGTAATTGGTTGCAAAACAGAATATTGTGCATGCTAGAGATCCTTTATTAATACCCAGTTACTGGTGCTGTGACAAACGAATGAAAGTCAAAAATAATAACTTTAAGCTTCCAGAGTTTGAAAGATACAAAACAAGAACAGATTAGCACCTATACATTTCCAAGAATTGGACTGTCTAGAAAAAATCAAATTTTCTAAGAAAAGTCAAGATATGGTTCACTATATTTTAGTTGAAAGAAGTAAGTCAAATGTTGGGAATTATATATTCACTGTTTATCATAATATACCAGAAAATTTTAGTGCAAGTAAAAGGAAGATTCCTAACCCATGTATGCTGTAGAGACAATCAGGGCCCTGGCATGGCATAGATAACTTCACTATGTAACTGTTGTTTCAAGACAGAGGAATTCATTTAAGTATACAGAAAGCAGAACTTCCTAACTATAGTCCATAGGTTTCACAAAGAGTAGGATCTAACAGACCAACCTAGGAAAGATGGATGGACGTAATTGTGGCAGATTAGAAAAGCTTGAACTGAGAATGTGAGGCAAGACTTAAAGATTCCATGTCAAGAAAATAAACTGAGTTTTTCTTTAAGAAGTTACCATAACTTTTTAAAAAATTAATTTTTATTGGAGTATAGTTGATTTCCCCTTCATGGATCACTGCCTTGTCATGGTGAAGGTGCTTGATCCGTATGGTGTAGGGCCACCCAAGATTGACAGGTCATAGAGAAGAGTTCTGACAAAACGTGATCCACTGGAGAAGGGAATGCAAACCACAGCAGTATACTTGCCATGAGAACCCCATGAACTGTATAAAAAAACAAAAAGATATGACAAGGAAAGATGAATTCCCCAGGCCAGAAGGTGTCCAATATGCTACTAGGGAAAAGCAGAGGACAACTACTATTAGTTGTTGCTCCAGAAAGAATGCAGTGGCTGGGCCAAAGTGGAAACGATACTCAGTTGTAGATGTGTCTGGTAATGAACGTAAAATCCAATGCTGCAAAGAACAGTACTGCATAGGAACCTGGAATATTAGGTCCATGATTCAGGGTAAATTGGACATGGTCAGGGCTTCCCTGTTGGCTCAGCATTAAAGCTTCTACCTGAAATGCTGGAGACGCTGGTCCAGTTACTGGGTCAGGAAGATCCCCTAGAGAAGGAAATGGCAACCCACTCCAGTACTCTTGCCTGGAAAATCCCAATGGACAGAGGAATTGGGCAGTCTATAATCCATGGGGTCGAAAGAGTCAGACATGACTCAGGACTAAACCACCACCACCAAGCAGGAGATGGCAAGAGTAAACATCAAATTTTAGGAATCAACAAACTAAAATGGGTGGGAATGGGTGAATTTAATTCAGATAACCATTGTATTTTCTCCTGGGGGCCAGAATCCCATAGAAGAAATGGAGTAGCCCTCATAATCAATAAATGAGTCTGAAATGCAGTACTTGGGTGCAGCCTCAAAGATGACAGAATGATCTCAGTTCATTTCCAAGGCAAACCATTCAAAATCAGAGTAATCCAAGTCTATGCCCCAACCGCTAATGCTGAAGAAGCTGAAGTTGATCAGTTCTATGAAGGCCTATAAGACCTCCTAGAACTAATGCCAAAAAAAAGATGTTCTCTTCATCACTGGGGATTGGAATGCAAAAGTAGGAAGTCAAGAGATACCTGGAGTAACAGGCACATTTGGCCTTGGAGTACAAAATGAGGCAGGGAAAAGGCTAACAGAATTCTGCCAAGAGAATGCACTAGTCTTAGCAAATACCTTATTTCAACAACACAGGAGGTGATTTTACTTAGGGACATCACCAAATGGTCAATACCAAAATCAGATTGATTTCATTCTTTGTAGTCGAAGATGGAAAAGCTGTATACAGTCAACAATCACAAGACCAGGACCCGAATGTGGTTCTGATCATCAGCTTCTTATAGCAAAATCCGGGCTTCAACTAAAGAAGGGGCAAACAGTAGGCCAGCCAGGTACAACTTAAATCAAGTCCCCTATGAATTTACAATGGAGGTGATGAGTACATTCAAGGGATCAAACCTAGTAAGCACTGTACTTGAAGAACTATGGACAGAGGTCCATAATACTGCACAGGAGCAGTGCACAAATCCACCCAAAGAAAAAGGAAAGAAGAAGGCAAAGTGGTTACCTGAGCGGGCTTTATAAAGAGCTGAGGAAAGAAGAAAGCAAAAAGCAAGGGAGAAAGGGAAGGGTACACCCAACTAATCGCAGAGTTCCAGAAAATAACAAGGAGAGACAAGAAGGCCTTCTTCAATGAACAATGCAAAGTAATAGAGGAAAACAGCAGAAGGGCAAAGACTAGAGTCCTCTTCAAGAAAACTGGAAGTATCAAAAGAACATTTCATCCAAAGATGGGCACAGTAAAGGATAGAAACAGTAAAGACCTCATAGAAGCAGAAGAGATCAAGCAGAGATGGAAAAAATACGCAGAAGAACCATACGAAGAAGACTTTAATGACCCAGATAGCCACAATGGTGTAGTCATTCACCCAGAACCAGACATTCTGGACTGTGAAGTCAAGTGGGCCTTAAAAGCACTGCTGTCAGTAAAGCTAGTGCAGGTGATGAAATTCCAGCTGAGCTATTTAAAATTCTAAAAGCCGATGCTTTCAAGTGCTGCACTCAATATACCAGCAAACAGGACAAGAGAAGCCAATCCTCATCCTGATTCCCAAGAAGGGTAGTGCTAAAGGATATGCTAACCACCAGACAGCTGCTCTCACCTCCCATGCTAGTGAGGTCGTGCTCAGAAAGCTGCATGCTAGGCTTCAGCGTCACCTGAGCTGAGAACTTCCAGATGTCCAAGCTGGGCTTAGAAAAGGCAGGGGCACCAGAGGTGAAATTGCCATTTGCTAGATCATAAAGAAATCAAGGGAATTCCAAAAAAATATCTACTTCTGTTTCACTGACTATGCTAAAGCCTTTGACTGAGTGGATCACAACAAACTGTGGGAAACTCTTTAAAAAGATGGGAGTACCAGCCCATCTTACGCGTCTCCTGAGAAACCTGTATGTGAGTAAAGAAGCAACAGTTAGAACCCTGTATGGAACAACTGACCATTTCAGGATTGATAAAGGAGTGGGACAAGGCTGTTTATTGTCACCCTGTTTATTTAACTCATACACCAAGCATGAGAAACGCCAGGCTGGATGAGTTACAAGTGGAATCAAGATAGGCGGGAAAACGTCAACAACCTCAGATACGTGGATGATACTACTCGAGAGGAACTAAAGAACCTCTTGATGAGGGTGAAGGAGAAGAGTAGAAGAGCCAGCTTAAAACTGAATATTAAAAAAAAAGAACAACTAAGATCATGGCATCCGGCCCCATCACTTCATGGCAAATAGAAGGCAAAATGGTGAAGGCAGGGACAGATTTCCTCTTCTTGGGCTTTAAAATCAATGCGGACGGTGACTGCAGCCCTGAGATTAGACGACAGCTGCTTCTTAGCAAGAAAGCTATGACAAACCTGGACTGTGTGTTAAAAAGCAAAGGCATCACTCTGCTGGTTCAAGACCAAGGCTGTGGTCTTTCTGGCAGCGTACAGTTTCTGACAACGTACAGTTGTCAGACCTGGACCAAGAAGGCAGAGCACCAAAGAATTGACGCTTTCAAACTGTGGTGCTGGAAAAACCTCTTGAGGGTCCCTTGAACAGCAAGGAAGTCAAATCAATCTTAAAGGAAATCAACCCTGAATCCTCATCAGAAGGACGAATGCTGAAGGTGAGGCTTCAATGCTTTGGTCATCTGATGTGAATAGCTGAGTCACTGGAAAAGACCCTGATGCTGGAAAGACTGAAGGGAGGAGAAGAAGAGGGCAGTAGAGGATGAGATGGCTGGATGGCATCACCAGTGCAACGGATACGTGCTTGAGCAGACCCCAGGAGATGGTGACGGACAGGGAGGCCTGGCGTGCTGCAGTCCACGGGGCCATGAAGAGTCGGACACGACTGGGCAACTGAACAACAGCAGCATAGATTATTTATAATGTTGTGTTGGCTTCTACTGTACAGCAAAATTAGTCAGCTATATATGTGTGTGTGTGTATGTGTGTATATGTGTGTGTGTATACATGTGTGTATATATGTGTGTGGATATATGTGTGTGTCTATACATGTGTGTATATATGTGTGTGGATATATGTGTGTGTCTATACATGTGTGTATATATGTGTGTGGATATATGTGTGTGTGTACACACACTGGACACGACTGGGCAACTGAACAACAGCAGCATAGTTTATTTATAATGTGTTGGTTTCTATTGTACAGCAAAATCAATCAGTTTTATATATAAATATGTGTGTGTGTGTGTATATATGTGTGTGTACACACGTGTATATCTGTGTGTGTGTACTCACTGTTTTTTATTCTATTCTCATGTACATCATTAAAAACTATGGAGTAGAGTTCCCTGTGTTAAACAGTAGGCCCTTCTGGCTTTCTGTTTTGCGTATGGCGGTGTGTACATGTCAACCCCAGTCTCCCAGCTTCTCCCTCACCCCTCCCCTTGGTGACAGTGAGCTTGTTTTCTACATCTGTGGCTCTGTTTGTTTTGTAAAGAGGTCCATTTGTACCATTTTCATAGATTCCACAGAGATTTTGTATTTTTATAAAAGTTGATGAGAAGACCCAACAGTGTATGAAACAGAGATAATTGGTATTTTATTCCATTTCTTACTGTTGGTTTTTAGCATCACTATTTCTTATCTTGCTCAATGTTCGTCACAGCACTGTTTATAATAGCCAGGACATGGAAGCAACCTAGATGCCCATTCGCAGACGAATGGATAAGGAATCTGTGGTACATATACACCATGGAATATTACTCAGCCATTAAAAAGAATTCATTTGAATCAGTTCTAATGAGATGGATGAAACTGGAGCCCATTATACAGAGTGAAGTAAGCCAGAAAGATAAAGACCAACACAGTATACTAATGCATATATGTGGAATTTAGAAAGATGGTAATGATAACCCTATGCACAAAACAGATAAAGAGACACAGATGTACAGAACAGACTTTTGGACTCTGTGGGAGAAGGCGAGGGTGGGATGTTTCAAGAGATCAGCATTGAAACATGTATAATATCTAGGGTGAAACTGATCACCAGCCCAGGTTGGATGCATGAGACAAGTGCTTGGGGCTGGTGCACTGGGAGACCCAGAGGAATCGGGAGGGGGGATCGGGATGGGGAACAGTAAATCCATGGCTGATTCATGTCAATGTATGACGAAAACCACTACAATACTGTAAAGTAATTAGCCTCCAACTAATAAAAATAAATGAAAATAAATAAAACAGTTCTGTGTTTTTGTAAGTAAACTATATATATGTGTACACACACACACACACACACACACACACACACATGAAAAGAAAGTGAAAGTGAAGTTGCTCAGTCATGTCCAACTCTTTGCGACCCCATAGACTGTAGCCTACAAGGCTCCTCCATCCATGGAGTTTTCCAGGCAAGAGCACTGGAGTGGGTTGCCATTTCCTTCTCCAAGGGATCTTCTTGACCCAGGGATCGAACCTGGGCCTCCCGCATTGCAAACAGATGCTTTTACCATCTGAGCCACCAGGAAGCTCATATATATACACATAAACATATGTATATAGACTCAGGGTACAGTCCAACCAACATACTTTAACTTTCCAGTTTCAGAGCCATGGACAGCTTTCCTATTGTACATTTAATTCCTAACAATTACCTGTATAAATATATTAATAGTCTACTTGTTTTAACTATGTTAGTGATAGAACTTGCCTCTTGTCTTTTTTTAACATTAGCATAATGAAGTCTTATCCTCAAGAATGAAAAAATTATTACATTTGTCATATCACCACCTGTATATTACTTCCCTTTTTGTCATTCACTTAGGCAATCAAATACCTTTGTTGAATATTTCTTTCCTTATGTTTGCATCCCTTTCACGTCTGTCCATGTCACTTCTACTTCTTCCCCTTTGCCTGCTTTTTGCTCAGCTGTCCTATAGTACCACAGATGCATTAGACCACACCGCATCAGGAGACGTTCTAAGCCAGAGTCCATCCCTGCTCGGTCATGAGGCTGATTTCCTCCCTGCAGCTGTCTACCACCTGCAAAATGAGGAGGCTAAACCAAATCGAAGTTGAACACAAAATTCTGTGCGTATGGGCATTTTTCTTAAGAAGAAAAAGTCATTATTTATCAGTTTTTTCGAGTATTTTTTAAACCATAGCTGGTGTACCACTCAGACTAGCCAATCAACATTCACTTTTCCTTTTATTTTCCAAAATAACCCAAACAATAAGAAAAGTCATTTTCCACAATTCGGCTTTAAAAAATGTTCATACATTTCCAAAGAATGAAAATTTCCAATGGTGTGTGTACTTCCTTAGCTTGAAACCTAAAGCTATCAGGTAGAGAAATTCAGTAAGTATAACAACAAAACCTATTAGAAACCATGTTTAAATAAACAGAATATGGGTGATGCTAAGAATGCCATTAACACCCTTAAAACAAAGGATGCAATATACAAAATATATTTAAAAATAAAAAGAAATACAGTGTCTTGAGGTGATAGAATACTATATAATAATGATTTTTTTATCCAATTATTGATGACTTAATCTATATTACTATTAATGTTTGGAAAAATATGATGGTTGTACATGTTATTTATGTCAACATTTCAGAATTTAAAATACATTTATCAAAAGCTAACATGAGTTTGCAAATGGACATATCCCCACCTCCAAATATATATATATATATAGAGAGAGAGAAATATAGATTTTTCTCATAGTCTCACAGGCAGAAGAAAAATTACCTAGCCTGACCACCTTGTAGCTTTATATGGTTAAGAAGGCCTGCCCTAAAGGACCATGTCCAGAAAGATGTTTACTGGTATTTCACAGGGTAGGATATGAGAAATGGAATACTTCCAGTCATATCAGTAAACAGGAATTTCATAGTCATCAGCTATTCCAGATCTCCAAATGTGAATTCCTGAGCCCCAAGGGCACTCAGAAAGAAGGTCTGTGATTGGGCAGCCACCAAGCTGCAGCCACCCCCTACACTGAGCATGGAGGAACTCAGAATGTGAAAAACGCAGGATACTGGCCCCAGAAAACTGAGATCACATGAAAAGGATGAATTCATTGAGTCCAGAATCTTGCGTCTTAGCATAAACAGAAAAGCACTACATTCCTTAACTTGGGATATCTGGTTTTCTTTAATTCACAAAATACTTTTGATATTCAGACTACCTATCCTTTGTTGCAAACCTCTATATAATCTGATTCCTCCCCCCACTTCCTTGGAGCAGTTCTCCCACGGTTACTTGAGATGCTATCTTCCAGGACTGAAGTCCTAAAAATTCCCACAACATAAAACATAATTCTCAACTTTTAGGTTGCAACTTTTTTTTAAGTTGACAATATGATGCTAAAGAGCCTCATGATGAAAGTGAAAGAGGAGAGTGAGAAAGCCAACTTAAAACTCAACATTCAGAAAACTAAGATCATGGCATTTGGTCCCATCACTTCATGGCAAATAGATGGGGAAACAATGGAAACAATGAGAGACTTTATTTTGGGGGGGCTCTAAAATCACTGCACATGGTGACTGCAGTCATGAAATTAAAAGATGCTCGCTTCTTGGAAGAAAGTTACGACCAACCTAGACAGCATATTAAAAAGCAGAGACATTACTTTGTCAACAAAGGTCCATCTAGTCAAAGCTATTGTTTTTCCAGTAGTCATGTATGGATATAAGAGTTGGGCTATAAAGAAAGCTGAGTGCTGAAGAATTGATGCTTTTGAACTGTGGCGTTGGAGAAGACTCTTGAGAGTCTTGGACTGCAAGGAGATCCAACCAGTCCATCCTAAAGGAAATCAGTCCTGAATACTCATTGGAAGGACTGATGCTGAAGCTGAAACCCCAATACTGTGTCCACCTGATGCAAAGAACTGACTCATTGGAAAAGACCCTGATGGTGGGAAAGACTGAAGACAGGAAGAGAAGGGGACAACAGAGGATGAGATGGCTGGATGGCATCACCAACTCAATGGACATGAGTTTGAGTAAACTCCGGGAGTTGGTGACGGACAGGAAGGCCAGGTGTGCTGCAATCCATGGTGTTGCAAAGAATCGTACATGACTGAACGACTGAACTGAACTGATGATGCTGCATGGATGTGAGTTCTATTTTTCCAACCCTGACTCTAAGCAGAAACTGGCTGGTCATTTCAAGAGGAGTTTAAATCCCCTATGGCCACACTGCACTGTATACCAATCCCTGCAGAGAAAACGCGTATACAGCTTGTTCACATTAGATAAACACAGACACTCTACTAATTCACAGCAATAACTAATATTTTACAGAGTATATGTCATGGAAATAAACATCCAGTAAGCTCTACCTGGCGAATACCAAAGAAACAACTATTAGGATTTCATAGAGAGATTAGCAAATGATTCATACAGGAATCTACAGCCCTCTTTTATACCAACAACCACCATCAGAGTGTAATGGAGGGAAAATAGCACATTGACAACAGCAAAAAAAAACCCTTTCCATAAAACAATTAGGGTTAGCCAAAAAAGAAATATGCAAATCTTATGTTTAAGAAAAGAGACAAAATTTTTAAAAATGTTTTCAACGAGAGAAGGTTGATCTGAAATTATCTCTATGGAATGTAGGAAGGAATACTGCAACGGTGCCTTTCTCAAATTAACCTATAAATGGAAGTAAATTTAATAAAATATAAAGTTTATTTTCAAGTTACAAGTCAATTCTAAAGTGTAAAAAAATAAATAAATAAAATGTATGCAGACCACATGAAATCAAATATCACATCTCTTTCACTCTTCACCCTATATTCAGTTCAGTTCAGTTCATCTCAGTCGCTCAGTCGTGTCCAACTTTGCATGACCCCATGAACCACAACACGCCAGGCCTCCCTGTCCATCACCAACTCCTGGAATCTACCCAAACTCATGCCCATTGAGTTGGTGATGCCATCCAACCATCTCATCCTCTGTCGTCCCCTCTTCCTCCTTTCCTCAATCTTTCCCAGCATCAGGGTCTTTTCAAATGAGTCAGCTCTTTGCATCAGGTGGCCAAAGTATTGGGGTTTCAGCTTCAGCATCAGTCCTTCCAATGAAAACTCAGGACTGATCTCCTTTAGGATGGACTGGTTGGATCTCCTTGCAGTCCAAGGGACTCTCAAAAGTCTTTTTCAACACCACAGTTCAAAAGCATGAATTTTTCGGCACTCAGCTTTCTTTATAGTCCAACTCTCACATCCATACATGACCACTGGGAAAGCCATAGCCTTGACTGAGTACTCAGTATTACTGGTGTGTGTGTGTATAAACACTCACATGTGCGCTCAGTTCTGTCTGACTTTTCTGCAGCCTCATGTACTGTAGCCCACCAGGCTCCTCTGTCCATGGAATTTTCCAGAGAAGAACGCTAGAGTGGTTTGCCACTTCCTCCTCCAGGGGATCTTTCTGACCCATGGATCTTGTTAACTGTGCCGCCTGGGAAGCCCACTCAATATTATTAGAAGTCCACAACTAATTGAATAAATGAGTGAATATAGTCCAAGCCATTAATCTGTAATACATAGCAAATAGGTAACAAGAACCTACATACTCCTGAAAAAGAGTAATAGCATATCACATATCCGAATATTCCATGAGGTTACCCACCACCTGCTATGACAAAGCACATATTTTAGACTAGTATGGCCACCATGAACAAGCATGAAAGCAGAAAAATATGTGTTTAGACACTGCACAAAAAATAGTGACATGCCACAGTCTCTGGAAGAAGGTAAAGTCCCACTTATGTCCCAATACTCTTCCCAGGAACAATTTTCCAACAATGGCATAGAAAGGAGACCAAGCCAAAAGTGGGAACCATTTAACAGAAACCACATAAAGACTTTACAGAACAAACCAATTACACATCAGTATATTTCACTCATATAAAAATCCTCAACAAAACATCAACCAACCAAATCCAAAGATATAGTGAAAGGCACTCAGTTGTGTCCAACTCTCTGAGACTCCAAGGACTGTACAGTCCATGGAATTCTCCAGACCAGAATACTGGAGTCAGTAGCTGTTTCCTTCTCCAGGGAGTCTTCCCAACCCAGGGATAAGAGCCTTGTAAGAAAGAGACATAAGTACAGAACAGACTTTTGAACTCTGGGGGAGAACGTGAGGGTGGGATGTTTTGAAAGAACAGCATGTATATTATCTATGGTGAAACAGACCACCAGCCCAGGTGGGATGCATGAGTCAAGTGCTCGGGCCTGGTGCTCTGGGAGGACCCTGAGGAGTCGGGTGGAGAGGGAGGTGGGAGGTGGGATCGGGATGGGGAATACGTGTAACTATATGGCTGATTCATGTCAATGTATGACAAAACCCACTGAAATGTTGTGAAGTGATTGGCCTCCAACTAATAAAATAATATTTAAAAAAAAAAAAAGAAAACAAAACTACCAAAGGGGCTACCAAAGGGGAGAAAATAGGGGGAGGGACAAACTAGGAGCATGGGATTAATACATTAAACAGATAAGCAACAAGGCTTTACTGCATAGCATGGGGAATGACACCCAATATCTTGTAAGAGCCTATAGTGGAATATAATCTGTAAAACAAACAAACAAACAGAAACACTATGATGTGTACCTGAAATTTACACAATATTGTAAATCAACTATTCTTCAATTTAAAAAATGAAACCCAGAAAAAATGAGAATCATTTTCACACTGTCCAGCAGTATCAAAATTATAATAAATCTAATAAGTTCCTTAACTCTGTAAAAAAAAAAAAAAAGAAAGAAAGAGACATTCCACCATCAAGCAGGACAGTGACAAGGACTCTAAAGAAAGTCCAAATAGAACTAGCTCCCATGATTTGGAGAGAATAATGATTACTTAAACAACAAAAGTTGCAAAGTAGGACTTGCAAACAAAACTTGCAAACCTATAGAGAAAACACTACATAATTTTCTTTACAGAGCATGATTAAATCCCTTCAACTGAAACATCTCTCTGGCTACTGCTAGTACACTGAGACCCAGTAGACCATTAGTAGCCAATCGTGGGCTTAGATGGGCAAAAAATTGCCACATGTTCCCTTTACAGAATTCAGTATTAATGAGCTCTATCTCTAATGTGTTGAGATTTCATCAGTTAAAATGTATGTGATTTGTAAGGAATAATTAAGGTTGAGGCAACAGAGAGAATGAGATGGTTGATGGCATCACCAAATCAATGGACATGAATTTGAAGAAACCCCAGGAGACAGTGAAGGACAGGGAAGCCTGACGTGCTGCAGTTTGTGGGGTTATAAAGTCAGACACGACCGAGGGACTAAACAGCAATGGAGGTTAGCCTGCGGCATTTCATTACCAGACAAACAGCACGTGGTCTTCTGTGAACCACCTCAGCTGTAAATTTTGCTTTTACTTCATCATACTTCTAAACTGTCCCAGCACTTACATTCCCCAACCCCAAGAGATCCAGAAATCAAGATCACTAATACATAGCTGGTTTTCCAGGTAACAAATCTTTCGGAAAATGAAAAGAGCCTTACTGTGTCAGAGATAAGAGACCTGGAGAAATAGCCAATCTACTGTCTTGGAAACTTGGAAGGATGAGAATTGCTTACGAAAGGAGAGAATACCTGTTTCAGTCTGCACCGCCTTTCCTTTGCTTCGTCTCAAGTTGAAGGCGTTTAGTCTAAGACTGATAGTGTTTTCATCCCGGCTGTGATGTCACTCCTGGGCCTTGCCCTCCGGCGCATCCTTTGTTCTTTCCAGCCTCCACAATACAGGGAGAGGGGACCGGTTAGGACAGGATGCACTGTACTAGTTTCCTGATTAAAGTCAGCCGGTGGGGGCTCAGCTGTGCTATTCCAAAGCACAGGGGAACCTGGAAGACCAGCAGGAAGAAAAGTCAGGGTGTTTCTCCCTCCCCTTCCCGCTCAAACCCGGGCTATGCCTCTGGCCGTCCCCGCAGCTCCGATGTGGTCACCAGGTGACCGGGTGACTCCAAGCCCTTGACCCCTCTAACCATGCTGTCTCCCCTTACTGCTCTAATCTAGTACTGGTGGTGCTGGCTTCCTGCTGCTGCTAAACTGAACTGCCTCACCGTCCCATTTGTTTTTATCCATTTAGTTGATGCCCTGAATATATTATTTCTAGTTTAAATACTTGGAAAGGTTTCTATTTTCCTAGATAGACTCTGACAATCACTCTACATAGGAAGACACACATCAAAATAAAATTCTTAGAGTTTCCTGCTAAGGAAAAGACTTCCTGTTCATCAGCCCATAGTAAGAATGCATCCCTTTGGATGGCATTTGTGGGGTTTGCTCGTAGGAGTTTTTACTTCTGTTGCTGCTGGTTCTGCACTTGCTAAGAGGACACTGCTTTCTCTTACTTTGTTCTTGCCTGCAGGCTTGAACTGAGAGATCTACAAGTGCTGATCCCGGGGCTTCCTAGACCTTTTGACTCCAATACTAACTTACTTTTGCAGATGCTTTGCAGCTGCTTCTACAATCCTTACTGATTCCTACAAATAGCAGACATCAGCTGTGTTTGGCTGACCAAAATTCTTTCCCTTTTAGTCTGGTAAATAAAGATAGGTTTTCTATAGTGAACTGATTCCATGAGAGGAATAAGAGGACACTCCCCCTCTCCTGACCACGATAGTGGTCATATTACCTGAGCCAGGCCAATAGGAAAAGTCTGAACTCTGACCATAGTGACTGGGTAGGTGATGTGCAAGTCTAACAAGAGGCCGGTAAGAACCCATGCTCCCACCCCATGCTGGACCCTTATGGCTGCCACAGGCTCTTCCAACTGGATCTGAAACGACAGACCTGAAGATGCACTGCTCAGATCTTCCTATGAGGAAAACATTCACACAGGGGCTGAGTCTAGTCAGCAAACAGACTTTAGTGACTACTGCTTTCAGGGTCTTACCTCAGTTTCTAACCTCACCTCCACCTGAGGTTACGCACTTTCCAGGCAGGCTGCCTCCAGGAATTGAGCCAGGTGGGGTTTAAAGGCTCACTCCTAGGAAGCTGACAAGCTGAGTTTCCCAGTTCTCAGCAGGGCTGAGGTTTTGTTGGACACGAATCCCGGCTAACATAAGCACAGCATGGCAACCCAGGACCCAGACTCCTTGGACTGAGGGTCGAGGTCATGACTACAGGCAGGACGTTAAAGTGAGCAAAAATGATGGCTAAGATTAAGAAGAATTTAGGATGAATACTAGAGGAGGAAAAAACGTGCCAGTTATGACCCCACACACACACTCCCAAAATCAACTTCAGGGACAGGCGCTGTGGTTCTTTCCACTAAACGCTCTTCCAAATACAGGTTTAAGTAGAGCTGAGCAACACAACAGGTAAAACGTAACAAACATGAAGATCCCCTCTGAGGGTCCAGCTTTCTGCCCGAGTGGACAAAGTGTAGTGAGCAGACAGTCTCCAGCCATCGGCTCCTCCAGGCCTGACGCAGTTCCCTAGCCACGGAGATCCAGCCTTGGTGCAGGGCACACACGTCCCGGGGTGGCACGCTGCTGGCAACCGAACGAGGCAGGGGTATGAAGGCCAGCTCCTGGGGCCTGGGCTGTGGGTGCTCACTTGCTCAGTCGTGTCTGACGCTCTGTGACCCCAAGGACTGCAGCCCGCCAGGCTCCTCTGTCCGTGGGGATTCTCCAGGCAAGAATACTGGAGTGGGTTGCCATTCCCTTCTCCAGGGGATCTTCCCGATCCAGGGATCGAACCGGGTCTCCAGCATTGCAGGCAAATTCTTTACTATCTGTGCCACCAGGGAAGCCTGATGTGAGATAATTCTAAAGGCCACTCATTCCAAATTTCCTTACCACACTGCTTGAGGATTTGCTGGAACTGAATTTCAACTTGACAATTCCCTCTGCCCAATCCTGTTGACACCCCCCCCCCTTTTTCCTCTCACAGGTGTTGATTCCCAATAAATAGCATGGACCACAAACTCCATCTTTGTATCTGCTTTCGAAGAATGAAACCTTTGACCACTGCTAAGCACATGAGTGAGATTATTGGACCCCTGGCATCATATGACCAGCACTTCCAAGTGACAAAGTGAAAATGATACTGATGACATCATCGGAGCTCCATGTCATGCTTCAATCCATGCCTAAAGCCAAACAGAATCCTGGACTTTGCACTTTTGTAAGTCAGTAAATTTAAATTATTATTATTGATACTACCTGTATATGTATAGGTGATTTTAAATATACTTCTATCATGCATAAGAAGATAGTCTTGATTAACAAAATACAAAGACCACCAAATTTATTTTAAAAATGAAAATGAAGACAGACTATGAATGTTCATGAAAGAAAGAGAATTTCATCCCACCATATGTCTTGTCCCAAAAAAGACACACTGATGCTGGCCTTAGTCTCTTCTATTCCTGACTCAGTTAACAGAAATTATGAAGCTTTATCACCATTTACCTCTACAAGGTACTTGGTTTTCGACCGTTTCCCAGGGAGCATCTGCCCAGCTTTTAAAATACTGTTTTAAAAAACATTACAGGCATAATAGATGGCTTCTTACCCGTGTGTAAAGCCCAGAAGAAGAGCAAGAGTAATAAAAGAAATAAATTATACAGAAGGCTGAACATGCCTTTACAACTGACAGGCAGGTGAGTCTACTTTCAACGTACTTTATAGTCCAGCCTTTATTAGCAGCCTTGAGGTGAAAGGTTGTTGCTGAACGATGAGACGTGGGATTCTTGGCCTCTGGAGGAGATGAATTCAATCCAGAGACGAGGCTGGATCACTCAGAGCTTTTGTGTAATAAAGTTTTATTAAAGTATAAAGGAGCTAGAGAAAGCTTCTGACATAGGCATCAAAAGGGGGCAAAAGAGTACCCGCTTTGCTAGTGTTAGCAATGGAGTTATATACTCTCCAATGAATCCAAAGAATGTCTGGAGGCTGCAAAGACCTCACCAGACCCACTCCCATAATTTACACTTTAAGATAACAGAGTTGGCCAGAAGGTCTGATCCAAAGACTGTCCTCAGGCAGGATACATCCTTGTAAAGACCAGACCTACTCCCATAATTTATGTTTTAAGATAACAGAGTTGGCCAGAAGGTTTAATGCAGAGATTGTCCTCAGGCAGGATACATCCTTGTAAAGACCAGACCTACTCCCATAATTTACGTTTTAAAATAACAGGATTAGCCAGAGGGTTTAATCCAGAGACTGTCCTCAGGCAGGATACATGATTGTTATATAATCCTAAGGAATGTAGAGGAAAAAACTAAAAAAGTTTGTCCTTTCTTCCTCCTTGAATATCCCAGACCTCTCACTCCTTGGGGGCCCCTAGACTTCTTATCAGCCTGCCTAGGAAATGACTCTCTCAAAGGGATGGATTTTTTGACACTTTATTATCTAAATACATGGATTAACCATCTGAATAAAGAAAATACCTGTGAGAGGAATCTTGAAAATATTCATAAATATTACTTAAAGTTTCTATTTGAAATGCCAGTTTTCAAAAACAGAAGAATGGAAAATAAGGTGTAATACTAAAATTCAACAACCACAAAACACAATCTACAATCCTAGTAGATTATTGCTATTATCCTGTATTCTTAAGTGACAACTGTGCATAGCACAGGTGAAGCAAGTTGCTCAGAGTGAAAGTTATGAATGAAAGTTATGATGAAAAAGTTACGAACCTGAACATTGTTGTCAATTTCTCTATCACCAGAGTCAAGAGCAACCGTAGCAGGCTAGTCCCACTGCCCTGTTCTATGGGGGAACAGACACATAAACCGCAAAGGTTCATACAACGGAGGACTACACGGCAGTAAGAGAAAATGAGTGAACAGACAAAGCTGATGAGAACAGAGACCCAGATCATTAGACCATGACCACACTGACGGATGTGACACGGCGTTGAGCAGCACAGAGAAGTCCCAGGGTCACATACCTGAATGCGCCACCATCCTGACACGCTCCTCAAACTTACTCATCCAGCTTTGAATTGCTGATTTCAGTTTCAGTAACACAGTTCCTCAGACTTGTCTGTGTTCTGAGATTCTGCGCTGTAATCAGAAACGTATTTTTAAGCAAACTAGAAAAACCATTTAATATGTGCTCACTAGTAATCATATCAGCTAGTAACTACATAGGTTCATGTCACCTTCTGCAACAAACAGATTATTTTTTTAAAATCAATTTTTAATAAATGAAAGTCAATTTGAATTCTACTTTCAAAATTCATTTTTGCTCACTTCTTCATTCAAATCAACCCCAAAATTAATTATCTGAAATCACATAAATGGTATGCTTCCTAAATATATTCCTTTAATAAAACTTACTGTCTTCTGTATGAGTTTCTCCCTTTTCTTCTTTTTGCTCAAAACTATTCCACTGATGGGCAAAAGAAAATTCTGCTTTCTTCTGTTTTGCTTTACATATTAGGGTGTTTGATAGTGAGTGACTAGAAGAACAAAAAGACCAAGTAGAAATCATTCAGAGTCAGGTCCCCTACCCTGAGTCAGACATCATTTATGAGGCTTGCTAATCCCAGGCTTTACTAGAAAACCTTGATTATTAGAGGTTTAGGAGCCCGAAAGTCTTGTTAACAACCTCCCTAAGCTGACTGAGAACTTGGGAAAATTGCAATCTCTTTCTAGACTGCATTTTAAACAAATTTCTCCCTGACTGTTTTTCAGAACTAACATACTTCTGTGCTTGGAAAATTGAACAAACAACTGGATTCTGGCCTTGCAAAGGCCTCTTCTTTGTTCAGGTTGGTGGCATTTCAGCTACCACACGTCATCCACATTTTGAGACTCAGAATTTCCCAGGCCACCCTTGAAAACAAGGTCAGACATATTTCTGTGAAGAGAAATGATGTTCCCCATGCTAGATTAAAAGAAATCTGATGGCTAAGAGACGCCCAATATCACTGATTACTAGAAAAACGCAATTCAAAACTACAAAGAGGTATCACCTCACACCAATCAGAATAGCCATCATTAAAATTCTATAAATAATACATGTTGAAGAGGACGTGGACGTGGACGTGCTGATGGGAATGCAGACTGGTACAACCACTACGCAGAACAGTATGGAGGGTCCTTTAAAACAGATAGTTATCATATGATCCAGCAATACCACTCCTGGACATACATCCCAAGACAACTCTAATTTGAAAAGATATATGTGCCCCAGTGCTCATGACAATACTGTCTACAATAGCCAAAATGTGGAAGCAACTTAAATGTTCACAAAGGAATGGATAAAGAAGGTGTGGTACATAAAGGCAAGGAGCTGGTACGCAGCCATAAAATAAATGCAACAATGCCAGGTGCAGCAGCGTGGACGGACCCAAAAATTATCACACTGAGTGGAGTAAGTCAGACAAACGTTATATGATACCACTTACATATGGAATCTAAAAAAATGAACTTATATCCAAAACAGAAAGAGATTCACAGACACAGATAACAAACTTATGGTTACCAAACAGTCAGGAGCTGGAGATGGGAGGATAAACTAGGAGTCTGGGATTAATACATACACAGTATATATAAAATAGGTGAGCAACAAGGACCTACCATACAGCACAGGGAGTCATATGCAGTATCATGCAATAACCTATAATAGAAAGAGTCTGAAAAATAGCATATATATATATATGTACAACTGAATCACTTTGCTCTACATCTGAAACTAATACCACACTGTAAATTAACTGTACTTCAACTTTAAAATATCTGTTTGAAAATTCATGATGACCTCATATGCATTAAAACTTCACTCTGAGCAATACAATTTTGACTCCCTGTTAAGAGAAGGAACTGCATCTTTCATGTACTTTATTCTGTGTGAGAGCTAAAAAAAATAGTACTACTTATCGACAGTGAAAATAATATGCAATTATTACAATGCTTCCCTTGTGGCTCAGCTGGTAAAGAATCCGCCTGCAGTGAGGGAGACCTGGGTTCAATTCCTGGGTTGGGAAGATCCCCTGGAAAAGGGAATGGCAACCCACTCCGGTGCTCTGGCCTGGAGAGTCCCATGGACGGTACAGTCCATGAGATCACGAAGAGTCAGACACAACTGAGCGACTTTCTCTAGGCACTATTACTATGCCAGACACATAAGTGCCCAATGCAGTCTCATTGATTGACTGACATGCAAATGAACTGTGTGATTCTTTATGATATTTTATAGATTTGATAGTTCAGAAAACACATTACTCATTCAACAAATAAGCAAAAGACTAGCACCTAAATGTCCAGCTCAAATGTTCTGTCCATCCTTTGGTGTGGGTGAGAGGCTATTTAACTTAGATTCAACTGGTTGGAGTTATGTACACTTGATCTTCTGTAACACAAATAAAGCAGAATTAAGATACATACAAAACAGAAATGACAAGTCAATGTCCAACTCCCAAAATCTACACAAAGAAGCATTGTTTAGTACTAAACTACCTGGTGTTTAAGTATCTACAGAGAGGACAAAAGGGACCTGATCCTGGCCCTATAGGAGTTTACAGTACACAAAATTCTAATCTCCGGAATCAAAACTATTAAAAGATAGGGTAATTGTGATATACAAAGTTTAAAGGTAAAAGCGCTTTCGATTGAAGCTGATTGAACACATGATTGAACTGGATGGGAGGAGAGAAGTCAGGGAACTTGTTTACTCACCCTGACACAGGGAAGAATTTGTTGGGTTTTTCTAAGTGTTGTTTTGGTTTTATTTTGTTTTTGCCCTTTGGCGGTGGTTTAATCACGTCCAGTTCTTATGACCCCATGGACCATAGTCTGCCAGGCTCCTCTGTCTATAGGATTTCCCACGCAAAAATACTGGAGCGGGTTACCATTTCCTTCTCAGAGGCTCTTCCTGAGCCAGGGAGTGAACCCAGGTCTTCTGCATTGCAGGTGGACTCTTGCCTTACAGGCGGGCTCTTTACTGACTGAGCTATAAAGGAAGCATCTGTCCTTTAGTCTTTGTTTAATCCACAGACTCTGTTTTCAAGGAAGAATCTTTTTCCTAGGAAAAAAAGCTCACCAACTCGATATTACTAATTTACCTGAACTTGAAATGCCATCTGCAGGATATTAGATAATTATCCTTTTTAATGCCAAATTTACATAGGCTGGCCAGTTTCTTGGTTACGTAAATAGTACAGCTACCCTTGGATAAAGACTCGCCTACATGAAAAACAGTTTTACTTTTGGTCACACCGCTCAGCCCAAATTGGAAAAAGTACAGAGAAATATTCTAATCACTGGCTTCCTGACATTGAGTAAATTTCAAGAAATCCTAAGTGGTTATTCTGATATTTGAATAGGCAGCTATAGAGATATTTCTGATAGACTCACTGGCACTTACTCTTGATCAGTACTGAAGCAGTTGTTCACTGGCCAAACAGAAGTCACCCTATGAATTATGGATCTAAAGGGTTTTACAAAGAATTAGGGGCTTATACTTTTCTTAGAAGAAATGGAAGAACAGAGGTCAGGGAAGCTTTCACCAAAAGTTAAGAGAGTTGCCTCTAAAAATTAGAGGGCTTGTCTCAGCTCAAAACACCAAAGCTACTGATAAAAGATTTTGCCCAAAAGATGCTGCAATTCTATAGTGTCTCTGGAAAGGTCCGATGAACTGACTTTAAGTGAGTCCACTTAACTGTGATTCTCAAGGGCTAAGCTCTTGAGAATATGTCCTCAAATCTAGGACTCCACAAGAAAGAAGATTCTGGGAAATATAGTTCCCAGCTTCTTTAAAGTTCAGATGCAATTTTAGACAAGTGTCAGATCCCTGATGGACTGCAAATGGTACAACACAAGTCCCCGTCAAAATACGCTTCGCTTTCTAAAATAATGCTCCTGATAAGACATTACTATCTTAAAAGATACTACTTTAAGATACTACTTTAAGATATTCCTACCTTATTACTACCTTTATGTTCCATTTAAAAGTGAAGAGGAATCTGAGGAGAACAAAGAGTGAGAAACACACCATATTTTAACACTGGTTTGGAAATTAATAATGAATAATAGCATAGAAATGGTACTAAAAAGCTGAGAAGAAAAAGCAAGTCTGACTTCATTTAACCCGACACTTCAAACTTACTGGATCAAAGAGTTCTTTTTCTTTTCATGGAACACTTAATAAAGTTCCAGAGTGCGTCTTTATATAAGCCCTCATTCTAACGGATGTTTTCAGCACCCTTCAAGATTATTAATCAAACTATAGTTAAATGAAGCATACTAATGAATGAATTTATCTCTTCTCCCTTCTGACACTCTACTGAAATCATATTATTGGGATTTTTAAGGCATAAGCCCCCCAAACTAAAAGAACTAGAATGAAAAACATCAGAGATGACAGATTTCAACAGTTTTGAAAGATGGATAATAAAAGCAAAATTAGTGACTAGGGAATGTGCTTTAAGATATTCAACAATCAGCATGACCTGGGTAACAGCGAATCAGAAGGGAAACCAGGAAAGTTTAGAGCTAAGTCTTGGTAGCTCCCCACTGGGCTAGCCAGTAACACTTTCACTGATGGACAGTGGAGGGCTGAAAGCCCCAGGGGTATAATTTGGGGCTATGGGAGGTAGGGTTAGGGTTTGAAACTATTTATGAATTGATGCAGAACTATTTCAGGAGTTTTAACTGTTGGTAAACCATTCCAGGAAGAAGGCATTCAGATCAGAGAGGTGAAAGCCTTAGACTTTGTATGTATAAAATACAGTCTGAGGCTGTATCACAGAGTTACTGTGACTGTAATAGAAGAAGTTCTATTGGCATATATGCCAGTGCTTTATGTGCCATAAAATGCTATCCACACATACTATTTGTTAATTATCATTACTATGTTATTATTTCTCCTTTATAAGCTATAAAACACTAAACACATACTATTTATTATGTTAAATATTTTAAAATATGATAATATTTCTCCTACAACTGCCAGCATGGTGCTTGCTTCCTAAAATCAGGAAGTTACTAGAAAACCCCATACCCTTTTTTCCGTTTCCCCCACAAAGAATTGTTTCATGTTCACAAATAAGAACAAAAAAGTATATTTACAGAGAGAATTAATGCTCTAAGTGATTCCTCAAATGCATTCTCAGTAAACAAAGCTAATCTCTCTTAAACTGGCCCAGTAATCCTAATACCACTAGGATTCCTATCAGAATAAACTCCTACCTTCTGGAATCACCTTTCCTCAAATATTAGTAGCTGTTCCTCCATGGCCACCACCTTTCAGGCTCCTCCATCCATGGGATTTTCCAGGAAGGATACTGGAGTGGGTTGCTATTTCCTTCTCCAGGGGATCTTCCCCACCCAGGGATCAAACTTGGGTCTCCCGCATTGTGGGCAGATGCTTTACCCTCTGAGCCACCAGGGAAGCCCTTCCCACATGTACACACACACATCATGTACCTGTCTGCCATCTCTGCCTCTCCTGACTCAATAAATATGTGCTGGCTCTTTCTTCAACAAATACATGTCCCAGCGACTTTAAAGGGTTGCCCACAAACTAAAGAGTACTTTGAAAGGGTAGGGAGAGAAATCTTTGTTTTTCTTGCTTCACTCCTAAGCTTTCATTATTTTTTTTTTTTTTAGTAGAAGATCCTACTACCCAGGATTCTTGACTTTACTCTGAAAAATTACAGGAAACATGCTTGTTTAGCTAAAGATTATGTTAAGGCTGAATACTTGACATCTTCTCAAGATTAAGTAACAATAGCTTATATATATCATTAGACATTTCTAGCTACTTGTAGAAGGACAACTCAGGTAAAAGTTTAAGTGGGCTGCTGGTTGAAACCGAAGTCTGGGGGGGTACTCTTTTGCCCCCTTCTGATGCCTATGTCAGAAGCTTTCTCTATCTCCTTTATGCTTTAATAAAACTTTATTACACAAAAGCAAAAAAAAAAAAAAAAAAAAGAAACCGAAGTCTGTTTTATTGTCCTTTGGATTCACACATTAATTTAACCTCCATAACTCTGTTAAACACTAAACAGAATTCTTTCTCTCCTTTTTTTTTCTTTTTTTTTTTTTGATCTTTTAAAATTTTATGATTATACTTTGGCCGCACTGACCTCTCACAATCCTGCCATCTCCCAGCTTAAAACACAAGATGCCACTGAACTATTTATTGTCTATGCTTTCATATCCTTGGACCAATTACCCCTTGAGATTTTTTAAAACTTTATTACAAGGGATTGGCTAGTACAACTGTAAGGGCTGATGAAGCAAGTTTAAAGTACACAGGACAGGCCATCGGGAAGGGAGAATGACCCACTGGCTGGAATCGCATGAGCAAGGGCTAAAGCTCTCTGTTGACAGGCAGTGGTCAGAAAAGAAAATCCAGCAGAAAGCGAGCGATTACAGAGCCAGGAGCTGTGTGGAGCCCTGGCTTTAAAGAAATCTTAAATATTCTTTTAAAGGATTTTGCTCAGATTAAGTTAGGCCCACCCCACTTTCTCTTTATTTATTTAAAGTCTAGTGATTAAGGGACCTTAACCACATCTGCAAAATCCCTTCACAGCAGCACCTGGATTAGGGTTTTCATTAACTGGAAGAAATATGCATATGCTACAAAATGACCACTGTCTTCCTAATCTCACAAGAGGATATCCTTTAAAACCTGCCCTACACATACACACATGCAATAGAGAAGTCTGGGGACTATAGTTCACTGAAGCCCAATTACCATCAAAAAGCCGTAAGACTGAACACGTGAAATGTAGGACATAGATGACACAATTGCTCCTCTTAAAGAAAGAATAAAGGCTTATGTAAATAAAATAATTTTCTCTCTCCCCCAATGCCTGGCTCTGTGCTATATACATAGCAAATACATAATAAATACCTGAAGGAATAATTGGTGGTCTCAGCTAATTTCTACCCAATTTGCCTATGACTGATCTGAGCACTGAACATGAAGCACTGATCGATGAGTACACTGATTGGTCTGCATAAGGTGATGTCATAGGAAGCAAGATTTGAGTTAATGGCAATATTTTTTCCTCAGTTCTTTTTCTATTAAATACATAACTAAATGGGTCTTTCTGAAAACAGTACAAAAATGCTCTTATTGTGTTTAATTTATTATATTTAATGGAAACAGGATATTTCAAACTCATAGTACAAACAATCATTAAGAATTATCAGAATACTTGAAGAAATAGCAATAACTCACCCTTTGAGGTCAATGGTATAATTTACTCATTCATTCGATAAATATTTATCAACTATCTTTCCTATGCTATCACAGTACCATGTGCTGGAGATACAGCCAAGGACAAAACAAAATCCCTACAAATACAGAGGACACATTTTGTGGAATGTGACAGAAAATAAACATGTGACTAGTTTAATATACAAAAACATCAATTCATCCAGGCTGATTCAATAACTCGGGACCTGAAATTTCTCATGGTTCTAATTTTAAAAAAATAAAATAATACACACAGAATCAATGAATACAAGATCAAATACACATTGCCTGTTCACACTATCAGTGATGACCTGGGTTAGAAATTTCAAGCATTTCATATAGCGTACCATGGAGGGTACATCTTAACATTAACAGGGCAAAGAAAAGCGCCCATGGACTTGCCCTAAAATAATTTCCCAATTTCCCATAGTAGTGAGAGTACATGTGTTTAGTAAGAAATCTATGCCTTTCAAAGTTAATATACATTATACGTACACAAAATTCCCTATCATTTTTCAAATGCAACTTTTCTATGATTTAATATTAGTAACAAAAAATCAGAGGTAATTTCATGGTAAATACAAAAAAAAAAAAAAATCGGAGGTAATTTCATGGTAAATACTGAAATTCTAATATCTCATTGGGTTCAGTGGGTGACTAAACTGGTACCATTGAAAGAAATGTCTTACCTGTGCTAATAATGAAAATTCAAAATTCTTCATAATAGGTTTATTCAAGCTGAGTAATACTAATATATTTTTTCTTTTAAAAATATGTTTATCAAAAAAGAAATAATCACCTTTTCTTAAATCAGTATAAAAAGCTTATATACACAATGAGTCAGTTCAGTTTAGTTCAGTTGCTCAGTCACGTCCAACTCTTTGTGACCCCATGGACTAAAGCATGCCAGGCCTCCCTGTCCATCACCAACTCCCAGAGTTGACTCAAACTCATGTCCATTGAGTTGGTGATGACATTCAACCATCTCAACCTCTGTCTTCCCCTTCTCCTCCCACCTTCAATCTTTCCCAGCATCAGGGTAATTTTCAATGAGACAGTGCTTTGTACCAGGTGGCCAAAGTATTAGAGTTTCAGCTTCAGTATCAGTCCTTCCAATGAATATTCAGAACTGATTTCCTTTAGGATTGACTGGTTGGATCTCCTTGCAGTCCAAGGGACTCTCAAAAGTCTTCTCCAACACTGCAGTTCAAAAGCATCAATTTTTTGGTGCTCAGCTTTCTTTACACTTCAGCTTTCACATCCATACATGACTACGGGAAAAACCAGAGCTTTGACTAGACAGACTTTTGCTGGCAAAATAATGTCTCTGTTTTATAACATGCTGTCCAGGTTGGTCACAACTTTTCTTCCAAGAAGCAAGCATCTTTTAATTTCATGGCTGCTGTCACCATCCACAGTGATTTCAGAGTCCAAAAAAATAAAGTCTGTTACAGATTCCAATATTTACCATCTATTTGCCACGAAGTGATCAGACCAGATGCCATGATCTTAGTTTTCTGAGTACTGTTTTAAGCCAACTTTTTCACTCTCCTCTTTCATTTTCATCAAGAGGCTCTTTAATGCTTCTTCACTTCCTGCCATAAGGGTGGTGTCGTCTGCATATCTGAGGTTATTTCTATTTCTCCCAGCAATCTTGATTCCAGCTTGTACTTCATCCAGCCTGGCATTTCACATGATCTACTCTGCATATATGTTAAATAAGCAGGGTGACAATATACAGTCTTGACATACTCCTTTACCTATTTGAAACAAGTTTGTTGTTCCATGTCCAGTTCTAACTGTTGCTTCTTGACCTCCATACAGATTTCTCAGGAGGCAGGTCAGGTGGTTTGGTATTCCCATCTCTTGAAGAATTTTCCACAGTTTATTGTGATCCACACAAAGACTTTAGCATAGTCAATAAAGCAAAAGTAGATGTTTTTCTGGAACTCTCTTGCTTTTTTGATGATCAAATGGATGTTGGCAATTTGATCTCTGGTTCCTCTGCCTTTTCTAAATCCAGCTTGAACATATGGAACTACACGGTTCACGTATTGCTCAAGCCTGGCTTGGAGGTTTTTGAGCATTACTTTGCTAGTGTGTGAGATGAGTGCAGTTGTGAGGTAGTTTGAGCATTCTTTGGCATTGCCTTTCTTTGGGATTGGAATGAAAACTGACCTTTTCCAGTCCTGTGACCACTGCTGAGTTTTCCAAATTTGCTGGCATATTGAGTGCAGCATTTTCACAAGATCATCTTTTAGGATTTGAAATAGTTCAACTGGAATTCCATCACCTCCACTAGCTTTGTTTGTAGTGATGCTTCCTAAGGCCCACTTGACTTCACATTCCAGGATGTCTGGCTCTAGGTAAGTGATCTCACCATCGTGGTTATCTGGGTTATGAAGATCATTTTTGTACAGTTCTGTGTATTCTTGCCATCTCTTCTTAATATCTTCTGCTTCTGTTAAGTTTATACCATTTCTGTCTTTTCTCTGCTCTTCTATGAAATGTTCCCTTGGTATCTCTAATTTTCTTGAAGAGGTCTCTAGTCTTTTCCATTCTATTGTTTCTCTCTATTTCTTTGCATTGATCACTGAGGAAGGCTTTCTAATCTCTCCCTGCCATTCTTTGGAACTCCGCATTCACATGGGAATATCTCTCCTCTTCTCCTTTGCCTTTCACTTCTTTTCTCAGCTATCCCCTTATCAGACAACCATTTTGCCTTTTTGCATTTCTTTTTCTTGGGGATGGTCTTGATCACTGCCTCCTATAAAATGTCACAAACCTCTATCCATACTTCTTCAGGCATTCTGTCTATCAGATACAATCCCTTGAATCTACTTCTCACTTCCACTGTATAATCATAATGGATTTGATTTAGGCCATACATGAATGGTCTTGCGGTTTTCCCTACTTTCTTCAATTTCAGTCTGAATTTGGCAATAAGGAGTTCATGATGTGAGCCACAGTCAGCTCCCAGGCCTGCTTTTGCTGACTGTATAGAGCTTCTCCATCTTTGGCTGCAAAGAATATAATCAATCTGATTTCTGCACTGACCATCTGGTGACGTCCGTGTACAGAGTCTTCTCCTGTGTTGTTGGAAGATGGTGTTTGACTTCCCTAGTGGCTCAGATGTAAAGCATCTGCCTACAATTCGGGAGACCTGGGTTCAATCCGTGGGTCAGGAAGTTTGTCTGGAGAAGGAAGTGGCACCCCACTCCAGAACTCTTGCCTGGAAAATCCCATGGATGGAGGAGCCTGGTAGGCTATGGGCCATGGGGTTGCAAAGAGTCAGACACAACTGAGCGACTGAACTTTCACTTCACTTTCACACAATGAATAATACTTATTAAATAGAATAAAGGAAAACTTAATACTATTAAAACAAAAATATTACATACTCATCTTACTTAGAATGGAAAAATAAACTATAAATCTTACAAACCTGACAGTCAAAAAATCACAAAATTCAGCAAATGCCATCATTTTTTTGTTAATGTTCTGATACATTTTATAATTCATTCTTTACTATATTTTTGATTATATACTCTAACAGCTAAGAAAATTATCTTGTATTATTTGGTAATGTTTTCTATATGAAAAAAAGTGCTAATTCAGGTTTTCCTCTGACACGGTTGATCAAAATTTATGGATTTCTTTTTCATGATTATTAGTGATTTAGAAATGTGTCTTTCAACTTCGGAACTCATTACAGGTAATGTCATGTAAATTTTTGTAGTACATTGCAAATTTTTGTGCTAAAGCACAGAAAACATAATAAATCTATTTTATATAACTCCCATCAAAAAAGAAGACAGACTTTTCAATGTGTAACTGTTATATACTGTATTATCAAGTATATTCCTGATAAGACAGCATTTATATTTCAATTATGCATCAACAGGGACTGCATCCTCCATTTATAATTGCATAGTTCAGTTCAGTTCAGTTGCTCAGTCACATCCAACTCTTTGAGACCCCATGGATTGTAGCACGCCAGGCCTCCCTGTCCATCACCAACTCCCAGAGTTTACTCAAACTCATGTCCATCGAGTGGGTGATGCCATCCAACCATCTCATCCTCTGTCTTCCCCTTCTCTTTCCACCTTCAATCTTTCCCAGCATCAGGGTCTTTTCAAATGAGTCAGTTCCTCACATTGGGTGGAGTTTCAGCTTCAGCATCAGACCTTCCAATGAATATTCAGGACTGATCTCCTTTGGGATGGACTGGTTGGATCTCCTTGCATTACAAGGGACTCTCAAGAGTCTTCTCCAATACTACAGTTCAAAAGCATCAGTTCTTCACCTTCTTCTTTATAATTGTATAATCTGATGATTAAAATAGTTTTCCATAGATTAGCTTCTGGTGCTTAATAATTCAAGCATTGTTGTTTCTCCATGACCCTCATAATTCCTGTTTCAAGCCCTGAGGGACACACTCAAATTTCAAACCCTGAGGGACACACACACACTGCTCCTCCATTCCAAGAATGTCAACTCTATCCCCACCTAACTTCCTATTAACAAGATCCCAACAATGCCTGCAGCCACTCTAATGCCACTTGCCAGAGAGGAAAATGCAATATATGAGTTTGGCTTTAAAAAAATAAACTTACTTTCCTAATTTTTACAAAAACATAAGGCTAAGTGAGAGGTCTGGGCTTCCTCTGTGGCTCAGAAGTAAAGAATCTGCCTGCACTGCAGGAGACATAGGAGATGCAGGTTTGATCCCTGGGTTGGGAAGTTCCCCTGGAGGAGTGACTGACAACCCACTCCAGCATTCTCGCCTGGAGAATCCCATGGACAGAGGAGCCTGGTGGGCTACAGTCCATAGCGTTGCAAAGAGTCAGACAGGCCTGAAGCAACTTGGCAAGCAAGCAAGCGAGTGACCCAGAGTAATGAGGGCTAAGATTAGTAAGGTGATTTAGCAGAGAATTTACTCCATTT
This sequence comes from Muntiacus reevesi, assembly GCF_963930625.1. NCBI lineage: Eukaryota > Metazoa > Chordata > Mammalia > Artiodactyla > Cervidae > Muntiacus > Muntiacus reevesi. Next base: position 2,445,517 of record NC_089269.1, read on the forward strand.
TTTTTGTTGTTGTTGCTGTTGTTGATTTATGCTGCCATATCCCCAGTTTCTTTCCTAATTGCGCTGGTTTTGTTGATCTTCATCTATGATAGGATCACTAACCATGTAGAGCTCGTTCCTGCACTGCTACAGACTTTACATACTGTGGGACGTGAACTGGGTCAAATCAGTCTCAAATTCAAGACCTTCATCTCATTTGTTCCTTTGAATAGAGTAATATATTTGAAATAGTAAGTCATTTTTTTCTACTGTTTTAAACCCCCAACCCATCTTCTCCTACAATGACTGAATAGAACTGCTATGTTGCATAAGCAATACGTCAGGATTAAGAGGAAAAAAAAAATGTCTCTCCCCAGCTTTGCTTTCCAAAAGCTTGAGATCCTCATGGGAGTTGGTGAATTAAGAAGCCTATGAAGAAGAGGTGAAGAATACACAGAAGAACTGTACAGAATGACCAGATAATCATGATGGTGCGATCATTCACCCAGAGCCAGAAGTCAAGTGGGCCTTAGGAAGCATCACTACAAACAAAGCTAGTGGAGGTGATGGAATTCCAGTTAAGCTATTTCGAATCCTGAAAGATGATGCTGTGAAAGTGCTGCACTCAATATGTCAGCAAATTTGGAAAACTCAGCAGTGGTCACAGGACTGGAAAAGGTCAGTTTTCATTCCAATCCCAAAGAAAGGCAATACCAAAGAATGCTCAAATTACCTCACAATTGCACTCATCTCACATGCTTGCAAAGTAACACTCAGAAACCTCCAAGCCAGGCTTGAGCAATACGTGAACCGTGAAGTTCCATATGTTCAAGCTGGATTTAGAAAAGGCAGAGGAACCAGAGATCAAATTGCCAACATCCATTTGATCATCAAAAAAGCAAGAGAGTTCCAGAAAAACATCTACTTCTGCATTATTGACTATGCCAAAGTCTTTGACTGTGTGGATCACAACAACTTGTGGAAAATTCTTCAAGAGATGGGAATACCAGACCACCTGATCTGTCCCCTGAGAAAACTGTATAGAGGTCAAGAAGCAACAGTCAGAACTGGACACGGAACAACAGACTGGTTTCAAATAGGTAAAGGAGTATGTCAAGACTGTATATCGTCACCCTGCTTATTTAACATATATGCAGAGTAGATCATGTGAAATGCCAGGCTGGATGAAGTACAAGCTGGAATCAAGATTGCTGGGAGAAATAGCAATAATCTCAGATATGCAGATGACACCATCCTTATGGCAGAAAGCAAAGAAGAACTAAAGAGCCTCTTGATGAAAGTGAAAGAGGAGAGTGAAAAAGTTGACTTAAAACTCAACATTCAGAAAACTAAGGTCACAGCATCTGGTCCTGTCACTTCATGGCAAATAGATGGGGAAACAATGGAAAGAGTGAGAGACGTTACTTTCTTGGGCTCCAAAATCACTGCAGATGGTGACAGCAGCCATGAAATTAAAAGATGCTTGCTCCTTGGAGAAAAGTTGTGACCAACCTAGACAGCATATTATAAAGCATAGACATTACTTTGTCAACAAAGATCCATCTAGTCAAAGCTCTGGTTTTTCCTGTAGTCATGTATGGATATGAAAGCTGAAGTATAAAGAAAGCCGAAGTGATGCTTTTGAGCTGTGGTATTGGAAAAGACTCTTGAGTCCCTTGGACGGCAAGGAGATCCAACCAGTTAATCGCAAATAAAATCAGTCCTGAATATTCCTTGGAAGGACTGATACGGAGGCTGAAACTCCAATAGTTTGGCCACCTGATGTGAAGAACTGACTTATTTGAAAATACCCTGATGCTGGGAAAGACTGAAGGTGGGATGAAAAAGGGACAACAGAGAATGAGATGGCTGGATGGCATCACTGACTCAATGGACATGAGTTTGAGTAAACTCTGGGAGTTGGTGATGGACAGGGAGGCCTGGCTTGTTGCAGTCCATGGGGTTGCAAAGAGTCGGAAGTGACTTAACTGAACTGAACTCCTAATTTCAAAAATCAGAAAAAAATAATAGTATGAGAATTCAGATTCTGGTCCCTATACAGAAAAAGATTCCTCCATTAAAGAAAAAAGAGAGAGAGAGAGAGAGCTGGAGGAGATGTGATGAGAATGTAGGGATTGGAGAAGGAAGCAAGGGTAAGGAAGGGTGACATGAGCCCTGATTTCTGGGCCCTGTGTCCTGTTCAGGACAAATCTCTGGACTCAAAATCCCAGAGAGAAGAAGATGTATAGAGAATCTGGAAAGAATGTGTCAGCATGATGGTGAGTTCAGTACCTCAACACAGCGTGGCATCCCACACTTGTACACAGACCACTGAAGGGGTCAACCAGACAGAAAAGAGAGATGTGTCAGACCTGACTGTGGACTGAGGACTAGGTGGGAAGATGGACATCGAGGCAGATATTCCTGAGGACAAGTGACATGAAGGGTCCACTCTCCTCAGATGCAGTAGAGGGGATCATTTTTTATCCTTCCAGTTTCATTGAGATACAACAGACATACAGCACTATATGACTTTAAGGTAATCAGCATAATGATTTTTTTTCAGCATAATGATTTGACTGACATACATCATAAAATGATTATCACAAAATTTTAGCGAACATCCATTACCTCACACAGATACAAAATAAAAGAAAAAGGAAAGAAATGTCCTTGTGATGAGAACTCTTAGGGTTAGTCTCTTAGCTTTCATATTCAACATGTAGCAGTGCTAATTATGTTAATCACGTGGCACATTACAGCCCTCGTACCCACCTATCTTACAACTGGAAGTCTGTACCTTTTGATCACCTTTATCCAATTGCCTCTCCCCCCACCCTCTCCTGGGCTATGAGTTTGTTTGTTTCTTTAGATTTTTTTTAATATAATTGACCTACAAACATAATGTTAACTCCTGGTATACAACATATTGAGTGGATATTTCTATGGATTATAAAATGATCACCACAATAAGTCATCTGTCATCATACAAAGATATTACATTACTACTAACTATACTATCCAGGCTGTACATTTCATCCTCAGGACTCATTTATTTTGTAACTGGAAGTCTGTACCTCTTAATGTTCCACAACTATTTCTCTAATTTCTGCCACCCTGCCAGACTGGCAGAGCACAAATAGATATCAAATCAAGATATAAAATATATAAGAATTATAAATAGAATTATAGATAGAATTAAGAATTAAAATAACAAAAACAAAAAGTTATACACGTGTACACACACACACACACAAAATAGATCTTGCCTACCTGAACTAAGCCCTGAAGAGCAAGCATATCTTCTATACCTGGTTATCAGGGGCCACGCCATTCCATTATAAGCACTCAAAAAATGACTTTTCCTTAGAAAAATCAAAGACTTTTTTTAGTGGGGGGAAAAAAAAATCTCAAAATTCTCAAGGGAATTCTGGGTAACTCTCAGTAATTCAGACAAATTTCTTTCATGAAGAAAGACATCAAATTTAATGTATTCTAGGTCTATGTATTTCACACTTTAAGTGGAAAAAAAGGTGTGTTTAATTATAAATCTATTACTATAAAAGTTACATCATTACAACATCTAGGCTTAAAATTGTCATTAAGGAGCTTTTTTTAAGTTACAAACATAATGAGAACCTTGATATTAATTTTAAATATATTGGCTATATTCTAGATGAAATGACTTTTTATGAGGCTCATATTATTCTTAGTCCTTAGACTTGCATAAATTTCATAGAATATTAGAACATCAATTTTAAATTGGCAAATATGCTAGGTCACTAGCTGTATGTGTCTAATTTGGCTGATAATCAAAGGCACATATAGTTCATTTTTTACAGAATTGCCTTCAATTAGCTGAAATTACAATTTCAAGCTAGTTGAATGCACCAGCCGTACTCTTATTACCCTGTAATAAATGGTCTCCACACAGCCCCACTTAGAGAAGAAATATGCTGAGAGGAATTGGTACATATAGGAAATAGATTCAATCAAGAGATCTGTTCCACCTGTGCCCTCCTGCTAGGTCGCTTCAGCCAGGTCCAACTCCTCGCGACCTTGCGGACTGCAGCCTGCCAAGCTGCTCTGTCCGCTGGATTCTGCAGGCAGGAATGCCGTGAGCGCGGCCACGCCGTCCTCTAGGGAGTCTCCCGACCCAGGGCCAAACCCCTTTCTCCTGCGGCTGCTGCACGGGCAGGCGGGTTCTTCAACAACAGCGCCGCCTGGGAAGCCCGCGTTTCGCCCTGGGCTTCAGGAAAGGTCCCCTCAAAGAAGTTACCGGGAGGGCCTTTCCTGCTGGTCCACCGCCTGACCCCAGGCTCGCAAAGCCGCGCGCACAGCGGAATCCCTGGTCGGGAAGAGCCCACATGCCACGTGATACGGCCAGATAAGGCCGCCTGGAGACTTGGGGAAGCTGGCCAGGCCCCTGGCTCGGGGTGGCGCGAGCACGCGGGCACCCAGCTGCCCGAAGCCGAAGCCGGGAGGGCCGCGCAGCGCGCAGGCAAGCTGCCCGGCCACGCTCACAACGTGGGAAGAAGCTGGAGCAGCCGCTCCATCGGCGCGGGAAGCTCCCGCTCAGGGAGACCAGGCCTCGCGGGGACGGCGAGGGCTCGCGTGCGCTACAGCGCGGCAAGCCTGACTGCGCCCGCGCGCTGGCCAACCGCAGGGCAAGCCTGACTCTGCGCCCGCGCGCTGGCCAACCGCAGGGCAAGCCTGACTCTGCGCCCGCGCGCTGGCCAACGGCAGGGCAAGCCTGACTCTGCGCCCGCGCGCTGGCCAACGGCAGGGCAAGCCTGACTGCGCCCGCGCGCTGGCCAACCGCAGGGCAAGCCTGACTGCGCCCGCGCGCTGGCCAACGGCAGGGCAAGCCTGACTGCGCCCGCGCGCTGGCCAACCGCAGGGCAAGCCTGACTCTGCGCCCGCGCGCTGGCCAACGGCAGGGCAAGCCTGACTCTGCGCCCGCGCGCTGGCCAACGGCAGGGCAAGCCTGACTCTGCGCCCCGCGCTGGCCAACGGCAGGGCAAGCCTGACTCTGCGCCCGCGCGCTGGCCAACGGCAGGGCAAGCCTGACTCTGCGCCCCGCGCTGGCCAACGGCAGGGCAAGCCTGACTCTGCGCCCCGCGCTGGCCAACGGCAGGGCAAGCCTGACTCTGCGCCCCGCGCTGGCCAACGGCAGGGCAAGCCTGACTCTGCGCCCCGCGCTGGCCAACGGCAGGGCAAGCCTGACTCTGCGCCCGCGCGCTGGCCAACCGCAGGGCAAGCCTGACTCTGCGCCCGCGCGCTGGCCAACGGCAGGGCAAGCGCAGCGCCGATCGGCGACCCGCGGTGAGCCGGCGGGGGCGCCTCCACCAGCCGCGGGCGCGCGCCCCCCAGCCTCGGCCACCGCGGCGCCCTCGAAGCGGAGTCTGCAGGGGGTGGCTCTCCCTCTGCCCCGGTCTGCCCTGCATCTCTGCGCCTTCCGGCAGAACACTACCGTTTAAAATGCTAATTTAAAACTACACTCACACCTTTGTGGTGACTAGTCCCAACTGGCAGTATCAAATGTCTGTATGGCCAACCTTTTAAAACATGAGTGCCTAAGGTGCTAATGTTCGTGCTGCGTGCTGATCAGCTGCTTGAGTCGTGTCTGATCCTTTGCAGTCCCATGGACGGTCGCCGGCCAGGCTTCTCTGTGGGATCATCCAGACAAGGATGCTGGAGGGAATTGCCACGCCTCCCGAGGGCAATTGTTCATGGTTCAGTTCAGTTCAGTCGCTCAGTCGTGTGGACTCAGACATCATGGACTCCAGCAGGGCCAGGCCTCCCTGTCCATCACCCACTCCTGCAGCTTGCGCAAACTTAGTCCATCGTGTTGGTGATGCCATCCAACCAACTCATCCTCTATCCTCCCCATCTTCTGCCCTCAACCTTTCCCAGCATCAGAGTCTTTTCTAATGAGTCAGTTCTTCCCATCCAGTGGCCAAATTATTGGAGCTTCTGCTTCAACATCAGTCCATCCAATGAATATTCAGCACTGATTTCCTTTAGGATGGACTGGTTGGATCTCCTTGCAGTCCAAGGGACTCTCAAGAGTCGTCTTCAACACTACATTTCAAAAGCATCAATTCTTCTGTGCTCAGTTTTCTTTATGGTCCAACTCTCACATCTATACATGACTACTGGAAAAACCATAGTTTTGATTAGATGGACCTTTGTCAGCAAAGTAATGTCTCTGCTTTTCAATATACTGTGTAGGTTGGTCATAGTTTTTCTTCCAAGGAGCAAGCTTCTTTTAATATCATGGCTGCAGTCACCATCTGCAGTGATTTTGGAGCCCAAGAAAATAAAATCTGTCACTGTTTCCAATGTTTCCTCATCTATATGCCATGGAGCAATGGGATTGGATGTCATTATCTTCGCTTTTTGAATGTAGAATTTTAAGACAACTTTTTCACTCTCCTCTTTCACTTGCATCAAAAGGCTCTTTAGTTCCTCTTCAATTTATGCCACAAGGGTGGTGTCATCTACATTTCTTAAGTTATTGATATTTCTCCCGGCAATCCTGATTCCAGCTTGTGTATCATCCAGCTGGGCATTTCACATGATGTCCTCTGTATATAATTAAATAAGCAGGTGATAATGTATAGCCTTGGTATACTCCTTTCTCAACTTGGAACCAGTCTGTTGTTCCATGTCCCGTTGTAACTGTTGCTTCTTGACCTGCATACAGATTTCTCAGGAGATAGGGAAGTTGGTCTGGTATTCACATCTCTTGTAGAATTTTTCAGTTTGTTGTGATCCACACAGTCAAAGGTTTTAGCCTAGTCAATTAAACGGAAGTAGATGTTTTTCTGGAATTCTCTTGCTTTTTTGATGATCCAACAGCTGTTGACAATTTGATCTCTGGTTCCTTTGCTTTTTCTAAGTCCAGCTTGAATATCTGGAAGTTCTCAGTTCATGTACTTCCAGAAGAAGCCTGGCTTAGTGAATTTTGAGCATTACTTTACTAGAGTGTGAGATGAGTGCAGTTGTGCGGTAGTTTGAGCATTCTTTGGCATTGCTTTTCTTTGGAATTGGAGTGAAAACTGACCTTTTCCAGTCCTGTGACCACTGCTGAGTTTTCCAAATTTGCTGGCATATTGAGTGCAGCACTTTCACAGCATCATCTTTTAGGATTTGAAATAGCTCAGCTGGAATTCCATCACCTCCACTATCTTTGATAGTAATGAGGCCCACTTGACTTCACATTCCAGGATGTCTGGCTCTAGGTGAGTAATCATGCCATCGTGGTTATCTGGGTCGTGAAGATCTTTTTTGTGTAGTTCTGTGTACTCTTGCCACCTCTTCTTAATATCTTCTGCTTCTGTTAGGTCCATACCATTTCTGTCCTTTATTGTGCTCATCTCTGCATGAAATGTTCCCTTGGTATCTCTAATTTTCTTGAAGAGATCTCTAGTCTTTCCCATTCTGTTGTTTTCCTCCATTTCTTTGCATTGATTGCTGAGGAAGGCTTTCTTATCTCTCCTTGCTATTCTTTGGAACTCCACATGGTATATCCAACTTAATTTGTTAAATTTAAATTTGAACAATCAAGGATATGGTAACAACAAAAAAAAAAGTGCCAGTTTGGGAAAGTTCCCAATTTCAGTTTGAGTCACCTAAAACCCTAAAGTCATTTTAAATTCAGTCGGAGGATTAGAATTGGTACTCCGAAAGAAAGCTTACCAAGTAAAATTTCATGGGCCTTTTCTTCTTTATTTTCCTGTAGCCACCTGGAGTACTTCAGAGCTTCCTCTTTTTTGATTTATGGCAGAGAAACGTTCACTTGCCAGCAGCTGACCACAGAGACAGATGCTTGGAGAAGGATCTGGGCCATTTGCCCCTAGCAAATAAGGTTTTGTAAGAATCCAAATTTGAGGCGGGACTGGGAGAGGGAGTAAGTTTGCAGTGGTGGGCTTGGGGTTGGGGTTGAAGATTGTATGCAAGCTGGAAGTTTCATTATCATTTTCAGGGCGATAAAGGACAACGACAATGTGAGGTACATCTCTAAATTCCCCCAGGGAGTCAAGTGTGACAACTCTGTAAATGTTCCATTATGTAAAATTTCATTTTAACATATAAAAACAAGAAAGTATGCAAAACAATGCAGTTATTTCCTTTTTACACAATAATGATTAAAATTAACTACCTGGTAGGCTGTAATCCAAAGAGGGCACAAAACAACTGACCAGTCACACTTATATAACACTCAGTCCTTCCGCAAATAAATATCTGAACACTGGGTACTATGATAAACAGGAAAAATGCTGTTTCCAATTTTCATGAAATGTATAGTCCAGTAATATGTGTGTCTGTGTTTGGGGGATAGTGTGGGGCTTAATCAATTTCCTGACTCATTGAACTAGTACTTATCAAATGGCAGCAGTACAGTAGACCTATTTTTGTTGTTATTGCTGTTCAGTAGATAAGTCATGTCTGATTCTTTGCAACTCCGTGAACTGCAGCATGCCAGGCTCCCCGTCTTTCACTATCTTTCAGAGTTTGTTCAAATTCACATCCACTGAGTCAGTGATACTAGCCAACCATCTCATTCTCTGATACCCCCTTCTCCTCCTGCCCTCAATCTTTCCCAGCATCAGGGTCTTTTCAAGTGATACAGCTCTTCACATCAGGTGGCCAAAGTATTGGAGTTTCAGCTTCAGCATCAGTCCTTCCAATGAGTTTTCAGGGGTGATTTCCTTTAGGGTGGACTGGTTTGACCTCCTTACAGTACAAGAGACTCTCAAGAGTCTTCTCCAGCACCATAATTTGAAAGCATTGATTCTTTGGTGCTCAGCCTTCTCTATGGTCCACCTCTCACATCTGTACATGACTATTGGAAAAGTCATAATTTTGACTATATAGACCTTCATCAGCAAAGTGAAAAGGCTTCTTTTACATGCTAGTGATGAACACATCTTCTTTTCTTGGGATGACTCACATTCTAATGATATAAGCAATATAATAAGCAAATAACATTTTGGTATTCATAATTCCTATTAGAAAAATAAAAAGCAAGAGAGTGATAAGACTGTGTGATTTCTGTGTGAGCTCATGCTATTTAAGACTTTATGATTTGGTGGTTTAGGGCAGCTCTGTTTTGGAGGTGATGTTTCAGCAGAAATCCTAATAAAATGAGGAAATGAGTCATTGGAATATATAAGGAAGAAACATTTGGAGCAGAGACCCTAAGTTGGAAATACACTTACATGTTTAGTATTATGAATGACAAATTTACTGAGTATGCAACTTATTGAACTCTAACTATATGCCAGGAAACAAAGATCCAATATAAATAAACTCAAAATAAATGAAATCCTAACTCTCAAGAGGTATAATGTTATCCCTCAAGGATTACAAAAGAGATACTAATGCAAAGCTCTGTCACCCTAATCAACTCCAGATAGTTGGGAAAATTGTCTTAGAAAATATCTGATAAAGTGAATATGTGGAATAAAATACCATTAAGGGGGACAAGAAATTGGAATCTGCAAAGTTAAGCCAGCTATAAGGAAACATATAACCATCAGGAACAAGAGTATTAAAATGTCATCCGTAGGAGGATTGGTTTAGTACAGTTCAGCTCAGTCGCTCAGTCTTGTCTGTGAGATCCCATGAACCACAGCACGCCAGGCCTCCCTGTCCATCACCAATTCACCGAAACCCATGTCCATTCAGTCAGTGATGCCATCCAACCATCTCATCCTCTGTTGTCCCCTTCTCCTCCCACCTTCAATCATTCCGAGCATCAGGGTCTTTTCCAATGAGTCAGCTCTTGCATCAGGTGGCCAAAGTATGGGAGTTTCAACTTCAGCATCAGTCCTTCCAATGAACACCCAGGACTGATCTCCTTTAGGATGCACTGGTTGGATCTCATTGCAGTCCAAGGGACTCTCAAGAGTCTTCTCCAACACCACAGTTCAAAAGCATCAATCCTTCGGTGCTCAGCTTCCTTCACAGTCCAACTCTCACATCCATTCATGACCACTGGGAAAACCACAGTCTTGACTAGATGGACCTTTGTCAGCAGAGTAATGTCTCTACTTTTTAATATGCTGTCTAGGTTGGTCATAACTCTCCTTCCAAGGAGTAAGCGTCTTTTAATTTCATGGCTACATTCACCATTTGTGGTGATTTTGGAGCCCCCAAAAATAAAGTCAGACACTGTTTCCACTATATTCTCATCTATTTCCCATGAAGTGATGGAACTGGCTGCCATGATCTTAGTTTCTGAATGTTGAGTTTTAAGCCAACTTTTCACTCTCCTCTTTCACTTTCATCAAGAGGCTCTTTAGTTCTTCTTCATTTTCTGCCATAAGGGTGGTGTCATCTGCATATCTGAGGTTATTGATATTTCTCCCAGCAATCTTGATTCCAACTTGTGCTTCTTCTGGCCCAGCGTTTCTCATGATGTACTCTGCATATAAGTTAAATAAGCAGAGTAACAATATACAGCCTTGACATACTCTGTTTCCTATTTGGAACTAGTCTGTTGTTCCACGTCCAGTTCTAACAGTTGCTTCCTGACCTGCATACAGGTTTCTCAAGAGGCAGGTCAGGTGGTCTGGCATGCCCATCTCTTTCAGAATTTTCCACAGTTTATTGTGATCCACACAGCCCAAGACTTTGGCATAGTCAGTAAAGCAGAAATAGATGTTTCTCTGAAACGCTCTTGCTTTTTTGATGATCCAGCGGATGTTGGCAATTTCATCTCTGGTTCCTCTGCATTTTCTAACTCCAGCTTGAACATCTGGAAGTTCATGATTCATGTGCTGTTGAAGCCTGGCTTGGAGACTTTTGAGCATTACTTTACTAGTGTGTGAGATGAGTGCAATAGTGCAATAGCTTGAACGTTCTTTGGCATCGCCTTTCTTTGGGATTGGAATGAAAACTCATCTTTTCTAATCCTGTGACTACTGCTGAGTTTTCCAAATTTGCTGACATATTGAGTGCAGCACTTTCACAGCATCATCTTTCAGGATTTGAAATAGCTCAACTGGAATTCCATCACCTCCACTAGCATTGTTCATAGTGATGCTTCCTAAGGCTCACTTGAGTTCACATTCCAGGATGTTGGGCTCTAGGTGAGTGTGAGTGATCACACTATCATGATTATCTGGTTCGTGAAGATCTTTTTTGTACAGTTCTGTGTATTCTTGCCACCTCTTCTTGATATCTTCTGCTTCTGTTAGGTCCATACCATTTCTGTCCTTAATTGAGCCCATCTTCACATGAAACGTTCCCTTGGTATCTCTAATTTTCTTTAAGAGATCTCTAGTCTTTCCCATTCTATTGTTTTCCTCTATTTCTTTGCATTGATCATTGAGGAAGGCTTTCTTATCTCTCCTTTCTATTCTTTGGAACTCTGCATTCAAATGAAAATATCTTTCCTTTTCTCCTTTGCTTTTCGCTTTCTTTTCACAGCTATTTGTAAGGCCTCCTCAGACAGCCATTTTGCTTTTTTGCATTTCTTTTTCTTGGGGATGGTCTTGATTCCTGTCTCCTGTACAATGTCATGAACCTCCGTCCATAGTTCATCAGGCACTCTATCAGATCTAGTCCCTTAAATCTATTTCTCACTTCCACTGTATAGTCATAAGGGACTTGATTTAGGTCATACCTGAATGGTCTAGTGGTTTTCCCTAACTTTCTTCAGTTTCAGTCTGAATTTGGCAATAAGGAGCTCATGATCTGAGCCACAGTCAGCTCCTGGTTTTGTTTTTTGCTGACTGTATAGAGCTTCTCCATGTTTGGCTGCAAAGATTATAATCAATCTGATGTTGGTGTTGACCATCTGGTGATGTCCATGTGTAGAGTCTTCCCTTGTGTTGTTGGAAGAGAGTGTTTGCTATGACCTATGAGTTCTCTTGGCAAAACTCTATTTGCCTTTGCCCACTTCATTCTGTGCTCCAAGGCCAAATTTGCCTGTTACTCCAGGTGTTTCTTGACTCCCTACTTTTGCATTCCAGTCCCCTAGAATGAAAAGGACATCTTTTTGGGGTGTTAGTTCTAGAAGGTCTTGTAGGTCTTCATAAAACCTTTCAACTTCAGCTTCTTCAGTGTTACTGGTCAGAGCATAGACTTGGATTACTGTGATATTGAATGGTTTGCCTTGGAAACGAACAGAGATCATTCTGTCATTTTTGAGATTGTATCTGAAAACTACATTTCAGACTCTTTTGTTGACTATGATGGCTACTCCATTTCTTCTAAGGGATTCCTGCCCACAATAGTAGATATAATGGTCATCTGAGTTAAATTCACCCATTCCAGTCCATATTAGCTAATCCTAGAATATCGATGTTCACTCTTGCCACCTCCTGTTTGACCAGTTCCAATTTGCCTTGATTCATGGACCTAACATTCCAGGTTCTTATGCAATTTTGCTCTTTACAGCATCGAACCTTGCTTCCATCACCAGTCCCATCCACAACTGGGTGTTGTTTTTGCTTTGGCTCCATCCCTTTATTCTTTCTGGAGTAATTTCTCCACTGATCTCCAGTAACATATTGGGCACCTACCGACCTGGGGAGTTCATCTTTCAGTGTCCTATCTTTCTGCCTTTTCATACTGTTCATGGGTTCTCAAGGCAAGAATACTGAAGTGGCCTGCCACTCCCTTCTCCAGTGGACCCCATGTGACCATTAGGAGCAAGAGCATTACAATGTCATCAGGAGGAGGATGGGTGCAGGAGAAAACATAGATTTTTTGAAAAGGCATGATGAGTGAAAAAAAAATAAAAGTACTGTTAGAAGCTAAGTTGGTTACAATGGTGTCATGTAAATACTAGTCATTACTGATTTAAAAATTGCACAAATTATTTATATGTCTATATACATACCCTATCAATGACTAATGTCTTCAATGTGCAGTTAGTAGGACTATTAAGACAATTAAGAACTTTTAAAATAATAGATTCCTAAGTTTTCTGTTATTAACAATTCAAATCATACAACTTTATGGGAGACGTAAGCCAATTCAGGCATTCCAAATAGTTTTATTAGAAATTCTTTTATTTCTGGTTTCACTGAGTGATCTGTCACCTTCTGAGAAAATAGAAGGGTTTTGAAGGTCATCATAAATAATCTATTCCCTTATCAAAGGGAATATTTTTGTTACATGCATTTACAAACATAAGTTCAAACTTGTCAAAAAGATGTGATATAATGGTGCTGAAATTGCTGAGGTTACTTATCTCTTTTATTTCTAGAATATCTCAAAGAACTCAGCCAAACTTTTGTGCAGAGGGAACAAAAATAAGGAGAGTGGATTAAAAATTGATTTGAGAGATTCTATGAACATTATTTCATTAGTTTTAAAAATGAAACTACCAATCACTTAAAACATTCTTAGATTTTTTTTTTCTTTGTTAGTTTGGTCAGATCAGAGTTCAACTGGGATTAAAAGTTGGTGTATATTCTGAGTCATTTCTAAAGAAGAGTCAATACCCTTTAAGAACCGCTGCTACCAGAAGAGAGACAACCAGCCAGGTAGGTTAAGAACTTAATTAAACTATAACAAAGCCAAGGGCAAGAATTGCAAATCCATGCTTTCTGAACTTCAGAAATTTATACCAAGCTACCCTTTTAAATTAATGCTGGTTTACTGTACCAATGTGTAAGAAATTCACCCACTCTCTAGACATTTGTTTGTAAACTTAAGCCATAGCAGGACAGATCAAAATCAAATATTCAAGTGCCTACTGTATGCCAAATCCTGGGTGAGATACTCCAGGGGCTTTCCACACTTTAAATGCTTTTAATAAAATAACCTCAAAAATGATTTTTGACAAACTCATTCTTCACCTGCTGTTCTAACTCAAGCTGCTCTCAGAAATAATATTCAAGGAAAGAGTACATCTGAAACACCATGACCCTAATCATCTACTCTCATACCTCAAAATTGCGAGTAAATAGCCTGTCAGGGACAAATCCAATTTTTTCTTTGCTGCCAAAAGCCCTCCAACCAAGCCTGTAACTTCTTTAGACACATTTTTATAGAGAGTCAAGTTCACAAAGTATGAATGACTATGAACGATCTTGCTATTTTCACCTGATATTCCTGTGTATAAATGCACCTAAACTACATGAGTACACACATGTGCTCATACTATTAATGTTATTAATTCAGAATATTTAATCATAGAATTTCCTCTCCACCTAAAATATTGTGTTAAACAAAAAAAGACTGATGTGATTGAACGATCGCAAGAAAACCCATGTCAATCACACTGTGAGATGATCATATGCATAATTTGAAATTCGGAGACTCCTGGGGATCTTTGCAAGATTTCACTGAAGAAGTACACAGCTTTTGGTGGATTCATAACCATTAATCTTCTCTTTTATTTGAATAATTATATATCTATCAACTGAAAGTGAATTATAGAATGTCATTTGATCATAGTCAGTCATTGTGATGGAGTCAACCAAGAGGCCAGGTGTTCCTGCCATAAAACTAATCAGTCAAAAATTTTTGAGAACACTGAAGAATATGAATTCAACTGTTTCACTATGGAAGCGCACTTTCTATGCACATAAAGTGAATGCTTATAAGTCAGATATTACTTTTGATTTAAATAATAAAACTGATGCTATATTTCTATAAGTATAAATAAAGTATAAATAAAGTATAAATAAAGCAAAGCAATATGTTAAATCTTTAAAATCTCTCATTTTTTTACACTGACCTTTAAAACTTTTATTCCCTTTAAAGCAATTATTCTATTTCTGAGAACTTACTCTAACAAAATAACTAGAATTCTACTTAAATTAGAACTTTTTTCTGAGTATTATTTAGAAGAACAAAATTATATAAACAGCCTTAGTATCACTCATTAAAAGATTCATTTGTAAATTATGGCACATTTATCTAACAGAGTATCACTCATTCTTTAAATAATATGTTTTCAAATAATTTTTGATACTTAAGGAAATTTTCATGGTGTAGTGTTAAAAAAACAAAGCAGTAAAATAAAAGTATATGCATTATTTAACATTTTATATATATAAATGTACTGAAAAGAGGACTTGAAGAGAATAAATTAAAATGACATCTGTGCAACTCTATGAATAGTAAGATTATATAATTTCCTTTTTATACTATTATGTACTGTACACATTTCCTGTGATAAGCTTATAATACTTTTTATTCAGCATATCATTATTTCTTTTTTAAAAGGACAGGCAAAAGAAAACGCTTGGAGGTAATGGATGTGTTTATGGCATAGGCTATGTTGACTGAAAAAAAAATGTACAATTTTAAAGTTGAAAGGAGTTCCCTGGAAGTCCAGTGGTTAAGACTCCATGCTTCCAATTCAGGTAGCATGGGTTCAATCCCTAGTCAGGGAACTAAGATCTCACATGCCATGTGACAAAAGGAAAAGGAAAAAAAAAAAGAGTTGAGAGTTATGTTTTATTCGGTGGACAAAACTGAGGACTCAAATCTGAAATGTGACTTCTCAGATAGCTCTGATGAACTGCTCCAAAGAGGCAAGGCAGGGAGCCTGGATATACAGGACTTTTTGCATTGAAGACTAGGTATCTGGAACATCAAAAAATCACTGTTAAGAAAAGAAAACCAGATATCTTAAAGAATTTAGTGCTCTTCTATGTATGGAAGACGCAAGCATTTGTGCTCACTGAATTCATTCCTTTGATACGTACCTTAGCTCTCTGGGGCCCTATCTTGAGCTTTTTCAGCCTGAGTTCCCTCAGGGTGCACCGTCAGGCGTGGAGGTCGGGTGCCTGCAGGGGCTGATGATGCAATGGCGGGCATTATGCTTCCATCCTGAGTTCCACCGGGGCTCCCCGGAGAGTGGCTATAGTGACCGATGGCTGCAAGACCCTTTGCTTACTGTTATGACAGGCAGCATTTTTAGTTCACAGTTGTGATGATAATTCCACTCATGTTATCTCCAAACTCATCAAATTGTTTACATCATTTCTGTACATCTTTTTGCATGTCAATCATATATACCTCGATAGAGTGTTCTTTTAAGAGAGATTTTAATTGTTAATTTTGTTTAAATATTTCTAATACTCAAAATTTCATTAACAATAAGAACTAAATGTATGCAAAAGTATCTTGAAACACTTCACAATATTTCATCCATCCAAAAAGTGTGACGTGCTAGATGCTACAAATCAATGATTTTTTTTAATAATTGCTGCTTTATTTTAAAATTTAAGTACTTAGTATTTTAACAAGTGTTGTTTACTGTTATTTTTGTTTTATTATATTTTTCTTAGTTTTTTTCTTGTCTGAAAGTTTATTTTGTTCTTCCACTAAGTAATCAATAACCATGAAGAGTTATTTGATTAATATATTTACTTAAGATCTAGTTGCCACTCAATTATGAAATGAATGTTCCACAGCAACCTCTTCTAAAGTGCTGTCTATCAGAAATTGGTCCCATTATCAAATAAGTTTGGAGAACACTACTTAATATCTCCCACCACTTTCCAACTTAGAAAGTTAGAATTTAAACATGGATAGTTCTTGAGAAGTACAGTTGTATAAGAACCTGTATGACTTGACTTAGCCAACTCTCCCAAAACTTGTTTTTTATAGAATCCTTTCCTAGAATATTTACCTTTTCGTAATCTGAAAAACTAGTGTAGGGGAGCAGTGCTTAGCAAGATTTAATCTGTAAAATAATCACCTGGGGAAACTGTTGCACTTGGTAAGCTGAACTAGTCGGTCAAGGATGAGGTCTGAGAGTCCGCATTTCTGACAATCTGCTCGGCAATGTCTGCACTGCACGTCTGCTGACCACACTTTGAGTCCCCATATGAGACAGAACAGACTTTAGCAAGTGGCCAAAAGCCTGAGACATGCCCTACAACCACACACAACCATACCCTCATTTTTTTATCCCAACAGATTTTAAGTATCAAAGATTATAACTGCACATTGTTGAGAAGTATAGAACAAAGTACAGTGATCGCAGGACAAGTGTTTTACAAAGTTGTCTTGGCCCCTGCCTCTCGTCCACACGAAGCAGCCACAGGTATACATCCGTCCCCTCCCTCCTGAACCGCCCCCTGTCCCCATCCATCCCACCCCTCTAGGTTGTCACAGAGCACTGGGCTGAACTCCCTGTCTTACACAGCGAATTCTCACTTGCTGTCTACTTTATATATGGTAATGCGTATGTTTCCATGCTAGCGTCTCAGTTCTCCTCTCTCTCTCCTTTCCTCACTGCCTGCAAGTACGTTCTCTATGTCTGCATCTCCATTGCTGCCCTGCAAATAGGCTCATCAGTACCATCTTTCTAGACTCCACATGCATTCACTAATGTCCACCATTTTTTAATTTAGACTAGCATTCTTTCATTAGATATTTATTGACTACACAGAGTAAGGTATTGTGTCAGGTGAGTACTAACATTATGGTTAAAAATTAGTATCTGAAAAGGTCATTGCTTTAGCTTAGAGAAATGGCTTATGCTGCCTTTCCACATGGGTTAATTCATAGTCCAAACAACCTGGTTTAATCTGTTATTGAATGGGCACTTATCATTAAACGCCTGAAGTCCAGGTTGGGCTCTCGGAAGCAATTAACTCAAATAGAAGCTCATTTGCATGGAGCACCTTAATTTGTATCAGCATTTCTTTTTGAGGAGTCCATAACTGCTTTGTTAAGTCAACTTTGAGACCAAGAGTGAACTTCTGCTAATTTTCTAAAGTCATGTAAATTATCTTAAAGACAAAGAACACAAGGCAAGACTCTACACGTGGACATCACCAGGAAGTCATACCGAAATCAGATAGATTATATTCTTTGCAGTCAAAGATGGAGGAGCTCTTACAGACAGCAAAAACAAGACCGGAAGCTGACTGTGGCTCAGATCACGAACTCCTTATTGCCAAATTCAGACTTTAATTGAAGAAAGTACAGAAAACCCCTAAACCATTCAGGTATGACTTAAATCAAATCCCTTACAATTATACAGTGGAAGTGACAAATAGATTCAAGGGATTAGATCTGACAGGGTGCCTGAAGAACTGTGGCAGAGGTTCATGACATTCTACAGGAGGCAGTGATCAAGACCATCCCCAAGAAAAAGAAATGCAAAATGGTTGTCTGAGGAGGCTGTACAAATAGCCGAGAAAAGAAGAGAAGTGAGAGGCAAAGGAGAAAAGGAAAGATATACCCATGTGAATGCAGAGTTCCAAAGAACAGCAGAGATAAGAAAGGCTTCCTCTGTGATCAATGCAAAGAAATAGATAGAATGGGAAAGACTAGAGATCTCTTCAAGAACATTAGAGCTATCAAGGGAACATTTCATGCAAAGATGAGCACAATAAAGGACAGAAATGGTGTGGACCTAACAGAAGCAGAAGATACTAAGAAGAGGTGGCAGGAATACACAGAAGAACTGCACAAAAAAGATCTTCATGACCCAGATAACCACGATGGTGTGATCACTCACCTAGAGCCAGACATCCTGGTATGTGAAGTCAAATGGGCCTTAGGAAGCATCACTACAATCAAAGCCAGAGGAGGTTATGGAATTACAGCTGAGTTATTTCAAATCCTAAAAGATGATGCTGTGAAAAAGCTGCACTCAATATGTCAGCAAATCTGGAAAACTCAGCAGTGGCCACAGGACTGGAAAAGGTAAGTTTTCATTCCAATCCCAAAGAAAGGCAATGTCAAAGAATATTCAAACTACCACACAATTGCACTCATCTCACATGCTGGCAGACTAATGCCCACAATCCTCCAAGCCAGGCTTCAATAGTACATGAACTGTGAGCTTCCAGATGTTCAAGCTGGATTTAGAAAATGCAGAAGAACCAGAGATCAAATTCCCAACATCTGTTGGATCATGAAAAAACCAAGAGTTCCAGAAAAACATCTATGTTTTCTTTATTGACTACCTCAAAGCCTTTGACTGTGTGAATCAAAACAAACTGTGGAAAATTTCTAAAGAGATGGGAATAGCAGACCACCTGACCTGCCTCTTGAGAAATCTGTTTTCAGGTCAAGAGGCAAGAGTTAGAACTGGACATGGAACAACAGACTGGTTCCAAATCAGGAAAGGAGTACGTCAAGGCTGTATATTGTCACTCTGCTTATTTAACATATATGCAGAGTACATCATGAGAAATGCTGGGCTGGAAGAAGCACAAGCTGGAATCAAGATTGCCGGGAGAAATATCAATAACCTCAGATACACAGATGACTCCACCCTTATGGCAGAAAGCAAAGAACAACTAAAGAGCCTCTTGATGAAAGTGAAAGAGGAGAGTGAAAAAGTTGGCTTAAAACTCAACATTCAGCAAACTAAGATCATGGCATCTGGTCCCATCACTTCATGGCAAATAGATGGGGAAACAAGGGAAATAGTGAGAGATTTTATTTTGGGGAGCTCCAAAATCACTGCAGATGTTGACAGCGGCCATGAAATTAAAAGAGGCTTGCTCCTTGGAAGAAAAGCTATGATCAACCTAGACAGCATATTAAAAAGCAGACATTGCTTTACTAACAAAGGTCTGTCAAGTCAAAGCTATGGTTTTTCCAGTAGTCATACATGGGTGTGAGAGCTGGACTATAAAGAAAGCTGAGCACCGAAGAATTGATGCTTTTCAACTGTGGTATTGGAGAAGACTCTTGAGAGTCCCCTGGACAGTAAAGAGATCCAACCAGTCCATCCTAAAGGAAATCAGTCCTGAATATTCATTGGAAGGATTGATGCTGAAGCTGAAACTCCACTATTTTGACTACATGATTCGAAGAACTGACTCACTGGAGAAGACCCTGATGTTGGGAAACATTGAAGGCAGGAGGAGAAGGGGACGACAGAGGATGAGATGGTTGGATGACATCACCAACATGATGGATATGAGTTTGAGTAGGCTCTGGGAGTTGGTGACAGACAGGGAAGCCTGGCGTGCTACAGTCAATGGGGTCACAAAGAGTTGGACACGACTGAGCGCCTGAACTGAACTGAATAATGAAAGTTATTGTTGTTGTCGTTCAGTCACTAAGTCATTTCTGACTCAGTTACTCCATGACTGTAGCATGCCATGCTCCTCTATCCTCCAATATCTCAGAGTTTACCCAAACTCATGTCCATCAAACTGGTGATGCTATCTAACCATTTCATCCTCTGTTGCCTGCTCCTTTTGCCTTCAGTCTTCCCCAGCATCGGGTCTTTTCCAATGAGTTGACTCTTCACATCAGTTGGCCAAAGTATTGGAGTTTCAACCCTAGCATGAACCCATTCATCAGTCCTTCTAATGAATAGTCAGGGTTGATTTCCTTTAGGATTGACTGGCTTAATCTCTTTGCTGTCCAAGGGACTCTCAGAGTCTTCTCCAACACCACAGTTAGAAAACATCAATTCTTCAGCATGGTACAGCTCTCACATCCATACATGACTATTGGAAAAACCATAGCTTTTTCCATGTGGACCATTTGCATTGCTTAATTTTTATTTGTCTAAAGCAGCAGTCTCAGTCAGGGGCAAATTTATGCCTCAGGGGACACCTGACATTGTCTGGTGACATTTTTGTTGTTGCGCACTTTACATGGGGGGAGGGGTGTGTTCCACTGCAATCTAGTGAGTAGAGACCAGAAATACTGATATAAAACCCACAGGACTGTCCCCCATGACAAAGTATTCTCTGGCCCAAATCAATGCCCTGATCTAGGTTAAGAATTTGTGCTTTTTTCTAATATCTTCTTCGATCTGATTTGGGTCATAGATAGGAAAGCTTAGAAAAATAATGTGCAAAGTCCTAAACCTTGTTTCACCTAGGGTAGATTTAATGCTGATTTGCAAACAGAAGTGAAGAAGAGGGAAACTGTACTGGTCATCAGCTCTCTGGGGAAGATGAAGGCGCTCAGCCATCTTTATGGTCCAACTCTAAGAAGTTACTAAGTTCAGTGGCTATGGTCACAGGGAAGGGATTGGGCCATTATCTAGTTATAAGTGGTCAGTATGTCACTTTGCATGGTACATGTTGGGTTTCTATAAACCAGTGAAAAGGCTAAGATTTTTCATAGTCATTTTAGGAAAAAAAAAAAAAATCACAATTTCAAAGTAGGTGCCACAATAGTCATGAAAAATGGCAGACAGCCCTCCCAAGTTAAAGCTGTACGGTAGTGAACAACGTGCTTAATCTCTTTGTTCATACAGACCTGAGTTGAAGGTTAAAATTGAGATAACACATGATGATGACAATGAATTACTTTCTGCCCAAACGTCCTTGTTATTCAACACACTGATGCCTACTATTTTCCTACCGCAAACCCAACATTAAGACTGTTTTAGGGATATCAGATATTCACTCAGTGTAAGAATAAAGTTAATTAGGAAAAAGGACTGGGTGAATCAGGAAGATATGGAAAGAGGACAGTGGTCAGAGAGAGCTCCAGTCTGGTACAGATCAGGAACCATTTCAAAGCCCAGAGAAACAGAATAGACACCTGTAAGAACGGCTTATCCAGATTCAACCTGAATATGATTGATGACTGCGTGGAGTGTTACATAGGACCAGGCAGTTCCACACGAGCATTTCATTCCACTGGGTTCAGAAACTAAGGGTTGTGAATATGCTCAGACACATAAGCACCGTATGGTTGCAGAGACGACACGCCATTTTTACAAGTATCGTAGGCAACCAAACTTACCACGTTATGTCTCAGTTTTATCAACACACAAAACCACTAGAGTAACAAAAAGGAGTATATATATTGGGAATTTTATTTTAACTTAACTGATGATGTGTTTATAAAAATTAACAGTTTGAACTAGAGAAAGATGTAACAGTGGGTTCTTGGAAATGTAGATTATATAGATTTGAAAGTAAAAAAAAATAATTGGACATGGTGGCATGTGCAGAACTAAATAACAGGATTCAGAATGTGCGGTGATATGCTTGTAAAAATTAATAGAGCGATGGCCGGGGAGGAGTGCTCTTCCAGTAGATTCCTTGGGATGTAGAATATGTCGGTTTGAAGGGAAGAGCGATTGAACGTGGTGGTATTTGGAGAGCTAAATGACAGGACTCAGATGCTTAATCGGGTTTCCATAGCCTTAGCCCAGCCAGCGTAGCTGAGGTGGGTGCTGCAGGCCGGGGCAGTAGGGGTCCCTGGAGAGGCTGTCACCTTCGGGGGGACCAGGTGCGCTGGGCGCAGTGCTAAGAACAATGAGACTCAGAGAAGGCCGCTGGGGGCCAAAACCCAACCGTACTGAGCAAGCACGGAGGCCGGCATGCGCCCTGCGGTCCGGGGGAGCCCATCCGACCCCACGGCGGGGAGTCATGCCTAGAAGGACACTGGGCGTTTAGAAATAAAAATCTGACAGTGGCACCAGGCTCAGGAGGAAAGTAGATTAAGGCTGGTAATTGAATTTTCCACTGCAGGAGAGCAATGCGTTCACGGCCCAACGGCGTCAGAAGAATCACCTGGGCACACGTTTGAAGCTCAGGCAGGTGAGCTCCACGCGTCTGAGTCAGCAGCTCCTTGCTGTGTGATGTAAGAAGCTTCTGCAAGCTTCCAGGGTGGCTGAGGTGCACACGCAAGAATGAGAGGCACTGTGGCTGAGATGAGAAAGGCCACGCAGTGGGCGGTGGTCCCAGCCCTTCCCGAGCTGGTCAAGGACACGGCCAGAAGGGGGTCTGCAGCCCCTCCTCTTGGGGCTCTGCACGGACCCCTGACCGTCCAGGTCCTCCCGGGAGCCTGCTGAGATCATACCTATACAAGTGATTTCCTCGGTTTATTTTTTCTGTTACAGTTACAATATAATGCAATGTGAAATAGAAGTTATCTCATAAACACGTCATTTTAGAGGTCATGACTTAATTTCATGACTTGATTTCATGAGTTTTATTTTCTTTAGAAAGCATAAGTCTGGAATATATGCTATCTTCTAGGTCGTTTTTTCTAACATTCTATGTTTTTTTCATTTCCTAGATAGACTGTAAGTTTCTTGAGGGAAAGAATATGCTAATATTTCTCTACACTCAAAATAAGCTCAATAAGTACTTGTTTGAAGGAACTAACAGTATTAGAGAAAAAGATGGAAGAAAAAGAAGATGCCTGGTTAAAAAATAATACAATTTAAAGGATGGAAAACTATTTTATATTCAAATAAGAACCAGTTAATAAATAGAAAAAAATTCATTCAAAAGTGTAACAAAGAAATCAAACCAAAAAAAAGTAATAATCTAAGATAAAAAATGTTCAGACCTTATGTGAAGAAAAAGTCAACATTCTGGTAAGAAGTATAAAAAATTATTAATAGAAGGATATCTTATTCTTAGTAAGATATAGCATTAAAAACTTATAAATGTCACCAATCCTAATGAAAACTGCAAATAGGTCTCCACTTCTTTTTATCTTTCCAGGAAATAATGGTCAAATATATATAACATAAAATTCACCAGTTTAACCATTTTTAAGTATAGGTTCAGTGGCATTAGGTACATTTACAGTTTTCTGCAACCATCATCACCATCCACCTTCAGAACTTTTGTTTTCTCAAAATGAAATGTATTTAACACAATTCTCCATTTTTCTGCACCCTCCTACCCCCAGCATCTCCCATTACACTTTCTCTCTTTATTAACTTTACTTACTCTAGGTATCTCAATGAAGTGGAATCATATAATTTTGTCATTTTGCCACTGGCTTATTCCACTTAGCATAATATGTTCAAGCTTTATCCATGTTGTAGTATGTGTCAGAATTTTCTTCCTTATTAAAGACGAAATATCCCATTGTATGTATATACCACATTTTGTTTACCCATCCATCAATGGACACTTGGATATTTCCGCCTTTTTGCTATTGTGAATAATGCTGTTATGAACATCCATGCAAAACTATCCATTTGAGCCCTGCTCTCTATTCCTTGGGGTGTATACCCAAAAATGAAATGGTCAGATCATATGCCAATTCAATTATCTTCAGAATAATCAATTTCAGATTAATCAATTCATTTTTTAAGGAATCAGCATACCATTTTTGCCAGTGGCTGAACCACTTTATATTCCCAAAAGAAATGCACATGGATACCAATTTCTCCAAATCTTCAACAACATTTGCATCTTCTGTTTTTCATAGTAGCCATCTGAATGGATGTGAAGTTGTATCTCACCACGGTTTTGATTTGCATTTCCCTAATTACACCTGATGTTGAGCACCTTTTCATGTTGTTATTGCCCATTTATATACCTCTTTTGGAGAAATGTCTGTTCACGTTCTTTAATCAGTTCAGTTCAGTTGCTAAGTCATGTCCAACTCGCTGCAACCCATGGACTGCAGCACGCCAGGCTTCCCTGTCCATCAGCAACTCCTGGAGCTTGCTCAAACTCACATCCATTGAGTCAGTGATGCCATCCAACCATCTCATCTTCATCCGTCTCATCCTTCTCCTCCTGCCATCAATTTTTCCCAGCATCAGGGTCTTTTCCAATGAGTCAGCTCTTCGCATCAGGTGACGAAGTATTGGACTTTCAGTTTAAACATTCATCCTTCTAATGAACACCCAGGACTGATTTCCTTTAGGATGCACTGGTTGGATCTCCTTGCAGTCCAAGGGACTCTCAAGAGTCTTCTCCAACACCACAGTTCAAAAGCATCAGTTCTTCGGTGCTCAGCTTTCTTTATAGCCCAACTCTTATATCCATACATGATGACTGGAAAAACCATAGCCTTGACTAGATGGACCTTTGTTGGCAAAGTAATGTCTCTGCTTTTTAATATGCTGTCTAGGTTGGTCATAACTCTCCTTCCAAAGAGTAAGTGTCTTTTAATTTCATGGCTGCAATCACCATCTGCAGTGATTTTGGAGAATCCAAAAATAAACTCAGCCACTGTTTCCACTGTATCCCCATCTATTTCCCATGAAGTGATGGGACTGGATGTCATGATCTTAGTTTCTGAATGTTGAGTTTTAAGCCAACTTTTTCATTCTCCTCTTTCACTTTCATCAAGAGGCTCTGTAGTTCTTCTTCACTTTCTGCCGTAAGGGTGGTGTCATCTGCATATCTGAGGTTATTGATATTTCTCCCAGCAATCTTGGTTCCAGCTTGTGCTTCCTCCAGCCCAGCGTTTCTCATGATGTACTCTGCATATGAGTTAAATAAGCAGGGTGACAATATACAGCCTTGACGTACTCCTTTCCTGATTTGGAACCAGTCTGTTGTTCCATGTCCAGTTCTAACTGTTGCTTCCAAACCTGCAAACAGATTTCTCAAGAGGCAAGTCAGGTGGTCTGGTATTCGCATCTCTTTCAGAATTTCCCACATTTTATTGTGATCCACACAGTCAAAGGCTTTGGCATGGTCAATAAAGCAGAAATAGATGTTTTTCTGGAACTCTCTTGCTTTTTTGATGATCCAGCAGATGTTGGCAATTTGATCTCTGGTTCCTCTGCCTTTTCTAAAACCAGCTTGAACATCTGGAAGTTCACGGTTCACGTATTGCTGAAGCTTGGCTTGGAGAATTTTAACTATCACTTTACTAGCGTGTGAGATGAATGCAATTTTGCAGTAGTTTCAGCATTCTTTGGCATTGCCTTTCTTTAGGATTGGAATGGAAATTGACCTTTTCCAGTTCTGTGGCCACTGCTGAGTTTTCCAAATTTGCTGGCATATTGAGTGCAGCACTTTCACAGCATCATCTTCCAGGATTTGAAATAGTTCAACGGGAATTCCATCACCTCCACTAGCTTTGTTCACTAAATATCAAAAAGGTTTAGAACACTCAGTCAGATAGGACTATAGGTCATTGTTAAACAATAGCTATTCACTTAGCCAAGGTAACAATAAAGGATTTTATAACAGATCATTTAAGAGATAATGAAACTTAAATCTATTATCAAAGGAAGCTCAATATCTGAAGAAAAGATGCCCTCTTAACAGAGAGAAAAGCTAAATTCAAGTTTTTGCACCAGCTTTCTTTATTAGAAGGTAAACATAATTAACTTTATTTTAAATTTAGTCCTAACCATGTACAAAACTCTTTCCTCATGGTTCACTTTTCACAAACCTTATCACTTTCTGTACCCATTACAGTGTTCTTCCATCCTAAAAAGCCACCTGTAAGTCAGGCTTACTTCCTTTTCCTTTAACAAAATGCAATTCCATTTCTCATACCTTCTTTACCAAAAACACGCTTCCTAATTCCCTTATGCAACCAAGAACTGACTTTTATATTACCATTTTATAGATTGGTGAGCATAAATTCCACTGATAATTTCTAAAATCTTTGTTTTCTTAGAAAGAACATTTTATGATGGCACCAAACATCATTTATTTTTTATCTCAAATCTCTTTAGTTTCCCTGTAAGAGGAAACCAGTGTTTAGTAGCAACCGTTTCAAAATCTTATTTTATTTGGAAATTATTTAGCTATTCAATAGACTTCCAACACTTAGTTTAGCACAACCCTTAGAATTTCGAGTTACCCCAATATGGAGAGACTATTTTAGACACATATTCCTTAAAAGCATAATTATTTTTAATAAAATCTATCTAGAGGATCATATCTTATTTACATTTTTTAGAACTTCTTTCACTTGAGGTAGTTTCCTTGCTGACAAATGTAACAGATACAAAATATTTAACTTATATTAAACCTAGATGCAATGAAAATATTCTGCTTAATGTTAATTGCCCTTAGACATGTCTATATTGGTTAGATCAACAAATAAACATTAATATTAGGTATCTAATAGTGAATATTTCCCAGTTCATGTGAACGTGAAATTCATTTAGGTTAATTTCTCTTGTATTTATAATTATTTGATTTGTAAGCACTTTTTTTTAAGGCCAATTAGATTAGAGCTCATTTACAAACTGATCCCAGCAATCAGCAATATTATTAAAAAACAAAACAAAACAAAGACACACGCTGAGACATACATATATCCAAATGGACACTTGAGATCCTATAGCTTTGTTTTCCAAACTTAGTTATAAATAAAAAGTGGTTGCAATAAGATTTTAAAAGGCTTAGTTCCCCTTTTTTTCTCCTTTTGGTTTCAGGAATTAGAGATGGTCTAGATAAGTGTTCCAGAGAGCTCTGGTCTAAAGGTATAGAAGGAGTTATTTCCTCAGGGCAAGAATACTTAAAGAGATAATTTTTTCTTTGAAACTTCCTCTGCAGCTAAAGAATACTGTGACCATATTGTCAAAAATTGTATTTTTTTGTGTGTGTGACCATAGTTTTTTAGCCAAAATTTAGACCAGATCATGCTCAACTTGGCCCTGATAACAAGGGCAGATAGGTCCCAGCAGGGATTGTCCCTCTGGGGAAGTAGGGGTCTTAGTTTGGTCAGCCCCAGGCTGTTGATTACAGGAGGAAGTCCCAGACATAAGGGAATTTCAGTCCATTTTACTATCTTATGTCAATAAAGATCTAAAATTTTTTTTTTTTGTCATTGAATCATAGCTATAGATTGACCAGTCAAAAAAAAAAAAAAAAACTTTTTTTTTCCCTTGAAGTGTTCCCAGGTGGGATGTGGAATCTTAGAGTGAGAAATCCCCATATTAACTCAAGCAGTTTGTACCAGATGTCTGTTCACTCAAACCAAACCAATAAAACCAAACTGAGCCAGAACTTCACCAGTCAGGAGTCACACTCCAAATGAAACAAAAGGCAAAGATAGCCCAAGAAACCAAAAGCAAAGTGGCAAGAGTGCCCACAAAAGATGGTAAAGTGATGCCCAGAAATCAAAAGCCAAATGGAGTAAATGCCAAACGTGACTTCCCAGTTCCATTAGACCTGTGACCCAGCAAAGTCAGTGCTAGCAGTCTTTTTTAGCTCTGATATGGTTTAAGCAATTTCTTCTTGGTTTCCTGCGAAGTTACTCTATCATTTCCTGTTTAAAAGCTTCTAGATACCAGTCAAAGTAAGCATGGCCAGCCTTTTCTAATTGTGCATGCAAAAATATTAATTTTGGAATATCAAAAGAACCCCAATTTGGCCATTTTAGGTTGGGCTCTCTTTTAGTGTAATTTCTCCAGTTAACTAGGTACTTAGAAGTATGAGCTCCATACGTACTGCGCATGAATCCAGCTGGAGTGTTAGTTGGAGGCTGGTTTTCTGACACCTCTTTGTTTCTGTTTTTGAGAGATTCTGTTTCCCATTTTAAGCTGAATTTGTCTGGGATAAAAAGCACTGGTAAACCGGTGTCGTGGGCCCAAGTGCCGCTTGTGAGCCTAGCTCCTCCAGGAGTCACCCCAGAGTCATTGCAGCTCCTCTCACGAGTCTCAGACTCTGCCTCTGGCAAGCCAAGGCCGCCGTGGCTGCGCGGGTGGCTGAATGGCCAGTTCCTATGTGCGGCCCCGGGGGAGCGCGTCCCTAACCCTAACCCTACGGGGCCCCGCACGGTGTGAGGCCTCCACCACTCCCGCAGATTTCTCAGCCTGTCCCTTTTCCTCAGAGCGAAGCTCTCATGTGTTTTCCTTTTATCCTGACACATTCTGTAACAGCAGTCAAACTGCGGAGAAGTGTCAGATAAGCCTCTTGCTCAGCCAAGGCCGTCCGGCCCCACAGCGGAGCGGCCTCGGCGTCTCTCAGCAAGCCCCAGGTGCTCCTCAGGTTTCCCGGTTCAGTCCGCCACCCAGTCCCTCTCCACCGGGCGGGCAGCCCTCCTGGCGCTCTTCGGCCAGCCCCCAACCCAGGCTCTCTTGGCTGGGTGGGGATTTCTCCGCATCTCTCAACCGAGCCCCGCTCTTTGTCTAGGCCGTGAGTGGGATGCCCCGCATCCTCCACCGGGGCCCCCAGTGCCTTCCCTCCTGGGAGGGGGCGGGTAACCTGCTCTCCTGCCAAACAAGACTCAGAATCTCAACCCATACGAAGATTCCAGAACCAGGAGAGACCTGCCCGAATTCGCCTGCACTCCCCGAGGAGGCAGATGGGCGCACGGGCCGCCGGGGGACCAAAGCTCTGGTTCCCACGGACTCCAGTCGAAGGGAGGAAGTCCTCTCTGGCTGGCTTCGCTGGTCGCCACAGCTGTCAACTCAGAGAAGATGTACAGCTGAGAGCTGCGAGTGCAGTTTTAGCTGGGGCAGCACGAGGACTGCAGCCCAGAGGCAGCATCGGAGAGCTCTCAGAGACTGCGCCAAAGCGGGGTGGGGAGTCAGTGTGTACGGTTTTGGTGAAAGGGGAGTTCAGTACCGAGAAACGCTCATTTTACAAAAGGCTTTTGTTAGTCACGAGGATCTGATGCAGGGATTTGGTGCTTGTCTAGATCTGGGGAGATGCAAGGATTGAGATCACAAAATCAGTTCTGAAATGCATCCACCCTCTAAAGACCTGCCCCACCAGATTCCCTGGAGCACAGAGCTCCCTCAGGGCTGGTGAAGCTCAGCAGCTGTAGCAGCATGGGGCCCAGCGTCCATGCAGGCGGATGGCAAACGCCTTTGTCTGCAGTCCTTGGCAGCGCTCTTGGTAAGTGCCAGTTTGTAGTTCATAGAATGCCCCAACTTTTTTTCTAATGGTAAATGAATTCTGAAGTCCATCTGCAAAAATAAACATGCACAAAGATAAATTCAAATGATTTAAAGACTTAAATATAAGGCCTGAAACCATAAAACTCCTAGAAGAAAACCTAAGCCATGTGCTCTTTGACTTTGGTCTTAGCAATTTTTTTTTTTTTTTTGGATCTCTCTTCTCAGGCAAGGTAAACAAAAGCAAAAATAAACAAATAAACAAATTGGATTACATAAAACTAAAAGGCTTTTGCAGAGCAAAGGAAACTATCAACAAAATGAAAGGCCATCTACTGAGAGAGAAGGTATTTGCAAATAATATATCTAATAAGGGGTTAATATCCAAAATACACAAAGAACTCATACAACTCAACATCAATAAATAAACAACCCAACTAAAAAAATGGTCAAAAGATCAGAATAAGCATTTTTCCAAAGAATATATATAAATGACCAACAGACCCATGAGAAGATGTTTAACATCACTAATAATCAGGGAATGAAAACCAAAACCACAGTGAGACATCAAGTCACACCTCAAAACTGTTAATGTCAGACAACAAATAACAAGTATCGGTAAAGATGTGAACTGAGAAAACCCTCATGCACTGTTGTTGGGAATGTAAACTAGTGCACCCACTATGGAAAACAGTATAGTTTCCTCAAAAAATTAAAAGTATTATAGAACAACCAATGATCCAGCAATTTCATCCTTCAGTATTTATCCAAAAAAAAAAGCACTAATTCAAAAAGATATATGTACCCCTATGTTAAATGTAAGATTATTTACCATAGCCAAGATATGAAAGCTACCGAAGTGTTCCTCAATAGTTAAGTGAATAAAGGAGTTCCGTATGTGTGTGTGTATATATATACACACATAATGAAATACTACTCAGCCATTAAAGGAATGAAATCTTACCTTTTGGAACAACATAGATGGACCTAGAGAACATTATGATAAGTGAAATAAGTCAGACAAAGGAAAACAAATACGGTATGATTTTACTTATATGTCAGATCTTAGAAAAAAAAAAAATGAACATAAAATATAAACAGAGCTATAGATGCAAAGAACAGGTGTTTGCCAAAAGGGATGGGAGTAGGGGGGTGAGAAAAATAGGTGAGGTAGATTAAGAGGTACAAACTTCCAGTTGCAAAATAAATGAGACATGGATTATGAAAGGTACAGTGTGGGGAATATAGTCAATAATAATAACTATGTAATATCTTTGTATGGTGACAGAATATAACTAGCTTTATCATGGTGATCAGTCCAAAACATATAGAAATATTCAATCACTCTGTTGGTTGATTCACTAACAGAGTGTTATATGTCAATTATACTTTAAAAACAAACAATCACTAAAACAAATAAGATTTATGATTGTCAGAAGTGGGGGCAGGGTGTGGGGAAGAACTGGATGAAGGCTTCAAAAAGTACAAACTTGCAGCTATAAGATAAATGAGTACCAGAGATATAATATTCAACATGTTAAAGGTAATTATTAATAACACTGCTGTATGTTATGTGTGAGATCTTTGGGGAGAGTATGTTCTGGAAGTTCTCATCACAAGAAAAAAATTATTTTTCCATTTCTTTAATTTTGTACCTATGTGAAATGGTGACTGGACTTGTGATGATCACTTCATGACGTATGTGGTTCAAATCATTATGCCATACACCTTGAACTTGTGCAGTACTGGATGTTAATTATGTCTCAATAAAACTGAAGGGAAAAACAATGGAGTAAACTTCTGTGTACTGGTAAGGATGATGTTCAAGTCTTAAAACTTTATAAAGCAAGATGTTAGTATTGTTATAATAGGATTCCATCTGTGGAATAATATAGGTGTCTGTGTGCATGTATTTATATGTACATATTTGTATACACGTATATGTATACATATATTTATTTATCCATATATATTTGTATTATGCATAGGAAATCTGGAAGGTAAATGTAACTGCACAAGGGACTTTTATGAGTGGTATGATATGACAATTTTATAATTAAAATTATTTTTACAATTAAAAACAAATACCTTGTCCTGGGTATAGTAGAGTTTCCATTCTTGAGATAAACTCAGTAAATGAGAACTTTATTGAAGAGTGTGGAATGAAAAAATAAAGGTACCTTTCAGGAATATGGCCAGGTCTACATTTGAAAGTACAAAATGTTCTAGTTGGCTTATATTTGGGCAAATCACTTTTCTTCAATTTATTCTCCTTATTGGTAATATATGGGGGACTGGACGAGAGGATGACTAAGGTCTCTTACAAAGCGACTAAGGTTCCTTATAAATTATGAGCCAGAGCAACTAGAAGATCAAAATGCATGGCAAAGGGTAAAGATGCTGTACTAGAGACATAAATTGTCAATGTGATGTGTTTCTCCATGAAATACCAGCTCTTGGAGTCTGTAGTCAGGCCTTGAATATTGCGGTAATAATATGAGAACAGACTTCTCAAGACAGCTGCCCTCAATTCCACTTAATAGTAAACAACTTCTGTTTCGTTTCAAAGCAAGATGTAAAACGGAGAAGAGGATGGCAGCCCACTCCAGTCCTCTTGCCTGGAAAATCCCATGGACGGAGGAGCCTGGTGGACTGCAGTCCATGGGGTTGCGAAGAGTCAGACACGACTGAGCGACTTCACTTTCACTTTTCACTTTCATGCGTTGGAGAAGGAAAAGGCAACCCACTCCAGTGTTCTTGCCTGGAGAATCCCAGGGACGGGGGAGCCTGGAGGGCTGCCGTCTATGGGGTCACACAGAGTCGGACACGACTGACGCGACTTACCAGCAACAGCAGCAGCAAGATGTAAAAAATTTCAATTTATTTAATTTTCAAGTTCTTCAAATTTCCCATTTCAAACATGTTTTTTCATTTCCACTCTTTGGAATACAATCCATTTTTTAAAAAAAATATGAATTCATCAGCATAAAATAGACCAAAAAAGCAAATCACAAGCACACATATTCACCTCACATTTCAGCTTTCTCCAACCTGCTGATGCTGCTAATATTGTTGACTCAATAAATAAACATCTTCCATGTGGCATAGAATATATTTCACAAGCTTTAAATTTGTAGGTAAAAATATTATCACAATTCAAGTATTTTTTTTTTCTCTAGTGTCAAAGTAGGCAGTTCTCAAGTGTCTCAAGGGCTGTGTCCCAGAATTTGTTTTTTAATCTCCTAATATAGAAGTAGGAATATATTCTCCTACAGAAACAGTATTATAAGTGCTTCATATGTTCTCAGTCTAAACCACCATGACCTTAATCCATCATGTACCCACATCAGGGTACTTTTGAGGGACTGTGGAACCTAACAAAGAAAGAAAACCCTTTGGAGTCAGAGCCAGACTCTGGTTCTGCCACTTCCCAATTGAGCAAGTCACTTAAAGCCAATGAACTTCAGTTTATTCCTATGTAAAACAGTGATCATAATATTTATTTCCCAGAGTTTCCCTAAGGATTATCTGAGATTGGGTAGGTGGTCACTTCTTCATCCCTGCCTCCCCTTCTACTTTCCTGTTTATGTTAAGTTTTTGCTATTCATTTGAAACCAGAGGATGTTTTTTACTTTATTTGCTCTGCAACATAATTATGGTATTAATATTAACTAAACTATGAAAACGGGCTGGCCTAATTTTATTCACATCTTGAGCAGCATCTGAAGGATGGGTGTGGCTCTAACTCTGGAGGAGCCGGACGACAGAGCCTTGGAGTTCCTGGCACACTCGGGCAGTGATGGCTTCTGTAACGCAGTGGTACCTACACTCATCACTTATGAACATGACAGGCTCTGGAGTCAGAAAGATCAAGTTTAAAATCCTGGATTTACCGTGAACTTGACCAATTCATTTAACTTCTGTGCCCCAATTTCTTATTCATGAAGTGAGAATAATAATACTACCTCCTACCTAAGAAGATCTGTTTGAAGATTAAAAGAAGAAATGCATGTAAAATAATTACAATAGTACCTTTATGATAAGATTTTTCTATAGTTTAAGCTTACTAATTACGGTTTCAGTATTTTCCAACCAAAAGAAAAGTCAAAAAAAAAAAAAGAAAGAAAGAAAGAAAGCAGGTATATACTGCTGAATACAGATGGGTAAAGTGTTACAATTTTCCAAGTTTCTCTTTGTTTATTTAAGGGATACTTTTTTCTTCTTAATTGATAATACTTTACTGCTGGACTTCCCCGGCGGTCCAGTGGTTAAGACTCTGCATTTCCACTGCAGGAGGCACAGGTTCAATCCCTGATTGGGGAACTAAAATCACATGCACCATGAAATGCAGTCAAAAAATTTTTTAAAACTATTTCATTGTTGAAAAATTATAACCATCATCTGAAACTTCAGCGAGTTGCAATTTTCTTTCTTTTTTTTTTTTTTTTTTCTTTTTTTTGCTGGTGGAGGGTATGCTTTGATGTTGATGGTTGCTGACTGCTAAGGACGGTGGTTGCTATGGGTTGGGGTGACTTTGACGATTTCATAAAATAAGACAGTAAGGAAACTAGCTGGGTCAACTGACTCTTCTTTTCATGAATAATTTCTTTGGAGCATGCAATACTATTTGA
The DNA here is from genome assembly GCF_963930625.1 of Muntiacus reevesi. Lineage (NCBI taxonomy): Eukaryota > Metazoa > Chordata > Mammalia > Artiodactyla > Cervidae > Muntiacus > Muntiacus reevesi. The sequence goes on from NC_089269.1 coordinate 2,479,561, forward strand.
AAAAAATTTATCCACAAAAGAACTTCTTTCAAAATTGATATCTATCCTCTCTAACCTTCATGCATTATCAATTAAATTTATATAATATTTTATACCTTTTCTTGTCATTTCAGCAATCTTTCCAGTATCTTCATCAGAAGTAGATTCTATCTCAAGAAACCACTTTTTTTGCTTAGCCATAAGAAGCAACTCCTCATCTGTTCAAGTTTATCATGAGGTTTCAGCAATTCAGTCACATCTTCAGGCTCCACTTCTAACTCTCTTGCTATTTGCACCACACCCAGAGTTACTTCCTCCACTGAGGTCTTAATCCCCTTAAAGTCACCCATGAGGATTGCAATCAACTTTTAAACTCCTGTTAATGGTAATATTTTGACCTCTTCTCATGAATCATAAATGTTCTTAATGGCCTCTAGGATACTGAATCCTTTCCAAAAGGTTTTCAATTTACTTTGACCAGATCCATGAGAGGAATCATTTATCTACATCAGATATAGCCTCACAAAGTTTATTGCTTTATTTTGACTTAAAAGTCAAAATTACACCTTCACCCATGGGCTGCAGAATGAATGTTGTGTTGGAACATATAAAATCACATTGTATATCTCCCTCAGAGCTCTTGCGTGCATTGTCCATGAGCAGTAATATTTTTTAAAGGAATTAAAGGACACCTTTCTTATTGATGAAATCAAAATTCAATGCTTTATGTTGTTTCAGAGCATGCTGATGAATCATTGCAAAAGGATGACTCTTAGTTCACAAATCAGGTGTGAAAATTCTACTTCATTTTCTATATTACATTTTATTTTTTTGTATAGTCCTCTTTCTGCCAGGATGACAGCAACTTGATCTCTGTATTTTGAGTTTTCTAGGAAAAGCATCCAGTTTATGAGAGGCTTCACACAGCCCCCAGACATCAGGCTGAGGCATCTCGTGCTTGCTGTCATCTGGCCACATAGGCGTCTGTGAAACATCTGGTTGGGTTCTCAGTCATCACTTGTCAAGGGCTGCCAGCAAAACAGTCCTCATCTCAGTCTACTGGCCTCTTCAAAACAGAAGGCTCTGCCACTTCTATGCCTCACTTGAATCCCTCTGCCCCTTTCACGTCATACTGGGGTCCCTAATTGCTACCTGGCTGTCTAAAATCCTAGACACACCAAGCCGCCTCTCCTTTGGTCAGGGACCAAATAAGAGAGAGTGAGGTCAGGGCCCTACTTCCTCACTTCACTTCTCTTCCATCTCTATCCTTCAGTGATGTTTTAAATCGTGAGAAAGACTCCAAGTGATGCTAACCAAAATGCATGGAAACTCCTTGAGGGCAATGGTTTCTTCACATGAGGATGAAAGGAGGAGGGTGCTGTGTGGTGGTGCAAGGAAGAGAGCAGTGGGAAAGAAAAGAGCAGAAATTTGCATGTTCAGGTCATTTCTAAGCTGTGTCTGTAATAAACTGCTTTTTCTCTTATTCCATTCCTTGATTTTCCCTTTTCTAATTCTGCTTTTCACTTGGTGCTGTGCTACCTAATCTCTTGTTAGTATCTTTTGGAGACCTTTCTGGGTCTCCTTGCTTTGATTTTACTTATTTATATCCCACCTTGTTCCAGAGCTTTCTTAGCAAGACTACGCATATTGACACCCTTTATAACATCATTAATCTCTGCCTTCATCCTCTTATTCATCCTAGGTTCTTTTCCTTGGCTCTTTATCTTATCTTTCCTGATTGGGAGTCTCTCAGGGTCCTTTTATATTATGCCTCTATTTTTACTGACATTGTTAAGCTAGTTTTTAGTTCATGTGGCTCTGTTATTTTCCAGGTCAGTTTGATTTATATTTACAGCATTGTGAGAAACAATATCAAATGCTTTCTCCCATTTTGACATTCAAAGGAATCTTATCATATTTCCCTGAAAGACCAAGGACAGCTTGAAGATATTTCTCAATTTTTGCCATCTTTTTATAAGGCAGTGCTATACTGTCACTACTGAATTTCAATGTGAATAGCTTGGAGCCTCATCTTTTGAAACTCTTTGGAAATAAGTGCATTAGGTTATCTTGTTCCTGGCCACAGGGGACATTTTAGAAAATAAAAGCTCCAAGTCCTAAATGACAGATATTTCTGTGTCTAATGATGACATTTTCTCTATGAAGTCCTACTTAAACAGTATATCATTATTGGTATATTTATAGAGATGCAGAATGTAACAGTTGTGTTTTACTTTTAATTCAAAAGCAACTACACAAACTAGAATAGGTTCCCAGGGCCAGAGCCTGAAAGAAATAAATTCAGATTTTTTAAAAGGCTATGACACAGATTATTTATAATAAAACAAGACAAGAATACATTTCCTCAAGCCATCAATACTTAGCAATGACTTAGGTTAATGACTGCCCTCCATTTTGGTACTCTACCAGATTATGCATTCCATCCTTTGAAGGACCGATTGTGTTGTTTTTCCTACAAACCATGTCAAAGATAAATAAAGTTCCAGTTATGTTTAGGTTTAGAAACTAGCAGAAGTATTTTGAAGGCCACTGAATAAGAGAGACAAAAAGAGGAAGTTGTTGTTTCAAATATCAGTATTTATGCTGACTTTTCATAGAGTTTGCTATAAAAGACACACCCAGACAAAGTGGGAGAGGTGACAGGGAAAGCAAAAAAAAAAATCACTGTGCTTATTATACAGTCATTTACAATAAAACTGATTAACAGCCTATAAAACATATAAATTGATAGCCATCTTCCAAGTTTTCCTTGTAGTTTTCCCTGGTTTGTGACTTACTTATTTCATGAAATATGAAGTCCATGCAAACACAGAGGTTGGGATTTATATTTTTATGAAAAGAAGACAGGCTGATTATTTGAGAAATCTCTGTTCTCATCAGGCCTTTGGTGTGAACAAACACAACAACAGCGTGTGACGCTTCATAAGAGAGAGGGTAGTAATCTGCCCGTTGACCTACAACCTTTGCTGCTAACCCAGTTAATCCTGTTCTGGATATGGTACACACAGAGGCAATTCCCTGGACTGCCCTGGATAAAGGTAAGTCTAATCGATCACTTTATAATTTTCCCATAATTAAATGCTAAACCTCTTCTGAAAGGCAGATTCAGAGTTGTGGTTTCATATTCTAATCTCAAAGAGGGCGCTCATGGTATTTTGCTGCCACGCTGGAAGTACCCTCCTACCCGCTCCAGATTGATCTCTCGGGAACCATGGCATGGTCAGGCCTTCTGGAGGGCCAGGGAGGGAGGCAGGCCTGGATCTGGGTGAGGCTACCAGACCCTGACAGAAGGGAGCTAAGATCTTGCAAGCTGCACAGTGCAGCCAAGAGAGGAAAAGAAAGGAAAGGAATTTATTAATTTGCCTATAAATACTGGACCGAGAAACTGGAGGTTCCAATGCAGTCAATGAATAGAAACGCAGTGATAGTTACAGCTGAAACAGCTAATAGCATCCACCAAACCCATCCTACTTTTCTTCCTTTCAGAAATAGCACATCCCGATTTTTGGCTGTACACAAGAAGCCTAGCTAGGAACTACATTTCCCTACGTTCCTTTTAGTTAGGTGCTACAGCCTGAATGCTTACGCTGTCTCAGAATTGCTATGTTCAAACCTCGTCTCCAGTGCGAAGGCTTTAGGAGTTGAAGCCCTTGGGAGGTGCTTAGGTCACGAGAGTAGGACCTTCCCTGATCGTGTCCGCACCCTTAGACAAGAGACCCTGCAGAGCTGCCTGGCTGCTGCCTTCTGAAAGCACAGCAGGAAAAAAAACAGCCATCTGTAAACCAGGAAGCGTGCTCTCACCAGACACAAGACCTACCAGTGCCTTGATCTTAAATTTCCCAACCTCCAAAACTAAGAAAAGTAAAGCTCTGTCATTCAGAAGCCACGCAATCTATGGCATCTGGTTACTGAAGCCTGTATGGACTAAGATACTAGGTACGACCATGTGACCGAGCATTAGCCAATGGGGATTGGGTGTAAGAAACATGTACAACTTGTGGGTCACATCTTTTAATGAGAAAGCTGCTAGTCCTTTATCTTCCAAGCTCTGGAAAGTATCCATGACAGTAGTACACCAGTTTCAAATGTGTGAACAAAAAGAGGCCCCTCAAGGGTAGCAGAACTATAGCACAGAAGGAACGTGAGTCCCTGGATGGCCTTGGAGAACGGAGCCCTCTGCCATCCGTGACCACCCCCTTCCCACCTGTTACGTGAGAGGAGGAAGAGCTCTTGGATCTGAGTCTGTCCATTTCAACAGCTTATTGCTGCCCAGCCACTCAGTCATGTCCGACTCTGTGGCCCCATGGTCTGCAGCGCACCAGGCTTCCCTGTCCTTCACGGTTTCCAGACCTTGCTCAGACTCATGTCCACTGACTCAAGGATGCCATCCAACCATCTCATCCTCCATCACCCCCTTCTCCTCCTCTCCTCAGTCAACAGCTTATTACCCTGTAGCTAATTTAGGTGGAATAAAGATGTGCAACCTGAAAGAATAGGATTATAAACAGAGATTAAGATATTAGACTTTGTGAGTTCATATACAGTGTAGTGTTGGGGAACAAATGTTCAAAATGGGTTCATGGGAATTGTCTGCTGAAAGCAAGTGAAGATAGAGAGAAAGAAAGAAAGAAAATCTGAATCTAGCAAATAGGGTTAACAATTTGTATGGTTATAAATTCACCTGGGTGAGAACAGGAATGGGGATGGCAAGACAAAAACAATAAACCATATGACAAAGTGATCAATAGATGTTGGAAAACTTTGAACGTCATAAATAAGAGGGACATGGAAGAAAGGAGATTGCTGCAGTTGATTGACATGAGGCTCAAGGTCCCAGGGATGTCTTCCCCAGAGTGGAGGAATAATATTATAGAAGTAGTAATACTGGCTATAGGTGATTCTAGTCCAGATACTATCATTAACTAACTTAGCAAATCATTTTATGTCTCTTGGTCAAAAAGCTCTCACCTGTGAAAGGAGAAAAATGGGTTAGATTATATCTAGTTTCCTTACAGCTCTAACATTTCATGATTTTAACTTAGAATTGAATCCAAATTCCCTAATTCTAATAACAGGCCAATCTTCCACTTACTTTAAAACCATGTCACTACACCTTTAATGGAACATAAACCGAAGGCTAGTGCCTCTTGGGGAGAGTGATGAAATGGTACATAAACAAGTCACTTCCCTTCTCTCTCCAGCAGAGATGCTCAACTTTAAATTCAGTCTCTTTGTATCTGTGAGCTGTGGTTCACATCTGTGACAGCTGATTCCCTATTATCTATTGTGATTTGCAGAAAAATCTACGCCCAGAATGTAATGGGGCCTATGGGAGAATCTAGGCCCAGGCCGGTCAGGCCGTGTCTTGGGTGACCTCTTTCTGACCTGTGCGATTTTATTACCCAGCTGCTGGTGGAGAGTGGTTGCTTACAAGATAACCATTTATCCTGTGGCATTTCCCTTTTCTTCAGCTATTTGGATGTTTCCTCTTTTCTTTGCTTTTTTTCTTTCTTTTGGTTTCTATAATTTCTCTTTAAAATTGCTTATTTCAAATCATATGTATATTGTGTGTGTAAATTTCACATACATATATGCAACATAGTATTCCTGATTTCCCAAACTCTCAAATAATCCAAGAGCTGTTTTGATAATTGAGTGCTAAAGGTAAGATGCTCTCGTACTCTGCTAACAAGTCCCAAGCCTTTCATTTTGGCTTCCTTCACCTTTGGCAGTGCTGCTCTGCCTCTCCCTAGGCCTCTGGGTTTCTGAGACTTCCCTTCTTGGGCCTGACCCCGCCGGCTCGGGTGTAGGGCTCCTGCTGCACCTGGGCCACCACCTGTCTTTCTTTTTTTTTTTCCTTTTCCAATGGGACAAACATCAGCCCAGGACAGAGCTAGAGTCGGTTATTAAGGCAAAGATACACGTTCTACTGAATTGAGCTTGTCTTTAGTAACCCTGGGCTAGGACTACTTCAGATCTATTTTCTTTTCCATTCTTTTCTACTTCTGACTCTCATATGGGGGAAACACTGTTTCTTAGGGGCCATGATGTAATCACTGGGGTGAGATTCCCCTCACACCAAAGCTGATTCTTTCATTGGTTCCCATGCCTATGTAAATAAAGGTCTACAAGGTGAACCTCAATGCTTTAGTTGGGAGGGAAAAAAAAAACTGGTTAGTTGGGAAAGAGATGTTGATTATTATTTACTCGTTCTGTCCCTAATGCTATCTTCTTTGTTTTGTGTTGATTTTCTATGAAAGAGGGAAATGTTAATTGTGAAGTTAAGGCTAACAGAGTTTAACATCCTCTAACCCATGAGATTAGACGAGGTCTGCCATTGCCGTTTTTCCTCAGCATCTGTATAGATCATTGTAGCGCTTATTACAGTGGTAAGTTAGCCATTTGAGTTTATTTATTGAAAGTGAGACCTACTAGCTAACAATCTCCTTCAGGGCTAGAATATAATATTTTTATTTTTCAGCACTCTCTCATGACTTGCAGTTTCTAGACTTTCAAAATATTGAGGAACTTCCCTGGTGGTCCAGTGGCTAAGACGCTACACCCCCAATACAGGGAGCCCAGATTCAATCTCTGGTCCAGGAATTAGATCCCACATGCAACTAAAAAAAAAAAATCCCATACTGCAGCCAAGACCTGGCTCAGCCAAATAAATGAACATTTTTTAAAATTTGAGTGAATGAGTATAAGTAGCATTATACTGACTAATATTTCTCTGAGTTTTTTTTACGTGTTCACGCCTTTGAGGCACTTAGTTTCCAGAAGTTCTTGCCTAAGTGTTAAACCCTGAAAATGATAATAGGTAAGATTCGAATGAGAATTGTTACAACACACATGACTGCATTGGTAATGTTCATACTATTAGGAAAGAACCTACAGTACAAAGAATATGCATTCGGAATATAATATCTTCTTTTTCTTTCCTTTCTTTCTTGTTTAAACTCAGCAGGCACTCCAGGGTCACTTCTGTTAACATCAATTATCTCTACATTCTAAATATGTGGAAGTGCAGCTAGGAAATTCACAGTTAACATCTTGCCATGTAAACCAGGCTTTACCAGAAAATGTAATATTAAACTGTCCCTAAACAGTGTCAGACATTATTTTTGGAGCTCCAAAATCACTGCAGATGGTGATTGCAGCCATGAAATTAAAAGACACTCCTTGGGAGGAAAGTTACTAATCCAGACAGCATATTAAAAAGCAGAGACATTACTTTGCCAACAAAATTTCGTCTAGTCAAAGCTATGGTTTTTCCAGGGGTCATGTATGGATGTGAAAGTTGGACTGTGAAGAAAACTGAGCACTGAAGAATTGATGCTTCTGAACTGTGGTGTTGGAGAAGACTCTTGAGAGTCCCTTGGACTGCAAGGAGATCCAACCAGTCCATCCTAAAGGAGATGAGTCCTGGGTGTTCAATGGAAGAACTGACGCTGAAGCTGAAACTCCAATACTTTGGGCACCTCATGCGAAGAGCTGACTCATTGGAAAAGACCCTGATACTGGGAGGGCTTGGGGGCAGGAGGAGAAGGGGACAACAGAGGATGAGATGGTTGGATGGCATCACTGACTCAATGGACATGAGTTTGAGTAAACTCCGGGAGTTGGTGATGGACAGGGAGGCCTGGTGTGCTGCGGTTCATGGGGTCACAAAGAGTCGGACACGACTGAGCGACTGAACTGAATTGAACTGAAACATAATCAGTCATTTGTCATTAGCAATCACTAAGTATTTATTATTACTTTTTTCCTTTGAATTAATTGTATTCCTAGCAGGTCAGAAGTGCTAAATGAATAGGTATAATTGAGAGTACACCTTAAGTCAGTCATCTTCATTTTTTCTAAACTATGGCATAAGTACCAATATTTATTACATATGCTTATCAGCATTAAAATCTCTCACGTAGGTATGAAATAGTACAATTTCTGTGTGTTTCAAATAAAATCAGATGAAGGACTACATGAATCTCATAGGACACCTACTAAGTATCCAAACCATAGATGAGTGTGTGAATAAGTAGCCAAAACGTTAGCCTATGCCTATATCATTCAGAGAACAGAGCTCCAGAAGAAGATCGGTGGCTAGTTTTTGATGATGTTTAGGAGATATGTTTTATTTTCTAGTCCTTTTTAAATTTGTATTTTACATTGCAGCACAGTTGATTAACAATGTTTGCTAGTTTCAGGCACACAGCAAGGAGATTCGGTTATACCTACACACGTGTCCTTTCTTTCTCAAGTTCTTCTCCCATTTAGGTCATTGCAAAACACTGAGCAGCGTTCCCTCTGCTATTTAGTAGGTCCTTCTGGATTATCTATTTACCTTTTTCATTTTTTTTGCTTGGCCTCTCTACACAGACGCAGGATCTTAGTTCCCCAACCAGGGATCCAACCTGTGCCCCTGGCAATGGGATTGCATGGTCTTGACCACCGGACCACCCAGGAGACCCCTACACTACCTTTAAACTACACTTTCCAATTAATATATGTATTTGATTTTTGTTGTTGTTTAGTCACTAAGTTATGTCTGACTCTTTTGTGACTACATGGACTATGGCCCACCAGGCTCTTCTGTCCATAGGATTCTCCAGGCAAGAGTACTGGAGTGGGTTGCCATTTCCTTCTCCAGGGGATCTTCCTGACGCAGGGATCCAACCCGCGTCTCCTGCTTTGCAGGTGAATTCTTTACCACTGAACCATGTGGGAAGCCCTTATATATATTATTTTTAGATATTTTACCATTATAGGTTATCATAAGATGTTGAGTACACCTTCCTATGCTAGACAGCAGTAACATGTCTTGTCTTCCTCAACCGTATTGCAAAGGGAGGAATCAATCTCAGGCTTATGTTCTATTGTTTTCAATTCTGTTTGAATATACAGTAGAAAATAAATGCTTATAAATGTGGATATACCATGGTACATTTTTTTTCTATTTATGTTCAATAAATATTCTCTTTTTTTCTTGCTTCATTCTTCCTTCTGCTGCTACCATCACCCCACCGCCCCAAACATCCGTAAGTTTCATTTGAGTTAGAAGATTTTTGTTTCTCTCTGAGCTCCTCTGCCATCCTCTCCAGCAAATTATCATATATTCCGTATAGATGTTAAACCTTCAGGTTTTTTAACTTAATTTAAAGCAATTTGCTGGTCAAATGCATCATCTTCATCCATATCACCTAAAGTAATTACATAGAAAACACTGCTGCTGTTTGCCTCATTCAACTTGGACATAAATGAAGATGACTCTATCCTGATATTACTGGGTTGGCTCTTGCATAAATAGGAACATATGCGGCATGTCCAAAGTAAATGGATGACTTACTCTCCCAGATAACTTGATTTGGCAAAAATAAAACAGGGGTTCCTGGCTCTTTTTCCCATTGTCCAATAAAAACAAACCTTTGAGACAGCTTTTCTCCCATTGACACTGCATTAACCGCCAATATTGCTGGAGCAGCACTGTCACAAATGTGCAAAGTGTAATGTGTGCAGGCCTGTTTTGCAGGCCATGCCCGTGTCCCCAGCTGCCTGCTATTTTTGTTCAAGTCCAACATGTTTTGATGTGCTTATTTTGTTGTTTTTGTTTTGAATTCTGTGATACTGAATGATTAAAAACAGTTTCTAAAGAATCATCAGATATCCAAATGTTGCTGAAATATGTCCAGAGTCTAACCTTCTGTTTGGATATAAATATCTATGCTAACATGACAGTAACATACAAATGTGTGTTTCATAAAATTCCTCACACAGGATTTAAATGATACCTAAAGGGCAGACAATGTGCATATAAACTCAAAAATGTTAGTATGTATGACTGAGCCATGTAATGCCAGAGCAGAATGGAAATCCAGAGATATTTGGATTCAACCTTTTCATTTACAAGGAACTTGAAGCCGAGGCATATTACGGTATTTGTTCATGGCTACACAGCCAACTTACTGACAAACGACACCAAGCCACGCTTCTGGTGACTCTGGGCTCAGAGTTCTTTTCCTACAAAAATCAGACGTCGTAGCTGTGTCATCCAGAAGAGGACTGCTGCTGCGGCTGCTGAGGCGCTTCAGGCGTGGCCGACTCTGTGCGACCCCATGACGGCAGCCCACCAGGCTCCCCCGTCCCTGGGGTTCTCCAGGCAAGAGCACTGGAGTGGGCTGCCATCGCCTTCTCTGCCAGAAGAGGACAGGGTGGCCTTTATCCCAGAGTGCCTCATTTTCCATGTGCTGGGATGAGCTGCCTGCTGAGACACGTCAGCCTTGCTCTTTCAATATGCCCAGGTATAATTAAGTCCCTAGAGGCAGAATCTCACTACATGAAAGGTATTTAACACTGAGGCAGTCACAAGAATGAAATTTTATAATTAACATTGAGAAATAGCAAATTCTATAAACTGTAAGATTCAGGAAGGCATATCACAGCCAAAGCTAGATATGCATCACTTTAGTCATTACCACAGGTATCAATTCGTTCTTAAATCACCAGAGAACTTCCCTCTAGGTTCAGAAGATACAAACTCAAAAACCTATAGGGGCTGGCAGTTAAGTTGCTGAAACAGCTGTGTGTAATACCAGAGGGAATGGTAACGAGTCTGGTAAAATAGAATATAAATGTCCTATTTAAAGGGAGCAGCTGCTCCTCTTCTCTAGACAGTACCTATCAACTAAAAATTTGAACTTATAATAAAAACTTTCTATTTTTGAAGAGGAAGCAAAATCAATTAAAAACTACATCCCCACATTTCTCTAAAGAAGGCATACACATATACAACAGGCACAGGAAAAGATGTGCAGTATTGCTCATTGTTAGAGAATTTCAAATTGAAACTATTACATACAATGCAGTATCACTTCACACCAGCTGAGCGGCCATCATTACAAAGTTTACAAATAACAAATGCTGGAGGGGATTTGGAGAAAAAGGAATCCTCCCATACTGTTGGTGGGAATGTAAGTTCACGCAACCACTATGGAGAACATTATGAAAGTATCTTTAAAAACTAAAAACAGAGTTACCATATGATGATCCAGCAATTCCACTCCTAGGCATGGATCAGAAAGGATGAAAATTCTAATTTGGAAAAATACATTTGCTCAATTTTCATAGCAGCACCATTTACATTAGCCAGGATATGGAAGCAACTTACATGTCCATCAACAACAGGTGGATTAAGAAGGTGTGGTATATGACACAGTGGAATATTACCCGGCCATTAAAAAAAATGAAATAATGCCATTTATGGCAACACAGATGAACCTAAAGGTTTTCATACTAAATGAAGTAAATCAGACAGAAAAAGACAAATATCATATGATAGCACTTATATGTGAAATCTAAAAAAGATATAAATGGATTTATTTACAAAACAGAAATATACTCACAGGCATAGAAAACAAACTTCTGATTGACAAAGGGAATAGCAGGCATAGCAGGGTGTAGAGGCAGGGGAGATAAATTAGGAGTTTGGGATTAACATAAATGCACCACTATATATAGAACAGATAAACTACAAGGACTCACTGCATAGCACAGGGGACTATATTCAGCATCTTGCAATAACGTAAATGGAAAAGAACCTGAAAAAGAATATATATGTGTGCATGTGTGTGTGTGTATATATATGTATAATATACAACTTCATCACTTTACTGTACAGCTGAGGCCAACATAACATTGTAACTTACCTATCCTTCAATAAAAACGGTTTAAAAAAACAACTTTCCCATTTTTTATATGCTTACAACTATTTATGAATCTTTATTTTAACTACATGAGACAAAAAGTTCTGGACTAGCAAAAGACACATGGATGTATAGAACAGTCTTTTGGACTCTGTGTGAAAAGGTGAGGGTGGGATGATTTGAGACAATAGCGTTGAAACATGTATATTATCATATGTGAAACAGATCGCCAGCCCAGGTTTGATTCATGAGACAGGGTGCTCAGGGCCGGTGCACTGGATGACCCTGAGGGATGGGATGGGGAGGGAGGTGGGAGGGGGGTTCAGGATGGGGGACACATGTACACCCACGGCTGATTCATGTCGATGTATGCCAAAAACCACTACAATATTGTAAAGTAATTAGCCTGCAATTAAAATAAATTAATTAAAATTTTTAAAAAGTTTTGGTCTAAATTTACCTCTGGGTCTTCACTTTAGATTTCCTGTGCAGAATTACATAGGAAGTCAAGTCATAACCATATGTTTTCTTACTTATAATAAAAGAGCTATGATCATTTAATGTCTCCAGTCTAATAAAGTCCCATATAGAGTATCCATTAGGGATAACGTTACCAATGAGAAACAGAAATACTATAAATTCACTCTCTCCATTCCTTGCACCTATGTCCAAACCAAGGATGGACTTGTCCTTGACCCAGATATATTCTTGCTCTAATAGTTGAAAATTTTCTCTTGTATTGTACATATGGGTATATCCAATTTTACCTCAACAACTCTCCACTTTTTCTGTGTTGCTGAATGGCCAACTCTCTTCTGTTTAAAATAAAATTCTTCTATCAATTCAGTTCAGTTCAGTTCAGTCACTCAGTCCTGTCCAGCTCTTTGTGGCCCCATGGACTGCAGCACGGCAGGCCTCCCTGTCCATCACCAATTCCCAGAGTTCACTCAAGCTCCTGTCCATCGAGTTAGTGATGCTATCCAGCCATCTCATCCTCTGTCGTCCCCTTCTCCTCCTGCCCCCAATCCCTCCCAGCATCAGGGTCTTTTCAAATGAGTCAGTTCTTCACATCAGATAGCCAAAGTATTGGAGTTTCAGCTTCAGCATCAGTCCTTCCAGTGAACACCCAGGACTGATCTCCTTTAGGATGGACTGGTTGGATCTCCTTGCAATCCAAGGGACTCTCAAGAGTCTTCTCCAACACCACAGTTCAAAAGCATCAATTCTTCAGTGCTCAGCTTTCTTTATCATACAACTCTCACACCCATGCTACTGAAAAACCATAGCCTTGACTAGATGGACTTTTGTTGGCAAAGTAATGTCTCTGCTTTGTAATATGTTGTCTAGGTTGGTCATAACTTTCCTTCCAAGGAGTAAGCGTCTTTTAATTTCATGACTCCAGTCAGTCAGCATCTGCAGTGATTTTGGAGCCCCAAAAATAAAGTCAGCCACTATTTCTCCATCTATTTGCCATGCAGTGATGGGATCAGATGCCATGATCTTTGTTTTCTGAATGTTGAGCTTTAAGCCAACTTTTTCACTTTCCACTTTCACTTTCACCAAGAGGCTCTTTAGTTCTTCTTCACTTTCTGCCATAAGGGTGGTGTCATCTGCATATCTGAGGTTATTGATGTTTCTCCTGGAAATCTTGATTCCAGTTTGTGCTTCATCCAGCCCAGCGCTTCTCATGATGTACTCTGCATGTAAGTTAAATAAGCAGGGTGACAATATATAGCCTTGATGTACTCCTTTCCCTATCTGGAAACAGTTTGTTGTTCCATGTCCAGTTCTAACTGTTGCTTCTTGACCTGCATACAGATATCTCAAGAGGCAGGTTAGGTGGTCTGGTGTTCCCATCTCTTGAAGAATTTTCCACAGTTTATTGTGATCCAGTCAAAGGATTTGGTGTTATTCAATAAAGCAGAAGTAGATGTTTTTCTGGAACTTTCTTCCTTTTTTGATGATCCAGCGGATGTTGGCAATTTGATCTCTGGTTCCTCTGCTTTTTCTAAAACCAGCTTGAACATCTGGAAGTTTACAGTTCACATACTGTTGAAGCCTAGCTTGAAGATTTTTGAGCATTACTATACTAGCGTGTGCGATGAGTGCAATTATGCAGTAGTTTGATCATTCTTTGGCACTGCCTTTCTTTGGGATTGGAATGAAAACTGACATTTTCCAGTTCTGTGGCCACTGCTGAGTTTTCCAGATTTGCTGGCATATTGAGTGCAGCACTTTCACAGCATCACCTTTTAGGATTTGAAATAGTTCAACTGGAATTCCAACACCTTTACTAGCTTTGTTTGTAGTGATGCTTCCTAAGGCCCACTTGACTTTGCATTCCAGGATGTCTGGCTCTAGGTTGGTGATCACACCATCATGATTATCTGGGTCATGAAGATCTTCTTTGTATAGTTCTTTTGTGAATTCTTGCCACCACTTATTAATATCTTCTGCTTCTGTTAAGTCCATACCATTTCTGTCCTTTACTTTGCCACTCTTTGCATGAAATGTTCCCTGGTATCTCTAATTTTCTTGAAGAAATGTCTAGACTTTCCCATTCTATTGTTTTCCTCTATTTCTTTGCATTGATGACCTATTGCCTCCTGTACGATGTTACAAACCTCTGTCTATAGTTCTTCAGGCACTCTATCAGATATAATTCCTTGAATCTATTTCTCACTTCCACTGTATAGTCATAAGGGATTAGATTTAGGTCATACCTGAATGGTCTAGCAGTTTTCCCTACTTTCTTCAATTTAAATTTTAATTTTGCAATAAGGATCTCATGATCTGAGCCACAGTCAGCTCCAGGTCTTGTTTTTGCTGACTGTATAGAGCTTCTCCATCTTTGGCTACAAGGAATATAATCTATCTGATTTTGGTATTGACCATCTGATGATGCCCATGTGTAGAGTCTTGTGTTGTTGGAAGAGGGTGTTTGCTATGACCAGCGTGTTCACTTGGCAAAACTCTATTCACTTTCATTCTGCTTCATTCCGTACTCCAAGGCCAAATTTGCCTGTTATTCCAGGTGCCTCTTGACTTCCTACTTTTGCATTCCAGTCCCTGTGATGAAAAGGACATCTTTTTTGGGTGTTAGTTCTAGAAGGTCTTGTAGGTCTTCAGAAAACCGTTCAACTTCAGCTTCTTCAGCATTACCGTTTGGGGCATAGATTTGGATTACTGTGATATTGAATGACTTGCCTTGGAAATGAACAGAGATCAATCTGTAGTTTTTGAAATTGCATCCAAGTACTGCATTTCTGACTCTTTTGTTGACTATGATGGCTACTCCATGTCTTTTAAGGGATTATTGCCCATAGTTAGATATAATGGTCATCTGAGTTAAATTCACCCATTCCGGTCCATCTTAGTTTGCTGATTTCTAAAATGTCGACATTTACTCTTGCCATCTCCTGTTTGAGCACTTCCAATTTGCCTTGCTTCATGGACCTAACATTCCAGGTTCCTATGCAATATTGCTCTTTACAGCATTGGACTTTACTTCCATCACCTGTCACATTGATCACATTGATCTGGCACCCAAGTTACTGCCTCAATTTTTCCTCATTCTTGACACACAAAATGTGCATTTAACAGAGGGAACAAATCATTTGATTTTCAAGCAAGAGAAACCATGTTCCCTGTGAGATGCTGAGCTGTAGAGTCATGAGCTAGTAGTTCAGGGGAAGTGACGATGTATCCTGTTCTCCTTGCTTAGGCACAAGAAGTATCTCATGGGTACCACTTGTCAGGCAGCACCAGCTCCAGGTTTCCTACCAGCGTCTCCGGAGATGAGGGTCAGATAGGCAGGAGGCATCTCAGTTGCCTTTAATAAAGCTTCAAAAATCTTTTCCCTATGATCAGCTTATATCAGCTCCAATTACTCTGTCCCATTAATTAAGAACTGTATACCCTTCCCCCACTTTGCACTTAGCCTTGAAAACTATCCTTAGACACAGTATAATACAATGATACGGATTCCAAACTAAAACTGTCTTCACAGTTTGCTCTGGCACCTAAAAGTCCTGTGCCTTAGCTTCTTCATTTCTCAAAAACGTATTAACATAGGATCTATGTCATAGAGGGTTTTTAATTATTAAATGAGTTAATGTTGATATTTAGGATAATATCTGGCATATGATAAGGACTATAGTCATTTTATTTAGCTATTTTTAATTATCACCTACATTGCTGTCTCTGCAGCTGTGTCTTTGTAATTGTTTCCTGATGATTCTATCCCATTGCCTCCATAATTTTAAATGTATTTGTCAAGCAGATGTCCGAATTTCTGGTTCAGAAAATATGCTCATCATAACTAAAGAATATTTATTTCTAAAATAGTACTGCTGTTCAATTTTCCTATCCTTAAATGCCAGCTGCAGAGGCCCCCAGCAGGAAATATCTCTTGATGATTTAGTCCCTAGTACTCTGCCCCTCTTCTGTGTCTTGGCCCATAAAGAGGTAATTTCTTCAGACACTTTTGCTCCAAATCAAATCTCAAATGTCAAACAATGAGTACACTTCTTTTTTTTAAGTCACAAAAGGATATTCAGCAAGCTGATCCAAGTTCCTTTGATTCTAGAGTGTGTACTTATTCCAAATTAATGAGACATTTTAAATTCCACTGTCATTTTCATTTTTTTTTCCTATTCAGGATAACTAGACTTCTGGTCATTAAAAATAATTTTCAGAAAAACTCCATTGTGTAAGAAATCATTGTTACTTCAATAAGCTAGTCTATCCAGTAAGTTACATGGGATTTATCACTTTTCACATATTGCTTTCATTTTTCAAACTATTTAAGGAAGCTATAAAGTTACCTCTTGTTTTAGAGGTAACATTTTCAGCTATCCATTGCTATGTAATAAATCACCTCAAAATTTAGTGGCTTATGATAGTAGCCGTATTACCATCTCTCACGTTTCCTTCAGCGTCAGTTGGATGGTCCTTCTGTGCTATAGGATATTGGCTGGGTCTATAGCTGTCTAGGGGCTCAGCCGCACGAGACAGGCAGAAGGCCGACCCTCAGGCCGGCAGTTGCTACCGGACGCCCACCAGCAGCATACCTTGGGCTGTGCATCAAGGCACCGCTGGTCTCCTGGGGCTTCTGGAGTGACAGCTGGAGTTTTTGAGAGAATATCACAAGAGTGAGTGTCCCGAGAGGAAAGGAAGAGAAGCTAGCAGTCCTTTCAAGACCTGAACTCAGAGGATCCAGGACACTCTATTGGCCAAAACCGTCAGAGTGGAGCCCAGATTCAAAGGGACGGAATACAGTCTTTTCCTGTGAAGAGTGACATAGGGTGCAGAGAAGGGAGGGACTGCCAGGGGCCACCTTTGGAGGCTGGCTACCATGGTAACCAAACCCTCCTCTTCCCCACAGATTTCTCCCACCTGTTGATAGACAACAAATGGAAAAAGACTTGAGAAAGTGGTTCAACAGGTCACTGTTATTTTATATAAAGCAGTGCATCTGTTAATCCAAGACTCCTAATTTACCCTTCCGTATAGCACAGGGAACTATATTCAGTATCTTGTAATAACCTATAATGGAACAGAATTTGAAAAAGAATAAATATGCATATATAACTGAATCACTTCTTTGCTGCATACCTGAAGCAGATACAGCATTGTAGATCAACTATACTTCAGTTTTTGAAAAATTAAAAAGATAGTAGCTCAAAATACAAAATAAGTTACAAACAATGTCTTTAAATTGCATTGAAATTAAATAGAAAGAAATATGGTCTTGGAATCAGAATCCTGGGGTTTGAGTCCAGGCTCTATAGTTTGTAAGCTAAATGTGACCTAGAACAATTCATCTAAACTGGATATCTTAGATTATTCTCCTATGAGAACAGATGGAGAGAAAATGGGTAAGAAACTGATCCTAGGAAGGAAAGGAAAATAGCTGATAAATGGCCAACAAGTAACTTTCAAAGAGATCATCAGACTGAGGGAGACAAACTCAATTCCTCAACATAGTCTCAGGGTACCATCAGGCTCCTCTGATCATTGTCATAACCACAAAACATAAAAGCCGCATGGATGGGTCAGATTCCAGGGAAGGTCAACGACAAAAGGCAAAAAGTTACCCGAATGGACCACAGAGCAGGGGTGCAGGCCCAGGTCAGACAACAGGCAGAGAAGCAGAGATTAGCATAGCCCTGGTCTCTCTGCATTTTTACCCAGATATTCCGAATTAATAAGCAATTCTAAATTTAAAAATTTCAGCTCTAGGTCTACACCAGAACTGTCTGTGAAACAAAAAAGCCGAAGTCCACACTGTGTACAGTATTTCCTCACCCGGAGCACACTCTTCCCTGGTTAATCACAATCCATTCTTTCAGTCTCACTCAGTAGGCCCATCTCCCAAAAGGCTCCCCAGAGACCCCCTCAGCTCAGGTCAGAGTCTGTATAATCCCTTGTTTTCCCAGAGATTATAGCATTTGGCATGTCCTGTTTTCCTGCTTCTCTTCTTCAGCCTACTCTAAAGCTAGTGAATTTATAAGGCCTAACACAATGCCACTACCTTCCACCTCCAAGACAGGTGACAGCTAGATAATGTGAGAGAGTCAATTCCTAGGCAGATTGATAAGAAGTCCAGGGTCCCCAAGGAGGAGAAAGGGGTCTGGGGCTCTCGAAGTGGAGATGGGGGTCTGGAATTCTCAAGGAGGAGAAAAGGACAAACTTTTCTTCCCTCTACATTCCTTAGTCTTAGTAAATTACACAGCTCAGTTTAAACTCTGTGCTAGGGATTAAACAGCAATGTACCGTGCTGGAGGAGAGTGTCTGCTTCCTGAAGACCTTCTGCCTAATCCAGACATCTTAGAGTGTATATTATGGGAGTGGATGTGGTAGGCTCTTTCTATTGCTAAATTCTAATCTTGTTATCCTAAAATGTAAATTGTGGGAGTGGGTCTGGTAAAATTTTCACAAACTTGAGCCACTCTTTTGATTCATTGTAATAACTAATTAAAAGGCATGTAGCCCCGTTGCTAACACTAGCCAGGGGGACTCTTTCTGCCCCCTTCCGATGTCGATGTCAGCAGCTTTCTCTATCCCTTTTACACTTTAATAAAACTCTATTGCACAAAGCCCTGAGCGATCAAGCCTTGTCTCTGGCCCCGGATTGAATTCTTCTCCTCCAGAGGCCAAGAATCCCGGCGTCTTTCGTGGTTCAGCAGCAACCTTTCAGATGGATGGAAGAAATGAAGGAAGAAAGGGAGGGAGGAGGAAAAGATGGGAGGAGGGAGAGGGGAGTAAAAGCAGGAAGGAAGGAAGGAGGGGAGGGAGGGAGGAAGATCACATACCCACTTTTTCTCTACCAAGAAAAAATATATATTCTAAATCAATGGATATATATTTTTATAGGTTTTATTCTTGATGTATAGTCAGGGTTGATATTTATTGATTTATGTTTGATATGCAAAAAGTCAGCTTTTACTGGCATATTGATCCAATGTTGAGGTCTGACATATATACACTACTGATGCTATGTGAAAAACAGATAACTAATGAGACACTACTCTGTAGCTCAGAGAACTCTCCTCAAGGCTCTGTAGTGACCTAAACGGGAAGGGAATCCGAGAGAGGGGAATCTGTGTATACATAGGTATGCATGTGTATGTATATGTGTGTGTGTATCTATACCTCTGATTGAGTTTGCAGAACAGCAGAAACTGACACAACTTTGTAGGCAGATAGACTCCAATGAAAAGATTTTTAAAAATTAAATTAGGAGAAGGAAATGGCAGCCCACTCCAGTATTCTTGCCTGGAAAAGTCCATGGGGAGAGGAGCCTGGCGGGCTCCGGTCCATGGGGTTACATGACTGAGCATGTGTGCGCGAGGGTGGAGGGAGATGGATTGGTAGCAATAAACTGGTAGAACTAAAAATAAATAAATAAATAAAAATTAAATGAAAATTTTTAAATGTTGGGCATGAAACCCAAGGGTAGGAATACCATATGTTTCTCCTGGTCCAGATATGGAAACCAATGGAACCAGCTAATTTTTTTTTTTTTTTTAGCATTCATTACCTGTCACTCAGTGTTCCAGTGCCCTCAATATACTTTGTTCTCACTGTAATGACAACAATAGTACCTTACTGTCTCCACTTTTACTGATAAAGAAGTTGGGGAATGATACAGAAAGAGTAAGTAATTCAGCAAGGAGCAGACAGAGCCTGGTACCCTAAAAACAACCGCAGCGGCTTAGGGACCGTGTCCCGTTAGATTCTCTGTATACTTCTACAAGCAAAACTGTGCACAGGCTGATGTTCAATACAAGTTTACTAGTAAATACTGATAAACGGAGTTTACCTTGCCGCCTTTCATAGTCAGAAAACATATAAACACAAAAACAAGTAGCAAGGTAATGAGTATATATTCAGCTACAGTGCTACCTCTGGGTGTAGCAAGATGGCAAAAGATGGAACACGAAGTAATGCAGCAGAAAAAGTAATGACTGAATTGAGTAAAACGTTTTCTAAGGAACAGGGGAGACCCTTCCGAGGGGCATTCAGATGCATGCTCTTCCCTTCTCACAAATTCCAACACCAGGGCCAACTTGCGGGGCACAACTTGTGGAGGTGCACAGGACCCACGGTTAGAAGGCAAGCTCCTCTGCTGTCACTACTCTGAAAGTTTTAATCAACTTAGAACAACAATCCACCCGTTTTCAACTTACACGTAGCCCCATCAACGTTGTAGCCAGTCCTGTCCAGGAGAAGGGGGCAGCAGATGATGAGATGGATAGAGAGCATCACTGACTCAATGGACAAGAATCTGAGCAAACTCCAGGAGACAGCGGAGGAGAGGGAAGCCAGGCATGCTGCAGGCCACGGGGTTAGAGTCAAGACACGACTGAGCAACTGAACAACGGCAGCCTATCCGTGGAATCCTACAACGCCCCTCACTGCACAGCAACATGCAAGGGAGGCATTTTGTAATAGATGGCTACCGTCAACATCTTTACAAAAATGGCAGAAATCGGGCAAATATCTGTAATAAGAAACCAGAAGAGAATTGTTAGACTAGTAGAAACACAGACAGAGTCTTAAAAATCCTGTAATCAGCGCATCAACCTTAAATCAAAGAAATGACAAGGCTGACATGAGCCAGCTTAGATCAGCGGGTATCAGCCCAGCATGGACTACAGAAGTGGGTCAATGGAGAACAACCAGCAAGGACAGTGAAAAAACAGACATGGGTGGAAATTAGAAGGACAATATCCTTAGCAGTAGTGGCAAGTGTTTTTTCAAAACCTCTTGAAAAATAAACTGGCAATAAATATGGGGGAGAACATTCATTTACCTAGATACCATTTTCAACTGTGTTATGCTTAAGCGAACTGCTTATTAATCTGTATATAATTTAATTTCATGATGTGAATTCAGTCATTTCAATTAATCATTTTTGATGTCTTTGTAAACCACTGAGTTATAAGAACCTCTTCCAGAATTATTAATCATGGGAAAATAACTGGATATTTGTGCTGACATTCTTATCACTCAGAAGGAACAAATGAAGCAAGAACAGAGTGGCTCTGGTGGTAAAGAATCTGCCTGCCAACAGAGGAGATGCAAGAAACGCAAGTTCCACCCCTGGGTCAGGAAGATCCCCTGGAGAAGGAAATGACAACCCACTCCAGGACTCTTGCCTGGAAAATTCCATGGGCTGAGGAGCCTGGTGGGCTACAGTCCAAAGGGTTGCAAGAGTTCATGACTGAGCAGAGCAGACACATGAAAACGCAAGGCTTTCTGGTTAAGTAAGTTAGTTGCTTAGGACATTCACTGAGAAGGAACAGTACTCATAGAAATGTCCAATATTTGCGGATTTTTTGTGGATTATTCTTTCAACACCTTGTAGACACTATTTTGATCCTCATATTTTTTTATTTATTTATTTTTATTTAAGTATAGTTGATTTGTAATGTTTCAAGTGTAGAGCAAAGTGACTCAGTCATATGTACAAAATAAAAAATATATAATTTTCAGATTCTTTTCCACTGTGTGTATGCGTATATGTGCTTAGTCACTCAGTTAGGTCTGATTCTCTGCAACTCCATGGACTGTGGCCTGCCAGGCTCCACTGTCCGTGGGATTTTCCAGGCAATAATACTGGAGTGGGTTGCTATTTCCTCTTCAAGGGGATCTTCCCAACCCAGAAATCAAACCCACATCTCCTGTGTTTCCAGCATTGGCAGGCAGATTCTTTATCACTGAACCACCTTGGAAGCCCCTCTTTTCCATTATAGCTTATTACAAATATTGAATATAGTTCTCTGCACCATTCTCTCTAGAGTTCTCTTGTTTATCTATTTTATACATTGTAGTGTTTAACTATTTAATCTCAAATCCCCAATGTATCCCTATCCTCCTTTCCCCTTTGGCAACCATAAGGTTCTTTTCTGTGTCTATGAGCCTATTTGTCTTGTAAATAAATTCATTTATACCATTTTTTAGATTCTTCATATAAGTGATATCAAATGTTACTTGTCTTTCTCTGATTTACTTCACTTAGTATGACAATCTCTTAATCCATCTATGTTGCTGCAAATTGCATTATTTCATTCTTTTTAATGTCTGAGTAGTACTCCATTATGTATGTATAACACATCTTTTTTAATTAATTAATTTATTTTAATTGGAGGCTAATTACTTTACAATATTGTAGTGGTTTTTGCCATACACTGACATGAATCAGCCATGGAGTTACATGTGTTCCCCATCCCGATCCCCCCTTCCACCTCCCTCCCCACCCGATCCCTCTGGGTCTTCCCAGTGCACCAGCCCTGAGCGCTTGTCTCATGCATCCAACCCTGGGCTGGTGATCTGTTTCACCCTAGATAATATACATGTTTCAATGCTATTCTCTCAGATCATCCCACCCTCGCCTTCTCCCACAGAGTTCAAAAGTCTGTTCTGTACTTCTGTGTCTCTTTTTCTGTTTTGCATATAGGGTTATTGTTACCATCTTTCTAAATTCCATATATATGCGTTAGTATACTGTATTGATCTTTATCTTTCTGGCTTACTTCACTCTGTATAATGGGCTCCAGTTTCATCCATCTCATTAGAACTGATTCAAATGAATTCTTTTTAACGGCTGAGTCATATTCCATGGTGTATATGTACCACAGCTTCCTTATCCATTCGTCTGCTGATGGGCATCTAGGTTGCTTCCATGTCCTGGCTATTATAAACAGTGCTGCGATGAACATTGGGGTGCACGTGTCTCTTTCAGATCTGGTTTCCTCGGTGTGTATGCCCAGCAGTGGTATTGCTGGGTCATATGGCAGTTCTATTTCCAGTTTTTTAAGGACTCTCCACACTGTTCTCCATAGTGGCTGTACTAGTTTGCATTCCCACCAACAGTGTAAGAGGGTTCCCTTTTCTCCACACCCTCTCCAGCATTTATTGCTTGTAGACTTTTGGATAGCAGCCATCCTGACTGGCGTGTGATGGTACCTCACTGTGGTTTTGATTTGCATTTCTCTGATAATGAGTGATGTTGAGCATCTTTTCATGTGTTTGTTAGCCATCTGTATGTCTTCTTTGGAGAAATGTCTGTTTAGTTCTTTGGCCCATTGTTTGATTGGGTCGCTTATTTTTCTGGAATTGAGCTGCAGGAGTCGCTTGTATTTTTTGAGGTTGATTCTGTCAGTTGCTTTGTTTGCTGTTATTTTCTCCCATTCTGAAGGCTGTCTTTTCACCTTGCTTATAGCTTCCTTCGTTGATAACACATCTTCATACATCTCTCTATGGACACTGGTGCTGCTTCCATGTCTCGGCTGTTATAAACAGGGCTGCTTTGAGCATTCGGTGCATGCATCTTTTTGAATTGGAGTTTTTATCCTATTTGGGTATATGTTGAGGAATGGGATTTCTGGGTCTTATGGAAACTCTTTTTAGTTTTTAAGGAGCCTCCGTACTGTTCTCTCTAGTGGCTATGCCAATTTACATTCTCACCAAGAGTGCGGGAGTGTTAGCCTTTCTTCACACTTTCTCTAGCATCTGTTTGTAGACTTTGAAGATGGCCATTCTGACCAGTGTGAGGTCCTTTCTTTAGTGAAATGTCAGGTCTAATGTTTTGCCCGTTATTTTTTGATGATCTATTTATCATCTAATGATTGAGCTTAAGAGCTTTTTACATATAAAAAATGTGAAGCTAAAATTTTACCTTATATCATACAGAAAAATAAGCTCAAAATGTATAATGACTTACATGCAACATCTAAAACTATGAAACTTCTAAGAAAAAAAAAAAAAGAAAAACTGGGTAGGCCCTTGGGTTAGACAAATATTTCTTAAAGAAGAAAAATGTCTTAAATAGCTCAACCTCTAAAAGACAGACATTTGATAAACTGAATTTTATCAAAATTAAAATATCTTATTCTTTAAAAGACATTGATAAAAAAATGAAAAGACAAGCCACAAACTAGAAGAAAATATAAATATGTATATTTTAAAGGGCTTGGCGTCAACAGTATATAAAGAATTCTTAAGCTCAATAATTAGAAGATAACAGATCAAAAAATAATGGGCAAAATATTAGAACTGACACTTCACCAAAGAAAAGATATAAATGGTAAGTGAGCACCTGAAGGATGACCAATATCATTAAAACCTGGCAGATGGAAATTAAAACTTAAATGAAAAACCACCAGACCCTCTCTAGAATGGCCAAGACTATTCAATATCAAGTTTCGATGAGGATGTAGAGCAACTGGAATTCTTATATATTGCCACTGGAAAAGCAAAATAGACATTTTCCCTTTTAGTCATTTTAGAAAACAGTTTAGCAGTTGCTTGGTTGCATTAAGCATATACTTATTATATGACTCAGCAATTCTACTTCTAGAAATGTATCCAAGAGAAACAAAAATATGTGTACATACAAAGACTAATTCATAACAGATTTATTTATAATTGCCAAAAACTGGAAAGAACTGAAATATCTATCAACTTGTGAATGCATAAATAAATTATGGTACATCCATACAAAGGAGTATTACTCAGCAATAAAAATAAACCACTAATACAGACACAAGCACAGCTTAATCTCAAAAGCATTATTAAATGAAAGAAGCCATATACAAATGACTTTATACTCTTATTTACATAAAATGTCTTAAGAGGCAGACTGTAGATATGGAAAGTAAATGAGCGATGGCCAGAGGCTGAAGGAAAGGATTGACTGAAATGGATCTTAAAAGTATTCTTTGGGACAATGGAAATGCTCTAATTATGACTGTGGCAACTACACACTGAACATATTTGCTAAAAATCATTAAATCGGACACTTAAATGCTAATTTATGCAAATTATACCTCAATAAAATTGACCAAAAAAAAAGGTTTTTTAGTCAATCATAGCATAGCAGATCTGTTAAACACTTACACCATACGAAGCTGTGAACATAAATAAAATTATATTTGCATTTTCTTCATTTATCTGTAATTTTGACAGGGTAATTTCTTGTCCATTTATTGTTTCCAGTTCCACTGAAACCAATGCGATACTGTAAAGCAATTATCCTTCAAGTAAAAAACAAATGAATTTTAAACATTAAAAAGAAAAAGCACAAATTACATAGCAAGTGTTTTCTGATTAAACACTTTTGCTTTGAAACACATTGTTGCTGTTAGTCACTAAATCATCTCAGGCTCTTTTGCAACACCGTGGACTCTAGCCCACCAGGCTCCTCTGTCTGTGGGGTTTTCCTGGCAAGAATGCTGGAGTGCATGGCCATTTCATTCTCCAGGGCATCTTCCCAACCCAGGGATTAAATTTGCATCTCTTGTATTGGCAGGCAGATTCTTTATCACTGAGTCACCAGGGAAGCCATTGAAACAAATATGTCTCATTAAATCACAGATACTAGATTTTATAAAGATGAAATGTTTTTGCACTGCCAGCATTTAATCAGTTTATTGAGTCCAAGAGCTTCTTGATTTCCATGTATAAGATATTGAAGTCACTCCATCCTTTCAGGACCTCCACTTGTGGTGATTGTTTATCCAAGTGGCTGCTGCCCAGATGAATTTTGTAAAATCTTTTTTTTTTCCTTAACACCAAAAATATTTTAGCAAAATCTTAAATGCTTATGATTCATCTTGAATCACTGTTTAATGTTTATGAATAAAATTTTGCCTGTTAAATTCCTTTCTTCCAAACACTCTCATTTCAGATGAGGGAAGGTCTGAAAGCCCAGATACTTCTTTCCTGCTTCTTCTTGTTTCTTGTTTCCTCATTCAGGTCCACACATATGTAGATGTCAACAGTAGTCCGAACCTCCAGCCTCTCTTAAAAACGGACTTTCAGGGAACTGATTGAAGCCCAAACTTTTTTTTTTTTTCTAATCTTTTTTTTTTTTTTTTCAGTTGGAGGCTAATTATTTCACAACATTTCAGTGGGTTTTGTCATACGTTGACACGAATCAGCCATGGAGTTACACGTATTCCCCATCCCGATCCCCCCTCCCGCCTCCCTCTCCACCCGACTCCTCTGGGTCCTCCCAGCCCACCAGGCCCGAGCACTCGTCTCATGCATCCCTCCTGGGCTGGTGGTCTGTTTCACCACAGATAATATACATGCTGTTCTCTTGAAACATCCCACCCTCACCTTCTCCCACTGAAGCCCAAACTTAAACAAAACAGCTCTCATTACCTTTTCCAAATGTAGCTTTTTAAAGTAACATAGATAAAAGAAAAAATGTTTAAAAGTTCAGCACAGAAAATTATAAATGTAAGAAAAGTTTAAAATGTGTGTTGTGTTCTCTGCTTTGTTGTTGCTCAGTCACTCAGTCGTGTCCAACCCTTTGTGACCCCATGGACGCAGCACACCAGGCTTCCCTGTCCACCACCGTCTCCCCGAGTTTGCTCAGACTCATCTCCATCAAGTCAGTGATACCACCCAACCATCTCAGCCTCTCTTGTCCCCTTCTCCTCTTGCCCTCAAACTTTCCCAGCATCGGTCTTCTCCAATGAATCAGCTCTTTGCATCAGGTGGCCAAAGTATTGGAGCTTCAGCTTCAGCATCAGTCCTGCCAATGAATATTCATTTCCTTTAGGATTGACTGGGTTTGATCTCCTTGCTGTCCAAGGAACTCTCAAGAGTCTTCTCCAGCTTAAAAATGCCTTTTTCTGCATTATCTCAAATCAAACCAAAGCTTCAGTGGATCGGCCATGATTTCATAGTAACTCCTCAGAAATATTTTGTCTTTGAATACAGAACATCTCTAGGAAGTTTCCTAACACCAGACTACCCTGAGACAGACAGCTCAGTACAATACACTCTTCACTGGATGACACACGCCCTCCATTTATAAGCTGTGCATACCACCTCCAGAGGCTTACCCTGGTGGCTCGGACGGTAATGGATCTTCCTGCAATGTGGGAGACCCGGTTCAGTCCCGGGGTCAGGAAGATCCCCTGGAGAAGGAAAGGGCAACCCATGTTCTTGTCTGGAGAATTCCATGGAGCCTGGCGGGCTACAGTCCATGGAGTCACAAAGAGTCAGACACAACTGAGCAATTAACACACTTACCACTTCCACACATGAACTGCAAGGAGAAGGACCAGACCTCTGTGGCTGTTAGTGAGAATACACTTACAAGGAAGTTTTTAAAAATCAATTAAACTCATGTCATTTCCTAATACAACCAAGTTCCTACTGTTCCCAAACAGCTAATATCTCAAAGTGAAACATATTTGGCACAGCTAAACCTAGACTACACTTTCAGGCTCCACTCCCTGGACTTCTTCCAGGAGGAGAGTCAATTTGCCTGACTAACAGTGATGAGGTGCCACTTGGCACACAGACTTTGGAAAAAGTCAGCTCTAGGATCACTGATGGAGTAGGAAATGTTCCCATTGAGGGCGCACAAGTGGAGATCTCGGGCTGTGCTTCAAGACCTTGAAAATAAGGTGAATTTTAAATAATTAAATGAATATAACTCACATTTTCATATGTAGCAGTAAAGCAAAAGATTATCTGCTATAGATGAAGAATTTAGATGCATTAGAACTCTAACCAGAGTAATCTATTTATTTTATTTGTTTTTCCTCCTTAAAAATGAATTTAAGGTAGCACATAGAAATATATACAATATAATAAGAGGGTAATAGATAAATATAAATGTTGATACCTCTAAGTATTAGAATGGAGACTTGAGCACACAAATCTACTGGTGCTTTATTCTCAAACCCCACAAAAATAATAGAATAGAGACTTTAAGGCATAAGAGCAAAAGATGGAAGAATAGGAGGTAAGAGCAGCAAAATTCTGAAAGAGATGGGCTAGTGGTAATCACATAAACTGCATGAGAAACTGAATCCTAAAGCAGTAGGGGAGGAAAATGCCAAAAATAAATCTTATTTATTCAACAGAATCCTCAAAAGGCTCAAACGCTGATAGCACCATTTCCCTGTGGAAATGATGATAAAGAGAATCCTAAAATGAGAAAGATGACTTGAAGGAGCAGTTCTTCAGATCCTCTCTCCTAACTCAGCAAATCACTGAGATTTTATGTATTAGAGAAGTTAAAAAAAGAAACCAAAAAAAAAAAAAAAAAAAAAGAGCTTCTGGATTTAAGAGAGGGTGATACAGGTGAGGGTAGAAATATGACACCAAATCCAGAGAGATGGAGTATCACATCCTCACGGATTCTTAGACCCCGGTCTACTTTCTCTACTCAGATCTCAGAACACTGGCAGCTGATGGACCTTTACATTCAGTAGATGTCTTCTTCAGAAACCCTTACTAGTTAAGAGGAAAGACCTAAAAGATACCAACATTAGAGGCTGACCCAAAAAAAAGGCCTAGCCATATCATCCTACAGTAAAACTCATGGTATACCAGCCCTAACTTCACCCTCAGACCTTTAAAATGGCTTTTCAGACTTCTACTATTAAATGGGAGCAGCAAACAAAGATTACCAATATCTGAATAAAGCCTCTGACGAAAAAAATGACAATTTGGAGGAAATAAGGACTATACAAAGAGAAGAAGAAAAGCCATTAATATACTCAAAGAGATAAGATAAACTGTTGCACAGAGACAGAAAGAGTACTGTCAGGAGGATTCCCAAAACAAGCTCCCGAAAAGAGCTCTGTGAAATTGAACATATGATCATAGACATGAAAAACTCAGCCAAAATACTGAAAGATACAATTCAGTAAACTTCTCAGAAAGAAGAACAGAAATATTAAGAGGAGAAAAATTAGAGAAATGACAAAAAACACAGGTTCGGGAGGTCTAATCTCTGAAAAAATTACAGAGAAAAAAATAACATAGAAAATAAAGAGAAAAAATGAGAAAGTTTTCAAGAAAATGTCCGAAACTACAGGATTTGCTTTTTCAGATCGAAACACCCAGAATGGTGGATTAAAATATACCTGCACTAAGGTATTTTATCACAAAAATTTCAGCTCCCTAGTGACAGAGAGAACAGTGAAAATCAGGTCACATCCAAACAATATCAACGCACTTTAAGAGCCACAATTAGAACCTTAAGTATATAGAGCAGTAACTTTACCCAGCCAGGCTCAAAATTAAGACAGAAAATAAAAACCATTTTGAATAAGTAGGATTTTTGACGTTTACCCCTCAACCCCGTCTCCTTTCTCAGGAATCTACAAGAGAATGCTCTTCACTAAAATAAAGGAGTAAGCCAAGAAAGAGGAAAACCAGAAACTAAGGAAAAAGTACATACTCACTAGAGTCAGAAGGAATTCTCAAGTGATGGGAAAGGAAGTTTCTATAGTAACCACTGTCCCCCAGCAAAGAAGGAAAACAATCCAGATTAGAAGAGGGCAGAAAGTTCTTCAGGGAGAGATTTCCTTAAGATGACGAAACTGATAGAACACCTGACATGGGTCAACATCTTGAGAGGCCACTCAGACGATATGACCACGAGAGAATACAGACAGCTGTGCAAGGAAAGCAGAATTATCAAGATTCACGACATGGCTCAACTGTCAACTGTGTTTATCAAGAGGACATGGGCAGGGAAGTGGCATCTGTGCTGTGGAGACCAGGAGTGGTTAAAAAGAGCTAAAGCTGCAAAGTTCCTAGTCGGAAGTCAGTAAGTCATGCCTAAAATTAAAACCAAGAAGTGGCAATAAAGTGTGATATTCAGTGACATAGAAATATATCCCAAAATAATCCACATAACGCAAGGCAAAGTACACTACTGGTTTTCATAACACACCTTGTAGGAATTAATGGTCTCTTTAAACTTTGTGTACATATAACTTTGACAGAAATTAAAACTAAAAGCAACATAGCAAGTGATTACCCATGGAGATTATGAATGTACACGAACAGAACTTATAAGAGCACCAACTTCCTAGTGTGATGTGAGTAGTGCCATAGAGCAGAGGATGAATTTTCACTGACATCATATATAGAGTCAGCTATATATATAATTATACATATTATACATAATATATAAAATTAGCAAGTGTGTATCTCACAAAATTTAGACAGAACTGAAGAGGATATTGTCGAATCACCAGCAGCCCACCAGTTAAAGTGAACTCTGTTACCCTCCACTCCTTTGACATAATAACATGGAAACTGATCAGAAGTAAGCCTTTTTCAAAATACTTGTATTTATAATAGAATTACACAGCACAGCAGAAAAGATTCAGTTTTAAAACTGCCCAGTCATGTCCTGGCTACTGTTAAGAAGTGCTGCAATGAACACTGGAATGCATGTATCCTTTTCAACTATAGTTTTCTCTGAGTATATGCCCAGTAGTGGGATTGTTGGGTCAACTCTTATTTTCAGATTTTTAAGGAATAGCCACACTGTTCTTCGGAGTGGCTGTTTCAATTCACATTCTCATCAATAGTGAAGCAGGGCCCCCTTTCCTCCACACCCTCTCCAGCATTTATTTTTTTGTAGATTTTTTTGGGATAATTTTGCCATTTTGACTGGTGTGAGGTGACACCTCATTGTAGTTTTTCCTTGCATTTCTCTAATAATTAGTGATGTTAACCATCTTTTCATGTGTTTTTTTTAACCATGTGTATGTCCTCTGTATGTTTTTCCAGTAGTCGTGTACGGATGTGAGAGTTGGACCGTAAAGAAGGCTGAGCACCAAAGGATTGATGCTTTTGAACTGTGGTGTTGGAGAAGACACTTGAGAGTCCCTCGGACTGCAAGGAGATCCAACCAGTCCATCCTAAAGCAGATCAGTCCTGGGTGTTCATTGGAGGGACTGATGCTAAAGTTAAAACTCCAATACTCTGGCCACCTGATGCAAAGAGCTGACACATTTGAAAAGACCCTGATGCTGGGAAAGATTGAAGGCAGGAGGAGAAGGGGACGACAGAGGATGATATAGTTGGATGGCATCACTGACTGAATGGACATGAGTTTGAGCAAACTCTGAGAGATGGAGATGGACAGAGGAGCCTGGCTTGCTGCAGTTCATGGCATCGCAAAGAGTCAGACATGACTTAGTCACTGAACAACAACATCTTCTTTGGAGAAAAGTCTATTTAGATATTCTGCTTATTTTTTTTATTGGGTTGTTTGGTTTGTTTGTTTTTTTACATTGAGCTGCATGAGTTGTTTGCATATTTTGGAGATCAATCCCTTTTCAGTTGGTTCATTTGCAAATACCTTCTCCCATTCTGAGGATTTCCTTTCATTTTGTTTATGGTTTTCTTCACCGTGCAAAAGTTTTTGAGTTTAATAAGATCCAATTTGTTTATTTTTGTTCTTATTTTCATTACTGTAGTATGTAGATCAGGGTTTCCCTCGTAGTTCAGTCAGTAAAGAAACTCCCTGCAATGCAGGAGATCTGGGTTCAATTCCTGGGTCAAGAAGTTCCCCTGCAGAAGGAAATGGCAACCCACTCCAGGATTTTTGCCTGGAGAATCCCATGAACAGAGGAACCTGGCAGGCTACAGTCCATGGGGTTGTAAGAGTCAGACACAACCTAGCAACTAAAGGATGTGGATAGAACAGAGGAATGGAAAAGAAGATGTGGTACATTTATGCAATGGAACATTACTCAGCCATAAAAAAGAACAAAATAATGCCATTTGGAGCAACATGGACAAACCTAGAGATTGTCATAATGAGTGAAGTCAGCTTCAGAAAGACAAATATATGATATTGTTTATATGTGGTATCTAAAAAAGGTACAAATGAATGTTTTTACAAAACAGAAGTAAAGTCAGATATAGAATACAAACTTATGGTTGTAAGCAGATAAATGGGGGAGAGATAGATTGGGATTGACATATACAAACCACTATATATAAAATAGATAACTAATAAAAATCTGTATAGCATGGACAGCTCTAGTCAATTCTCTGCAATGGCCTAAAAGGGAAAAGAATCTTTAAAAAATTATGAAAGACTGGATATATGTATATGTATAACTGATCCACTTTGCCGTATACTTGAAACTAACACAATACTGTAAATCAATTATATTCCAATAAAATGTTTAAAAGCTACCCAGTCAATCTAAGGTAAACGTTCCTACTCATGAGCTCACCGCAGTCACATGTATTTCTTTAAATGGGAGTGTACGACCACATAGGGGGTATCTCTGATGGCCCACTGTGGGGATAAATGCCTTTGCTTTTCTAAGGGGTTGCTAGTGACGCTTGTGCGTTGCGGCTGGTATAAAGTTCTCCAAGGACTATTCCAGAAGCTCTGGATAGATTCTCAACCCCCAGGTATCAGGAGAATGAAGAAAGAGCGTATATGTCTCCCATAAGGACAACCACTGACACTGCTTCAAAGCTCAGGATGCTTATGCTTGGTGAACTTTCTTCTGTGTGATGGTCTTAAATATTATTTCTGCATATTTCATCTCTTCCACCCTCACCAATCTGTCTTTCATGCTCTTATAAATTAAGAGACTGCTACGTTGGTCCTGAGAAGATGATGCACCAAGTATTGCCAGATCTATAGGTTGAAGAAGATACTGTGCTGTGATTAGAAGTGGATTAGGGTCATAATTCATACTTACATTCTATGGACAGTTTATGGAAAACTATCTTTTGATTACAAAGGTATTGATGGCAAAGATGCATGTGAATACTTTGAACTAAATTTCTTCTTAAAACATGTAGAATCTAAAAAATAAAACAACTGAAGAAACAAAAAGCTTTAGGGGGATAAATTGATATTTCTAAATTAATAAACTATATATTTCTTTATATGTGTAAACAGAAACAAAGGAATTACTTATACATTAAAAAAAAAAAAAAAAAAAAAAGAATATCTGGAAAAATAAAGGAAGCCAGAAAAAAGGCCAGGGACACCGAAATGCAATTCATCAGATTCTTTAAGATCACTGCTAGTCCTCCTCAAGGAAACTTTTTGGGATTCTAGGAACAACAACTTTATATGAAACTCCTACAACAAATACAACAGTGAATTTCAATGAGTCATTCGATAGCAAATATCAAACGACGGGTTAGTACAGGTAATACCATGAAGAGCCAAAGCCACTCGGGTCCCTCTCACGGTTCTTTGATGGTCTTTCATAAGAGGAAGAATGTGTGGTGAAAAATGCTTAGGAATAAGATTTTTAAAATCCAGGTTCTCATCCCAGATCTGCCAGTTACAAAGTCCATGATTCCTGGGCAGTTATCTAGAAAAGAAGAAAACTGTAACTTGAAAAGATACAGGCACCCTATTTTTTTTAAATTTTGGCTGTGCTAATTCTTCGCTGCGGCATGGGGCCTCCTCTAGGCGGGCATGCCTCTGTTGCAGAGCACGGGCCCCACAGCACGTGGGCTCCACAGCCGTGGCTCACGGACTTCTGCAGTTGTGGCGGATGGGCTTAGCTGCCCAGCAGCACATGGGATCTAAGTCTCCTGATCATGGATGGAACCTGTGTCCTTTACACCAGAGGGCGGATTCTCGATCACTGGGCCCCCAAGGAAGCCCCCATGCACCCTAACGTAGCACCATTTACAACAGCCAAGACATGGAAACAACCTATATGTTCACTAATAGATGAATGGATAAAGATGAGGGATATTTATGCAAGGGAATATCACTCAACCATAAAAAAAAGAATGAAATGATTCCATCTGCAGCAACATGGGTGGGTCAGAGAAACCAGCCTTCACCTCTCAACCTTTCAGCCCTCTATAGCACACATCACGGGAGAGGTCTTTTTTTTCCCACCAGCCCCATAGGCTGGCTGTGGGGATACTCCAAGGCTACTCATGAAGAGAAACTGTTCAGGAGGTCACAATGACACAGTGCTGGGCTCGTCCTCAGGCCCGCAGATTCCGGACACATCGCTGCTCTCTCACCTGTTCAGCCTGTAGGGCAAATATCACCCCTTAATTTTCAACAAAACTCTTCAGAAATTCCATTGCTTTGCATTCTAACTTAGTAAAAGAGTTGAAATATGCACTTCTACTGATGGCAATAAAGACATTAGCTAAATTATACAGCAAAAATAAATACGTACCACACACCTATGCATTTTATAGCATTCGCTGAATTTCAAGGTACCAAGATATTTCCCTTGGAAAAGTTTGCCATCATCTGCTATCCTGTGATATTCATATCAGTTAACACAGAATGGTTATAACACCTTAAAATTACCAGTAGCCATTTTTTTTCCTGGAAAAAAATGTATGGGAGTATAGTTTTTCTAATTACAGCAATTTCTCACTAACATTTTAAATTATAAAATGTATAAAAGCCAAACATTGAAGAAAATACATCTCTGACACATGTAAAATGTTGTGATTGTTTTTTCAAAGTGATTGTTAATCTGTGGCAGCATAATTAGACATGGGCACAGCTGATGATCCTTGTAGGTATATTGTCTGACTTCTAATTAATATTTTTGTGCCCAACACTTTTAGTACTAAACTGTTCATTTTTTAAGAGTAACATTTATCTTCTGTCTGTTTTATACAATTTGTGTCTGACTGCAGAGAGTTTTCCATTGCAAGGTATTTACACAGTGATTTACAGATGCAACAGACTGAACAATCTGGGTCCAGCAGCCACCATATTTCACTGCCACCTTATACAGTTGTTTTTATACCTCAGAAAATATTCAGCAGAAATTCTCAATGAGCCCTCTAACCTATGGCCAAATGCAAGTGACTGGATTCAGCCGTCAAACATATTCCTGATTCCCTCTGTCCTAATTTTCACTCTCATTGCCAGACACTCAACTTAGGTGTTCATTAGCCTGTTCTTAAATCATGGCAGCACCTCCTCCTTTAACACTCAATTCTGTGTTTATTTTATTTGGCCGCACCGGGTCTCAGTTGCGGCATGTGGAGTCTAGTTCCCGCAAAGTAGAAGTGTTAGTCACTCAGTCGCGTCCGGCTCTGCGACCCCATGGACTGCAGCCCGCCGGGCTTCTCTGTCCATGGGATTCTCCGGGCAAAAATGCTGGAGTGGGTTGCCATTCCCCCCTCCAGGGGATCTTCCAGACCCAGGAGTCAAACTCGTGTCTCCCGCATTGTAGGCAGTTTCTTTACCATCTGAGTCACTAGGGCCAGAGATCAAACCTGGGGCTCCTACATTAGAAGTGCAGAATCTTGGCCGCTGGACCACCGGGGGAGTCCTAGAAACGCCGTCTTGACACATTTCCTTAGTTCAAGCTGCCCTCAATCTCCGCACTGCTCTCTTATGTCCAACAGTGCGTGAATCCTGCTACAGCGCTGCGGTCACCCTGCTACTCCCTACCCTCTGCCACTTTGCTTTCTCAAAGACACAGTTTCAAAATACAGCACAGACTATAACCTGTATTAAAGGCCTTCCATTAGGGGCTGCATGTTTGTGTTCCCTTTTAAAACTTCAAATGTTGAAGCCTAC
This sequence comes from Muntiacus reevesi, assembly GCF_963930625.1. Taxonomy (NCBI): domain Eukaryota; kingdom Metazoa; phylum Chordata; class Mammalia; order Artiodactyla; family Cervidae; genus Muntiacus; species Muntiacus reevesi. Next base: position 2,515,096 of record NC_089269.1, read on the forward strand.
GTTCCATTGCACAGTATGGATGTGGACTCTGCGGGTAGTTAGGTCTTGAGAGTGGATCCCTTATAAATAGGATTAGTGACTTTATAAGAGAAGACCCAAGAGAAGTCCCTTCTCTCTCTGTTCTGTGCCGTGCGAGGATACAATGAAAAAACAGCTCTCTGTAAGCCAGAAAGCAGGCTCTAACCAGATCCCAGGCATGCCAGCAACATTGCTGGACTTCCCAGGCTCCGGAGCTACGTGAACAGAAAGTCATGTTTAACCATCAGGGTGTGGTATGCTGCTGCAGCATGCTGAGCAGACTGAGACACTCCAAAAATTGTGTCATCATTCCAACCCAGTTTTGCAGTTGCCCAACCCAAACTCTAAATTCATATCCATTTCTACATTGACCCTTGCATGTATGGTATTCATAAATCCATGTCTCTCTCCGTTTTTCTACCAACCTAGAAAATTCTCTTATCCTTATTACCTAGCAGCCAAATTAGTCCTTGGATGACAGTACTGGAAGCTGAAAAAGAAACAAGTGAAAGTGTCAGTCCTGTCCAACTCTGCGACCCTGGGGACTATAGCCCACCAGGCCCCTCTGTCCATGGGATTCTCTAGGCAAAAACACTGGAGTGGGTAGTCATTCCCTTCTCCAGGGGATCTGCCTGACCCAGGGATTGAACCTGGGCCTCCCACATTGCAGGCAGATTCTTTACCACCAAGGAAGCCCCACTGAAAGCTGAGGAACCTTATTATAAAACTAGAATCTGGGGGACATGAATTATAAACAGGACTCTTTGGTGAAAGTTTTACCTTTAGTACTAAAAGTGTGTCATCCCTGGGTATCTGTACCTCTGCATGTCCCAGTTCTTCTTCAGTTCAAGCTCTTTATCTTTGTCATCTCTACTATTTTCCTTCCTCCTCCCAAGACCCCAACATTTGTGCCTCAAACTCAGTTCAAAGACTTTGAGATATTCTTGGCCCATATTTCTTTTGTCCCCTGGAATCAGGCGTCATATCCTGTCCATTTAAAATAGTTTCTTTCCATTTCCATTAATACTATTCTTGTCTCAGAGCTTGTGCCATGCTACTTACATTCTGACAGCAGCGTCTGAAGTCAAATGAAGAACCATAGCTAGGCACATCCCACAATAACCAGACAGAGCAGATATTTAATAAATGTCATCCCCTTCCTTTCTCATCTCTAACTGGTCTCCTTGATTTCAACAGGCTCTCAGAAGTGGATCCCAAACATGTAACACATTTTTTTTGTCATACATCAGTCTCTGCTTTCAATCTTTCAAACTGCCCTCTATCAGAATGGATACATGCAAATGTATGGCCGAGCCTCTTGGCTGTTCCCCTAAAACTATCACAACACTGTTAATTGGCTATACTCTAACGTAAAATAAAAGTTAAAAACTTGCCGTCTCTCTGTCTCTCCCAATCTGTGATACATTAAACATCTAAAGACACACACTTAACCCTACCAAGTTTGCTTTTTTTTTTTCTTTTTTTGCTGCTGTGTCCAACCCTTTGCAACCCCCTGGACTGCAGCCCACCAGGCCCCTCTGTCCATGGGATTCTCCAGGCAAGAATACTGGGGTGGGTTGCCATTCCCTTCTCCAGGGGATCTTCCCAATGCGGGGAACAAACCTGTGTCTCCTGCATTGCAGACAGATTCTTTACCTCTGAGCCACCATTCCCCAAACGGCCATTCACATTTTTAATCTCTCATTTCCTGTTCATTACATTTTCCTGCTGCATACTAATACGTCTCTTCCATTAAAGTCTATCTAAGACCCATATTCTCCAACTGGTTCAGTCTTTGGTATTTGTTTCTGAATTATTTTGACCTTTGTAATACTTACAATCAGGTTCTGAAAGGCTGTTTGAAATCCCTACTATTTATGAAGTCCCAACTGAAAAATAAGAGGCCATCAACACCATCTGCTGTTGGCATCCCGGGCTAGCATTCTTTTGCTCTGGCCAATAGCATAGATCTTATCAATGATGTTTCCTACTTTGAAAGTTTGTAAGAGGAGGTGTTTCTGTAACATGAGCTTCACTTAATATATTTAGTGTATATTCTGCATTATTATTTAACTTTTACTGAGTAAGTCTTCTCTGTTCCATCCAGCATATAATTGAGAGGCTTATCCAGCCTTAAACATCTTTGCTTCGTACTTCCCTAGCATAATAAAACCCCAAACAATACTTGTTGATGATAATATAAAGAATACTAAAATATTTTCCCATTTACATCACAGCAATATTGTTGTGAAAATATAGTATCTTTAAAGCAACACGAATTCCTCTGAGACACATAACTTATAGTAGAGGGGAAAAAATATTTATTTTTAAAAAACTCTTCATGCAGTATTAGATTTTGAGGAGAAAGTATAGCAATATGAAGCTGCCATTGTCTCAAAGGCAAAATTTGGGGTCTTTAAAATTTGTTAACTCAGTATAATTTGTATAATTATTTGGAGAAGACAAATCATAGGGTTTCCCTGGTGGCTCAGACGGTAAAGCATCTGTCTGCAATGCAGGAGACCCGGGTTCAATCCCTGGGCTGGGAAAATCCCCTGGAGAAGGAAATGGCAACCCACTCCAGCATTCTTGCCTGGAAAATCCCGTGGACAGAGGAGCCTGGTAAGCTGCAGTCCATGGGGTCGCAAAGAGTCGGACCCGACTGAGCGACTTCACTTTCACTTTGGAGAAGGCAAATCATATTCATTAGCTAAAAAAACAGAAATACTAGGACCAGGTAGTTTTACAAGTGGAGTTTGAAATACTTACTGATGACTCTGCATTTAGCATCAACAACAATATCTGCTTCTAGTTCAAACCAAACAGTAAATTGTCAACTAAGCTGGCATGTGACACTCTCTAGGAGCAAGATAAAGGAGAGATTTACAACATTCAAACAGAAATGCTGAAAATGAAATACTCAGAGTCTAAGATAGAACTGCTGCACTGGATTTCATACTATGTGAATCCATGTTTCTTGTGAACCCCAAGATGCATTCATGCTAGACAAAATACTAAATTCAAGATTCAGATGAGTAAGACATTTAGATAAGGGAAAGCACTTTTCAAGTGATTTCAATAATAAGAAATCCATAGAGTCCAAAAGTCTGTTCTATACATCTGTGTCTCTTTTTCTGTCTTGCAAATAGGGTTATCGTTACCTTCTTTCTAAATTCCATATACACGAGGGTGGGATGATCTGAGAGAACAGCATCGAAACATGTATATTATCAAGGGTGAAACAGATCACCAGCCCAGGTGGGATGCATGAGACAAGCGCTCGGGCCTGGTGCACTGGGAGGACCCAGAGGGATAGGATGGGGAGGGAGGCAGGAGGGGGGATCGGGATGGGGACACATGTAAATCCATGGCTGATACATGTCAGTGTATGGCAAAAACCACTACAATACTGCAAAGTAATTAGCCTCAAACTAATAAAAATAATTGGGAAAAAAAAAAGAGTTGCTAAGAGTAAAATAGGTGGTGAAAATACAGTTCAGAATAAACCAGTCCAAAATTGATTAAAAAAAAAAAAAAGAAATCCAAATGGAAAGCACATATACAAGGTGTTATCAGATTACTAACATGCAAAGGATAGGAACATATATAATCAGAGATCCATATTTTAAATTTTATATAGACTGAAAGAACAGTCTAGGCCAGAAATTTACAGTTTAGAAGCAATTTGGTCATCTTTTACTATGTCATCTTCTCACAGCAACTCAATCTCTTCTATAAAGTGTTGGTACAAAACTTTCTTTCTTCTGATACACTGTTAAAAAAGAAAAACCAAATTAATTTTTTTAAGTTTAAGTTTTTTAATGTAGTTTGATCTCTTTGAAAAATCTGCACATATAAGTACAACACATTCCAATAGGCACAGGAAAAGATGCTCAACATGCTAATTATTCAAGAAACACAAATCAAAGCTACAGTGAGGTACCACTTCATGCCAGTAATAATAGCCATTATTTTTTTTTTTTATTAGTTGGAGGCTAATTACTTCACAACATTTCAGTGGGTTTTGTCATACATTGACATGAATCAGCCATAGAGTTACACGTATTCCCCATCCCGATCCCCCCTCCCACCTCCCTCTCCACCTGATTCCTCTGGGTCTTCCCAGTGCACCAGGCCCGAGCACTCGTCTCATGCATCCAACCTGGGCCGGTGATCTGTTTCACCATAGATAATATACATGCTGTTCTTTTGAAACATCCCACCCTCACCCTTCTCCCACAGAGTTCAAAAGTCTGTTCTGTACTTCTGTGTCTCTTTTGCTGTTTTGCATATAGGGTTATCATTACCATCTTTCTAAATTCCATATATATGTGTTAGTATGCTGTAATGTTCTTTATCTTTCTGGCTTACTTCACTCTGTATAATGGGCTCCAGTTTCATCCATCTCATTAGAACTGATTCAAATGAATTCTTTTTAATGGCTGAGTAATATTCCATGGTGTATATGTAGCACAGCTTTCTTATCCATTCATCTGCTGATGGGCATCTAGGTTGCTTCCATGTCCTGGCTATTATAAACAGTGCTGCGATGAACATTGGGGTGCACGTGTCTCTTTCAGATCTGGTTTCCTCAGTGTGTATGCCTAGAAGTGGGACTGCTGGGTCATATGGCAGTTCTATTTCCAGTTTTTTAAGAAATCTCCACACTGTTTTCCATAGTGGCTGTACTAGTTTGCATTCCCACCAACAGTGTAAGAGGGTTCCCTTTTCTCCACACCCTCTCCAGCATTTATTGCTTGTAGACTTTTGGATAGCAGCCATCCTGACTGGCGTGTAATGGTACCTCATTGTGGTTTTGATTTGCATTTCTCTGATGATGAGTGATGTGGAGCATCTTTTCATGTGTTTGTTAGCCATCTGTATGTCTTCTTTGGAGAAATGTCTGTTTAGTTCTTTGGCCCATTTTTTGACTGGGTCATTTATTTTTCTGGAGTTGAGCTGCAGGAGTTGCTTGTATATTTTTGAGATTAATCCTTTGTCTGTTTCTTCATTTGCTATTATTTTCTCCCAATCTGAGGGCTGTCTTTTCACCTTACTTATAGTTTCCTTTGTAGTGCAAAAGCTTTTAAGTTTCATTAGGTCCCATTTGTTTATTTTTGCTTTTACTTCCAATATTCTGGGAGGTGGGTCATAGAGGATCCTGCTGAGATTTATGTCAGAGAGTGTTTTGCCTATGTTCTCCTCTAGGAGTTTTATAGTTTCTGGTCTTACATTTAGATCTTTAATCCATTTTGAGTTTATTTTTGTGTATGGTGTTAGGAAGTGTTCTAGTTTCATTCTTTTACAAGTGGTTGACCAGTTTTCCCAGCACCACTTGTTAAAGAGGTTGTCTTTTTTCCATTGTATATCCTTGCCTCCTTTGTCAAAGATAAGGTGTCCACAGGTTCGTGGATTTATCTCTGGGCTTTCTATTCTGTTCCATTGATCTATATTTCTGTCTTTGTGCCAGTACCATACTGTCTTGATGACTGTGGCTTTGTAGTAGAGTCTGAAGTCAGGCAGGTTGATTTCTCCAGTTCCATTCTTCTTTCTCAAGATTACTTTGAATAGCCATTATTTAAAAGTCTACAAATACCTAATGCTGGAGAGAGTGTGGAGAAAAGGAAACTCTCCTATATTGTTGGGGGAATGTAAGTTGGTACAGCCACTGTGGAAAACAGCGGGGAGGTTCCTCAGAACTAAAAATAGAATTACTATATGACCCAGCAATCTCATTCCTGGGCATATATCCAGACAAAGACAAAAATCATACCATTTATATGTGGAATCTAAAAGATGACACAAATGAACCTATCTATGAAACGGAAACAGAACCAGAGAGAGAGAATAAACTGGTGCTGCCAAGGGGGAGGTGAGTGAGAGGGAGATGGGTTGGGAGTTTGGGATGAGCAGATGCAAACTGGCATGTAAAGAACAGATAAACAACAAGGCCCTGCTGTATCACAGAGAAAATGATATCCAATATCCTGTGATAGACATAATGGAAAAGAAGATGAAGAAGAATATGTGTGTGTGTGTGTGTGTATAACTGAGTCATTCTGCTGCACAGCCATAATTAAAACATTGTAAATCAACAACACTTCAATAAAAACAAAATTTTTAATTAAAATATACAAGGTATTCAATGATATGTGGTTGTGAATTTATTTCCCTTTCCCTCAAGCTACTAATAGTTTAAAAACAGCTAAGCAAATCTGTTCAGTTAGGAAACAGATGACTTTTTGGCTTTATTTATCTGTTTCTGGTCTGAATTGAATGAAGAAGTTATGTTCCTGTTGTTAATGGCACATTTTAACAGACTTTATTTAACTAACTAAATCAAGAGCCCATTAATTCCCAATTTTACTTGAAAATAACTTCTGGAACGGGGATGCTGGGGAGTTTGGACAGCATGTGAGCATCTGCGCTAGCTTGGATAAAAGATAACTAAGTTACTAAATGAACCAAACCTATCCAATTTGCACAGCTAAATCATCACAAGTCCGTTTTCTATCATTTCTCAGTGTGGAAGAATCAGAACGTCTGAGCTGAATTTAAACTGGACTTCTTTTTGTGCAGCGTCACCTGCAAGTGTCTATTTGTGTCTGTGGATGTGAGGGAGGGATTTTAACTTTTTGACTGAAGGAGAAAGGGGGAGATTTCATTGTTGTTTATGGTGATGGTGCTAGGAAGACAAAGATCCGTGGAGAAAGTCTTGATAAGCACCATGAAAGTATAGACACTGTGTCCTCCCTTACCTGAACTGACTAAACAGCTCCAAATCGCTGTGTAAGTTTCTAAAAGTAGAAACTTACAGTTAAGTTCATAAATGATTTTATGAGACTCAGGTTATTCAGTGCTGTTTTGAGGTCCAATTGAGAATTAAAGGAGGAAATAGCAAGTATTTGTACATAGAAGACTTCAATATATGGGAGTAGATTGAGGCCCCATAAGATGGTTTAGGTATTAGGACGACTGAGACTTAAATGTTAACTTGGATGGCATTGTAACTCTTCTCCCAGGATGGTGAAACCTGCTACACACACCCAACATATGTACATACACAAAGGGCATCTGCTCCAATCTTCTCCTATTTATCAGCATGTGTGTGAGCTCAGTCACTCAGTCCTGTGGACTCTTTGGGACCCCGTGGACTGCAGCCTGCCATGCTCCTCTGTCCATCAGATTTTCCAGGCAAGAATATTAGAGTGGGTTGCCCTTTCCTCCTCCAGGGGATCTCCCCGACCAAGGGATTGAAACTTTGTCTCCTGAATCTTTACCATGGAGTCATCATTTCAGTTCAGTTCAGTCACTCAGTCATGTCTGACTCTTTGTGACCCCATGAACTGCAGAACGCCAGGCCTCCCTGTCCATCACCAATTCCTGGAGTCCACCCAAACCCAGGTCCATTGAGTCGGTGATGCCATCCAACCATCTCATCTTATCCATCTCATCCTTCTCCCCCTGCCCTCAATCTTTCCCAGCATCAGGGTCTTTTCCAATGAGTCAGCTCTCCACCTCAGGTGGCCAAAGTACTGGAGTTTCAGCTTCAGCATCAGTCCTTCCAGTGAACACCCAGGACTGATCTCCTTTAGGATGAACTGATTGGATCTCCTTGCAGTCCAAGGGACTCTCAAGAGTCTTCTCCAATACCACAGTTCACAATTCTTCAGCGCTCAACTTTCTTTATAGTCCAACTCTCACATCCATACATGGAGTCATCAGGGAAGCCCTATTTCTTCAGCAACAGACCAGTAATCTATTTCAATGATAAACTGCACATCCCCAATTGTATGTATAATCTAAATCTCTTTAGCTGAAGTGAAATTCTTGTTATATCACATCAGACCCCATTTAGATCACCTGAGTATTGAACTCCATGCAAACATAGTGATTACTCTGAATATTATTTTAAATAAACAGGTCATCTTTATAAATACCAAAGCAATATTAACCACTTTGAGACTGGGGACAATATAAGAAAAGATGATTACTTGTAAAGTGTTTGACTTGGTGGAGACCCTACTGCAGGAGTATTTGCAGCCCCTTATGAGTACTCAGCAAATAAAGCCCCTCCTGTGTTAAGGGAGCTCCCTCATCACAGAAGCTGAAAATGCCCACCATTTGCCATCCTGCGTCTTTGTAATGGGGCTTCCCTGGTGGTTCAGATGGTAACAAGTCCGCCTGCAATGCAGGAGACCTGGGTTTGATCCCTGGTTTGGGAAGATCCACTGGAGAAGGGAATAGCTTTGTAATGAAGACCAGAGCATACCAACTAGACTTTGCTAATCAGATTTGGTGGTTCTGTATTTCCACTAGTGAGATGATATGAAGAAGTGGAGACCAGAGCTTGTTCTCTGCTGGCTAAAACAGCTGCTGCAAAAGGTCAGATCCCCTATTCAACATGGTTGGGAGTTCTAGCCGTTTGGGTTCTAGCTCTCACTGACAGCACTTTTTCATCTGATCTGTCTATACAAGTCTGCACAAAATTTTCCATCCCTCTTTGAGCATCTGTAAATCATCCAATTTGCTTTAACTAAATTACATTTTTGTTACTTGCAACAAGGAACTCCAATTAGTAAACTTGGGAGTGAAGAAACCTCACTGAAATTGTTCAAAAAATGTTAAACTATTATTTATTGCTTATTAAGCTGTACATGCCCTTCCACCAGACATCAATGTAACTTTCTTAGTCTCTTTATTAAATATCTGCTAAAAGTCACCATATCAGACTTTTCTAAAAAAGTATTTCCATCAATTCCACCCCTTCAAGCTCTGCTGAGTTTTTCTTGCTACCCCTTATCTCTGACCCCACATTATACTATTTATTGCCATATTCCCCCACCAGTGAAAACGTAGGCTTGATATGAGTTCTCTATCATTTCCTTTACTTTAAAATTAGAGTAATGATGATGTACTGCTAGAATACCGAATGTTTATATATAGACTTAATCCATGTTTCTTTAGAAAAGGACAATATAAATGCTTGCGTTTACTCTCCATTATTCTGGAGTCATTTGTAATATATGTACATAATTTAAAGTATTATTAAGCTGAGTTACTAAAGCAAAAACACTACTGTTGGCATCTGACATCAAAGTGTTTAATTTTACACATTAAAGGATATTAGTAGCAACTCAACAGTTTTAGTGAAGAGACACTTCTGTCCAGTGTAAAGTCAGGCTAGTATGCAGCAATTCTACATGCTCATTATTAGATCAGCTTCTTTTTTTTTTTTTAAGTAGGAGCATGGACTTACTTGAAGAAAATATATTGTCCCCCATAAAGTAGCTTTTCTGGTCATTTAAGAAACCAGAGTTGATGGGAAAGTGATATGGAAACAAAACAAACAAATTCTTTTGTTTTGTGAAGCATCGTCCTTCATGTTTTAACTTCTTTCTCTCTTTCACAGTTTGAAGAAAACCTTCTTGATAATTGGGTTGAGTAATACTTCGCTGGTTCCCTAAATTGAATCCTTTCGGGGTTGAAGAATATGGCTCTGAGCCACCATGTTGATGGCGTGTGAAAAATGAATGGGTGATGAAAAGAGAGATGAACCCACTGGGTGTCGGGAATCCCATCACCTCTATTGCCTTGACAGCCTGAAGCTCTTTTTTGTGCTTTAATTTATTTTTAAATGAAGGGCAATTGCTTTAACATGTTTTGTTGGTTTCTGCCGTAGAACAATGTGAATCAGCCATAAGTCTACATATATCCCCTTCCTCTTGAGCATCCTAGATCTGCTTCTTATGTAACTGTACCAATCTTATATTTTTCTGAAGAGCTCAGATATTTTACCAAAAAAATCTTAATTGCAAAATTTTAATGTAAAAAAGGCAACCCCCCACCCCCAAACCCAGGAAAGGTGTCACGGCATCATCTCATTCCCTGAGCGAGGCCCCTCTTCAGCCAGTCACTCAGCCTGTGATCACTCTCAGGTAAGTGTTCTGAGAGCGTAGGCGGCCCAGGCGGGGTGGTTCTCAAAGGGGTGGTGACCGTGCTGGAAAAAGTGCTCGGTGGGGGTGGGAGACCGCAGCTTCAACTCTGGCTCCCCCACTAGCCAGCTGGGTGATCCTGGGCCTCAGTTTTCTCACCCCCAAAACAGGAAAGCTGCATTTCTTCTTCTTCTGAAATCCTATGAGTTTTTCAGAGTTTAGAGAAAAGATCAGCTGTCTGCTTTCAGAATAACACTAAAATGTATTAAATCTAGTTGTACTGAAGATCCTTTTCCAGGTCTAGCAGTCGAGGAGCCCTTGCCCTTCAGTCACTGGACGCAGTCACTGTGATCAAACACAGAACTCTTCCAGGGAGCCAGACAGGGGTGCGTGTCCTGTCTGCGCATCCTTGTCGGTCACCTGACTGTCTCTTGAATAAAAGATAACAGCACTGCAGACAAAATGGAGAGAGAAGATCCTGGATAACTCTAGAGCGCCTGAGATGCGAAGCATTCTCCGTGGGTTCCCCTAGCTTCCTTCCCAAGGACACTCGGGATCTGTGGCGGCTTGTAGCCCAAGCTTTACTGTCACTCACCATTCAGTTCTCCGGGGTGAGGAGGCATCATACCTCTTGTTCATTGACCTGAATTGAGGATGACAGGTGAAAAATCAAGCATTTGTCTTGCTCATATAAAGTTAGTAAGTGCGAAAGCTTTCCTGTCCTCAGGCAAAGAACTAAATTGTGCATCAACAGGGTGATAAATAGATACAAGTACAGAAACCTCAGAAAGCTTCTATATGCCTCAAACGTCCAAGTCTGCAGGCAGCTTCCAGCATCAAGTATCCAAGTGGTGGCTGGGGCTGGGATCACAAATCATTTTTTTTTTAAGTAACATAATGGTCCTCAGAGCTATCAACTAGGTATCCAAATAAACTGATGCCTACCTTTTAACTTTAGGCATTACCTTACTTGGCCATCATTGAAATAAACACTTCTGCCATAGGTTGTGGTTCGTCAAAAAGCTGTTATAAAGAACCATGTACTAAGGAAGGAAATGGAGCTGATTCTGGCTTTCCCTTCCCACAGAGCAATGATATACAAATATCAGTACACACTGGAATCACCTGAAGAGTATTTTTAAAACCCCTCAATGCTGGACTTCCCTGGGGGTCCAGTGGCTGAGAATCTGCTTGCAATTCAGGAGACACAAGTTCAATCCCTGGTCTGGGAAGATCCCACACGCCGCGGAGCAGCCAAGCCTGGGTGCCAGGACTGCTGAGCCTGTGCTCTGGAGCCTGAGAGCTACAGCTACTGAGCCCTGCCCCCTGGAGCCTGCGTTCCGAGACGAGAGAGGCCCCTGCAAAGAGAAGCTCATGTACTGCAGCTAGAGAGTAGCCCCCATCTTCCTCAACTAGAGACATCCCAAGAGCAGCAATAGAGACCCAGAACAGCCAAAAAAAAAAAAAAAAAACAATGCCTAGTTCCTGCTCCTGGAGACCCGACGTCATGGGCCTGGGCGCTGTCTGGTACTTGCATTTACCGAGCTCCTGGGGCTAGCCAGGGTGAAGAACCCTTGTTCACTGAGGCCACCCGTAAAGGGGCCAGTTGGTCCTCTCAGTGATTGTCAGCTCGGATGCAGGGTGCCTGTTTACTAAGAAACTGGGCTGAGGCAGCAATTCATTCTGCTCAAAGCACAAAATCACAATCAGCTGTTAATGGCTCTTTTTGCTGCACTGACCTATTCTGGATTCAAACCAGCAGTGACCTTCGCTTTCCATTGCCTGTAATTAAGGATGTCTGCCACCACCACGATCTAGTTTGGGGCTTGATTAATTCTCATAATTACCAAGTGCATTTGTGCAGCTGTAGGAAAAGAAGGTCTAGGCCACCGAAATGACACAGAGTCATGATGGAAAAAAAATAAATAACAATAATGCTTAGCATTTATTTCAAGTTCAATCATTATTTTTTACACTCTTGACATTTATTGACTAGTTATTCCATATGACGTCCTGGGGAAGTAATGCAGAATTATTATTTGTACTTTATGTCCGTCTTTGGGCAGAAAAGGATTTTGTCGGGTCTTAGGAGTTGTAATTTTTAAATCCTTCGGTGTATGATAAAGCTTGCAGCTTCCTTTTACAGAAGGGACTTGGAAACAGTGAAACTTGCACTGATCTCAATAAATAACCTCTATCAAAGTGGACAAATTAATGATGGATTTTATGACTAGTTCATCATTATGGTCTACTTTCCCTTTCAGGGTCCAACCTGAATCTTCAATCTCTAAGGGATTTAAGAAGTCTCCATGATCAGGGTAAAAAGCCAAAATCTTTTCACCTAAGCAATAATTTGAATGTTATACTCAAAAAAGCAGATAGTGTAATTTTTAAAGTTCCAGACCTTGTAGAGGAAGATAGGACATTCCCTCAGTTTTTCTGACTTCCTACTCAATTTCAATATTCTCCAATACTCACTTCTAACCACAAGGGGCTGACATGTATTATTTTTATCATATTCCAATTACTGGGTACTTTCCACATCTGACACTGCTATACACCGTTACATACTGTAACAGATGTGTGCGTGCATTCTAAGTCACCTCAGACGTGTCCGACTCTTCGCCGCGCTGTGGACTGTAGCCCACCAGGCTCCTCTGTCCACGGGATTTTCCAGGCAAGGATACTGGAGTGGGTCGCCATGCTCTCCTCCAGGGGATCTTCCTGAGCCAGAGATCAAACCCACTTCTCTTACATCCCCTGCATCGGCAGGCGGATTCTTTACCACAAGCACCTGGGAAGCTCACCCCAACCCGGGATTGAACCCAGGTCTCCCGCATTGCAGGCAGATTCTTCAGCTGAGCCACAAGGGAACCCCATACTGTAACACATTTACTCTCAAATTGTGGTTTGTGGTTCCGAGGGCAGGAGGAGAAGGGGATGACAGAGGATGAGATGGTTGGATGGCATCACCGACTCAATGGGCATGAGTTTGAGCAAGCTCGGGAGACAGTGAAGGACAGGGAAGCCTGGCGTGCTGCAGTCCCTGGGGCCACAAAGAGTCAGACACGACTTAGCGACTGAACAACAGCAAGAGGCTATGATCCCCTCCCCAGGTGATGGATAGAAAACTAACGCTCTAAGACACGTGGGAGCAAGTCCAAGAAATAACAGATAAGAACAGGATTAAAGCCCACGTCTGTCCAACTCCAGAAACCTAAAAGCAAAATGAAAATCCTGCAGACGTTGTTGAACTTTACCTTTGGGCTTTCTTATATCTTTCTAAATATTCCTTCAGTGAATTCTCTCTACTGCAGTGAACCATCCTGTGTCTGAAACTCAGCCTCCTCTCCTTCTAAAGAAGTTCCTTTGGGATAGTTAGCGAGTTTGGGATGGGCATGTACACACTGCTATATTTTAAATGGATAACCAACAAAGACCTACTGTACAGCACAGGGAACTCTGCTCAACGTTATGGGGCAGCCTGGACGGGAGGAGAGTTCCGGGGAGAGTGGACCCATGTACATGCACGGCTGAGTCCCTTCACTGTTCGCCTGAAAACATTACATCACAATGCTTTCTCAATCAGCTATACCCCGATACAAAATAAAAAGTTTTAAAGGAAAGAAGCTCCTTTAATATTCTCTTCTCTCAGACCCTTACAAACTGGCTAAATCTAACCTGTTACAGCCTAGAAAGGAACCGTGTTGCAATCCTTCAGATCCCTGGATTCCAGCTGATCACAATTCTTGTCCATCATTTCCTTTTGCCATTGATTCTATTTCTTCCATTACTGCTTTTAGTCCAGGCTCTAGAACAGCTGGGCTTCCCTGATGGCTCAGTTGGTAAAGAATCCGCCTGCAATGCAGGAGATCCTGGTTCGATTCCTGAGTCAGGAAGATCCACTGGAGAAGGGATAGGCTACCCACTCCAGTATTCTTGGGCTTCCTTTGTGGCTCAGCTGGTGAAGAATCCACCTGCAATGTGGGAGACCTGGGTTTGATCCCTGGGTTGGGAAGATCCTCTGGAGAAGGGAAAGCCTACCCACTCCAGTATTCTGGCCTGGAGAATTCCATGGACTCTATAGTCCACGGGGTCGCAAAGAGTCGGACACAACTGAGCGACTTTCACTAGGACAGCTTCCCCTCACTCTTACCATCTCCTGCCCACTCGATCGTTACCATTGGACCAGAAATCCCCAAACGCTGCCTTCTGACTCAACAACCCTCCGTGGACCCTCATTTCCTACCACAGCGATGCTGAACCTTTGAGTCTGGCTTTTGGTGCATCTCATATTATTTCCCCACATTATTAACATGATTTCCATTTCATATTCAATTTAATTTCAATTTTATTAAACTCATAATTTGTCATTAGATGTATTAATTGGCCATTGTTAGATATGTTCATTAGTAAATTACCAGTTATTAGATCTTACTAATTTCAGTTCAGTTTATTCACTCAATCGTGTCTGACTCTTTGCAATCCCATGCACTGCAGCACACCAGGCTTCCCTGTCCCATCACCAACTCCCGGAGCTTACTCAAACTCAAGTCCATTGAGTCGGTGACGCCATCCAACAATCTCATCCTCTGTCACCCCCTTTTCCTCCTACCCCCAATCTTTCCCAGCATCAAGGTCTTTCTAAGGAGTCAGTTCGCATCAGGTGGCCAAAGTGTTGGAGCTCCAGCTTCAGCATCAGACATTCCAATGAATACTCAGGACTGATTTCCTTTAGGATTGAATGGTTTGTTCTCCTTGCCGTCCCAGGGACTCTCACTTCACTAGGCACTCATTTCGGATATCATAATTAACTGCTTGTGGGTGGTACACAGGATTGTCCATTAAGCGGTCACAGGTGATTCTGAGCTTCCTGGCAGTGAGTGAGATGGGACCAACGGTTCCTATTCCCAGTAAGCTCTGCTTCCCCAAGTTTTCCAGAAGCTGGAGAGCAGGCGTTTCGAGAATCTCTTGGAGCAATCTCACTGAAGCTAAAGAGGTTTCACACTCAAACTCAGGCTATCTGCCTTACAGGCTCCTCTCACAGTTGCCCCATAAGGCAAGAGCAACATGAAGGCGGCTGCTCTCCTGGAGAATAGACTTGGTGCAACTGCTGCTCCTGAATCAAACTCACGTCCAAGCAGGATGCTTCATAAACAAAGAGTGCTGGTCTCAGTAGGTTTTTTAGCAGCGAAGTGGGCATGGTCTTGTTACACAATTCAATATGTAATAGAGAAGAATCTCTGTATTCTCTTACAGCCTAACTGCTAAAGGAATGTTGTCTATAAGCTTAAATTATACATGATGGTCCTTTCCTGGGAACCTGCCTCCTAGGTGATGGGTCTTAGGCTAAAATATCAGTGTTTAGCTCACAGGAAACATCCTGACCAGCATTACCTGTGATTGGCAGCAGGAAGGAAGAAATTAACACAGCCCTTCCAGAGTCTGATCAGAATCAGAACTGTATTAATATAAAAGAGTATTAGTATTAATATAACTTTAGTTTTAGTATTAATATAAAAGAACCTGAATTCTAACTGGGGAAGATGATTCTTTGGGACACGAGTCTACAATCATCTAGGTTTGCTGGCTTTCCAAATAAAGTTACTATTCCTTTCCCCAGAAAGTAATCTGTTGGTTTATTGGCCTGTCGTGCAGCGAGCAGTGTGAGCTTGGATTCAGAATCAAAACCATTGGATTAATAGTTTAAGACCTCAGAAGCTGTGTGATCCAAGAACTATCCAAAATAAGTTTAAATTAGAACAGAAAGGAGAACTCTGTTGATTTATGTCCCTGTGTATTTTCTGTAGTTATTGATGGAGTTTCAACACAGATGGCGCTTTCTGAATTATAGCAGAATTACTTTCCATCACATTCAAATATTCAGTTTCTAATTCAGAGAATCAAAAAGAAAGGACACTGTGAGTAGTGAACAGAAAGAGAGGCAACGCCATAAGGAAACTGGGGTCCAGATGAGCTTAAACCCAAAACTCCCGGCACCTACAAGAACAAGAACAACAAGAAAGGAGAGAGAGAGAGAAAGGAAGTGAGGGAGATGCACTTCAGATCATATTGGGGCGAATGAGGGAGAAAAATAGACATTGATACTGAGTTGTAAAACAGTCATGAAGACACATAAAGAGCCAGACAATGAATTATAAAGAACCATATAAACAGCCATACAATGGGCTTCCCTGGGGGCTCACTAGTAACAGATCTGCCTGCAATTGGGAGACCTGGGTTTGCTCCCTGGGTTGGGAAGAACCCCTGGAGAAGGGAAAGGCTCCCCCCTCCAGGATTCTGCCCTGGAGAATTACAGCCCATGGGGTCGCAAAGCGTCGGACACGACTGAGCGACTTTCACTCACTCACTTCACAATGGGTTATAACACAAAAATGACATAGGTAGAAACAACAGCACACAAAATCTTTAAAACAGATCTATATGATAGATGCTGCTCTTTCTCTGAACTTAATGTTTTAAATTTTATGTACATTTTAAAGGATACATTCCATTTACAGTGATTACAAAATGTTGGCTATAGTCTCTGTGTACAACACATCTTGTAGCCCATCTTATCCTCAGGAGTTTGCACCACCCACCCTCGCACCCCTATGTTACACCTCCTCCTCTCCCCACTGGTGACCACCAGCTTGTTCCCTATATCTGTGGGTCTGCTTGGTTTTTGTTATATTCACTAGTTGGTTGTATTTTTTTAGATTCCACATATAAGTGATATTATGCAGTATTTGTCTTTGATTTATTTCACTTAGCATGATGCTCTCCAAGTCCAACTGTGTTGCTGCAAATGACAAATTTTTCATTATTTTTTATGGATGAGTAGTATTCCATGCTGACAAAAGAACCAAACCCATGAGCCTCCTCTATTAGCAGCCTCTGAGGGAGCTCAGAACACCTGTCTAAGTGACCTGGTGACCCCCTCACGTTGGTTGGAACTTCGAGGGCTGGGAGGGGCAGCTGACTATAACAATGCTGACATTTACCTATAAATTAAGAAAAGAGTTTTTATTACAAATTTTCACTGTTGCTCTCCTCTCTGTCCTTTTCTTCATCCTTTTTCTCTTCTGTACAAAGTGCATGATGTCTAATGCCACATGTAGTCCTGGCTGAGCCCAATAATAAAAGAAACCGAAGTGTCAAAGATGGACATTTAGATTTCTTCCATATTTTGGCAATTGTTAAATGATGCTGCTGTGAACACTGGGGTGCCCATATCTTTTCAAACTAGTGTTTTTGTTTTTGTTTTGGATATATACCCACAAGTGGAACTGCTGGGTCATATGGTAGATCTTTTTATAGTTTTATTGAGAAATCTCCATACTGTTTTCCACAGTGGCTGTACCAATTTACACTCCTACCATCAGTGTTCAAGGATTCTCTTTTCTCCATATCATCACCTACATCTGTTACTTGCGTCCTTCTTGATGCCAGTCATCTGACAGGTGTGAGGTGGTATCTCAGTGTGGTTCTGATTTGCATTTCCCTGATTAGCGATGTTGAGCACCTTTCTACATGCCTGTTGGCCATCTGCATTTTTTTTTGGTCAGTAAATAAACTGAAGTTCAAGAGTTTAAGCATTTTGTGCAAGTTTTTCAACCAAGAAAAATGATTAAAGGGAGGCGGGACGAACAGATAAGACATTTCCCCATGGTCACACAAAACAGCAAAAGGTGGAGGCAGAATTCAAATCCAGTTCTTTCCATTGATAGTCACATTTCCAGCCAATATATAAAACACATGCTACCTCAATAGCCCCACGCTACAACTATTGCCTCCTAGATGTATTTTTTTCCCCTCTACTGTGGAGCCCTGCTGGGAATTGTCCTTGATCCTCTGGTTTGTAAGTTGTGTGAGGAAGAATAAATGAGTAGATTTGACAAAAGAGGCAACCCGGCCACAGTCCTTCACCTTCGGTTAATTAGGAGCGACACGCAGGATAGAAAGATAGTTAAGGTATTGGAAAGAAATCAGATTTAACAGCTCGGAGTTAGAGAAGACCCTGCTGTGAAGATGGGCTTCGACACAGGCGCCGTGGAGAGGGCAGAGCTGCGGCGCTCGTGGGACTTACTGACGTAACATCACAGGCAGCTTTTAAATCAAGATGCTTTCTTCCCGAACCATGGATAAAGGAAAGCCAGAAAACAGAAAATGAGAGCTGTAAAATGTCTGGAAATTAGGTTTTATTTAATGTATTCAGCCAAGCAGGCAGGCTGTTGGCTAACAAATATTTATGAAGAGTTTGCTGTCTGTGAGGATCACTGAAAGCTATGAAAAACATAAAAATACATAAAACAGTCTGTCCTCAAGGAGCTTATGGCTAAGGAACTATTATGTGGCCCAATGCACCAAACTGTGCACACTATAAACAGCTAACAATCTGACAAGGTCCCTGAATCCATCTGATCCATTTGATTCCCCAGAGTCTAATATTACACTTAATGCAAACATACCTGCCCAGCTTCATTTAGGAATATTTACTGAACACACTAAACTGAGTAGGCCTCTTTGCTTCCCAGGAATAACCAATGATAAGAGCATAAACTAGAATCGAATTTTCCTTCCTTTCCTTGTTTTATTTAAAGTGCCAGAATTAAGAAAGATCATCTTAAGTGAAGCTTGGATCAGTCTTGCAATTAGTTTAATTAAAACCATCAAGGCCACTGATGTCTCTTCTCAAGTCATCTATCAGCTCTATACGTCACTATTTCTCCAGTCAACTCACTTCCTTTTTCCACTTCTTCAATCATAAACAGAATGTTTGACCAGAAAAAGAATAGTCATACACTGGAAATACTCATAACTTCTTTCCTGCCGCTAAAAAATTGAAATATCAAAACTTTTTAAAATCCAACAGGGAAAGTGCTGCTTGGCCTTCATTTAGCTTGTGGGTATTTGGGGTTTCCCTGGTGGCTCAGACACACTGCAGGTAAGGAATTCACCTGCAATGCAGGAAACCCGGGTTTGATCCCTGGCTGGGGAAGATCTCCTGGATAAGGAATGGCTACCCACCCCCGTATTCTTGCCTGGGGAATCCCACGGAGAGAGGAGCCTGGTGGGCTACAGTTCACGGGGTATCAGCAAAGAGTTGGACACGACTGGGTATTTGAATGGGTATTTGAAAAAAGACATGATTTCAGAAGAAAGTAAATGATTTAGCTAAGAACTAAAACTACCAAGTAAATTTTCATGAGTCTACGGGATCAAACCATGGAAGAAACAGGTTACAAGGCAGACTTCACTCCAGCACCAGTGCACTGCTGAAAACAAAAGAACCAAAAGGTACAAAAAAATAAATCATTAGGGACACTTTAAGTGATTAATAAAGGATCCCATTCACTAAGTGCCTACGCTATGACAGATACTGTGTTAATTGCTTTGCTCTGTGTTTTAGTACATTGCAGTTTCTAAGGATTGGTTAATTTAACATCTGATATTTTACCTTCACCAAAAAATCTGCATGTAGCTTTTATTACCTCCATTTTCCATGTGAGTGAATCAGGTCAAAGAGCTAACAAATAGTGGCTAAGCATTTTTCTCTGTGCTAGGCTGCCCCTCACCAGGCAAAAGAAATCTGATGATTCTGCATTGAATACAGTATATAAAAAATTGACTTGTTTTTCGTAATTTGAATGTCCTTAAACTGGGCGTTTGAAAGACTCTTCTGAATTGCAAGCATAGAGATAATACACATGCATCATTCTACATGCATAACTGAGTAGTTAAAAATGCCGTTACTTGACCTTCTGTTGTTGCGGATTTGCACACACGCACTTGTGAGGTCCTCTGAAGGAGACAGAGTAAGACACTAAAAATACTACTTAACTTGATAAATTATTACCATGGCAAACTCAGTAGTAAATAATGCATGTGTACTGAATTAACTTTTAATTAGGGAAAATTATGGAGAGAAGACCTAAGAATAAAAGAGGAGAGATTATATATGTCTACACTGAATGAACAGACAGGGAACACTGACGCTTGGCCTCTACAGTCTTTTCTACCTCGAAAATTTTAGAATGTAAGTTACCAATAATGTACAATTATACCCACTTTATTTTCTTTTATTGGAAATAAACTTGACATATTTTCTTCTTTCATTTCTATAGCTATACCTATGTAGTACACTATCCTCCCTCAAAATTATACTGTCATCAACTCTAAGAATCAGTTTAATTGGTGACAAATAATAATTGATATTTTCACATTGGAGCTGGAGAAATTACAATAGGGAAAACTTGTGATTGACCAAGATGTCGGATCAAATGAGGAAAACATGAACAGAAAGCAACTTGCTTCAATACCAGGATACAGTTCCTAAAAACTGAAAATCGTATTGATTACTCCTATTTTTAATGTACTGTCGCACTGTGAGCTGACAGCCATATATCATGATATATAGATATTTCTAATATAAAACAAATCATATGCACATTTTATTTCTACAGAAGTTTGATTTTTAAATATTTATATTAAATCTAAGCAGAGACAAATCAAATATTAAACATAATATAGTACTAGATTATCTATATTTGAATTATATTTACCAGTAATTGAGGTACAAAGAATATGAGTCAATAAAATCTATTTATATTCCCTCTGCATTATTTGTGGGATTTGGACTGACCTTAATAAATTAAATATTATGAATATATTAGCCCTCAAAAACAAGAATAAAGAGGATATAGACATTCTCTTGAAAATCTATGACCTTGCTTGCTTGAAAGATTCAGTGACTGTCATGGCCATGCCAGTCTGAATGATGGATTATTTAAAATGTCCCAGGGAACACACAACAGAATCCTTCATTGAAATAAACAAAGGTTTTCCATAAAATCTGCCCAATGCAGACAGAGTTCCTGAAATTTAGCAGATGGCCAGGAATACGGGGAGATAGACAGGATGCTCAAGAGAGTCATGGGTTTGAAGTTCTCCCTACAACTTAGTGAACATAGGACCTCGGGCAAGTTATTTCCTTGCTCAAAGTCTCAACTTCCTCATTGGCAAAATAAGGCTAGTAATGCCAAACCTGAAGGGTTATGATAGGAAAGCGACACCTGGACAGCATGCCAGTTTCATTCATAGGCCAGCTAAGCCTGCAACACAGGAATTTGCAAGCTGCAGCTCTCCTTTCTGCACAGGCCTCACACGCGTGCTTTGTCAAGGGGTCTCTCGACAGTCTCCCCATCAGACACACATCACCTCCCTTTTAAGCATAAGGGGAGAATTTCTTGGAATCATAAATTTGTAGAGGATTTATATTGCATATTATAATATTTACTTTTCTTCATGTTTATAATTGTGAAGGAAAATTACAGTTTTCCTATAGGAGTTTAGTTAGGCAAAATAGAGTTCCATGGGCTTTGCAAGTTTGGAAGTGTAACTGAGTGACAGGAAGAAGCAAATAGTCCAAAACATACCAAGTGACCTTTATTAAGTAGCTAGAGCTGGGGGACTTCCCAGGCAGTCCAGTTATTAAGACTTCACTTCCCAATCCACAGGACGTGAGTTCGATCCCTGGTCAGGGAACTAAGATCCCACATGTCTCACAGTCAAAAAACCAAAACATAAAGAAGAAGCAATATTGTAACAAGTTCAAGAAAGACTTTTAAATAAATGGTCCACATCAAAAAAATATTTTTAAAAAGTACCCAGGGCTACTGAATTAAATGCTTTCAGTAGGATGTGGAAGCTTCTGCTAATTCGCCCAATGCTTTTAGACAGTCCCTTGACAGATTTAAGTCCCTGTGATAAATAAAATGACTTTTATCTCAAAATCTGAGAAAGGTAAGCCACGTCTAATTATGATCTACAAACACATTGGTCAACTAGTATCTCTAATCTACGCGTTGAGCAAAATTTACCTTAAATGCAATAAGTATTAATAAATGTAATCATTAAACTGCATTTACTTATTTATCTCTTTGTTTACATAGTTCTGTATTGTTTCCTTCCTACCTAAGAATGAAAATTGCCAGCTCATTAAAGCTGGGAAGTCAGAGGCTCTAAATGCAACAAGAAGAAAAAAGGAACAATTACCCACAGTAAACGGAAAAAAAAAAAAAAAAAGTTTGCTCTGAGAGCTACATTAAGCAGCATACTTTTTTATGCTCTGTCAACTTCCAGGCAGGCCATTAGAGGAAGAGGGAGGAGAAAGAAGGCAGAAAGACCTCAGAGCACTTGGCTGGTTTTCCATAATGAGCTTCCTGTCTAACTCTACAGTAAACAATAAAGGCCTGCTCCAGAGCAGTCCCTGATGGGTTTGACATTCCTAATCCGCATCTGTTGCTCAGCACAGCTGCATGAAGAAGAGAGGGAACAAGACATATCCCCACCTTTCATGAGCTCCTTAACGGCAAGGTCCTAGGCTTGACTTATTGCTGTATCCCCAGCTCCCCAGGACTGGGTATTTGTAGAATCAACTTGAATACAATTACGTTTCTGAGCATGTTAGATTAAATGATCCTTTAAATGACTTATTTATGAAGCATATTTTTCCCCTGATCAAACTATGTCAATTCCAGTGACTGTGTTAATCCTTGTTGAGCCATGAAACTCCTTCACCAGATACACATGTATTTGCTATAATCTAGTCCTGTTTCTCAGCTGCTTATCCTCATATTTAGCTAATCATTCACTTGCAGACTTCCTTGCCAGTCCAGACACTTTGATTAGTTTCAACCTTACCGAGGATATTCCAGTAATCAGTCTCTAAGATTATCTTTGATCCTCTTTTCCTAAATGGTACCAGAAAATGAACCTAAGAACGTTCTCCCAGTCAACTGGAGGCTGGGTCTACTCCCTCTAGCCAGCCTGCTACCTCCAACTGGCTTTTTAAAGACCACACCAAGAGCAGGAATTCTAACATTCTCACCATATGCCTTCTTTCCAGTCTCACCCATCCCCCACTAAAGCAATGGAAGATTTTATGTCCTCCACACTTGGAATCCACTTGGGGTTGAGTTTCTTTATTTGCAGCGGTTTGGCTTTTGAAGAGCGAGTGCCATCAGTCATGGAGACAACAGCCTCCCAGCGGCATGGTCTGAGCAGGAGCAGTGCAAGCCCAGGCACTGGAGACATAGAGACATGTCCTCTGGCGAAGGGTCTCCAGCAGCGCCTGGGCACTGCCCATCACTCTGCCGTGAGACAGGTGGAGTTGCAGAAGGCTGAGTTCTCTGATAGCATACCAAGAGGATCTGAGTCAGCGATGACTGACGGAGCTGCACATGTCAACAAATTCTCTCTGCAAGCAGAGAAGCCCCAGCCACCATCACCAATGCCACTGTAATGAAGCAATTCTGTTCAACAATGCCGTGGCCAAGACTCAGATAAAGCTCCCCTGATTTAAGACTTCTGTCTTAGAGCAGTTCTAAGTTCAGAGCAAAATTTAGAGGAAGGTACTTGGGTACAGAAATTTCCCACATACCCCTGCTCCCACAGATGCATAATCTTCCCCATTTTCAACATCTTCCACCAGAGCGGTAGAGTTTGTTTTAACTGACAAGCCTACATGGACATTATAAGCACCCAAAGTCCACAGCTGATCTTAGGGTTCACTCTTGGTGTTGTACAGTCTATGGGTTTGAACAAATATAAAATGACATATATCCAGAGGCAATGGCACCCCACTCCAGTACTCTTGCCTGGAAAATCCGATGGACGGAGGAGCCTGGCAGGCTGCAGTCTATGGGGTCGAGAAGAGTCAGACATGACTGAGCGACTTCACTTTCACTTTTCACTTGTATGCTTTGGAGAAGGAAATGGTAACCCACTCCAGTGTTCTTGCTTGAAGAATCCCAGGGATGGGGTGGCACAGAGTCGGACATGACTGAAGTGACTTAGCAGTAGTAGCATAGTATTATACAAATTATTTTCACGGCCCTAAAAACATCCTTTGGATTCTGCCTATGCCCTACTCCCCAGCTCCGGGCAACCACTAATCTTCCCACTGTCTGCACAGCTTCTGCCTTTTTCAGAATGTCTACTTGGAATCCTACAAGGAACAGCCTTTTCAGATTAGCTTATTTAGTTAGTAATATGCATTTAAGTCTTTTTTATGTTTTTTTATGGCTTGATAGCTCTTTTCTTTTTAGCACTAATATCCCATTGCCTGGTTATACCATAATTTATTTATCCATTCACCTATGATGAACATATTGGTTGTTTTCAAGCTTTGGCAATGGTGAATAAACCTGCTGTTAGCATCCATATGCAGGTTTTTGTATAAATTTTTAACTTCTTTGAGTAAAAACCAAGGAGCACAACTGCTTAATCTTATACTGGGAGTGTTTAGTTTTGCAGGAAATTGCCAAACTGTCCCCCAAAGGGGCTAGGCCATTTTGCAGTCCCACCAGTGATAAGTCAGAGTAGCTCCTGCTGCGTACCCTCACCAGCATTTAGTGTTGTCAGTAATCTGGATTTAGGCCACTTTAATTGTTGTGTGTCTGGTATTGCATTGTTTTAATAGGCATTTCCCTGATGACATATGATATACAGCATCTTTTAAAATGCTTATTTGTCAACTGTATATCTTCCTCGGTTAAATGTCTGTTATAAAAGTGACATTCTAATTAAGCTTAAAATAATTAATGCAATATTTAATATGCAATGCAGTAAGTGAAATCCTTCCTTTGCCGCCTATCCATAAAGTCATCTCCCCAAGCTAAAACAATTCTGGAAAGGGAGGGCAAGTTTAGAGAGTGAACACATTCTGATTTCAAGACTTATTAAAAGGGTATAGTAGTCATGACAGTGTGGTATTGGCATAAAAACAGACAGAGGGAGAAAAAGAGTCTATTCAACAAGCAGTGGTAGAATAACTGATATTCATAAGCCAAAAACACCCCACTCTGGTGTATATATTGCATAATAAATAGGCAAAATACAGTACATACTATATGATTCCATTTATATAAATCTAGTAATTTCAACAGTAAGTGAAATGTGAACTTCCAGATGTTCAAGTTGGATTTAGAAAAGGCAGAGGAACCAGAGATCAAGTTGTCAACATCCATTGGATCATTGAAAAAACAAGAGAATTCCAGAAAAACATCTACTTCTGCTTTATTGACTGTGCCAAAGCCTTTGACTGGGTGGATCACAACAAATTGTGGAAAATTCTGAAAGAGATGGGAATACCAGACCACCTGACCTGCCTCCTGAGAAATCTATATGCAGGTCAGGAAGCAACAATTAGAACTGGACATGGACCAACAGACTGGTTCCAAATCGGGAGAGGGGTACGTCAAGGCTGTATATTATCACCCTGCTTATTTAACTTATATGCAGAGTACATCATGCAAAATGCCAAGCTATATGAAGCACAAGCTGGAATCAAGATTGCCAGGAGAAATAACAATAATCTCAGATATGCAGATGACACCACCCTTATGGCAGAAAGTGAAGAGGAACTAAAAAGCCTCTTGATGAAAGTGAAAGAGGAGAGTGAAAAAATTGGCTTAAAACTCAACATTCAGAAAACTAAGATCATGGCATCTGGTCCCATCACTTCATGGCAAATAGATGGGGAAACAGGGGAAACAGTGAGAGACTTTATTTTTGGAGGCTCCCAAATCACTGCAAATAGGGACTGTAGCCATGAAATTAAAAGACGCTTGCTCCTTGGAAGAAAAGCTATGACCAACCTAGATAGCATATTGAAAAGCAGAGACATCACTTTGCCAACAAAGGTCCATCTAGTCAAAGCTATGGTTTTTCCAGTAGTCACGTATAGATGTTAGAGTTAGACTATAAAGAAAGCTGAGCACCGAAGAATTGATGATTTTGAACTGTGGTGTTGGAGAAGACTCTTGAGAGTCCCTTGGGCTGCAAGGAGATCCAACCAGTCCATCCTAAAGGAGATCAGTCCTGGGTGTTCATTGGAAGGACTGATGCTGAAGCTGAAACTCCAGTACTTTGGCCACCTCATGCGAAGTGTTGACTCATTGGAAAAGACCCTGATGCTGGGAGGGATTGAGGGCCAGAGGAGAAGGGGACGACAGAGGATGAGATGGTTGGATGGCATCACTGACCCAATGGACATGGGTTTGGGTGGACTCCGGCAGTTGGTGATGGACAGGGAGGCCTGGCGTGCTGCGGTTCATGGGGTCGCAAAGAGTCAGACACGACTGAGCAACTGAACTGAACTGAACTGATAACTGAATTACTTTGCTGTACATATGAAACACAAATTGTAAATTAACTATGCTTTAATTAAAAAATGGTTTTAAAAAGTCAGACAAAAAAATCATTATTGTATTTGAGAAAACTACCTGTTTCCTTACCTTAAAAAAAAGAAGTAGATAAGGAAGATAGGGAGATGTCCACAGTATATTGCTAAGTGTGAAAGCAAGTTTTCAGAGCTATACTACTGGTAATAATAGCAAGCTCATAAAGCATTTATTTGTGGCACATATTCTTCTAAATACTTGATGTGTAATAATTCATTTATTCTTATTAATATTCATAAGAGGTAGCATTATTTCTTCATGCTTTTGCAAATGAAGGAGCTGAGGCCGGTGCAAATAATATAGCCAATAATTTGTGAATGAAGACTGCTTCATCCAGCGGTCAGGTCCTGGTCTGTGCTCTTAACTGCCACACTTCACTGCAAGATCCTACTGTGTAAAATAACTGGGCATGTAAATGCAGAGGTATGTCGTTTAGGGACGGGGAGTGAAATATGGAAAAATTATGCCGGAAGGGAATTTTATCCTTTAATGTAAATATTATTGTCTTGTTTGAACTTTTAGAGCAACCAGTCCTATGTCCGTTGGGAAGCAGATGCTGAGAAGTTAGAAACACAGATGGTGTACCCGGAGGTAACACCCGCGAAAGATCAAAGGGAAAGAAGATTGGGCAGGGAAAGCCTCAAACTATCAAACAGGTCAGCCTAAATCTAAGCCAGCCCAGTGGAGAGCTCTGAAGCAGACTTTCCTTTAGAGGTGCCTCATCTCCTGTTGAGCAGAAATAGCCAGGCCCCAGTAGTCCCAGCATGTTCCATCACGGACTGTGGGCCTCCTGGAAAAGCGGGCCCTCGGCTCCAGCAAGAGGGCCCCAGGTGGCGCAGTGGTAAAGAATCCACCTACCAGTGCAGGAGACTCAGGAGACCCAGGTTCGACCCCTGGGTCAGGAAGATCCCCTGTGGGAGGAAATGGTAACCCACTCCAGTATTCTTGCCTGGGAAATCCCATGGACAGAGGAGCCTGGAGGGCTGCAGTCCATGGAGTTGCAAAGAGTCGGATGTGACTGAGTGTCTGAGCATCCACTCACAAAGCTAGAACTTAAGCACAAGAGGGTCCCGAAGGCCCTGCACAGACAAGCTGTCAGCTACCTGCCCTGTGCATCAGAAAGCGTTCTCTCTGTAAACAGACCTGAGCAGCTCCCCTCCTTGGCTCCCACTCCACCAAATGGGAAGAATACATTTTCTGACAAAGTCCTTAGGTACACAGCGTGTCCCAGGACTGCTTGGGAGACAACTGATGAAATGATGATAAAGCATCACAGACCTCAGTGAACTAGAATTGAGCTAGGATACCCTGTAGGCAAACCACCCCAACTAATAATAAGAGGGTTTGGAGAAAACTCACTCCTTTAGTATGTTTTCTCCCACTTTGTGGAGAAGAAAAAACAAATGTCCAAGTATTACTGAGTGAGTGAGCGATAGTCACTCAGTCATGTCCGACTCTTTGTGACCCCATGGCCTGCAGCCTGCCAGGCTCCTCTGTCCATGGGATTCTCCAGGCAAGAATACTGGAGCGGGTTGCCATTTTCTTCTCCAAAGTATTACTGAGTCTTTTCCAAAAGAAACTGCTTCTTTATACCTGTCCAGAGTGTGGAAGACAATGCAACCAGTTCCTCTAAATAAATTCTCCTCGAGAAGGTTACACTTTATTTGATAACACTATGTCAGATAGAACTCCTCTACTAGGATTCATGTATTATTATAGCTACTGTTGTTGCTGTCATTACAGCATTTAGCAGTTTCCATGCAAGGGAGAACAAGTCAGGGTGGAATCTAAAGTCATCAGTGCAAAGGATTCCGCTTTTATTTTCAAATTCAGTGGAGTCAGTAGCAAGTAAACATGCTCAAAAGGGAAATAGACCTGCTGTCTCTAATACTTCCCCAATCAAGGAAAAGGGAATAAATCTCCAGAATCTTGAGTGAAAAGAACAGGGTGAAATATCTTGGCAGGTCTCTCCTATTTGAAAACTGGCTGCATTACTGAGCCATATAAATAATTAAGCAAGCACTTGCCACCTGCAGGAAACAGAAAGTGAAGAATAATATCAAGTATCTCTCAACTCTAACTGCAAAATAATCATTTTCCTTGGAAATCTTTGGAAAGTGGTTCCAAATGGCTTAACTGGCTCAAAATTAATTCCCTTTTTTACAAGTTGAGACATAACACTTTCCAAAATTTTATGTACCCACCTTTGATGGTTATACATTCTTTCCTAGGTTCTCTATTTTCTTTTTCAATCAACTTCCCTCTCCTCAACACACACTATATTTTAACTTGCAGTATGATTGTGGAACCAGACCGTGAATCGGAAGACCCAGGTTTGATACGCTGCTATTGAATAGGCTGCCTTCTGTCCATGCACGCTGTCGCTTTAGTCCTGTCCGACTCTTCGTGACCCTGTGGACCTAGCCTGCCAGGCTCCTCTGTCCTTGGGATTCTCCAGGCAGTAGCCCTGGAAGCGGGTTGCCATGCCCTCCTCCAGGGGGTTCCTGACCAGGGATCAAAGCCGCATCTCCATGTCCCCTGCGTGGGCAGGAGGTTTCTTTGCCAGTAGCGCACCTGGGTCACCCATTCTGCCTTAGGTTAGTTAGTTTTTTTATAAATAATTTGATTTATTTACAGCTGCGCTGGCCTCCGTCGCTGTGCCAGCTTTTCCCCAGCTGTGGAGGGCCAGGGCTGCTCTTCCTTGCAGTGTGTGAGCGTCTCGCTGTGGTGCCTTTTCTGAGGAGTCGGGCTCTGGAGCACAGACCTAATGGCCGTGCTGCAGATGATGCCACTGGGAAAGAATCCACTTAATGCAGGAGATGTGGGTTCAGCCCCTGAGTTGGGAAGTTCCCCCAGAGTAGGAAATGGCACCCTATTCTAGGATTCTTGCCTGGAAAGTCCCACGGGCAGAAGAGCCTGGCGGGCGACAGTCTGTGGGGCCCCAAGGAGTCAGACAGGACTGAGCACAGAGCACGTGGGTGGGCTTAGCAGCTCCACGGCCCGTGGGGTCTTCCCAGATCAGGGGTCACACCACGGCTCCTGCACGGGCAGGAGGAGTCTTCACCACCGAGCCACCAGGGAAGCCCTGGATTAGTTAACTTCTCATTTAAATTGTGTTTGATTCAACGTGCTCAAAAGCTCAAGTAATAACGGACTAAAATATAAGTATTTAAACAAGCATATCTTTTCTGTATTCTGCCTCCAAAGTACCAGCCACAGTCTCTCTGTTCAAATAGTTTCATCTAAGAAAAAGAAAAAAACGTATAAAATGCACTAAGGAAAAAGAAAAAATCCAGTTAGGAATTATGAGCTCCTTCCCTGTGTAATTGCAATGGAAATAGCAGGATAGCAGTTCGAAATATCTGCTTAAGATGAATCTGATTGTGCACACAACAGCAACAACAACAACAAAAAAGCAAAAATTCAAGACAGTGACTCAGGTAACATTAAAACAAAGGCTTCCCTGGTGGCGCAGACCGTGAAGAATCCGCCTGCAATGTGGGAGACCTGGTGGGTTGGATCCCTGGGTTGGGAAGATCCCCTGGAGGAGTGCCTGACAACCCACTCCAGCATTCTGGCCTGGGGAATCCCCACGGACAGAGGAGCCTGGCGGGCTACAGTCCATGGGGTCACAGAGAGTCAGACAGGACTGAGTGACTAAGCATACACGCTCACAACCCCTTCATTGATGACAGGCTTCCCATGTGGCACATGGTAAAGAATCCACCCGCCAATGCCGGAGGTGCAGGAGAGGCAAGCTCAATCCCTGGAGCGGGAAAGATCCCCTGGAGTGGGAAATAGCAACCCACTCCAGTATTCCTGCCTGGGAAATCCCACGGCCAGAGAGGCCTAGGGGTCACAAAGAGCTGGACACAGCTGAGCAATTGGGCACACATACATGCTTCATTGAGCTTTTTGTTATGTCCTAGATTCTGTACTAAGACTTTACTGACATTATTCCATTTAAATCTCATGACAAGGTGAAGAAGTAGATGTTTAAATCCTCATTCTAGAGATGAGAAAACTTAAAACTTGGAGGATTAAATACCTTACACAGTAAAAGTCCCAGAATTCAAAAGCAGCTTTGTTTTACTCCTAAATCCGTACTGTACTGACTCAACATAAAGCAGAGGAACCGTGCTATTGGCCCTCAAACATTAATGTGCATCCGAGTCACCTGAAAAACGTTAAAACAGATTGCTGAGCCCATCTAAACCAGGGGATTCCAGGCTTTTAGATTTAAGGTAGTAAAAACAAAAAATTTAATAAAGTTTGAGAGATCACCAAATTTTATTATACTGAGTTGTTACATAAATACACACACCAAAACATATTCTAGTATCTGTATAATTCAGGTTTTTTTTAATTAAGACATAATTTACATATTAGAAACTTAACACTGCAAGTTTTGACAAATATATATATTCATGTAACCAGCACTACGATCAAAATATAGAATAGTCTCTTTATTCTAAAGAATGCCCCAGTGCTTCACTGTAACAACCCCTCCACACCACCCAGCTATCACAAGTTTGTTTTCTATTTCTACAGTTTTGCCTTTTACAGAATGTAATGTAAGTGGAATCATACAGTCCATAGCCATTTAAGTTTGGCTTCTCTTGCTTAGTAAAATGAATTTGAGATTCATCTAGTTTATTTTGTGTAATTTGTATACAGGTATGCAATCTAGACCGAGGGGGCAATGGCACCCCACTCCAGTCCTCTTGCCTGGAAAATCCCATGGACGTAGGAGCCTGGTGGGCTGCAGTCCATGGGGTCGCTAAGAGTCGGACACGACTGAGCGACTTCACTGTCACTTTTCCTTTCATGCATTGGAGAAGGTAATGGCAACCTACTCCAGTGTTCTTGCCTGGAGAATCCCAGGGACGGCGGAGCCTGGTGGGCTGCCGTCTTTGGGGTCGCACAGAGTCGGACACGACTGAAGCGACTTAGCAGCAGCAGCAGTATCTGTTTTCACTAATCAAAAGAAATTCAAAACAGAATTTTGCTTTTATGAAAAAAAGGTGAAAAGTAAATAGTGTCCAGCGTTTGTTTTGTAGCAAGATCTTCTAGAGGCAGCGTGTACCCAGAGCTGGGAGTGGCCCCACCAAGCTCCTTCCCCTGACCTAGACACAGGATCTCTGCATCGAGCTGCTGGAGCTTTGAACCGTGACTATGAGTCTCTAGACTTTATCTCAGTTCATTTTGTGCATCTGTTAGTAATATGTGTCTTGAGGTAGTTGCTACCACTCTTCACGCCATATTGACTGGTTTACAGAAGGTCCCGTAGGCACTCTTAAATAGCAGGGAGACCCGGATTCCATGGCATGCATATATCACAGTCGTTTCACTAGCCCCCACCGAAGAGTATTTGGGTTGTGTCTTGCTGCTACTGCTGCTAAATCACCTCAGTTGTGTCTAACTCTTTGCAACCCTGTGGACGGTACCCCGTCAGGCTCCTCTATCCATGGGCTTCTCCAGGCGAGAATACTGGAGTGGGCTGCTGTGCCCTCTTCCAAAGGATCTTCCCGACTCAGGGACGGAATTTGAGTCCCTCAAGTCTCCTGCATTGACAGCTGGGTTCTTTACCACTAGCACCACCTGGGAAGTTCTTGGGTTGTTTCCATGTTGGAGGAATTATTTTAAAAGCTGTTATAAATATTCACATACATGTTTTTGAGCATGCAGTTAGGAGTGAGATTGCTTAATGATACAGTAACGGTATGTAGAACTAACTACACAAGAAACTCCCCAACTGTTATTCAAGATGGCGGCATCAATCCTCATTCCCACCAGCAACAATCGTTCCACACTCACCAAGACTTAGGACTGCCTGCTGCTGTGTTTCTTTTTAACCTTAGCCTTTCTCCCAAGTGCATAATGAAACCTGATTGCAGGGATAAGCTGGACTTCACTGATGAATAATGATGCTGAGCATCTTGTATCTTAAAAACATGTTCTTTTTCAAAATTGTTTCTCCATTCTCATTTCTTTGTTTTTCTAAAATCAGCTTGTTAACTTCTATAAAAAGTCCTGCGAGTATTCTCAATTTCATTACACTGATTCTAAGATTGCTGGGGAAAATATCAATAACCTCAGATATGCAGATGACACCATCCTTATGGCACAAAGTGAAGAAGAACTAAAGAGCCTCTTGATGAAAGTGAAAGAGGGGAGTGAAAAAGCTGGCTTACAGCTCAACATTCAGAAAACTAAGATCATGGCATCTGGTCACATCACTTCATGGGAAATAGATGGGGAAACAGTGGAAACAGTGGCTGACTTTATTTTGGGGGGCTCCAAAATCACTGTAAATGGTGATTTCAGCCATGAAATTAAAAGACAATTACTCCTTGGAAGGAAAGTTATAAGCAACCTAGACAGCATATTAAAAAGCAGAGACATTACTTTGCCAACAAAGGTCCATCTAGTCAAGGCTATGGTTTTTCCAGTAGTCATGTATGGATGTGAGAACTGGACTGTGAAGAAAGCTGAGCACCGAAGAATTGATGCTTTTGACCTGTGGTGTTGGAGAAAACTCTTGAGAGTCCCTTGGACTGCAAGGAGATCCAAAAAGTCCATGCTAAAGGAGATCACTCCTGAGTGTTACTGGAAGGACTGATGTTGAAGCTGAAACTCCAATACTTTGGCCACTTGATCCGAAGAGCTGACTCATCGGAAAAGACCCTGATGCTGGGAAAGATTGAAAGAAGAAGGAGAAGGGGACAACAGAGGATAAAATGGTTGGATGGCATCACCGACTCAATGGACATGGGTTTGAGTGGACTCCAGGAGTTGGTGATAGACAGGGAGGCCTGGTGTGCTGCGGTTCATGGGGTCACAAGAGTCGGACATGACTGAGAGACTGAACTGATAGATCAATTAAGGTAGAAACAAAATCAGTTCTCCCAGTTCATGAGTATGGCATAGCAGCACTCCTTGATTCCTTTTATCGGTATCTTTTTGTTCTCAGCATGCATATCTTGAATACATTTTGTAAAATCCATACCTAAAGGTTCGCTTTTTGGTGCTACTGTAATGATACTTCTAAAATTTCAATTTCTAACTTTTCACTGATAGAATATAAAAAATTTAATTTTCAAAGATGTTTTAGTGCTGAAAGTGAGAAAGTAGTTTCAATAAGTATTTTTGCTTTAGTGACTAAGAAGGTAAAATGAGGGAAACACAATAAGAAAGGAGCGTCAGGTTCTAGAGAATGGGGTAAACCTAACGAGTTAAAGGGCAAGATGCCTAATACACTTCTGATGTTAGTCAGCTATCGCCCGGAGCTCTCTTATGGCTCTGAGACCTCCAGATACCTGCCTCCTTTTGATAGTCAGGTCTCAAATTACATGCTCTGTGTGCCGAGTGGCTCCGTCATGTCCAGCTCTTTGCAACACCACGGACTGTAAGCCCGCCAGGCTCCTCTGCCCATGGGGATTCTCCAGGCCAGAATACTAGAGCGGATTGCCATTCCCTTCTCCAGGGCATCTTCCCGACCCAGGAATTGAAACCAGGTCTCCCCCATTGCAGGAGGATTCTTTACCTTCTGAGCCACCAGGGAAGCCCCAAGTTACAGGCAACTCAGCCCAATCCCAACCTAATCTCAGCCCCACCCCATATATCATTTTCTTTCAATTCACTGTTTTTGTTTTTTCCATGACCCTTTTGATGCTTGATCTTTGCTTTTTATTGACTTTGATTATTTTGGGGCTTCCCTCACTAGTTTTGTTTACTACTATATCAAAGTAATTAGAACAATGTCTGCTGCATAGAAGGCATTGAGATATGCTTGTTAAATGAAAAAAGGTATAGATACAAAAATGAGCCGCAAACCTGTGTTCAAATCAATGTCACCTAAGCACTCATAGAAAAAAATTGTCATGAGCTATTAAATTTTTCAGAATCATAAAAATGATCGCAAAATAAACATTTTTAAAAATAACAAAACACACTTAAAATAGCAAAAAAATCATTAAGTTCTAGGAATTTTTTTAAATGTGTAAGACCTTCATGGAAGAAATAGAATAATATTTATTACAGGACATAAAAAAAATCACGAATAAAGACCATATTATGATTGAGAAATGCAAAGTCAGAAAGTCTATTCATTTTCCCTAAATAAAATGATGTATGTATGTGCTTCCCAAGTTATCAGAGTGAGGGGAGTAAGGCAAGGCAGGGCCTGGACAAGGGTGCAAAAGCTAAAAGGACAAAAAACACAATAATCAAGATCAATAAACACGTAATTGCAATGTTTCTTAAAAATCAAAATTAATCAAAAATTAGTGATAGAGTGCCTGAAGAACTATGGATGGAGGCTCATGACACTGTACAGGAGACAGGGATCAAGACCATCCCCAAGAAAAAGAAATGAAAAAAGGCAAAATGGCTGTCTGAGGAGGCCTTACAAATAGCTGAGAAAAGAAGAGAAGCGAAAGGCAAAGGAGAAAAGGAAAGATATTCCCATTTGAATGCAGAGTTCCAAGGAATAGCAAAGAGAGATAAGATAGCCTTCCTCAGCGATCAATGCAAAGAAACAGAGGAAAACAATAGAATGGGAAAGACTAGAGATCTCTTCAAGAAAATTAGAGATACCAAGGGAACATTTCATGCAAAGATGGGCTCAATAAAGGACAGACATATTATGGACCTAACAGAAGCAGAAGATTTTAAGAAGAGGTGACAAGAATACACAAAAGAACTATACAAAAAAGATCCTCATGACCCAGATAATCATGATGGTGTGATCACTCACCTAGAGCCAGACATCCTGGAATGTGAAATCAAGGGGGCCTTAGGAAGCATCACTACAAAAAAAAAAAAGCTAGTGGAGGTGATGGAATTCCAGTTAAACTCTTGCAAATCCTAAAAGATGATGATGTGAAAGTGCTACACTCAATACGCCAGCAAATTTGGAAAACTCAGCAGTGGCCACAGGACTGGAAAAAGTTTTCATTCCAATCCCAAGGAAAGGCAATGCCAAAGAATGCTCAAACTACTGCACAATTGCACTCATCTCACACCCTAGTAAAGCAACGCTCAAAATTCTCCAAGCCAGGCTTCAACAATACATGAACCGTGAACTTCCAGATGTTCAAGCTGGTTTTAGAAAAGGCAGAGAACCAGAGATCAAACTGCCAAGATCCATTGGATCATAGAGAAAACAAGAGAGCTCCAGAAAAACATCTATTTCTGCTTTATTGACTATGCCAAAGCCTTTGACCGTGTGGATCACAACAAATTGTGGAAAATTCTGAAAGTGATGGGAATACCAGACCACCTGACCTGCTTCCTGAGAAACCTGTATGCAGGTCAGGAAGCAACAGTTAGAACTGGACATGGAACCACAGACTGGTTCCAAATAGGAAAAGGAGTACGTCAAGGCTGTATATTGTCACCCTGCTTATTTAACTTATATGCAGAGTACATCATGCAAAATGCCAGCCTGGATGAAGCATAAGCTGGAATCAAGATTTCTGGGAGAAATATCAATAACCTCTGATATGCAAATGACACCACTCTTATGCAGAAAGTGAAGAAGAACTGAAGAGTCTCTCGATGAAAGTGAAAAAGGAGAGTGATAAAGCTGGCTTAAAACTCAACGTTCAGAAAATTAAGATCCGGTCCCATCCCTTCATGGCAAATAGATGGGGAAGCAATGGAAACACTGTGAGACTTTATTTTCTTGGGCTGAAAAGTCACTGCAGATGGTGATTGCAGCCATGAAATTAAAAGACGCTTGCTCCTTTGAAGAAAAGCTATGACCTACACAGCATATTAAAAAGCAAAGACATTACTTCGCCAACAAAGGTCCATCTGGTCAAAGCTATGATTTTCCAGCAGTCATGTATGGATGTGAGACTTGGACTATAAAGAAAGCTGAGCGCAGAAGAATTGATACTTTTGAACTGTGGTGTTGGAGAAGACTCTTGAGAGTCCCTTGGACTGCAAGGAGATCCAACCAGTCCATCCTAAAGGAAATCAGTTCTGAATATTCATTGGAAGGACTGATGCTGAAGCTGAAACTCCAACACTTTGGCCACCTGATGCGAAGAGCTGACTCACTGGAAAAGACCCTGATGCTGGGAAAGACTGCAGGCTGGCAGAGAAGGGGACAACAGAGGATGAGATGGCTGGATGGCATCACTGACTCGATGAATTTGAGGAAGCTCTGAGAGTTGGTGGTGGATGGGGAAGCCTGGCGTGCTGCAGTCATGGGGTCACAAAGATTTGGACACCACCTAGAGACTGAACGGAACTGAGTAATTAGCAAAGTGTAAAAACTCCTAACACATACATGTGGAATCTAGAAAAAAGGTACAAATGACCTTATTTACAAACCAGTAACAGAGCACAGACATAGAGAGCAAATGAATGGATACCAAGGGGGAAGGGAGAGGGCGGGATGAGCTGCGAGGTTGGAACTGACACATATACATTACTGTTTATAAAACTGACGACTGACGAGAACCTCCCGTATAGCACAGGAAACTTTACTGGGTGGCTTCTGGTATCCTAACTGGGAAGGAAATCCAAAAAAGAAGGGATCCATGTGTCCATATGGCCGATCCACTTTGTTGACTGACAGCAGTGTAAAGTAAGCTTCCTCAAAATAAAAAGAAAGAAAGAAAGAAAGGCGGGGTGGAGGGGAAGACATGGGATCTTTCTAAGACTCCAGGCACAAAACTGTATGTCCAGGGAGCAGAGCCACCAGCAGACTTACAGCCCACGCCCCTCATCAGTCCCCAGGGCCACACCCTTGCTCCGTGCTGGTTTGGGATGGCCCCTTGGATTTGACTCACATTGATTTCTTGACTCCTACCCTGGATTCATGCCTGCTGCCATGACACTGTGGACAATGGGTGCATTCATCCTGACTTTCAGATTTCCCCTGCCCCCTGCCCCCTGCCACCTGGGCAATTAACTTTACCCGCATCCTCGATCCCAACCTCCTCCAGCTTGCCACCATCCCCCAGCTGGCTTTCCAGTTATAATCTGCACCCAGTCTGACTCCTAGATCCTTGTAAATTGTCACATGCATGGCTGTGTGGCCCAAGGAGGACGAACTATATGTACTTTTCAATCCACAAGGTGAAATACAAAATCAATTAACAGAAAAAGACTCCTTTTTATATGATGGGAATTAAGCTATTACTGAAAAAATTGAATAAAGCTGAATTAAAATTTTGAGGAAGAAAAAGGAATCTCACCTGCTATTAAATTGAATACAAATTTGAAAAGGGAGGCTGAAATACAGAATTTCTACTGATTACTTTACCAGCACCTAATGCTAACACATTTATGAAAGGCAATCATGTACAGCAAGTATATCATGCACCACAAAACTGAATAAAGAAAAGCATCTATATTCAAAGGAGGATTTTTTTTCCCCTCTCATTTGGCCATGCCAAATGCTTTTCTAAAGCTTCCTGTAAACTCGAGAAAAACAAGCTAACTCTGCCTTTTCTGCCATCAGAGGAAACCCCTGGTTTTCTGAAATGCAGCAGCATCTCCATCTTAATAAAACAAAGCTCTTATATGTGAAATTTAAGTTAGGTCAGTGAAAACTGACATGGTTAGCACACTCATTACTACCCGTGTCTGGAAACAACACAGTAAAAAAGAACATTTGCTGAGGCCAACTGACCCTCTCAGCAGTCATTTTACACATTTCCTATCTTCCCCAAAGAATTAATAATCTCATTTCTCAGTTATTAGACATTTATTTCTGGCAGATTACTTTCTAATTAAATTAACCTTATCAAACCAGTAGTAGTTTTAAGAAATGCAAGCAATATAATGAGTCGAGTTACAAAGATAGTGTCCAGAGAAATTTATTTTCCAGTGTTAATTTTTGGCTTGACATAAATTGCTAGAACAAGCCCTATAATAGAGCCACACCTCAGCATGCTGGGTGCTTTATGATGCCTTATTTGTGATGTCCTGAATACATTCTAGAGCTTATCATATTTTCCCTATTTCTGTCCCACGAAAGATGGAATTTTAAATATTTTCCACTTTGGACTGTTTCATTTGCTTCATATTATCAACAGAAAATGCGTTCTATAGGTCATGGTTTCCTTTATTTCTTATAATCTATTCAAGGCAGATAGCCCACACATCTTCAATTAATAATGCCAGAATCACAGGACAAGAGGGAACATTGTTTATAAAGCAACCAGGCTGGGAATACTAACAAGCTCGGCACATCAATCACGGCAACATTCTGTAATTCCACAGTTCACCTTGAAGTTTGCATTGCATTTTACCGCTCCTTTTAAATGTGTCTTTGCCAAAGCGAGCAGCACAACTTTTTACTTCATCCTACTATAGTGAAGTGAAAGTCGCTCAGTCGTGTGACTTTTGGCGACCCATGGACTGACTATATAGTCCACGGAATTGTCTAGGCCAGAACACTGGAGTGGGTAGCCTTTCCCTTCTCCAGCGGCTCTTCCCAACCCAGGGATCAAACCCAGGTCTCCCGCATTGCAGGTGGATTCTTTACCAGCTGAGCCACAAGGGAAGTCCAAGAATATCAGAGTGGGTAGCCTTTCCCTTCTCCAGAGGATCTTCCCAACTCAGGAATCAAATCAGGTTCTCCTGCATTCCAGGTGGATTCTTAACCAACTGAGCTATCAGGGAAGCCCAAAGTGAAAGTGAAAGTCGCTCAGTTGTGTCCAATTCTTTGCGACCCCATGGACAGTCCATGGAATTCTCCAGGCCAGAACACTGGACTGGGTAGCCTATCCCTTCTCCAGGGGATCTTCCCAACCCAGCAATCAAACTGGGTCTCCCGCATTGCAGGTGGATTCTCTACCAACTGAGCTATCAGGGAAGCCATCTAACCATGGCTTTATCGATATGCTAAATTTTCCAGTGACATACATATTTTGGCTCAAAACATTTTTCTTTCCTAATTTAGTTGTTTTTATTAATGAACCCTAAAATTGCATGCAGGTACACTTTCTTTAAAAGGTGGAAAAACTAGTCCCCCAGATAGCATAGGACAATATTTTTTTCTTTTTTATTGGACTCACATTGACTAAATAACCATGGAAGTTCCAAATTGTGATGGTGATGAACAAGGCAATTGTCCATAAGATTTTTAGATATTACTCAAACTTGGCAATATGACACAGATTTACTATCACAAATATATTATTTTCGATGCAATTTAACTTCCGTCTTATAAAGACCATGCCTTAGCAGATTAAATTAGCAACTTGGTACAGAGTCTCATTGTCTTTAGAACTTAAAGTTATATTTTTTTTTCATTTATATTAAGCAGATCAAATTTTTACAGTTATGGAGATAGTGATATAAGATTACTACATCCATAGTGAAATATGTGTTATGCTCAGCCCTAGGTAATGGAGCACACCACTTATAAACTAGACAAAAATCCTTCTTCAGAGTCATTATAGTTTAGCTTGAATGTGGACAGAAAATAAGTAAGTAACATTTAACATATAGTGTTGTCATGTTACAGGCTTCTCCGATAGCTCAGTTGGTGAAGAATCTGCCTGCAGTGCTATGTTATATGCATAGGGTTAAGTACACTTCCCAGGCGGCAAAGTGGGTAAGGAATCCGCCTACAAGGCCAGATACATGGGTTCAGTCCCTGGGTCCTCTGGAGAAGTTCCTCTGGAGAAGGGAATGGCTACCCACTCAGTATCCTTGCCTGGGAAACCCCATGGACAGAGGAGCCTGGCAGGCTATAGTCTCTGGGGTTGCAGGGTCGGACCTGTCTAAAGCAACTGAGCACGCACACATAGGTGAAGTGCTATGAAAATGTAAAGCAGGAAAGAGGTGAGGGTCTGCAAGAAGCAGACTCTTGTTGCATTTTTAAAAGGGCAGAGTAAGAATTTACGGAGACAACACTTTTACATCAAAAGCCGTTGAATGCATGGAAGAAGCCGTGCATCGCTCTGAACAGGAAACCAGAGAACTACAGGGCGATGGCTGTGAAGAGTATTTGGCGAGTTTGGGTGCTAGCAAGTATGCCGAGAGGGCCAGACGGAATAAATGAGAAGAGGAGCAGTGAGAAGCAAAGTCCAGCGAGATAAAGGAGGAATGGGGGCTCATGTTACAGCACAACTGTTCTCTGTGGCGACCCCTCTGCAGGCCTGCAGCCGTCCCTGGCAGCTAACTCCAGGTGCGCCGGGTTACCTGGGGCTTGGGGGGGTCCCAAAGTGACTTTGACTTTTACTCGGAGTAAAATGAAAAGACGCTGGAAGATTTTGAGCCACACAGCAAAACGTTCAGACTTAAAATTTAGTAAGATTACACTTGCTGCCTAACTTCGTTCCCTAAAAACAGACAAAAAAGGGGCTATAGAGGAATCCTAATAGGAGGCTGTTGAAATAATCCAGCAGGAGATGGTGATGGCTTAGATGGGAGGGTTAGAAGTGGAGATTGTGAGAAAATATTGGAACCTGATTATATTTTTTCAAAATCTATTAGATTGACTAGAAGATGAGAGATAAATAGAAGAGTCAAAGACTGCTCCAGAGTCTTTAGTCTGAGAACTGGAAGAGTAAGACTGTCATTGATGGAAGCTGGCCGGACGGCCAGGAGAATGAGTTTCAAGGAGGAAAGCTCTGAATCCTTTATAGACATACTAAGATGAGAGCGGGAATTAGGGAGAAGTCTAGAGTGAAAACAGACATTTGAGAGAATACAAAGTCTGGGGTGAAAATATACATATGAGAGAATATATTAACAAGAGAGAAGGTATTTAAGCCATCAAACTAGATAAGATTACCAAACATATACTAACTTCACTGGTATAGAATCCGGAGGACCTGATTTTTGGTTTCAGCTATGTGGGTTTGGACATCACTTAATTTTATTGTGGCTCTCACTGCTATATTCAAAATGGATAACCAGCAAGGTCCTAAGGAAAAGAACATGAAGGTCTGTTCAATATTATGTGGCAGCCTGGATGAGAGGGGAGCCTGGGGGAGAATGGATACATGTATATGTATGGCTGAGTTCCTTTGCTGTCTGCCTGCAACTGTCACATTGTTAACTGACTATACTTCAAAATAAAATTAAAAGTTTAAAAAGAATTTCACTGTGGCTCTAATTTCATATAGGTAAAATAAGAAAAACTTTACCTCTTCTGTATCATAAATGTACTGTGAAAAACAAAAGAGACTATCTTTGAGAAAAACAAATTAGAAAACATAAGCAATTATGTGAACAATTCAGGAATATAAATACTTTAAGATAAAAATAAAGATAATTCTATTCACTTTTAAGCTAAGTTCAAATCCAACTTCTATACTTTGCTCTCTCATTCTAGGTCAGAGTGGAAACTCTGCAAATCATACTTCTGGGAAGTCCTGCAAATAGGAGATATTAGAGGAAGACCTCAAAGATGGAGGATAAACAAGGGGCCTACCTCTTCTCATCTGCTCATTTTTGGCTTCTTGTGTGCATCTTGTTTCTCTCAGCATCGCCCAAGGCTTGCTTCCTTAGCCAAGCAACCGTGATTTGTTTCATGGCCTCAACTGAATCCACTTTGCAGTGTTACCACACTTGCACAATATGCCTTATTATGTGCCCTCACTGAACTTAGGAAGAGCCAGCCGTAATTCTCCTCCTCTGTGGGCTGAGTCCCAACCTCACCTTGACATCTCTGAGTTTAGAGACATCAAGGCCGTCCGACAAGCACCTCCAACTGCGAGGCCCAGATTTAAGCTTCACAGAGCCCCTTCTGCAAGCATTCAAGTTTTCGTCAGTCTAGCTCCTTTCCTTTCTTCTTCCAGATCTACAAATGGTAGCTACTTCTTACAATTGCTATTTCCATGACACGATTATGTTTCTCTTTGTTTTTCTCAGTTCTAAATATCTAGCCAACAATTCTTTATGTTGAATTCCCTCTCTTAAAATAACTTGTACGGTTTCTAACTTCTAATGAACCTTTACTGACACAATGCTATGGAGCCACTGGCATAGAGATAATGGATCTAAAATATTTTCAATAAAAGACTTGCACAAAATAATACTTTTGAGAAATTGCAATTTATAATAGATCCTTAAAAATGCATAGTGTTCATGGAAATCTAATAAAATAAAATACTTTTTAGAAATAAATCCACAAGGACAGAATAATCAAGAGATGCTAAACAGAAAAATATGAAAAATTGGAAGCAGATGGAAAAATGACAACTGACCTAGAAAACCTGAGAATGCTAAAACTTAAGCCCGAGGGGAAAAAAGCATAGAAGCAAGTCAATTTGCACATTAGAACCAAAGAAATACTTCAGCAACTAGAGGCACGGGTACTTCTGGGCAACAAGTTCCCTGTGTTTTTTACCTCTCCTCATATATCCCAGACTGGGTACTGAAACCACAGGCAGCCTAGAAACAACAACAGGCACCAATAATTTCCCCAAGAAAACGCCTCCTTAATCCAGCCGAAGACTCAGAAAAGGGGTAAACTACCAAGATGATTTTTTGAATTACACAATTACACAATAACTATTTTACTCCAGCCAGACATTAAAAAAAAAAAAAAAAAAAAGATTGATCCCATCCATAGCTCTGCCATCAAAAGCCAAATGAGAAAACTAGAAATGTAGCCTCCCCAGGCTATAGGAAGCCTCCCCAATTCTTCTACCAGGGAGGTTCCAGTGAAAGCTAAGAAAGGATAAGGGACTCCTGCCACTATGAACAGTCAAGGGTCCTTCCCTGCGGAATCAGTGGAGACCATGTGGAAACCTGGTCTCCCACACCCACCCAGAGGTACCGATGCCTCTGTGGCTGCCTGGTGAGCCGACAACAGACGAGGCCTAGTGGAGAATTGGGTCTTTTCCCAACACTCAGTAGTAACACGTTACCACTGCACAACAGTGTCAGAGAGGCCGTGCGGGGAATGATGAACAACCACGCCACTCCCAGCAAGACCGCCACTAGTGACTGCATTAGTGGAGCGTACTAGTAATAACCAGCTATTAGTGGAGTAATCAGCTACTAGTGACTGCATTAGTGGAGCATAATAGTAATAACCAGCTATTAATGGAGAGCCTCGCTCCCACCCTTCCCCAGAAGCGACAAAGAGCACCCTCTACCACCAGTGTCAATGAAGTCAAGTGAGGGATCTGGACTTTTAACCCCACCTGACACAAACGGACTTCAGCAAAAAATTTTAAAAATTATGTACCTTGACCGTATGGAATGTTTACTGTAAGGAGGCTAGAATAGTTCAATATTTAAAAAATGAATCAATGTAATACACCATATTAATAGGCTAAGAAAAATTACATGGTCATTATTATCTGATGCAGAAAAAGCAGCTGGACACACCCGCTACCCATTTAAACTACAAACTCTCAAACTAGACATAGAGGGGAACTTTCTCGTCTTGATGAAAATCCTCTACAAGAAGCCTCCAGATGATATCATATTTGGGCTTCCCTGGTGGCTCAGTGGTAAACATCTGCATGCCAATGCAGGAGACATGGGTTCGATCCCCCCCAGGTGGGGAAATCCCCTGGAGAAGGAAATGGCAACCCACTCCAATATTCTTGCCTGGAGAATCCCGTGGGCAGAGGAGGCTGCCAGGCCATAGTTCACTGGGTCACAAAAGAGTCAGACGCAGTGCAGCAAGTGAGTAACAAAGGCGGCATCATATTTAAGGAGAAAGACTAAAAGCCTCGCTAAGATCACAAGACAAGGATGTCTGCTCTCATCACTCTACTCACCGTTGTTCTGAAAGTTTTAGCCGGTGCAGTATGGCAAGTAACGGCAGGAAAAGGCATCTGGAGAAGAAAGAGATCGAACCCACATCTGCTGCATCTCCTCCTGACCTTGCAAGCACAGATCAGAAAGCAAGAAGGAAAACTGTCCCTGTTTGCAGATGACGTGACCATCTATAAAGGAAATGCAAATAAATTTATTAAGCCGTTTAGTGAGTTCAGCAAGATCACAGGATAATATAAGGTCAACATACAAAGATCAGTTGTATTTTTATATATTAGCAATGAACATATAGACACCAAAAATCATAGATTGGAAGGCAACATATAGAGATGACCAGAATGATTAAGCTTTATCATAGTCACTATCAAAATTCCAGTAAAACTTTTTTAAATGTCTAGTAGACAAGATTATTCTAAAAGATGTGGAACAGTGATGGAACTTGGATATATAAAATGATTTAAAAAATAGAATGAGAAGAATTCTTCTACCAAATTTCAAAGTTTATTTTCTAGCAATCAAGACTGCGTGGTACTAACAGATGGATAGACATGTACATCAATGGAATGTCATAGAGAACTCAGAAATAGACCAACGCAAGTATGGCTGATTAATTTGCTACAAAGGTACAAAAGAAATTTAATGGAATATGTATGACACCTTTCATAAATGGTACTGGAGTAAATGGGCATCCATAAGTAAAAGAATGAACCTTAATGCAGACCTCAAACCTTATATAAAACCT
The DNA here is from genome assembly GCF_963930625.1 of Muntiacus reevesi. Classification (NCBI taxonomy): domain Eukaryota; kingdom Metazoa; phylum Chordata; class Mammalia; order Artiodactyla; family Cervidae; genus Muntiacus; species Muntiacus reevesi. Next base: position 2,559,750 of record NC_089269.1, read on the forward strand.
GAAAGATCACAGCTTTAAATGTAAAACATAAAACTATAAAAAATAGATAACATAGGAGAAGACCTTGAGGATCTAAGGCTTGGTAAAGAGTCCTCAGAAATAATATTAAAACTCTGATCCACAAAAGAAAAACTTAATAAACTGGACTTCATCAAAGTTCAAAAGGAAAGCTTTCTCTGTGAGAGATTCTGTTAAGAGGATGAAAAGACAAGCTGTGTAATAGGAGAAAATATGTGACAAAGGACTTAGGATTGGAGTACACAAAGAATTCTCAAAAATCACCAGTTAAAAAAATTCAATTAAGGGACCTTCTTGTGGTCCAGTGGTTAAGACCCTATGCTTCCACTGAGGGAGTCATAGATTCAGTCCCTGGTTGGGGAACTAGGATCCCACATGTTGTGCAGTGCAGCCAAAAAAATTGTTTTAATTCAATTAAAAACTGGGGAAGAAACATAAAGGGACATTTTACTAAAGAAGATCCATAGTGGCAAATGTGATACTACTTTAATTAAACTCCTTTTTATGGGACATAGGGAGAAAAGTGAAATACAAGCTGTTTCCTACCAATATTCAACTCCCAAATATGGGCAGTACAATTAAAAGAGCAACAATATAATTTCTGTGTATTTACATCCCTCAGCATCCTTCCAACCTCAGAACACAGTCTTAATAAACTGTACTCCAGTTTTAATGCATCAAACTTGGGAAAGTGAATTAAACATTTTTATGCCTACTACAAGTAAGACATACATAGGTGTTTTCTCATTTATTCTTCATTTAAACTTTCTAACAAATTTGTGACACCAATACTATTATCCTCCTCATACAAATGAGAAAATCAAAACTCTAGAAGTCTATGATAACTTGATAAGTCCATAAAGTTAGTTAAATAATGAATTTTGAATATATTAAATTCTATTCTTGTTGTTATTTTTTCTTGTTTAATTGCTAACATGTCTGACTCTCTGCGACCCCATGGACTGTACCCCACCAGGCTTCTCTGTCCATGGATTCTCCAGGCAAGAGTACCGAATTGCATTGCCATTTCCTTCTCCAGGGGATCTTTTTAACCCAGGGATCAAACCTGTGTCTCCTACTGGGCAGGCGGATTCTTTACCGCTGAGTCACAAGGGAAGGATGCCCTGTCGAATTCTATACAAATAATCTATCTCATTTCTATTTATAACAGGAGATGACAGCACAATCTAATTTCAAAACACAATACTAGAGATTTCCACAGTTGGCCAAGAGGAAATAATAAGGACTGAATTTATTCTCTCACCAGAAATAAATTTAAAATTGTACATAAAATGTGAGATGATACCCACTAAGATCCTGGGTGTTGGTCAGTGAAGAGGCCATGAGACAAACAGAACTCAGAACCAGGTGGTCTCCCGGGCTAGGAGAGATGAGGCTGGGAGGAAAAGAAGCCACAGTAACTAGAGTTTGCAAGAGAAACTGGGGGGGCAAAGAGAGTTGAACAAAGAAAACATCTGAAAATCTACACAGTCGCTCTCAATTACTGAGTTATGTGCTAATTAGCACATGCATGTGAAGAAATTACCCAAGGCTGGGGAAAGGGCAACCAAGGGATTAGAGAAGGAATCAGCAAACTGCAGCCAGCGGCTCAGCCATCTGTTTTCGTAAATAAAATTCTACTGGAGTCATACATATCATTCATATGCTGTAATGACTGCCTCATGCTAAACTAGCAGACTTGAGTGGATGCAAGAGAATCTGTATGTCTCACCAAGCCTAAAATATTTGCTATCTACATCCTTAAAAAATTTGCTGATACTTGCATTTGCATGACCACTCATCAAACCAAAACTAGGACTATGTAAAGGAAACATGGTGTCTAGGACACAACATTTAGCAGGCGCTCAGGCTCAGCTGCAGACCCTGCCCTTGGATGAGTCTCAGAGAGAGTACCGCCTTAGATTTTCCCCCCTTGATCAGCGCACTGTCCAGAGCCAACACTCGAAAAGGTCCTGGACGACAGGAGAAAACTTGTGGCAATACAAGCGTCCTGCATCTTAACTGCATCAATGTCAATATGCCGGTTGTCATTGTGTCCTGTTGTTCATAAAATATTATTGGGTTGGCCAAATCTTTCCACAAGGTGTTACGGAAAAACTCGAAGGAAATTTTCACTAACCCAGTACTATCAGGTTCAATAAAGGGCATGTGGGCTTTCTTTGTACTGTTTCTTACACCTGAATTTATCATTACTTCAAAAGTTTAATTAAAATTTTAAATGTTTTTCAATTAATAATACATGTGAATTTTTTTTTAATGCACTCAATAATTTGCTCACCTCACTCTAGTTCCAGCTTTTTTCCATACAAAGCCAGGAAGATAGCAGTTCACACCAGCTACAGACCAAAAGCTCATAATTCACATGGCATTGGATAGAACAGTCAGAGCAATTTGGCCTTAGTACTGGAAAAAAGAATCTGTCAGTAAAGAATATGCAATGCAGGAGACCACCTGCAGTGCTGGAGACCCAGGTTTGAGCCCTGGGTGGGGAAGATCCCTTGGAGAAGGAAATGGCAACCCACTCCAGTACTCTTGCCTGGAAAATCCCATGGATGGAGGAGCCTGGCGGGCTACAGTCCATGGGGTCACAAGGGTTGGACACAACTGAGGGACGAAGCCACCACCACTGGAAAAATTAGCCACAGACTAAAAGTTTCTCTGGTCCCACCGAATAGAACTTAAAGGTGAGACCAAAACGGACCAAACCATTTTCAGGTAACTTAACCAAGTCCCAGAACAAAGCTCAAGAGTATGTAAAAGAATATAAATATATCTAGCACCGAAAAAGGTAAAAATTTAAATGTCTGGCATCTAGTAAAAAATTACCAGGCATGCAAAGAAGAAAAAAAAAACGTTCATGATGAGGAGAGGACTCAATCGACTGAAATTGCCCCAACTCTTGCACACCATTGGTAGAAAGGTAAATTGGTAAAGTCACTGTGGAAAACAGTATGGAGGTTTCTCAAAAACTAAAACTAGAACTACCATATGACCCAGCGATTCCACTCCTGGATATATATAAAAAATAAAATACACACACTCGCACACAAAGGAATACTACTCAGCCATAAAAAAGAACCAAATATTGCCATTTGCAGCAACGTGGATGGACTTGGAGGGAAATATACTAAGTGAAGTAAGTCAGACAGAGAAAGAAAAATACTGTATGATACCACTTATATGTGGAATCTAAAAAATACAAAAATCTATTAAATATAATTTAAAAAAAAGAAGTCTCACAGATATAGAGAATAAGCTAGTTGTTACCAGTGGGGAGAGGGAAGGGAGGGTGGCAGAATAGGAGGTAGAGGATTAAAAGGTAGAAACTATTAGGTATAAAATAAGCTACAAGGATGCACCATACAAAACAGGAAATATAGCCAATAGTTTATAAAAATATAAACAAATATAACCTTTAACAATTGTGAATCACTGTATTGCACACCTAACAAAATATTTTATAGCAATTATGCATCAATAAAAAAGAAACTGTCCCAGAAATGACACAGAAGAGAGAGTTAGTAGAAAAAGAATGTTGTTATTTTAGTTGCATTTTGTAAATATAAGAAAGACTGAACATGTGAAGTAGAGGCATAGAAAGCCTTAAAAATGGGCACAAATCAGACCTCTAGAGATGAAAAGACAATGTCTGAGAGGAAAACTATACTGGATGTGTTATGGGAGAAAACACATTACAAAAGAAAATGATTAGTGAACTCAAACACACTGCAATCAAAACTATCCACAATAAAACTATGAGTGTGTACTGAAAAAAAAAAAAAGCAGAGAATTGATAAGCTGTGGGGCAATTTTAAGCAATCTGAAATACATGCAATTAGAATCCCAAATAGAAGAAACAAGAAAAGAGAAAAAAGGAATTATAAATGCATAGATCCAAAAAACAAAAAGCACAAAACAATGTGGAAAACTACATGAAAATACATCGAATCAAATGCTCTGATAAAGAATCCGCCTGCAATGCAGGAGACCCCAGTTCAATTCTTGGATCAGGAAGATCCCCTGGAGAAGGGATAGGCTACCCACTCTAGTATTCTTGGGCTTTCCTGATGGCTCAGCTGGTAAAGAATCCACCTGCAATGCAGGCGACCTGGGTTCGATCCCTTGGTTGCGAAGCTAAGAATAGCTACCCACTGTGGTATTCTGGCCTGGAGAATTCCACGGACAGAAGAGCCTGGCAGGCTACAGTCCATGGGGTCACAGAGTCAGACACGACTGAATGACTCTCACTTTCACTTTATTAATAAAAGAAAAGTATTAAAAACAGAAAAAAATACATGTTATATACAGGGGCACACAAGTTCTGTTGACATCATGTTTGGATGGCAGCATATTTCACACTGAAAACAATACAAAAAAGACAAGAAAGCAATATCGTAAAACCCCTGAAAGAAAAAACAAAACATGCTAACCTATAATTCTTTGTCCCAAGGAAACTATGTTTTTCAAAACAATTATTCCTAATGAAGAAAGTCAGACTTCCTTATCAAAGAAAAAAGGAGTTTATTTGTATGCATGTGTGAGTCTGTTTATATAACAGTCTGGAAAATGTGTGATCTAACCTACAGTGACAGAAAGCAGATCAGGGGTTGCCTGAAGATGCGGAGGACAGAGAGAAGCAGAAGGGAGAGATTACAGGGAGCAGAAGTAAACTCCTGGGATGGCGAAGTGTCCACTCTCTTCAGAGTGGTTGTGATTTTACCAAATGTAGGCCTGTGTCACAGCTACCAAAATGCTAAGTGTCTGAGGTTTGCTATAACTCAGTCAAGCTATTTAAAACTGCATGATTCTATGGTGCTGGTGAACCCGTCTGTAGGGCGGGAATACAGGCAGAGACACAGCGAACAGCCCTGTGGACACAGCAGGGGGACAAGAGCGGGGGACGCACTGAGAGAGGAGCGCCCAGACACACACGTGCGTCGGAAGTGGCCGTCACTCATCGCTCAGCTGTGTCTGACTCTGCAGCCCCCGGGCTGCAGCTCACCAGCCGGGGGGACTTGCTCTGTGACTTAGGGAGCTCGAGGGTGGTCTGTGACAATCCAGAGCAGGGGGATGGGGTGGGAGGCGGGAGGGAGGCGCATGAGGGAGAGGACTGTGTGTTCCCATGGCTGATTCCTGTTGCTGCGTGGCAGAAATACAGTGCAACGTTGCAACATTGTAAAGCGATTATCCTCCAGTTAAAAATAAATAAATTTTATACCACATAATTTTAGTATAAAAACATACGTGACATATAAGCTGTGAAGTACAAAAATAAAGCAAACATCTCTGACTCTATCCAAGCTGGACTTCTCAAACCCATAACTTCTCCTTCCCTCCTCCAAGAAAGTAAATATTATTTTGCTTTTATTAAAATTATTATGTATTACACATATAAGCATGCATTATCCAAGAAATTATCATGCTTTTGATAAAAGTAAACAAATAATTTTTCTCTTTACATGTCTAAAGAATATAACATAGGAATGTTTCAAATCAAAATTAATGAAAGTTATGTCTTTCCAAACATTTTTCAGTGTAACACACTAGTAACAGAAAAAAAAGACCTTATGTGTTAATATCATTAGTAATTCACCTGTTATTTTTATGAAATTTTAACCATATTGTTAGATTTTACTTAATCACATTTACCAATAGTTCCACCTGAAGCCATTTTGATTACTAAATGGATTTGAAGTTCTTCACTCTACATGACGCCCCTGCTCAACCAGCACATATCATCTCATTTAGCACAAACTCAATATGGTTTTTATCATGAGGACTTCTGAAAACTTGGAAATAAGTAATGCATTCTATGAATTAAATATTAGAAATGCCAGAGAGCCACGTGAGGAAAGAAACCAAGAACTCACTTGCAAAATTTTTCTTAAAGAGCAGACAGATTCAAAATTTTAAACAAGTTGCCTCATTTCTAATCTTAGAAAGAAAAATGTGTGTAAAGTAAAATAAATAAATTAATTAATTAAAAATAAAATAAAATCACTGGGGAACAAAAAAAAAAGAAAGAGATGTGAGCAATCATCAACATTTAGTAAAGTGGAAACCTGTTCTTTATTGTGTCTTTGCAGAAAAGGGGAATGGTTAGCCTGATGGTTAATTTTACATGTTAACCTGACTGAGCCATGAGATATCCAGACATTGGGTCAAATGTTATTCTTGGTGTTTCTCTGAGAATATTTTTATATAAAATCAATATTTAAATTGGTGAACTGAGTGAAGTAGATTGCCCTCCTTAGTATCAGTAGCCCTCAACCAACTAGTTAAAGTTTGAATAGAACAAAAAGGCTGACCTTCTCCCAAGTGAGGGAAAATTCTCCTACTTGACCGCTTTCAAACTGGGACATTGACTTTTCCCTGTCTTTGGATGTGAACTGAATCTTTGGCTCATTCTGGGTCTTGAACCTGCCAGCCTTCCAAATGGAACTACACCATAGGTTCTCCTACCCGTTAGGTCTTTGGACTCAAATTGGAACAAAACCATTGGTTCTCCTGGGTCCTTACCTTGCCAACTCACCCTGCATATCTTGAGACTGTGTCAGTTCAGTTCAGTTCAGTCGCTCAGTCGTGTCCGACTCTTTGCGACCCCATGAACCACAGCACGCCAGGCCTCCCTGTCCATCACCAATTCCGGGGGTTTACCCAAACTCATGCCTATTAAGTCAGAGATACCATCCAACCATCTCATCCTCTATCGTCCCCTTCTCCTCCTGCCCTCAATCTTTCCCAGCATCAGGGCCTTTTCAAATGAGTTAGCTCTTCGCATCAGGTGGCCAAAGGACTGGAGTTTCAGTTTCAGCATCAGTCCTTCCAATGAACACCCAGGACTGATCTCCTTTAGGATGGACTGGTTGGATCTCCTTGCAGTCCAAGGGACTCTCAAGAGTCTTCTCCAACACCTTTTAATCTTAGGGAATAAATTCAGTAAATACTTGTTTTTATTGGTCATTTGGGGCTTGGTATTTTTGGGGGGCTTTTTGGTCAAAATCAACAAGATATGAGAATATTTTTACCATTCTTGGTTTTGGACCCCTTTATTCTCCTTGTATAAAAAAAGAAAATATTCAAGTCATTCCATATGATTAAAGGAGTTCATCTAGAAATAGAAAAACTGAAACTGAAAATAAAATATCATAAAAGAAAAAAAATGTCACCCTGTCCTCTGGCTATTTTAAAGTGATAATTCAAAAAAAAAAAAAAATAAATAAAGTGATAATTCATCCAACTTTAGTCAGTCTGAGAAACCACATAATATCCTAAGCCTTCAAAACTCAGCAGCTAGTCATGAACAATGACAAAAGCTCAGTCAAAACCCTTCTGTGGCCTCCCTGAACTCAGGAACTCTAATGACTTTTCTGGCTCTTTTTTCGTGCAGCTCAACTTGGAACAAAGGCAACAGCTTTCAGAAAGCAGTGGTTCAATCACTAACCAGAGTGTGGATCTTATGAGAACAGGGCTCTAGTTTCAACCAACTGGCTCCGTAGACAACTTGGCCTCAAGGAACAAATTATCAAACTCCATAACTATGATCATCACTGCTACCTCAAAAGCCAATCTTCCAAATACTTGTCCATAGTTGTAGCAGCAACCTGGTAAGAGAATATGGGTGTCTCAAAATAACCCACCACAACTGTGAGCAGAAACAATTCTAGCACAAGACCTACAATTTCCTGCCTACCTGCTTCCGTCAACTCTCCCATCTAAGGACACAGACCATATTGAACATCTACTTGAAGCTATTGGGATTTACATTCAAATGTGGAACTTAAAACACTCCTGAGACAACTGTGAAACAACTCTGCAGATGAAAATGAAAAATTAGTCTAAATAGTCAGGCCATGCAATGGTTTACGATATGGCCATCTGTACATTCAGTTCAGTTCAGTTCAGTTGCTCAGTCCTGTCTGAGTCTTTGTGACCCATGAACCGCAGCACACCAGGCCTCCCTGTCCATCACCAACTCCCAGAGTCCACCCAAACGCACGTCCATCGAGTCGGTGATGCCATCCAGCCATCTCATCCTCTGTTGTCCCCTTCTCCTCCTGCCCTCAATCTTTCCCAGCATCGGGGTCTTTTCCAATGAGTCAGCTCTTCGAATCAGGTGGCCAAAGAATTGGAGCTTCAGCTTCAGCATCAGTCCTTCCAATGAACACCCAGGATTGACTTCCTTTAGGAAGGACTGGTTGAATCTCCTTGCAGTTCAAGGGACTCTCAAGAGTCTTCTCCAACACCACAGTTCAGAGGCATCGATTCTTCGGCACTCAGCCTTCTTTATAGTCCAACTCTCACATCCATACATGACTACTGGAAAAACCATAGCCTTGACGAGACAGACCTTTGTTAGCAAATAATCTCTCTGCTTTTTAATATGCTGTCTATGTTGCTCATAACTTTCCTTCTAAGGAGTAAGTGTCTTTTAATTTCATGGCTGCAATCACCATCTGCAGTGATTTTGGAGCACAGGAAAATAAAGTAAGCCACTGTTTCCACTGTTTCCACATCTATCTGCCATGAAGTGATGGGACCAGATGCCATGATCTTACTTTTCTGAATGTTGAGCTTTAAGCCAACTTTTTCACTCTCCTCTTTCACTTTCATCAAGAGGCTCTTTAGTTCTTCTTCACTTTCTGCCATAAGGGTGGTGTCATCTGCATATCTGAGGTTATTGATATTTCTCCTGGCAATCTTGATTCCAGCTTGTGCTTCCTCCAGTCTAGCATTTCTCATGATGTATTCTACATATAACTTAAATAAGCAGGGTGACAATATACAGCCTTGACATACTCCTTTTCCTGTTTGGAACCAGTCTGTTGTTCCATGTCCAGTTCTAACTGTTGCTTCCTGACCTGCATACAGGCTTCTCAAGAGGCAGGTCAGGTGGTCTGTTATGCCCATCTCTTTCAGAATTTTCCACAGTTTATTGTTATCCACACAGTCAAAGACTTTGGCATAGTCAATAAAGCAGAATTAGATGTTTTTCTGGAACTGTGTATAGAGCTGGTCATTTAACTTGTAAGATGACTTTGTTGAGCACTGAATAGATGAGGAAGCTGAAGCTCAAAACACTTAAGAAATGTGACTGGTATCACACAATTTAAAGGGGCTTTCTAGGTGGCACTTAGGGGTAAAGAACCCACCTTCCAACACAGGAGACATAAGAGATGCAGCTTCAATCCCTGGGTTGGGAAGACCCCCTGGAGGAGGGTATGGCAACCCACTCCAGTATTCTTGCCTGGAGAATCACATGGACAGAGGAGCCTGGCATGCTACAGTCCATGGGATTGCAAAGAGTTGGACATGACTGAACCAATTTAGCACCCACACACACACACACACACACACACACAGTTTAAGGATAGAATGCAAGATCTGACCCAGTTTCGTGTAAGGTTAAAATCACTGCTCTTAACTAAATGCTGTACTGTTTCCTTTATAGAGAAGGAGGAACAGTACAGAGAAAGTCAGGTCCGAACTACTTTTGTGCAAATGTGGCCCACCGAATGGGGCAGCAGTGTTGGGAAGCAGCCTTTCATGCCTCAGCGATTTGCTGTCTCTTCTGCGTGCAATTGCTTCCAATCAGAGAACTAAACAGCAGACTTGCATAAGACTGATTGGAACAGAGTGGTCATTACTTTTCCAAAACTGCCCATTGCACCTTGGCAGGTATTTATGTTTTTCTCAAACAGGAGAATGCCCAGAAGCACTGCTATGAATTGAAATGCATAGACCTTTTAGCTGGATTCTTAGGGGGCAACTTTACAAGTGCTTGAAATAATGGCTAAAGCAATTTTTTTAAATGTATTCAAATAACAGTTGTGAGCACAGTCAGATTGTTCCACCTAAGAAGAAAAAGAAAGGTAATTACCTGTAAAACACATAAAATGTATATTGTTTACTCATCATTAACTCTGCACACCTTTATGCTAATGGATAGACTAAGACAAGCTTCCAACAATAAGGTGACAGAGAGAGCCAGAGTAAGTCAGAGAAACACACAAAGACCTTCCCAGCTGACTGGGTGACATCCCAGGAACCTTGAAGAATCCCTGTGTATCCTTCACAACCTTAATCACCTGTGGAAGTGGTAAATAATGGGAGAAAATCCAATAGGTGCTAGAGATCACTCTGCAGACATTAGTTTCTCCTTACTGCTATCTCTACCAAGGGGACAGCAAACCACTTACTGGACAAAGACCAGAGAAGCAGGAAAGAATATGAATGTCAAGATCCAACAGAAAAGTCAAAGTCGTAATTCTCTGAATCCCAACAACCCTTTTATTTCTCCCCCCCCCCTTTTTTTTTAATTGAAGTAGAGTTGATTTGCTATATTGTCTTAGTTTCTGGTGTAGAGCATAGTGGGAACCACATTTCAAGGAAATGCATGGAAATTAACTAATGTTTATTGAGTTCCAGCATTGTGCCAGGCAATTTACATATAGTATATGTCAAACATGTGTTCTCAAAAAAGCTTTTACTGCTTTTCTTCCTTCATAGCCTATCCTTCCTTAAGGGAAGCAGAAGTTATCCACGGTACCACTGCAAAAACATAAGCCAAATAAGAACACAATACAAGTCACTCCTGACTCTGACTTTTTCTTTTTAATGTGGTTCAGTTCAGTTCAGCAGCTCAGTCGTGTCCAAGTCTTTGCGACCCCATGAACCACAGCACACCAGGCCTCCCTGTCCATCACCAATCCCCAGAATTTACCCAAACTCATGCCCATCGAGTCGGTGATGCCATCCAACCATCTCATCCTCTGTCATCCCCTTCTCCTCCTGCCCTCAATCTTTCCCAGCATCAGAGTCCTTTCAAATGAGTCAGCCCTTCGCATCAGGTGGCCAAATTATTGTAGTTTCAGCTTCAACATCAGCCCTTCCATTGAACACCTACGAATGATCTTGCTTAGGATGGACTGGTTTGATCTCCTTGTAGTCAAAGGGACCCTCAAGAGTCTTCTTCAACACCACAGTTCAAAAGCATCAATTCTTCAGTGCTCAGCTTTCTTTATAGTCCAACTCTCACATCCATACATGGCTACTGGAAAAACCATAGCATTGACTAGATGGACCTTTGTGGACAAAGTAATGTCTCTGCTTTTTAATATGCTGTTTAGGTTGATCATAACTTTTCTTCCAAGGAGTCAGCATCTTTTAATTTCATGGCTGCAATCATCAGCTGCAGTGATTTTGGAGCACAGAAAAATAAAGGCAGCCACTGTTTCCTCATCTATTTGCCATGAAGTGATGGGACCGGATGCCATGATCTTACTTTTCTGAATGTTGAGTTTTAAGCCAAACTTTCACTCTCTTTCATTTAATAAGGGTGGTGTCATCTACATATCTGAGGTTATTGATATGTTATTGATATTTCTCCCGCCAGTCTTGATTCCAGCTTGTGTTTCTTCCAGCCCAGCATTTCTCATGATGTACTCTGCATATAAGTTAAATAAGCAGGGTGACAATATACAGCCTTGATGCACTCCTTTTCCTGTTTGGAACCAGTCTGTTGTTCCATGTCCAGTTCTAGCTGTTGCTTCTTGACCTGCATACAGATTTCTCAAGAGGCAGGTCAAGTGGTCTGGTATTCCCATCTCTTTCAGAATTTTCCACGCTTATTGTTATCCAAACTGTTCAAGGTTTTGGCATAGTCAATAAAGCAGAAATAGGTGTTTTTCTGGAACTCTCTTGCTTTAGCTATGATCCAATGAATCTTGACAATTTGATCTCTGGTTCCTCGGCCTTTTCTAAAACCAGCTTGAGTATCTGAAAGTTCATGGTTCATGTATTGTTGAAGCCTGGCTTGGAGAATTTTGAGCATTACTTTACTAGCGTGTGAGATGAGTGCAATTGTGCGGTAGTTTGAGCATTCTTTGTCATTGCCTTTCTTTGGGATTGGAATGAAAACTGACCTTTCCCAGTCCTGTGGCCACTGCTGAGTTTTTCAAATTTGCTGACATACTGAGTGCAGCACTTTCACAGCACCATCTTTCAGGATTTGAAAAAAGTCAACTGGAATTCTATCACCTCCACTAGCTTTGTTCATGGTGATGCTTCCTAAGGCCCACTTGACTTCACATTCCAGGATGTCTGGCTCTAGGTGAGTGATCACACCATCATGATTATCTGGGTGGTGAAGATCTTGGGTGGTGAAGATCTTTTTTGTACAGTTCTTCTGTGTGTTCTTGCCACCTCTTCTTAATATCTTCTGCTTCTGTTAGGTCCCCACCATTTCTGTCCTTTATTGAGCCCATCTTTACATGAAATGTTCACTTGGTATCTTTAATTTTCTTGAAGAGATCTCAGTCTTTTCCATTCTATTGTTTTTCTCTATTTCTTTGCATTGATCGTCAAGGAAGTCTTTCCAAAGATAGCCTTGATATTCTTTGGAACTCTGCATTCAAATGGGTATATTTTTCCTTTTTCTTTTGCTTTTTGCTTCTCTTCTTTTCACAGCTATTTGTAAGGCCTCCTCAGACAGCCATTTTGCTTTGTTTGCATGTCTTTTTCTTGGGGATGGTCTTGATCCCTGTCTCCTTTACAATGTCATGAACTTCCGTCCACATTTCATCAGGCACTTTGTCTATCAGATCTAGTCCCTTAAATCTGTTTCTTACTTCCACTGTATAATCATAAGGGATTTGATTTAGGTCATACCTGAATGGTCTAGTGGTTATCCCCACTTTCTTCAATTTAAGTCTGAATTTGGCAAAGGAGTTCATGATCTGAGCCACAGTCAGCTCCCAGTCTTGTTTTTGCTTTAATGTTTTGCTTGTTTTAATGTGGTAGTGTTGGTCAATTCTGAAAAGAATTTTGAGAACAAGAGTCTGTGATTTTCATCAAGTACTTTTACTTAGCTTTCAGTAATAGAGAAAGAACTAGGTTGCCAATGGCTAAAATAATTTCACTGAAATAATTTACAGTGACAGATGGACAGATAGATATGGATGTAGATATATATAGATATATAATCTCCACTTTTTCTCTATAAACCTTGTAGCAAATACTATGGTGAAGCAAAGATTTGTCTTACAAAGTTACCTGGGGAAGGTTAAAACATAAAATTGAAATTTATTTGTCTAGCTGAGTGAATAGAACACTTCTCAGTGTCCAGTGCAAACTTAAGCAAGAAAAGACTCAATTCTCAGTTTTTGAGCCACATCTAAAATGCTTCATATTTATACTCAAAATCACCTCTTAACAACAAGGTCCTACTGTGTAGCACAGGGACTGTATTCAATATTGTGAAATAACTTAAAATGGGAAAAAATCTGAAAAATAATATTTAACATGATATAATTTATATATGTGTCAGTGACTTTGCTGTATGCCAGAAATTAACACAACATTGTAAACCGACTATACTTCAATTTAAGAAACCAAAAGCCAAACAAAAGCCAAAAACTGCTTCTTTTCAAATCAGTGAACTATCTGATTCTAGTTGCTGTGTTTGATATGAAAGGCAAATAGCACAATGCTCATAAGCAGAAATGGTTGGATCAATGGCTTGAGGTTGAACTCCTGGTCTACCATCCACTAGCTCAGTAATGTAGCGCAGGTTACCTAACCTTTCAAACCTCAGCCTCCTCATGTATAAAATGGGTGTGATGGAAGTATCTGCGTCGTGTGTTGTTATAAGAAAAAATGAAGTAAGGAAATAAAGAAGCTTAGAGCAGCCCTGGGCCAGCCCCAGAAGCCCTGCAGGGTGCTCTGTCCTCTCTTTCTCAGCCTTGCCCAGCCTCCCCGTGGTGGACACCTTCCCGGGCATCTGGAAGTTAGTGGACGGCAAGAATTCCAGGGATGACATGAAGTCACTCGGGGTGGATTTTGCTACCAGGCAGGTGGCCACCATGAGCAGCCTACCGCATCCCTGGAGCGGATGGAGACACAGTCAGCATAAAAACGCACAGATCAGCTTCAAGCTGGGAACGGAGTTTGGTGAGAAACAGCCGATGACGGGAAGGGAAATCCGCTGTGACGTGCTGGGCGGAGGCAAACTTGTTCACACGCAGAAGTGGAGCAGACACGAGGAAACACCAGTGCAGGAAGCAGCTGATGGGACACCCATCCGGACCCCCACCCAGGGGCAGTCTGCACGCACACTTAGAAGAGCCCTGGCCTGCCCACTCCTTCAGTGCTCTTCTGCCAGTTGACGCCTCCTTGACTCAGCACCAGATTGCCTCATTCTCCTCTTGCATTTTGTGCACATCCAGCTTGACTGGAGGAATTCTCTCGGGGTCGGGTGGCAGCAGCCTGGATCCAGTTCCGTTCTCACTGTGGCTGTTTTGGTTTTTTAACTGCATTCAAAGGGTGCGCTGAGGGCGATAAAACAAAGCCAAAGCCAAAACACCAAAACAAACAAACCCAACAGAAAGCATCTGCGCCTGGCACCTCTACACACTGAACAGACGCCAGTTAATATGATTACCAAATTTCAAGGTGTTGTGATTGTGGCAGGACAGTTTGAGATATTAATCTTTTTTTACTGTTCTGTTCTCATGGATGCACAAAATTCAAAAGACTGGAAGTGATTCTGGTATATTTTTATCTTTCCTCCCTGAAGAAAAGAATCAAGATTTTCCAGTCCTAGCATGCAAGAATTTCTCTTGCTCCAGGAGAGAATTAATGACTTCTGTTTTCTAAAACCTCTAATGAAGCAGTAGGGCTGAATTTCATTTAAGAGGGAAGAGGAGAGATGAAGGAAAGAAAGCAACCTGGAAGAAATGAGAGGGTGAGCATCCCTCCGACCTAGAGCTAGACGGGGTTGGATTTTTGGCAAGCAGAGGAGATCTATGTTCCTGCTTCACACAGCGTCCCAAAGGGGAGACGGGGAGGGAGAGCTGAGGTTGGCCTCTAGGGTCTAGGCCTGGAGAGAAGCATCAGGTCCTGGGTGAGCCAGAAGAACCACTACAGTGGAGATCTCTGAGCAGGCCCAGCACACTCCTGCCAGAAAAACAACAGAAGGCCAACATGTGACAAGGCATCATGCAACAGAACACAAAATGATAACGACAAAGATAACATGGGAGTTGACCAGGTCGCTTACTCATCTCTGCCTGGCCCAATTCAAGTCTTACAGAGTCGTAAGAGAGAGAAGCCCCCAAATCAAAGCTTATATTGTGTTTCTTACTGCCCTGATAGTTGAAAACCAGGCCCAGAATTAATTTGTTTTAAGAAGAAGTTCAGGGAACTTGAACTTGTGATCCAGTGGCTAAGACTCTGAGCCCCCAATGCAGTGGGCCTGGGTTCAATGCCTGGCCAAGGAGCTTGATCCCACATGCTGCAAATAAGAGTTCACATGCCACAACTAAGACCCACTGCAGCCAAATAGATAAAATAAATAAATGAAAATTTTTAAAGATGAATTTCAGGAACTTCCTGGAAGTCGAGTTGGTTAGGACTCAGCATTTTCCCTGCCAGGGGCCCAGTTTCAATTCCCGATCAGGGAACTAAGATCTCACAAGCTGCAGCATGGCCAAAAGAAAAAGATGAAGTTCTTTAAGTTAAGCAATGCTTAGCATAAAATGTGAGTTTTGCAAGGTCCTACCATGTTAGTGCGGGGAACTATATTTAATATCCTGTGACAAATCATAATGGGAAAGAATATGAAAAAGAACATATATATGTATAACTGAATCACTTAGCTGTACCCCAGAATATATAGCTATAAATCAATTATACTTCAATAAAATTTGAAGGAAGGAAACAAAAGAAGTACAAGTTTTGGAGTTATTTTAACCTCAGCTTAAATACTAGCTATGTGTATAGCCATGAGTAAAGGATTGAAATTCACTAAAATTTAGCTTCTATATTTATGAAATTATAACATAACTTGAAGCATATGCATAAAAATTAATAATTCATAAATTGCTGGATATATCATATGGCAAACAGTGGGTACTCAATAAATGGTAGCTATTATTATTATTATATAAAAGTGCTCCAGTAGGCAGAAAAATAATTGTCAGTGAAAGATGACCATGACCCTGCCATAAAAGGATGCCTGTTGAAGGTGCAGTGATTGGTAAACAACTCCGATCCCCTTCAGGACCAAAGCGTTTTTGAGGCAGCCTGCCTGAAATGTGGGTCACATACCACATGCATTAGCAGAATCTGGGGAAGCACATGTAGACCTGTATCTCCAGATGCTAGAAAAGGGAGCCGGGGGTATGGAACATAAAGTCGGATAAGGACGAAACTACTAGTATGGGAGCACCATCCTATGACACGCTGTTCCCAGGTGGCTCAGTGGTAAAGCACCCGCCTGTCAATGCAGGAGACTCAAGAGACACAGGTTCAGTCCCTGGGCCAGGAAGACCCCCTGGAGAAGGAAATGGTGACCCACTCCAGTACTCTTGCCTGAAGAATCCCATGGACAGAGAAGCTTTGCAGACTACAATCCATGGGGTGGCAAAGACTCAGACAAGACTGAAGCAGCTTAGCCCACATGCATCCTATGACCCGAGATTTAAAGCTCTGCAAGAACCTTAGGAGACTGTGCTACCATGCTGCTCAGATGACCTTGGAAACACAAGGAAAGTGATCGCCTTCATTAGGTGAATTAGAAACACCAGAAATTCCTCCCTCATGGATTCATGATTCATGGCTCAGTATACGTGTGCAAGCTGAAAATTACCAGCTCCTGCATCTCACTCACAGATGACCTTGCAAACCACCAAAATGAAATTCCTCCTAATGCGCAGAGCTTCAGGGGTGCACCCAGCCATCTGCGTTGTGTAGAAAGTGTCCCAAGGTCGTGATATGTATGGTTTCATGAGCAACAACAAATGACTTGGCTGGTTGGATGGGGCATGGAATGAAAAAGACAGAGAAGTCTGAGAAAAAGGCATGTGGGCAGACATAGAGGAAGGGACACAACATGTAAACCTCTTTGTTTCGCTCGTGAACGAGCGTATGAGCCACTGTTTAAACGGACACCCAGATGGCTCCCTGGGGCAGGCCTAGGTGCTGTTCTCTCCACATCTAAAGGACAGTCCTGACGTTCACTCACAGATACTGGTGCCAGGAACCCGCCCCCCAAATCCGCGTGCATCTCCGCAGACTGCTTCCCAAGGAACCCAAGCCGAGAACGTGCCAAGTTAAACATTTATAAATTTAAAAGAAAGACAATGGAAATTTTATATGAAAGATAATTAATACTTGCATCATAAAACGTGTACTTTAAATCCGTGAATACGAACATTTTAAAGAAGACTTGAAGCAAGTGACTAAACTGTCCCCACCGCCCCCCACCCCACCTCTGCCAACCAGACAAGCACCCAGACGCTACTCACACACGTGTTATCTCATCCCACAGCCAAACATTCCAGGGGAAAGAGAGAACTTATGTCTCCTAACTACCCAGACTTCCAGAAACCACTCTGACTGGTCTCCTCTTGTCATGCGCCTCTAAATAAATCACTGTTAAGGGATGTGAAACGCTGGTTGGCCATCACTCCTAGATACGCTTCCTACACCTGGAACACAGGGAGGAGAGGAATAACATCTCAGGACTGACACAGAGATGTCAGTGTCATCAGCGGCCTCCCAAAAGGAAGGCGACGTTCCCAAGAAAACTCAGAATGCTCTAACCAGGGAACAGCACCAACCATTTTTCAAAAATAAAAGTGTTTAACTAAAGGATAACATCCTTTTAAATGATATACTTGAGACTATAGGTCGGTGATGGGTAGGTTTCTAAAGTGGCCCGTAAGATCCTTGCTCCATGGAATACACAGCTATGTAAACCCCTCTTCTTGAAATGTCATCAGGACCTGTAAATACAATAAGATAGTACTTCCATGATGATGTTGCATTATGTGGCAAAACATATTTTGCAGATATAATTATTCTCAGCTGACTTTAAGTGAATCAAATTGAAATCTCCCCCCACCCAGGGTGAACTAATCAGATGAGACTTTTAAAAGCTATCCAAAGCATCAGAGAGCTCTTCACTGGGTAACCATGTCTTGAATTGCCTTTGGATGAGGGTAGGGCCTGAGGGTGGCCTCTAAGAACTATAAGCAAACCCAGCCAACAGTGAGCAAGAGAAGTAGGGCCTCAATCATGTTGTAACCACAAGGAACTGCATTCTGATGAGGCCTAAATGAGCCAGGAGGAGCACTCTCAAGCTGCAAATGAGGCCCATGAGCACCTTCACGCCAGCCTCATGGGCTCCTGAGCAGAGTTGTGTCGGTCAGAGATTTCTGATCCACAGAAACCATGAGACAACTCACTGCTGTTTAAATTTGGAGCAATTGGTTACTTGGCAATAGAAAATAGACACAAGATCACCTTCTAAAGTCTTTTGGGTTTTTATTTTCATGACAGGCAACAGAGTATACAAAAATGCACAGAGTGTATATTAATGATGATGACTACAGTGCTACAAAGAGTTTTGAGTATTTGTAGTTTTCAACAATGGCAAAATGATAAGTTTGAGATGTGAAATGTGTTCTCCTGACAGTCTGCAAATATGCCTACAGCTGAGTTTTAGGCATAGTATTTAGCAAAATGATCCAAGTCTTCATTTCACTCACTGAACTAAAAAGAAAAATGCTAGTTTTTTACATTATCGTTTTCTCTGCCACAAAGAACAATCTGCGCTTCTTAAAATCTATTAAATCTTTAAAATATATACTTTCTTAGCTCTGAATTTGTAGATGCCTCCTGAATCTTTAATACTCAAGAAAAGACAGAGGAAATGCAGAAAATGTTTCCAAAAAAATTTTGCCTGCTGAATTAATGTATAAGAATTCTAGAATCTTTACTAAAACTAATATATTTTGGAAGAACCAGGAGCCAAAAGATATATTTTGTTTCCTCCTTGAATTCTCCAATTTGTGGCCATCTGACCCTGGGAAAAGCTATTCTGGATAAAAGATTGAATAAATTCTAACAATTGTATTAGTGAAAGAATTCCATGAAAGTGATGTATAGTAAGTGCTTTAAAAATTCTAAAATGCTAACTAAAATTAAAATATCAGTTCATTTCAGTTGCTCAGTTGTGTCTGACTCTTTGTGACCCCATGAACCGCAGCACACCAGGCCTCCCTGTCCATCACCAACTCCTGGAGTCTACCCAAATCCATGTCCATCGAGTCAATGATGCCATCCAGCCATCTCACCCTCCATCGTCCCCTTCTCCTCCTGCCCCCAATCCCTCCCAGCATCAGGGTCTTTTCCAATAAGTCAGCTCTTCGCATCAGGTGGCCAAAGTATTGGAGCTTCAGCTTCAACATCAGTCCCTCCAACACCCAGGACTGATCTCCAAAATTAAACTATAGATAACAGATTTCTAAGTGGAGTTTTCTTTTTTGCTCCCACAAATAGTGTGTTCCAGACACAGGTATACTCAGAATGAAAACCTTTTACAAATGATTAAGCATTAGGTATAAATGAACTTTGGATGCATTTTAAAGTATGTCCTATTGGAATGCTGATACTGGAAAATAAATTACACTAATCAGCCTCTTAAATAAAACTTAACCTCTAAATTATACGATGTGTATACTTTGTAAAATTTATGTATAGGCACATTTAAATTGTTCAGTTAATTAAAGTAGTTATTAAGTTAATTGTCATTGGCCTAAGAGTCTTGAGTTATTGGTATAATTATGGTTATTCGTGTAAGAATAAATCTTAGTACAAGGGGATTTTTCCTTTACCTTTCTTTTTACATTTTAACTTGCTTTTATCATAGTACAGAAATCCAAAATCATGCATATCCCAACAGATAGGGAATCTGTGATTCTAAGACAGTTTCAAGCAAAGTGATGATTCAAACTTATCACTGCTTTTTGAATATGAAAACGTTGTGAGAAGATTGCTCCCTCTTCTGGGTAATATTCCTGAGGATGAATTCTTACTATCTTTGTGTTCTTCCAGAAAGTCTCTTTGTAACCTTTATTTTAAATGACTTCTAATCCTATTATACAGGCTTCCCAGGTGGCTCAGTGGTAAAGAACCCAGCTGCCAATGTTGGAGAGACAGGAGATAGAGGCTCGATCCTTGGGTTGGGAAGATCCCTTGGAACAGGAAATGAGAACCCACTCCAGTATTCTTGTCTACATGGACAGAGGAGCCTGGCAGGCTACAGTCCATGAGGTCACAAAGAGTCAGACACGACCTAGTGACGGAGCGCACACACGCACACACACACTGCATCATATGCAATGTTTTGTTATTCAGAGAAAGGAAGGAAGCTTCTCTATAAGCACATCTTAGGCTTCAGAGGTACCTCTGGAAACTGCAGTCTCACCACACCGGGCTGCAGTTCAGAATCAGAATGAGATTTCCCCTGGACTCTCCTTGGATTCCATTTTTGTTTTCTCATTGTTCTGGATGCAAGTCATCCCTCCACGACCAGGAGCTCCACCTGCCCCACGAGAGCTGTGAGTCCCTCCTCAGCAGTTCTGCTCAATAATACGAAATCCTCTCTTTCCTCAGAGGCCACTACTTAAGGCAGAAAGAAAACCGTCACTGCAACATCTGCCTTGCTCTGTATGTCCCTCGCTCGTTTGTGTCCGACCCTTCGTGACCCCTGGACAGCAGCCCGCCAGGCCCCTCTGTCCATGGGGTTCTCCAGGCAAGAACACTGCAGCGGGCTGCCGTTTCCTTTTTAATAAAAGTCCATACAACTAGAAAATTCTCTAAACTAGAACTGTTTGATTAGGTTAGAACAACTCCGCCTCCAGCTCACCATAGATAGTATTAACAAAAGAAGATAGCAAGAAGTAAATCCACCTAGTACTTCCCTCTCCCACAAAGTAGACTTGGGAGCAAGAGTAAAACATATAACAAACAGCTATAAACTTCTAGAATTATGTAGGTGTGGTCATTGAGTCCTTGTAGTATTTTGAAAGCCCTGGTGATGCCACATGGTTGTCGTGATTAAAAAGATGATGAAGAAATTCATTGTGTCAAATTCAGGGCTATTTACCACCATTTAAATTAGCTATATAAAGCATACTGTACCTTTCTAAGTGGGGTTTGCACTGGAGGAACGGTGAAGGTCAGGATTTGTAGACGGATCTGCGTTTCATTAAAATTGAGTTACCGGTTCATTTGTGTATCCTTGGGCAAATCATTTCAGCAGTTAAAAAAAGATAATGCTCAAGGCTAAAGGATTAAATCTCCTAGTTAAAAAAAGAGCAAGGTAAATGATAATACTATTATAATAAATATTGTCATTTACTGTTATTGCTTTTGAGTCTAGCTTTCTCTAAGCTCCTATTATTATTATTCATCATGTTTAACTGTGTTCATTAGGCAAGGTACAAGGAGCACATACCCAATGCTATGTATCACTCAGAGATGGTCCCTTACTGTCCTAGCTCATCAGTGATACTCTCTTGACTCTGGGGCAGGAAGATCTAGTGGAATAATGCTCTAGACACTAAAGCAGGGGCCAGCTTGAATAGCACTACTCCCAGGAACTCTGATAAAGCTAACAGAGGACCTATTACGGTAGATGCCAGGTGTTGGTGAAATAGATGGTACAAGTTACTGCATCAAATAAGGCCATGGCCTACTGAGATCTTTCACTCACCCATCGACAGACTGAGGCAGAGATCTGCTAGTTTATCCATTCATTCATTTACCTGCTATATGTACCACACCCTAGTAAGTGCTAAGAAAGGTGTAACAGAAATGAACCCATATACAGTATGCAGACAGGGCCTAATAAACATTCCTTCACCATCAGAAGCTTAAAAGATTTTACAAAGACACTGGAAAGAGCTAAGTAAAAGTAGGATATCAAGGCAGTGTTGCATGATAGAAAGAGCATAGACTTCTACTAATATCAAAATGTATTATTTAAGTTATTTAAAGTTAATGAAATTGAAATAGTGTGTTATTCATGTGACTATACAGATTAAGGGTACAGAAAAGACAACAATATCACAAATAACCATGTAAATGAAAACGAAGGCAGCAAAGATACCACTTTCAGCACCCAGATTAAATGTTTGCCAATACCAACTGCTGACAAGAGTGTTGAGGAAAAGGAAAGCTTATATAGAAAATAGGACAAACTAGAACAGACACACTAGTTGAGCAATTTGGCGGTATTTAGAGGAACCCCAAAACACTTAAACTTTCTAACCCAACAGTGCAACTTCTAAGTATTTTTTTCTGTAGAAACTTTCAGTTTCTTACACAGAAACTCTGTCCAAAGAGACATAAAAATATGCACTATGTGGCCTCCCTAGTGGTCCAGCGTTAAGAATCGCCGCTAACTCAGGGGACGCAGATTCAGTGGCCGCTCTGGGCAGATGCCACGTGCTCTGGGCAGCTAAGGCCGCGTGCTGTGACTCCTGAAGCCTGCGCGCTGGAGCCAGGCTCTGCAACCAGTGAAGCCACCGCAAGAAGCGCAGGCCCTGCAACTAGACAGCAGTCTCCGCTGGCCACAGCTAGAGCAAGCCCACACCAGCAACGAAGACGCACCTCAGCCACCTATAAAGAGATCATTTTTTTTTTAAATATGCGCTATGCCTCATTTTGGTAATGGCAAAGTATTGGGGGAAACGTAATGTCAGTTGACCATGGTATAGTGTTAGGACAAAGAGAACCACAGATTTAGAATTTTAAATAAACCTTTATCATTTATGTTTATCATTTATCATTAAGCTTCCTAAAAAACCCTCCAAAACTTTTCTTGGGTTCTCCGAAGCCTTGTGACATACAGATAGGTCCCCTAATACTCCACAGGGAGGGGGGAGCAGACCTTATCATCACATGTCAGCCACCTTCAAAAGGTTATTTAAAAGATATGCTTGTAAGATATGTTTGAAAGGAGATTAGAGTGCCTTTGCAAAACACACACATTTATCATTTTGTTAAAGCTTCTCTAAGTTTACTTGGTAACACTTATTTAATGAAGACGATTATTTTTTCATCAGTAGACAAAGCGTTTGTCTTTTTCTGTCTGACTTATTTCATTAGCATCATGCCCTCCAAGCCCATGCATGTTGCTGTGAATGACAAAATTCCGTTCTCTTTTTATGGCTGATGGTATCCCACTGTGTATATATACCACACAAAATGCATGTTAGATGGAAAGATATACACATATTGGAAATAAAGTGATGCAAAATTATACAATGTAAACATTAAGCATAAGAGAACTAGAATTGCTGTATTCATACTGGGTAAATAAAATTTAATTTAAGGAATATTTCTAGAGACATTTCATAACGCTAAAAAAGTCATTACATTAGATGGATATAACAATTAAAAATTAATATGTATCTGACGGTAGAGTACTTGAGAGTGCGTGAAGCCAAAGCCAGCTTAAAGAAGAAACAAGCAGCCCGCGGTTATATGCACCCCTATCGCTCCCCTGGTACCTCTTTGTCTGCGGGGGCTGGAATACCATCACATTATTGTGGATGTGGATTTACTCTTATCCACCCTTGTTTTTAAGCTTTGAGCTTTCTGTATCAGTGAAATGCTTTGGCTGTTGCAGAAAGCCGTCTGCTATCGTCTCTCTGATACTGTCGTTCAGTCTCTCTCTCCCGCAGTTAGGACAGGCCCGTTTGTCCGGTCTGCGTTCTGGTCTCCCTTATGTTTTCTGTCTTGTCAGCCAGCATCTCACTGTGTCATCCCTCAGGTCCGCCTTCCACGCAATGATTTTAATTCATGTGTGTGCTCTTTAATTCGTCTTAGGTGATAAGACCACTAGAAGTGGTTATTTCTAAAATTTCCTGGTTTATTTTTGTCTGGTTTAAACTTTTGTTTAAAAAACTTCTGTCATTATGTGAAAAGTGAAGGTGAAGTCACTCAGCCGTGTTGACTCTTAGGGACCCCATGGACTGCGGCCCACCAGGCGCCTCTGTTCTTGGGATTTTCCAGGCAAGAGGACTGGAGTGGGGTGCCATTGCCTTCTCTAACCCTCCATACAAAGGGTGGCAAAATACCAGATTTCAAAAGGATACATAAGCTTAAATAATATTGAATTTAATTATGCTTACTGGTAAGTTTGAGAATACTCATTAGCATTTACCACATTATTCAAACCACTGAATAAATAATAAGTTTACAATTTACACTTTAGATTTTTATTATCCTCATCATTTAGTTGTCCCTTAATTCTTCACTTCTTTATTTTATTTGCAAAAAATGTCATATTTTGACAAAGATTCATAACGAAGTACTGCCTATATTATCCAAGTGTTACATATTTTCAAAATAAGTCATATCTAAAATACTCAGCTGGAAATAATTCAAGTATATTTCCAAGAAAGGCAAGCATTTTCTACATAGTTTTGAGGTAGAATCCTAAGAGATATGTTGAACTTGTGATTCAAAATAACATCTATTCACAAAGGAAAAAAAGAGACTATTTTTCCTTTCAAGTACAATATTTATAAATGCTTATAAATTATAGATTAAATGTTCAAATTGCAGCCTTAGTGTTGGGATGTATATATCCAAACCCATCAAAAAAAGCTGCTTTTTAAAATTAAGTTATAAATTCAAATATATCAAGTTTCAATGGCTATAAGTTCAACTTATAAATATTAAGCTACATGTCAATACACATTTTTTTAAGACATTGGATGCATTTTTATTGATCCTTTTAGTTTACAACATGAGGTAAAAGGCAATCAGTTCTCTTTAAGTGATATTTTACACAACTGTAGTAAAGTATTTTAAAGTTCAAGGGTTTATAATGGATTACATTTCTTAAAAGTTGAGGGATCAAGTAAACATGTTCTAACTTGAATTTTCCAGTTGACTCTTATCTTAACAATAGTAACCAGCTCTAATTAGATAGATAAGTTTCTTCATGGCCATGTTTTATTGTTGATGATCTCTTAACTATTTCAGTCATTACCCACTAATTCCACTTCAAAAATAAGTTTTGCGTTTGGTGGAATTTTGGCATCAGGCTGTCCTTCCTTTCCATAAGCCATTCTGGTTCAATCTCCAGTCGAGGCTTTTCTCCTTTACTCATAGTCAAGAGTGCTTCATCCCACCCTCTGATAACTTTGTCAATACACATTTAAAGGATGCTTACAAAATAAACTTATTGAGAAGTTTGAAATAATGCAGTATATTAACTACATTCATGAAATCTGTATTATTGGATTATAGTGTTATGTACAGCTTTAGAAAAAACTTCAGATGTTAAATGAATGATTCAAGGATATACATAGATTCTCTAAAAGTGTTAAAAATATAATTGGGTTTTAATGTCTGTAGACCTAATCTTCATTAATATGAATGTCTTAACATGTAATCACCAACTATTAGATTCATATCTTGATGATTGAGATGTATATGTTTTTTTATGCTACTCAATCAATATATTAGCATGTAGATTAATACTGAAATGAAACAAATTTCAAGTTTGATGTTTTTTAATATATACTTACTTTTAAAGGTTGTATATATAATGGCTTTGGCTTCTGTATGAAAACATGAGGCTAAGAATTGCTAGAGTCATGTAAAGATCTTAAGAGGAAGACCATGCGAATCTCCAGGGCTTAGGTCTGAGTCCTAACATTCTGAGTCTGAACCAGTTTGGAAAAACTTAACTCCAGACTTCTTGTAATATGAGGTAATGTCTGGTTTTGTTATTAAGTTCACTCTTAATTGGATATTCTGTTATTTGCAGACAAAAGCCTTCCTAAGTGATATCTAAACATATAATTGTTTCTTGGAATGTAAGAATTGTTCTACTCAATCGCCAACAGATTAAAAGAGAAAATACTGAAAAGAAGTGATTGACAAAAGTCAACATACATTTAAAAAAAAATCTTAGCCAACTACAAATTAAAAGCAATTTCTTTAGACACAGATGTAAAGAAGAGACTTTTGGACTCTGGGAGAAGGCCAGAGTGGGGCTGTGTGAGAGAATAGCACTGAAGCATGTATATTACCATGTGTAAAACAGGTGACCAGTGCAAGTTCGATGCATGAAGCGGGGCACCCAAAGCCGGTGCTCTGGGACCACCCGGAGGGATGGGGCGGGGAGGGAGGCGGGAGGGGCGTCAGGAGGGTGGGACCCATGGCTGATTCATGTCACTGTACGGCAAAAGCCCCCACAATACTGTAAAGTAATTAGCCTTCAATTAAAATAAGTATATTAATTTTTAAAAATTCAATGTCTTTAACATTAGCTTCTAGAAAGCCATTCTTAAAGAAATATCAGAACTATCCTTGCTTTAGTGAAAACTGCAGAGGAATGGCCACTCACTAGTACTTTCGTCACTACCCTGGAGATCCTATCCTCTGCAGTTAGTCGTCCATACATACATACACCCAGAGAGACAGATCAAAGAAACGAAGCAAAAACAGTGGAAGTAAATAGACCAAACTCTCATTATTTGCAGGTGATTTCACAAAATCGAATACGTAGAAAATTCTAGAATACTTGCTAAGACACTGCGTAACCACAGGTCTTGCTAACTTAAATACTACACGCCTAACACATATACTTTTTTTCACTCCACAAATATTTATTAACTATCCACCATGTGCCACGTACTGTGCTAGACCACAGAGATTCAAGTCAAGCAATACAGTACCTTCCCTGACAATTGCAAAGCTGTATCTACCATGAGAGGTAAATAAGCCTTAATCGAATGTTTCCAGCCGTTCCATTTGCATTTGGGGGCTTCCCTGGTGACTACTGGTAAAGAAGTTTACTTGCTCAGCGGTTAGCAGGCTGCATTGCTAACTTGCTAAGCCCCTTCACACTTCATGACAAGGGTGAGTGAAACAGACAGTTTGGGAGAAAAATGGCAAAATAAGAATCAGGAAAGAAAAGCAGGATCTTATTAGAAATGGTCAAGACGAATATTGCAAATATTTAACAGCCATCTGGCATAGACACTGACCAGTTTGAATAAAAGAAGACTCAGAAGGGCCATTAGCAACCCAACATATGTTTAGTTGGTTTATACCTTATACTAATTCAAAAAGATATACGCACCCCTATATTCATTGTAGCACTGCTTGCAATAGCTGTGGGTATTTTATTTTTATCAATATCACCTCACACTTGTTAGAAGAAAGGCAGATCAGATTTGTGGTTACCAGAGGTAGGGGTAGGATGGAAGGGGAATTGGACAAGGGTAGTCAGAAGGTGTAAACTTCTAGTTATAAGATAAATAAGGACTAGAGGTGCAATGTAAAACATGATAAATAATCATTAACACTGCTGTATGTTGTGTATAAGTTAAGAGAATAAATTTTAAGACTTTTCATCACAAAGGAAAAATATTTTTCTTATTGCTTTAATTTTTATCTATATGAGATGATTGATGTTCAACTAAATAATTGTGACAGTGATTCCATGATGAAAGTCAAATCTTTCTGCTATACTCTTTAAACTTACATGGTGCTGTATGTCTATTTTATTTCAATAAAACTGGGGGGAAAATATGTATCTTATTTTCCATAATAAAAACTAACTCTTAATCTGAAAAAAAAAAAAAACAGAGAGACAAAAGTTAAGTGCTTTCAAGGATGCAGAGTAATTGGAATTCCCATTTATTGCTGGTAGGAGTGAAAATGGTACAGCCAGTTTAGAAAAAAATTCGGCAATTTTTTATAAAGTTAAACATATACTTAACACCTAGTCCAGCAATTTCACTGCTATATATTGACACAAGTGAACTGGAAACTTTTGTCCCCATAAAAATTTGTACGTGAATGCCACAAACTGGAAATGGCCCAAATGTCTTTCAGCTGGTTAATACATAAGCTGTAGTACATCCAAATACAGGAAAACTACTGAGAATGGAATAAAAGGGAGCAAATGACTGGTTCACATAAGATGGATAAATCTTAATCCTTGTGTTAAGTGAAAGAAGTCAGACTTAAAAGTCCATGGTTTGTATGATTCTAATTATATGACATTATGGAAAATGCTAAATTATAGGAACATATCTGTGGTTGCCAGGGGGGAAATGTAGCTTGAGAAGTCAACTATAAAATGGTAACTCAAGGAAATCTTTGAGGGGGAGGAAACAGTTCTGTGTATTTATAATGGTGGTCTGACTGCACGCATTTGTCTCACCCACAGAAGTGTATACCAGAAAGGGGGATTTGGGGTGTTTTTGTAAGCTTTTTATTTTGTATTGAGGTATGCCTAATTAACAACATTCTGACATTTTCAGGTGAACAACAAAGGGCCTCAGCCACACATATATATGGATCGATTCTCCCTAACCTACCCTCCCATCGGAGCAGGCATGTAACATTGAAGAGAGTTCCATGCGCTGTATAGTAGGTCTTCGCTGGCTATCCTTTTTAAATATAGTAGCGTGTACATGTCCATCATCCCAAACTCCCTATCCCATCCCCCATCATTCCCCCAGCAACCTTAATTTCATTCTCTAAGTCTGTGAGTCTCTGTTTTGTAAGTAAGTTCATTTGTCTTCTGCCCATTTGTTGATTGAGGTTTTGTTTTGGTGCTATAAAGCATCATGAGCTGCTTGTAAATTTTGGAGACTAATTCCTTTTCAATCACATCATTTTCTCCCAATCTGTGGGTTGTCTTTGTTTTATTGTTTCCTTTGCTGTGCAAAGGCTTTTGAGTTTAAGTAGGTCCCGTTTGTTTATTTTTGGTTTTATTTCCATTATTCTGGGGAATGGATTGAAATAGATATTGCTATGATTTATGTCAGAGAATGTTCTGCCTATGTTTTCCTCTAGTTTTATAGTGTTTGACCTCATATTTAGGCCTTTAATCCACTTCAGCTTATTTTTGTGTTTGATGTTAAAGAATGACCTAACTTAATATTTTTACATGTAGCTGTCCAGTTTTTCCAGCATCATTAGTTGAAGAGACTGTCCTTACACATTGTGTAGCCTTGCCTCTTTTGTCATAGATTAATTGATCATAGGTGCATTGGGTTATTTCCGAGTTTTCTATCCATTCCATTGATCTATATTTCTATTTCTGTGCCAGTGCCATACTGCAAAAACAGTGATTTTGACTGTAAATTTAAAAGATGAATTTAAACAAAAAGAAAAATTCAAAATCATCATATATGATGTTTAACCATCATCTTTAACCAGGTAGTGATACTAACAGATTTGGTTTTTTAAAAGATCACTCTGATGACAACTAAACACAATTTATTGAATACGGATTGGATTCTGAACCAGAGAAAACAATTATTTTATTGAAGATATTAGTGGGGAAAATGGAAAATTTGATCAAAGTATACAGAATAGATGATAGTATTATATTATTATTAATTTTGATTTTGATTACAGTACTGTGGTTATTTTAAATCATTTCTCATTTTAAGAAATACACACTGAGATGTTTAGAGGGATAGATATATCATGCTTGCAATTTACTTTCAAAGAGAGCCCCTCAAAATGTATAAATATTAAAAGAGATAAACAGAAGATGGAAGGAAGGTGGGAGTAAGAAGGAAAAGAGAGAAAATTATAAATGTGGTAAAATGTTAAAATTTGGGAAATCTTGATAAACATTATATGAGACTTATTTTTGAAAATTTTTGTGAAACTAATTTAGAAAAGGCAGGAGAATCAGAGATCAAATTGCCAATATCCGTTGGATCATAGAAAAAAAGAGTTCCAGTAAAACACCTACTTCTGCTTCATTGACTACACTAAAGCCTCTGATTGTGTGGATCATAACAAATTGTGGGAAATTCTTAAAGAGATGGGAAAAGCAGACCACCTTACCTGCCTCCTGAGAAACCTGTATGCAGATCAAGAAGAAACAGTTAGAACCGGACATGGAACAATGAACTGGTTCCAAATCAGGAAAGGAGTACGTCAAGGCTGTATATTATCACCCTGCTTATTTAACTTATATGTAGAGTACATCATGAGAAATGCTTGGCTGGAATCAAAACTGCAAGGAGAAATATCAATATTCTCAGATATGCAGATGACACCACCCTTATGGCAGAAAGTAAAGAAGAACTAAAGAGCCTCTTGATGAAAGTGAAAGAGGAGAGTGAAAACGTTGGCTTAGAGCTTAACATTCAGAAAACTAAGATCATGGCATCTGGTCCCATCATTTGATGGGAAATAGATGGGGAGACAGTGGAAACAGTGTCAGACTTTATATATTTGGGCTCCAAAATCAATGCAGATGGTGATTGCAGCCATGAAATTAAAAGACGCTTACTCTTTGGAAGGAAAGTTATGACCAACCTAGACAGCATATTAAAAAGCAGAGACATTACTTTGCCAACAAAGGTTCGTCCAGTCAAGGCTATAGTTCTTCCAATGGTCATGTATGGATGTGAGAGTTGGACTATAAAGAAAGCTGAGTGCCAAAGAATTGATGCTTTTGAACTGTGATGTTGGAGAAGACTCTTGAGAGTCCCTTGGACTGCAAGGAGATCCAACCAGTCCATCCTAAAGGAAATCAGTCCTGAATAATCATTGGAAGGACTGATGCTGAAGCTGAAGCTCCAATATATTGGCCACCTGATGCAAAGAGCTCATTCATTAGAAAAGACCCTGATGCTGAGAAAGACTGAAGGCAGGAGGAGAAGGAGATAACAGATGATGAGATGGTTGGATGGCATCACCGACTGGATGGACATGAGTTTGAGCAAGCTCCAGGAGTTGGTGATGGACAGGGAGGCCTGGAGTGCTGCGGTCCATGGGGTGGCAAAGAGTCGGACCAAACTGAGTGACTAAAGTGAACTGAACTGAAAATTATTTCGAAACAAAAACCTTAAAAACAGTACAACATTAGTTTACAACATTAGAAATGTTTTAGAGGAAGTTATAAAGTAGACAAGCAAAGTATATCTCCAGGTAATAAATTAATATTTGACATGTAAATCATAGTGTCACCTGACTTAGTTGAGTTTTAACTTCCCAGCACAAGACATGATGCAGTCATCTGTTTTTAGCTGATGTTTTATTATTCAAGCATTCTTTCTTTAATAATTATTCGTTTATTTTTGGCCGCACTGGGTCTTCACTGCTATGCATGAACTTTCTCTAAGAGTGGAAAGTAGGCCCACTCTGTCCTTGCGGTGCGAGGGCTTTCACCGATGCGTGTCTTGCTGGGAGCACAGGCTCCAGCGTGCGGGGCTTCAGTAGCTGCAGCGCAGGCTCGGTAGCTGTGGCCCGCAGGGAGGATGTCAAGCTCTCCAGACCAGGATCTAACCAGTGTCCCGCACTGCAGGGCAGATTCTTAACAGCGGACCACCAAGGGAGCCTTATGCAATTTTTTTTTTAATTTTCCTAATTTTATTTTTGGCCGCGCTGGGTCTCCGTGGCTGCGCGGGCTTTCCTCTAGTTGCGGCGACCAGCAGCTCTTCTCCAGATGCCGTGCGCAGGCTTCTCCCCGCAGCGGCTTCTCGCGCTGGGGAGCCCAGGTTCCAGAGCGCTCAGGCTTCAGGAGTTGCAGCACATGGGCTCGTAGTTTTGGCTCCCAGGCTCCAGAGCACAGGCTCAGTTGCCCCGTGGATGTGGGATCTTTCCGGACCAGGGATCGAACCCGTGTCTCCTGAGTGGGCAGGTGGATTCTTTAGCACGGAGCCACAAGGGAAACCCCCAAACATTCTTCATAGCTTTTAGCACTTACATCCCAGCCTTATATCTAAAAGGGATAAGGATTTTCCTCCCTCCTTTCTCAATTTTCACGAGCATTTTCCTGCAATCTCCATTTCTAAAACATTTATTCCACTTTGTCATTTAAATTTCCAAGCCTTCTCCCTAGAAAACCATGTTCTTTTATTTCACATTCATGATTTAGCCTGATTTCCACACCTCGTGACAGTCTCATCTACTTCTCCATTGCTTCGTGCGGCTCCAAAATTAACTAACTTTACATCTTGTTAGCTTGCCCAGCGTAGACCCATCTGCAGACTTAATGAGCAATCTCTCCATTCCATCCCTGGCAAAGATGCTAATTATTAAATTATATGGTAGAGTACAAAGAATCAATCTCTCTCTCTCTCTCTCACACATACACACACACACAAATAGAGCTACACACAAGCTAACTCTAAACTTTGGAAAGAATAAATGAGAATCTCAGTAGCTGCTTCCTGGATTCCTTTGTGTTGTGTCATCTGTAATTATTCCACAGAACAAATGAGAACAACGGTTTTATGGATATACACATTTATGAGGATGCATGTTATGTGTATGGTCTCAGGAGCTCCCGGAGCCACAGGAGAGTCACTCACACTTGATCATCAGACAGGGCCTTGTTCAGTCTATCTGGAACGAGGCTGTATCATGCTGAAAATTGTGCCTGTTGTCTAACCGTCTGGGGCAGAGTGCTCAGCCAGCCTTTTGGGATCTCAGTGGCGGTTGCAGAGACACTGGAGGGTCTGGCTCTTCAGTTCACTTTAAATATAAGCCAGGAGTCCTAAGTCTAAGCTAAGCTTTATCATAGAAAGAAAATATGAAGTTGACTCCCAGCTCCACCTCTGTTTTTCTCCAATTTAAAAAGTATTATCAAGAGCACATTTTACAGAGACTTCCCTGGTGGTCCTATGGCTAAGACTGTGCTCCCGATTCAGAGGGCCTGGCTTTGATCCCTGGTCAGCAAACTAGATCCCACATGCCATGGTGAAGACCAAAAATCTCACGTGCTGCAACTAAAACCCAGCAGTCAAATAAATAATTTTTTTTTTTAAGAGCACATTTTACTGAAAGGAACTAAAAAGGAGGCTTTGAGGTCCAGAAGTCCAGGGTTTCAATTTCCTCCCTGGCCCCTAAGAATCCTTTATATATTGACAGGATACATTCAGCCTTAGGATGTCAGGAAAACCAAAGCAGAGAGGATTAAACAAAGGCCAAATGTATCTTTAGAAAGAAATCAGATAACTCTACCATCTGCCATTTCAATCACAAAACCAGATCATGTTTTATGAGATGACATTACAACAGCAGTTATCAGAATTATCAGTGAAACAAATGTCACGCTACAGAATTTGCAGCTGAGGGACGGAGCAGGAAATGGCATACAACCAAGCTCAGCAAAGTAAGTATAATTAACACGAGTATTACATTTGGGTCACTCCATGAGCTGCACAGAGGTGGAGGGATAAAGTAGGTGACCTTTCACTCTGCCCTTCAGCCCTACCATTTTCTGATTCTGCAGAATGAGTGACTTCTCAGAAAGAAATCTGACACGATGCATTAAAATCTGACCTCCAGCCACTGTCCATCTCTCTTGGGTCAAGTGCACATCTGAAGGTAATATCCAAGAAAAGTTAATATGAAAGGCCACGCATCCACCGACGTGTAAGCAGCTGCAGCTAAACCTCATTCTACTGTGCTTCGTTTTGGTTTGCTTTGGAGATGTTGTATTTTCTATAGACTAAAGATTTGCGGCAACTGTTCATTGAGCAAGTCTACAGACACCATTTCCCTACAGCGCTTGCTCACTCTGTGTCTCTGGGACACATGTTGGTGATTCTCACAACATTTCAAACCTTCTTATTATTATTAATTTGTCATGGTGATGTACAAGCAGTGACCTTTGATGTCGCCATTGGAATTGTTTCAGGGTGATGACACACTATGCCGATATAAGATAACGAACTTAATCAACAAACATTGTCTGCATTCTGACTGCTCCGCTGACCAGCTGTTCCTCCAGCTCTCTCCCTCCTCTTGGCTCTCCCTATTTCCTGACGCACAATACTGAGATTAGGCCAAATAATAGTCCCACAATGCCCTCAAAGCGTTCAAGTGAAAGGAAGAGACGCAGGTCTCTCATTAAACCAAAAGCTAGAAAGGATTACGCTTAATGATAAAGGCATGCCAACAGCCTAGCAAGGACAAAAGTTAGGCCTCTTTTACTAAAAAGCCAAGTGGTGACTGCAAAGGAATAGTTCTTGAAGGAAATGAAAAGTGCTACTACAGTGAACGGACAAATGGTTAGACCGAGAGGGGGTCTTATTGCTGACATGGAGAAAGTTTCAGTGGTCTGGAGAGAAGATTGAAACAGTCACAACATACTCTTAATCCAATCTCCTAATTAAAGCAAGGCCTTAACTCTTCAAATCTATGAAGCCTGAGAAAGATATGGAAGCTGCAGAAGAAAAGTTTGAAGCTATAAGCATTTGGTTCATAAGGTTACAGGAAAGAAGCTGTGCAAGGTGAAGCACAAGAGCTGGGGTGGAAGTTGCAGCCAGTTATCCAGAAGGTATAGTTAAGATAATTAACGACTGTGCTAGACAAAACAGCAGACACTCAATGCAGACAAAACAGTCATATATTGGAAGAAGACACCATTTAGGACTTTCATAGCTAAAGAGGAGAGGTCAATGTCAGGCTTCAAAGATTCAAAGGACAGGCTGGCTCCCTTGTCAAGATGTAGCTCATGGAGAGAAGCTGGTGGAGGAGTAGGTGGGCGTGGAGAACATCGCTCTCCACGGATGCATCAGGAATCCACCTTCAGACAGAAGTGCATGCAGAGCACCAGCTGAAAGTGGACAGGTGTACCTGACCCGCAGAAAAGAATATATAGAACCACGCAGACCTCGGTAGGATGAAAGAACTAAGGGGAAAAACAGGAAAACAAGAAACCTCAGCAGGTAGGGGAACTGAAGCCAGGTCCGATCCCCACATCAGGGTGATTGTCTGAGTTAGAGGAGAAACATTTAAGGCGAAGAATGAGACAGCTGATCTGTGGCAGTCTAAATGGGATGAGAATCAGTCTCTGCCCCAGCCTTACTTACCCCAGACAGAGACGCAGGGCCCCTGAAGGCGCAGTGGCTGGGAGCTGGAGTTTGGGGATTGTGGAGCAACCCCAGGGCGAGGGCTGCTGCTGACTGCAGAGAGGCGGATGGAGGGGACGTGAGGGAGGAGACTGCGGTGGGAAATGCGGGTGGAGGAAAGCCGGGCAGCCGTGGAAACAAGGCGATACTGCTGAGTCATGCATAGGGGATGGAGCCGTCACCAGGACCGCTCTCACCCCACACGCCGGCACTGGCGGCTGGACAGTAGAGGGGGGGCCCATCAAACAGTGACCTGCAGAGAGAACCCCACCCCGGGTGCGCCTTGAAGGGACTGATGCACCACGCTACAGAGGAGGACCCCAACCAAGGGCCCCCTCTATGTGCCTGAGAGGGCAGAGCCGCAGAGAAGGACTGGCCAAAGAGGCCTCCTGCCCACCGGCTACGGGAGGCGCTAAAGCAGCCTCTGACCGGCCGTGGCCCCTGCGGGGAGGCAGTCCGCGCCCCTGCACCCTCGGCGCCGCCGGGGTCCCCGCGGGCCAAGCGGCTGCGCCGGCCTCGCGCCCGGCTCTCACGGGGGCAAGGCTGCCACGGGCAGAGAAAGTCCTGCCCTCTGAGCGCGGGGTCACTGCAGTGGTGCCCGACTCTCTGCGACCCTGCAGACTGGGGCCCGCAGGCCTCTCCGCCAGGGAGGGGCTCCTCCAGGCAAGAGCACCGGGGCGTGTTGGCCAGCACTGGCTGCCGCGCCCCTCTGGAGACTGTATTCCTGCTGCCCTAGCGGCCAAGCCCCTGGGCACCTGGTGCTGCCAGAACCCCGGTGACCCGAGCAGCTGCCCCGCCTCATCACCTGGCCTCACAGGGGCAAACCCGAGTCCTCCAGGGCAGCCTCAGGAGCAAACCCCAGCGGACGACCCACCTGCAGAGGCGGAAATATAACCACAATTGAAACCCAGGGGCAGTGTGGCTAAGGAAGACCCCACCAGGGGCAGTGTGGCTAAGGAAGACCCAAAACCTTCCCACCAGCTGTGCAAGCTGCAGATTAAATCCACAGGATCAACTAGGCAGACTGTGTCTGTGGAATATATAAAAGGTCATTGAGAGCTCCCACAAAAGAAAACGCACTCGTTCTGATAGCTGTGGGCGTTGGAGGCAAGAACACCCAGGAGCAGGACCAGGTTAGAGTCTGAGCTGCCCCCACGGCAGGCCCAGGGATCAGCGCAGGGTTGGAGGGCATCCCGGGGAGGTGAGGGGGCTGTGACTCCCAGCGAGGGTAAGGACCCTGACAGCAGTGACTCAAGAACAACATTTGTTATTCTTATGTTTAGACTTGTTGTGTAGATTCTTTTGAGGTTTTTTTTTCCTCTTTTTCCCCCTCTGTTGTACTTGTCAATTTTATTGGCACTATGAAATCTAATTAAGCTTTTGAGCTACTTTTTTTCTCAGTCACATTTTTTACTGTTGTTATATACCTCTGCCTCTACATTCGGCTTTTGCACTTCTGTGGAGTTTTCCTGTTTTCTCTCTCTCTCTCTTTTTTTATTTTAATTTTTAATTTTTTAAACCTATTATTATTTTTCTACATTTATTCCTTTGTTTTCTTTTCCTACTGATCTTTTCCCCTTGCAGTTAATCTTTAATGTATATAAACCTTCATCTACCTCTATTTAACTTTGCATGTCAATTCTTTCTTTCTTTCCTTTCCTCTCAACATATTTGTTAGTTGTATTTTCATTGGTTTATTCCCCAATTGGCAACTTGCTTTAGTTTTGTTTTTGTTTGTGCTTTAGTTAGTTTTGTTCTTAACTGGTAGATATAACTTATGGTTTCTTTTGTTCACCAGGTAAATCTATTGTACTTTATTTTTGATGGACTGTTTTGACTTTGCTCATGGGTGTATATGTATATGTACATATTCCATTACTTTAATTATTATTTGCCTGGTTTTGTAACTGCCATTTGTCTGGGATTCAACTTTGGTTTCTTGTTTTGGAGTATTTGTTTTAATATTACTTAATGCCATAACAAATCACTTGTGAAATCTCCATTCCTGACCAGAGATCAACCCCTGAGCC
This sequence comes from Muntiacus reevesi, assembly GCF_963930625.1. Lineage (NCBI taxonomy): Eukaryota > Metazoa > Chordata > Mammalia > Artiodactyla > Cervidae > Muntiacus > Muntiacus reevesi. The sequence continues at coordinate 2,596,534 of NC_089269.1, forward strand.
TTTGGAGTGGGAGAACTGACTCCAAGACCCTACCAGAGAACTAACCCTAGGGAGTATCAAATTATGAGAACTCACACAAAGGAAGCCACTTGAATACAAGACTCTGCATCACCCAACCACCAGTGCAGGAAGCCTCATCCAAACAACAAACAAAACAAAAATACAAGTCAGTCATCAGCAGACAGGATGACCACCTCACTCAGCCTTTCCCATCAGAGGAAAAACAAGCAAACAAACAAACAAACAAAAAACTCAGCATAAATCTCACCCTATGTGATGCTTAAAAAAGCCACTGGACCAGCCTTAGGAGGGCAGAAACCAAAAGGAATAAAGAAAGAATTCAACCTTAAAGCCCTGGAAAAGGAGACTTCAAACACAAAAAGTTAAAAAAAAAAAAAAAAAAGACAGAGAAATACTACACTAATGAAAGAACAAATTAAAAACACAGAAGTCCAAATGACTGAAGAGGAAATAGACAAATTACCTGAAAAGAATTCAGAATAATGATAGTAAAGATGATCAAAAACCTTGAAAACAAAATGGAGAAAAAACAAGAGTCAATTAACAAAGACCTAGAAGAATTAAAGAATAGACATAGAGAGATAAACAACACAATTACTGAAATTAAAAATACTCTGGAAGGAATCAATAGCAGGATATCTGAAACAGAAGAACGAATCAGTGAGCTAGAAGATAAAATGGTGGAAGTAACTTCTGAAGAGCAGGATAAAGTAAAAAGACTGAAAAGAATGGAGGATAGCCTCAGAGATCTCTGGGACAATATCAAATGCACCAACATGCACACTATAAGGGTCCCAGAAGAAGAGAAAAAGAAAGGGTATGAAAAAATCTTTGAAGAGATTAGAGTTAAAATTTCCCCAACATGGAAAAGGAAATAGTCAATCAAGTCCAAGAGGCACAAAGAATTCCATACAGGAAAAACCCAAGAAGAAACACGCCAAGACACATACTAATCTAACTAACAAAGACTAAACACAAAGAAAGAATATTAAAAGCAGCAAGGGAGAAGCATCAAGTAACGTACAAGGGAAACCCCATATGCTCAACAGCTGATCTTTCAGCAGAAACTCTGCAGGCCAGAAGAGAATGGCAGGGTATATTTAAAGTACTAAAGAGAAAAATCTACAACCAAGATTACCGTACCCAGCAAGGATCTCATTCAAAATTGATGGAGAAATAAAAAGCTTCTCAGAGAAGCAAAAGTTAAGAGAATTCAGTACCACTAAACCAACTTTACAACAAATAACAAAGGGAATTATACAGTCAAGAGATACAAGAAAAGAAAAAAGATCTGCAAAATCAACTCCAAACAATTAAGAAAATGGCAATAGAACACATATATCAATAATTACTTTAAGTGTAAATGGATTAAATGCTCTAACCAAAAGACACAGACTGACTGAATGAATACAAAAACAAGACCCATATATATGCTATTTGCAAGAAACCCACTTCAGACCTCAAGACACATATAGACTGAAAGTGAGAGGATGGAAAAACATATTTCATGCAAATGGGAAGCAAAAGAAAGATGGAGTAGCAATCCTCATATCAGACAAAATAGACCTTAAAATAAAGAAGATGACTAGAGATAAAGAAGGATACTACATAATGATCAAGGGGTCAATCCAAAAGGAAGACATAACAATTGTAAATATCTATGCAGTCGTGTCCGACTCTTTGCGACCCCACGGACTGTAGCCTACCAGGCTCCTCTGTCCGTGGGATTTTCCAGGCAAGAGTACTGGAGTGGGTTGCCATTTCCTTCTCCAGGGGATCTTCTTGACTCAGGCATTGAACCTGGGTCTCCAGTATTGCAGGCAGACACTTTACCATCTGAGCCACCAGGGAAGCCCCCATATCAGACAAAATAGACCTTAAAACAAAGATTACTAGAGATAAAGAAGGATACTACATAATGATCAAGGAGTCAATCCAAGAGGAAGACATAACAATTGTAAATATCTATGCACCCAACATGGGAGCACCTCAATACATAAGACAAACACTAACAGACATAAAAGGAGAAATTGACAGTAACACAATAATAGTAGGAGACTTCAACACCCCACTCACACGATGGACAAATCATCAAAACAGAAAGTTAATAAGGAATCACAGGTCTTAAATGATACATTAGATGAGATGGATCTCATTGATATCTTCAGGACATTCCATCCAAAGGCAGAAGAATACACCTTCTCAAGTGCACAAGGAACATTTCCCAGCATAGACCACATCTTGAGTCACAAATCAAACCTTAGTAAATTTAAGAAAGTTGAAAGCACATCAAGCATCTTCTCCAACAACAATGCTATGAAACTAGATATCAATGATAAGAAGAAAAATGGTAAGAAACACAAACACATGGAGATTAAATAACACGTTTCTAAATAACCAACAGGTTACTGGAGAAATCAAAAGGGAAATCAAAAAATTTCTAGAAACAAATGACAATGAAAACATGACAACTCAAAACCTATGGGATGAAGCAAAAGAAGTTCTAAGAGGGAAGTTTATAGCAATACAGCCCTATCTCAGGAAATAAGAAAAACATCAAATAGACAGCCTAACTTTACACCTAAAACAACTTGGAAAAAGAAGAACAACAACAAAATAGTAGAAGGAAAGGAGTCATAAAGACCAGAGCAGAAATAAATGAAAAATAAATGAAAGAAACAATAATAAAGATTAATAAAACTAAAAGCTGGTTCTTTGAGAAGAAATTGACAAAACTTTAGCCAGACTCATCAAGAACAAAAGAGAGAAGAATCAAATCAGCAAAATTAGAAATGAAAAAGAAGAGATTACAACAGACAATGCAGAAATACAAAGGATTAAAAGGGATTTTTATGAACAAGTATGGGGCAATAAAATGGATAATCTGGAAGAAAGGAACAGATTCTTAGAAAAGTTCAATCTTCCAAGACTGAACCAGGAAGAAATAGAAATTAAGAAGAACCCAACTACAAGCACTGAAATTGAAACTATGATCAAAAATCTCCCAAAAAACAAAAGTCCAGGACCAGATGGCGTCACAGGAGCATTCTATCAACCATTTCGAGAAGAGTTAGTCCCTATCCTTCTAAAATTCTTTCAAAAAATTGCAGAAGAAGGAACACTTCCAAGCTCATTCTACAGACTTATGGACATGGGGAGAGGGGAGGAGAGGGTGAGCTACATGGAAACTTACATCACCGTGTTCAGGAAACTCAAACAGGGGCTCAGTATCAACCTAGAGGGGGAGGGAGACAGGAGGGAGGTTCAGAAGGGAGGAGACATATGTACACCTATGGCTGATTCATGTTGAGGTTTGGCAGAAAACAACAAAATTCTGTAAAGCAATTATCCTTCAATTAAAAAAAATAATTAATTCAAAAAAAGATGTAGCTCACAACTCTAAGTTAAAGCCAACGCTCATTCTCCATTCTGGAATAGCTGGGCCTCTTAAATATGCTCAATCTACTTTGCTTGTGGTCTAAGACATACCAAGGAAGCTTAGATGACAGCACATCAGTTTACAATATGCTTTACTGACTATTTTAGCTGACTGTTGAGACTTACTACTCTGGAAAAAGTCCTTTCAAAATATCACTTCTCAAAGACAATGAACCTGATTAACCAAGAGCTCTGATGGAGATGTAGAATGAGATTGATGTTGTTTTTCATGTCTGCAAACACAGCATCCAATGGGAAGTCCATGGGTCAAGGAGTCATTGCAACTTTATAGACTCAGTATTTAAGAAATATATTCTGTAAGGTTGCAACTGCCACAGATAGTGGTTCCTCTAATGGGCCTGGGAAAATAAATTGAAAATCTCCTGGAAAGGAGCCACTGTTTTAGATGCCATTAAGAACACTTAACGATTCATGGGAAGAGGTCAAAGCATCAAAATCAATAGGAGTTTGGAAGAAGTTGATTCCAAACCTCATGGGTGACTTTGCGGGGTTCAAGGCTTCTGTGGAGGAAGTAACTGCAGATGAAAACAGCAAGAGAACTAGACTCAGAGGTGGAGACTTGCAGTCACAGCAGGATGTGATGGAATTTCTGCAATCTCAAGATAAAACTTGGAAGAGATGAGGACCTGCTTCCTATAGAGCAAAGAAAGTGGTTTCTTTTTTCCCCATGGGAGCCATGTATATTTATTTATTCAGGCAGCATGAGGGATCTTAGTTCCCTGACCAGGGATCAAACCCATGCTCCCTGCACTGAGAGAACAGCGCTAACCACTGGACCACCAGGAAGTCCCAAGAACGCAGTTTCTTGAGATAAAATCTACTCTTGGTGAAGATGTTATAAAGACTACTGAAATGACAACAAAAGATTTATAATATGACATAAACTTAGTTGATAAAGCAGCAGCAGGGTTTGAGAGGACAGACTCTGATTTTGAAAGAAGATCAACTGTGGGTAAAACACTATCACACATTACAAGCTACAAAGAAATCATTCATGAAAGGAAGAGTCAATCAATGTGGCAAACTTCATTGTTGTCTTATTTTAAGAAACTGCCACAGTCACCCCAATCTTCAACAACTATCACCCTGATCAGTCAGCAGCCATCAACACTGAGGCAAATACCCTCTACCAGCAAAAAGATTACCACTAGCGAAAGGTTCAGATGATGGTGAGCATTTTTTAGCAATAAAATATTTTTATTAATAGTCAAGGTGAGTACATTATTTTTTTAGACATAATGCTTTTGTCCACTTCTTAGACTGCAGTGCAGTATAAACTTAAGCTGCATAAGCACTAGGAAACCAAAGAACTTGTGTGACTTACTTTATTGCCATCTATGCTTTATTATGGCCTGGAACTGAAAGCTGAAATATCTCTGACATCTGTCTGTACTTCTACTAGACTCCTAGACTATCTGTGGTCCTTACACTATGGCTGCTGGGCATTCATGTGCGAGTGCTAAGTCGCTTCAACCATGTTCAACTCTTTGAGACCGTATGGACTGCAGCCCGCCAGGCTCCTCTGCCCAAGGGATTCTCCAGGCAAGAATACTGAAGTGGGTTGCCATGCCCTCCTCCAGGGCATCCTCCAGACCCAGGGATCGGACCCACATCTCTTATGTCTCTTGCACTGGCAGGCGGGTTCTTTACCACCAGCACCACCTGGGAAGCCCGACTGGGCACTTAGTAAGTAAGTAATCAAGTTCTTAGTGAATGGGCTTCCCTATAAGTCCACATCTGACCCTGAGTTGGAGTACCTGGTCCAGGTTAGTGGGAAATCAGCCAGAAGTGGAAAGGTGAGCCTTGGGATGCTGAGAGGAGAGACTTTGAGAACATGATTGCCATTAATGAAGAACAGCCTGTGGATTGGGGCTGTCCAGCTTAGAGGCACTAAATCAGACTAAGGCTTGATACCTTTCATGTGAAGTTGGAGAATGCCACCTAATTCTCAGGGAAATTGCACTGAGGACTGTGTGAAGCACTTTACAACTCTATCTCACTTGGTTTCCCAACAGCGCTATGAGGTAGATAAAGATTATCGGTCTTGTTTCAAGATAAGGAAAAGTGTGGCTCAGAGAAGTAAAGTGTCTTCCCCCAAAGCACATGGCTAGTTAAGAGACAAATCTCATTTCAGGTTGGAAAATTGCATGCTTTTCTCACCTCGGTTTGTCCTGTAGGGTTTGCGATATTCCCCTTCAACAGTCGGATCACAAATCCAAAGTTGTTTTCTGGAAGATTTCTCTGGTTAACCAAGAATTTGCTAACTATATTATCAAACCTCATTTCCAGAGCAGCTTACTCCCCACTATCTCAGCATTCATGAATTTGATCCTTCTCACTACACTGTAAATCCTTTGAGAACAAAAATCTGCTTTAAACTATAACAACTTCCATGGCCTTCAAGCACAGCCCAGCTCAGAATAGCCAGTAACTCAAGATATCAAGAGTGTCATGTTCTTAAGCTGACTTTTCTATCATGAGGTGTGGCAAGCTTGTGTTCATGTTTATTTCTACTATAATTTCAAATAAAAGGCTTTCATGTTTAATTGCTCTGTAATTGGCAGTGGATTCCTAATTTTTTAATTTTCTCAGCCCTGTTTTCTGTGACAAATAGCTAATGGTGTGTAAAATAAGCAGATGTACTTTTAGAGCTGGCTTTTGGAAGCAACCCCTTGGCAAATCCATTCAGGAAACCAAAGATCGCTTTCGAAAAACAATTGTTTGACTTCTTTTTTGTGTGTAGATTTTCTTATACTGGTTTTCATAAACCAGGGTGCTCCTGTGGTCTAAATAAACCTCAGTTCCCAGAAAGGATCACTTATCTTGTGAGCACAGAACTCAGTGGAAAATGAAAGAAAAAGCAAGTCTGAATTTCCACAAAGTCTAAGAAAATTAAATTCTGTTTACCTGGTGTTTCCACTCACATGTCAGGTTATGCTGCTAGAAAAGTAGCTTCATGAAATTATATCTACTTGATACAGTTGGTTTAGAACAAAGCAAGTTAAATAAGGAGGGAAATGCTATGACATATTGACAAAAGCAAAGGATAAGTCATGTGTGCCAGAGAAGTATGAGAAAAATATTATTATGACAGAAGGTTATAGTCAAAAAACTACTTTACTTCATTTAAAGTTGTCAGAATGGATGAAATGGGTAGAAACTTGAAGTCTGATCTTATTTTTGCCTTCCTAAATGAAAAACCAAACCTGTTATAGTAAAAGCCTAATTTACTGGAGTATGTTTTTACTCCTATACAACTTTCAGAAAATTGAAAAGGCATTTGTCACCCGAGTTTCCTGCAGTGTATATTATTGAGCTGTTTCTCTTTTGTTCTGCTATAGCAAAAAGTATTTAAATACTCACATCTGCATTTTGATTATGTCTGATAGGCAGCTTTATACTGATAGTTCAACTGGTTGCATTTTTTTTTCCTGCAACTTCCAATATTATTAAACTTGGTGGCTATCGGCAGCCTGCTTCAAAAGAGAACATCTTATCAGTAAATCTTTTGGATCTACTCTATGTGAAATTAGGACTAGGAAAAGGGCTGAAGGAGCAATAATATATGAAAATAATTAGTAAAGATTCCTGCACTAATAACTGCTCAATAAATGGTAACCTCTAATACCATCAATTTCATTACTATAGGGAAATGAACATCTTATTCCAGGAGACCAGAAATGGGCCTGATTAAGTCAGCCGTGTTGGGGTTGGAGAGAAAGGGACAATTTTGCTGGCAGCGGTTTATTCAAGTCCTTCATTGTTGTTGTTGAGTTGCTAAGTCGGGTCTGACTCTTTTGGACCCCATGGACAGCAGCCCGTCAGGCTCTCTCTCCATGGGATTTCCCAGGTAAGAACACTGGAGTGAGTTGCCATTTCCTTCTCCAAGGGATCTTCCTGATCCAGCGACGGAACCCGTGTCTCCTGCTTGGCAGGAGGGTTCTTCACCGCTGAGTCACCTTGGAAGCCAAATCAAGTCCTTCGGAAAGGACAGTTTGATTCAGTCTTTGAATTTAACCTCTATTTCTCAATGAATAGCAAAATGAGAGTAACATTTTCTGGGTAATAAAAAGGAATTGTTTTTTAAGTACAAATGACAAGGATGGTGATTGAAATCTTAAAATATCTAGATACTAATTACCTATTTGTTATGTTCCATAACTTTAGGAGGTACTTGGTACTGTTAAGTCACTACATAATTATCTTTAAAGGAAAACATAATATAATAGTTATTCAACTTTATGCACTATGTGATTGATTTTTTACTGATACTCAGAAAAAATAGTTTCTAGTTTGAAACCATTGGGTAAGTCTACTTAAATGTTAAAATAATAGGCTTGTTTGCTGTTCCACCCTTGACTTAAGCTAATTTGTTATTAACAAATAGTATTACCTAAAGTTTAAGAGGTAGATTTGTTATAATTTTTAAATGTTTTTAAATCAGTGAAGATCTAGAGTCTTCAAATGAGAAAATTAGGGAATATGTTGAAAATGGATCACAAATTCATTTATGTTTTACTTATATGTTTTAATCTGATGAAAAATTAATATCAAAAGTTACCCATTTCCCTTAAAAATTTTGCTAAGTGCATGCTATGTTGTAGGTTTGGCCAAAAAGAAAGTGAAAAAGACATAGTCTCAACCTTTAAAATGTTTATAACCTGATAGCATATTTAGCAGTAAATTTACATTTTCACATGGTTATTGATGTTTTATAAATTTGTGTTTAAAAATTCAGGTAGTCAGTTTGAAAATATTTCTGCTTTTCTTGAATAATAAAATGCTGAGTTATAAAATGCAGATCCATCTTATTCTGTTCCCCTTGATTACAATGTTCAGTATGTAACTCTTGGTTTTAAATTGATGCTGTTCTCTCATACCTAAAACCTGTTCAAGTCATCAGAATGTTTTTTGTAAAAGAACAAATAGAATAAGAAATTTCATTAGTAATAGCAAAGATGGAAACACATAATATAGCCTAAAAACATGGTCATGGAAACTTGAGTTCTAAATAATTCTGCCCAAGCATTAAAAATGGAGTCAACTCATAGAAATAACATAGAGGAAGTAATTATTTGTACCAATGGCAGAAAATAATGACTTTATCAAGCTTTGTATGACAATCACAGAAAAATGTGGGCACTAGTTTCTTTAAACTCAACTCTGACTCTGCAGAGTTCTTAAACTATACAATTTTAAATTTCAAACTGAACAAAGGCCAAATGCTGAGATTCTAATGTGGAAAAAGAGCAAGAGGCAGGGAACAGTGTGGGAAAGATGGACACGGGAAGGAGCAGAGAGTCCACATAACAATGACCAAGAGGATTTGCATGCGTTCCAACTATCATCTCGCCGCTAACTGAAGTCTAGCTCAACTTGTAAGATTTCCAATCAACATAGAAACACAAATATACTAACAATGACCTGCTGAATAGCACAGAAAGCTCAGCTCGATGCTCTCTGATGACCTAGACGGGTGGCAGGTCCAAGAGGGAGGAGATATACATAAACACGTTGCTGATTCAGTTTGTGGGACAGCAGAAGCTAACACAACATTGTAAAGCAATTACACTCCAGTAAAAATGGAAGAAGGAAAGAAAGAAACTATAAAAAAACAAATAAAAGGACTTCCCTGGTGGCGCAGTGGATAGGAATCCGCTTGCCAACGCAAGGGACACAGGTTCGATCGCTGCTCCAGGAAGATTCCACTCTCCCCAGAGTGACTAATCCATGTGCCCCAACTGCTGAGCCCACAGGCTGCCACGACTGAACGCCAAGCGCCTGGAGCTCGTGCCCCACAGACAGAACCCACCGCAGTGAGAAACCCCAGCACCGCAGCCCAGAGCAGCCCTCACTCACGGCAACGAGGAAAAGCCCCATACAGGTACAAACACCAGCACAACCAAAAATAAGTAAATAAAATCTTTTTTAAATGTATTAACAAATAATTTTTTAAATATGGTTTATAAGGAAACCTGGGGGTTGCTGGGCAGTTTGTTCTTACATACAGCTTCCGAGAGGGATCAAGTACCAACATAGACATTGACCAACTTACAAACTGCTGCTAAGTTAGTGCAGATTGCAAAGTCACTCTGTGTATCCTAGACTTAGAGTTTATTAATAAACTAGTGGGACTCCACCGTATGGTTTTTCCAGTGGTCGTGTATGGATGTGAGAGTTGGACTGTAAAGAAAGCTGAGTGCCAAAGAATTGATGCTTTTGAACTGTGGTGTTGGAGAAGACTCTTGAGAGTCCCTTGGACTGCAAGGAGATCCAACCAGTCCATCCTGAAGGAGACCACCAGTCCATCCTGAAGGAGACCAGTCCTGGGTGTTCATTGGAAGGACTGATGCTGAAGCTGAAACTCCAATACTTTGGCCACCTGATGCAAAGGGCTGACTCATTTGAAAAAACCTTGATGCTGGGAAAGATTGAAGGTGGGAGGAGAAGGGGACGACAGAGGATGAGATGATTGGATGGCATCACCAACTCGATGGACATGAGTTTGAGTAAACTCCAGGAGTTGGTGATGGACAGGGAGGCCTGGCATACTGCAGTCCATGCGGTTGCAAAGAGTCATGTAATACACATAACATACAAAATAAGTGTTAATAGACAGTTCATCAGTAAGGCTTCTGGTCAACAGTTGGCTATTAGTAGTTAAGTTTTTGAAGGAGTCAAAAGTTCTATGCTGGGTCTTCCCTGGTGGCTCAGAGGTAAAGAATCCGCTTGCCAATCCAGGAGACATGGGTTCAATCCCTGATCAGGGAAGACCCCATGTGCCTCAGAGCAACCAAGCCCATGAACAACAGTTGGGCGTGTATTTTAGAGCCTGAGCCCCAACTACTGAGCCCAGGTGTCCTCGGCCTGAGCCTGGCGACAAAAGAAGCCACTCCAAGGAGAAGCCTACAGATTGCAACTAGAAAGTGGTCCCCTCTCTCTGCAACTAGAGAAAACCCCATGTAGCAAGGAAGACCCAGCACAGCCAAAAATAAATAAATAAAATTATTTTTTTAAGTTATATGAAAATTTTGATTGCGCAAGGGGTGGGCACCCCTCCATCCACGTTGGTCAAGGGTCAAATGTATTTTTATTTAAGTTAGTAAAGATAATTTTCCACATGTATTTCTAGCAATCACCGAGAAACATGAGAACCATATATTATCATGTATTTGTATCCAGTTTTCCAGAACCCAATACAATCTTATCAAGCAATATCTGCCAAAGCTTGACACTTGTGGATTTGCATCTACCTGTTTACAGACACTGGTTGAAAATCTTGTAACAATTTGACAAGTCACCTTTAAAATCCACTGTGTATGGGGATTCAGTAATACATCTGTCACACCGCAATTACCAAGCAAAGTTGCATTTTATTTCTAAATGTCCATAGAAGAATTTTTACTCAAACTGGGAAGTCTCTGGTACAAAAAGTATTCCTTCAAGTCTGCGCTTCATGAGGTTATCTAATTTGGTTCACCAATTAGATGCAGTCTGCATTATCCTCACTCATAAAAGAAGCTGAGTGAGGTTTAGTTAGCTAGAAATCCCTTGGCAAATGATAAAGAGTGAGACATAAACTGGGCAGGCACCATAGAATAATCACTAATCACAAAAGTGACCGACTTTGGATTTTTCTGGTGGTCCAATAAAAGGGAATTCGCCTGCCAATGCAGGGGGTGTGGGTTCAAGCCCTGGCACAGGAAGATCCCACATGCTACGCGGCAACTAGGACCATGTGCCCAGACCACTGGAGTCTGAAAGCCCTGGAGCCTGTGCTCCTCAACCAGAGAAGTCAACCCACCGAGGAGTCCGCGTGCAGCAGCGAGGACCCGGTGCAATCAGAAGTCAAATAAGTAATTTTTTTAAGTGAATGACTTTATGACAAAATTAAAGGTTAATTTGAACCCTCACCCAGAAATGAAAAACAAAACAAAGTTTAAAATAGAAGAAAATAATAATTTGGATATATGTATATATGAAAGCTGTATTTTTCATATACAAAAAGAAAAAATGGGTCAGACTATAAGTAACTGTGGAAATACCTGCTTATCCTCTTTGCCTTAATTAACTCTTCCCTACAAAGGGTATTGGTGAGTTCTCTCTTCTTAACAAGGACTATATAAGACCACCAAGGTTACAAACTTGGGAAATGGTATGACTTTTGGAGAAAGTAGTGCTAAATTATTTACAAACTGCCCAAGTTAAAAAGAGTAGATGATAAAGAACTCTAATTATGCAAGAAGTCAATAGCTCTTTTGCAAACCTGAACATAAAAGGACTTCCATAAGGACTGGTAAACTCTGGACTGTTAAACACTGTCCCGAAAAACCTAAAACTCTCACTTTACAGAAGGAGCACCAAGTGATGACTCTTGAGAAGGCATCATGTTTCCAAATGGGCAACGTAAGGAATGATATGATAAAGGTTTTTCATGCCTCACTAATTTTGATGATATAAGTCACATTTGATTAGCCTTGTTAAGTGTCCATCGTCAAGAGTAGCTTAGGAAGAGAGAAATGTCCTCACTTACTGCATTTAGGTTTACTTAGAATCTTATTCCCATTTAAAGTTCTCACTTCAGGGCATAAATTAAAGTTGTTACGTTATTCAGTGCTAAGTCATGCCCAACTCTTTGTGATCCCATGAACTGCAGCACCCCAGGCTCCTCTGTCCTCCACTATTTCCTGGAGTTTGCTCACATCCATGTCTATTGAACCAGTGATGCTGTCTATCTCATCCTCGCCTGCCCTCTCCTCCTGCCTTTAATCTTTCCCAGCCTCAAGGCCTTTCCAACGAGTCAGCTCTTCTCATCAGGTGGCCAGAGTTTTGGAGCTTCAGCTTCAGTATTAGTCCCTACAATGAATAGTCAGGACTGATTTCCTTTAGGATTGACTGGCTGGATCTCCTTGCAGTCCAAGGGACTTCAAGAGTCTTCTCCAACACCACAGTTCAAAAGCATCAATTCAAAAAAAAAAAGCATCAGTTCTTCGTTGCTCACCCTTCTTTATGGTCCAACTCACATCCGTACATGACTACTGAAAAAACCATAGCTTTGACTATACAGAACTTTGTCAGTAAAGTGATAGCTCTGCTTATTAATATGCTATCTAGGTTCGTCATAGCTTTCCTTTCAAGGACGAGCATATTTTAAATTCATAAACTAAAAGTCTCCCCTTAAATGTTTAAAATACTTGAAGGGAACTCCAGTATGTAGTTATTGATGGCATAAAGTAATTTTAGCAATTTATTTTATAAAAATTTGACTTTGCATTTCTATCAAGAGATGGAAGCAAGAACCTTCCCCCAAAGGTTTGCTGTCAAAACACAGAACATAATACTTTCCTGTCAACTGACCTGCCTAGATGGCAGGGGGAAAAGAAATAACTAGAGTTTTGCCATCTAATATTTGAGGCTAACTTAAATAAATATCACTGCCATATAATGAAACAGTTTAGTGTCTTCTGCTCAACCACTACAACTCAATAATAATTCTCATTCATCAAGCAGTTATTTTATGTCAGGCACAACATTGAATACATTACATATACAAATAATGACTGTATTAGATGGTTTTTATTATGTCAATATTCAGAAAAAAATATTGAGATTCAGAGTTTAAAACATATGGCATGGTCAAATCATTAGAAACCAGCAGAGAAGAGATCTATAATACAGTCAAATCTTGACTCTAAAGTTTTGTTGTTCCTGTATTGCCTCTTAAATTGTCCACAAAAGATGCTTACACAATTTTTTTTTTTTTAAGAAGGAAAACAGATTTTTATTCCCCAGTTTTCTCACTGTTAAAATGGTATTGGGGGAATTCCTGGCAGTCCAATGGTTAGGACTCCACACTTCCACTGCAGGAGGCCCAGGTTTGATCCCTGGTGAGGGAACTAAGACCCCACAGGCCACCTAGGGCATGGCCAGAAAAAGAAAAAGAAAAAAGCTTCAAAATAAAATGAAATGGTACTGGTATTGCCTTCCTTGATTGATTCACATGTAGGTTAGAATTAAAGTAGATATGTAAACCTTCTTTTAAAAATAGATTTTTTGCAGGTCTTATGAAGGTCTTCTACCCACCTCCATTGTCCTACAGAAAGAGGTAAGATTCGTTTCTTTTAGGAGAGGAACCAGGTGTGGATGTTAAGAAAGGGAAGAAAGGAAGACTTTTACTACAGGCCCTTTTACTCTTCCAAACTATATTAACTATGTCATCTGATCAAATAAATAAAATTTAATTAGAAATTATTTCCTCAAACAATCCTTATAGTAATAGATTATAGCTTGAGATATCAGTATGAATTCATGTTTGACTTTATATAAGTACAGATGGTTACCTATAGACATATTTATAGATACATATATATACACAGCCTACTATATACACATATGACTACTTTTTGCTCTGTCAACTTAGAGTACCTAAAAAAGTAAAGATACTCCTGTAGAAGCAAGCATACCTAAAGTCCACATCTTGGTTTCTAATATGATTTTCCAATAAAAAGAAAGGGCTCCTTGGAGAAATGGTTGATTTTAAGACCAGGGCAAGAATTACAGATGATGAGCCTGGAGCATTTTGTAGTGTCAATAAGTGAGGAAGTACTCAAAAAAAAAAAAAAAAAAAAAAAGCCACACAGATGGGAATATGTCAGATGGGCACAGAAACCACTGAACATCCAAAGGCCAAAGCTGAAATAATGTGATCAAGAAAATAAGGTAGTACTGGATTATAAACCAAAGTATGAAATAAATATCCATGAGTCTACACAAAAATAGATAGATGTTTGAATAAAGTAATACATGGAGGAGAAGAGACAAATCCTTTGTGCAGAATTCCAAAAAATGTATGTAGATATTCTGCCCTCAAGGAGGGGGAATAAACCTCCCCGTTCTGTAGGTGAGGACTGTAAATAACGACTTCCTTCCAAAGAGTACAACATGGAAAGTGGGAGGCTTCCTCAGCGGTCCGGAGGTTAAGAACTGGCCTGCCGGTGCAGGGGACACAGGCTTGAGCCCTGGTCCGGGAAGATTCCACACGCCTCAGAGCAGCCAAGCCTATGAGCCACCACCACTGAGCCTGCACGCCCCGAGCCCGTGTCCGTAACAAGAGAAGCGACTGCAATGAGAAGCCCAGGCACTGCAGCAAAGAGCAGGCCTTGCTCAAAGCAACGAAGGGCCAGGGCAGCCAGTGAATAAACAAATACATGTTAACGAAGTGGGGAAAAGAATAATCTTACAGTGGAAAAACTGACAAGTACTGCTTCAGTCAAGTGATCAAGGTCAACATCGACAGGCATAAGTCATGTCCATAAGATGTACTCTTGTTGGAGGAGATGAAACTGGCACTTTACCCCTATGGTTTTTCCCCCAGTGACCCACAAACCCAGTCTTATCATGAAAAAAAAAAAATTAGTCCCATAGAGATAGAACATCCTACTTTTTATTCTAATTTGAGACTGCCAAAACTAAAAGGAGTCTGAAGAGATATGACATCTAAATGTAATGCAGAACCCCGAATGGGGTCCTAGGGAAAGGACATTAGGTAAAAAACTAAAGCAATATAAATAAACTATGAACAATAGTTGCTGCGTCCCTGCTGGCTCAGCCAGTAAAGAATCCTGCAATGCAGGTGACCCAGGTTCAATCCCTGAGTTGGGAAGATCCCCTGGAGAAGGGACTGGCAACCCAATCCAGTATTCTTTCTTGCCTGGAAATTTCATGGACACAGGAGCCTAGCGGGCTACAGTTCATGGGGTCACAAAGAGTCGGACACAACTGAGTGACCAGCAACCACCATGAATAATAGTTAGTAATAAGGTATTGATGTTGGTTCACTAGTTATGACATATATATTACATTAATGAATGATATTAGTAAGAGGGAAAACAAGGTGTGGGTATAAGGAAACTCTGTACTATCCTTTCATTTTTTTCTATAAATCTAAAACTATTCTAAAAAATAAAATCTATTGTATTAAAAATAAGACAAAGTAAAACAATGGTTTTCAGACACCAGAAATCAGGGCAATGACGCCCGAGAGAAGGTAAGCAAACAACGCAAACGGTGAGCTTCCTCAGCTCACTTCCTAACCAATCCAAAGGCCATCAAACAATGGAAGCGTTTATATGCAGCTTTGTTGTTATTGTTTAGTCACTAAGTCCCATTGCTTCTTTGGGGATCCCATGGACTGTGGCCCATCAGACGCCTCTGTCCATGGGATTTCCCAGGCCTGGGTGAATCTAAATATTAATACTACAACAATTTGATAATTTAGCAGCTTCTTAAAACTCAGTATGTATCAACTGAATGATCCAGCCCTTTCGAGAGAATTAAATAATACGTCCATACAAGGACATGTACATAGATTCGTGCAAAGACTTGTACTTGTTCATGGAAACTTTGTGATAATCTCAAACTAGGAAAAAACAAATGTCCATCAGTAAGTGAATAGGTAAACAAACCGTGGCAAATCAATACAATACTTATTCAACAATAAAAATAATGAACTATTAATATACTCAATATCATGGATGAATCAAAGTAATTACACTGGATGAAAGAAATCACACCCCAGCAAAAAGTAAACATTCTGTGCAATATTCCATTTATGTAAAATAACAGAATAAAGTGAAAACAAATTTACAACATCAGCAATCAGATTAGTGGTTTCCTGAGGACAGGGGGAGAGGAAGTCAGAAAGATTGGATTTTTAGGAAATATAGGAAAGTCAGGGCTTCATTTTATTAATTGTGGTGGTGGTTTTTTCACTGTATATACACACCAGGACTCCTCAAACTGCATGCTTTAAACATATGCAATTTATTATGCATCAAGTACACCTCAATAAAGCTGCAATAAAATAATAATCAACAATAGAGTATAACTAATTCAATAAAATAAGAATTTGAGCCCATTCTGATAAAAGTAAACAAATACAAACAGAAAGCTCTATCTTAAAGTCAAATTCCAACTAAAAAACGTAGACGGAATGATAGAATTAGAAAATAAATTCATCATTCACCACTGTAATAAATGATTCAGGCAAAAGATATCAATGGATATTATAATCACAGAGTAAATTTTTTTCTTTTTTTTTTTTCTTTTACTTTTTTTAACTTTCTGTTTTGTATTGGAGTATAGCTGATTAACAATGTGCAGTTTCAGGTGAACGGTGAACAGACTCAGCCATACATATACATTTATCTATTCTTCCCCAAACCTTCCCCCCGCGCCCCATCCAGGCTGCCATATAACATTGAGCAGAGTGCCATGTGCTATACAGTAGGTCCTTACTGGTTATCCATTTTAATCTAGTAGTGTGTGCATGTCCATCCTAAACTCCCTAACTATCCCTTCACCCATCTTTACCCCTGGCAACCACAAGTTCATTCTCTAAGTCTCTGAGTCTCTTTCTGTTTCCTCATATAAGGGATGTCACACGATATTTCTGGGCTTCCCTGGTTGCTCAGTGGTAAGGAACACATCTACCAATCCAGGAATTGCAGGTTCAGCCCTTGGGTCAGGAAGATCCCCTGGAAAAGGAAATGGCAATCCAGTCCAGTATTCTTGCCTGGGAAATCCCACGGACAGAGGAGACTGGCAGGCTGTAGTCCATGGGGTCGCAAAAGAGATACCACTTAGCGAGTAAACAGCAACAATACAATATTTCTCCTTCTCTGTCTGACTTATTAAGTATGACAGTCTCTATCTAGTTCCACCCATGTTGCTACAAATGGCATTATTTCATTCCTTTCAATGGCTGAGCAATATTCCGTCATAAACATACATACCACATCTTCTTTATCTGTTCCTCTGTCAATGGACATTTGGGTTGCTTCCATGTCTTGACTCAACAGTGCCACAGTGAACACAGGGGTGTATGTATGCTTTTGGATCACGTTTCTGTCCAGATATATGCCCAGGAGTGGTATTGTGGGGTCATATGGTGCTTCTATTTTTAGTTTTTTAAGGAACCTCCATACTGTTCTTCATAGTGGCTGTACCAATTCACATTCCCACCAACAGTGTAGGAGCATTCACAGGGTAAAATTTTGATGAGAAAAAGAATATGTGTGTACATAGTCTCAAGATAAATTCCCCCCAGAGTCTATTAATTCCTCCCCTGACTATCTTTAGTAATGAGAAAAAATGATGTGGTGTGCCTTCCGACATGAGCATTGAAAACATCACCATTTCTGTGGTATCCACACCAAAAAGTATATCCTGAATCTAGCCATGAAAAAAAAAAAATCAGAGCAATCCAAACTGAAAGAAGTTCTATAAAATAACTGACCTACATATACTTCAAAAATGCAAAATCGTGAAAGACAAAACCTAAGGAAGTACAGATTGAAAAGAACTAAACAGACATGACAATGAAATGCAATGCATGATTTTCTGAATTGGATTTTGAACCAGAAAGGAAAGGAGGGAAGGGCAATAATTTTGTTACTACTATTCCTTATTATTATTATTATTATTATTATTATTGGCCACACCACATGGCATATATGATCTTAGTTCCCCAACCAGGGATTGAACCTGTACCCCTTACATTGGAATCACAGAGTGTTAACCACTGGACTGCCAGGGAAGTCCTCTATTCCTTTCTATATTAGACAACTGGAGAAATTTGCATGGGTCTTGTGGATTAGATAAAAGTATTGTTACCATGCTAATGTCCTGAATTCAATGGGGATACTGAATTTATGCATGCAAGTGTCATTGTTTTAGTATATATACATTAAAGTATTCAGGAGTAATTTGGAAACATGTCTACAACTTAACCTCAAAACATTTCAAAAAGAAAATAATGATATATGGGAGAAAATGAAGACAAATGTTCATAATTAGGAAACCTGGGTGAAGTGTATAGGGTAGTTCTTTGTATCATTATTAGATTGTATTTGTCTTGCAAATCTTAAAAGATGAAATTAGTTTAAAATAAACTGCTAAAAACTGAAAAACATCAATGAATTTGGGTAATGGGTTCATGACAGGTCTTTTTATTATTCTTGCATCTTTTCTGTAGGTTTGAAATCAATTTCCCTTCCCCGAAAAACACAGGTAATGGAAACATTGGAAAGATGAAGCAGAGATGCTTCACTGGGGTCTGGCCTAACCCCGTCATTCATACTCAACACAAATGTATGGGGTTCCTATCCTGCACCAGGAACTGTGCTTGTGTCTGAGGATACAGACATGGATGGAATGGGCATGATCTGGAGGTTGTTAGAATTAGGGAGTCCAGTCACCTCTGTACTAAGATTCTTCATGAAATCCAACAAAAGGAAAGGAGAGTCTGCAGCAGAAATCATCCTATTTTAATCTCTGGATAACAGCACTGTTGTTGTTTAAAGCCCTTATATACACCCAGTTCTTCTTTGAAAATTACGCGTATCACTTTATCTAGAAGGGCTTCATCATCACTTAATTCCACATCGCTTAAAACCCAGCGTCCGGCTAGAGGGGTGGGATGGTGGGGGTGGGAGGGAGGAGATAGATGCGCACCTACAGCTCATTCAGGCTGTGGCACGGCAGAGACGAAGGCCACACTGTGAAACAGTTACACTCCAATTAAAAACCTTTAAGGGACTTCCCTGGTGGTCCAGAGGTGAAGAATCTGCCCGCCAATGCAGGGGACACAGGTTTGATCCCTGATCCCGGAAGGCCACACATGCCTCTGGGCAAGAAAGCCTGTAAGCCACAGCTACCGACGGAGCCCACACATCCTGGAGCCCACGCCCCGAGACAAGAAAAGCCACAGCAGTGAGAAGCCGCAGGCCCGCGCCCTGCATCTAGGGAGCAGCCGCGCTCACTGCAGCTAGAGGAGCCCTCACACAGCACGCAGCACCCAGCACGGCCGAAAATAAACACATTTACCTTGATTTTTAAAAATGACCTGGCGATAAAATTTACTAAAGCACGGGCTAGCTTTAAGGCAAACAAGAAATAAACACATTTGAGTACCTAATTATTTGGGTAAACCGTTAACATAATGAATCTAAATTTGTATCAGTAACAAAAATGAAATAAAATTCAATGTTCAATAGTGTCACCTATTGAAATAAATAACAACTTTATAAATAAACTTTACTCCCTTCTTGGATTAAATGTGTGTGTCCCCCTGAAATTCATATGTTGACACTCTAACCATCGATGTGATGATTCTGGAAGTGGGGCCTTTGGGAAGTGATAAGGGTTAGAGTACATCATGAGGGTAGGGGCTTCATGATGAGATCAGCGACCTTTTAAAATGAGGAAGAGGCGGAAAGGCTTATGAACACACAGTGAGATGGCATCCGTCTGCAAGCCCTGAAGCAAGTTCTCATCAGAAGCCAGCATGCTGCCACCCTAGTCTCCAACCCCAGCACCCAGAACTAGCAGAAAATAAACTTTTGTTGTTTAGGTCACCCAGACGGTATTTTATTGTGGCATTTGGTGTTAAGACATTCACTTTTTCTCTTCCCTTTCCAACTCAGGATCCCATCCGGGATACAGTACTGTGCTTGTTCTATCTCCTAATATAATGTCTGTCAGCATTATGGACAAATGAGCAAACTAGAAGTGAAGTGGCTACGAGGAACATCTCACAAAAAAGATTTAATGGCTCATTTTTTTTTTAGTTTTCTTTTTTCATGTTTGTTTGTTTCTCAAATTCCATAGTTACTTCATGGGCAAAAAGAAAACAAATTTAAGTCTAAATGTCAGGAATGTGAAAGAAGGGAACTGATTCTCCCCTGACACAATGACAAACTCTAAGTCAGCAAACTTCAGTCCAGCGCGACTGGGGACAGGGCTATGGCAGAGGGGAATGACGAAGAAAATACGAGCAACAGAAAGGCCGGGAAATGGCTGCTTCTGCCAGAAACTCAAAGACCAAGTCCTGGGTCTACTCACTGCCTTCAGATTTGCAACACCAGGGCTAACTCTTCTAAAACACTGACTAGACACCAGCCAGTGTGTTAGGTGCTTTAGGAAGTCTGTCTAAATTGTATGCCCCCAATAATGCAATAGTCATATACGAAGGTGAGAACTGGACCATAAAGAAGGCCAAGTGCCAAGGAGTCAGTGCTTTCAAACTGTGTGCTGGAGAAGACTCTTGAGAGTCCCTTGGACTGCAAGGAGATCCAACCAGTCACCCTAAAGGAAATCAACCCTCAATATTCATTGGAAGGACTGATGCTGAAGCTGAAACTCCAATACTTCGGCCACCTGATGTGAAGAGCCGACTCACTGGAAAAAACCCTGAAGCTGGTGATAGCTTACAGTGAATGATGTCGAATTCATGAGCTCTGGAAAAGATTTAGC
Source organism: Muntiacus reevesi (assembly GCF_963930625.1). Lineage (NCBI taxonomy): Eukaryota > Metazoa > Chordata > Mammalia > Artiodactyla > Cervidae > Muntiacus > Muntiacus reevesi. Next base: position 2,617,327 of record NC_089269.1, read on the forward strand.
TTCGGTCCAGGGGCCAGGCTTGATCACTCAAGAGCTTTTGTGTAGCAGAGTTTTATTAAAGTGAAAAAGGGACAGAGAAAGCTTCTGACATAGACTTCAGAAGGGAGATGGAGAGTCCCCCCCTTCCCTAGTCTTAGCAAGGGAATTATATACTTTTAAATTGGTTATTAAAATAAATCAAAAGAATGTCACAAGGTTATAAAGATCTTACTAGACCCGCTCCCATTATATACATTTTAAGATAACAGGATTAGTCAGAAGGTTTTTAGGAAGGAAAAACATGTCCTCAAGCAGGATACATTATGTTATATAATCCTTACTAAGGAATGTGGAAAAAATTGTTTGTCCTTTCCTCCTCCTTGAGAATTCTAGACCCCTATCTCCTCCTTGAGAGCCCCAGACCCCTTTCTCCTCCTCGGGGACCCCAGACTTCTTATCAACCTGACTAGGAATTGACTCTCTCATTTTCCCCCTTTTCTTATAGGAGAATTATGTTACCAAGGGAAAAGGAGGTCATTTTCATTCCATAGCTACTTCCTGCTGTTGAGAGGCGTGGTCCCTAAATTGTTGAGGCAACATATTCTCCTAACCTTCATATTGAGGGTCTCTGATCCAGGAGCCCCAAGTAATAGTTGGAGGAGGCTGTGGCACTCATAGAAGCTTGGACAACCATTTGTAACTTAAAAGCTTTCAGATGGTTAGAAACAAACCCCATTTTTACAATTACAAACGTAAGGCAAAATAGTCATTAAACTAAGTTAAAATCTAATAAAAATTAAAAGTCACATTATGTTCATAGTTAAAGTACAATATGTTATAACAGTCGATCTTAGGATTGTTAGGTGTCATCAGACCAAGAAGAGGAGTTGCATATGATTGTTGCTGGTGAAGATATTTGCAGAGTTGAAGAAAGTCCTTTCCTTGAAGTGGAGAAACCCACCATGGGAAGACTTCAATTGATGAGGAGGTTGAAAAGCTGAAAGCTGAGTCACATAGTTAATTCTAAGGCTTCAGGGCCTATGACAATATCTGTGCACAAAAGCAGTCTGCCATAGAGCCAGTCCCTTATTAGGGGCAGTTTGAGCCCTCATTAAAGCTATGGGTAAAACTTTAAACCCACTGTCTTATGTTTCCTGAGTTAGCTTACACAGATGCCTCTTAATAATGTCATTGACCTTTTCAATTTTTTCTGAAGATTGGGGTCTCCAGGAACAGTGTAAGTGATATTCTATTCCTAGAGTTTTCAACACACCTTGAGTTACAGCACCTTTAAAGGTGGAGACATTGTCACTCTGAACTTTAGAGTTTAAGATCCCTCTTATATCATGAGAAGTCAGTACAGCAAAATTTTGCCAATTAGTAAACTTATGAGCTTTAGGCATTAGCAAACAATAGTAGAAATTACCCTCAAGCAATGTGGTTATAAACTTTTTTCAGCAACAAACAAACTAAACTCTGATCCTGTGGGCAAGCTCAAAGCAGAAGCCTGCAAGAGAGCAGTTTAAAGAGTCTTAAAAGCCTTTTGAGTCTCTGGGGACTCGGAGACTGGTTTGGGCCTGCTGAATCTCTGTTATAAGTTTATATAAAGGCTGGACAAGTTCCCCATAACCCAGAGTCCAAATGCAGCAATAGCCTGTAATGCCCAAGAATTCTCTCAATTGTCTTAAAGTCATAGGTAGAGGATGATTTAATGTAGGCTTATCTGTAGAAGGCATCCTTCAAATCAATGATTGAAAAATATTTGGCTCTTTCAGGAATTTCAGACAATGAAGTAAAAGGATTAGGCACTTATCATTCATATATCTTGAACTAGTCTCCATTTATCATTTGATTTATTTATATCCAAAATAGGAGTGTTGCACGAACTGTTACAGGGAATTAATAGCCCCTGCTCCTTTACATTCTCAATGATGGGTTTTAACCCTTCCTTAATCTCAGGCTTTAGTGGGAACTGCTTTTGATATGGACATAGGCAAGCGTCTTTGAGCTTGATAAATACAGGAACAGCATTTTGTGCTCGACCCACAGTCTTTCCATCAGCCCACACTTTAGGATTTACATTCTGTTCGGTTAATGGGAGAGAAAGAGCAGGCTCCATATTTATGAAAACAAGAGGCCTGGACCTTGCTCAGTATATTCCTCCCCAGAAGCGGTGAGGGAGAATCCAGCACGATCAGAAACTCGTGAGAAAAACAGCGCAGAGTCCCAGTCGCAGCTTAAAGGATGACTGAAATAGTAGCCTTTGGCTCGTCCTGACAGTCCCATCGCAGTAGTGGATCAGGAAAGCAGAGCAGGCTTCCGTGAGCACAGAGAGATCTGCCCCAGTGTCGACTGATTGGCCCCCACAGTTATTAATACCCGGGTTCCCTCAGGTGTAATTAGGACAGGAGCTCGTGCGGGGACCCCAGGCATGTCAGTCCCATTTGTCTTGAGAGTCTGACCCCTGGGGCCTACATCTCGTAGGGCAGTCTCTTCTCCACTATGGCCCTTTACAGACTGAACATGGAGCCTGGGGTAACTGAGATGCCTGAGGGCAATCCCGCTTGAGATGCCCTTCCTTCCCACAGAAATGACAAGTCTGTCCCGTTTCACCCGGGTCCCTCTGGGCATTTTTCTCAGGCTGTTTCAGAGCAGGTCTAACAGTCATTGTCGGGGCTCCAGTCTTTCCCTGGTCTTTTTGGGCTCTTCTTTTCCTCCTTGTATTCTCTACTGTAATACACCATCTGAGCCAGCTGCAAGACTGATTTGGTCCAAACACCTGTTTTCATAATTTATGGCAGATATCAGAAGCCAAATGAGTGAGGAAATACATCTTTAAGACCATTTCTCCTCTGCACTTTCGGGATCAACATCAGTAAATTGGCAGCGAGCCTCCCGGAGTCTATCTAGGAATTTACCAGGAGTTTACCAGGAGTTTCCTCCTGTCCCTGTCCTATGTCAGCCAACTTAGCATAAAGTTTAGCGTGTGCTCACTTGAGCCCTAGAATAATGCACTTGACAAAGTGACTCTGATCCCGCCCTCTTTTAGCCATGTTATAGTCTGTCACAGGAACTGCTTGGCTCCCAGTAGGGAGGAGGGCTATTTCGTGTTCCCTCTTTCTCTTATCTCACGTTCAAGTCACTCATCTCCAAAAGTAGTAGCTTCCCCCGAAACTCGAGCTCTCTAGTCAGGAGTCAGCGTCTGTCCTAAGACATGTATTACATCTCTCCAAGTAAGGTCATAAAGTAAAATTTGTCCCGTAAAGCCTTCTATGTACTTTTCGATCCTCTAAATAGTCTACAGAGACCGAGGCAGTCCCCCCTAGAAGAGCGCCCTGATCCTCAGCCTGTTCATTTGGCAAAATAAGAGAGCAGGAAGCAGCTGTGCTGGTTTCACACCCACATCTGTGCCCTTAGCACACAAGTCTGGCATGTCTCGCAGAGAGATAAAGGCAACACTTATGCCACTTCTACCCACTTCTCTTGTTTTCTACAGAACCGGTCTAGTTGTGAAACAGTGTCATATTTAAGAGACCCTTCAACAGGCCAGCGTTCCCCGTCTTCCAAAGGATACCATGGCCATTCAGTATCACAGAAGAAAATCAGGCATGTCTTTTTAAACTCTGGGGATCAAACTTGTCCCAGCTTTTATTTTTAAACACATTTTAAAGGAGTGGTTCTGGAACTGCTAGCTCCCATCTGTAAAAGAGAAAAAAGCAGCATCCACAGCCGTGGCTGTATCCTTCCCTGCTCTAGATGGGGATGTAGACAGGCTCACCACCAAAGCTTTCCTTCCGTGGCCTGTCCCTTACTGATGCAGGCGTCTTGTCCCTCCCGGTTCTACCACCGAGGTGGGGTGGAGATGCACCAGGGGTAGACCTCATGGCGTCCCAGACTGATGTCCACTTCCTTACCACCAAGACCTGTGTTTGATCTTCCCATTTCCTCTGATGCCACCTGGGGTGGAGCAAAGTAGTTTTCCCAGAGTGTTTCCTAAGCCAGGGCTCCTAGGGGAAGCACCCATGTTCCGTGTGCCTCTATTCATTCCTGAGTACAGTCCTGACCACAGTAGACGCGGTGAATCGTAAAGAGAAGAACAACAACCAAGATGTCCCTTCTGAGTGCCACCACGCCAGAATATGTAATAGTAAAATAAGTTGTGGAGGGATGGTCAGCAAGGAAAAAGTGACTTTTGTCCTCAAGTTATTAGGGCCAACCCTTCCAGTTCATTTCCACAGATTACATAAAAGGAATATCTAGGGAGTTGAGGCAAGAGTCATCAGAGAGCCCCCTCTCTTCTGCTGAGAACTAGCTCTACCTAAAGAAGAAGCCCACTGTAATCCCAATCTAACCACACCTTCCAATTCCGGATCTGTGTTCTCAAAAACCTCATGGTCACCAGCAATGCTTCTCTGCACACAGATCAGAGGCACAGCCACAACAAAGACTCACTGTCAGGTCGCTGGCCCCTGAGGCAGGCAGCCAAGAGAATGACCTCTAGCCTGAGAGATGTTCCTGGAGCTAGAGTTCCGCCTAGTTCCCAAACGTGCTTTGGTAACTTTCAGCTCCTAGCAAGGCTAGGTGCTTCCATACTTGGGGTCTAAGCAAAAGTACACAGTAACAGCATGGATCACAATTCTCTTGAAAGTCTACGATCCAACAGATTAGGCAAGTAGTTCTAATTCCCCATGCAATTACGAAATGGTCAAAGAGACCAGGAAGATGACCGAGAAAGGAAAGTTCAGTCCACGTGCTTTGTCCCTCTCTGGCCGTTGCCCTCATAGGGACATTGGGTGTCTCTTGGCATTGGCAGGTTGGTATAAACCCCCAAGAAGCTTCCCTTTTGGGGGCTGCCTTCAGTCATTATGACACCTTGAAACCACAGAGCAGGGCTCAACACTTGCTTCGTGCAGTGTGTCTCATCCACTCACACAAGCACACCATAAAGCAGAAAATGCGTATACTGAGAAAGCAGAGAGGCTTGAGGTCTTGAGTGTTCTTACCTTGTCCTGAAGATCCTGGACGAGCCCCAAAGAACATAGGTTGTTATTGAGCTATGAAAGACGCTGAGATTCTTGGCCTCAGGAGGAGAGGAATTGAATCCAGGGCCAGTGACAAGGCTTGATTGCTCAGCGCTTTCATGTAATAAAGCTTTACTAAAGTATAAAAATGATTACATTCCTTGCAGATTGATTATACTCTTTCCAGTCAAAGATGGAGAGGCTCTATACAGTCAGCAAAAACAAGACCAGGAGCTGTCTGTGGCTCAGATCATGAACTCCTTATTGCCAAATTCAGACTTAAAGAAAGTAGGGAAAACCACTAGACTATTCAGGTATGACCTAAATAAAATCCCTTACAACAATACAGTAGAAGTGACAAATAGATTCAAGGGATTAGATCTGATAGACAGAGAGCCTGATGAACTATGGATGTAGGTTCATGACATTGTACAGGAGGCAGTGATCAAGACCATCCCCAAGAAAAAGAAATTCAAAAGGGCAAAATGGTTGTCTGAGGAGACCTTACAAACAGCTATGAAAAGAAGATAAGTGAAAAGCAAAGGAGAAAAGGAAAGATATACCCATGTGAATGCAGAGTTCCAAAGAATAGCAAGGCGAGATAAGAAAGCCTACCTCAGTGATCAGTGCAAAGAAATAGAGGAAAACAATAGAATGGGAACGACTAGAGATCCCTTCAAGAAAACTAAGAGATACCAAGGGGAACATTTCATGCAAAGATGGGCACAATAAAGAACAGAAAAGGTATGGCCTAACAGAAGCAGAATATATTAAGAAGAGGTGGCAAGAATACACAGAACCACAAAAAAAAAAATCTTCATGACCCAGATAATTATGATGGTGTGATCACTCACCTAGAGCCAACATCCTGGAATGTGAAGTCAAGTGGGCCTTAGGAAGCATCACTATGAACAAAGTTAGTGGAGGTGAGGGAATTCCGGTTGAGCTATTTCAATTCCTAAAAGACGATGCTGTGAAAGTGCTGCACTCATATGCCAGCAAATCTGGAAAACTCAGCAGTGGCCTCAGGACGGGAAAAGGTCAGTTTCCATTCCAATCCAAAGAAGGCAATGCCAAAGAATGCTCAAACTACCGTACTATTGCACTCATCACACACGCTAGCAAAGTAATGCTCAAAATTCTCCAAGCCAGGCTTCAATAGTACGTGAACCGTGAACTTCCTGATGTTCAAGCTGGATTTAGAAAAGGTAGAGGAACAAAGATCAAATTGCCAACATCTGCTGGATCATCAAAAAAGCAAGAGAGTACCAGAAAAACATCTACTTCTGCTTTATTGACTATGCCAAAGCCTTTGACTGTGTGGATCACAATAAAGTGTGGAAAATTCCAAAAAAGATGGGAATACCAGATCATCTGACCTGCCTCCTGAGAAATGTGTATGAAGGTCAGGAAGCAACAGTTAAAACTGGACATGGAACAACGGACTGGTTCCAAATTGGGAAAGGAGTACGTCAAGGCTGTATATTGTCCCCCTGCCTATTTAATTTATATGCAGAGTGTGTGTGTGTGTTAGTTGCTCAGTTGTGTCCAACACTTTGCGACCCCATGGACTGTAGCCCACCAGGCTCCTCTGTCCATGGGATTCTCCAGGTACATCATGCAAAATGCTGAATTGTATGAAGAACAAGCTGGAATCAAGATTGACAGAAGAAATATCAATAACCTCAGATATGCAGATGACATCACCCTTATGGCAGAAAGTGAAGAACTAAAGAGCCTCTTGATGAAAGTGAAAGAGGAGAGTGAGAAAGCTGGCTTAAAACTCAACATTCAGAAAACCAAGATCACGGCGTCTGGTCCCATCACTTCATGGCAAGTAGATGGGGAAACAGTGGAAACAGTGACAGATTTTTTTGAGCTTCCAAATCACTGTGGATGGTGACTGAAGCCATGAAATTAAAAGAGGCTTGCTCCTTGGAAGAGAAGTTATGATCAACCTTGACAGTATATTAAAAAGTAGAGACATTACTTTGCCAACAAAGGTTCATCTAGTCAAAGTTATGGTTTTTCCAGTGGTCACATATGGATGTGAGAGTTGGACTATAAAGAATGCTGAGAGCCAAAGAATTGATGTTTTTGAACTGCAGTGTTGGAGAAGACTTTTAAGAGTCCCTTGAACTGCAAGGAGATCTAACCAGTTCATCCTAAGGGAAATCAGTCTTGAATATTCATTGGAAGGAAGGACTGATGATGAAGCTGGAACTCCAATACTTTGACCACCTGATGTGAAGAGCTGACTCATTGGAAAAGGCCCTGATGCTGGGAAAGATTGAAGGTGGGAGGAGAAGGGGACGACAGAGGATGTGATGGTTGAATGGCATCAACGACTCAATGGACATGAGTTTGAGTAAGCTCTGGGAGTTGGTGATGGACAAGGAGGCCTGGCATGCTGCAGTCCATGGGGTCACAAAGAGTTGGACACGACTGAACGACTGAACTGAACTGAAAGCATAAAAGAGATAGAGAAAGCTTCTGACATAGACATCAGAAGCAGGCAGAAAGAGTGCCCCCCTGCTAGTCTTTAGCTGAATGTTTTATGTCTGTTAGAAAGCTATTACCCAGATAAGAGAGACACCTCAAGGCTGATGGAGTTTCACCAGGCCCCTCTCCCACAGCCTGCATTTTTGAGATAGGATAGAAGGAGGTGTGTCATCCCCCAGCCATAAAACAATTGATATGAATTCTGGTTTGTTGAGCTATTATCAGCCCAAGGTTTGAGAAAAGAAAAAAGTTAGTTTTAGGTGAAATCATTTTGAAGAAAGGCAAATTCCAAAGCAAATACATAGTTTGATTAACATAGCTTAAGAAAAATATTTCCATAAGAAAAACACATTGGTTAGTTCAAGGTTTGAGAAAAGTTAAGTTCAGGTGGAAACAGGCATCATCACGGCAACACAGAATTTTAAGAGAAAAAATATCTGACGCTTGTAGTTTGTTTCCTCCTGCAGCTTAAGGGAGAGATAAAATATGTCTGACACTTGCAGCCTATTTCCTCCATTCAGAGACCCCTGGCCTTCCTTCCTGTTACCCTCTCACTGGGAAAGATTGAGGGCGAGAGGAGAAGGGGGCGACAGAGGAGGAGATGGTTGGATGTCATCAGTGATTCAATGGACATGAGTTTGAGCAAACTCTGGGAGATGGTGAAGGACAGAGAAGCCTGATGTGCTGCAATTCATGCAGTTGCAAAGAGTCGGACATGACTTAGCAACTGAACAACAGCAAATAACACGTGAAGAGTTTTCCATTACTTCCAACCCCTCATTTGCTAATATCTTAGAGAAGTGAAGTTACTTTCTCAAAGTCATAGCAGTTATTAGGCAGCAGAGCTAAGGAGAACTCTCTCAAATAGTGCCTTTCGAATATACACACAGGTCACTAAGGGATCTTGTTAAAATGCAGATACTGACTCTGTATGTCTGGAGGAGGACTATGATTCTGCATTTCTAATAAGCTCCGAGGTGATGCTGGTGCTGTGTTCTGCTAAACACTTTGAATAAAAAAGCCCTAGAAGTATAAAACAACCTAGTGTACCTGGCATACAGGTGTCCACTAGATACTTTTTTTGAATTATTTAACAAATGCAAAGAAAAAAAAAGACTCTAAAGCTCTATTGTTGGCCTCATTTTTCATCAGCAAGTCTTGATTCTTACAGCTTTTCTCCACAAGGATTTTATAAAATCAAATATTTCATGAGAGATCTGGAAGGTTTCCAGGTACAAAATGCTGCACGATTACAAAGAACGCAGTGCTGGAAAGCTGAGAGCAGACATCACCCTGTGGGTCGTGTACTTAGCCGTACCATCGTGTAGCATAGCAGACTATTCTCTTCTCCGTCCTTTCTTTCCATTGACCTGGCTGGTGAGAATGCTAGGAATTAACAAAATGCTTCACCCTCTAAACATCACATAAGGCTACAAGGGCTGCAAAAATCCTGTCAGGAAGAAAAGATTCACTGGGAACAGAGTTGAAGACCAACGCGAGGGAGCATTCCTACCTAAGAGTAGATGGGCAGAAAACCGCCACGTGAAAGCAAGTCACCGGGATTTCCCCTGGTGGCACAGTGGGTACGGACCTGCCTGCCAACGCAGGGAACACGGGTTGGATACCTGTCCAGGAAGATTCCACATGCCACGGAGCAACTAAGCCTGCGAGCTGCAACTAGTCAAGCCGGACCGCCTAGGCCCTGTGCTCTGAAACAAGAGAAGCCAGCGCAATAAGAAGCCCCAGCACCGCAAAAAAGAGTAGTCCCCACTCACTAGAGAAAGCCTGTGTGCAGCGATGAAGACCCAGGGCAGTCAAAAATAAAAATAAATAAATGATTTTTAAAAAGCAAGTCACTGATATGGCAACTGCGGAGTTACTGTTTAAGAGTATAAACTAAGCATGCGTGCATGCTCGGTCACTTCAGTCATGTCTGATTCTTTGTGACCCTATGGACTGTAATGCACCAGACTCCTCTGTCCATGGGATTCTCCAGGCAAGAGTACTGGAGTGGGTTGTCCTGCCCTCCTCTAGGGGATCTTCCTGACCCAGGGGTCAAAACCACGTTCCTATGTCTCCTGCATTGCAGGTGGATTCTTTACCACTGAGCCACCGGGAAAGCCCATAAACTAAGTGTAAGTACAGGTTAATGTGTAACAACTTCCAGAAAGAGTCAGTTTTGAAACTCTTAAATACTCCTATTAATAATTAAAGCCTTTTTAAGATAATTGCTCAATTGAGGTATAAATGACATCATAAACTGTACATCAGATATTTAAAGTATACGATTTTATAAACTGTGACAAATGTTATCTTAGAGGGTTTTTTTTCCCACCGTTTCAGGGACTTACCTGGTGGCTCAGACAGTAAAGCGTCTGCCCACGATGTGGGAGACCCAGGTTCAATCCCTGGGTCGGGAAGATCTTCTGGAGAAGGAAATGGCAACCCACTCCAGTATTCTTGCCTGGAAAAACCCATGGAAGGAGGAACTTCGTAGGCTACAGTCCCTGGGGTCGCAAAGAGTCAGACACGACTGAGTGACTTCACTTTCACTTTCACTTTTCACATACCTAGTTACCAAGTTTACTCCCTAGCTAACAATCCTTTGTGTTAAATTCTCTTTGTCCCAATAACCGGTGTGGTTTCTGTCCCCTGACTGAAGCTTGACTAATACATGTGTAGAGCCGCCATCAGCAGACATCACTACCATCACTTACCTGCCCAGCAAAAGAAAACAGACAAAGCTCGTTCTAGATATTCCCTTGCACTAAAGCAGACATCTTGGATGCTCCAACAAAGTCAGGTCTGAATTAATTTCTAAGTTCTAAGGTGCTAAAATAGTTAGTTCAAAAGTTTGAATGAAATGGGATGTCACTCAAATAAAAGAAAACCACTAAGTTTGTGGTAATTTGTTATGGCAGCCCTGGGAAACCAGTACAGGTAGTAAGTGGGGAAAGACATCAATAAATTAAAAAAAAAAAAAAAAAAGATGTGCTTCTATTAGGCAGTCAAGGAGCAGAATACTCTGAAAAGATGAGCATAAAATGTAATAAGTCACAATTTTCCTTGGCAGATCTGAACCCAAGGTCACCAGAGTCTATAGATGGAGTACGGGAGCAGAAGTAATTTGTATACGTTCTCTAGGGTACTTGGAACTCCCCAATTCTCTAGGACATTCTTGTAGTGTGATTTTCATGAAAGTATCTGTGTGGGATAAGAGACAAAGTGATAGTTGAATAGAAATTGGGAAGGCTTGAAGATTTCTCTAAATGACAGTTTGGATATTCCTGAAAGGAATGTCACTTTGGGAGGGGTGGGATGGGGTGGAGATGGTCACTGATGCTTGGTACTTATTCCTCCATCCAGCATAAATCATGGCGGTAGAGGTGTCCCATTCTTCATCTATTAATTCCTGGGGTCCAGTGGCTGAGACTCCATGCTGATCAGGAAACTAGATCCCACATGCCACAATGAAGAGCAAAGATCCCATGTGCTGTAACTAAGATCTGGTGAAGCCAAACACATAAAGAAATTTTTTTTAAAAAAGAATACAATGGCTTTCTATCAAAAGAAAAAGAAAAGAAAAAAATAAAAGACCTCACAAGGTTGCACGCCACAAGACTATCACTACAGGTATGATATAAAAATTTATACCAACAACCCCTTATTTCATAAATTAAAAAGCAAATCTATGCCTTTTACCTTAATTCTTCTCCCCAACTCCTTTGGGCCACTGAAATTCTCTTTGCTAAGTGCTTTGCAAGCTCCTTGATAACAGCTTTTGGTAAATAGCCCATCATTCCAATACAATTTAGCACTCACAGTGAAAAATGAATCTAATACCTCTCTATTTTGATAAATGCAGTTTCAATTACCTAGTAACTAAAGAGTCTGGTAAATAGAGCAGGAGAGGAAAATGTTTAAATCCATTTTCTAGGGACACTCAACTGATTCCTAAGTTTTATATTTTAAATGGTACCAATGAAGTTATCTAATGAATACCAAGGATTTCCCCTTCATTTCTCAGGAAAGCTCACACATAAAGCCTGGTCTAGGAAACCAGTATGGAGGAGAAAGTAGAAAGGTTAATATTTACTTAACAATTTCAAGACTACACTGGAGCCATCCATTCGAAACTCTTGTAAGGGACCTCCCTGGTGGTCCAGTGGTTAAAACTCCACACCCCCAGTGCAAGGGGTCTGGGTTCGATCCCTGGTCAGGGAACTACATGCCACACGCTGCAACTAAAAGATCCCGTGTGCCACAACTAAGGCTTGGTGCAGACAGATAAATAAACAAATATTAAGAAAAAAAACACACACACACGTGAATCTAGGCTCTGAACTTTTAGTATTAGTAAAAAGTAAAGGTGTTAATCCCTTAGTCACATCCGACTCTGTGACCTCATGGACTGTGGTCCACAGACTCCTCTGTCCATGGAATTTTCCAGGGAAGAATACTGGAGTGGGTTAGTATTGGTAACCTGTGGGAAATGGAGTAGACACACATAAGGAAGAAACTGACTATGCTTTATATGTGGTAGAACATTTTCTGTTCTGTAATGAGTTGATATGATACTTTTCTAATTTTAAAAAATATAATCACATTGTGGTGAAAAGGATTATGCGAGGAAGAAAGTGTCAATGCCTCTGCCACATGCCTTTTTCAAAAGCAAAACAGAAGTGGCAATGCCAATAGCCACTTTAGAAAGATGGTTGGTAGAGTTGAAGAGGAACGCAAGAAGAAATAGAAGGTCATTGAAACACTCAAGTGTATTTAAAGCAGCTTGACTCATGGCAGCCCACACCAGGAAACAATATAACGTCCTTCTACATTACAACAGAAAAATAAACACTTGTTACCTTTGGAAGATGATATTTACTGAGAACAGACCTCATGTAACCTTCTGAGCTTTTGCAAATACTCTTAATTTTATCTGGGTTGTAGTTAAAGGGTGCATATGTAAAATCTCATGAACACTAAAGGCTAGTTTATTGTATATGTAATATAAGTCAATAGAAACTCCAGGAGATAGTGAAGGACAGGGAAGCCTGGCGTGCTGCAGTCCACAGGGTCTCAAAGACTAGGACAGGACTTAGTGATTGAACAACAACAACAGAAAGTCACTAGAAAAAAAACGATGGCAATGTATTTACTGTATAAACACACTCTGGATTCTGTCACGTTGCTTAGTAAACTCTGGAGCCTGCCAACTTGTAGCCAAGAGGGTGATTCCGAGAGTACCATTAGCCACATTCAGGTCTCACCTCTAGGTGGAATCAGAAGACCAGTTGGAGTTCAGACCCCACCTGGATAAATCCAAAGTCCACATCAACCTTCCCCTCGACTTGGCCACACCTTCCTGCTCTGCTGATCCAGAGGCAATCATCTTCCAGAAGAGGAAGCAGTAAATACAACTGATCCTTGAACCAAATGGGGGTTAAAGGCAGCAACTCCTCCCCAGGAATGGAAAATCTGCATACTATTCTCTCTACCTTGAAAACAAAGAAATTGATAAATGACCCACCCAAGGGCAGGAAGTTGAAATAGTTTGGACAGAATCAAGACTCAAATCCTAGTTCTTGTGTTTCTACTTAACGTGTTCTCTAACAGAACCCAAACTTTTCCCAACACATTTAAAGATCTATAAAATGAAAATACAGGCACAATGCTTATTGGAAAAAAAAAAAAATCCACGTGTAAGTGAACCCTTACAGTTTAAACCTGTATTGTTGAAGTGTCAACTCTACTTCTAGCACTGACAGAGGTACAAATTCTCACCCAGAAAAAAAGGCTTTGAAGGATCTCACAGAGTCACTGTTTATATTACATTATACAGTAATCTCAAGCATCTCGCAGCTTTCTCCACTTGAGACTGGATAATGCCACTCTCAGAGCACACTCCTCCCAAAAGTGGGGAATGCAGGTAAGAAATACGGGAGACACAGCCCTCCAAGGCTTCCATGTGATAGCCCCTCCATTCCAGCAGGTGAAGTGCCCACGTAGGACGGGATGCTCCACTCACGGCACCGTCTCCCCACTACTTGTTCCCGATTCCTCCTAGTTTTTTCCTAGTTTTCAAAGGGTGCACTCGTGTCCTGTTTGACAGCTTGTCTTCTTCTTTGGGGTTTGTTCTAGAGTTCCTCATTCAGGACTGTGGAAAAGGAAGGGAGAAGAACACAGAAATGATAAAGATGTGAAATAGCTCCCGAATATCATCAAAATATTGCCTAAGTAACAGTGTTAAAACAGGAAATTGTTGACGCATTCATTTGAAGTGTATGGTGCTATTATTCTCAGAGAGCTTAATTTTTAAAATATAATTTCCAAGAGAAATGACAGCAGCAAATCCCTCCACATGGGTTTACGAACAAACGCAACCACCCCGCCTTGTTCACTAATGTCCAGCTGAATCCTAACTCCACGAGGAAGACCCAGAAGTAATATCCTAATGTGAATATGGTCTTTTGGGCTTTCAAAAATGCAGCAGCCAAGGACAAGTTCATGAACTAGGAGTGGGTTGTGCCCCAAATGTGAGAACATGGTTTACCACAGACAGCCACCCCTTAACTTGGGCAAACACCAGCCTTCAGACGCTCCAGTTACTTTTCCATTACTTCCCTTCACCTCAGATTTGCTCTTTATAGTCATCTCCTCAGGCACAAACACGTTCACTGTTACTCCCTCTGGGTTCTCAATGTCCAGCCTAGCTTTTTTATGTTAACAGAAAGCCTTAACATAAAATATTTTATTACTTGTTTAGGCCTCATCTGCCCCAAGTGGATCAGTGGTAAAGAATCTGTCTGCCAATGCAGGAGACAGGAATTCCGTCCCTGGGTGGGGAAAATCCCCTGGAGGAGGAAATGGCAACCCACTCCAGTATTCTTGCCTGGGAAATCCCATGGATGGAGGAACCTGGCAGGCTACAGCCCAGAGGTCACAAAGAGCTGGACACGACTAAGCATGTACACACGTCAGCACAGTAGATAGACCATGCAGTTAATATGAACCCCAGTCCTTGACTAGCTGGCTGCTGTGACCAGCTGACTAGCTGGTTAAACAAGTCTAAGCCTCAGTTAATTCATCTAAAAAGATGAGGATAAGATTAAGGTTTAGAGGGACTTCCCTGGTGGTCCAGTGGCTAAGACTCCAGGTTCTCAAGGCAGGGAGCCCAGATGCGATTCCTGGTCAGGGAACTAGATCCCACATCCTACAAGATACAATGAGATCCCACATGCCACAATCAAGGCACAGTGCAGCCAAATAAACAAACATTAAAGAAAATTAAGATTTTACATTACTTCATTTAATCCTCACTGCAACCCCACAAAGTAGGTATCACCTGGCCCATTTTACAGATAAGGAGACAGGTACCAAAAGGATACATAACCTGCCCGAAGTCACACAGCTGCAAAACAGCAGCCTGAGGTTGGAGGCACATGGCTGAGGCAGATGGCTCCTGGGCATAAACTTTCTGTTCTACGGTTTCATATACTTCAGGTCAGTCGCTCAGTCGTGTCTGACTCTTTGCAACCCCACGAACTGCAGCACGCCAGGCCTCCCTGTCCATCACCAACTCCCGGAGTTCACTCAAACTCATGTCCATAGAGCTCGTGATGCCACCCAGCCATCTCATCCTCTGTTGCCCCCTTCTTCTCCTGCCCCCAATCCCTCCCAGCATCAGGCTCTTTTCCAATGAGTCAACTCTTCACATCAGGTGGCCAAAGTACTGGAGTTTCAGTTTCAGCATCAGTCCTTCCAATGAACACCCAGGACTGATCTCCTTTAGGATGGACTGGTTGGATCTCCTTGCAGTCCAAAGGGCTCTCGAGAGTCTTCGCCAACACCACAGTTCAAAAGCATCAATTCTTCAGTGCTCAGCTTTCTTTATGGTCCAACCCTCACATCCATACATGACCACTGGAAAAACCATAGCCTTGACCTGATGGACCTTTGTTGGCAAAGTAATGTCTCTGCTTTTTAATATGCTGTTTAGGTTGGTCATAACTTTCCTTCCAAGGAGTAAGCATCCTTTAATTTCATGGCTGCAATCACCATCTGCAGTGACTTCAGTTACTATTAATTTTACTGCTTGGGAATTTAGGATAATGGTCAGATTGTAACAGAAATATTTAGCTAAAGATGGGCTTGATATTTAGCTAAAGATGGGCAGAAGACCTGGGTTCGATCCCTGGGTTAGGAAGATTCCCTGGGTTACTCCAGTGTTCTCGCCTGGAGAATTCCCAAGGACAGAGAAACCTGGCGGGCTACAGTCCATGCGATCACAAAGAGTCAGACACGACTGAGTGACTAAGCAGAGTACACAGGCCTTGATGCTCACAAAGAAAGAAAAGTAATGGCAGCTTCTGATCATCATGGGAGTAATTCATTGGTACATTTATTGAAGACATATTTGAGGGCTCGGCACTGTTTTAGAGAATGAATATGCAGCTATGGATGAGACAAAATTGTATGGTTTTACCGCTGTACCTTTTCACCTGCTGCTCCTTTTGCTGAGAATGTACCTATTCTCTTTCTCTCTCTCTCTCTCTCACACACACACACACACACACACACATGTGCTTTGTAGTCTGGTCATTCCTCACTTTTTCCACTCCGTGTAGTAAAACTGTTATTGCTCCAACTATTCTGGATTCCTACCTTCAGCACACATCTCAGAGTCCCTAATTAAACTCAAAGAGGAACAAGAGAATAAAAGAAGAACTTAAAAAAAAAAAAAAAAAAAAGAGACAAAGAAAAGAAAAAGGATGCATTTGGGGAGGTGCCAAAAGAAAGAAACTAAAAACAAAAATTAGAAATAAAAAGATAGCATTAAAATAAAGAGTGAAAAGGATGAAATGACAAGGCAGTTTAGTCATATGTTTAGTACATGAAGGACTTTTACATGGAGAATAATAGGCTCTTCTCCTTAGGGAGTTATAGGGAGGAAATCATTTGCAGGGAAAGTGGTACAGACAGAGTCAGCTAGCTTTTATTAGGCACTTCCCATAGGCAGGGCATAATCACTACTATCAAGGGGCTTACAGTTTAATGGGAAAGACAGCTGCACATAAAAAGATGACTAGTAATCAATTTAATGGAAAAGATTACAAGAGCAATGAATGCAGAGAAGGGACAGGTTTCAATGAATTCATAAGCTGCAACAGAAAGGAAACACTTCACTAAGGGGATAAAATAGTAGAGTCTTATCAATGAAAGAAGAGAGGACTTGGGCAAAGGGTAGAGCTGAAGAAAATGACATAAAACATGATTGAAATGTTAAAGCCAATTCACTTCTCCATCAGAACCTGCACCAGCTTCATCAAAACTCCTCTCCATTTTCTTTTTCCTCTCTCTTTTCACTGGGTAATTCCATCGATATAGCTTTCTCTCATGTAAAACACTAAACCCAAACTACTGCTGCTATAGCAATTGTGGCATTTCTCTCCTTTTTCCTTTTTTTCTTCCAGTTTCATTGAGATGTAATTGACATATAGGGCTTCTCTAGTGGCTTAGCCATAAAAAATTTGCTTGCCAATGCAGGAGATGCAAAAGATAAGGGTTTGATCCCAGGGCTAGGAAGATCCCCTGGAGAAGGGCTTGGCAACCCCTTCAATTATCTTTGTCTGGAAAATACTATGGACAGAGGAGTCTGGCGGGCTACAGTCCCTAGGGTCCCAAAGAGTTGGACACGACTTATCGACCAAACAATAACAAATTGACATACAGCACTGTATAAGTTTAAGGTACACTGCATGCTGATTTGACTTAAATGCATCATGAAATGATTGCCAGCAAATCAAAACCACAATGAGGTACCATTACACGCCAGTCAGGATGGCTGCTATCCAAAAGTCTACAAGCAATAAATGCTGGAGAGGGTGTGGAGAAAAGGGAACCCTCTTACACTGTTGGTGGGAATGCAAACTAGTATGGCCACTATGGAAAACAGTGTGGAGATTTCTTAAAAAACTGGAAATAGAACTGCCATATGACCCAGCAATCCCACTTCTGGGCATACACACTGAGGAATCCAGATCTGAAAGAGACACATGCACCCCAATATTCATCGCAGCACTGTTTATAATAGCCAGGACATGGAAGCAGCCTAGATGCCCATCAGCAGATGAATGGATAAGGAAGCTGTGGTACATATACACCATGGAATATTACTCAGCCGTTAAAAAGAATTCATTTGAATCAGTTCTAATGAGATGGATGAAACTGGAGCCCATTATACAGAGTGAAGTAAGCCAGAAAGATAAAGAACATTACAGTATACTAACACATATATACAGAATTTAGATAGATGGTAGCGATAACCCTATATGCAAAACAGAAAAAGAGACACAGAAGTACAGAACAGACTTTTGAACTCTGGGGGAGAACGTGAGGGTGGGATGTTTTGAAAGAACAGCATGTATATTATCTAGGGTGAAACAGATCACCAGCCCAGGTGGGATGCATGAGTCAAGTGCTCGGGCCTGGTGCACTGGGAGGACCCTGAGGAGTCAGGTGGAGAGGGAGGTGGGAGGGGGGATCGGGATGGGGAATACGTGTAACTCTATGGCTGATTCATGTCAATGTATGACAAAACCCACTGAAATGTTGTGAAGTGATTGGCCTCCAACTAATAAAATAATATTTAAAAAAAAAAAAAGTCTATGAGCTCCATACTGAAAAAGCTGTAGCCACTTTCAAATTTTTACCAAGTAATTGAGACATGGTGAGGATGGTCTGACAGCAGCGCTAAAAAAAGATGAACAATAAAAAGTGGTTGCAAGAACTACAAAAAAAAAAAAAAGAAATGATTGCCATAAGTTTGGTGAATTTCCATCATATATATACATACACGTCAGAATTAAATGGAAAAAAAATGTTTTTCCTTGTCATGAGAACACTTATGATTGACTCCTGCAGCAACTTTCATGTAAAACACTCAGCAATGTTAATTATATTTATCATGTTAAACGTTACTTCCCTTACTTATGTATCTTATGATTGGAAGCTTCTATGGTAACTTCTGACCACCTTCATCCAAGTCCCCCTGCCCCCATCTCCCACTTCTGATAACCACAAATCTAATCTCTTTTTCTATGAGTTTGTTTTTGAGGTATAATTGACCTACAACACTGTATTAGTTCCTGGCACACAACATAGTGAGTTGATTTTGTATACATTTCAAAATAATCACCATGATAAGTCTAGCTAGCCTCTGTTACCACAAAAAGATATTACATAGTTATTATTTATTGACTCTACTCCCCACACCGTACATTTCATATCCATGACTCATTTTTGTAAATAAACTCTCCAAGTTAGAAGAGAGTTTAGTCTTTTTTTTTTTCGGACCACACCACATAGCTTGTGAGATTTTCAGCTGCCACAGTGAGAGGGCAGAGACCTAGCCCCTGGTCCACCAGGAAATCCCCCTGTGACGTTCATTTTGTAACTGAAAGCTTGTGCCTTTTCATTTCCTTCACCTATTTCTGTGCTTCCTTTCCCTTTTTCTTGTGGGAATAGTGTTTTGACATCATTGTCCATGTTCTCTGTCTCCTATTCCTCTCTTTGCATTCTCTCTAGACCCCAGTACAATCCAGCCAACCTCACACCAAACTGTTCCCAGTCGGCCTCCAGGGACATTCACGTGCCTAAATTCCGTGGTCAGTTCCCAGGCCCCATTTCACTTACTTGGCACCTCTCTCCTTGAGACGCCTTCTGACCTGGCTCTCGAGACCTCAAGCTCTATTTCCCGGGTGCTCCCCTTTAGTGCCAAGGTTTTAAATATTATCTACATGCTAATGCTCCAAAACTAATATCTCTGCCTTAATTCCTCACTTGTGTATCTAACTGCCTAATACCTCTCTGCACATGTCCAAAGACATCTCAAATTTAACAAACCCAGCATTCCATTTCTAATACTCCTCACCTTCCCTTAATTCTACTCCTTTTGGACTTTGCTGGTGCTGCAATGATTAAGACTTCGCCCTTCATGGCAGGGGGTGCTAAGATCCCATGTGCCTCATGGCCAAAAAAAACAAAACACAAAATAGAAGCAATACTGGATCAAATTCAACAAAGACTTTAAAAATGGTCCACATCAGGACTTCCCTGGTGGTCCATGGGTTAAGAATCTGCCTTCAAATGCAGGGGACATGGGTTCAATTCCTGGTCCAGGAAGATTCCACACGCCATGAGGCTACTAAGGCCACGCAACACAACTACTGAGCCCACTTTCTAGAGCCTTCGGGCTGCAACTACTGAAACCCACACACCTAGAGCCCAAGCTCCCCAAGAGAATCCACTGCAATGAGAAGCCCGTGCACCGCAACTGGAGAGTAGCCCCCGCTCTAGGCAACTAGAGAAAGTCCACATGCAGCAACAGAGACCCAGCCCAGCCAAAAATAAATAATTTTTTTTTAAATGGTCCACACACACAAAAGAATCTACTCCTTTTACAATGTTTTTCTCAATAAATGGTAGCTCTTCTTGGCTCAGGACAAAAATCTTAAGAGTCACCACTGAACTCATCTTTTTCTCACCCCATATTCAGTTTAGTAATCAAGGTAGCACATTTTTTCAAATATATCCATAATCTGGAGGTCCTTTCAATTTGTTGTTCGGTTGTTCAGTCATGTCCCACTCTTTGCAACCCCCATGGACTGCTATACACCAGACTTCCCTGTCCTTCACCATCTACTGGAGCCTGCTCAAACTCATGTCCATTGTGTCAGTGATGTCATCCAACAATCTCATCCTCTGCCATCCCATTCTCCTCCCACCTTCAGTCTTTCCCAGCATCAGTGTCTTTTCCAATGAGTCAGCTCTTCACATCAAGTGGCCAAAGTATTGGAGCTTCAGCATCAGTCATTTCAATGAATATTCAGGGTTGATTTCCTCCAGAATCAGCTGGTTTGATCTCCTTGCTGTCCAAGGGACTCTCAAGAGTCTTCTCCAGCACCACAATTCTTTTCAGTACATCCTACTATTATCTGATTTTCAGTCAAAATGGCAATCCACTCCAGTATTCTTGCCTGGAAAACCCCATGGACAGAGGAGCCTGGCGAGCAGCAGTCCATGGGGTCACAAAGAGTCGGACACTACTGAGCACATACACACGTCATCTCTCCCCTGAATTACTACAAACTTGCTGGTTGAGCCCTCTGTTTCCACTCCTCTGGTTTACTCTCAGCACAGTAGCTGGAACATCCCCATAAAACGTCAGTCAGATCAGCACACATCTTCAAGCAAACGTCTCCAGAGTCTTCCCACCTCACTCACAGGGAAGAGCCAGCGTCCCATCTCCGACCCCCAAACTCAGAGCATCTGCTCTGCCGACTTGACTTCTCTGCTCTAGTCTGATGCACTCAGATCTGCTCACCCCATGCCAACTGCTTTGACCTCTCATTCCTGGGACACCCTAGGCACGCTTCTCCTGATGAGCCTTTGGGCTTGAGTTTGTTCCCTCCACTTAGAATTTGCTTCTTGGGATTCCCTGGTGATTTGATGGTTAGGACACCAGGCTTTCACTGCCAGGCCTGGGTTCAATTTCTAGTCAGGAAACTAAGATCCTGCAAGACAAGAATAGGCAAAAAATAAATAAAGAGGAACGTGCTCCTCTCTTTCAGATATCTACATGGGTAAACTCAGTTTCTTTAGGACTTGGCTCTTACACCGCTTTCTTAGACAGGGCTTTCTTGACCACTCGTCCAAAATTTTTAAGCTTTTTCCCCAAATTCCTAACTGTCTTCCCTCTTTATTTTTCCCCTAAGCACTTATTAGTTATCATACAATAAAATTTTCTCATTTATTCATTATCTACTCCATTAAAACCTAAGTTAGCTCCTTGATGGCGGGGCTTCACTGCTGCGTCCCCAAGTACCTCAACAGTAACAATAAACTATTTTCTCAATGAATGGATGCTGCCAAATATTCACTGTAGTGTTCACATAGCAAATAGAACTTCTGTTCAGGAATGAATTGTTTCGTGTAGCCTGTAAGCCATTTAAAATCAAAGAGTTCCTTTTTTCCATGTCACATCTTTAATTATAAAGACAAATTATAACGTATTTGGCAGGCCATAAAAGAAGTAATCAAGAGATCCTTTTTACTAATACATTCTCATTATTGCCCATCAAAAGTGATGAAATTTTGTGAAATGCATTAAAAATGGTAATGTTTATATTTCAGTGGCTTCTGGTGATGTAAAACATATGCATATTAAACTAACTGGATGTGAAATCTGGAGAATTGTTTAAATCTCTTCAAGAAAATAATCCACAGAATAATCCACATATGCTCCAAAATAACGTGTCATTGGTAGTGTAGCTCAGCATGATTTATCCAGCACTGCTGCTGCTGCTTCTGCTAAGGCGCTTCAGTCGCGTCCGACTCTGTGCGACCACAGAGACGGCAGCCCACCAGGCTCCCCCGTCCCTGGGGTTCTCCAGGCAGGGACACTGGAGTGGGTTGTCATTTCCTTCTCCAATGCATGAAAGTGAAAAGTCAAAGTGAAGTTGCTCAGTCGTGTCTGACT
Source organism: Muntiacus reevesi (assembly GCF_963930625.1). Lineage (NCBI taxonomy): Eukaryota > Metazoa > Chordata > Mammalia > Artiodactyla > Cervidae > Muntiacus > Muntiacus reevesi. The sequence continues at coordinate 2,639,365 of NC_089269.1, forward strand.
CTTAGCGACCCCATGGACTGCAGCCCACCAGGCTCCTCCGTCCAAGGGATTTTCCAGGCAAGAGTACTGGAGTGGGATGCCATTGAAGAAATAAAAAGAAAAATTACCACCTATTTAATTTTAACAAAATGCTTTTCTATCACCTAAAATTTTTATTTTAAGCCTACTGGAAATGTTTTTTTCAGACTTACTTAGACATGAATCTCTGTCAAACAGCATTTTTGCACTTATAAAAGAAGCATGATATAAGTGAAATAAATCAGTCAAGGTGTTTCTAGTACTTCACACTCAAAGGCTGACTCATCTGAATTACTTCTCAACTTGGTCTCATTGATGTCCATGTTTTTCCATCAATTTGCCAGTAAAGCAAAACAAACAAACAAACAAAAAAAAACTATAGAAAAACACCAGGGCTTCCCTGGTGGCTCAGCTGGTAAAGAATCCGCCTGCAGTTTGGGAGGCATGGGTTCAGTCCCTGGGTTGGGAGGATCCCCTGGAGAGGGGAGCAGCTACCCACCCACTCCAGTATCCTGGCCTGGAGGATTCCATGGACTATATAGGGCATGGGGTTGCAACATTTTCAGAGCAAAAAAAAAAAAAATTCTCCACCCTGACCTCTGGGTGCTTTCCTGATCTACTATAAAGCATTAATGCATGGTTTCCAAGCTGTGAATAGGACTTCTACAGCCTTTCTCAAATGCTCCTGAAATGGCCTGACTGAAACTTTGAGTTACAGTTCTGCGATCATGCTAACAGAAATAATCAAAGACTCCCCCTGCCCAGCAATTCTAACAAGGTCATGTCTGCCCCTCTGGCTGACCAGTCATTGTAAGATGCCCTAGATTGTGAGACCTCAATTTCAGGACATTAAAATGTTCAAAAATGTGACACATAACATATGGTAACAAAATTCATCTTGCTTTTGTTAGGAACCTGTCCTGACTCTTAAGAAATCTGTATGCACATAGGGTTATCATTACCCTCTTTGTAAATTCCATATATATGTGTTAGTATACTGTAATGGTCTTTATCTTTCTGGCTTACTTCACTCTGTATAATGGGCTCTAGTTTCAAGAAGCAACAGTTAGAACTGGACATGGAACAACAGACTGGTTACAAGTCAGGAAAGGAGTACATCAAGGCAGTATATTGTCACCCTGCTTATTTAACTTATATGCAGAGGACATCATGAGAAATGCTGGGCTGGATGAAGCAGAAGCTGGAATCAAGATTGCCAGGAGAAATATCAATAACCTCAGATATGCAGATGACATCACCCTTATGGCAGAAAGTGAAGAACTAAAGAGCCTCTTGATGAAAGTGAAAGAGGAGAGTGAAAAAGTTGGCTTAAAGCTCAACATTCAGAAAAGTAAGATCATGGCATCCGGTCCCATCGCTTCATGGCAAATAGATGGGGAAACAGTGGAAATAGTGACAGACTTTATTTTTCTGGGCTCCAAAAGCACTGCAGATGGTGACTGAGGCCATGAAATTAAAAGAGGTTTACTCCTTGGAAAGAAAGTTATGACCAACCTAGACAGCATATTAGAAAGCAGAGACATTACTTTGACAACCAAGGTCCATCTGGTCAAGGCTATGGTTTTTCCAGTGGTCCTGTATGGATGTGAGAGTTGGACTGTGAAGAAAGGTGAGCCGCAGCCGCCGATTCTGGAGCCGGGGTAGCTGCCGCCGCCGGAGGAGTGGGCTTGGGAAGGAAGTGGTCACCGCGCCCGGAGCTCCGCTCGCAAGGTTCTCTGCTCCCTGCAGTCCTCCCACGGGAATGACCATGGATAAAAGTGAACTGGTACAGAGAGCCAAGCTCGCCGAGCAGGCCGAGCGCTCGATGACACGGCTGCAGCCATGAAGGCGGTCCCGGGGCAGGGGCACGAGCTTTCCAACGAGGAGAGAAACCTGCTGTCGCTCGCCTACAAGGATGTGGTCGGTGCCCGCCGTTCGTCCTGGCGCGTCATCTCCAGCATCGAACAGAAAACTGAGCGGAACGAGAAGAGCAGATGGGCAAAGAGCACCGCGAGAAGATCGAGGCTGAGCTGCAGGACATCTGCAACGACGTGCTGGAGCTGTTGGATAAATACCTTATTCCCAATGCTACACAGCCAGAAAGTAAGGTGTTCTACTTGAAAATGAAAGGCGATTATTAGATACCTTTCTGAGGTGGCATCTGGAGACAATAAACAAACCACTGTGTCGAACTCCCAGCAGGCTTACCAAGAAGCATTTGAAATTAGTAAGAAAGAAATGCAGCCTACACACCCCATTCGACTGGGCCTGGCACTTAATTTCTCCGTCTTTTATTATGAGATTCTAAGCTCTCCTGAAAAGGCTTGCAGCCTGGCAAAAACGGCATTTGATGAGGCGATTGCTGAGTTGGACACGCTGAATGAAGAGTCCTACAAAGACAGCACCCTGATCATGCAGCTGCTGAGGGACAATCTCACTCTGTGGACGTCGGAAAACCAGGGAGACGAAGGAGATGCTGGGGAGGGAGAGAACTAATGTCTACCGTGCTTCGTGATCTCTTCAGTGTCACTCTGTACCCTCCACATATATCCCTTTGTGCGATAAAAAAAAAAAAAGAAAAAGAAAAAGAAAGATGAGTGCTGAAGAATTGATGCTTTTGAACTGTGATGTTGGAGAAGACTCTTGAGAGTCCCTTGGACTGCAAGGAGATCCAACCAGACAATTCTAAAGGAAATCAGTCCTGAATATTCATTGGAAGGACTGATATTGAAGCTGAAACTCCAATACTTTGGCCACCTGATGCGAAGAACTGACTCCTTGGAAAAGACCCTGATGCTGGGAAAGATTGAAGGCAGGAGAAGAAGGGGACAACAGAGGATGAGATGGTTGGATGGCATCACCGAACTCGACGGACATGAGTTTTAGTAAACTCCAGGAGTTGGTGATGGACAAGGAGGCCTGCCATGCTGCAGTCCATGGGGTCGCGAAGAGTCGGACATGACTGAGCGACTGAACTGAACTGAGTAGCCAAATCACCATTTGGTTTTGGTATGAGTGCACTGCAACTCTCCTTGCTAAGCACTGTGACCCACAGAATCCATCTTTTATTAACACGGGAAGCTTTTAGTTTAGGTAAGAGACCTTTAAACTCAAGTGGATGTTGCTATCAGATGTTAATATAAAACAGCTAAGGTCAATAGAAACAGAAACCCCATTCAGGTTGAACAATATGCAGAGAGAATGTCCTAAGTTCAGTTAAGAGGAATGTCATGGGTCAATTTGGTTTAGACTGATCACTTGTAATTATAATATTCTGTGACTCTTCCAGATTTTTTCCTACAGAACTAAGTTATAATACAGCTTAACTAGAGAAATTCAAGAATTCAAAGTTTAATAGACTTGTGCTAAAAAAAAGAAAAAAAATCACATTCGATATCATTATTTAGCATTTGTTGAGTTCCTCAGGTCTTATAACAGGTTATGAAATACAGTATTAAAAGTAATCCTATAATCCTTAGGAAAAAATGTTGGCCTTTTCAACTCTAGCATGAAAAGATGGGGCTGTCTGTATTATAAGTCAATCCGCACTCTTAGAAACCCATTAAAATAGCTGGATATTATGTTCAAATCTCTTAGACTCCTTTGGTACAAAAAGGGGATTAGAAACCTGACTATTGAGAATGTTTTAGACCTGTGCACGGTGAAACCTACTCTTAAATCTGAGATTTGCAAGTTTTCCCTGAGGAAGAAAGCACTTGTACTTTTTTTTTTTTTGGCCTTATAGCATAATAATAATGCAATAAAAATAATGAATGTGTATTTTTACTAAATAGATAATAAAACAAGAAATCATAGTTAAATGCATTTATCTGATACATAAAGAAGCATTTCTTTGTATTCCAGGGGAAAGGGAGAAACTAAAGATAACTGTCAGAGCTTCCTTCTGGGCTCCTGACAGGGATGAACTCATTTCATTCTCACAGTGTATTTACGAGACGGGAGATTTTGGAAACCAAGGTTTGGGAAGCCTGGATCTCTCTTCCGAGATCAGGAGGCTAATGGAAGCAGGGCTGAGGCTGGAGCCCATTCTGCTTAGCCTTCGTTCTCAGGGTGTGTCTTTACACTCCCACACCTGCTAACAGATTATTAGTCTACCAAAAGTGATCGTTTCTGCCTCCACAGAATCCTAGATTTCTCAAAGAGAAGTAACTAAAAAAGAACTCAGTCCATATGGAGACACAGACAAAGCTTCTGTTTCTGTCCACTGGCTGATACACTCAACAGTCCAGTCACTGCGCAGTTTCAAAAATGTTCCCTGGCTGTAGGCTACGTTGCTGACAGGTCCTCTCCCAGGAGTGAATCAAGATCCCTCGGGAACCTTCAACCTCCCCTCTTCACTCTACCACTCCCCTCCTTGTCTGCCCCCTCTGCCTTCTCCACCCCGGGACGAAACCTGCTAGAGGAGACAGTGCTCCTGCCCCCTAACTTTAGAGTCTAGGGTCCTGGGGACAGACAATTAGTTTATTCCTGGAAAGATTAAGCAGCTTCCAGCCCTTCTCACGTAATTAGGAGGAATCTTGCAAATCCAACTAGAATTCAGAGTGCTTTAAGTACAATAGACTCCACTAGGCCCTGCAGCAACCATTCTCCAATGGAACCATTCTCCAGTTAGGATCCCTAATTTTTTTCCAGAGGCAATTTTTATTTTTACCTTCTTTCTTTGAAGACCTTCTCATTGCATGCATTGAGACAGCAACAGGAAATCTCCTTGGCTTCCTTCCTTCCTTCCTTCCCACTACTCTATTTATAGTTCCAAATGTTGCCAGGTGTCAGCAACGAAATTAAAGCGGGACCATTGGAGTCTCTGCAAGCTGTTGTTGTTACTCAGGGTGCACCTAATGTTTTACATTAGCAAGTTGCCGTGCAGTGGCCTTTATTCAACTATTCCGGACATTTTAAAGATGCTGAATGATTTACTCTTTTCCAGGTTCCAGACAAAGCTTCTCTCTGTGCTGTGCACATTTAAGCTGCTAATTCCAAAAGAATTGAGCCTGGGGGAGCCATGATTCAAGCTGAAATTCTCCTTTGAAAGTGCCTGTGCTGGCTGGAGTGTACTCAACTTCCTGTTGTGATAAAGCAGGTAAGTAGCCGTGCTTTAACGCCAAAGAAATGGAGCGACTGCTTAAGATGGGAATTCCCACACTTTTAAAAGCAGGCGCGCACCTTCATCAACAGGCTCAACTCATTTATCTAGAAAATGAGAATGGTTTTAATTAAGAGATAACTTCTGGAAAAAAAGAAAAAGACTGCTTTCTCTATTGCTGTTGCTTAATTAGCTTTATCACAGAAGAAAGCTGGAAACGCATAGTCTAGTTAAGTTTCATAACGTGACCGGAAGTGTCTGCGGGCGGGTGCCTGGAGGGACGGGCTCTCAGAATCCCTCGTCATGAACAAGCTCTTGTTCTGGCCGGCGGGTTGGTTAGGGATATGAGGCACATGACCAGGTGCTGCCATCTCCTCCCAATCCTGCCGGAAAAAAGAACCAAACCTCAAAAAAAAAAAGTAACCGTGAGTTTCCCAAGCTATACATGTTCATGAGGAATTATAATGGAGACATTAGATGGCTGGAAGTTGAATTCAGCAGACCTCCTTTGAAAGTCGGCCTGGCATTTGTAGGACCAGAGAGAGAGAGAAGGCAACTAGGTTTCTCTGCTACTGTTTGCTTTGAGCAAGTCCACGTTGCTTTGAGCAAGTTACAGTTAACTCTCACCAAACCCTTTGGGAAATAAGAATTTTTGCATCACTTTAGAGGATGGTGAAAACAGAATGGACAAAGGCTCTGACTTTGATCACACACAAACACAACGCAAACCAAAGCTGAAACCGTATACTAATCCTATATGTCCCGGGGAAGTGGACAGTCTGTCTGGCTTCAAAACCCCTGCTCTTTGCTCTGCATGCTGAGTGTTGTTGTTGTTGCTGTTGTTGTTTTTAACAAACACTATTCAGGGAACGAAAAAGAAATTAGCCTGTATTAACACTGTTTTTGAATATATGTGTTGTTGTTCAGTTGCTAAGTCATGTCCAACTCGGCAGCTCCCAAGGACTGCCACATGCCAGGCTTCTGCTTAAATGTGTTTCAGTTCTAAAACTTACAGAAGTACTGGCAGCAAAGAAGACACGCCTGGAAATCCATAAATGAAAGCAAACCAGAATACTTCGGAATTGGAATTAGGAAAGATGCAAAAGATCATTCTGTGGTCTTCTACGAAGAGCATCAGCTTCTCAAATTATTAATGTCCTTTACAGCATTCCCAGAGAGAAATGTCACCAGTTTCTTCTCAATTGAGTCTCAGGTTTCCACCACTGAACTAGAAACTTAACTATAAACTCAAATACAGTATCTCCACATATTCCAACCCCTACCCCACCTCCCACTCCATGGTCCAAGTCCATCTGCACCAGCCCACTTCTGAGTAGTCGGGGGCAAGGTTCAGTTCCCAAATCTCATTGTGTAAAGAGTTAATGTGAACATTAATCTATCTAGAATCTAATGATCCTTTAATTGCTCTAGGTTTAGGTAACCTGGCCGGGGTGGGGCGAGGTGGTGCTACTAACAGAGGATGCTTCCAATCTAACAGTTTATGAAATTATGAAGATCTTTTTTCTTAAACAACAACAGAAAAATGTGTTTTAGACAAAACACTTCATTTTCACAGTCCCAGGCTTTTAACACTTGAATTTCCTCATTTTCTTTACAGCTAGAATCAGTGTGCAAATACTTTTATTAAAATGCATAAGATTTGCTGTTTGAGGCTTTTCCAGAGCTTAGAGAATGGTAGGTTTATTTGCGGCTATCTCATATTGATTTTTCTGTCATCTTTAGGATTAACCAATTTGCTTCAAATAAGATTTCTGTACTACCTGCACCTGAGAGAATTTCAAAAACCTCAGTAGAGAACTTAAAGAAACAAAAGATATATAGAAAATATCATAGCAGAAAAAATATTTTTCTTTATTTTACTTTGCAACTTACTCCAGAGACTTCTAAATAGTATGAATGTAACACGCGGCTGTGGGAATAAACCAAGACCAACTAAAGGAGGAAAGGAAAACTATCCATTCGGAGCTTTCTAGAGCGATGGTTCAAATAACCTGGGAGCTTAGCAGGTAAGATCTGAAACCGGGCCCCAAACACGTGGGCAAGGAGAGAAGGAAGAAAGAGGCAGCCCACTCTGGATTGGTAGGTAGTAGGTTTAATAATACAAGGCTTCTCGGTGGCGCTCATGGTCAAGAACCTGCCTGCCAGTGCGGGAGACCTAAGAGGCGTGGGTCCGATCCCTTGGTGGGGAAGATCCCCTGGAGCAGGGCATGGCAGCCCACTCCAGTGTTCGTGCCTGGAGAGTCCCCTGGACAGAGGAGCCTGGCGGGCTGCAGTCCAGGGTCTGCCCGCGACTGAAGAGTCTTGGCTAGGCGCAGCACAGGGTTAGTAAGCCACGGGTAGGGGTGAGGCCTCAGAACTTCTCAGGCTCGTCCGGAGCGCTTTGCAGAGGTATCGTATTAACAGATCTCCGAACCTGCCATGAGAACCTCAGAAGCTTACTTTGAAGCCTTACCTGGGTGCGGCCACGCAAGCGGCAGAGATGGGCTCACCGCCCCAAGCTGCGTCCTGGCACGCGGCTCCAGCCGCGGAAAGGGTGGGCAGAACGCACACTCCGGGGCCGGGTGGCAGCGAGGGAGCCGCTATGTCCCGGATCCGGCTCGCGGGTCCACTGGCGGTCTCGTCCTCTCCAGGTCTGGACCTGCTGGGACTCCAGACCTCCGGAAGGGCCCTTGCAGCCGCGCACGCCCCGCCTTCTGCGCCTTGCCCTGGGCATTCCGCCAGGCGTTGCACCGGTAAGAAGCGGCTCGGGAGGTCCTCTGGCTGCGCTGGAGGCGACAACCCAGCAGCAGCAGAGGAACATACAAGAGAAAACACAGATCAACGTGATTCCCGGCAGGGAGCTCTGCTCAATGTTATGGGGCAGCTGGGGTGGGCGGGGAGTTTGGGGGAGAATGCATGCATGTGTATGTGTGGCTCAGCACCTTTGCTGTCCACCTCAAACTAACAACATTGTTAACCGTCTATACTCCAAAATAAAATAAAAAGCTAGAAATAATTCCTAAAATAAGTAATGATTTTTTTCCCCCCACCAAGAGCCCTCTGATCTGAACCACTGATTTATTAAATCTCCTGGGCTGAGGGTCAGATCAGTCAAGACATTCACTTCTGTCTTCGTGTGATTTAATAAAGATGACACTTCAGCAGACTCATCAGGTATGTATGTATCCACAACACTCTGGATAATGACACAGGTGTCTCCTTGTGAGGCAGTAATAATGTTCAAGGCCAGGGTGTTCTTGGCATCATGTCCAAATGCCAAGAGAACTGCAGTGTTCAGTAAAGACAGGCTTTTCCAGCTGCCATTAAGTTTTGCTGGGAAATTTAGGAAGGGTGTCTGTGGTGGTATAACGTCCTCCAGGCCAGTGGCGGACAAGAGCCAGCGGCCAGATGGCCATACCAGTGGGAAGCATCATCACCTGGCCGTGAGAAGGAGGTTGGCGATTTTTGTTACCGTGGGTGGATTCTCCCAGGGTGCAGCAGCCCAACCTCCCAGGAGAAAGTCACGGCAACCTACTTAGGGATAGCCAGTAAACACCTGCGAAGTGGGACCAGTCAGTGCCAAACCAGCCTCCATCCTTTAATATGACAGAATGATTACATTGTTCCAGTGATATCCACATCATATCCTTGGTGCGACTGGGTTGGTTCTATTTAGAGTGATTTTTCTGTTTCCAGAATAGAAGTACCTAAGTTCAAATATCCATAACCCTGCATGAGCTACATGAACCCACCCCAAATCAGAATGGTGGAATATTTCACGTAAAAAGAGGACAGCATTTTCACTTCACTTCTTTTCCCTAATATCATTTATACTGATTTCTCTCTACCTTCTATTTTCCTTGCAATTTATTATTTGGCTCGGGTCAACTGATTTTGTTCTTTAAGTCTCTGTACGCTCTGTCAATGAGAATGAGACCTTGTTGTCAGAATAGTAGGAAAATCTAATTTAGGCTTTGTAGAGAAGGATGCTGATCTGTGTACATAAAGCTCATTCTAACCACTTTGGACAGTAAAAAGTTAAATGCTAATTATAATTATTAAGCCTTATTGTCTTTCTCTGTTTGTCCTATTTCTGCCTCTGTCTCTCTTCATCACTTTGCCAAGCATCCCCCATGACACTTCTTTTGGGCTAAAGCCAGGGGACGAATCCCTGCAAGAGTCCTTCTCAGTGAAAGCACCAAGCCATTCTTTTGAATCTGTCTTCATTTACCTTTACACTTCTCTCCCCTTTCCTCGTCTTCATTACATTCTATTTGTGTCTATGGGTGGAGAGATGCAGTTCTTCCTCAAATATAGTCTGAGCGCAGCACAATTAAAGTGGAAACAAAGAGGAAAGCTGAATGTGCTAAAAGTGTCCCATATTCATTCTGAATCCCTTTATACTCCAGGCACGTACGCCCACGTTTATGACGATAACACGTGAGAAAAGGAGGAGAAGAAGTTCTGTCCTTTCTCGCCTGCACGATGGCGTTGCACATCACCATGAGAGAATGAATACACAGTGGACAACAGCTGGGCTATGTGTGCAAAGAGAGCTGTGACTCACAAGCCCTCTTCTCCACAATAAACAGCCCAGGAAGCCAGCCTGCCGTAAATGGTGGGGGCCCACTTGGAATTCCAGAGTTGAAATGAAGATTATTTTAAGCTGAAACGTTTGAGATTCAGTAGCTTCAGAGAGAAGTCTTCTTGGAGCTTTCTATATCTGAGAGGGAAAAAACAGCAACTTCTAGGAAATGATGCTACCTGTTTGGGACATGAGAGGTGAAATCCCCGGGAAAGTGAGGAGAGTGACGAGCGGGATAGTGTGGCCACGGACCGTGAAATGGACGAAATGTCCAGCGTGGTCCAACCCTGAGTAAGAGAAAGGCAATGCACAGCCCCATAACCCAGCCGGCAGGGCAGCCCCCCGTTCAGGAAATGTTCACGACCAGAGAATACACTCCCACCGAGCTTACCGAGACAGCGGCTCAGTCCCAGGCTGGCCAGCGGGCTCTGGGGGGCAGGGCGGGCTGGGATCTCCCCGCCTGGGCGGGAGGCAGAGAGGATGAGCAGCATCCCCACCCGCCCTGCCCTCTGACAGCGCCCCCCGGAGGCGTGCTGGGGGTGGGGGGCTTTGAGGAACTCTCCTTTGTTTCTTTGGAGTCTCTGCGCTCTAGAGTATGTGCTTCGTGATGATGATCGCGGGGCTCTGGTCTGTTCTCTTCACTGGTGTGCGTCTCCAGCATCCAGTGTACCCACACCTTCTTGGCAGTGCTCAGTAAACACTTGGAGAAACTACAGGGGCCATGGGGCAGATCAAACGAAAACAACAAAGGCAAAAAGCAGATATTCTTGTTATACCCTGGCTCGTCAACAATGTCCTACCATGACAGACCAAACAAAGAAGTGATTCGTGGGACTCGTTGCCCTTGATCGAGACGAAACGCCAAGGCACAGCATTCAGATCTTCCCTTCTCCTCCTCCTTTTGATGACAACCAGGGCTCTCAGCCGCCCCCAATCAATAGACATGGACTAGAGTCCAGATAAGAAATTCAGCCAAGGCTTTACTGAGGCCACTGCTGCAGCACGGGGGAGCAAAAAGAACAGGCTTCCTTGCGTGTTTGTTCCCTGGGAAGGGGTGAACGTGTTCCTTATGGGGGGTGAGGCTAGAGGTCTGGCCGGGGGTCAGGCCGGAGGGGTGGCTTAGGTGTTGCGCCCACCCGCCGACAATGCTGAGTGCAGGGGGCACGCGCAATACGCTGCTTTTCTTCCCAACACTCTGTTTTTGCTCTGGGCACTTTTTGGTCTTTCTGTATCTTTTGTCCATAATTTGCCCCAGCTGCACACGCAGTTATTTTTAGCCCCTTACAGTTCCTTTGTCTTTTATGTCAGTCATTCTAGAACCTAAGCATCCTTCTTCCAAAAAAAGTGTGCAAAATAAAATTCTTTTATTTTTTTAGCAAAATAAATATTCTCTATTGTTAAAAAAAAAAAAGTCTTCAAGTTGATGTTTGGTAGAAGCTAACTCAATACTGTAAAGCAATTAACCTTCAATTAAAAATAAATAAATTACCCAAAAAAAATCTTCTCATTGAGCTTTTACCTCCACCAGCTGTCCCAATCTCTTGTCTTCCTCTCACAACTACACTTCAGGAAGAAATGGCCTGTGTCACTGACCTCCCCGTCTTACCTTCAAACATCGCAGAGGTCCACTCACTTCCATCAGGCTTTGATTCACACGCATGCTCTCCTGATTCTCCTTTCTCCCAGCTCTTTCTTTCTCCTCCCTTTGGTCAGACTTTTTGCTCAGCTCTGAGACAGTGCTGTCTCCTTTTAGCCCTCTCCCCATGTATCAACACTCTTCTTGGACAGTGGCATTCACTCTGTCGAGTCAGCCCATCACCCCAGCCCACCTCTGGGCAGAGCTCTAGGTTAGTATCACACAGTCATCTCCTTCTGGATGCCTTTCAATCACATCAAAATTAAAAGTACAAATCTGGAATTTTAGACTCTAATGTGACAATATCTCGCTAAACATGTCCTCTTCAAACTGTTCCTGCCCTTTGGGGAGCCCCCACCTGTGAGCAGCATCCTCATCCACTGAGACAAGGAAGCCAGCCTAGAGTTCGCCTTGACTCCCCGCTCTCCCACGTTCAAAACGGCATGCTTGTGCAGGCTGACTTCTCCAGGAAGCAGGCTCTGAGGCGGAGGTTAGTGGGTAGCAAGCTAATGAAGCAGTGCCCTTTGCATTTGTAAAAGGGGAATCAGGCAGGATTAAGCAGGAGGAGGCAGGCGTTAACGCAGTCCCAACAAGGGCCTGAGCTGACTCCATTGGGAGCTCTGATACTTAGAAGTGACTTTTCAGAGTTACCCGAAATCGACTTAGATGGCAAGGCCTTTATGCTGCAACATCAATACCATGATTTGCAGAGTCCAGTGCAAGACGAAAATGCAAGACTCTATTTAAAAATTAAGGTTTCCAAGAGGGTAACAGTGGGACGTCAAACCAGGCACTGTGCTCAGGTGCCGTGTGACTGCATGCATTGCAGGTTCGCGAAGCTGGGGCTGGTCCTCGTCACTGCATGGAGACAAGGTCTCTGCGGTTGAGATCATCCCTGAAGGGGCTGGCAGCTGAAGGCTGTTTTCCAGTGGCACTCCCAGCAAAGCAATCAACTGAACATCACCCATGAGGCATCTGGGCCTGGGTCCCAGTACCCACCACAGTAACCAAGCCTGTCCATTTGACCACCTTGAAATTTCTCGCATCCATTCTCTCTTCACAAGTGACGCCTCTAATCAATAAAATTAAAGTTCTCATCATCTTGCCTTAACTACTGAAACAGTCCCATGCCTGTTAATTTCTCTTCTAGTCTGGTCTTCACATCTTCAACTACTGGAAATGAGACTAACACACTAAATTCCTAAAATACTAAATGGCTTCCATTGCCCACAGTATTAAAATCTAAGCCAACATTTCCCAAACTTGTTCATAAAGCACTAGAAAGAATATGATGCAAGTTTACTTCTGATTTCTTTTTAAAATTCTTATGTAATAAAAATACTAAGCCATTTACACAAGTATGTTTATAATTTTATGATAACCACGCCAAAGGATTGGTAAATTATACCTCAGAACTCCAGAGGTAGCAGGAAAATTCTCCTAAATTTTTAAAATTCTTATGTAATAAAAATACTAAGCCATTTACACAATTATGTTTATAATTTTATGATAACCATGCCAAAGGATTGGTAAATTATACCTCAGAACTCCAGAGGTAGCAGGAAAATTCTCCTAATCAAAGAGTTTTATTCAATCCTGCATATTGTCCCCTAAACAACATTTACTAACTACTGCCTAGATATATCATTGTATTAATAATCACTAATTTTTTTTGCATTTTCTATCTAATTTTAATAATATCTGTGACATTATTCAATGTTTTTTATTGTATGCATGGATTTTATAAAATATTTTCCTCTTTGGACTTGTGGATTATAGAAGTTAGTCTGTCACTACATTTTAGAACCCACTTTTTTCTTTACTGATAAGCACTTAAATATACTTACAGAAGCAGTACATGCAGAAAGATGTAGGCATCATAATTGTACAGCCTGAAGAATTATCACAAAATGAACATAATCACGTAGCAACCACCATAATCAAGAAATAAAATGTTGGTAATTCCCTGACTCAGCACTTTAACTGCAGTGGCCCAGACCTGAGTTCAATCCCTGATTGGGGAATTAAAATCCCACAAGCTGTGTGGTGAAACCTGAAAATCAAAAAAGAAATAAGAAATAAAATAGTAGCATCTAATGGCCTCCTTTTGCCCTTATAGTCCAGTACTTCTTTTGTCTGCCCCAAAGTTGCCCACTACACAACCTCTAACAATTTGTGGTCTACATGAATCCAAGTTCGATTTACATAAATTCATGTTGGTATTATTGTGTCAACTAATGGTGGAGCCGGGATTCAGATTGAACTCTATATACAAAGCCTATGTTTTCAGAATGTGCCTAACTGTTGTTTCCATTCCCTACTGACATCATAAAATTGCTAAGAAAAAGAAAACAGTCATTTCTTCAAATTACAGAGGTTCCCACACTGCACCCTGACAGGGAAAAAAAATGCCTTCCACACAGTCAAGCAAAGTATGTGAATGAAGATAGAGTTAAATCTAATTGTTTATTAAACAGTGAAGCTGTTAAATCTTACATCTTTGGATTGATAAAAGAACTATATATAGGTGTGTGTATGTGTATGTGTATGCAAACACACATATATATATATATATATAATGGTCATAAAAACCTATATCTGTAAGAAAATAAAATATATTTTCTAAGTTTGACACATTCATTTGGCAGTAAGAGCTGCCGAAAACCTGTGTGAGCCTAAATATAGTCTTTGTTTATTATGCAAGTATATCTTATTATGTTAACATAATAAATAAATATATTTTGCTGGTGAAATGTTAAAGTGTTTGAATAAGTTGTGTGATCCCAGACCTCCTAGATGTGTCATGCATGTAATGTAGTATATATAACAAACCTGCAATATAGTAAACACACGTGGGTTTTGATGTTTTTAAAAAGAAAAATCCTGAAGGAAATTAAGGACTGTTGACCTGTTAAAGCAAAGAAAAGTCATGCAAACAATGCTCTCTTCCACTAAAAAGTGACTAAAAAATAAAAATATGGCACTGTGAAACAATAGCCAGACTAAACGGAAAATCTGTGAGATTCCGTAGTATAATAAGCCGCCCTCTTTCATCATTTCTCCCTACCAAAGTAAACAGAAATGTCTTTTAGATATCATTTTAAGACTTTGTTCACATTTGATCATTTCTAAATCCAAATGCATCTCACAGTTGATATGTATGTTTAGTATGTAAGAAAAACAGCTATGTATAAATCAGAGATGAACATTGCAATCACGAATATCAAAGGAAGTAGGTTATGTCTTGTCATACCTAAAGCATTCACCTGTTTCTGCTCGTGAAGCATGTTCAATAAAATTACAGAATATCCATAGCCACTCTATAACTCTGTCGAAGACGGTTATAGAATTTCAAATGATGTGCTGGTGTCTAAGGTTATGAGAACTGACTTATACAGACCTAGTCAGAAATCCTGTCACAGTGGCTAAATTACTTTTCGGAGCAACACCTCAAGTTAGCAGACAAGAAAATACACTTATTCATTAAGCACTCTGGTATATCATTGAGCTATAAATATTTAAAAGGTTAAGTTAGACTGTGGAAATACCACAATAAAGAGCACCTAATTCATAATCATTACTTATTGATTGTAAACAGGAAATTTTATATATATTTGTATATGCATTTATACGTAACATGATTATGTGTGTTTAAAAGGAAGATATCACGAGGAGCACATCATTCTGCAACTTGCTTTTTTAAGTTGCTACATAGTATCCCAAGGGTGCCTATTCCACAGACATTTCCCACACTGATGAGTATTTTGATTTATCGTTTCTTGGCTGTTTTAAATGTGCTTTAGACGCTCTCTAACAGGCACATGAACAATTGGTATATCCTGGTTGCGTACAAATCACAGGGTAGACATCTGGCTTTGAGAAGGAAGCTTACTTTTCCCTAAACATCATTTTATACTATTTGAATTTTCTGTATGTGAAAATAACAATTACAATGTTTATTTTTGAAAAAGCTTTAAATACAATGTTAGTACTGTGTTGTCATTAAAACTGGAAAGCACAAAAGATAAAGCTGCAGTGAGCTTCCCTTCTTCAGCACATTTTTTGGTTAAAATCTACCGGACAGCGTGTTAAGAGTTGTACATATCTTGCCTCATTTTGCCTCATTTAACCTTTGTAGAAATCTTACAAGATAGGTATTATTGTCCTCACTTTACAGACAAGGAAATAGAGTGTAAACAAGTTAATCTTCTTGGGTCACAGAGAGAGAAAAAGAGTGACAAAACCAAGATATAAACCAAATTTTTCTAGTTCAAGAAACCTTTGCTCTCAGCCACTGAGCTGAACCCATTAACTGCTTCTCTCCAGAGACTCCTCCTAAACTCCACCACCTCTGACTTTGCTACAACTTCGGGAATCATTTATAGGAGACTAGAGAACTGGATTTTCTCATGTTCTCGAACTTCTGCACATTCTGTCCCCTCTCTTAACATACTTTCCCCTCTTGGTTAATTCTTCCCCAACCTTCAGTGATAAACCCTCGCTTCACCTCTTGCGCTATCACTCCCTAAACTTCAGACTGAAAAGAACGTGTTTCACCTGCTGTTTTCCCATCCTGTGCTGTTAATGTGTTCAAAAACTGTTAAACCACCTAAGTATCTCTCAGCCAACAAGTCCTCAATGACAGGAAATCTAAGTAGCCCTCATACTAGCCCTAGTGCCAGTAATATTTAGCATACATTAGGCCCTCAGTCACAATATGCTACATTCAAATACAGACAAAGAACTTAAGGATGTTAGAACTAATTCAGGATTTCCAACCCTGACTGCATATAGTAACTGCAGGAACTTTTAAAAGAGGGTATCTAGCCTTGTCCAAGAACTAATCAGAGTGGCTACAGGTGGAACTACACATTCTATATTATTTAGAAGGCTTTCCAGGTGGTGCAAAGTTTGAGAATTCTATTCTACATATCTCACTTCATGAAATATGGAGATTGAGACCTAAAGACATTAAATTACTGGTCAAATTTACACTGACAGAGGTAAAGATAGGACTTGAACCCTAGTCTCTTGACTTAGAGCTGCTTTACTTGATCACTCAAAACTATTTGCTAAGTGTCTTTTATGTGAAAAGCATTTTGCTAGGCGATGCTGGGAGGGATTGGGGGCAGGAGGAGAAGGGGACGACAGAGGATGAGATGGTTGGATGGCATCACCGACTCGATGGGCATGAGTTTGAGTAAACTCCGGGAGTTGGTGATGGACAGGGAGGCCTGGAGTGCTGCGGCTCATGGGGTTGCAAAGAGTTGGACACGACTGAGCGACTGAACTGAACTGAACTGAACTGAACTGGAGATACAGTGGTGAGTAAACATGAGCTTGCATTGTAATAGGAAAGATAGGATTAAACACATGCCCATATAATTAATCGCTTAACCCTGGGTGGGGAAGATCCCCTAGAGAAGGAAGTGGCAAGCCACCCCAGTATTCTTGCCTGGAGAATCCCATGGACAGAAGAGCCTGCTGGGCTACAGTCCATGAGGTCACAAAGAGCCGGACACAGCTGAAGCAACTTAGCAGCAGATTGCATTAAAAAAGAATCTGGTGGTATATACTCAAATAACTGGGGGACATGTTTTAGCCTGGGGGGAGTTGAGGGTTGTCGCATAAATCTTACTTGGGTGAAGAGTACACATACAGAGCTAATTAGACTTGTGTTTTTCAACATGAGATATTCTTGGGCCCATAGGTCCTCTGGAAGACTTTGTTTAATTTCCTATTTTCATTCTGATGACAACCTTAAAGATTAATAGAAACGTTTGCCAGGAGTTCCCTGGGGGTGAAGCGTTACGTAATGTGGTGCTTTTACTACCGTGGTTCGTGTTCATTCCCTGGTTGGGAAACTAAGATCCCATTAGCCATGTGGAATGGCAAAAAAAGAAAAAAGGAACATTTTCTGCATTTTTTAAAAAATGCTTGAGTTCTGCCCAAAGCTTCAAAACCCATCTGAACGTGTGGTTTTTGATTGAGTTGGCCACAAGAAGTACTACCCTAATTTTCCCAGGCAGACTGGCTTAATGTGTCTATGCCGCATCCCTGCCAAACGAAGATCAAACGCGTCCCGCAAACACCAGGAGAATGAAGGTTTCGTGGTCGTTCGCGTACCACCGGGCAGTGGGGGGTGAAGCGGGTCCTGGCGCAGCGCCTGAGCATCGCTCAGCCTGAGCTCAGGAGAACCTGGGCCGCGGGGATCAGCCGCTGGCGCGGGGCCAGTAGCATCTCAACAACCATCGTCCACCCCCCAAGTCAGTAACGCGAATTGTTAGTTGAAAAAGAATGCAAAAACTCTGAAAAAAAGTCAGACTACATACCCTGTATATCTCTGGAGACACATAAATACATATACACTGGGAAGGTGGGCTGCAAGGCTGAGACAGTGGGTAGGAGGGAGAATTACTTTTTGATCCTTTCATTGATTCAGTTTTCTTTTTTTTTTTTTTCCGTTTATTTTTATTAGTTGGAGGCCAAGTACTTTACGATATTGTAGTGGTTTTCGCCATACATTGGCATGAATCAGCCACGGATTTATGATTCAGCTTTCATCTTGGGCCGTGCTGGGTCTGCGCTGCCGCACGAGGGTCCCTCTGGCTGCCGAGGGCGCAGCGGCCTCTCTCGCCGCGGAGCTGGGCTCCAGGCGCCGGGGCCGCGGGAGCTGCGGCAGAGGCCGGGCAGGCGGCCGGGCAGGCGGCCGGGCAGGCGGCGGAGGCCCCAGGGCGCGGGCTCGGCAGCCGCCGCGCGGGTGTGACTGCCCCGCAGCACGTGGCCCAGAAGGGCTTCCACCTGCGTCTCTTGAGCTGGCAGGCAGCTTCTTTACTGCTGGGCCTCCAGGGAAGCCCAAGAAATCATTTTTATTACATGCTCCTGTATGTTTTTTAGCAATTATTAATATCTTTCTTTCTTAGTTTTTATTTTAGATGTGATGTTCTATATGACGTAAAGAGTTACAATTGTGTGTGTGTGTGTGTGTGTGTGTGTGTGTGCGCGCGCGCGCTGGGTGGTATCTAACTCTTTGTGACCCCCATGGACTGTACCCCGCCAGGCTCCTCTGTCTGTAGGATTTTCCAGGCAAGAATACTGGAATGGGTTGCCATTGCCTTCTCCAGGGGGTCCTCTCGAACCAGGGACTGAAGCAGCGTCTCTTGCCTCCCCTGCAATAGCAGATGGTTTTTTACCACTGAGCCACCTAGGAAGCCCTTCCCTCATAGCTCAGCTGCTAAAGAATCCGCCCACAATGCAGAGACCTGGGTTCGATCCCTGGGTTGGGAAGATCCCCTGGAGAAGGGAAAGGCCCTCCACTCCAGTATTCTGGTCTGGAGAGATTCATGGACTGTATAGTCCATGGGGTCTCAAAGAGTCAGACACGACCCAGTAACTTTCACTGGGAAGCCCGGTTTATCTAATTTTATGTGCGCACTATTTTATTGTGTAATAAAATCATTTAAACTGATAGCTGGACGCCTGAAGACATGGGGTTTTTTTCCTTTGAAGTGACTTGTTACTTTACTCACGAGGAAAGGAGGGAGCGTGCGTGCATGCTGGGGGTCGGTGAGAAGCAGCAGCCCCCCGTGGAGCTGAGCAGGCTCCCTGGAGAGAAGCGCCCGCAGAACTCCTGGGCAGCCAGAGCGAGGCTGACGCGGAACCAGCAGGGCCAGGCAGACCGGTCCCTGAAGCAGGTCAGCGAAAGGCATTTAGTCTTTTCTCTAAGAATAATGAGAAGCCCTGCTCTTTGCACCACGTTAAGTATTTTTACAAATCTTTTTTTGTTGCAGACATTTGAAATTCTAAAACCACATTAGTTTATATTCCTTCTCTCCAAATTCATCCAAAATATTAATATTTTGCAATGGAATTCAAGTGAGCGAGGAATGGTATTATTTGGAGAGCAAAAAAAAAAAAAAAAAAAAAAACTGACAAGTTTATAGATTAATATGCATAGGCCCACTCTTTCCAATACAGTAGGTACCAGCTCCACGCAGCTTACGGGTTCCTTGAATTGGGGCTAGTCCCAGCTGAGGTATTCTGTAAGCATGAAATGCACATCAAATATCAAAGAATTAATACCAAAAATGACTGTAGATTATCATATTAAAATATGTTTACATTGATCCCATGTTGAAGTATTGTTTCAGAGATATTCGGCTAAATGAAATACATTACTAAAACCTTTCCATTTGTTTTTTATTTTTTTAATCTTGCTACTGGGAAATTAAAATTACCTATGTGGGTCACTTCATATTTCTATCTGGGCCACAATGACATACTTCATGCTAGAATACACATCACAATTTTCAAAAGCGTAAAATTCTCGGTGTATGTCTGGTACCCTTGTGCGTTCACATGTGCTAGTGCATTTAATTCTCATATGAATCCGGTAAGTTCAGCCCTGTGACCACCCCATTTTGCAGATTGATAAACTGAAGCACAGATGCGGCACAGAACATTTCGGAAGCGCACACAGGAAACTGTCAACCGTGGGGGCCTCCTGGGGAGGAATCAGGGGCTAAGACACGGAAATAAATGCCTCGCCCTGAGATGGCACCACTCTTGCCGCAGGTTAGCAAACCAAAATGTAGATGATATTTGTACTATAAATGCCCTGCTTTACCAGAAACAAAGCATGTGCAATCAGCCAACCCCCAAACACCAAACCAAGTCTTATTTACCTACTTCCTTGCTCCTTATTCTTTTCCTATAAAAGCTTCCTACCTTTGACCCCACTTTGCCATTCTCTGGACCCTTAGAAACACAGCCTGCATGCTTTGGGTCCTGTTAAAGTGTTTGCATCACCTAAATTGTCTTTAACCATTTTTAACCAGGGTCAGGGATGAGAAGGAGGTTATTCCTCATTGTGTATCTCTTTGTACAGACTGAATTTATCACAGTGTGAATATGTCATCTGTTAACCACTTTGGTATAACTATGAAAATAATAGAGACAAACTGCAAAACCACAGTGTTAAGAGCACACACTCAAGTACATTAAGTACATTTGGGCACTCACTCAATTAGAAGTAATTGAGTGAAGACCAACTAGAAATAAAAGCGATAAAAAACCTTTAAAAAATTTGAACCTTCCAGTCTAATCACAGACATGTCTTACTTGCTTATTACCTGTAATTTGCCAAAGTGACTGTTTCCTGAGTATCCAGTTGGTCTAAGAGCCAAAGCGTTCACACCAAGGAGCCAGGCTCAGCAATCATTTCCCAGGACCACGGTTCTCACTGAGACAAAAGGCCTGAAACATACAAAAGCATATTGCTTCAGTTTATGCCTGCAGTCTTTTTAAAAAAAAGAAAATAAACTATGTACTGTTCTTCCTTGATGCAAATGTGAATTGCAACTTCTTTTTCCTAAAAATTTGGATTAGAAGTCCCATGAGCCAAGGTTAGGCTCACGATGGTGCTGTTTCAGCCACACTTCTACTACATTATCACCATCATCAGTGAGACTCAGATTAAGATCTCTTCAGGAACTGCTTGTAGTTACTGAAAATTCCTGCCCCCCGCCCCACAGTCCTACCCCCGTTTGCGCCTCGCGTCTATCCCCCCCGCGTGGGAGGCTGATTTCTTGGGGCTGGGCGTGTAGCAGTGGTGGCCCAGACAGGCAGCCGCTTTTCCTCTCATGGCTACTATTCTGCAAGAGGTGGAGAGAAAAGCAGGAATGAAGACCTTGAAAAGAGAGGTCAGACGTGGGAGGAGCTGCCAAAGTCACCGCGCCCTAGAGCCGCTGGAGCCGGCTGAGTCCGGAGAGTGAGGCGAGTCCAGGGACTGAATCCTCGCCACCGCATTCGTAAGCCAGAGTCACACGTTTAGAATGTACTCTTAATTTAATGGGATGTTCAAGATTTCCATTTCAAAAGGTCTGGCACTCAGATACTGAGCCCTGGTTTCATGATGGACCGTCAAGTCACGGCCCAGACTCAGCCGGGGGCCCCTCCAGTGTGGGAAACTCCCCAGGACTGGGCTGGAAATGCTGCTCCTGTCAGGCACTGCCCTAGACTGGATCCTGCGTGCCTGCAAAGTCGCTCAGTCGTGTCCGACCCTTTCCGACCCCGTGGACTGTAGCCCTCCAAGCTCCTCTGTCCATGGGATTCTCCAGGCAAGAATCCTGGAGTGGGTGGCCATGCCCTCCTCCAGGGGATCTTCCCGACCCAGGGATTGAACCCACGTCTCCTGCATTTTCAGGCATTCTTTACCACTGAGCCAGCAGGGAAGCCCGTGTTCATTGTACTGTTCAGCTGCTCAGCGGCGGCCAACTCCTTGCACACCATGGACTGCACCATGCCACATTTTCCCGTCTTTCACCGTCTTCTGGAGCTTGCTCAAACTCATGTCCTTCGAGTCGGTGATGCCATCCAACCACCTCATCCTCTGTCTTCCTCTTCCCCTGCTGCCTTCAGTCTTTCCCAGCATCAGGGTCTTTTCCAATGAGTCGGCTTTGTGCAATAGGTGGCCAAAATACTGGCACTTAAGCTTCAGCATCAGTCCTTACAATGAATTTTCATGCTTGATTTCCTTTAGGATTGCCTGGTTTGATCTCCTTGTAGTCCAACGGACCTTCAAGAGTCTTCTCCAACACCACAGTTCAAAAGCATCAACTCTTCATCACTCAGCCTCCTTTATGGTCCAACTCCCACACCTGTACATGCCTACTGCAAAAACCATAGCTTTGACTAGACGGACCTTTGTTGCAAAGTAATGCCTCTGCTTTTTAATACATTGTCTAGGTTTGTCAGAGCTTTTCTCCCAGGGAGCAAGCATCTTTTAATTTAATCAATGAAGTCACTGTCCGCAGAGACTTTTGGAGCCCAAGAAAAGAAAATCTGTCACTGTTTCCCATGTTTGCCTATCTAATTTCTATGAAGTGATGTGATTAGATATCATGATCTTAGTTTTTTGAATACTGAGTTTTAAACCAGCTTTTTCACTCTCCCCTTTCATTTCATCAAGAGGCTCTATAGTTCCTCTTTGCTTTCTGTCATAAGGCTGGTGTCATCTGCATATCTGAGGTTATTGGTATATTTCCCAGCAGTTTTGATTTCAGCTTGTGATTCATCCAGCCTAGCATTTCGCATGATGTACTCTGCATATAAGTTAAATAAGCAGGGTGACAATATACAGCCTTAATGTACTCCTTTCCCAGTTTTGAACCAGTCCATTGTTCCATGCCAGGTTCTAACTGTTGCTTCATTGTACTCGACCTTCTTATATAAGGGACTTGAGCAGTCAAGGATTTTGATATCTGCAGGATCTCCGGAAACCAACTCTCCCTCCCCTCCTGTAACTGAGCATCTCTGAGGAGCTGGTTCTTCACAAATCCCACCCAGCACAGGAATGAGGCCCCCAGGCATTTTTGGCCAGCCTTTTTCTGTCACTTCTGTGGTTAACTTCTGGAGCCAACACGTAGGGTTCCATAATCCCTAAGTTGCAGCAAAAGGTCTACAACATCTCCCCCTTCTTTAATAAAAGGGATTCTTTTCACATTAGACTTCTCTTATTGGGGCAAGATGAGTGAAAGGAAAAGAGAAAACAGACACTCTGATTTTTCACACAATGGTTTAGCCTCAGGGCTTCAATACAGGGCTTTAAAAGGTTTAGCTTAAATTACCTTTATAAAGGACCATTACCTAAGAGGAACTGCCAAGAGAGCATCTCATTCTCTTTAGGTTTTCTAAACTTTCAGCCTCAACAAGTAATTATTATTTAAATGTACTGCTTGACAACTTGTTAGCAAAAGCATTGAAACTACCAGTGATGAATCAGAGTAGAAGGACAACTTAATGAAAATGCAAACTTCACTCAAAAATAATCTAAAATAATTCATTAGAAGGAATGGGAATTCCTTGGGAATTCCATGGGAATGGAAATTTTAGACAACTTTTCCTTACTAATGATGATTATGAATAGTCACTGACCAATACTGTTACCTGAAAAAGGGAGTTCACCTCTTGGGAGGTGTCAAAAAACACAGTAAAAGACACAAGTCAAAGATCAGGTCTTGTTACTTACATCAAGTAAGGAGACTGCTGGGGAATCTTTCCTAAAGCAATGCTTCCCCAACAGCAAAATTGGGCAAGTTTTAAGTTAAGGGTATGTGAATATTCAGGAAGGGCCTTCAGCAGAAGAGAATTTTAGCATAGAATTGGGCAAAGGTTGCCAAGGTCCAAGCTTTAGTTGATTGAACTCTTGAGGATCAGAAAAGGTCAACTTCAGCATCTCTTAGGTTCAGACCTGTGTGAGGTCTCAAGTTGCAGTTACCCTCCTCCACCTGCTGAACACCAAAGAATTGATGCTTTTGAACTGTGATGTTGGAGAAGACTCTTGAGAGTCCCTTGGACTGCAAGCAGATCAAACCAGTCAGTCCTAAAGGAGGAAATCAACCCTGCATATTCACTGGAAGGACTGATACTGAAGCTGAAGCTCTGATGAGAAGAGCCGACTCATTGGAAAAGACTCTGATGATGGGAAAGGTTGAAGGCAGGAGGAGAAAGGGACTAGATTATGAGATGGTTGGATGGCATCAATGAGTTGAGCAAGCTCAAGGAGCTGGTGCAGGACAGGAAAGCCTGGTGTGCTGCAGTCCGTGGGTTGCAACTGAACGTGTCTGACTCAGCAACAGCAACGCCTCAGCGGAGGCGTTAGGTCCAGCAGAACTGAAAGGTACATATCAGATTGCTATGTATATCCCTTAAAGAGGAACTAGGACTCTCCTTTATCACTGAACTATTATTTATTGATTGCTTTTCCTTTATCGGCTTTCTTGGTGGCTCATAGGTAAGGAATCCATCTGCCAAGCAAGAGATTCAAGTTCAATGCCTGGGTCAGGAAGTTCTCCTGGAGAAGGAAATGGCAACCCACTCAGTATTCTTGCCTGGGAAGTCCCATGGACAGAGGAGCCTGGCAGGCTACAGTCCATGGATTCACAAAGCCATGAGTAAACAAACTTTCCTTTGTTCCTTCGTCCACTTAAGGTCATTAATTATTGAGACCTATTCCAGGGAGAGCACTGTGGCCAGGCTTAGATCACAATATTGCTTAGGCCAAGAGTGGTTTCTCTTATCTCAAGAAAGCCATTCCTGATTCTCTTTTTCTGGGGATCCCCTACTCTATCTGCTTATAATACTTGCAAGAGAACTAAAATATTCTTCATGAAATATTTTTGCAGTGCTTCTTCAGGACTGCTTCAAAATGAGAAGGGGGTTGTTAGGAGCCATTGCCTTTTTAGTAGTGATGTTATAGCCTGCCTTCTTCCTAACGTTCTATCAGTGAAAAAATACTCTACTCTTTGAATCCGTTTGGATGGTGTTCTTATGTTGACTGTGAGTCTAGGCCAAAAATAATTGGAATTAACCCAGGAATTGGGTTTACTTCTTCTGTAACATCTGGGCCTTGGTCAGCTAGTCACATTGCAGTCATCAGCACCGCTCTTGGATACTTTGAATTTAATTGCTCTCAGGACTAGTTTTTCTACTATTAGTACTGTCGGTTTAAACATATGTAACACATTCAGTGACTTCATTCAGTTCAATCACTCAGTCCTCAGTCCAGCCCCGTGAATTGAAGCCCACCAGGCTTCTCTGTCCATCACCAACTCCCAGACTTTGCTCAAACTCATGTCCATTGAGTCAATGATGCCATCTAGCCATCTCATCGTCTGTCATCCCCTTTCCTCCTGCCTTCAATATTTCCCAGCATCAGGGTCCTTTCTAACGAGCCGGTTCTTTGAATCAGGTGGCCAAAGTATTGGAGCTTCAGCCGCAGCATCAGTCCTTCCAGTGACTTCATTCCATGTGCATTATGTTTTCCATGTTTGTCCCCCATCAAGATGATTTCTGCCCTAGGGCCTGAGCACGAGCCCTGTCCTCTGCCCAGAATGTTCTCGCCTCTCAGGTCTTCGTATAACTGGCTGCTTGTTATTTAACTCTCAGTTATATGTGGCCTCCTCAGACAGCCTTTGCCTGACTCCTCGGTCTAAAGCACTCCCAGACACCCTCTGTCACATCATCGCGTGCTGCTCTCCCCTGTGCTGGCACAGCCTGAAATGGTTTTGGCTTCTCTGTTGGCCTCTCCTTTCCCTAGAATCTGTGTGGATCACAACAAACTGTGGAAAATTCTTCAAGAAGTAGGAATACCAGACCACCTTACCTGCCGCCTGAGAAATCTGTGTGCAGGTCAGGAAGCAACAGTTAGAACTGGACATGGAACAACAGACTGGTTCCAAATAGGGAAAGGAGTACATCAAGGCTGTATATTGTCACCCTGCTTATTTAACTTATATGCAGAGTACATCATGCGAAATGCTGGGCTGGATGAAGCACAAGCTGGAATCAAGATTGCCAGGAGAAATATCAAAAACCTCAGATATGCAGATGACACCACCCTTATTGCAGAAAGTGAAGAGGAACTAAAAAGCCTCTTGAGGAAAGTGAAAGAGTAGAGCAAAAAAATTGGCTTAAAGCTCAACATTCAGAAAACTAAGATCATGGCATCTGGTCCCATCACTTCATGGCAAATAGATGGGGAGACAGTGGAAACAGTGGCATATTTTATTTTGGGGGGCTCCAAAATCACTGCAGATGGTGACTGCAGCCATGAAATTAAAAGATGCTTACTCCTTGGAAGGAAAGCTATGATCAGCCTAGACAGTATATTAAAGAGCAGAGACATTACTTTACCAACAAAGGTCCACCTAGTCAAGGCTATGGTTTTTCCAGTAGTCATGTACGGATCTAAGAGTTGAACGATAAAGAAAGCTGAGTGCTGAAAAATTGATGCTTTTGAACTGTGGTGTTTGAGAAGACTCTTGAGAGTCCCTTGGACTGCAAGGAGATCTAACCAGTCAATCCTAAAGAAAACCAGTCCTGAATATTCGTTAGAAGGACTGATGCTGAGGCTGAAGCTCCAGTATTTTTTCTCTGATACAGAGAACTGACTCATTGAAAACACCCTGATGCTGGGAAAGATTGAAGATAGGAAGAGAAGGGGACAACAGAGGATGAGATGGTTGGATGGCATCACCGACTCGATAGACATGAATTTGAGCAGGCTCTGGGCATTCGTGAAGGACAGGGAGCCTGGCATGCTGTAGTCCATTGGGCTGCAAAAAGTTGGACACAACTGAGCGACTGAACTGAACTGAACTTTCCTAAAATGAAGCTTCCTGTGCTTGGGGTCTTGTCTGTCTTCTTCCTCTTCTTCTTTTTTAAAATTTATCTGGCTGCCCCCGGTCTTAGTTGCAGCATGCAGGGTCTTTGATCTTTGGTACGGCATGTGGGATCTAGTTCCTTGACCAGGGATCAAACCCAGGTCCCCTGCACTGGGAGTGCAGAGTCTTAGCCACTGGACCGCCAGGGAGGTCTGCTTGTCTCTCTTTTCACAGCTTTATTCCCAGCACCTAGAATGTGTTTGAGACACTGTGGGTGCTCAGCAAATACTGCTGACTATCTTTCAGCAAAATGGTGTGGATTTGCTGTCTTCTCATCCAGTTATGGTAATTGGGATGAGACATTAGGATTCTTCACTTTTAATGCATCAGAAAGACAACAAAGTTTTCACTACAGTATTGCTTTTTAGAAGACCTGAAAATTACAGTTCTTCAATAATGGAACATTGAATTACAGAAGTAGATTTGCAAATCTGAGGAATTCTCTTCCCTCAGAGCAAGAGGATAACAAAAAGAGATTGGATCTTTAATGCCACTTTAATTTCTGTCACTGTGACTAAAACTCAAATTGGATTCACTGTCTCAGAAAGATATCCTGGGCCATAGTGATATAAAATATAGAGAGAATCAAGAAGAGACATCTTGGCAAGAAAGTCATCTTAATATTATTGATAACTCACAGAGCATCTCACAAACGAACTTACCTCAAAGAAAAGTTTTATTACAGTTGTGGGTCTGTAACTCATTACCAATATATATTTTGTTCCCCCTCCCCCCAAAAAATTTTATATATGCTTTGCCTAATCAGCACTGCTGATAATCTGATAAACCATAGCAATTTTAGGAGGAAGACAAATTTGCTGTATTTTATACTGTAACCCACTACCAGAGTTACTACACCGTGTAAGTTTTCTATAAACTACCTTCTTCTCATATTTCTCACTGTTTTAATTCTAGCTGTGTGTTCCACATATATTTAAAGGAGAATTTCTTCTTTAACTGAATTTGTTTTTCACACATACCATGACTTATATGGGGTGTTACAGTCCCGAGAAAGAAAAGAAAGCATCTGCCACTTGGCCTTTTGTTTAGCTTGTGAGGTGTTTGACTTGACTCTAACGGAGCAGGTGTCATCCAGTCTGCAAAGCAGTGCTTTTACCCATCTGTGTGTGCTCACCTCTGCACCTAATTCTCCAGCTGCATTGCTCTCTGCCTCCTTGTGTGAATAACAGTGTGGAAATACTTCCCAAGAAACACGCCACTTTTTCTCAGCTTCTACTTCCTTGTTCACAAAGTACATGGGAGTCATCTGCACTCACCTCCCAGCGCCCTCTGGATCCCCTCGCATGGTACCCAAAGCATCACAGGTGCAGTAATGTTGCCCCATCTGTAAGCGTAAGAGAGTTCTCAAGCTGACTGAATCAGCTGGGATTGCAGCCTACTTCTGAATTCAGCTACGCTTCATGAAGAGCTTCAGCAAAGATGTTTTCCTTTCCTGAAGAATGCACATAGATTATTTCTGCAAACTAAGAGCAACTCATGCTGCATCAGCATCAACGAATGATGAAAGTATGTTTAAAAGCATTTTCCCAAGCCCCGAAGCCCACTGAAATGTTTTCATGTCATTAACAAATATATATAAAAATAATCTACTAGGCTTATAAATCAATTATACCAGTAGAGCTCATCACTTTAAAATTCATTATTTAGACAATATCCTTCCTATTAGTTAATATCTGCTCTACAAATGCTCAAACTGAGAAGAAAGTAACCCCTGATTCACCAGAAGAATAGGGAAGAAAAACAATTATTTATATAACAATAGTAATAACTAATGTTAATTGAATGGTTACTATGTGTCAGATCCTGTGGAAAGAGATTTACATCCATTACCTTTTTTTCTTTTTTTGGCCACCCTGCAGAGCTTGTGAGATTTTAGTTCCCTGACCAGGGATTGAATCAAGGCCCTTGGCAATGAGAGGGTGAACTCCTAATCACTGGACTACTAGAGAATTCCCTACATCTATTATCTTTTTAAACCTCATACAGATCCTAAGATTGGTAATATTACTGCCATTTAACAAAAAAGGAACCTAATAATTACTTTACCGAGGGTCACATGGTGGATGGATAAGCCATGCAGGCAAGATTCTAAACAGAATATATATAAAGAAAAATTACTTTGAATTTTTTAAATTTCATAAATTAGGGTTAAGAGAGGAAAAGCTATGGATGCTGGATTTCTCTTTCCATTTTTATTTTGGCAGCTTTTAAATGAACACAAATTGGTTGTTGCTGCTTTTTAGGTACTAAATTATGTCCAACTCTTGTGACCCCATAGGCTGTAGCCTGCCGGGGCTCCTCTGTTCATGGGATTTCCCAGGCAAGAATATTGGAGTAGGTTGCCATTTCCTTCTCCAGGGCCTCTTCCCAACCCAGGGATCAAGCCTGAGTGTCCTGCTTGGCAGGCAGATTCCCTACCCCTGAGCCACCAGGGAAGGTCACACAAAGTGGAGAGAACACAAACGCACATTTCCCTAAGACAAATGTGTCTTGCCAAACGTCACCTTCCTTCATCTATCCTTCTTTCTCCTCTTTGTATCCCTATTTATTTTAAAACAGATCCAGCGACTTCCCTGGTGGTCCAGTGGCTAAGACTCCACGCTACCAATGCAGAGGGGCCCAGGCGGGATCCCTGGTCAGGGAGTCAGACCCCACATGCCACAACTAAGACCAGTGCAGCCAAATAGATAAGTACTTTAAATAAACAAATCAACAAATAAACAGATCCTACGTATCATATTATTTTGTATCAACATATTTTAGCATGCATCCCTTTAAAATGTGGCCATTTTCTTACTCAGCATTCAAAAATGAAGATCATGGCATCCAGTTTCCTCACTTCATGGCAAATAGATGGGGAAACAATGGAAACAGTGGCAGACTTTATTTTCTTGGGCTCCCAAATCACTGCAGATGGTGACTGTAGCCATGAAATTAAAAGACACTTGTTCTTGAAAGAAAAGCTATGACCAACCTAGATAGCATATCAAAAAGCAAAGACATCACTTTGCTGACAAAGATCTGTTAGTCACAGCTATGGTTTTTCCAGTGGTCATGTATGGATGTGAGAGTTGGACCATAAAGAAGGCTGAGGGCCAAGGAATTGATGCTTTTGAACTGTGGTGTTGGAGAAGACTCTTGAGAGTCCCTTGGACTGCAAGGAGATCCAACCAGTCAATCCTAAAGAAAATCAGCCCTGAATATTCATTGGAAGGACTGGTGCTGAAGCTGAAACTCCAATACTTTGGCCACCTGATGCGAAGAGCTGACTCACTTGATCCCTGATGCTGGGAGGGATTGGGGGCAGGAGGAGAAGGGGACGACAGAGGATGAGATGGATGGCATCACTGACTCGGTGGACATAAGTATGAGCAAGCTCCAGGAGTTGGTGAAGGACAGGGAAGCCTGGCGTGCTGCAGTCCATGGGGCCGCAAAGAGCTGGACAAAACTGAGCAACTGAACAATTTTCTTTCTGATTTAAATGTCAAAATCAACCAAACGAATTTAAGAATCATCTCTGATGTTTACTAATACCCAGGCCGGGCTTCCCAGGGCAGTCGTAAAGAATCTACCTGCCAAGGCAGGGGACAGGGGTTCAGTTCCTGGGCTGGGAAGGCTCCCCGTGCTGCAGAGCTGGAAGCCCGTGAGCCACAGCTACTGAAGCCTGCGCCCTCTCGAGCCTGCAAGCCGTGACGAATGAGCTCGCATGCTGCAACGACTGAAGCCCGTGCACCTGGAGCCTCTGCTCTATAGTAAAAGAAGCCACTGCAATGAGGAGCCCGTGCACTACAGCTGGAGAGGAGCCCCCAGCCTCCACAACCAGAGACAGTCCTCACGGAGCCACAAAGACTCGGGGCGATCAAATAAATGAATAAAAATAAATAAATCTACTAAAAACATTCCTTCTTGCATTTAGCGTGTCAAAACGAGATCTCCATAAGATCCACATGGCACATTTGCTCACTATGACTCTTAAGTCTCTCTGAATCTACAGTAGACTACTCCAACTTTCCCCCGTGTCTCTAATTTGTCAGGGAGAATATGCCATATTCTGGATGTGTCTGTTCCATTCCCCATGCCATCACTTAATTTGCCTCTTTCCCACTCGGTTTTTGTAAATGAAAGTGTGCCCCAGAATCTTGATTAGGTTCAAGTTCACTGTTTGGGGCAATAATACTTAGTGTGTGGGTTAAGCACCACCACGTCTGATTGCTTCTCTATATTTCTGTAGGTAGATCAGTATATTTGTGCGGTAACTACTGAATCCCTCCATTGTAAACATAACCATCAGCCTTTCACCTCCTGGTTTCATCCAATGATGATGCCTGAATTACTACATTAGGAGCTGCAAGACACTGACTTTCCAATTCTATCATTCTTTCCATTTTCTCTACCTGTAACTTCTGCAGAGGAGAACTTTCTGATACTTACTGGAACGATTTCTTAACTTTGTCAGGCAACCAAATCACATTCTTAACACTGTAGGAGGGAAGTGTAATTCTTTTTATCTAATTGTCAAATTTAAGATAAAAGGCTGATGTTTTAGCAAGTTCTAATGCTGTGCCGTGAGTTGAAGGGGATGAGGTTGGTGTGGACTGAGAGAGGGGCTCTGTTTCCCTCCCATCCATTCCATTATGACTTTATCCTTCTCTATTAATAACTATACGTCGATATCATTGATTTCAGAAGTGTCTAGTGTTCCACTGTTTGCCTAGGTTAATGGTTCTCAAAATGTGTTCCCTGGACCAGCATCATCAGCATTCCTTGGGAACTTATTAGAAATGCGAATACTTCAGCTTCACTCCAGCCCTACTGAATCAGAAACTCTGTGGGTGAGGTTCAGAAAGATATGTTTTAACAAACCCTCGGGGTGGTTCTGATACCCACCAAAGTTTGAGAGTCAGTAGGCTAAATCGTATTTAAATTTACCACTCATTTATTGTTGCTATTATAACCTGCTTTACTTTAGAATGACAAGCAAGCTTTATATCCTTTTCTGGTGAGGCCATAATTATGTAATGGCTTTTTTTGATGGTGGGGAGGAGGTGTGGGGACTTTGCTGTTTTGTTATTGCCTATGATTTCAATGTGCTCATCTCAGGATTTGGCAAATATTGTTTTAGTTCTTTTTTTTTCTTGTATGACTTTAAAGTAGAAACAGTATTCATATGAATCATAAAAACAAGTATCCAATTTTCATGTTAGAGAATGTAATATATTTATTTCTCAAACAGACAATGATAAGGGTGAAGGAAGTTAGAGTTCATTTGTAACTGCTGCTTTGTTTAGCAGTGGCTGGAAAAAAATTGCTTCCCAAAGCAAGGTCAGTTCTTTAAAAAACATGTACATTTAAAGTCTGTTTTTTAACCAATATATTACTTGATATCATCATCAA
Organism: Muntiacus reevesi; assembly: GCF_963930625.1. NCBI lineage: Eukaryota > Metazoa > Chordata > Mammalia > Artiodactyla > Cervidae > Muntiacus > Muntiacus reevesi. Next base: position 2,671,347 of record NC_089269.1, read on the forward strand.
ATCCAACAGATACTATGTATCGGAATCACTGAGAAAGACACTTGCTTTAAAACATTAAATACTACCATTGGAACGTTGCTGAATTGTATGGACAATTATGAAGATGCCATTAAATTAAAGGAAAGTAAATGTGGATTTTACAACTAGTAAATCCCTAATGTTAATTTTTACTAAAGCTGAAATATTCTCCCTATGAAATAGAAGGTTGTTGAAAAGATTTTTAGGTAAGATGGATTTTATTACGCATTTTTTGAAGTAAGAGAAAATCTTTCAAAAAGAAGTGATGCAATATAAGATAAATATGGGGTATCACATTGCACTGTAAAGCAAGACTAGCAAAGATTAACCGGGCATGCCAGCTTGAGCCGCTAGAGATTGGCACATTCCCCTTGGAAGGAATACTCTGCACTCCAGGACTTGCTCTTTGCATTTTGTATCCCCGTGCTTAATGCAGTTCCTGGTACCTATTACCTATTTAAGAGTTAAGAAAAGGAAACTCAAAATTTGATCAGAATAGTAGAAGGGCATTAAATATAAATATACCTGTATCTTCTATCCTGTTTTTCCTATGCTCATCACCACGATACCCTCCCCTAAGCTCATACCAGCATCACCACCACCAACATGACTTACTCACCAAAGACCTGACTCGTCACACATACTGTACATCATTACTAACTGGAGAGCAGTTTGAGCCAGTGTCGGGATTCCTGTGGCCAGACACCCAAACATCATCTCAGTAGCAACGAGAAGGACTAAACCAAGCCCTGGAAAATTTGTTTGCTCATCCATTCAGTCATTTATTCATTACTTAGCCAATATTTGTGTTCAAGGCTCTTAGACATAGGCTGACAATACAAAGTTAAATAACGCAGAGTCCTTTTAATCTAGGAAATCCTAATCTAGAAAATTGTTATATTATAGAATAAGAGTCCTGCAAGATCTGCAAAAGGCAAGGAGGGAAGAATTACATGGGGTGAAGCAATTTGTCAGATAATTAACTAGGACATTTTTATCAAGCTGGTTTTACTTTGGACCACTAAATGGACTCCAAAATTTTCACTTTTCTTTAACAAAGAAAGATACATGATGATTCTACCTTCTATGCTGACCTCGGAATTTTAACCAAAGCCTGATCGATACTTGATTACATACGTTTGGATTTATTATATATCGGGTGGGTCATGGCAGGAAATAACACCTATGGGTGGTTGCTAAGCGCTACAATCTACTTAGTTATTTATTTGGCTGTGCTCAGTCCTAGCTGAAGCACGTGGGATCCAGCTCCCCAAGCAGGCGTTGAACCCAAGCCCCTGCACTGAGATTGAGGAGTCTTAGCCGCTGAAGTACGACAGAGGCCCCTGTGCTGCCATCTTTAAAGTCCAGGACACGTCTCCCTTCTATGTTCTCTTTGGTTCAAACCTGGTGTTAATCATACCACCATTTTCCTGGTACCCATATTTAAAGCTCACTTTTATAAATAATTTCAGCCCCCCAATATTGCACAACATTCAACCCCCCAATATTTTTATAACTAATTTCAATCCCCCAATAAGTTCCCATGGGATTTTACCTCATCATGCTTCACAGAATCTTCCTTGTCTCTCCAGTTCCACCAACAAAATCTTCATTCGGGTCTTCATGGTCTCTGTAAAAGAATCCCACACTCCTTCCTCACCAGAGTAATTTTCATAAAGCACAATTCCCATCATACCTGTCTGAGAAACACAGCCGTGCTCATCATTAAATTCCCATCAGTGCTGACCCATAAGCAGTCAACAAAGGTTTGTTAGAATTGACCCCTGGCTTCACTAATGAATTTACTGAGGTAAGCAGAAACGATTTAATATTCACAGTATCTGCTTCACTGTAGTATCAAGAATGTTTATGTCTAGTAGCTGGAGTTTCTATCTCCTTTGGACAGTTGTACATAAACTGAAGAACTGACATATTCTTTTTCTCTACTCACTCTTTGGTTTATAACAGGACATGACCAGACTGCCTCTCTGCATTTGTATCCATTTCAAATCAGGTTATAATTTTGAAGTTTACAGACTTTTTTACATTTTTTTTGAATTTCAGGTTGGCTACTTTGTAATGATTTAAAGGGCCAATATTTGTCTAAAAATTGCCTTTGAATCATATCAAGTGAGTTATCATACCTGTATATTCTTGCATGCTTTAAAAAAAAAAAAGAATTTTTGTATCCTTTTACCAAACTCATAGCTAGGTCATCTTACTTGTGAATCAGAATGGTTTTCACTGTCTATATAGAATATTCAATCTGTGCAAACAAGCTAATCACATTTGGTGTTGTGTGGACTGATATAAGAGCCATGCGGGTTGAATGCTGTCAACGAATCTCTTTAAAACTAGCTCTAGGGACTTCCCTGGTGGTTCAGGACATAAGAATCTGCCCGCCAATGCAGGGGACCCGGGTTCGATCCCTGAGCAGGAAAGATTCCACGTGCTTCGGGCCATTAAATCCTGTGAGCCACAAGTACTGTGCCCACAGGCCACACCTAATGAGCCCACATGCTGCAACTACTGAAGCCCAGGCGCCTAGAGCCCGTGGTTTGCAGAGAGAGAGAAGCCACAGCAATAAAGCATCACACGAGAGTGCCCTAGAGTGCAACTAGAGCGAGCCCGCGCGCCGCCATGAGGACGCAACACAACCAGCAATAAAGTAAAATAAATTAAGAAATACAACTAACTCTACACATAGGCAATGGCACTCCACTCCAGTATTCCTGCCTGGAAAATCCCATGGACGGAGGAGCCTGGTGGGCTGCAGTCCATGGGGTCGCTAAGAGTCGGGCACGACTGAGCGACTTCACCTTCACTTTTCACTTTCATGCATTGGAGAAGGAAATGGCAACCCACTCCAGTGTTCTTGCCTGGAGACTCCCAGGGACGGGGGAGCCTGGTGGGCTGCCGTCTGTGGGGTCGCACAGAGTCAGACACGACTGAAGCGACTGAGCAGCAGCCCACATAGGCAATGTGGAAAACTTCCCGGATACGTCCTACACAAGGCTGCACTGACTCCAATGGATTTCTACCACTATCCTCCTGTGATTATTGCTAACTGACTGTATTAGTGCAGCTCCTTAGAATTGAGGAGCTAAAAATAAGCCGTAGGCCAGGATCAGCTCAGCTCAGTTCAGCCGTTCAGTCACGTTCAACTCTTTGCCACCCCACGGACTGCAGCATGCCAGGCCTCCCTGTCCATCACCAGCTCCCGGAGTTTACTCAAACTCATGTCTATCAAGTTGGTAATGCCATGCAACCATCTCATCCTCAGGCGTCCCCATCTCCTCTCCTCCCACCATCAGTCTTTCCCAGCGTCGGGGTTTTTTTCTAATGAGTCAATTCATCGCATCGGGTGACTAAAGTATTGGCGTTTCAGCTTCAGCATCAGTCCTTCCAATGAATTCAGGACTGATTTCCTTTAGGATTGACTGGTTGGATCTCCTGGCAGTACAAGGGACTCTCAAGAGTCTTCTCCAACACCACAGTTCAAAAGCATCAATTCTTTGGCGCTCTACTTTCTTTATAGTTCAGCTCTCATATCCATACACGATTACTGGAAAAACCATAGCTTTAATGAGACAAAGTAATGTTTTTGTTGGCAAAGTAATGTCTCTGCTTTTTGATATACTTGTCGGTCATAACTTTTCTTCCAAGGAGTAAGCGTCTTTTAATTTCATGGCTTCAGTCACCATCTGCAGTGATTTTGGAGCCCAAGAAAATAAAGTCTGTCACTGTTTCCACTGTTTCTCCATCTATTTGCTATGAAGTGATGGGACCAGAGGCCAAGATCTTAGTTTTCTGAATGTTGAGCTTTAAGCCAACTTTTTCACTCTCCTCTTTCACTTTCATCAAGAGGCTCTTTAGTTCTTCTTCATTTTCTGCCATAAGGGTGGTGTCATCTGCATATCTGAGGTTATTGATATTTCTCCCGGAAATCTTGATTCCAGCTTGTGCTTCATCCAGCCCAACGTTTCTCATGATGTATTCTGCATCTAAGTTAAATAAGCAGGGTGACAGTATACAGCCTCGATGTACTCCTTTCCCTATTTGGAACCAGTCTGTTGTTCCATGTCCAGTTCTAACTGTTGCTTCTTGGCCTGCATACAGATTTCTCAGGAGACAGGTCAGGTGATCTGGTATTCCTATTTCTTTCAGAATTTTCCACAGTTTATTGTGATCCACACAGTCAAAGACTTTGACATAGTCAATAAAGCAGAATTAGATGTTTTCCTGGCACTCTCTTGCCTTTTTGATGATACAATGGATGTTGGCAATTTGATCTCTGGTTCCTCTGCCTTTTCTAAATCCAGCTTGGACATCTGGAAGTTCACGGTTCGTGGACTGCTGAAGCCTGGCTTGGAGAATTTTGAGTATTACTTTCCTAGCACGTGAGATGAGTGCAATTGTGTGGTAGTTTAAGCACTGTTTGGCATATCCTTTCTTTGGGATTGGAATGAAAACTGACCTTTTCCACTCCTGTGGCCACTGCTGAGTTTTCCAAATTTGCTGGCATACTGAGTGCAGCACTTTCACAGCATCATCTTTTAGAAACTGAAGTAGCCCAACTGGAATTCCATCACCTCCACTAGCTTTGTTCATAGTGATGCTTCCTAAGGCCCACTTGACTTCACATTCCAGGATGTTAGCTCTAGGTGAGTGATCACACCATCATAATTATGTGGGTTGTAAAGATCTTTTTTGAATAGTTCTTCCGTGTATTCTTGCCACCTCTTCTTAATATCTTCTGCTTCCGTTAGGTCCATACCGCTTCTGTCCTTTATTGTGCCCATGGCTAGTAGCTACTTTATTGAACGTTATATTGTATAAGGGGGCTTCCCAGGTGGCCCAATCCACCTGCAATGCTGGAGAGTTGAGTTTGATCCCTGGGAAGTTCCCTTGCAGAAGGAAATGGCAACCCACTCCAGTATTCTTGCCTGGAGAAGCCCATGAACTGAGGAGCTTGGTGGGCTACAGTCCATAAGGTCGCAAAGAGTTGAACCTGACTGAAGTGACTGAGGATGCACGCATGCAAATTTTCTGGGGCTGTTTGCAATCACAGGGGAGTGGGGTGCAGGTGGAGTTGTTTCCCACATCAACAAGCTATTCCCTGAAACCAGTTGGGTGTCCTACTATTCAGCTCAATTCTGACACTATGTTACCAGAGAGACTTTCAGACCCCACAGTCCCACAGGACACCCCCGACCCCCTACTGCAGATGCCAGTCGCAAGGGCAGGCTATCACCTGCACTTTCCACCAGCCAGCTAGAGATCGGAGGTTAGAGCAATCATCTCCTCCTGTTCCATTAATGTATGAGAGCAGCTCACAGGACTCAGAGAAACATTTTACTTACTAGATCTCTGGTTTATTACAAAAGGATATAACTCAGGAACAGCCAGATGGAAAGGGGGCTTAGAGCAAGGCATGGGGAGGAGGTACAAGCTTCCACGTCCTCTCCAAGGGTGTCACTCCCCCAGCCCGCACAAGTCCAACATTTGATTAAATCAGGGGCTATTGGTGAAAAATTCAATCTCCACTCCCTTTCCCCTCCCCAGAAGTCAGGCGGGAGTGGAGGGAGATACAGGAAGTTTCAATCCTCCAATTCTCCAGTTGGTTCCCCTGGCAACCAACCCCCACCCCTAAGTACTTTTCAAAAATCAGTTCCTTAACACAAGAAAAGATGCCTTTACTGCTCTACCAATTCAGAAATTTCAGCAGTTTTAGAAGTTCTGGATAAAAAAGGGGGGAATGAAGACCAAATACACACAACTGATCTTTCTTTTACTACAGATTGTATGTCTCTGGCTAACTGGAGAGCCTCTTTTGGAGATCTTTCAGACATCTAAATGTGAGGCTGTTTGAGAATGTGAAAGCCGGATATCTTGGTTTTCTTTATGGGAGCCACAAAAAATCAGTGGAGCCAAAAAGAAGATTATAACCTGGGGAGAGCCCCTTGGAAATCTCTAAGAACTGTTTTACCCTAGAGATCAAAGCACGATTATGTAAGTTTCTGAGACAGATGGCTGTACATTAAATAATGTATAATTGACAGCTTGCACAATCCAGATCTACACTTACAAAGCCAATAGTGGGTAATGGGTCACTGTCGCCCTATACAAGATTGAGAAGGAAGGTTATCTCCTAAGGAGTTGTGACCCTTGATGAGATTAAGAAGGAATGTTATCTCCTAAGGAGGTTTGGTGAATGTGGATGCACAGTATACACTAAAGGTGAGGGAGTAGGCCGGAACAGACGGAAAAAATGTTATGCTTAAATTTTTTTCATGTTGCCATAAAATATGAATTTTATTTCATTAATGGTAACACCTGGTCTTCTTTATCATGAACATTTTAATTATTTGAGGAAAAATATACTGTTTATTTTTGCTTGTATTATTTTTTCTATGAGTGATTAACCATCAAAAATGCTCTTGTTTTTTAAAAATTTATTTAGAGACTTAGAGGCTTGCTGTGTAACTCCTATTTTGTCAGGAATCAAAAGTGAATTCACATATAGACTGTTCATGACTGTGTGGAGTACAATAAACTGTGGAAAATTCTGAAAGAGATGGGAATGTCAGACCACCTTACCCGCCTCCAGAAAAACCTATACACAGGTCAAGAAGCAGCAGTTGGAACTGAACATGGAGCAACAGACTGGTCCCAAACCTGGAAAGGAGTACATCAAGGCTGTATTTTGTCACCTTGTTTATTTAACTTATAGAGCACATCATGGGAAATGCTGGGCTGGATGAAGCACAAGCCGGAATCAAGGTTGCCAGGAGAAATATCAATAACCTCAGATATGCAGATGACACCACCCTTATGGCAGAAAGTCAAGAAGACCTAAAGGGCCGCTTGATGAAAGTGAAAGAGGAGAGTGAAAAAGTTGGCTTAAAACTCAACATTCAAAAAAAAAAAAACACTCAACATTCAGAAAACTAAGATCATAGCATCTGGTCCCATCACTTCATGGCAAACAGATGGGGAAACAGTAGAAATAGTGACAGACTTTATTTTCTTGGGCTCCCAAATCACTGCAGATGGTGACTGAAGTCATGAAATTTAAAGATGCTTGCTCCTTGGAGAAAAGCTATATGACCAAACTAGACAGCATATCAAAAAGTAGAGACATCACTTTGCTGACAAAGGTCTGTATAATCAAAGCTATGGTTTTTCCAGTAGTCAAGTACAGGTGTGAAAATTGGAACAAAAAGAAGGGTGAGCACCAAGGAATTGATGCCTTTGAACTATGGTGTTGGAGAAGACTCTTGAGAATCCCTTGAACTGCAAGGAGGTCAAACCAGTCAATCAGAAAGGAAATCAACTCTCAATGTTCATTGGAAGGACTGATGCTGAAGCTGAAATTCCAGTACTTTGGTCACCTGATGCAAAGAGCCAACTCATTTTATAAGACCTTGATGCTGGGAAAGATTGAAGGGAGGAGGAGAAAGGAGCGGCAGAGGATAAGACAGTTGGATGGCATCACAGACTCAATGGATAAGAGTTTGAGCAAAATCTGGAAGATGGTGGGGGACAAGGAGGCCTGGCACGCTGCTGTCCATGGAGTTGCAAAGAGCCAGACATGACCAAGCAACTACACAGCAACAACAGACATGTACTGGGCTTTCCCAGTGGCTCGGCCGTAAAGAATCTGCCTGCAAGGCAGGAGATACAGATGACTCAGTTTCGATCCCTGTGTTGGGAAGATCCCCTGGGGGAGGGTATGGCAACCCACTCCAGTATTCCTGCCTGGGAAATCCCATGGACAGAGGAGCCTCGTGGGCTACAGTCCATGGGGTCACAAAGAGTTGGACACGACTGAAGGGACTGAGCATAGTCAGGTACTACATGAACATTTTCAAGTCACCAAAACAATACACGGTTACAAACTCACAAAAGAAAGTGTGTAAAGAGGATCAGTTGCAATGCATTTCTGGAAACTTCTAGATCTACTATCGATGTGCAAAAAGCTCTTTGCATATTGTAGTATATAGTATATAGCATATAGTAGTGCAGTTCAGGGCTCTAATAGGCATAATTTCCATCTCTGCCACTGAGCACATCCTGTAAATCTTTTGCCCCTGCAGAGTGACCAGGCCAGCTCTCCTATGAGTTCTTGAAGTGTTAGCGTTGTGATTGAATAGATTCTGGGGAGCAAGAAATTGTTTTATGTCCATCTTCATCTGTGTATTTTTCCATCAGAACTTTAGAACAGCTCAGAAAAATGTCCATCCATCACTCCTCATTAGGTTTTTCTCCATGATAGCAAATCCTTCAGTGCAGCAAAGGCAGACAGTGCTCCATCGATGTCTTCACACCTCGGGGTTGATGTTAGAGGGGAGAAGAAAGAAACCTGTGTTCCAAACCAGTACACGCTGAATTCTAGAGATGCTTCAACTCCTTATCATATTTGAGAAGGGAAACAGTCAGGAACAAGGAAATTGCACAGTTGTCATTTTCAACCCTGACACTGCATCAGCTCCCCGCCTTCCTTTGAGACACTCAGATTAAAGGCAGGCTTGTCTGAATGCAGAACGTTATTACCTATCTTCTCTTTGAGGTTGCAGTTATTTAGTAATCATTCTCATTTAAGTTACTCTTCCTGTTCTATGCATGATTATGCTTTTAGCTCAGGAGGAAAGCAGTTCTTATAAAAGCCACTGTACTTCAGAGCTGGGTAACATTTAAAGTCAAAGAGAGTGAATTATATTTAAAAGTAGTTAAGGCTTCTGAGAAGAAAAATGAATACATGCCACAGAATTAAATTAAGTCTGCCTTTATACAAAATATCACTCCTAAATTCCTTGGGATGGTCGCTTAGGTAAAATTAAAAAAAAAAAAAATTCATGTATTCCTACTTCCTATTCCCTGTGTCACTAGAACTCTAGAACTGAAAGGACTCGGGGGACACCATTCAGGCCTCTGTCCCCAGGTGGACAGCACAGCCCCCCAGAGTGAGCCTTGTGTGAAGGGCGGTTTAGAAAGGGGAGACTGAATAAAGATACGGAGGGCGAAAAGGAGGCCGGGCAGTGCTTCAGGGGAGAAGAAATGAAGTCCTGAGCACAGCGGCAGCTGGGAGGATGAAGATGAGGAGCAGCGGCGCTGGGAAGCGTCGAGGAGATGGACCCAACAGGCCTCGGTGGGGAATGAGGAGGAGGAGTAGGGATCTGTCTCTCACAACGAAACAGGGGCAATGGTCTCCTCACCGAGTCCGAGTTCACACTACTCACGGCACAACACACCAGCAAATGGAGAGACGAGCTGCTGGGACAGGAACAGTGTCGTTATCTGAAAAGTCAGCAGGCCGAGAAGCTGGCGAATTCCTGCCCCAAAGAACCATCTTGCCTGAGTTAGGCTTCCGGGTGTCCCCTGACAGTCCAGTCGTTAAGACGCCGCACTTCCACTGCAGGAGGTGTGGGTTCGATTCCCGGTCCGGGAACTAGGATGCCGCAGACGTCACAGTGTGAATTCCGGTCTAAGAGGGGGAGGGAGTAAAGTCAGTCATTATCTGTTCAGCCTCCAGAGTGAGTGAGAAGTGAAGTGAAGTCGCTCACTCGTGTCTTTGTGCGACTCTTTGTGACCCCGTGGACTGTAGCTTACCAGGCTCCTCCGTCCGTGGGATTCTCCAGGCAAGAATACTGGGAATCTCCAGGGAATCTTCCCAACCCAGGGATCGAACCCGGGTCTCCCGAATTGGGGGCAGATGCTTTAACCTCTGAGCCACCAGGGAAGCCTCCAGAGGGGAAGTGTTAATTTCTGCCTCTCTGCAGTCATCCGTAGGTGGGCCTGTTTAGGATGTTTCCTGTGAGCTTGAACAAAGGTATTTTAGCTTAAGGGTCACTACTTAGAGCTGGATCCCAGAGATGTGCCTTGACATATAATTTAAGTTTATGGGCAGCCTCCTTTTAGTGACTGGTTTATAGTAGACTATAGCAGGTTCTTCCCTATCACAGTTTTCGTCACCATGTCTGGTCCAAATCTCTCTACTCTCCTTGCTTGCTTTGAAGAAGGTCACTGTGTCTAGGTGAGTCTGTCTGATCACTAGTGTGAAGACTAGGATGGAACCAGGTATTACCCTGCTTTCTGCTGAAATTGGTTCAGTAAGGCCTGCAGGCTCACAGCTGCCCCTCTTCCCCAGTAACATACAAAGACTTGGTAAATCAACACTCGTCAATCTACAAACACTATCAGTCAGCTTGATGAAGAACAACCTTTGGGAAACATTAGTATCCTCCACGGCAGTGATGAATCTCTAGAGTATTGACGGATAAAATTTATTTTGGCTTCAAATAGCATTTGAAGATGTCCTCAGTAACATATTTGAAATAAACCAGGGGGACTTCCCTGGCTGTCCATTTCGTTAAGAACCTACACTTCCACTGTAGGGGGCACGGGTTCCATCCTTGGTCAGGGAACAAAGATCCCATATGAAACACAGTGTGGGGAAAAAAGAAAAGAAATAACCAGGTACACCGAACTGCCAGGGTAAAAGTACATCGTACAGGCGGTGGCCTTCACACAGGAGCCACAGATAAAGGATGTGAATTGAAGCGGGAATAAAGCTCGGAGTTCTCTTGCCAAGCCCTGCGGCCTCATTCAGGGCAGCATCAGCCTGGAGAAAGTGGCAACTTCTTTTTTCTAATTGGCCCACCTGAGTGGCTGCTTTTTTGCAATTTCTCAGCCCCAAAGTGTTATCAGTTTCAGATGTATACTAAATTTCAAAGTAATTTCACAACGACTTTGGCACTTAGTATCTACAGGAAGATCAGAAGTTAGAAACCCAATAAGCAAGTAATGACCCTCCTGGAGCAGTTAACTGGAAGGAGAGAAGGGAAGCTGGTAAGGGGAAGCAAAGGAGAACACACTAGATGTGATTGTCAAGAATGCTATTGTTTTGTGCAAACATTGCAGAATTTGTGAATCATCTTTGAGACAGGTCTACAAGACCTAAAACTTGTACAACTGCAGAGTTCCCTATTTAAGGAAACTAATATAAAATTATGAACACACAACTGCTAGAGTCTTCACAGGAATTGGGATGAGCCAGTGTAAGTCAAGTACCTAGAACTTAAACTTTAGTGCCTTCCTGGTAAATCTGCCCCGATAAGCATGTCGTGTTCTTTCAAGTGGATGTCAAAGGAAACTAGGTATGTAATTCATGCCACTATATTTGCTCATGTTTTGGGAACTTCTACTGTGAAGAAAGAATCTAAACCACCTTCTTATTCAGTTCAGTTCAGTTCAGTCACTCAGTCAAGTCCGACTCTTTGCGACCCCGTGAACCGCAGCACACCAGGCCTCCCTGTCCATCAGCAACTCCTGGAGTTTACCCAAACTCATGTCCATTGAGTCAGTGATGCCATCCAGCCATCTCATCCTCTGTCGTCCCCTTCTCCTCCTGCCTTCAATCTTTCCCAGCATCAGGGTCTTTTCCAATGAGTCAGCTCTTCACATCAGGTGGTCAAAGTACTGGAGTTTCAGCTTCAACTTCAGTCCTTCCAGTGAACACCCAGGACCGATCTCCCTTAGGATGGACTGGTTGGATCTCCTTGCAGTCCAAGGGACTCTCAAGAGTCTTCTCCAACACCACAATTCAAAAGCATCAATTCTTCTGTGCTCAGCCCTCTTTATAGTCCAACTCTCACATCCATACATGACCACTGGAAAAACCATAGCCTTGACTAGATGGGCCTTAGTTGGCAAAGTAATGTCTCTGCTTTTTAATATGCTGTCTAGGTTGGTCATAACTTTCCTTGTGCCTAATACATGAAGGAAGGAAGACAGGAAGGAAGGAAGTTGGGATGGAGATTATAAAGAGACAGATTTTTTTTCTGCTTCATGATATCAGCTCTACCATCTACCTCCAGTTTTTTCCTTAAACAAGAATTGTTTGCTTTTGTCTGCGCTCCATCTTCACTCTGCACGTGTGGCGGGGGGGGCCACTCTGCTGCGGTGCCCGGGCATTGCAGTGGCTTCTCTTCTTGTGGTCCTAGGCGGGGGCTCAGGGACTTAGCTGCATCGTGGCATGTGGAAGCTTCCTGACCCAGAGATGAGACCAGTGTCCCCTGCATTTGTAGGAAGATTTCTGTTTCCTGTACCACCAGGAAAGTCCCCAGTTTTCCCCTTTTTTAACCAAAGTTACTAACAAACCTGATGGTCTGCTTTACTGTCTAGATTTATTTCTAAATGACTAGCCTATTTCTTAAAATAAAATAACCCCATAAAGAGCAATAATTTCCCACTATGAGAGATATGATTTAAAAGGTAGATGGTCACAAATTGTGTCGTAATTGAATAATTAAACTGGTAAAAATCATTCTGGATAAGACTTGCATTATATGTAAATTTTAAATGGGGCTTCCCTGTGGCTCAGCAGTAAAGAATCCACCTGCCAAGCAGGAGATTCAGGTTCGATCCCAGGGTCGGGAAGATCTCTTGGAGAGTGGAAGGGCCCCGGTATTCTTGTCTGGGAAATCCCATGGAGCAAGGAGCCCAGCAGGCTACAGCCTACGGTGTTCCAAAGAGTGAAACACGACTTAGTGGCTCAACAACAGCAATACATTTTAAATAAGCCTAAGTTTGAACATAGCATTTCTATGAATACACAGTGCAGAGAGACTCAAACACGTTCTCTAACCAGCCTCCACAGTCACACCTCCCACAAAATCTCTATCTCCTCAAATGTGACATGGTGGTTGTGTATGAGATAATCCTGCTTTGCCTTCTGTGTATGAAGATTAATGGCTTTTTAGGATTCATTGCCTCCAGGTAAACAACTATAGGCTTCATTAACTCAGCTTACTTTATTCAATCAAAATTTGGGGAGGAAGAGGAAATACAAAAACAAAGAGAAAAGAAAACCTGGCAGAAATACTCATGTCTCTCTAATCTGTCTTCTTTTTCAACACATCTCCACTTCTTTCTCCTCACTGCAGTTGAGAAACCGTTCTTTTATTTTTTTTCATTTAAGTTAAATTAAAATTTTAATTTAAAAATTAAAAATTTGATTTAATTTTTAATAAATTAAATTAAATTTTAAATTTAATTTAATTTAATTTAAAAATTATTTTGGCTGCACCAGGCCTTCGGTGCCATGTGGGCTTTCTCTAGTTGTAGTGAGCAGGGGCTGTTCTGCAATTACAGAGCACAAGCTTCTCTTGTTGCAATGCACAGCCTCTAGAGTGGGGGCTGAGTAGTCGTGTTTCACAGGCTTGCTTCCCCTGCGGCAGGCGGACTCTTCCTGGACAGGGGATTGAATCTGTGTCCTTTGTATTGATAGGCAGATTCTTATCCACTGTACAACCAGGGATGTCCTAGAGAGATCTTTAAAATAATGCTCATCAGAGTCCACCCACTCCCATCCATCCCCACCACCACCTTTAATTTTTCATTAGCTTTCTCTTGCTTTCAGCCTACAGATGGAAAGGCCACCCGGTCCAGATTCAGTTTACACTGTCCTCCTCAGAACAGGGTGGGGCTGGTCCCTCCCCACCTTCCTCTGTTCAGTTAGGTAAACTCTACCTTCAGATCTACTTTCATGACTTCCTTAATGAAATCTAAACCCCTTTCCTGGGCTGCCAAATGCTCCTTTTCAAGCATCATAATTGAATGTCTATTTGCTTGGATTATATATATGTAATATATATGTTATGTATATGTATATAATATATAAGTTATTTGACTTTTTGCTTCATTGAAGAACTCAGTAGTAGTATTTTTAACTATGCCCCAAAATTTTAACTTATTCTAGTCCTTCTTATTGTAAGACATAAGCTATCTCTCTCTCTCTTTTTTTTTTAAATGGTTGGTGAATTCTTTCAGAATTGTGTTTCCCCAAATGGTAGTTGGCCTAAGAATTTCTAAATTATAATCTCAACACACACTCCATTTATTAACACACAAATTACAGACTGTATCTTGCCCAGGATTAGGTATCTCTTCCTCTAGAACTCAGAAAATTACCTTCAGTTACACTGGGAAAATGAAGATGATTCAATCAAGTACTTCAGAGTTACTCACTCAGTCGTGTCCGACTCTTTGCAGCCCCACGGACTGTAGCCCACCAGGCTCCTCCATCCATGGGATTCTCCAGGCAAGGATGCTGGAGTGGGTTGCCATTTCCTTCTCCAGGGGATCTTCCCAACCCAGGAATCGAACCTCGGGTCTCCCGAATTGCGGGCAGATTCTTTACCATCTGAGCCACCAGGAAAGCCCATTTTAAGTATAAATCTTAAGTAGTATATGCATACTGTTGTTTAGTAGCTAGGTTGTGTCCAACTCTTAGAGTTGGAATTGTGAGTGTTCCCTGGGAATTTTTCTGAAGGAGCTTTCAACTTCCCAAAGTCTCCGGAACCACACCCTCAATGATAATGTTAAAAAACTCTCAGGAAAGGGCCTCGAATGTATTCATTCATACAATGAAGTGAAGTCACTCAGTCGAGTCCGACACTTTGTGATTCCATGGACTGTAGCCCACCAGGCTTCTCCATCCATGGGGTTTTCCAGGCAGGAATACTGGAGTGGGCTGCCATTTCCTTCTCTCTTCCCCACCCAGGGATGGAACCCACGTCTCCTGCCCTGAAGGCAGACGCTTTACCCTCTGAGCCACCAGGGAAATCCCATCCATGCAACAGTCACTGGTGAATGAGCAAGCAGGCAAGCTTGGCTTTCACATGTTTCGGGGGAGGGGCGGAGGGGAGGAGGAAAAGGAGAGGGCTTATGGGCGGCGGCGGAAGGAGGAGGAGACTTTTTAAAGAGCAATCTTGGGCCGGAGCCATTTCAGCAGTAAGGAGAGCCTTCATTTTATCAGCCTTGACCTTTCTGAGCATGGGGAGCACAAACAAGGAGGTGAGTACCGTCTGAATGGGTCTGCTTGTCTGTCTTTGTGAATCGTTGTCGGGCACACTTACTCTCTCTTGAGGAGAACAGAAGGCACCTTAAGAATTGGAATTCTAAGAGTTCCCTTAGAATCCCTCACTTCTTTTTGAGGAGAAAAGAAGACGCCTTGATTCTTACGTTAAGAATTTCCTTCTCTTGTTAAAAAAAAAAGAAACTCCTGGATAGGATCATCGCCTGGTATATTGGATGAGATCCTTTAGTTTCCCTTCTATAGACACAGGTTCGAGACCAAAGTCGCTGGATCTGCATTCACTGTTTCCCTGAGTCATTAGGGCCAAGGAATAATCAGAAATCAGACATACAGAGGAGCGCTGCAGACAGCAATGAAGGCTGGAGAGGCTGTGGGGCTTGTCTAGAAACCTTGAGCTACTCTGCCAGAGAAACTTGAGCGTTCTCCAGATCTCTTTCCCAGAACCAGGTCATTTTTGCCCTCCCAATTTTAATTAAGACTTTTGTAAGGGGGTCGTTTTCTGTGCGGTCCAGTGGTTAAAACTCAGCATCCTTCTTGGGGCCAGGGTTTGATCCTTGGTTGGGGAACTAAGATCCCACTAGCCTCTTGGTGTGGCCAAAAAAAAAAAAAAAAAACCCTTTTTTGCAGCCCCAAAGTTAGTAATTTGTGTAAGGGCTACGCAAATGTGAGATTTGAGTATGAATGTAAACCTGCTATAGAGATGTAAAGATGCCATACAAATGTTAATTTGTTCCATACTCCATTTTGGAGGTGACAGGATTTAGATTTGGGAACAAAACTGAGATTTTTAATAATGATTTGTGGTTTGATTTCTATCTTAAATGCTTACCTGTGTGTCCTTAGTTATATAACCTCTGAACCTCAACTTCTGCATCTGAAAATTGAAAGAAAGAAAAGGAGTGTTGTCCTTGGAACAATACCTGTTAGAAAGTATAGACTCAACAGATGTTAGTTTCTTTGTCAAACAGTTTTATCCCTACTGTTCTCTTGTTTCTTTTGAATTAACCAGTATTTCTTACAACAAAAGGGAAAGGAATAAGGGATGGTGGTGTGTGTAGAGTTGAGTGATATCCCTTCCGGCAAAGTAAATAGTTTGGGGAGGAGTTTTGTGACAGTAGCTTGGAGCTATAGTATGGGAGAGGTTTATCTGGTAAAGGTCAAGGAGGGGAATAGGGGAAAAAAACCTTCAAGGAGAGGGAGAAAGGATATGGTGAGAGATCTTAGGGTTTTTCTCCAAAGCAGAGGCTAGTTTCTTCTGTCTTTTATCTTTTCTTTCTTTCTTTTGTGCTGATTGGCTTGCAGAATCTTAGTTGCCCCACCCCCAACCAGGGACTGAACTTGGACCCTTGGCAGTGGAAGCTCAAGAGTCCTAACCGCAGGGCAGCAAGGGAATCCCTTTTTCTCGCACTTTCAAATCGACCTTCCACGTCCCCATCGCGGCTTCCCTTTCTTATAAAAAACCCTAGTGTTAAGACGATGTCCTGAAGGGGTTCCACACTGCCAACACAGCTCAATGATTGTCTCAGTACCTTGGACCGGAGGTACCAGAGGTCAGGCAGTGGGTGCAGTGGGTCGGACCCCAAAACAATGACTGGCTGGTTCCTCTGTCCCCAGAACAACTCCACAGAGAAATCTGAAGAACATATGAGTTGCAGGCTTACATCAGTAGAAGTTGAAGAGGGACCGGGAACTTCTGCTGAAACAGAGATCGCAAAAAACTCAGCACAGGGGACCAAAAGAAAAAGAGATACAAAAAAAAGCACAGGTAAGAGAGCCACCGTCCCTCAAATCGTGTTCCCTTGGGTCTGAGAAGACTGAGAGGTTTTTCTGAGAATGGAGGAAAGACATTTTCATTCTGTAAATCCGACACTTTGAAGCCTCGCTTACGTCTCACCTCCTGGTTCTGAACACTCTCCTACTCTGCGCTGGGAGATAAGGAGCTCAAGGTGTAGAGATCTGAGTACAGATGGGCATACATTTGAAATCCCACCATTGAAGCTTCACTTTATGCTAAGCTGAGTCAAGGTCAGGGGGCAGGGTCAGTGTCATTCACTCAGAATAATTAGGTAAATAACCTATACTCAGCGTCACTATAGTTGCGACTGTTCTGGAGGTGTGTCCTTGGAAGCTTTCCTGGATGGTAAGAGGATGTGAGGGGCATAGCGCTGCCCCGGCTGGGGTGGGCTGCAGGAGCCCTGGGCACGGGTAGCTGTGGCTTTGCTGAGTGCTTTCTTTTGTCTCGTGGTGAGAGGGCAGGTATCACTGAGTATGACCTCAGTTCTAAAACTTTGTTATTGCCTCAGGAATTGGAAGTGCACTGTCTAGGTCAGCCTCGAGAGAAGTGCAGTCTTGGACTGCACTTGGGTCTTGGGTCCAAAACCTCTAGAGTCTCAGCCTCTTCAGAGTCTGTGGCTTATTGCTCTCACAAAAGAGCAAGTGTGTGTGAGTAGTGGGGGGTCTTAGGAAGTAAGAAGACAGGGGTTCAGAAATGTCGTCAGCCTTAGGTTTGAGGTTCTGTCCCTGGGAGTCTGTGGCTTTACAGGGGGCTCAGTGGTAAAGAATCCGCCCGCCAATGCAGGAGATGAGGGTTTGATCCCTGGGTCAGGAAGATCCCCTGGAGGAGGAAATGGCAACCCACTCCAGTATTCTTGCCTGGGAAGTCCCATGGACAGAGGAGCCTGGCGGGGTGCAGTCCACGGGGCCGCGAAGTCAGCCGTGACTGCACTCGCGCCCTTGGAGGTTAGGCTGTCCTCTGGGAGCCACTGAATTGTACGGTGGGGATTAGACTACTGAGAACTAAAAGTGATTGCACCTTTGACATGTTAAAGGTCTACATTAAAGTTAACTATCGCTCATTCTCTCCCATTCCCCTTCAGCCTGCGGTCCAGGAGACACATCACAACGTTGTGACGGTGTGAAACCTCCCAGGACCCCGACGCAGATCCCCATCCCCCCTCTTCCTTCTGTCCTGCCGCCTGTCAACCTGGTCCACAGGGACGTCATCCGAGCTTGGTGCCAGCAGCTAAAACTGAGCACCAAAGGCCCGGTGAGAGTCCAGAGTGGGGATGAGGCTCCTGGGAGGAGGTGCGTGGACCTTAGTCTGTGTTAACTCACTCTCCTCTTGTCCTAGAAACTAGAAGGATATAAACGACTCTGTGAATATGCTTACCCTCATCAAAAAGTGAGTAATCTGTAGGGAATGTGGCTCAGTAGAAGGTTTAGTTCTGTCCTAATTACTTATTTTCACATCAAAAGATGAGCAGAAGAATTGTCTTTCATCTTTTAAACCCTCTTTGTAGAACTTTCCTGCCACAACACAGGAGGCCAGGATCCTGTCACTGTCGAAAAGGATAAAGATAGAAAAGGGAGAGCTGCCCCTGGAATGCTCTGAAGGGGCTGCTCCTCCTACAGAGGGGACGCCTGCCCTCGAGGGAGCTCCTCCGCCTCCTGAGGGAGTTGTATCGACTTCTGCCCCCGACTCAGAAGCTGTGTTTGCCGCCTGGAGCAGGATGACAACCAGGGCCGTGAAGACGGAGCCAGTATGCTCACAAGAGACTGGTGGTGAGCTCGTTATTAAAATATATATATATATATTTCTTTGCGGTCGCACTGGGTCTTCGTTGCCCAACGTGGGCTTTCTCTAGTTTGGTTGCACTGGGTCTTCGTTGCTGAAGACGGGCTTTCTCCAGTTGCAGTGGGTGGGCTTCTGCTTTCTCTAGCTGCAGTGGGTGAGCCTTCCCTTGTGGAGCACAGGCTTGCAGGCGAGCCAGCTTCAGTACTTACAGCACTCGGACTCGGTAGTTGTGGCATCCAGGCTGAGTCACCCCATGGCTTGTAAAGTCTTCCCGTACCAAGGATACAACCCTCGTGCCCTGCATTGGCAGGCGGGTTCCTATCCACCGGGGAAGTCCCAGTAAGCTCATTTTTTTTTTTTTTTTTTTTTTTAAGAACAGGATCTGGTTCAGGTGGGAAAAGAAGCTTAATTGATATTAACCACTGACTCACTTCAGGACATCACTATCACCTGAAGGCATGGTGATGCCTAAGTCCTAAGTCCCAGTCACAGATTTTTCTGATTCAGGTCTGAGTAGGGCCTGGAAATTTACATTTCCAGAATTTCCCAGGCACTGCTAATCTGGGGACCACACTTTGAGAAATACTCTTCTGAATGAATGAAGTCATCAGAAGAAGACCGCAGTCTGGCTTAATTTTTTCCCCGTTTCTTTAAAGAATTTCAAAAGTAAAAAGCAGGGTGTAAAATCAACTGCCTGAGCTAAAGCCCTTTATCTCCTAGCATCGGTTAAGTAAGTGACATTAACAGTTATTTAATCTAGTTCCCAGGTTGCTCTGAGTAAAGTAGGTTAATAATAATATACCTACTTCGTGATGTTTTTGTAAGAGTTACAGGAGATAAAATTCAGTTCAATTCAGTTCAGTAGCTCAGTCGTGTCCGACTCTTTGCAACCCCATGGACTGCAGCACGCCAGGCCTCCCTATCCATCACCAACTCCCGGAGTTTACTCAAACTAATGTCCATTGAGTTGGTGATGCCATCCAACCATCTCATCCTGTCGGCCTCTTCTCCTCTTATCTTCAGTATTTCCCAGCAGCAGGGTTTGTTCAAATGAGTCAGCTCTTAGCATCAGGTGGCCAAAGTATTAGGGTTCAGCCTCAACATCAGTCCTTCCAGTGAACACCCAGGACCAGTCTCCCTTAGGATGGACTGGTTGGATCTCCTTGCAGTCCAAGGGACTCTCAAGGGTCTTTTCCAACACCACAGTTCAAAAGCATCAATTCTTCGGCGCTCAGCTTTCTTCACAGTCCAACTCTCACATCCATACATGACCACTGGAAAAACCATAGCCTTCATTAGACGGACCTTTGTTGGCAAAGTAATGTCTCTGCTTTTTAATATGCTGTCTAGGTTGGTGATAACTTTCCTTCCAAGGAGTAAGCGTCTTTTAATTTCATGGCTGCAGTCACCATCTACAGTGATTTTAGAGCCCAAAAATAAAGTCTGCCACTCACTGTTGCCATTGTTTCCCCATCTATTTGCCATGAAGTGATGGGACCGGATGCCATGATCTTAGTTTTCTGAATGTTGAGCTTTAAGCCAACTTTTTCACTCTCCTCTTTCATTTTCATCAAGAGGCTCTTTTATCAAGGAGATAAAATTAAGGAAGACCATGTACTGGCTAGCACATTGCAATGTCTGTTGAGACCCTTGTCCCCTAGGGACCTCCCCTGCCCCTCGGGAGCAAAGCCTGGGACCATATCCTGCCCACTGTCTTTTGCACACAGTGGGGTGTTAGTCCAGGACTTTACTTCAGATGTGTAAGATACCCCTCTCCATTAAACCACTGATGTCACTAAAAAAATTTTTTTTTTTAATTTTTTTAAGCTATGAGACAGCTGAACTGATGGCCTTCCCGCCTAATCTGGCTTAATGTTTCTCTTGAAGGGAACCAGAATGAATGCTTTTTACCATAAAAATCTTGAGCTGAAGGCAATTAAGAAGCAGCAAACCAGAAGAGTTTCTCCCTTTCTCACCTAAAGGCAAGATGTCTATTTTCCTTTTGCTGGAGACAGATTTATCCAGAGTAACCTGCAAACATACCTCATCCATGAGTTTCCTCTCGTATATTTACCTTCCCACTGTTTGCCACCCGTGGGAGCCGCAAACTGCTTCCCTTTGTCCTGTCATTTCTTTACAAATGTATTGTTCTTTGTCAGAAGATGCTATATAAGAAGGAATATTCTAAGCTGCCATTTTGAGCCAGTTTTTGCTTTTTTTCCCCTGAATTGTGTGTGCTGCCTGAACTCATCAACTGTTTTCCCCTTGTTAACGTTTTGGTTAGAATCCCAACTGGGCAGAGGTAAGGTTTGACCCCACCCCGCCCCAGAACACACGGCCATCTGCCCACTTGCCTCTGCACATCCAAGTGTATATTTGTTTCTTTTAAAAAAAATTTCCCAGGAGCTGTTTTTGCATTATTTTCTAAGATGAACAGAATGGAATAAGCAGGTCTTCAGTGCTGGTGTCTGAGAGCTGGCACTTGAGAAAGACAGTTCGTTGCATCACAGGCTGCGGTGCCGACTCAGACATTGGGCCTGGGTCAGTTAGTTGCATCACAGGCCGCGGTGCAGACTCAGACATCGGGCCTGGGTCAGTTAGTTGCATCACAGGCCGCGGTGCAGACTCAGACATTGGGCCTGGGTCTTGCTGTGCTCATCCTCGCCTCTCTGTTCCTTCCCCAGAGGTCCGGTGGTGCGTGGTCCACGGGAGAAGTCTCCCAGCTAACACAGGCGGCTGGGCTCATTTACAGTTTCATGCTGGGCAGGCCTGGGTGCCTGGAAAGCGAAGGAGGGTGTCCGCACTCTTCCTGATACCTTCTGGCGATTTCCCACCCCCACACCTGGAGGACAACATGCTGTGCCCTGAGTGTGTACACAGGTGATCACCCGGTACTTTTCTGCACTGAATGTGGGCATCCGGTTTTCAGTTGGAGGGAGAAAGGAGATACGTATTTATGTATTTATCTCAATTAGCCCTGCATTTCAAGCACAAGTTGTCAGTAAAGAGTTTCACAAAAATTCTCGCTAGGAAAGTATATTCCTAGGAGAAAGAACATTTTTGGTCAAGGCTTAATGCATCTACTTGGAGACCCATAACTTTGAGGCAGCAGCCACTGTATAATTACTGTGTCCCAGGTATATGTACTACACAGAAATAATGACTAGCAAAAAAAATCCTGCATTTAAGTGGCCTACAGAATAATGGGGATAACTGCTGTGTAAACAACTGTGTCAGCATGTGATGACTGTGATCAAACCGGAAGTTTCTTAATTTAAAGGAAGAATTATCTAGATGTAAAGGAGGGTGTAAGATCATGTTTCAGTATAGGGATCAATGCCAAGGTTCTGAAAGGACTTAGGATAAAGAAATTGCCAGTAGTGACAGAATGTCATGGAAAATAAGCTTCAGACCATCCCTGGGTGATGGACCACTGAAAGGTTCTAAGCGAGGAAATGAACCGAGGCTTACACTGCCGAGGAGGGTAGCATACAAGATCTATTAGAAAAATCATGTGGGATAATTCAGTTTCTCATGTTTAAGGGGCCTGGCACCTTCTATAGGTGCCAAAAAAGAAGCCTGGCTACTAGATAGTTATTTGGTAATTACATTTAAACAAGAATAAGAATAAGAGCTGCATTGGGGCTGAAGACAGCGTCATATGGAATGAAGCTGGAGAAGAGACAGATAACATCATAGACTGGAGAGGACTGAAGCAGTAGAGAATGTAGAGCATGTGGTGTTGGTTGAATAAGGGGAGGAGGGAAGTGGAGGCTGCAATGGGAGGTCTTTTCTGAAAGGTGCGAATGGGGGAGTGGCAGGATGCTCAGAGGGAACTGTAATACTTTCTGCTGACAGGGCTGAGTGTGCTTCTGGGCTTAGCTTAGGAGAGGGGCCTATGGAGGAGGTGATGGAAAGAGACCCATCCCTCTGAATAGAGGGGCTGGCTCAGCCCAGACTTGGTTCCCAGGGACCCACCTCCTCACCCCACAGTTGTGCAGGAAGCCATCCTGGGCTTCACTCCAAGCTCTCTGTTGGCCTGCTGGGGGCCCACGCTTGGTATCATCATGACTGAGCACCAGAGGTCTGGGGCTTGGAAAACTGAAGACTCAGGTGATGGGGGGAAGAGTCTCCAGCTAGACGGTCCCCATCCATAGCCTCCAGGCCCTGGCACAGATACCACGCCCCACAGGAGGAAGGATGTGAGTCTGCACTCATCTTTCCCATTTCGGCTGTTCTGTTTCCTGCCACAGTTCTTTGTCAAGCAAGTTGAATACAATGGAGGTCACTTTGGGTAGCCTTTTAATAACATTCTTGGGCCACTGGGCAAATGGTTTAAGTTCCCTGTGGGGCCTCTCCTGCCCATGAGCTGCACACGACGAGGACATATTAGAGAATAATGTAACTTGAATATTGTCATTTCTTGATGACATGGCCACATGCTTTCCACACATGGTCCTAAAGTTTAAGGGAGATTTTATTGGGATTTCAGGGTGGGTTTCTTGGTTCTTTTCAAGAATGCAACTGATATTTCCTCTCAATTCTGAAACATTTCATTTGCTTTGTAGGAATAAAGTATTAACAAAA
Organism: Muntiacus reevesi; assembly: GCF_963930625.1. NCBI lineage: Eukaryota > Metazoa > Chordata > Mammalia > Artiodactyla > Cervidae > Muntiacus > Muntiacus reevesi. Next base: position 2,694,407 of record NC_089269.1, read on the forward strand.
AGCCTGCAGTGAGATCATAATAGCAGTAAAAGGGTACAGCTATGATTATAATTAATGATAGAGAAATGACTACAATCAACTCCACTCCACTCTCTCCATGCCTCCAGCGTCCAGGGTACACAGCCTGCTTACAAGGTCACGTGAAGAAAGAAAGCCTGTGAGCTGATGGGAAACACAAGCAGAAGTGACTGTCTCTCCAAAGATGCCCAGCCCTAAGGGAGCAGAGGATAAAGGAGATGGGGACATTTGAAAATACTAAGTCACCGAATGGAATTAATTTGCTTGAAAATGCCTCAAGTAAATTTCTACATTGGACAAGACAGATCTTATAGGCAGCAGTTGCAATTTGGTCATGTACACCTCAACCAGATATTCAACCTTATCATCACCAGGCATGGTACAAGCAGAAACATATTGTCACTGACAATAATCTTGCCCCAAAGAATCTGTTCACAGGGAAGCAATCAATCCTGATGATGCCTCTTGTCTCAGCGTAATTAGGTGAGCTTACCTTCTTTTTGGTGTCAGTTACTTAGATGCACCCATATGTAAATATTCACAACCTATGCACTTAAGATGTCTATACTTTATGTATATGTGAACTATATGTAATTTTTTTAAGTGTTCTGGATTGAATAATACATTATAGTGCCTCTAGTAAAAAGGCAACTAGAAAATTTTAAAATTAAAACTTTTATTTTAAAATAAAAATACTCTAGGCCAGAGCAGGAGTGAGGCTGGACCAGGACTGAGGCAGCCGACGCCCCTCCTTCCCATCTCTGGATCCTGCCCAGAGTAGGGGGCGGCTGTAGGCGACGAGGGCGGAGGACGGCTGGGCGGTGCCAGCTGAGACCAAGCTGCTTGCAGTTACAAGGCAGGGATCTCAGCAAACACCCACCACAGAAGCACTGTGGCATTTCTTCCCCCTCCCGCTTAGCAGCCCCCAAGGAGACTAACTGCCTACTCACACAGAAACTAGTGGAGACTCTGAAGCCCTTTGGGGTTTTTGAAGAGAAAGAGGAACTTCAGTGCAGGATTTTAATTTTGGGAAAATTAATCTGGGGAAAGACTGGATACGAGAAATCGGCGAAAGCAAGAATCTTCGGCAATCTGTAACTGAACATGCTGATGGGGAAATGTTTACATCTGGATCTTACAGATTAGGAGTGCATACAAAAAAATGCCAATATTGATGCATTGTGTGTTGCACCAAGACATGTTGACTGAAGTGACTTTTTCACCTCATTCTATGATAAGTTGAAATTACAGGGAGAAGTAAACGATTTAAGAGCTGTTGAAGAGGCATTTGTACCAGTTATCAAACTGTTTGATGGGATAGAGATTGATATTTTGTTTGCAAGATTAGCACTGCAGACTATTCCAGGAAACTTGGACTTAAAACATGACAATCTGCTTAAAAATTTAGATGTGTATAAGAAGTCTTAATGATTGCAGGGTTTTGATTTTGTTGCAAACCAATGAAATGGTTTTATGAGATGTTTTACATTTAGTATCAAACATTGACAACTTCAGGTTAACCCTGAGGGCTGTCGAACTGTGGGCCAAATGCCACAACATCTACTCCAATATATTAGGTTTCCTCGGTGGTATCTCCTGGGATATGCTTGTAGCAGGAACTTGCCAGCTCTGTCCAAATGGGATAGCATTGACTCTTGTACATACATTTTTCTTGGTATTTTCTAAATGATATGTGTTTAGATTATATTAAAATAAAGCTGATTATAGACACTGAAAAATAAAATACTCTATTGTGTATGTGAAATGATCCTTCTGAAATATGCTGGATCATGACAATGCTGAAAACCCTCTCTTGGATCCTGTTGATTCAGAGGGAAAACCAGGGTCCTTGTAAGGACCTACAAGGCCTTGCTAAAGTGCCTTATACCCCACACCCCCTTTTCCTTAATGCTTATCTCCTGTAATTTATAATTTGTTTGTCTTCCCCAATAGTATAAAAAGATTTGTCAATTTTGTTTGTGCATGTGGGCATCACAGCCTCCTAGAACCACCAAACACATGGTTGGTGCTCAATAGATGCTTACTCAGTGAATGATGAATGAAAAGGTTTGAAGTGAATTAGGAAAGGAGACAGATTGCAACTTACTTAGAAATCTATATTTTAAAATAAACTTCTGCCCTGTCTATATTCTTTTGGAAAGTAATTGCTGTGAGTTACCTCTTGGACAGGAAAAACTCTGTTGTGTTGACGCCGTGTTCTTCCTCCGTAACTCTTTTCATCATCTGCAGTCTACTTACTACCCAAAGGGAAAAAATAACACTTCTCTTTATTCAACTAATGCATAGGGTGGGAGTCATTACCTGGAAGGGGCAAAAAGAGACTTCTTTGGTGAGGGAAGTATTTTCTGTCTTGACTAGGGAGTTGACTACCATTTTTCAAAACTTATCAAATAGGACACTAAAGATCTGTGTATTTTACTGTAAATTTTACCTCAAAGAAAAAGGGTTTGGTGATCAGAGAGGAAATGGTGTCTGTCACAGGTCTGTACTCCTAGGATTTGTAGACTGAGACCTCAGTATATATAATATATTATATATATACATATATATAATATACATATATATAATATACATATACATATATATATATAATATACATATATATAATATATTATATATATACATATATATATAATATATTGAGGAGGCCCTCTTTTTTCTTATGATGGATGACAAAGAGGAGGACATGAGGGGAATTTATAACTGGGGAGGGTTATATAAGAGGCTCACAGAGACTGGGCAGGATTTTCTCTGTCTCAGGACTCATGTAGCTCTAACGAAAATGAATGTCAGAACTTCTGCTCTTCCTCAAAAGCCCTGATTAAATCTTGCTTCATTGGTATCATTCTTTGATATATTCTGATTCTTAAAACTAATAAAATTATCTTTTTTATCTATACTGGATTGAAAGTCACTTATATCTTACTGTTAAGAAACACAAGAGGGACTGGTCTGGTGGTCTAGTGATTAATACCCTGAGCTCCCAATGCAGGGGGAAGGCTTTGATCCCTGGTCAGGGAATTAGATACCCACATTCCTCACCTGAGCGTTCACATGCCACTTTCGACTTGAACTCATGTGTAATTGCCAACCCAATGCTTTCACATACTTCTACTATCATACAGCTGTCCCTTCTTAGAGGACATCTTCAGATTTCATTGTGGTTTTGAAATTACCTTCTCTGAATAAAAAGCTCTTCCAAAAAAAGTTTGCATGTCACAACCAAGACCCGGTACAGCCAAGTAAAAATATTTTAAAAATGGGAAAAAAACACAAGAGCTCAAACTTTGAGTGCAGCTAGATATAAGTTAAGTTTCTATCCTCAAAGCCAGTGAAGTTAACAGCTCACCTTTGCTAGGTTGAAACAAAATAACCTTTTTCAAAAATTATGTTAGGAAAGTGACAGGCACCCAGCCAAGAGTAATTGCTATAATATCTACCGTGTTTCATCTCTACCTTTTCTACACTGAAGTGACCTGTAATTACCAAGCACTTAGTAGCCATTTCAAAGTTGTGTGGCCTTCGGAATTTACTTACTCCCTCTAGCCTTAGTTTTATTGAACATACAGCTTTATTTACATACAGTTAAATGTACCCATTTTAATATATTTGTGTGTGCTAAGTCGCTTCAGTCATGCCCCACTCTGCAACCCTAGGGACCATGGCCTACTGGGTTCCGCAGTCCATGGGCTTCTCCAGGCAAGAATACCGGAGTGGGTTGCCATGCCCTCCTCCAGGGGATCTTGCAACCCAGGGATCGAACTCAGGTCTCTTACATCTCCTGCATTGGCAGGAGGGTTCTTCGCCACTAGCGTCACCTGGGAAGCCCACTTGACTGTACAAGAGAATCTTAATTGTGGTGTTAATTTACCCTCCATATAGATTCTTGATGGAATAGCAGTTAAAGAATTTTGTTCTTTTGGGGAGAAGGTATTATTTGTTTTCTTATTATTGATTTAAGGAATCCTTTTACACATAAATTCAGAATCAGCATGCCACGTTTTGCAACAAGAATCCTGGCATCCTGATGAATTTTCTGGGCCAATGTGTAATGAGAAAAGTGTATTGTAGGACTAGAGTTATGGATTGACTCTAGAAAAATATTTGGGGTTGTGTCATGATGTGGTTAATGATAGCTATGTTTCTTGCAGTAAGAATGCATTTAAATATGTTCCTCTGTAAGCAAATATCTGGCCTTAAGGAGAACGCAGTGTGTAAGAAGTTATGTAGAGTGAAAGAAGGCAGTAACGGAACGCTAGTCCTGGGGAAGACTCTTGAGAGTCCCTAGGAGAGAAAGGCAATCAAACCAGTCAATCCTAAAGGAAATCAACCCCCAAGATTCATTGGAAGGACTGATGCTGAAACTGAGGCTCCAGTACTTTGGCCACCCGATTCGAGGAGTCAACTCATTGGGAAAGACCCTGATGCTGGGAAAGATTGAGGGCAAGAAGAGAAGCGGATGACAGAGGATGAGATGGTTGGATGGCATCACTGACTCAGTGGACATGAGTTTGAGCAAACTCAGGGTGATAGCAAACGACAGGGAAGCCTGGAGCGTAGCAGTTCATGGGGTCAGAAAAAGTCGGACACAGCTTAGCAACTGAACAAGGACAAATGGAATGCAGGTGGGTTGTATGTAGCGTGGAGGGTGTTGTGAAATGAAGGTAATCATCAACTGTGTTAAATTCAAAGACTTTGTTAATATAACTCAACTAGTATCTAATGCAATGATCTGACCTGTGGGTGGGGCCTATAAAACAAAAGAGATTATACATATGTGTGTTTTGTAAAGTGTTAATAACTTGCAAAGACTAAGGAAGTAAGGAGTCTAACACCTAGGTTTGAGACCACATGTCCCATTTTAGTAGATGCTTGATATTATCCATTACCTAAATAGTAATGATGATGATATTTATCTCGGGATTATAAAAATAAATGAGACATATTAATATATTAACATCTCATATAATTAATTAGAGATGTATAATATACTTCATTCATTGAAGGCCTATGCAAATGTTATTTATGACTATTTTATTTCATTCTTTCTTAGTTTCTGTTGCCCCAAAGAGAATATCAACTATTAAGTTGCTCTAAACAGAATATTTCCCTGGCCAACCAGCCTGCTCCTATGGATGGGCTACCTTGAGACACTTTATGTAGCTGGTGCCAACAATATAATTTGAGTAGTGATAGCAAGGTTAGTAAATTGGGAATTTGTGCTGCTTAGAACAAAGATGGGAATGTGAATTCTTTTATTAACTTTTTATTTCTCCCTTATTCTCTGCAGGAAAGAAAAAGCAATTTTGTGTAAACACACGTGTTTTGTTTTTTTTTTTTTTAAGTCACTTTCTGGGAAGGCATTAGTGGTATAAAACCATAATTCTGGGACTTCCCTGGTGATCCAGAGGCAAAGACTCCACATTTCCAGTGCAGCGGATGTGGGTTCGATCCCTAGTCAGGGAAGTAGATCCCATATGGTGCAGTCAAATAAATAGATTTAAAAAAAAAAAAAAAAAAAAAAAAAAAAAACCATAATTCTTACACTGAATCATTTTGTCTAATTTTGGCATAAAGAAAGGCCATAAAGAAAGCAGGCAGATAAAGAAGGGGAGGGCATTATTCTTAGTGTCTATTCTCATACATTACTCTCTCCACATTCCATGTTGAACTATTGAAATAAATAACATTCATTTAAAAAAAAAATGGTAGTAGTATCTTACTTTTGGACACTGATCATGAGAGAGACCTGTTTGTAGAATATGCTCGCCTTAGCAGAAAAGGTCCAGAAATTGTCACATTTGAGAGGAGACCTGATATCATCTTGCTAAGAATGAAAGAAATATATATATATATATATACATATATCAACTAAAAGGACAAAAAAGAGAGAGGACAAAAAAGAGAGAGTTCAGCAATGCCTCAGCAACGCCCTACATGAGACAAGAAGATTGAAGTAGTCACTACCTTCCACATGGCTAAAAGATTTGTGATAAATAACTCAGACTAAAAGTCTGTGCAATTGTTACATTTGAGAAAAAGACCAAGATGGGAAAACCCTGTTGCCTTGCCCTAGCCGCTGTTAGGACCACTTCTGCGTTGTGGACCCAGAAAGTCTCTGCCAAGACTGATAATAGTGCTGGTCAGAAAAGGGGCAAGAAGCTTAATTTTAATTAGCTTCAAGTGGAAATAAAGTGATGGAACAAGACATGTACCATTTAACAGTTCATAAGTTGGCAAATATTTTTTCCATAAAGCTTCTCTCCACTGGCTGTAGCTCACTTACTCCTGGCAGATGTCAATGCTTTTCCTGAATTGATTTCTAAGCCAAGTGATTTGGCCCATGTTCTTTTCTCATCATTGAGTGTAATTATAATTTCAGAGGAAAGAATAAAGTGTTGATGTGCTCAGAAGAGGGTGCCACAATCTGAGTGTCCTCTATTTCTCTTCTTTCTTCAAGGGATTCTAGTGAAGGGAGGACAGCTCTGCGGTGTGACAATCATGCAAACGTGCCTTCCAACTCTGGACTGCGGGTCACTGGCCCCATCTCGCACACCACTGCTATAAAGTTCACACCTGCTCTATAACTTCCATCTATTCCTCTCAGCCACTAAGAGCAGCAGGGATTCTAAACTTGGGGCAGTCTTATGGCTTAGACTCAAGGAATCCTCGTCAGCCTTGCTGAAACACCCTTAGAGTGGCCCTGTATTTCAACACTCTTCCTACCCAAACCCCCTTCCTGCCCTTCGCATGGGTCAGACCTACACCACAGTCTTACAGCTCTCCTCGCCTTCCGTCTCCCTTCTTATTTTCCTTTGCGGTTGTTTTCTACACCAAGTCACTTGCACACCCAGTCCCTTCATGCCATCTGCTTCTTGAAAGACATGAACAAATGTGCCAGAAGCAGTCAGAAGAAAACAAGCAATGAGATTCTGGAACGGGCTCCCTGATCTGCTGGTGAACACAGAAGGGCAGCATTCTGAGTGCTGTGCAGAGGACGGATAGTCCCTGGCACACAGTGGTGGGCCAGTCGCTGAAGGTATCACTGGAGGAAGTCTGGCAAAATGTCCTGGTAGGGGGGAATGCCCTCATAAGTGCTATAATTCAGGCATTTGGAAAATAAAGGTGTCAAAGATCCTATAAATTTAGTGGAGTTGGCTGCTTACTGGTAAGTTGTATTAATGTCCATCAGTGGGATAATGAGAAACTGAGGGCCATTAACAAGCATTGGAAGACTAAATATGAGATGTGAGAGCCAAAAAGCATCTAGTAATTTCCAGAGGCCCGCATCTCCCACTGTTAGATGAATGGACAACAGGAGTTCTAATAGCTAAAGTTGCAGAGCTATAGAGCCTTAATATTTTAGCCAAGGCAGGTCTGATATGCTAAAGTCAGCAAACTGATTGGGAAAAATCTTGGACCCTGAAACATCAGGTAGGGACATTGGAATGGACACCCCTGAAAGCCCTGTGAATTCTCAGACTTTTCAGAGCTGGTCTGCAGTCCCCTAGTAAGAGCTAACACAACCTGTATGCTGGAGGATGCTACACAACAACCCCGCGCCCCTCCTCCCAAAGATAGTCGTGACAGGTGCTCCCATCAAAAATGTCCTCCAAATTCCTCTCCCAGCTACTAGGCCAATAGCTGAGAATTACATTCCAGCATAACCCAGCTGAGGACGTGATGGGTCTGGCAAGGGAGGAAAGAACATACACTGAAGGATCTGTAGACATTAGCCAGCATGTACTGGCAGGAGTTAGGGGGATAATTCTTTCGCTAGTTTTTAAAAGCAATTGATTTAAAGGAGTGGACTATGACATTAGATAGGAGAAGGCAATGGCACCCCACTAAGGTACCCTTGCCTGTAAAATCCCATGAACGGAGGAGCCTGGTGGGCTGCAGTCCTTGGGGTCGCTGAGTCAGACATGACTGAGCGACTTCACTTTCACTTTTCACTCTCATGCATTGGAGAAGGAAATGGCAACCCACTCCAGTGTTCTCGCCTGGAGAATCCCAGGGACGGGGGAGCCTGGTGGGCTGCCGTCTATGGGGTCACACAGAGTCGGACACGACTGACGCGACTTTTTAGCATGACATTAGATAAGCAAGAATTCATTGTGTTGGGGGAATATTTTCTCTTTGCACAGGATTTAAGCTCTTAGCAAGGATCTCATGAGATGGGACAGAGTCACTGCTAGGATGATTCTTAGAGGTCTGGGGAGAGGGGGAAAGTAACAGCCAAGCAAAGTATAAATGCCCAAGCTCCCCTGGCAGAGGGTGGGGGAGGGAGTAAAGAGGTGAGCAAAGTGGACCTGCAGGGCAGGAATGTTACGTGAGGCTGGAAACCCACCAGAGGATGCTCCATGGGAGGGCCCAGCTTTCACCGTGGCCATCAGGAATGTGATGGAGAAGGGGAAGCAGTATCGCTGAGAAGGTCAATGGTCCTCTGAAGACCAGGATGCTGGCAGGTGAGGCTGGCACAGAACTGGGCTCGTTAGTGTCATTCTGGCGGTGATGGGCCCTGAAGTCAATGAGCCAGATGGTGCCACCTAACAAGCAGAAACCAGGAGGCTACAAATACCAGGAGGGTTGGAGGGCAGCCAAGGGGGCTTGGTTCCCAGGAGGCTGTGGAGTTGGTTAATAGACTGTGGTGCCTAGGGTCAAAGTAGATGGGAAGCCATCTATTTATTGAGATGTAATTGACATAAACCACTGTAGAAGCTGACTCATTTGAGAAGACCCTGATGCTGGGAAAGATTGAAGGCAGGAGAAGAAGGGGATGACAGAGGATGAGATGGTTGGATGGCATCACCAACTCGATGGACATGGGTTTGGGTGGATTCCGGGAGTTGGCGATGGGCAGGGAGGCCCAGCATGCTGTGGTTCATGGGGTCGCAAAGAGTCAGACACGACTGAGCGACTGAGCTGAACTGAACTGAATTGTACAAGTTCAAGGTGTGTAACAGTAATCTGATACATCTGCTGATGAGTATTCAGTCGTGTCTGACTCTTTGTGACCCCATGGACTATAGCCCACCAGGCTGCTCTGTCCATGGAATTCTCCAGGCAAGAACACTGAAATGGATTGCCGTTTCTTACTCCATTGGTACACTTACCTATTGTGAAAAAAGATGCTTCTTAACACCTACAATTAAAGTCAAGAATAGAGGAGAAGGAGGACTTCCCTGGAGGTCCCAGGTTGGGGAACTGGGATCCCAGAAGCCACACAATGTAGGCAAAAAAAAAAAAAAAAAGAAAATAGAGAATCAGGAGGCTGAGGGCAGTCACTCTAATAAAAAAAGTCACCATCTCTTGCTTAGTTCTCAGACATGAACTGATTTTTAGATCTAGAACCCACTAGTTGGTGAGATGGTTGGCTTCCTATGAAGGACTCTATAACCATCATAAAAAGCAAAGTATATATTGCTTATGTTCATTCCTCCAGTCTTTCCCCAAAAGGATATATAGCCATTTAATGATGTAACTGTACACTGGAAAAGAGAAATGAGGCCTTTAAAGACTATTGGACACAGAGTCTGTATTGACTATGATCTCAAATTATCATCATGACCCTCTTCTTCTTAGCTTGGGGGCTTAAAGGAGCCCAGTAGTAGCTGAGTCCAGGCTAAAGTCTATCTCAAGGAGGCCCATTGCTTTTTATGAAAACCAGGGATTGTTTGTCCAGTCTCTGAATGTAAAAACTGGAATCGATGTATTTGTCACATGAAGTAACTGTCATACTGGGTCCTTGGCCTGAGGAATAAGAACAATTGCAGCAGGAAGGCCAATTCGAAACCTCTCAAACTGCTTCCTATCCCACCTTGGTGTGCATAGATTCTAAATTCCCTAGTCATGAAACTCAGCTTGAGGTAACATATATTGGTATTTCACAGCATCCAGAATGGGTTGAAAAATTCTGTAAAGCAATTATCCTTCAATTAAAAGATAAATAAATTTTTTAAAATGTATATGCTAAAAAACAATGGGTCAAATCTGAAAAAGAATATGTATATATGCATATATATACATACACATATATATACACACACACATATATATATACACATACATACATACATATACAAAATCAAATCACTTTCCTGTACTCTTGAAACTAACCCAACATTGTAAATCAACTGTATTTCAATTAAGAAAAAAGAATAGGGTGGCTGGGAGGTATTATGGTCAGCAAGAAATTTCAATAAATGACTAGAGATGCTTTAGACAAGAAATAAGACAATGGCAGTGGAATTAAGGAGAAGCGATAGGAAGCAAGATGTGTCTTTGGCTCCACAGGACTTAAACCTATTGGAATTTAAGGAAAAGGGGTGTTTTATGTTTTCACCTTTAGATGGCTAGGTGGATGACAATACATCTCAAGGAGAAGAAATACCAAAGGTGGTAAAAATTTGGTAGGGATGTCACTGAGTTTATTTCTTTTCTTTAACTTTTTTTTTTCTTTTTTACTCCACCATGCAGCAGGTGGGCATGCAGAACTTCCTCAAACAGGGGTAGAACCCATGTCCCCTGCAATGGAAGCGTGGAGTCTTAACCACTGGATTGCTGGGACAGCCCACTGAGTTTATTTCTTATTATGTTTGAAAGGCATAAGCAGGATATGCCACAACTTGGGTCAGTAAGGCAGGCAAAAAGACTGGGCTAGAAATATATATGTAGGACTCATCAGCATGTAGATGAAAGTTGAAGTTGGAAAAATGGATGAAACTGTCCTACAGAAGCATAAAACATGATCAAGAATAGATGGACATCAATATTTTAGGAGTGGGAAAGGAGACAGAAAAACAATTAGACGAAGGTGGAAAGGAACTAGACAGAGTAAAAAGATGTGTACAAGGCTTCCCTGGTGGGTCACTAGTTCAGAATCTGCCTTCCAACGCAGGGGACCCTGGTTCGATGCCTGGTCTAGGAAGACCCCACCTTCCGCGAGGCACCTAAGCCCATGCGCGACTACTGCTGAGCCTCTGTGCTGCAACTGCTGAAGCTCACGTGCCCGAGAGCCTGTGCTCCACGAGGAGTCACCGCAATGAGAAGCCGGCAACTAGAGAGTAGCCTCCACTCGCCAAAACTAGAAAAAGCCCGCACACAGCAATGAAGATCCAGTGCAGCTAAAGGATAAAGAAAAGATGTGTTCGGAAAGTTGCACTGGGAAAGAACAGAGAGAGAGTGAATAGTAAGTAAATAAAATGATGGTGTTAGAAGAGCTGAGTGTTTTAAGTGGGATGACGTTAAACATCTTTGAGTGCTAGTAGGATAGAATTTGTAAAGACTGAGAAGTGGAAAACTCAGGAGGGAACAAATGACTGACTGATAGGGACATAGGAGGAAATAACTTCAGTTTACATTTCTTGGCCTGAGTCCCCATCCTTCCTCACCCACAATCCTCATATAGTGGCCGTTGCTCAGGGCTCCAAAAATTTGGGGCACCAATCTTCAGCCACGTCAAGAGGACAACGTGACTCGAGATTTCCAACGTCAACATGTCACAGCTATTCCATGTCTCATAGGAGATTTATCTTGGTGAAAATGCAGAATGCATTCAATATGGAAAGAGGAGGGTGAGACAAGACTTGGTTCGACTGGCCAAGATCACTTGCTGGTGGGGCTAAATTTGCAACTATTATTGAAGAATCTACAGCCAGATTAACTCCCTGTCCATTCATCGAAAGCTTTCCTTGCTTCCTCATCTCACCTGACTGTCAGGCTCTGTCCTAACCACATCCTCTGAGTCAGTACAGAACACAAAATAGCCTGTACTAGTTTGGATTCTGAATTTAAGATTCTCCTAATTGTGACTGTTGCTTCCTGACAGAGATTTTTTTTTTTTTCTGTAAAAAAAAAAAAAAATAGAAGAGAAATCTGCTAATATATTCTTGATCACAAGGTGAAGGTCTGCAAGTAGTGCTCTAAAGTGGAAATAAAATTTCAGTAATCCTTGTAAGTGGGGATTCTTGAAATGAAGGATGATGTAGCAAAGTTGGGAATATCTCTCAGAGTGCAAGTTATCCTTTCCTCCTCAGGAAATGGAAGAACTGAGCAGCTATTCCTTCTGCCTGAGAGGGACACCGTGCCACAGCGCCCAGAACCGCTGTTTCTCAGAACCACAGTGTTCTGGGAGCTCTCTTACAGGTTTTTAACTTTCGACCAGAGTGCCTCCAGCTTTCTCTCTTATATATTAGAACTGCCTTGCAACACAGGGGTCAAAATTATAGAGTATGTTCCTTTCACTGAAAAGAAAAAAGCTTTTGAAAAACATTTATCTAAACAGAACAATACAATGCTTTACATATTTAACTTATGTAGTAAGTAAAATATATTTGAAATAGATAATGCATTTAAAAAAGACTTTAGGACTGTATTATAATTTTGTTTTGGGCTGCACACGGGCTTTCTCTAGGTGGTGGGCGGGGGCCCCTTGACTCCTCTCTGCAGGGGCATTTTTTGTAGCAGGGTGTGGGCTCTTGGTCACGAGTATCGGTAGTTGCAGCCCTTGGACCCTAGAGCACAAGCTCAGTAGTTGTGGCTCACGGTCTTAGTCACTCCCTGGGATGTGGGATCTTCTTGGATCAGGGGTCCAACTGGTGCTCCTTGCCCTTCAAGGAGGATTCATAACCACTGGACTATCAGGGAAGCCCTAGGTAATGCATTTTATTTCATAGGTCCATATATAACTGTGGTTAGAAAAAGTCCTTTTTTCCTGAATTTGTGAAAGATACGGAGTCTGGTATTCCCTTCAAAATAACCCAAGGGAGGGAGAGTAGGTGGCCGTTCAGATTAAATCAGACTGCGTGCGTGCTAAATTGCTTCAGTTGTGTCCCATTCTCTTCCCTGTAGCTCAGACAGTAAAGAATCTGCTTGTAATGCAGGAGACCTGGGTTTGATCCCTGGGTTGGGAAGATGCCCTGGAGAAGGGAACGGCAGTCTACTCCAGTATTCTTGCCTGGAGAATCCCATGGACAGAGTAGCCTGGCGGGCTACGGTCTGTGGAGTCGGAAAGAGCTGGACACGACTGAGCGACTAACACTACTCTGGACTGTAGCCTGCCAGGCTCCTCTGTCCATGGGATTCCTCAGTTAAGAATATTCTAGTGGGTTGCCATTTCCTTCTCCAGGGGAATCTTCCTGGGAATCCCAGGGATCTGAACTGGGGTCTCCTGCATTGTAGGCAGATTCTGTAATATCTGAGCTAATAAGGAAGCCTGAATCAGATTAGCTGGGGGTCAATAGTTGTCAAAGCTTGATGACTGATCCATGAGGACTGAAGATATTACTGTCTGTTTTTATATGTTTGAACTTTCCCATAGTGTAATGTTTTCAAAAACCAGGAGTTAAAAAGTCCAAGAAAATAAATAAGATAATTACATTGTAATAAATGCTAAGAAATACGGTAATGAATGGTCTTTCCACTCAAAGTCCTGTCTTAACCTAAGGCACTGGACTCATTCTGTACTGGCTACCAGATCAACTCTCTTCTAAATCATCCAGAAAAAGCCTGTCAGGTGGGACCACACCCAAGCGGAGAGATGAAGTGTTTTCTTGGCTGAATCTCTATGGACCAATTCAGTTTCCACCCTGAAAGGGAGGAGCCAGGATTCCAAGCATTGTCTGCTTAATCCAAAACCATTTGGTCACACCCTGATCTAGCCAAAGTTTATAGATTTCAGGTGCAGAAAGAACTACCCTGAGGGCTTTCGAAGCACAGATTTCTGGATCTTGTCCTGTGCTCAAGGATTTGATTTTGAGAGTCTGGTTGGAGTTTCATAGTTTACTTTTCCAACCATGCATTTGTGTGTGCTAAGCCGTGTCTGATTTTTCTCGACCCTATGGACTGTAGCCTGGTAGGCTCCACTGTCCATGGGATTCTCCAGGCAAAAATACTGGAGTGGGTTGCCATTTCCTCCTCCAGGGGATCTTCCCCACCCAGGGATTGAACCCAAATGTCCTGCATTGGCAGGCGGATTCTTTACCACTGCGCCCCCCAGTTCTTAAGCAAATCAAGACTGAGTCCTTGCACTTTGAATACTTTATAGTACTAAGCTAAAGCTACCCGTCAGATATGCAGATAACACCACCCTTACGGCAGAAAGTGAAGAACTAAAGAGCCTCTTGATGAAAGTGAAAGAGGAGAGTGAAAAGGTTGGCTTAATGCTCAACATTCAGAAAACTAAGACCATGGCATCTGGTCCCATCACTTCATGGCAAATAGATGGGGAAACGGGAAACTGGCTAACTTTATTTTTCTGGGCTCCAAAATCACTGCAGATGGTGATTGCAACCATGAAATTAAAAGACGCTTACTCCTTGGAAGAAAAGTTATGACCAATCTAGATAGCATATTAAAAAGCAGAGATATTACTTTGTCAACAAAGGTTCGTCTAGTCAAGGCTATGGTTTTTCCAATGGTCATGTATAGATGTGAGAGTTGGACTATAAAGAGGGCTGAGCCCCGAAGGATCGTTGCTTTTGAACTGTGGTGTTGGAGAAGACTCTTGAGAGTCCCTGGACAGAAAGAGATCCAACCAGTCCATCCTAAAGGAGATCAGTCCTGAATATTCATTGGAAGGATTGATGCTGAAACTGAAACTCCAATACTTTGGCCACCTGATTTGAAGAGCTGACTCATTTGAAAAGACCCTGATGCTGGGAAAGATTGAGGGCAGGAGGAGAAGGGGACGACAGAGGATGAGATGGTTAGATGGCATCACCGACTCAATGGACATGGGTTTGGGTGGACTCTGGGAGTTGGTGATGGACAGGGAGGCCTGGTGTGCTGAGGTTCATGGGTTCGCAAAGAGTCGGACATGACTGAGGGACTCAACTGACTGAAAGTTACCTGGGCTACCTGGGTCCTGAAACCAATGGCTTCTGGTCAGAGAAAGCCTGTTATGGATGACCAATGGATGCCAGGGCTGCCCTATTGTTTGTGAAGGTTTTCCTTTAGAAGCTCTGACACATTAGAATGGCCTATGAAAACATCTGTGACTTCTCCAGCCTCATCTCTTGTCACATCCTCCCCACAACATCATCCTCTAGCAGTTCCCAAGAACTGCAGTTGTGCAGTTTCTTCTGCATTCATTAGCAGATCTCTTGCCTTGGTGTTTTGTCTCCTGCTGTTCCTTTTCTAAATTGCCTAACCTTTCCCTTCTACTCAGCTCACCATTATTGTGGGCTTAAAATTTGTGTTTACAGCTAGATCTTGGAGTGCTCCTGTTATCTAAACACTACAATCTGAATCTAATCTCCTGGTGAGTAACACACCCTCAGCCATAAATCAGTTACAAAATACCTTTGAATTTCTATTCCCTCCACAAAACATCCTTCAATCTATCATTAATATTATTTTTTGTTGTTTTTTAATTTTTTTCATTTATTTCTATTAGTTGGAGGCTAATTACTTTACATATCATCAGTATTATTTACAAATATTGTTCATTTGTTTGTAACTTAACAACTGTTTTTCATTTTTTATTTTCTAAGTCTCATCTTAAAGGAATAAAAACCAAAAATTTTGAAAAAGATCAGGAGTGATTATTTATTACCCAGTAACTTGACTCTCACCTAATAGACAAGAGTGTGTATAAATCTGATGAAATTATCACACTGACAGATAACAAGGGGGAGGGGGGAAGAGGAGGGAGGAAAGAGGAGGAATACAGCTCTTCTGGGAAAGAGGAAGTAGGGGACATTTGCTTACTAAAGGAAGGAGAAACTGGACTAGAAACCCTCAGGTTAAGAGGATTAAACTGCAGAGATTGAACACTGTGACTCTGCCTTTCTCTGAGCATTCCTTGAAATGGCGTACTCAAATTACGGGAAGGTAAGTTTGGTTTTGACTTCATTCATTTTCCCACAGATTTTTTTAAAGCTTTTCTAGAGCTCACTTCTATTTCCCTCTTGCCACAAGTCTTAATTTCTGGGTGTGAGAAATCTCTGAGAATCTCCTCTTTGCAAGTGAATTATTTCCCTTCATGTGGTTGGGTGAAAGTAAAAGGGAGAAATTAAATATTTCTCTTTCTAGTTCTAAGTAAGATACTTTTTTCATAGAAAGACATGTTGTAGCTGGGCAAGATAAATCGGTAAAGAAATGGCCGGCTGCAGTGGAAAGAGCGAAAAGGGTAATAGGCCTAAGGTCAGACAGTGAATTGACTAGTGGTTTCTTTCCTTCAGGATAAGAAGCAACCCACTCCCAATGGCCTTGCTACAAAACAGGTTTCCTGACTTTGCTTGGGTAGTCATTAACTAGATGAGAATATAAATTGAGCAGGTTTTATTCACAGGAACCACTTGGAGAAGGGAATGGCAACCCACTCCAGTATTCTTGCCCGGAGAATCCCATGGATGGAGGAGCCTGGTGGGCTAGAGTCCACGCGGTCGCATAGAGTCGGACACGACTGAGACACACAGACACACACGGAGACCACAGTGTGGGCTGAAGGACAGAATGGGCCAATATTAAGAATGGAATTTATGGGCAAGTCATAGAGCTTTTACCTCTTGACTGGAATGATACTTCTCCCAATAATGCCAGTTTGTTTTTTTAAGCTGACCAAGTGAAGTGTGTCCCAGAGTACTCTGAAAAAGTGGTGTACAAACGCAAAATCCCTAGCTGCAAGCTGAAGTGTGAATGCAAGGGGAAGTCTTTAAAAAGATTTAAACAGGGGGAGGGAAGCCTGGTGTGCTGCAGCCCGTGGGGTCGCACAGAGTCAGACGCAACCTGACAACTGAGCTAACAGAGGGAAAGGCGTGTCAAATGCAGATGCATCTAGCTGGTCAGAAAAGAGTGTATCACAGCTGAGCTGGAATGGAGTTTATTTGCCCTTGGATTGAGAGGAAAAGTTAAGAAACTTAAGCACATGTGACTCTGTGGCATCGATCATTTAATTTCTGAGCCTCAGTTACTTCTCTGCTGGCTCAGACGGTAAAGAATCTGCCTGCAACGCAGGAGATCCCGGTTCTGGGCGGGGAAGATCCCCCGAAGGAGGGCATGGCAACAACCCCCTGCAGAAATCTTGCCGGGAGAATTTCCACGGACAGAGTCTATAGGGTCACAAAGAGGAGGATGTGACTGAGCAACCAACTCTCTCAGTTGCCTAATTTGTAAAATGGGACAACCAGTAAATTACTGCAAGTATGTTACAGGATTGAGAACTATAGAAAGCTCCTAGCACAGTGCATGCGTAATGTACAAAACCCATAAATATCAGTTCCTTTCCACCTATCCACTTTAACTTTCATTTATGAAATTGTTAAAAGAACACTGACTGTCCACTGCGCACCCTGTGATTGCTGTGGAGAGTGAGACAGATACATCTGCTTCCCTCGGGCCGTGGGGCTTAACCAAGGTTGGGATGGCTGAAGGTCAGAGAGCTCAGGGGTCTTAAACTGGAAAGGAAGGCAGGGGCCCCGCGGTTCAAGAATTTACAGGCTGCATGAGGGAATTTTGTCTTTAATGGAAATATTTTATTTTTTTAAATTATTATTCTAATAATTAAATTGTTATTTACTTTTAAAAATTGGAGTATAGTTGCTTGGCAATGTTGTGTCAGATTCTGCTGTACTGTCCGGTGAATCAGCTGTGCAAAGCCAAAGTGTGAAAGTTAATCATTCAGTCGTGTCCGACTCTTTGCGACCCCACGGACCTTGGCCCGCCAGGCTCCTCTCTTCAGGGATTCTCCAGGCAGGAACATCGGAGTGGATGTTTATATACAACCCCTCTGTGTTTGAGTCCTCCTCCCAACTGAAGTGTTTTAAATAAGCTTGAGAGCAGTCTGTGGAAAGGGGCAGAGGTGGATTTTGGAATAACAAGATAATTGCTCCAGCCAGTGAGAGCTGATGCTTGCTTGAATCACACAATAGAAGATGAGAAGGCAGAAACACTTTCCACACAGATTTAGGAGATAAAATGAAAATATGTTTTAGCTGATGAAGAGAAAGGCTATGAGGGAAATAGTTTCCCCAAACCCAAGACCTATGTTTTAATTTCCTCTTATCGGTCACTTCAGTTCAGTTGCTCATTCGGGTCCGACTCTGCGACCCCGTGGACTGCAGGACGCCAGGCTTCCCCGTCCATTACCAACTCCTTACTCAACAGCTTACTCAAACTCACGTCATTGAGTCGGTGTAAATCTGCTTTTGCTCATTTCCTCATTGTTTTTCTTATCTAATAAAGGGTCTACTAGGGGCTTCTCTGGAGGCTCAGATGGTAAAGAATCTGCCTGCAATTCAGGAGAGGTTCAATCCCTGGGTTGGGAAGATCCCCTGGAGAAGGGAATGGCAACCTACTCTGGTATTCCGGCCTGGAGAATTCCATGGACTGTATAGTCCATGGGGTTGAAAGGAGTTGGAAATGCCTGAGTGACTTTCACTTTCACACTTCACAATAAACGGTCTACAAATCAACGTCAAATTCAGGAAATCTCGGTCTTTCCATCCGACTGCTGGCTTCGCAGTATCTTATCCATTAGGTGCGCCGTGAAGTCACACATCCTAGTTTACAGCATTAAATGAGAGCAGTCACTGACACTTCCTTTTCCAGAATTTCTTTGAGGGGCCATTAGATGAAGAAAATGTGATTCTTACATTGTATCCAGTTAATGAGGAAATTATTGAAGACCATCAAGTGGATCCAGGTGTTTCTTCAACTTCAGAAGTCAAAGAGGCACCGAATACAAATGATCAAGGTATGAAGACCACAGGGTTAGCTCCCAGGAAAAGTAGGTTCCCCTGACTTTTAGCTATGTGACACCCAGCTGAATTCTCACCTTGATAACCTGTGGGGAGAGATATCTCAAACTCTCATACTTCTCCTTTGCTAAGCACCCTTACTGTCTTACTTTGAAAAAGACAAAAAAATTAGTCATGTGGAGTGCTTTGAATAGAGCATGATCTTATGTGGCAAGTAGATGTGAGCTCAAATTCCCAACCAACGAAGCTCAGTCTTTTCATTTTGGTGAATACGCTTTTTACATACCTCTTATGAAGACCAAATCATTTTTTTCTGAGTTTTTTTGTTATATATAATTGACACAGAAAACATTGTATAATTTTAAGGTATATAATGTGATGATTGATGTATGTGTCTATTGCAAAATGATGACCAAATAAGATTATGAACAATAATAAGAAATTAAGAAACGATGACAAAATAAGAACACATCCATCATCTCACAGTTAACTCCCTTCACCATGGTGAGAACATTTTAAGATTTACTCTCAATTTTTCAGAATACATTATAGCATTAACTATAGTTACCTTGATATGCATTAGATCCCTAGAACTTACTCATCTTATTACTGAAAATTTGTACTCTTTGATCCAGGGAAACTCCCCATTTCCCTTGCCCCCAGTTCCTGGCAACCACCAATATACTCTCTGTGCCTGAATTAAGCTTTTTAGATTCCACATATAAGATCAGATGGTATTTGAGAAGCTAAATCACTTTGAAAACATCTAGTCTTTTGCTTGGTGAGTAATTACTGATGAAATATCTAGTAGACTCTTCGAATCTGTTCTTGGGACTTCGTATAGAGGCATCAAATAAGTATTTTTAGAATGATCTTATTTGGCAGGGGCAAATAACGAGGGCTTCAAGCTAGAGCAGATAGTGACAAGTTAAAGCTAGGCAAAGCGATGTGAGACAGGGTAACACTTCTTTGTTGAGGAAAATGAAGCAGGTGGACAGAAAGGAGGACTGTTGTTGGACGGTGTGTTTTAATGATTTCTGTAAGGACAGATAGTTTGTGGACCCGCATCCAGATGTTTTGGAGAGCAATCCAATGTAATGTTCTATTCAGGAGGTTGGTGATAGCTGTAAAAAGTAGTTTACTGAATGTAGTATAAAAAACTTTTAATTTCAAAATGTGGGTTTGAGTCCTAGGTCTGCCATTTTCATGATGGTGTGATCCTGGTTAAGTCCTTGAATTCTTGAATCTATTACCTTATTTGTAAGATGAGGACAAAATACTGGATACGTATATGTGCAAATTGAGTTGTGGGGAGTGAGAACTTCGCAAAATTAGAAAGAATTTTACAAATAGATTAATGTATTGCTATTTTGGTCCCCTTCTTTCCTCAGTTCCTATTCCTCAAATAAATGAGCTTGAGGAAGATTGTCCAAGCTCCAGCTTTAGAAGATCAGTTTGTCCCTTGCCGACCGCACTGCCTCCAATTAACGATGTGAGTCGGGACACTTTGCGGTACTGGTGCCAACAGCTTAAGCTGAGCACCGACGGCCAGGTGAGTGCACTGCTGGGAATCTCTGGTGCTCGGGACAAGCACGGGAGCGCTGCCAGCTTTCCATTTTCATGAGAAGTGAAGTTGCTAAGTCGTGTGTGACTCTGTGATCCCATGGGCTGTAGCCTACCAGGCTCCTCCATCTGTGGAATTCTCCAAGCAAAAGTACTGGAGTTGGTTGCCATTTCCTTCTCCAGGGGATTTTCCTGACCTGGGGATCGAACCTAGGTCTCCCGCATTGCAGGCAGACGCTTTACCCTCTGAGCCACCAGGGAAGGCCTTTAATTTTAATTTCCCTTCTTAATTTCCTTAGAAAATAGAAGTTTATCGGAGACTCCAGGAACATGCTTATCCTGAAAAAGATCAGGTGAGTGAGGAATGTGGTGATGTAAGTGCTGTAAATTTCCCCTCTTCTCCACCATCTCTATACCTTGTACCTTGAAGGCAAAGGTTTCTCATTCAAGACAATTGGCATCTGGGGTCAATTAGTTTCTTATTCTCCTGAGGGTTGTCCTGTGCATTTTATTTATTTATTTATTTGTCCTGTGCATTTTAGGATGTTTAGCAGGCTAAATATCCCTGGATTCTACCCACAACATGTCAGGGGCCTCCCTCCTCCTACACACAGTTTAGGAAACAAAATGTCTCCCAGCTGAGAATCAGTAGTCTGAGGGAACTGACATTCCTAAACCATTTCTACACTGACATACGAAGGTCATGCATGAAGGTCAATGCATGAAGAATGATAAAATCGGCACAAACATGCTTAGGGCAGTGGCAGTTCACTGCATGCTTATTGTGAATTTCATTTGCAGTATATTCCTAAATCCTCACGGGAGGCCCGAATGCACTCGTGTTCAAGGAAACACAACGTGGTGACCAAGATAGGAAGTGTACAGAAAAGGAAGACGAGGAAGGGCGAGGAACGGACTAGCGTGGTTGAGGTGGTAACTTCAGCTCAGGCGGCCATGCTGGCAGCATGGTCAAGAATTGCTGCAAGAGCTGTTCAACCAAAGGCTGTGAGTTCCCGTGCCCTTCGCACCTCTGAATCCTTTCTGCCACAAGCCTCAGGTAAGATCAGCCTTAAAGAGTGGTTACCACGCCAGAGAAAGAAGGCAGTCCTTTAAAAAAAAAAAAAATTTGCTTTATTTTACTTTTTGGTTTCACTACATGGCATGTGGGATCTTAGCTCCCCCCACCCGGGGGTTGAACCTTTGCCCCCTGCATTGAAAGTGGACCTCCAGGGAAGTCCCAGAAGACACACTTTTTTTAGTCCAATACTAATGGTAGTTAAAGTGAGAGTTAAAATATCTGCAGATGCAATGTTAGCTTCACAGAGGGCTTAGCTTTTGATTGATAGTCAAGTTTTGCCTGAATGGCTCTGAGTCAGGTGATTGAGTTGGGGATATTTTCTCACCACTAAATGGAAGGTGGGAAGAAAGCATAATCTGATAACGAGGCCAGCCATGGCCAGAGATCTTCCCCTTTCTCTCAGAGAAACCCAAGGTTTCTCAGTGTAAACCCTAATATCCTGATTTATAAAACTGAAGATATCAACTCTTCAACTTCATAGAATGACTGTGAGGCTTATGAGATACAACTTGGCTTATTAAAAGTAGGCAACAAGTAATTGAATATTTGGGGCCCCTGTCCTCTTGAGAAATCTTGAGTGAGCATAACTGGGCTTCATCTTTCTTCAGTTCCTGCTCCTCTAGTTGGTATTTCTGTTTTCATTTCCAGGACAGCCTCCCCCAGGTCAGTACACAGTCACTGTCTTCTGTGGCTTGAATTCTTTTCCTCCCTCCACCCCATTTCCAGAGGCGTTCTGAAGCCTGTTATTCAGGACTGACTTGTGTGGCACTGTTCGCCAGACAAAGACCCAGATGGAAAAAGAGAACAGATTGGGAGCTAAAACTGGCCTGCTGGCTGCCCCCCACCCCCAGGCTGTACTTCCTTCTGTGAGGAGAAACGAGCGCCTTTTACTAGTGTTCAAAAGCAGTATCCAGCCACAAAGCTGTCTCGGAGACCTGCTTCCCCGACGAGAACACCTCTTTCTAATTTTCATTAATGTGCCATGTGAGCGAGTGGCACCCCAGACTTACCCTTTCAGCTCCTCTTCATCCAGTTTATCAAGGTGCTTCATGCAGTTATCAAGCACCTACTGGGATACAGGCGAGTGCCTAGCCACCATGTATATTGTGCCGTAGCATCTTTACTCTTTTTAAATTTATTTCTTTAAAATTTATTTTATTGAAGTCATAGTTGGTTTACAAAATTGTGTTAATTTATACTGTATAGCAAGGGATCCAGTTACATATACTCATACACGCTTCTGCATATTCTTTTCCATTATGACATCACAGGATATTGAATATAGTTCCTTGTACTATACAGCGGAACCTTATTGTTTATCCATTCTATATATAATAGCTTGCATCTGCTAATCTCAAACTTCCCATCCATCCCTCCCACACTCCTCCCCCTTGGCAACCACGAGTCTTCATTCTCTGCATCTGAGTCTGTTCCACTTTGTAGATAAGTTCATTTGTGTCCATATTTTAGACTCCACATGTAAGTGGTATCATATGGTGTTTGTCTTTCTCTTTCTGACTCACTTAGTATGATAATCTCCAGGCCCATCCACGTTGCTGCAAATGGCATTGTTTCATTCTTTTTTATGGCTGAGTAATATTCCACTGGGGCTTCCCAGATGGTGCAGTGGTGAAGAATCCACCTGCCAATGCAGAAGACTTGGGTTTGATCCCTGGGTTGCAAAGATCTCCTGAAGGAAATGGCAACCTGTTCCGGTATTCTTGCCTGGGAAATTCTTGCCTGGTGGGATACAGTTCATGGGGTTGCAGAGTTGGACATGACTGAATGAGTGAGCACAATATTCCATTCCATTCCATTCCATTCCATCTTCTTTATCCATTCGTTGATAGACATTTAGATTTTTTTCCCCATGTTTTGGCTATTGTAAATAGTGCTGTTATGAATACTGGGGTGCATGTATATTTTTGAATTACTGTTTTGTCTGAATATATGCCCAGGAGATGGATTGCTGGATTATATGGAATTTCTACCTTTATGGTGTCATGTCTTATATTTAAATCTTTAAGCCATTTTGAATTAGTTTTTGTATGTGGCATAAGGATGTATTCTAACTTGATTGATTTACATGCAGCTGTAACTTTCCCAACACCATTTGCTGAAGAGACTGTGTTTTCTCCATTATACACTCTTGCCTACTTTGTCAAAGATTAGTTGAGCCAAGTGTGTGGGTTCATTTCTCGGCTCTCTTTTCCATTCCATTGGCCCAGATGTCTGTTTTTGTGTCAATACCATGCTGTTTTCATTAATGTACCTTGTAGTGTTATCTGAAGTCTGAGAAGGTTATGCTTCTACTTTGCTCTTTTCCCTCAGGATTCTTTGGTAATTCAGGCTCTTATGGTTCCATATCAATTTTAGGGTTACTTGTTCTAGTTTTGTGAAAAATCTCATGGGTAATTTGATAGGGATCACATTAAGTCTGTTGATTGCTTTGGGTGGTATAGCCATTTAAACAATATTAGTTCTACTATCCAAGACCATGGTAATCTCTACTCTTTTTTAGTGTGAGGAGCTTTTATAGCTATTTAAGCCTACATTGATTGATCCTTTCTCTAAATTTCAGACACTGGATATCTACTCCCAGTAGATGGGATTTCCTCTGTTGTCTCTCAAATATCCCATCTCCCTAATTAGATTGTTCCTTCGACTTTTAAGCAAAGATCTTTCTGCCTGTTTTCTATGGTTGAGGTAGTACAATGTAGTGGTTAGGCAAATGGACCATGCGTCTAGAATACCAATATCCTTGTTTTGGTTCTGGGAAAATTATGTTCTTTTCACACTGTAAGCTTCATTTACCTCACCTGTAAATTAAAGCAAATACTAATAATGTCTTAAGAATAAATATATTAATATGTGTGAATCGCTTAGCAAAATCCTAGACACAAAGCAAGTTCTCCTGAAAGTGTCCTGTGTGCTGTGCAGTTTGTGAATCAGATTATGGTGTCTTTGGTCTACATTCTTGATGCTTATTCAGTTGATTCATCACCAGGACCTAAGAGTGAAATTAAGAGAGACTCACCGAGGGGTTGAATTGGGGTGCTGCTACCTGATCTTAGCCGTTTACATTTGCTGTTTTTCCCCGTCTAGGTGTCCGGTGGTGTGTGGTCCACGGCAGGCCGCTCTTGGCAGACACAGAAGGCTGGGTTCGCCTGCAGTTCCAAGCAGGTCAGGCCTGGGTGCCTGACACCCCCCGGAGGATGGCCTCTCTCTTCATGTTACCTGCCTGCATTTTCGCACCCCCAGACCTGGAAGACAACCTGTTATGCCCTGAATGTGCTAAGAGGTACCCCTTAAGTATATACATATTTTTCTTTTTTATTTATTTTTATTAGTTGGAGGCTAATTACTTTACAATATTGTAGTGTATTTTGCCATACATTGACATGAATCAGCCATGGATTTACATGTGTTCCCCATCCCGATCCCCCCTCCCGCCTCCCTCCCCATCCCATCCCTCTGGGTCTTCCCAGTGCACCAGCCCTGAGCGCTTGTCTCATGCATCCAACCTGGGCTGGTGATCTGTTTCACCCTTGATAGTATACTTGTTTCAATGCTATTCTCTCAGAACATCCCACCCTCGCCTTCTCCCACAGAGTCCCAAAGTAAGTGTATTTTTAAGTATGGCTAGATGGGTTTCTGAATAATTTGGTGGGAGAAGGCAGAGGGGAAGCATGCTATTTCATTAATTTGTCATACAGATCAGAATCCATATGCCATATATCCAGAAAGCCATATAGAATTCACCTGTAATGCAGGAGACCCTGGTTTGATTCCTGGGTTGGGAAGATCTACTACAGAAGGGATAGGCTACCAACTCCACTATTCTGGCCTGGAGAATTCCATGGACTGTCTAGTCCATGGGGTCACAAAGAGTTGTACATGACTGAGCGACTTTCGCTTTCAGGGAAATAGGAAGCAAAAATAATTTAGTGGTAGATTAGAACTCAGATAAATACGGCTTCTTCTTAGCAACCTTAATAAAGCATCTGACAAGTTGGACCTTAACTGTCTCAATTTTAGAGAGATCTATTCCTTTTGTTGTTACTGATTTTTGGTTGTGCTGGGTCTTCTTTGCTACATGTCGGCTTTCTCTAGTTGCATTGAGCAGGGGCTCTCCTTCATTGCAGTGCATGGCCTCCTTGTTGTGGTGGCTTCTCTTGTGGGACATAGGCTCTAGGCACAGGCTTCAGTAGTTATGGTTCATGGGCTTAGCTGCATCTCGATATGTGGAATCTTCCCAGACCAGGGATTGAAACCTCGTCCCCTGCATTGGCAGCTGGATTCTTATCCACTCTACCACCATGGAAGTCTGAGAGATCTGTTTTAAGAAAGAAAAAATTAGAGTTCTTACCATATGTCAGATACTTAGCTGGGATACAAAAATTAATGACAAAACCCATTTAGCATGCCGGGATGAAAATGACTAAGAGATGCTATGAAAATATACAGGTAGTACTTATATTGGAGTAACTTAGGGAAATTTTAGAAGGGATTACATGTACTGAGGAAGAGCTCACCAGTTAGAAATTAACAATTTGGGCATTTTGATAGTGAAAACAGCCCATACCAATACCTGAAAGTGGAAGAATATGACCTACTTATGGACTGCAAATAGGCCAATAAATTGAAGCTTATTGATGAGTAAGTCTATAAAGAGAAGGAGCAGACTACTGGTTTTATATCTATATTAAAGGTCTCTTATATTATCCTGCAGTCTCCCAGTCATAGTCTCCCAGTCACTTTTGGGACATAAGTCTTCTTTGAGAAAATGATGATGGTGACATATCCTCCATCCAAGAAAATACACATTAGGAAGACACACAAGCAGTGCCTTAGGTTTTATGTAGACACATAATTCCCAATGGTCATCCATAAGTACAAAATCCAGCTTATGGTGATAGGATTGGCTGGAGGTGATTCAAGATTGGTGTGAAGGGAAATTATAGTATTTTCTTTTTTGGATGGTAGACTGAAATCTTGCAACAGAGACTAGATTGGAAGGTAAGAGATTATTGTAATAACTCTGGGAAGATGCAATTTATGACC
Organism: Muntiacus reevesi; assembly: GCF_963930625.1. Taxonomy (NCBI): domain Eukaryota; kingdom Metazoa; phylum Chordata; class Mammalia; order Artiodactyla; family Cervidae; genus Muntiacus; species Muntiacus reevesi. The sequence continues at coordinate 2,720,852 of NC_089269.1, forward strand.
TTGACAAATAATTTAAAGAGAAATGTAAGAGTTGCAGGAGTGTAGAGAATCAGGATGCCATCTTATTAGAGGATAGGTATTAATAGAAGTTCCTCTGAGCCACCAGGGAAGTCCATTAATAGAAGTTCAATTTGATGGCCAAAAATTACATGTGGTACATGCTTGACATGTGTCCAGTGCTCAGAAAGTATGGGTTAGAGAGAAACATCTTTGGGAAATAGAAGGAACTGCAGAATAATCTCGAAGGCAATGGCACCCCACTCCAGTACTCTTGCCTGGAAAATCCCATGGACGGAGGAACCTGGTGGGCTGTAGTCCATGGGGTCACTAAGAATCGGACACGACTGAGCGACTTCACTTTCACTTTTTACTTTCATGCATTGGAGAAGGAAATGGCAACCCACTCCAGAGTTCTTGCCTGGAGAATCCCAGGGAAGGGGGAGCCTGGTGGGCTGCTGTCTATGGGGTCGCACAGAGTCGGACACGACTGAAGTGACTTAGTAGCAGCAGCAGAAGAAGAATCTTAAAGAGAATCAGCTTATTGATGACAAGTGAGCAATGAAGACTGAAAAAGTGCAGCTACAGGTTGGGAGATAAGTGAGAAAGCCAAGGGTAGAGAGTTTCAGAAGGAAATGGTTGGCAGTAAGATAGCAATGTAGTGCTGTTGTGAATGTCAATTTGGGATGCTACTGGTGGTCTTTTTGAGAGCAGGTTGAGAGGGTCAGGTGATAGAGGAAAGCATGTGAAGAACTAGGAACAGGTCATACTGATGATCTCTACTACTTGAACTGAGCAAGAGGAGATAGCAGGTGAGGCAATAATATCAAGGGAGCTTGCTTGTGTCTTTCCCTCCTTCCTTCCTTCCTTTTTCTTTTTTGTTTTTAAAGGGCATACCAAGAGCTTTGTGAACAGAGAAGGCATTTGGAAAGAAGCTGTGAGGAGGAAAGGGAGGGTATAAAGATAAAGGTGGCAGCACCAATTGTAGTGTACAGAATAGGAGCCCTGATATTAAGTGGACAATCTTTCTTTTGTTTGCCACATAAAATCTTGTTACTTTTAAAAAATCTTTTTAATTTTAAAATCTTTTAGGTGGTAGGGCAAACTACTCAGACTCCAGAAGTGTATTCCTTATCGATCATTTTCAAGGATTTGGTATGGGATAATCTATCTTATTCTAAACATTTTTTCAAAATTCTTTTCTGATTTGCTTTATAGGAATAAGAAGATTATGAAAAGGTTAATCGCAATGGGGAGGAGGAAGAAAGCTGGTTTGGATACACCAACATCATTGCTTTCAAACGGGCCATGTCTTAAGACAGACTAAGTGATTACCAGAGGGGAAGGAATGGGAGGTGGGGAAGTGGGTGAAGGGGTAATTACGGTAATCATGGTAATTAGATTTTTGTAGTGTCAAATATCGAATTACTGTGTCACACATCTGTAGTGGGTGTGTGCATGTGTGTGCTCAATAGCTCAGTCCTTCAGCTGTGCTCGATTCTTCGGGACCTCACGGACTTCAGTCTGCCAAGCTTTGCTGTCCATGGAATTTTCCAGGCAAGAATGGTGGTGGAGGACTTGCCATTTCCTTCTCCAAGGGAAATTTCCTGACCCAGGGATCAAACCTGCATCTCCTGCATTGGCAGGAGGATTCTTCACCACTGTGCCGTCTGGGAAGCCCTGTACCTCTGTAACGTAATGTTTTATATGATTTTACCTCAGTTTTTAAAAAGTTAGAATTCACCACTGAAGTCATCTGGTCTTGGACTTTTGCTTGGTGAGAAGATTTTGATTACTGATTCAATCTCCTTACTAGTAATCAGGGGGAAAAGGATAAATGGTGGAGAGCCCACAGTTAAAGCGATTCACATCCGGATGACTGCTATTCTCTGTTCTCACCATCCTCAGCGTGGCCTGATGCCTTAAGTACGATGGGAATGTCTGTATTCTGTACTTAAGGTTTACCTGAAAATGACTGTTACTAGCTATGTGTTGATAGAATGTAATTTGGTTTTGTTTTAGTTAATACTTTTTTTTAGCAGCTTTTGACTTAATGCTGAATACTCCATTGTCTGGATGTACCATGATATATCCATTCATATCTTGAAGGCCTTGGTTACTTCCAAGTTTTGGCAATTATCAATAAAGCTGCTATATACATTTGTGTGCAGGTTTTTGTGTGAACACACAGTTTTCAACTCATCTGGGTAAATACCAAGGAGTGTTATTTCTGAATCTTATAAATGTATGTTTCGTTCTGTAAGAAGCTGCCAAACTGTCTTCCGAAGTGGCTCTCCTGTTTTGTATTCCCACCAGCAATGAATGAGACTTCCTTCTGCTCCACATCCTCACGAGCGTTTGGGGTTGTTTGTTAGTGCTTCGGATCTTGGCCATTCTTTTTTTGTTGTTGTTGTTGATTTTTTTTTAATTTTTTCTTTCTTTTTTTTTTTGGCCATTCTTACAGGTGTGCAGTAGTACCATTTTAATCTGCAATTCCCTAGTGATATATGATATATGATTAGGACATCTTTTCATGTATTTTATTAGATCAACTAGGAATAAGAAAATAAAATATTTTTAGCTTTTATTTCTTCTCTAGAAATCTTCCTTTCTTTGGAGTTGAGTTTCTGACCTATATCATATTTTTTTCTAGAGCTTTTTAAAAAAAAAGAATCCAACTCTATTAAGCCAGACATCAATTTGCAAGAGGTTTGTAAAACAATATAACTCTTCTGGCTAAATTTCTTTTAGAGAAATATATTATGTTTCATAAAGATATTTAAGTAGCAGGTTTATTGTTACTTTTAATGAACAAATATTTTAGAAAAATTTGTTTTAATGTCTCATCTGGCAGTTAGTGATAGACAAGCAAAATCTCAATAATTCTCAATTTTTAAGTGTGCAAAGGAGCTATAAGACCAAACTGGTGAGAATCGTTGAACTAGTTCAACCCTTTCTCTCTCGTTCCCTCAATTTTTAGAGGCTTGGAGTGAGAAGAGGTCCAGGGAGGTTGTGGCTCTGGTCCTGACATTCTTATTTGGTGTAAACCTTTGAAAACAGTTGTGTCTGGAACACCTCCTCACCAGTGTATTCAGTGTTCCTCTTCATTGGATCCTTATCTGGTTTTAAACATCTATGAGGTTTTTTTTTTTTAAAAAGTCCTGTCTCTATACACGTTCCTCCCTCCACATTACAACTGCTAGGTCCTTGTACCAGACATTGTTCACACTCACATTCTTACTTCCTCATCTTCCACTCACTAATTCAATATGTATTTATTGCAAGCCAACTATGTACCGTGTATAGTTCTACATGCTGATAACTCAGCAATGAGTTAAACAAAACCCTTATTCTTTTAAATCTTACATTCTAGGGATTATATAGGTGTCCAGAAAATATTACCCAGAACTGATAAATAGGCAGTAAAGGATTATTCTTTCTGCCCAGTGAAAGGAGTATCTTTCATTGCAACACTGGGGTATGCACGTGTGCAAACTCAGTCATGTCCTACTCTTTGTGACCCATGGATTGTAGCATGCCAAGCTCCTCTGTCCATGGGATTTTCCAGTCAAGAATACTCAAGTGGTTTGCCATTTCCTTCTTCACCTGGGGTATATCTTTGACTTTATGTTGAATAAGCTGTCTTAGAACTTTGTAGGAGTAGAGGCCAACTTGGCAGAAAACTGATAGAAATAATTCTTGTCTGAGAGCAACATAAATAATTCCTATGCCTAGTAATACAAATGGATTTTGTTAGTAGAGGTGGAGTTATTTCCATCTGGTAGTTGAAATAGCTGGTGACATTACAGTTTATTGCTTAATAGGATATTAGTGTTTTTGCAACTATTAGCAAATTTATTTCAGCTTCCCTTTGACTGATAATCTAAATCTCTGATACAAATTCTCATTTGAACAAGTCTTACGTACCATATTACTGGTTCCCTCATTATTTAAGATAATAATGGATGAATAGTTTATTATGATGAGTACACTCTTTGTCATGTGTTCATTTTAAACTTTTTCGAGACATTTGTTTTCAACCTTTTGAAAATTACTTAGACTATAAGAAAATAAAATACCTATCAGGTGGTAAGAAGTCAAAAGAATAAAAGCAGGGTAAGATCACAGCTCCTAACTGCTGGCATAGTAGGTACCGTTTTATTTATAGATGGGGTCAGTAAGTCAACAAGTCCTGCACTTCTCTCTCAACTCTATGTGGAATCCATCCTCTTCTCTCCTTCGCTGCCACCGCAGTAACCCAGACCACTGTCTTTTCTCATCTGACCTCCCCACCTTACTCCTACCTACTCCAATTATCGCCTATCAGACGATCATTCTTATAAACAATTATCTGATCATGTTCCTCTTTTCCATTGGCTCCCTATGCGGAGTCGTTTGGGGAGGTCTAAACCTTACACAATTGGAGGAGAAAAATAATGCAAAACTTAGGTACCGCGCCTTGAAAGTAGCGCAAATGACAGGTTCTGAAACTTCAGCTTCATTTAGCCTCATTATAAATCCGCCTCTGCCTACAAGTCTAGCCCCGCTCTTTTCCTACCTTTCTCCGTCAATTTCTGCCCAGAAGGCTCTTCCCATTCCTCTTCGCCTAGATAACTCTCAGTACTCAGCTCCCGATCCTCCCTGAGACCCCAGCTGGACTAGGGACCTTTATAGAGTCTCCCAGGCCCCAAGCATCCCCTCAGCTCCCTTTCCGGGAGACGTTGCTCTTTCAGCAAAAGGCCCCTGGCTGGGCGGGGCTTGCTGCTGAAACGTGTCAGTGGGCGGGGCCCCAGCAGAGGGCGTGCCGGCGTCCGCTCTCTCTTTGGTCCGGAGGCGTGAGCCACCTTCCCGGAACCCACGCGTCTCGTGTCGCGGCTCCGGCCGGAATTAACCCGGAAGCACACGCAGACGCGGCCGCACAGGTTCCTGGGTTGCGCGACAGCTAGTGGCCTTCGCGACGGGGAAAGAGCGCCGTCAGGACTTGGCGAGGTCCAGTGATGGCAGCCTCTTGCCACCACCCTTCGGAAAACTCTTTTCAGCCTTTCCACTCTTTCCGCACCCTCCTCTGAAAATTTTCTGACTGTTCTTTGGAGACAGATATACTGGTGGCCAAGTCCCTCCGTTTTTGTCTGAGAAAGTACTTCCCCTTCACTTTTGAAGGATAATTTTGCCAAACACAAAATTCTGTTTGTTTTTTTTTTTTTGAGGTGCTTTAAATATCACTTCACTCTTTTTCTTACTTGCATATTTCCTGAAGAGAAGTCATGTTGTTGTTCAGTTGGTAAGTCGTGGCCCGCTCTTTGTAACCCCATGGACTGAATCCTGCCAGGCTTCCCTGCCCTTCACTATGTCCAGGAGTTTGCTCAAATTCATGTCCATTGAGTCCGTGATGCTATCTAACCATCTCATCCTCTGCTGTGCTCTTCTCCTTTTGCCTTCAACCTTTCCCAGCATCAGGGTTTTCTCCAATGAGTTGGCTCTTCAAGTCAGGTGGCCAAAGAAAGTATCCGGGCGTCAGCTTCTGCATCAGTTCTTCCAATGAATAGTCAGAGTTGATTTTCTTTAGGATTGACTGGTTTGATCTCCTTCCAGTCCAAGGGACTCGCAAGAGTTTTTTCCAGCACCACAATTTGAAAGCATCAATTATGCGCTCAGCCCAACCTTCTTTATGGTCCAACTCCCGCAAAATGATCTCTTTGCTTTTGTTTTTCCAGTAGTCATTTATGGAGCAAGCTCCTTTGCCAGGACAAGGCTGTGATACTTTAAGGGGAGAGAAATCATAGATTTCCCCTTTCTTCTCCAGACCTTCATTATGAAAATGTATATGAAACAGTGAATAGTATGTTCCTAATTATCTCCCTTTCCATCCCTGATAGGTCAGTTGGTAAAGAATCCTCCTGCAATGCAGGAGACACCGGTTTGATTCCAGGGCCGGGAAGATCTACCGGAGAAGGGATGGACTACCCACTCCAGTATCCTTGGGCTTCCCTTGTGACTCAGCTGGTAATGAATCCGCCTGCAATGTGGGGGACCTGGGTTCAATCCCTGGGTTTGGAAGATCCCCTGGAGAAGGGAAAGGCTACCCACTCCAGTATTCTGGCCTGGAGAATGCCATGGACTGTATTGTCCATGGGGTCTCAAAGAGTTGGACACGACTGATTGGATTTCACTTCACTTCATTATGAAAACATTAGAATACATAGAACTGAAAAAGCAATTTGGTGAATACCTATATTCCCTCCACCTAAATTTAATGTGTTAATATTTTTCTATATTTTGTATGTATTATTTTAGCATATACAAATTTTTACTAAATTATTTAAACACTGTAGAAATCATATTTTACCAAGAAAGTCTGCATGTAGTTCTTAAGAAAAAGATAATCATTAAATGAGCATAATACCATTATCATCCTGACGAAAATAATACACATCCATAATATTTAGTAACCAGAGTATTTCATTTTGACATTTGTTCAAAATGTTTCTAGGCAAAATCCAGCCAATGTTTACACATTATATTGTTATTAAATCTTTTTTCAGAATCAATTTCCCCATTATTTTCATTATATCCTTTTGGGGTGGGGGGCCTCACTATGTGACTTGCAGAATCTTTGTTCCCCTACCAGGGGTTGAACTGCTCAGGAGCAGTGAAAGTGTGGGGTCCCAACCACTGTATTGCCAGTAAATTCCCAATTACAGTGTTTTTTGAAGAGTCTAGTCAGCTGTTTTGCAGAAGGACCTACTTTATTTTTTTAAAGTATAGTTGGTGTATAATATTTCAGGTATGCAGCAAAGTGGTTCAGTTATAGGTATACAGATTTGTCGTTGTTTAGTTGCTAAGTCATGTCCAACTCTTTTGTGACCCCAGGGACTAGAGCCCACCAGGCTCCTCTGTCCATGGGATTTCCCAGGCAAGAATACTGGAGTGGGTTGCCATTTCCTTCTCTAGGGAATCTTCCCAACCCAGGGATTGAACCCAGGTCTCCTGCTTGGCAGGTGGGTTCTTTTACCACTGAGCCACGGGGAAGCCCAGGTATACATATACATACACACATACATAGGTATACTTTTTCAGATTATTTTTCATTATATGTTATTACAAGATATAAAATATTCCTTGTGCTGTACAGTAGGCCTTTATCTGTTTTATATATAGTAGTGTGTACTTATTAATCCAAAATTCTCAGTTTATTCCTCCTTCCTCTTCCTCTTTAGTAACCTTAAATTTGTTTTCTACTTCTGTGATTCTATTTCTGTTTTGTAAATAAGTTCATTTGTGTCATTTTTTTTAGATTCCACATATGAGTGATATAATATTTGCCTTTGTGTGATATATTTCATTTAGTATGATAATCTCTAGATTCATCTATGTTGCTGCAAATGGCATTATTTCATTATTCTTTATTGCTGAGTAATATTCCATTGGTGTGTATTCCAGAGCACACACACCACATATTCTTTATCCATTCATCTGTTGATGGACATTTGGATTGCTTCCACATCTTGGCTATTGTAAATACTGCTACTATGAACATTGGGGTGTATGTATTTTTTCCAATTAGTTTTTGTCTTTTCTGGGTATATGCCCAGAAATAGGATTGCTGGACCATATGCCAACTCTGTTTTTAGTTTTCTAAGCAACCTGCATACTGTTCTCCGTGGTGGTTGCACCAGTTTACGTTTCCACCAGTGATGTAAAAGGGTTCCCTTTTCTCCACACTGTCTCTAGCATTTATAATTTGTAGACTTTTTTCCCCACTGGGCTGCTGGCCTTGCAGGGTCTTAGCTCTCTGACTAGGAATCGAACTTGGGCACCCAGCAGTGAACTCGCTGAGTTCTAACTACTGGACCCCTAGGGAATTCCCTTTTCATAGACTTTGATGATGGGCATTCTGACCACTGTGAGGTGTTACCCCATTGTAGTTTTGATTGATATTTCTCTAATAATTAGTGATGTTGAACATCTTTTCATGTGCCTTTTGGCCATCTATGTGTCTTCTTTGGAGAAGTATCAATATAATATACCCATTAATAGAATGAAGGAAGGAAAAAAAACACATCTCAACTGATGCAAAAAAAACATTTAGCAAAATTTAGGAAGATTCCCTGGAGGAGCACATGGCAACCCACTCCAGTATTCTTGACTAGAGAATCCCGTGGACAGAGAAACCTGGCTGGCAGGCTGCAGTCGATAGGGTAGCAAAGAGTCCGACAAGACTGAAGTGGCTTCACATGCACAGAACACTGTTTCATGATGAAAACATTGAATAATCAAAGATTAGAATGGAACTTCCTCAATGTGGTAAAGGTCACATATGAAGAGCCCACAGCTAATCTCACACTCAGGGGTGAAAAGCTGAAAGTTTTCCTCCTAAAATCAGCAACAAGGCAAGAACGCCCATTTTTTACCACTCCTGTTCAACATGGTGCTGGAAGTTCTAACTAGAGAAGTTAGGCAAGAAAACGAAAACATTATCTCACTTGGAAAGGCAGAAATTAATTTATGTCTGTACACACATAACATGATATTACATATAGAAAACTCTAAATCATCCACCAAAACTATCAGAGCTAATTAGATAAGTAGAGTGTAAGACTCAACACATAGAAAAGTCAGTTGTATTGCTTTATACTAGCATAGATGATCTGAAAAGGAAATTAAAATGATTCAATTTACCATAGCATCAAAAATGACATAAAATACTAAACTAGGAAGGCATAAGACTTGTACACGAAAACTGTAAAGCATTACTGAAAGAAATTGCTCTTTCCACTTAGTTAGTGTGATAAAAACAAAACAAAAACCTCAAACTGATCAATTTCAGATGTTGAAACACACTTGTATTTTTTGTATTGCTAGCTTATCATGATTCATTTTGTTATATTTTGTATGTTCTATTTGAAAAAATTTGCACCAAAGAAAAGTCGAAAGAACAGAAATAATTTACCATTTTTTAACATTTTGGCCATATTTGATTAACCTCATTTTCTGTTTGTTGTTGGTTGGTACCCTGCCAGACAGAGTAAGCAGACACTTTCTTGGCCCCTCAGTACATCTAAGAATAAGGACGTTCTTCTCCATAATCATGCTATCATTATGAAACCTAAGAAATAAACAGCCATTCCATAATAGACTCTAATATCTAGTTCATATTCAAATATGCTTAATTGTCCTCAAAATATGTTCTGTAGTTTTCTTTTAAAAATCTAGGCTCGAATAGAGTCTTAGGCATTCTATTTGATTGTTATATTTTTTTAGCTCCTTTTAATGAAAAAAGATCTCATGTTTCTTTTTGTTTGTTTTTAATGACACTGACTTTTTGAAGAGAAAAGGTCAGTTTTCTTGTACAGTATGCCATATTCTGGTTTCTTTGTCTCCTTATAGTGTTCTTTGACTAATTTTCTATATTTTCTGTAAACTAGAAATTAAGCCTGGAAGCTTGATTAGACTCAGATAAAACATTTTTGACAAGAATACTTCATGCCTGAGATTGAGGACTTTATACTGCATTATGTGAGAAGATACACAATTCAGATTGTCTCATCATTATATTAAAAATATTTACACTTTATTAAAGTGGTGACCACCAGATTTCTCCAAGGTCTAGATGCAGATTTCATTTTGAATTTGTAACTACTCTTTAAGGTGATACTTTGATACTATGTGGCTGTCTTGCCTCTTCCCAACAAACCTTTCCTTAATGTGTTTTAGCAACCAATAGTCATGCATATCTGAATCAATAATTACACTGAAGGTTGCAAAATCTTATCAGTCTTTATTCAATTTTTAGCTGACATTCTACTGTAAAGAATTTTTCTTTCCCTCTTTCCTTTTTGAGTACCATTATGGCCTCATGATTTAAAACATTTTAAAAATTTATTTATGTTTTAATTAGAATTGTTTTTATATTTAACTTTTGATTATGTGCTATGACCAATTAATATTATAATGCATTTTTAAAAACTCTTAGATTCAAATAGCTCAATTTTATTTGAAATTTTTGCTTTACATGAGTGATTAGCTTGATCATGTTTTTTACATACCAATTTTTTAATAATGTAGATTATATGGGTTCACTTACAGAATTTGGAAATATTATCTCTTTCTAGTCTTTGAAACAATTTGTATAATAAGGGAATTGTTTAGTAGTTGAAAGCTTGTGATTCACATGTGAAAACGTCTAAGGCATGATTTGTATTGAGGGAAATAGGTGATGATCATTTCAGTTTCTTAAATCATTATTGGTTTGTTCAAGTTTTCTATTTTTATGCTACTTATTTCATATTTTGGCAGAAATTTGTTTCTTGCGGGTTTTCAAAGTTATCACTGTAGGGTTTTTTTCTGCTCTTTTGGTTGATTTCTGTTAGATTCTATGTTTTGTTTGATTTTTCTTTTGTTTTCTTATTCAGTCTTTTTAGAGGTTTATTCATGTTATTAATCTTTCCAAAGACCAATGTTCAGGTAGGGTTCTTCAGGAAGCAGACTCTGAGGAACCTCTGGGACCAGTTGTGGTGCTAAAATGTCAGTTAGCCCACCTTAGGTCAGGTGTTTCTGCCCTGTATCCTAGCCAAGTTTCTGGGTTGTGGGCTGCTCAGGGAAGGGTATGACCTTGGGCAAGGGCATTTGCCTGCAGGTAAGGGATTCTTCCAGGGGCTGACATTGGAGACTGTCTTCTGACAACACCCTCTTTCATTAAAGGGGAATCTGGGCAGCTCATGTCCAAGTCCATTATAGTTGATATCTGCTTTTGATCACTCTCTGCCTACTGTTTTGTTGTCGATTTCCTTAATTTCTGTTATTATCTTTATTTTTTCCTTCCTCTGTGGTTCCCTGATGGTTCAGTGGGTAAAAAGTCTGCCTGCAGTGCAGGAGACATAGGAGACATGGGTTCAATCCCTGGGTCAGGAAGACCCAGGAGGAAATGGCAACCCATTCTCACATTCTCACCTGAAAAAGTCCATGGTAGAGGAGCCTGGTGGGTTGCAGTCCATGGGGTTGCAAACAGTTGTATACAACTGCGTGACTAAGCACACGTGTTTCTTTGAATTTATTCAATGGCTCTTTTTCTAGCTTGAGTTGTAATTTTCCTTGAGTTAAATCATTGGCTTATTTATATTCAGTCTGTTTTCTGATCAGTAGTATTACTTTTATCTTATAACCTTGAAATGGACAAACTGTTCTTCTGCCTACTGGGCCAACATAATGTCTTTTGCCAGGGACTGAACCTGGGCCACAGCAGTGAAAGCGTTGAATCCTAACCTTGGTAAGGCATCTGCCAGATGGAAGGAGTCTAGACCAAGGAGTTTCTAGATTCTTCCTTCTCTCTGTTTGCACAGTAAATTTATGCTACCGTAAAAGGCAGCAGATCTGCTCCTCAGCAAGCCAGCAAGATCCCCCCGCCTCCAGGGTCACCTCAGGGTCAGCGGGAGGAAAGCCGACCTGTGCTTCTGTTGCTTGTGTCCCAGCCACAGTTGCCAGATGCTCTTCCTTCCTGTTAATGTTTATGTCTGATCCTTCACCCAGACAGTCAGCTTTTGGTTATTGCACTCTCTCCAAGCGCTTCTATTTCATAACTGTGCTTTTAAAGCTATCTATAATTTGTCCTCTGCTCTGAGGGGATAGAAGGCGGGCAGAGAAGGGTGAGTCTATGGTCTCAAGTACTGTCACCATTTACACTTTTGTTGTTTACAGTTAGAACTCTGTAGGCTTGAGAATATGGATGTGTGTGACCTACAATGTGTTTTGTAAGACTGAGGTGAGAGTAACTTGAGCTTGGGCTACTGATAGCTAATGACAGTGTCTAATCATCAGTCTGTTTTAGAGGGAGCCCAAACCAGCAGGGAGACTAGAACAGAAAGAGCAAATGTCACTTGGAAACCGTCCTAGTAGAGTGCTTTGTTGGACTCTCAGGGCAAAACAGGCTTGGAGTAAAGTGCTGTGAGGTCTGTCTTCTAAAAGCATTGTGAATGAACTGTCTGCTACTGTAAAAATTTTTTGCCCCAAGACTCTGACCTGGAGATAGACCTGGAGCACAGGATTAAAAAAAAAAAAAAAAAATGTGATAGCGTCAGTCTTTGAAATAACAGAAGGAGTCTAATTCAGTAACTCAAAGAAAATCAATTCTGGCTATTTGTTATTTATTTTCCACTATTTCAGTCTATCATTCTTTCTTCATTAAAGGTTCTATTCATTCTACGTTTTCTTATTTTCAGAGCAGAAAAACTCTATCTTTCTTGTTTTCAAAATCAATGTGTACAGCTCGAAGTGTCTCTTGATTTTTATTTACAATTTCAGGTTTGCCTCGAGGTCCTAGAGAAAGAGGGATGTACTTTCAGACCATGTAATCTAATATGAAGGAATAGAAGAGAGCATTTGAATTAATCTGTTTGACCTGGAAAACAGAACTGTAGTGATTAGGACTCTACAGGGAAGGCGGTTGCTTGAGTGACACAACTCCATCTGAAGGCACCTTTTTAAGGGCTTGAAAAGCCCCTGAAATAAAAGCATTGCAATTAGTCTTTTATTTGTCCATTCACTGTGTATTAATGATCCCAGGGAGCCTAACTCTGTTTCCAGTGATGGCTCAAACTGACGAGAGCACTGCTCATGCTGACAGTCTGGGTGGGGATATGACAGATGAGACTGTTACACCCGGGACAAGTGCCTGGCTCAGCTAGCAAGGGTCGGAGTGAATGGGTCTGTCCAGGCTGAACCCTGGAAACCAAGGCAAAAGGAATAAGAGCGGCTTGTATCTGTTAGTGGGCTCTGTGGGCCAAGGTTGTCTTAGGAGCTAAGTGAACTCTGGTGAAAAAAATAGTTGTGGTCCCTGCCCTTATATAGCTCAGAGTATGGTAGAGAAGACCCATATTATGCAGTGTATGAATGGAAATCCAGCTTCTGTGAATGTGGAGAACAGGGCCAACAAGAGTCAGTACTGGAAGGGATCTTCTCTCATTTTTTTTCTTCTCTTAGTTTAAAAAATTAATAAAGAATTTTTTGATTGCACTGGTCTTTGTTGCTGCACTCGGGCTTTCTCTAGGTGTGAAGAGAGCAGGGGCTACTCTTCACTGTGGTGGGCGTGCTTCTCGTTGTGGTGGCCTCTCTGGTCGAGGAGCTCAGGCCCTGGGGCTCGAGGCCTCCAGTGTTTGCGGCTCGTGGGCTTCGTTGCCTTGTGGCATGTGGGATCTCCCTGGACCGGGGATCAAACCTGTGTCCCCTGCATTGTCAGGTAGATTCTTCTTAACCACTGGACTGCCAAGGAAGTCCTGTCATGTGGTTTTAAATAAGTCACATCTGGACCCAAAGAAGGAAAAGGAGCTATTTGGAGAACTGAGACTCAAGGAGGCCAGTAATTGGCCTATGGGAATAGAACTAATATTTTTTTTTTTTTTATGCTGCAAAAAGCTTTATTGTTTCCATTTGGTCCAAGGCTAAACTAATACTTTTTGAATCCAGAATTCAAATCAGGTTGGCCTGACTCCAAAATCATAGCTGCTATTTAATGACTCAATAGTTCCCCAGAGGGTGAACTTCTCAAGGGCAGGGGCTACATTTCTATCACTTTTTCTTAAATCTAACACATAGTTGACACTTAAATAAATTCACTTGAAATATTGAGCTTTTATAGGAAAAAGAGTAGAACATTAAAGTCGTTATAACAGTCATTTTCAGAAGGAGGGAGAGGCTTGCTTTCAAATCTTTGACAAACAAACTAGACAACTTGGGTTACCAAGGAAATAAAGGAGTGTGTTGGTGAAAGAGAATTAGGAATAAATATTAACATCATTAGGGTTATGTTTGGAAAGAATGTATTACATAAAGCAACCCTAAAGATAAACAGTGAGAAAAGATCAAAGTAAAATTAATGATGAGAAATTTTTGTAATGAACTGCTTCTTTTAAATATTGGTCTCTTTTTTATTTGAAATATAGTTGATGTACAGTATTTTATGTTACAGGTGTACAACATGATTCATAGTTTTTGAGGGTTATACTCCATTTATAATAATTTATAAATATTGGCTATATTCCTTATGTTGTACAATATATCATGGTAGCTTATTTTATACATAATAATTTGTACCTCTTACCCGCCTATCCCTATATTGCCTCTCCCCGCTTCCCTCTCCTGATAACTACTAACTTATTCTCTGTATTTATGAGTCTGCTTCTTTTTTGTTATATTCACTAGTTTGTGGTATTTTTTAGGTGCCACACGTGAGAAAGATCATACAGTATTTGTCTTTCTCTCTCTGACTTATTTCATTAGCATAATACCCTCCACGTCCATCCATGTTGCTTCAAATGGCAAAATCCCCTGAGTCTTTTTTATGATAAATTCCTTGAAATGGAATTACTAAGGGAAGAGATACTAACTGACAATATAGTTTTTGCCAAATTGCCCTCCATAGAGAAATGTATGCTCCTACTCACCTCATAATGTATAAAAACACCTGTTTCTTTACACGTTCACCAATGAAGTATAAAATAAAATTTTAAGCATTGCCAATCTAATAACTGAAAATGGTGTATCTGGATAGAATGTTTTATTTTAAGATAAAATTTATTTTTTATTATAGTTTTAAGATCTACAGAAAAATCGTGAAGATAGTTTTCTTATACCCCCTGCCCAATTTCCCTTATTATTAATTAATATCTTACATTGGCACAGTACATTTATTACAATTAATGAAGCGGTGTCGATACATTATTATTAACTCAATTCCATACTTTATTCAGACATCCTTAGGTTTTTCTGAAGCCCTTTTCCTGTTCCTGGATTCCATCCAGGATACCACTTCACGTTTAATTTTCATATCTCCTTAGACTTATCTTGACTATGACAGTTTTTCAGACTTCCCTTGTTTTTGATGATCTTGACTGTTTTGAGGAGTACTGGTTAGGTATTTTGTTTAAAATGTTCCTCTATTCGAAAATGTCTGCTTTTCTCATGATTAGATTGGTGCTGAAGACCCTTCAGGAGGAAGAGCACAGAGGTAAGTCGCTACTCTCGTCACATCACATCAAGAGTACATACTATCGACACACACACACGTGAGAGTCCACCCTGTCAGCGCCACGTTGCTGCTGGCGTCGGCCTTGGTCACTGGCTGGGCTGTGTTTGCAAGGTCTCTGCGCTGCTGAGCTCAGGTCCCCGCCTCCTTTCCCAGCGGTGCGTTTGAGAGAAGTTACCAAGTGCGGTTACCATGTGCAGTCCGTCCTGAGGGATGGGGAGATCCTGCTCCACCTCCTTAAGGGACGAATATCAGAATGCATTATTTGGGGTTTTCTGCATGGGAGATTATCTGTACAGTTTAATTTTTTGGTTAATATTGAGACTGAGCATTTTTTCATAAAGAGTCATTTTTATTTCCTTTCTCCTTAAACTATTAGTTCAAATTTGTGTCTGTTTTTTTTTTATCAGGTTACTTGGGCTTTTTGTTTTGTTTGCCATGCCAGACCATTTTGTTTTTACATATTTCAGTTTATCCATTTTTTTTCTGAATGATTTCTGGATTTCTTCTTACTTAGAAGAATGATTTTCCTCATTCTTAGATATTACATGTGTGCACATATAGACAAATTTTTGTGATTTATTCTGATTACATTTAGAGATTTGTTTCAAATATTTAAGTTTTTATATCTACTTGGAACTCTATATGGTGTAAGGTGTGAGCTATGGACTCACCTTTTTCACTCTGAACTGAAATGCTACCTTTATATTTGTTGAAATAAATGCATCTGTGTATTTGAGTCTATAGCTGGGCTTTGTGTTTTGTTCTGTTGGTTTGTAAGAATATTCATAGGTTTGCATTTAAAAACTAGGAATATATTCTATGTCTGGCTGCGTTGGGCCTGCACTGCTGTGCTCCGGCTTTCTCCTGTGTGGTGAGCAGGCCTGCTGTCCGTCACAGCCTCATGGAGCACGGGCTTCTCACCGCAGGGGCCTTTCTGATTGCAGAGCTCAGGCTCTAGATGCTCCTGTCTCGGTAGTTGGAGTGTGCAGGCCCTAGGGTGCACGGGCTTTGCTAGTTGAGGCACACGGGCTCAATTGCACCATGGCATGTGGAACCTTCCTGGACCAGGGATTGAACCCACATCCCCTGCATTGGCAGGTGGAGTCTTAACCAGTCGACCACCAGGGCAGTCATAGATTGGTATTTTTAATTGTAGATTTATAATTAATATTGTAGGAGAGGAAAAAAAAATCACTCTACCTTTCTGAGTTCTTGACTGAGACTTTTATAATAAGGGATAGATTAAAAAGATAAAAATAAGCAAGTTTATTAACATTATTTCATGTCTGCATGCATGCTAAGTCACTTCAGTTGTGTCCGACTCTCTGCGACCCTGTGGGCTGCCAGGCTCCTCTGCTGTGGGATCCTCCAGGCAAGAATACTGGAGTGGGTTGCTATTTCCTTCTCCAAGGGATTTTCCCAACTCAGGGATCGAATCTGACTCTCTTACATTTCCCGTGTTGGTGGGCAGGTTCTTCACCACTAGCACCACCTGGGAAGCCCAATATTTCATGTATACATAGGAGATATCCGCAGACAAATGAGTAACTCAAATAAGTGGCTTAGAATTTAGGTTTAAATATCTTAAGAGGGAGAAGGGAGGGGAGATGTAGGCCTCTGAGGGGATAGTAAGTGATTTTTAGGAAAGACAGCCGGGCCCTTGGAATAATAGATGAGAGGTTTTTCCAGTGGTCATGTATGGATGTGAGAGTTGGACTATGAAGAAAGCTGAGCGCCGAAGCATTGATGCTTTTGAACTGTGGTGTTGGAGAAGACTCTTGAGAGTCCCTTGGACTGCAAGGAGATCCAACCAGTCCATCCTCAAGGAAATCAGTCCTGAATATTCATTGGAAGGACTGATGTTGAAGCTGAAACTCCAGAACTTTGGCCACCTGATGCGAAGAGCTGACTCATTGGAAAAGACCCTGATGCTGGGAAAGATTGAAGGTGGGAGGAGAAGGGGAGGACAGAGGATGAGATGGTTGGATGGCATCACTGACTCCATGGACATGAGTTTGAGTAAACTCCGGGAGTTGGTGATGGACAGGGAGGCCTGGAGTGCTGCAGTCTGTGGGGTCGCAAAGAGGCGGACATGACTGAGTGACTGAGCTGAACTGAACTGATGACAGTTTATGACTGAGTTTGATGTTGGCTTCTAGTCTCCTCTCCTGTGATGAGTCAGTTTTCCCTGACTGTTGAAATTCCTGGGTAGGGCCTTTATGACACCTGACCTCCTTTTTCTTTTGTCTTTAGGCAGATATTAGGAGTTCAGAGAAAGCCTCTCCCTGTGTTTATTGTTTTTCATCAACAATGAAAAAGCTCAAAATCATATATCAAAGCTGCATATTTTGGAGTGGCATATTCTCATACCCTTATTTAAATTTTTTTCCCTAAGCTATTACTTATTTTTATATATACACTTTAAATTGTTTAGCTCCTAGAAGAAAAAAAAAAGTCTCTTAGAGTTTTTATTGGAATGATATCAAATTTATATATAAATTAAACAAGGCTTGACTTTTTAAAAAATTTATTTTGTTGAAGTATGTGTGTGTGTGTCTGTTAGTTGCTCATTCATGTCCGAATCTTTGTGACCCCATGGACTATAACCTGCCAGGTTTTTCTGTCCATGGGATTCTCCAGGCAAGAATACTGGAGTGGGTAGCCATTCCCTTCTCCAGGATATCTTCCTGACCCTGGGATCAAACCTGCATCTCCTGTATTGCAAGAAGATTCTTTATCAAAGTATAGTTGATTTAAATGTGTTAATTTCTGTTGTGCAGCAAAGCTATTCTTTTTTTTTTTATATATATGTAAACATTCTTTCTCTTATTATTAGCAGAGGTCTTCTTATTCAATTAAAAAATTTGTCTAAAACAAAGAAGCAAATCCTCAGACTCCCTCCCTTTAATGCACATCTGCCCTAATCCAATATCTTGATTCCTAAAGTTTTGTCATTCCTTATCCCCACCCATACCCCTTGCTAAAATCCCCCTTAATGCTTTTCCATTGCTCTCAGCCAGTAAGAACTCCTTTATAAGGCACTTTTGGATCTTCCTCTTCCTGTATCTTCTGTATGTCACATCCTCTCTTCCTTGCTCTCTAGAGCCTTCAGTTAATCTGATTTTCTTTTCATTCCTTTATGAATGAAAAGCCACCTCCAATGGCTGAATACTCTTCCTGAACTTCTGACTCATTAAAAGCTGCTTATAGTTCAGATCCTAAATCAATCATTATTACTTTCTCAGAGACAGGGCCACAGTCTACCACTTTTCTTAATTAATTCATTCTTCATATCCTCCTACCTCTTCCAAGAGGTCAAGAGGGCTCAGATAGATTGTTCTTGAAAGTGAAGTGAAGTCGCTCAGTCGTCCGACTCTTAGCGACCCCATGGGCTGTAGCCTGCCAGGCTCCTCCATCCATGGGATTCTCCAGGCAAGAGCACTGGAGTGGGTTGCCATTTCCTTCTCCAGGGGATCTTCCTGACCCAGGGATCGAACCCGGGTCTCCCGCTTTGTAGGCAGACACTTTACCATCTGAGCCAGGCATAAATAGTCAAGGAAGAGTATTTGATTAAATTACTAATCAATAGTGGCTACTTAGCTTAGGCATAAAATGAGTGACGAACATGGTCAGGACTTCAGCCACACTTAGCTCTAGAGAGAAATTCTTCTAGGAAAAGTTTATTTATTCTAAACTCAGCACTCTACTAGGATCTAGAATACACAGATTACCAAGTGCACCAGTTTCTTTTTATTTTTTTGAAATATAATTAACTTACAATATTATGTTAGTTTCAGGTAAATAGCCTAGTGATTTGATATGTTTATACATTACAAAATGACCAATACAGTCTAGTTATCATTTGTCACCATACAATGTTATTACACTATGACGGAGTGTACATTATCAAGTGTTCTAGTATTTTTGTGCTACTGTCATTAATTACTGCAAATTTAGCATCTTAGAACAAATTATCTTACAGTTCTAGAGTTCAGAATTCTTAAAAATCAAGATGTCAGCAGGACTGCATCCCTTCCTTTTTGAGGCTCTGAAAGGGAGCATGTCCTAGCCTGTCCCTAGTCTTTTTAGGCTGAATGCAGGACACTATCTGCGTTCCTTGGCTCATGAACCCCTTTCTCTGATTACTCCAGCCTCTGCTTCCCTGGCCACATCTCCTTTTCTGACTCTGACCCACCTCTTTCTCTCATATAAGGACCACATGATTGCATTGGGCCCACTAGGATAAACCAGGACAACTTCCCTACCTTAGAATCCCCAACTGAACCACTTTTGCTAAGTCCCTTTTGCCACGTAAGCTAACATATTCACTGGTTTTAGGGAATAGGGTGTCTTTGGGAATGTCTCATTCCACCTTTCACACCAGGATAAAATCCTTGTCTTCCGGCAACTCAGTCTCAAAGGACAGAATGTGTGTATATTCGTATATAATATACATAATATGAGAGCCACAGGTGCTATGAGAATTCACGGAAGGTACCTAACTGTACATTTCTTTTTAAAGTAAGAAAGGGTATCTCCCAGAAGAGAGGTTCAAACCAAGCAGTGTTTTGGGTAGAAAGAGAAATGAAAGATATTTTGATACAGGGAACAGTGCATGCAAGCAGGAATGTCAGAGGAATGTGATTTAAAGAGTACCATAAGTTTTTTTTTCCAGTGGGCCAATTTTTAAATTATCTCTGTGACCTCAGCTCCTGATAATCTTGTAAAATACATACACCTTCTTGTCAGAAAAATGCAAATACACACTGTTGTATGAAATTTCAACTTCTAAGTAGATATGTATATAACATCTTCTTTATTTATTTGTTGATGAACACTTAGGTTGCTTCCATAGCTTGGCTATTGTAAATGAACATTGGGGTGCATATATCTTTTCAAAACGATGTTTTTGTTTCCTTCAGATATATATGCAGTGGCAGAATTGCTAGATGATATGGTAGTTCTATTTTTAGGTTTTTGAAGAACCTCTGTACTGGTTTCTGTAGTGGCTACAACAAATTACATTCCCACCACAGTGTGTAAGGGTTCTCTTTTCTCAACATCCTTGCCAACATTTTGTTATTTTCAGACTTTTTGATGGTAGCCATTTCGACAAGTGTGAGGTGATCTGTCATTGCGGTTTTGATTTGCATTTCTCTGATGATTAGCAGTGTCGAGGGTTTTTTCATGTGTTTGTTGGTCATCTGTATATCTTCTTGAAAAACTGTCTATTCAAGCCTTCTGCCCAAAATGGGCTCCTTAAAATCAGGCAACTATACTTTATTTAGGTGGATTTCATATATGACTCTGTTTGAAGAGAATCTCTGCTACTTACTGGTTTGGAAAAACTAATCTAAACAAAATAAAATGCATTTATAAATATTTGGCTTTATTTTAATTAAATATAAAGTATAGAAGTGAAGCACCTAATTCTCTTCAATATATGTTATTTAAATTTCATACAAATAAATATGTTATGGATCTTTTTAATATAAAGCAAGAGTGAGATTAAAAAAATAAAATTTCTTTTCAACATAGGTGATCAACCTATAAATTCTGTCTCAAAACTAATAAACTTCACATCTTCAGTTGAAGAAGTTGTGACATGCAGATGAATCGTCAGATATTGTCTTTCTTGCTTAACAAACAGGGAAACAAATTGATAACATTGGTGTGGGTGAATTTCTCAGGGAATAATACCTGTTTTAACTACTGTAGCTATCATAAGACACAGTGGCTAGAACTTGGCTATTTAATGGAATCCTGAGTCTTTTTAAGAATTTTTATTTATTTATCTGGGTGTGCTGGGTCTTAGTTGAAGCATGTGGAATCTTTAGTTGAGGCATGTGGAATCTAATTCTCTAACCAGGGATCGAACCTGGTCCCCCAGAACTTGGAGAGTCAAATCTTAGCCACTAGACCACTGGGTTTAAGTCCTGGAATTCTGAGTCTTCAAGTCATCTTGAATGTATGTCTATTTCAGGAAAGATGGAGAATAACTTTGGGGTGAAATGTATAATGAAAAGCGTAATTTTGAGATTTAAGAAGAAACAAATTTTAATATGTCAACCTAAGAGATAGAAGCTTTCCTGAGGGATGTGAGGAATACATTGCTTGTGAATGTGATCCAAAAATTCAGACATAATTGATCGTACTGTAGAATTTGCAGTGAGTTAATCATTGTTACCACCCCATTATTATCCTGGAAAGAATTTAATTTGGCTTGTTGTCAGTTAAGGTGAATTTTATACAATATATATCAAGTAGTGAATGTTAAATCATGTTACCATGGAATATAATGGGGCTGTTAAAAATAATGATGTGAGGAGGGGGGGAAATAATGATGTAATTTTACTGATATGAAAGCTATCTGACACATATTAAGTAAAAGAGAAACTTCTAAAATAGCTCCAAGCTTTACTTCACTCTGTTTTCTAATTGAATCTTAATGTATATTGTAGACTTTATCAGTTAGCTTTTGGACTTAAATAGACCATCCCCCAAAACATAGACATTGAAAACAGTCCCTGGGTAGTTTTTTGGTCTGGGCTTTATAGGTTCAGGACACCTCACTTGTGCTCTGGAGAGTATAGGCTGCTTGGTTTAGGGAGGCTCCTACCTGTAAATGTGGAAGTCAGTTCCGTGGCAGCTGGCCGGTGACCACAGACATCTCACCACCTCAGACTGGCACAAGCTCCTTCCCATGATAGCTAGAGGGCTCCCTGTAGGAAGTCTCAATACATGAGCTCTTTTTAAGCCTTCGCCTAAGTCACATTTTCCGTTTTCCAGCTGGCCGAAGCTAGTCACATTGAAGCGCTATATGAGAGAGGGAGGGATCTTCCCAAAGGAGGAGTGTGGAGAGAGATACGCTGGTCAGGGCGAGTCTCACTAACCCTGCCACGAGGAGCTCATGTGCATTAACACCAACTTGAAAATGCCCCAGTTTTTGCTTCCATTGGTTAAAGTTTGAGAAAGAAAAAACTTTTTTGAGAAACTGTGTTGTGCACTACAGTTCTTCTGTGTAATTAAAATTAGACCCTTTGAATCTCGGCAAAGGGAACTTAGAGCCACGGTGGTCCCAGGTCACAGTCCATTTGAGCAGAAGTTCAGTCTGGAAGTGAGAGTAGGTACAACAGATGTGATTCTTTAACCTGCATTTAAATTTCTTGAATAGAAAATTCATTCACATAGTTCAACATTCAGGATACCAGAGAGTGAAAAGCCTGTCTTCTATCCACTGGGTTCTTTTCCCAGAGAGAATCAATGTTCGAGTCTCTTAAATGACCTTCTAGAGATGCCTTGTGTATATGTATGGAAACATTTGTATATATTCCCTTTTAAATGTGATTTAGAACCCTTAGTCTAGCTCCCAGTCAGACTCTCAGGAAACCAGGAGAAAGAAGGCAAGGGGCCATGTGTTCCGTCTTTTGTAAAGTGTTACAAAGTGCATTAACAAGCAATTGACAATGAAGGTGGCATCAGAGTTTCAATGGTATTAATCTATTGCTTAGTCACTAAGCTGTGTCTGACTCTTTTGTGACCACATGGACGGTAGCCTGCCAAATTCCTCTGCCAATGTGTTCTCCAAGGCAAGAATACTGGAATCCGTTGCAGTTTCCTTCTCCAAGGAATCTTCCCGACTTAGGAATTGAACCCTCATCTCCTGTGTTGCCTTGAGGATTCTTTACCACTGAGCCACCAGGGAAGTCCGTTATTAATCTATAATACTAAGCATTCGCTAGTTAGGGAAAGAGATTAGCAACTTGGTGCAAATGTACCTGACATTCTGCTATATATCATCTACTGTATGAAGGTATATTGGTGAATATATGACCAAGGTTAGAAATGTTCTAACATTAAAGTGACCTTAAATTTAAAGAAAGAGGAGGCTTTCTAAAAAGCCCACACTTTCATGTTAGCAAAATGTACCTTCTGAAACTCTAGGTGTATGCAGTAATTGTTCCATAGAGTTAAAGTTTATTCCTATTTTTTAAAAGTGATCTTGTCCTTCAAGTTAGATGGTGGTGTATGAGATAGTGAAATGCTCAGTTGTCTGTTTGTTGCAAATAAATGTGTGTTACTGAGACAGCTTTTCCACCTTTGCTATTAGGTTATGATTCCCCATGCCTAGTAGATAACAGATATTAAATAATTATGTCTTTAATGTGTGAAGGAGTAGCTTATACATTAAAAAATCAAGTGACATTTCAGGGGGCTAGTTTTCTCAATCTTCAGTTTTTCCCCACTAGATATGACTAACAGCAAATGAGGGAGGTATCATGAAGATGTTTAACCATGAAATGTAGTCATTCATAGAATTCCCACACTTTGCTAATTTCAGAAAGACAAAGCACTTATCTGTAGTCTTCTTCAGCTTCGCTTAATTTTAAAGGCAGAGTAAAAAGTCAGAACTCCTGGAGTGTGAAGTCAAGTGTCCTTTGGGAAGCATCACAACAAAAAAACCTAGTGGAAATGACAGAATACCAGCTGGGCTATTTCAGATCCTAAAAGATGATGCTGTTAAAGTGCCGCACTCAATATGTCAGTAAATTTGGAAAACTCAGCAGTGGCCACAGGACTGGAAGAGGTCAGTTCTCATTCCATACCAAAGAAGGGCAATGCCAAATAATGTTCAAACCACCATACAACTGCCCTCATTTCACATGCTAGCAAGGTATTGCTCAAAACCCTTCAAGCTAGGCTTCAGCAGTATATGAAACAAGAACTTCCAGATGTACAAGGTGGGTTTAAAAAAGGCAGAGGAACCAGAGATCAGATGGCCAACAGTCACTGGATCAAGAAGAAAGCAAGGGAGTTCCAGAAAAGCTTCTACTTCTGCTCCATTGATTACGTTAAAGCCTTTGACTGTGTGGATCACTACAAACTGTGGAAAATTCTTAAAGAGTTAGGAATACCAGATCACTTTTCCAGTCTCCTGAGAAACCTGCATGCAGGTGAAGAAACAACAGTTAGAATTGGACATGGAACAACGGACTGGCTCCAGATTGGGAAAGGAGTGTGATAAGGCTGTATATTGTCACCCTGGTTATTTAACTTCTATACATTATGGGAAATATGGGGCTGGATGAATCACAAGCTGGAATCAAGGTTGCTGGAAGAAATATCAAGAACCTCAGATATGCAGATGATAGCACTCTAATAGCAGAAAGTACAGAGGAACTAAAGAGCCTCTTGATGAAGGTGAAAAGGTAGAGTGAAAAAGCTGGTTTGAAATTCAACATTCAAAAAATGAAGACTCTGGCATCTGGTCCCATCTCTTCATAGCAAATAGAAGGGGAGAAAGTGGAAACAATGACCGATTTTTTTCTTGGGCTCCAAAATCACTGTGGATGGTGACTGCAGCCATGAAATTAAAAGATGCTTGCTCCTTGGAAGGAAAGCTATGATAAACCTAGGCAGTGTATTAGAAAGCAGAGACATCACCTTGCCAACAAAGGTCTGCATAGTCAAAGCTATGGTTTTTCCAGTGTTCAGATGTGAGAGTCGGACTGTAAAGAAGGCTGAGTGGGGAAGAATTGATGCATTCAAATTGTGGTGTGAAGAAGACTCTGAGAGTCCCTTGGCAGCAAGGAGATCAAACCAGTTAAACTTGAAGGAAATAAACCCTAAATATCATTGGAAGGACTGATGCTGAAGCTGGAGCTTCAATACTTTGGCCACCTGATGTGAAGAGCCAGTCATTAGAAAAGACCCTGATGCTGGTAAAGATTGAAGGCAAAAGGAGAAGAGGGTGGCAGAGGATGAGATGGTTAGATAGCATCACCAACTTAATGGACTTGAATTTGAGCGAGTTCCAAGAGATAGTGGAGGATAGAGGAGCCTGACTTGCTGCAGTCCATTAGGTTGCAAAGAATCAGACAGGACTTAGTGACTGAACAACAAGAAAAGAAAAGAATATTGATATTGAAGTTAGACAGTGCAGTGATCAGATTCTGGTTTCACCACTTAACAGCTGGGAAGAGACGGCATGGTTCTTACCTTCCTCATCAGCAAAAGGACACTGGTGTTTCCTTTTTTTTTCTTTAATTGTAGG
This sequence comes from Muntiacus reevesi, assembly GCF_963930625.1. NCBI lineage: Eukaryota > Metazoa > Chordata > Mammalia > Artiodactyla > Cervidae > Muntiacus > Muntiacus reevesi. The sequence continues at coordinate 2,745,922 of NC_089269.1, forward strand.
GTAATTACTATACAGTATTGCATTGGCTTCTGCCATACCGCAAAATGTGAATCAGTCACAAGTAGAACACTGATGTTTCTCACCAGGCTGGGTTTTGCTTTGTGAGAGAATGTCTGTAAAAAAATAGCTGGCAGAAAACAGATCCTTAATAGTAAATGTTAGCTATTATTGTTATTCTTAGACAGGAGAGAAGGTGTGGAAAAGGAAGGAGAGCAGACACCAATATCAGGCAGGAACCTTGGAAAAGGATGAAGAATTTGTAGCAGGAACCGAGGTAGCACTTTGTTACCTCCAATTGCCGTTTTCTCCACAATGTCCTGACTGTCAAATAAATAATTTTAAGCTTTTCCCCTTATTTCACTCTCCAGCTTGAAATCTCTTCATCTCCCTCTGCTAGTGTCCTAATAAGTTCATGTCTGTTCATAATCTGTTATTTTTTTCCCCAAATTTCCCGGGGTGAAGCCGCTACTGCTGCCGCCGGGCCCTTCGGATGGTCTTTTCTTTGCACATCTCGGCTGCAGGCCCACCTTGTCCTGTCATCTCCACTCCTGTTTCCCAGTCCTCCCCCCGCCCCCCATCGAACAGCAGGGCCCTCCCTCGTGAGAGCTGAGAGCTGCTTTTCATGTTTTCTGATGTTCTTTTCTGTAATTTAACCTTGCATTAGCAGTATCACTTGTCTTTTCAATAAGAGTGTTTTCTCAAGGTAGTGATTGTCCTATTTCTTGGTGTCCGACTGAGATGCTAATATCTGTAATTTATGTTTCTTAGAGAATTCTGCAAAAGAAGTCTGCAGGTCCAATTTACCCCTTTACTGATAATTTTGATAATGCATCTAGGGAATTAGGACTTTTTAAATCCAAAAACCACATGGGTCTGAGGTTCCCTCGCCTATTTCTGCCTTAAGGAGTGTTTTCGCCAAGTGACTGTGCCACTGTCATATTCTAGCAGTATTTCAGGAGCGCCCCCTACTGGGAAAATGGCTTTTGGATGACATCTGTTAACCTGAAATTTGGGGAGTCTAATTTCTCTGTACCGAAGTTTCAGTCTACAAGCAAAGACAGGATGCCTGAAGCAATGACACAACTCCAGTGTAAATTAGAAGTGTTTTTTTCCTTCCTAATCCCACTGTCCCTTGGCTCTTGATGACTTTTTAAATGGAACAGTATTAAAATAATGTCTTTGAAGCACATGGATTCCTATCCTTGTTTAATTGTCTTGGCCTCAAAAGTTTACTCAAGTAAATCCGGGTTCCATTTTTACATTGCACTTTTAGCCCCCTAGGATTATATAGTCAATTAAGCTATCCTTCCAAGAATTCTAAATACTCATTAACATTAATCATTTTTAACATACCAAGTTCTTATATCCTCTGGGAAATGCTGTGTACTGCATTAGAGTGTATCTTATGTCAGCTCTCCTACAGGGATGGGGCCATATACTTCAGCTTTGTTGTCAAATATGCCAAGGCTAAAACTTAGCTGTTGGTGGAATAATGACTTTGGGTTTTAGGTATACTTTCATGGCTTCATAAATTACTTAAGACCCACTCTGGATATGGTTCTCTTCTAAATGAAATTACTTTAATCATAACTGAGCATAAAAATGTTCAGTGACTAGAATCAGATTAAATTGGAAAATCAGATTAAATCATATACCACTGCTAATAGCAGCAAATACTCATATGGTCCTTCACACCACAGCCCTCCTCCCCCCCATTTACTGATAAGAAGCTGAAGCTCAGAAAAGTTAAGTATAATAATTTATCCTAGGTCACCCAACCGTAAATGGTAGAATCACAGTTCAAACCCCGGGAGGCTGTGAAACCAGTTATTTCTGTTAAAAACTGTTCTAGAAGAGAGCATATCTGTTTGTGTGATAAGTTACTGAAATTAAGATACCTCTACAGTTTCAAACATATTATACAAAGTTAATAGGCAGGCTGCTGGTCACCTTATCTTTTAAGCAGAGACCATAAGCAGTTATTCCTCTGATGAAATTAATTTAATTAAAAATCTCTTTTGTTCATGGGCTTGGTTATAAAATCTCTGCAGATAAACACACCTGGATATGCTAGCTGACCTGTTATACACACTTAACTAGAAGTGAGGTTGAGCTGTTGTGCGACTCTTCCACACTCGGTGTCACGTTAGCACAGGTCTTCCTACTGCTCACTCTAATGCTGTAACTCAGATCTTAGGACATGCAGAGTTGTATAGATAACTTGCTTTTTAAAACACCCAGTTTCCACATTTCTTTATTTTGGGAGATTATGGGAACTATAGTAACATTTTGTCATTCATGTCTTGGGTAAAGAGAATAGTTCAAAAATTGTATTTCCCTATTGTTTCGTAATATCACGCAGCCAGTAAAAACGATAGAACTGTACACGCTACCTGCCACCAGCACTACCCTCTGCGCCTCCACCGTGATTGTTACTAGTAGCAAACATTTGCTTGGCATTCGGTGTGACTTAGGCAGCATTCTGGCCCCCCTGGAGGCTCAGACAGTAAAGTGTCTGCCTGCAATGTGGGACACCTGGTGGGTTCAGTCCCTGTGTCAGAAAGATCCCCTGGAGAAGGAAATAGCAACCCACTCTAGTACTCTTGCCTGGAAAATTCCATGGACGGAGGAGCCTGGTAGGCTACAGTCCATGGGGTCGCAAAGAGTTGTACATGACTGAGCGACTTCACTTTTTATTTTAGGCAATGTTCTAAGTTCATCATGTATGTGAACTCATTTAATCTATCTCTGAAAGGATATGCAGAAAACTGATCATTGTGGTTCCTCTGGAAAGGGAGTCAGAGCAACTAGAGTCTGACCTAGAGATTTAGTATCCACTGAATCCCTTTTTATTGGTTTGAAATTAACATACTCATTGAATTGAACATTAATTTTAATGTAATGATAGCTTCATTAATATTAAAATAATATGAAAGTAAAAATTGAACATAAGTAAGTAGAAAAACAGCAAGTAGCTTATATTCACTATGGGTGCAAATTGTTGTTTTTTAAGAAATATTTTGTTGTTGTTCAGTTGCTCAGTTGGGTCTGACTCTTTGTGACCCCATAGACTGCAGCACACCAGGCTTCCCTGTCCTTCACTATCTCCTGGAGCTTGCTCAAACTCATGTCCACAGAGTTGGTGATGCCATCCAACCATCTCATCCTCTGTCACTGCCTTCTCCTCCTGCCCCCAATCTTTCCCAGCATCAGGGTCTTTTCCAGTGAGTTGGCTCTTCACATCAGGTGGCTAAAATATTGGAGCTTCAGCATCAGTCCTTCCAGTGAACACCCAGGGTTGATTTCCTTTAGGATGGACTAGTTTGATCTCCTTGCTGTCCAAGGGGCTCTCAAGAGTCTACTTCAGTACCATAGTTCGAAGGCATCAGTTCTTCAGTGCTCAGCCTTTTTTATTGTCCAGCTCTCACATCCATATATGACTGCTGGAAAAACCGTAACTTTGACTAAAGTTACTTTGACAAAGTAATGCCTCTGCTTTTTAATACACTGTCTAGATTTGTCATAGCTTGCCTTCCAAGGAGCAAGCATCTTTTAATTTCAAGGCTGCAGTCACCATCCACAGTGATTTTGGAGCCTGAGAAAATAAAGTCTGTCACTCTTTCCATTTTTTCCTCATCTAGATTTAGCTCTCCTCTTTCTTCCTATTTCCACTGTGCATAAGCACCTTCCACATCCTCCAGTGTTTTTAAAAACACTGTTATCACAATATCAGATCAATAGTTAATATTCACATTATTATGAATATAAAAATGCCATTCACAGCACAACCATATAGAAAATTATAATTAACTTTCTTTATGCCATTTTCTGTTTTTTTCTGAAGTTGATTTTTCTTTTTTTTTTTTTATTTATTTATTAATTTTATTTTATTAGTTGGAGGCCAATCACTTCACAACATTTCAGTGGGTTTTGTCATACATTAACACAAATCAGCCATAGAGTAATACATATTCCCCATCCCGATCACCCCTCCCACCGCCCCCCTCCACCCGACTCCTCTGGGTCCTCCCAGTGCACCAGGCCCGAGCACGCGTCTCATGCATCTCACCCGGGCTAGTGATCTGTTTCACCATAGATAATATACATGCTTTTCTTTTGAAACATCCCACCCTCACCTTCTCCCACAGAGTTCAAAATTCTGTCTGTACATCTGTGTCTCTTTTTCTGTTTTGCATATAGGGTTATCGTTACCATCTCTCTAAATCCCATATATATGTGTTAGTATGCTGTAATGTTCTTTATTTTTCTGGCTTACTTCACTCTGTATAATGGGCTCCAGTTTCATCCATCTCATTAGAACTGATTCAAATGAATTCTTTTTAACGGCTGAGTAATATTCCATGGTGTATATGTACCACAGCTTCCTTATCCATTCGTCTGCTGATGGGCATCTGGGTTGCTTCCATGTCCTGGCTATTATAAACAGTGCTGCGATGAACATTGGGGTGCACGTGTCTCTTTCAGATCTGGTTTCCTCGGTGTGTATGCCCAGGAGTGGTATTGCTGGGTCATATGGCAGTTCTATTTCCAGTTTTTTAAGGAATCTCCACACTGTTTTCCACAGATTTTTCATGTGTGTTTTTTTTTTAACTGGTGGCATTTCTGTACCCTTGGAAAACTGGTATGGAATAAGAATTACACAGTAGTCCCTGGAGTCAGGTTGCGTGGGATTCAGCCCCAGTGCTCCTCCTTACTGGCTGTGTTGACCTGCCTAGCAAATTGGCTTTGCCTTGTTTTTCTTGTCTGTGAAAGAGGGGCAGTGCCTCCACCCGTTGCATAAGGCTCAGATACAGTGTGCTCGGAAGAGTGTCTGCCCGCAGAGAGCGTTCCGTAAATGTTCTCTGTTACTAATTGCTGATTCAACCTCGGCACTCTGGATTTGTATGTTTCTTAATGTACAGGCTCACGGCAGTGAGTCTGTCAGTTTCATCTTTGGGGAAATGTCTCCCAGATTCTTCCAACCTGCCCACAAAGGAGTATTCACCCAACCTGCTGCTGCTAAGTCGCTTCAGTCGTGTCCGACTCTGTGCGACCCCATAGACGGCAGCCCACTAGGTTCCCCCGTCCCTGGGATTCTCCAGGCAAGAACACTGGAGTGGGTTGCCATTTCCTTCTCCAATGCATGAAAGTAAAAGCCAACCTAGGACACTGCAAATTCTTATTCAGGATTTCCTCTGATAAAATGAAATGCACATTTTATTGCAAGGCAAGACAGATTTAACATAGAGTTTTTCTTTGTTCGGGCCTCTTCCCTTTAGTGTGTATTGTGTTATCTGCATTAAGCAGACCTCCTTAGGAGACAACTTCCGTAAACTTCCTTTTTAATCTCATTAAGGGCCCCACCTCCTGGGGAGATAAACCTCTCTTCTTAATCTTGGAAGGGGCCCCGAGTGACCCTGAGCCACTCCTCACTCTCTACCTGTAGATCTGGACTGTATAAACTGTGCTTACGTACAGCGCTCTGTCTCAGAAATGTAGGTAACTGTGCTCTGACTTCTAATGAGCCGAAGAGTTCTCAGAGGTTTCTGGGAGGTTGCTCCCAGGTTATAACCCTCAGTTTGAAGAGAATTAGATTTTCTGTTTCCTTCTTAAACCAGCTGGTTAGTTTTTTATCACCATCTTTTACCTTCATCTTGTTTTTTGTTTTTTTTTTAACTTGGAAATAATAATTTCTTTTCATCCCAAAACTATGAAAAAAAAAAAAAATCAAAGTTTACACGCTGCTCAGTTCAGACTGAGAGCGCGAAAGGTGGGCGCCTGGACCGCAGTGGCCCCGGGTTCACGGGCAGGTAAACACCTGAAAGACGCTCCCCCGGCTTTGTATTCCTGCCTCCAGAGACGCTGCAGTTCTTCCCATGCCATCTCACACCACACTCTTGGGTCATAGGTCACCACAATGATACAGAGGTTTTTTGGGTTTGGGCACTGTGGATTTTTTCTTTTTCTTTTCTTTTTTTTTGCCCTCCTGCTAGAAAATGAAATTTTCAGTTCATTTCTAAGAAATAAATTGGTCAATAAATTCATTTTGTTCTGCTTCTCCTTTCCACAAAGCTTCATATTCAATCTGATACCCCTCAGGCTGCATTCTTTTCCGCTGCTAGTGCCTGGAGTTGCTGCTATTGGTCTTCTATCTTGCTGTAGATCTCAGCAAGCTCTGAGCACCAGGGGCCTTCGTCTTCTCATTTCCTGCTTCTTTTGCAAGTTGGTCAACAAGCTCAATTAAACCACCAGCTATTTTCTAAAATTGGCCGATTTTGTCCACAAAGTCCTTGCGCCCTTCCTTGAGCTCTCTGGTCTGCTGGGTAACCTCTGGGTCCAACACTTGCAGCTTGTCTAGCTCATCAAAGGGCCCCCCTGCTTCACCCAGGATGTCCGTGGCTCGCTCTCCGCTCAGGCGGCCGGCGCCCTGCCTGGCAGCCTCAGCCCTGCTGCGGCTGCAGCACCTGCTGACCTCCCTGCTTTCGGCTTTGGTCCCTTGTGTTCTGAACTCCGTTTCCTCCTCTTTGTTGGCCTATGACTGTATTTTAATGAAGCATATCTTACAGCTTCTTGAGAAAGAGTTTTGGGGGAGTAATTTTTTTTAAGGAAATTGCATGTCAGAAAATGTCCATTTTCTATCCTTATGCTAATAGTTTCGTTGGATATGTAATTCTAAAAGAAAAATAATTTCTCTTCAGATTTGTGAAGGCGTTTTTTCATTGTCTTCTTGTTCCAGTATTGCTGTTGAGAGGCCTAAAGCTATTCTAATTCCTATATTTAAGTATGACTCTCCCCCTCCTTTTTTAGAATATAGGTTCTTCACTTTGACGCCAGTTCTCAAAAATTTTACAGTGACATGTAATTTTTAAATTTTTTTCTGGAATATAGTTGCTTTAATTCAGTGATGTATAATTAAATTTTAAAAGAAATCTGTGGATTCTTCTTTTCCATAAAGTATAACTCACTTTCTGTACCATTCTGCTCTGTGCTTTTTTTCCCACTAAATATATCCTCAGATCTCAGAGCATCATCTTTCCAGTCCATACTGGAAAGCCTGTCTTATACAGGATGGTAATGTACTCTTAGAGAAAGCTCCGGCCTGAGTGATGATGGGGTTATATCAGTTAGTTCAGTTGCTCAGCCCTGTCCAACTCTTTGCGACCCCATGGACTGCAGCACGCCAGGCCTCCCTGTCCATCACCAACTCCAAAAGCTTGCTCAAACTCGTGTCCATCAAGTCGGTGATGCCATCCAACCATCTCATCCTCTGTCGGCCCCTTCTCCTCCTGCCTTCAATCTTTCCAAGCATCAAGGTCTTTTCTTCTAATTAGATGGCCAAGGTATTGGAGCTTCAACCTCAGCATCAGTGCTTCCAATGAATATCCAGGACTGATCTCCTTTAGGATGGACGAGTTGGATCTCCTGGACAGTCTTCTCCAGCACCACAGTTCCAAAACATCAGTTCTTTCTTTATGGTCCAACTCTCACATCCATACATGACCACTGGAACAACCACAGCTTTGACTAGGGCTTATATGGCTACCTTTAAATAGTTTTTAAATGTTTAATATATTTAGTGGAAAAAAGGATGAACAAATTGAACACAATAAATATGTGCAGTTATTTGTCCATCAATAACAGCTCTATAAAGCTTTAAAAATAGTGCAGGAGTTTGGGGCTGACTGCAGGTCAGATGTTATTGTCGCTGCTTTTGCCTTGAACTTGACTACGAGCCTGCATGAGGATATAAACGCCTGTGGTGGTTTAGTTGCTAAGTCGTGTCCAACTCTTGCTACCCAATGGACTGCAGCCTGCCAGGCTCCTCTTTCCATGGGATTCACCGGGCGAGAATACTGGAGTAATCGAACCTGAGTCTCCTGCATTGCAAGCAGATTCTTTACTGACTGAGCTATGAGGGAAGCCCCATATAAATGCCTGTTCTGCCTTTTTAACTTTTTATTTGTTTGCCATTGCTTTCCTTGTGTATCCCCTGAAGGAATCATTTAAAATTGTTTGTTGATTTAATTACAGTCGCTTAAAGGCACACATAAACTGCAGAGCGTTCCAGTAGGCTGAGAGCGCTGCTGCTGGTCTCACAGACTGACTGGCATCCTGAGCACAGGCAACAGTGCCAGCCTGAATATTTAGGTGCTCGTGGTCAATAGTGGTAAAGGATCTGCCTGCCAGTGCAGGAGACACGGGAGACTCGGGTTCGATTCCTGGCTGGGGAAGATCCCCTGGAGGAGGGAATGGCAACCCACTCCAGTATTCTTGCCTGGAGAATCCCGTAGACAGAGGAGCCTGGCAGGCTATGTTCCACAGGGTCGCAGAAAGCTGGACATAGCTGAAGCAATTTAGCATGGACACAGAGATAGCTCCTTTTAAAAATAAAAATTCTGAAATTTTATGCCTATACCCAGTGGATTGTTTTGCACACATCAGAGGCAAATATATTCCTTTGAAGAAAGATCCTCTAGAATACCCTATTCTTCTGGCATATAATTATGGCAGGTTCCCCCCCAAAGTATAATACTCCTGGTATATGCATGCTTTTTCTCTTTCTATCTCAAACTGTTATCACATATTTCCTCCCTCAGACCTTCACACCTGGTATTTTTAACAGGTTATGAAGCCTTTGTTTTATGAGAATAATTAACACATGTATTAAATCTTAAGGTGTAGAAGGCTAGTACTAAGGTAGTGCTAAGTTGCTTCAGTTTGTCTGACTCTTTGCAACCCTGTGGACTGTTGCCCACCAGGCTCCTCTCTCTGTCCATCGGGTCTCTCCATGAGCTCTTCCAGGAGACCTTCCCAACCCAGGGACTGAACCCGAGCTTCTTACGACTCCTCCCTTGAGAGGTGGAGTCTTTACCAATAGCGCCACCTGGGAAGCCCTATGCTAGTACCATAACGTTTCTTAAACTTTAATGTACGTTGAAATCACCTGGAGTGTTTTCAGTACTGATTCTGACTCAGTATGTCTGGGATGAGGGCTGTGGTTCTGCATTTCTAATAAGCTCCTGAGTGGTGGCAGTGATGTCGGTCTGTGAAGCACACGGAGTTCTACAGTTGGAATGTCAAGAGGCGCATAGTCTCATCTCCACCTTTAAAGGATTTACGGTGTAGCCAGGGATGAGTGTGGGCCTGAGTGGAGCACCCCAGGTTTATGTAGTTGTGATAGAGCTCTGCTTTTTTGTGTCTTCTTTGTCCTGTTCCCAAGTCACCTGATTTTGCCGACCCCCTTGGAGGGCAGCAGCATGTGCCCTGTGTTCAGAACTCACCTGCATTCTCTTAATGTACCCTCTCTGAGGTTTTCCTTTGAGAATTAGCATAATATATTATTTAAAAATATGTTAGCATATATTAATGTCTAATCCCTCTCAGATATATATGGGAATTTGTACCAGGTTGTCTGATGACATAAGCCAGAAGTTTATATGGTAGAAGATAGTGTGAGGACTATGCACATGCTGGAAATAGACCGTGAGATAGTCCTTGGAGCTGGGAGAAATCTGCCATGTATTTCTGTGATTAAATACTCAGGATCTGTGGGTTTCCCTGGTGGCTCAGCTGGTAAAGAATCCACCTGCAGTGCGGGAGACCTGCATTCGATCCCTGGGTTGGGAAGATCTCCTGGAGAAGGGAATGGCTACCCACTCCAGGATTCTGGCTTGGAGAATTCCATGGACTCTATAGTCCATGGGGTCACAAAGAGTCGGACATGACTGAGCAACTTTCATTTCAGTTATATACATAGCAAGGTCCCAGAAAGTAAACATTCGCTGAATGAGTGGTATGGTGGGACTGATAGACAGGGAACAAAAATGCAATAAAGGAGCTCTGTTAACCTCGAAATGGACTCATGAAAGGATTAATCATCAGTGATAAATGTTCATGATCCCCACAGAGCTGAATGTGTTGTGCTATTCTGAGCAAATTTCATCTATCACTGTTGAGCCATAATAGCTCTCCATCTATTATGCTGACTGGTGAAGCTCTGTACCCGCCGAGGTCAGCTTTGTGACTTGCTCAGCTCCAGATTGCCACAGTGGCTGTTGCACCATCTCTATCACCAGGCACCCTTCTCTTCATCGTAATTGCCAACACGCAAACAAACGCACTCACTGCTTCTTCATACGAAATGAAAAAGAGAAATATGGTGGCATGGTTCTTTCTCTCCAGGTCTGTCTGCCAAATTTAACTGAGCAATTGAATATAGGCTTTCAAGTCTAATCAATCATTGAATACTGATTGAGTACCAACTTTGTTGGGTCTCTGGGAAACATGAAGATTAGTAAGACCTGGCTCCCACCTTCACAGAGCTTACATTACAGTTTTTTTGATAATACGCATAACTTTTTGAAAAATCTGTTGTGAGCAATTGACCAAGTTATTTTTTCACTTCTGTGTTTCCCTACCTAGGAAAAAGTGAAAGTTAGTTGTACAGTCATGTCCAACTCTTTGGGATCCCATGGACGGTAGCCTGCCCAGCTCCTCTGTCCATGGAATTCTCCAGGCAATAATACTGGAGTGGGGAGCCATTTCCTTCTCCAGGGGCTCTCCCCGAACCAGGGATCAAACCCGGGTCTCCTGGATTGTAATCAGGTTCTTTACCAACGGACTCACTGGGGAAGTCCAGGAAAAGTGACTGGTAAACAGAGATTACAGAAGCGTCACTGAAGAATGGTAATTAAATGATGAAATTAAACAACGGTTTTGGGCAACAATGAGATACTGTCACCGGACATGATACAGCTAATTTTAAAATGAGCTTTGTATACAGTGATACGGGAATAGCATTTCTTAAACCGGGTCCGCAACTTTGCTTCAAGAATGTTTTCTTTTCTGTAGACACATGAGAGATACACATGAGTAATTTATAATCAGTTTCATGTTTGTATGTATTTGACAATATAATAAAGTGACTTAAAGTAATGTTAGGGGTCCTCCAAAATGTTATTCTTTTAATCAAATATTATTCAATGCCATGTATGGATCTTATTTAATTCTCTTTCAAATAAGCTGTAAAGTATTTTAAAAATTATGGAAGTGTTGAAAGTGTTAGTTGCTCAATCATATCTGACTCTTTGTACCTCCATTCAACTGTAACCCACCAGGCTCCTCTGTCCATGGGATTCTCCAGATTGGAACACTGGAGTGGGTTGCCATGCCCTTCTCCAGGGGAGCTTCCCAACCCAGGGACTGAATCCTGCTCTCCTGCATTGCAGGTGGATTCTTTACTGGCTGAGCCAGCAGGGAAGCCCAATTTAAATAATTTCTGGATATTTCGTGATCCTAAGAAATCATGTTATCATTTTTTAGGTGTGGTTGTTTTCTTTTTTAAAAGTATTTACTTACTCGGCTGCGTCAGGTCTCCGGTTGCAGCATGCAGGTTCTCTCATTGCTGTGCAGATTCTCTCCTTGTGGAGCTTGGGCCCAGTTGCCGCTCAGCATGTGGGATCTTAGTTCCCCACCAGGGATCAAACCCACGTCCCCTGCATTGCAAGGCGAATTCTTAACCACTGGACTGCCAGGAAAGTCCTGATTGTTTCTTTTTAAAAAGGATTCTTATCTTTTAAAAATGCATACTGAAATAGCTATGAATGAGACAATATAATATCTGAGATCTTCTCTGAAATAATCCAGGGGGTAAGTTGACAATGGGGCTTCCCTGGTGGCTCAGTGATAAAGAATTAGCCTGCCAAGTAGGAGATTTTGATTCCCCATGGATCAGAAAGATCCCCTGGAGAAGGAGATAGCAACCCACTCCAATGTTCTTGCCCAGGAAATCCTATTGACAGAGGAGCCTGACGGGTTACAGTCCAGGGGTCCCAAAGAGTTGAACGCAATCTGGCGACTAAACAGCAAGGGACAGTTTTTAGTCTGCGGAGGCTCAGATGGTGGTAGGTAAAACGGCGCTTTCCCAAAGACGCCTACGTCCTAATCCCCAGAAGTTAAGGTAGTAGGTGGAATTAAGGTCGCTAATCAGCTGACTTTAAGATTCTCCTGGGTTAACCATTTGGACTGAGTGTAATCACAAGAGCTCTTAGATGTGGAAGAGAGAGTTAGGGTCAGAGTGATGCAGTGTGAGGGAGAATTGACTGGTCATTGCTAGCTTGAAGAGGGGAGTCAGCCATACACCAAGGAAGGTGAGCAGCCTCTAGAGCCTGGGACGGGTGAGTGAATAGATTCTCATACAGTCTCTCCTGGAAGGACCTCAGTCTGGTGACAGCACCGTGATTTTAGCCCTGTGATGCTCATCTTGGGCTTCTGACTTCCAGAACTGTAAGATAATGAATTCGTCTTGTTTTAAGGCTGGTATAATCCTGATAGCAAAGTTAGAGTCTTTCCTCCTGTCACCACTTGGCTTTGAGTTTTTGTCTTTACTTTTTAGTCATAAATGGTTGCTGAATTTGGTCAACTGTTGTTTTTTTTCTATATTTGTTGAGATGATAATTTTTATCTGTCTCTTTTTTTGATTTTCAAGTGTTAAACCTTCCTTGTGTTCTTAGAATGACTCCAATTGGATGATGATATAGAATCCTTTTTATATATCGCTGATTATTATTTGCTTTTTTTCTTGATTTGCTTTTCTTTTATTAAGGATTTTTGTATGTGTGTTAGTGAGAGCACTATACTGGTCTCATGAAGTGACTTGGGACACATTCTGTCTTTCTCTGTTTTTCAGGAGCAGTGTGTAATGTTAGCATGTATCTTACCATATAGTAGTTCAGTGTGATCTTGGGGAGGGTACAAGCGCTAGAAATCCCTATTGTTCTTGTTGTTTAGTCACTAAGTCCTGTCTGACTCTTTGTGACCCCATGAACTGCAGCACACCACGCACTGTCTCTAGGAATTTTCTCAAACTCAGGTCCATTAAATCAGGGATGCCTTCCAACCATCTCATCCTCTGTCGCCTCCTTCTCCTCCTGCCCCCAGTCTTTCCCAGCATCAGGAGAAAGATTCCAATTTCTCATTTTTCCAATGAGAAAAGGACTTTGGTTCTTGCCATCAGATGGTCAAAGTATTGTAGCTTCAGTTTCAGCATCAGTCCTTCCACTGAATATTCAGGATTGATTTCCTACAGGATTGACTGATTTGACTCCCTTGCTGTCCAAGGGACTCTCAGGAGTCTTCTCCAAAACCACGATTCAAAAGCATCAAATCTTCCGTGCTCCGTCTTCTTTGTGGTCCAACTCTAACATCCACGCTGCTGCTGCTGCTGCTAAGTCGCTTCAGTTGTGTCTGACTCTGTGCGACCCCACAGAGGGCAGCCTACCAAGACTCCTCCGTCCACAGGATTCTCTAGGCAAGAACACTGGAGTGGGTTGCCATTTCCTCCTCCATCTAACATCCATACCTTTGACTGTATGGACTTTTGTCGGCAAGTGATGTCTCTGCTTTTTAATATGCTGTCTAGGTTTGTCATAGGTTTCTTTCCAAGGAGCAAGCATCTTTTGATTTCATGGCTGCAGTCACCGTCTGCAGTGGTTTTGAAGCCCAAGAAAATAAAATCTGTCACTGTTTCCACTTTCCCCCCTTCTATTTGCCGTGAAGTGATGGGACCAGATGCCATGATCTTTGCTTTTTTGATGTTGAATATCAAGTCAGCTTTTTCAGTCCCTTCTTTCATTCTCATCAAGATGCTTTTTAGTTCCTCTTCACTTTCTGCCATAAGATTGGTATTGTTTGCATATCAGAGGTTGTTGATATTTCTCCTGGCAGTCTTGTTTCCAGCTTGCCATTTATCCAGTCCAGGATTTCACATGGTGTACTCTGCATATAAGCTAAGGAAAAGACTCTTGAGAGTCCTTTGGACAGCACAGAGATCAAACCAGTGAATCCTTAAGGAAACCAACCCTGAATATTATTCATTGAAAAGATTGATGCTGAAGCTGAAGCTCCAATACTTTGGCCACCTGATGCAAAGAGCTGACTCACTGGAGAAGACCCTGATGCTGGGAAAGATTGATGGCAGGAGGAGAAGGGGAGAAAGAGGATGAGACGGTTGGATGGCATCTCCGACTTAGTGGAGCAAACTCTGGGAGATAGTGAAGGACAGGGAAGCCTGGAGTGCTGCAGTCCATGAAACTGCAAAGAGTCAGACTTGGCTGAGCAACTGAACACAAGAACCAAGGAAGGTGACAGCATACAGCCTGTCACACCCCTCTCCCGATTTGGGACCAGTCCATTGTTCCATGTCCGGTTCCAACTGTTGCTTCTTGACTTGCATCCAGGTTTCTCAGGAGACAGGTAAGACGGTCTGCTACTTCCATCTCTTTAAGAATTTTCCACAGTTTGTTGTGATCCATGCAGTCAAAGGCTTTAGCATAATCAGTGAAGCCGAAATAGATGTTTTCCTGGAACCCCTTTGCTTTCTGTATGATCCAGTGATGTTTTCAATTTGATCTTTGGTTCCTCTGCCTTTTCTAAATCCAGCTTGTACATCTGGAAGTTCTTGGTTTACATACTATTCCTGTCCTTGGCTCTTTGTGACCCCATGGACTGTAGCATGCCTGGCTCCTCTGTCCACGGGATTTCCCAGGGAAGAATACTGAAGTGGGGTGCTATTTCCTACCCCAGGGGATCTTCTTGACCCAAGGATTGAACCTGTGTCTCCTGCTTTGGCAGGAGGATTCCTTGTCAACTGTGCCACTTGGGAAGCCCAGAAATCCCTATGGTTCCATCTTTTCACTACTGGCTTTTAAATACTTATTTATATTTTAGTGGTTAATTAGGGTTTACATTATGCATCTATAACTTGCCCCAGTCTACCTTGAATTAATGCATAACTTATCCTAACTTACGTGTAACGTCAGAATCATATAACCCTATAATACTGCTTACTTCACTTCTTCTTTGTAGTGTTATTGTCACATATTTTAAAGCTGTTTATGTTGTAATCCCCCAAATACAGTATTATAATATTTGTATTAAACTCTCCATCATCTTTGAAAAAATAGCATTTCCAGTGCTCTTTGATTTTCTTCCTTCAGAACTGAGTTTCTGTCTGGCGTCATTGCCCTTTTGTCTGGAAAAGTTTCATCAGTACTTAAGGTGTAACAGTTCTGCTTATGAAGAATTCTCCTAGGTTTTTTTTTTTTTTTTGCTATTATTTATTCTCCAAGAATATACTGAGCACCAAATATGAGGAAGGCACTAAGCAATTGTCTAATGTATTCTACATAAGAAAATTCATTTGTTTTGATGTTATTTTCAGATTCTTTGTTCAAATACTTTGCTTTTGATATAGACTGAAAAATAGATAGCAAAAACAAGCCAGGATCAACTAAAACTAAAAACCAGTAAGAAAGTGAAATTCAAGTAATTTCATGGAAAAGAATGGTGATTCATTCAAAGAAATGTAACAGGAAGAAGCCTATTTAAGTTATTAACATTATCACTATCTTTATACTTAGACTTTATGATTTGGATTTATGGCAGTCTTTTGTTTGTTCGTTTGTTTCATGTTTTCTTTTTGTTTTGTTTGGGCTGCTCCTCGTGACTTGCAGAATCTTAGTTCCCTGACCAGGGACTGAATCTGCGCCCATGGCAGTGAAAGCGCCCTGTCCTAACCACTGGATCAGCAGGGACTTCCCATGTAATAGTTGTTTTACCAAAGTTATTTACAAAGGGAAGCAGTAAGTAGCTACATGTTTAAGGCCAGAGTGGCAATTTAAAAAATTTCTAAAATAGGTTAATGTAAATAAAGGATAAGCTGAAATTTCAAATTGTGTGTATGTGTAAGTGTGTCTGTGTGTGTAAGAGAGAAGAGAGACTTCTCAAAAATGGGTGGGTCAGAAAATATTCCTATCGCCCCTTATTTCTTTTTTTTTTTTTTTAATTTTTTATTTTTCAGTGGGTTTTGTCATACATTGATATGAATCAGCCATAGAGTTACACGTATTCCCCATCCCGGTCCCCCAACCCCTTATTTCTAGGTTAAGAAAGTCATGCTGTTATTTCTAGTAAATGGATTTTTGCAGATGTCTTGCTTTTGTCCCCACCTAGTCACTGTAGACTTCCCCTGTGGCTCAGCTGGTAAAGAACCCACCTGCAATGCGGGAGACCCGGGTTCGACCCCTGGGTTGGGAAGATCCCCTGGAGAAGGGAAAGGCTGCCCACGGGCTGCCCACTCCAGTATTCTGGCCTGTGGCACTGTGGGGTCGCACAGAGTCGGACACGGCTGAGTGACTTTCCCTTTCACTCTCAGTCCCTGTAGAAAATGAAGAAGCATATAAGAACTACAGCAATTGCTATCAGTCTTTTTGCCCTAATTAATTCTTTCTTAGGCATAAAGCTAAAGCTGACACTATTTGTTATTTTTATATTGTCATACATATTCCAGTTTGAGGTGAAATGCAAAGATTTACGAGGCAAAAGTTTTATAATGCATCATCCCAAGAAAGCTGGCTGCTTGCCATTACAGAAAATATTAGGGGTGAGAAGAAGCCGGCCTAAAATTATGGCTAATGAAATTATAACCTCGGTTTATCAGCATCTAAAAGTTATAGACACACGTTTATTCATTTATTTATAGGAGAGTCTGTGTTTTTAGAAGTACCTTTGACATTTCTTTCTTCTCTAGTTTTATGATTTATCCAAAATTATCCATTCCAGTATCATATTTAGGGTAAATACGTTAAAATACTAGTTTAATTTACGTTTAAAGACTGCTCCTAAGTATGCAGACAGAAGTGCCCTCTGATATGGGGATACATTATGCCACATAGTACCTGAAAATAGAACTAACCCAGAAAGTGATTTTGACATAAGACCTCATTGTTTTCCAAAGGTTATTTCAGTCCCAGACTTTGGGGATGAGTCAAAACAACTCAGAATGGGATAGGTAAGGAGCAATTTCATCCTGCGTAAATTCTGCAATATCCAGGCAGATCAGTTGTTGGCAAGAACTTCTGCAAAATCAGGTCATGTTTATCAATCAACAGAACTTAATGAGCATGTCCTTTTTGCCTGACATGGTCATAAATACTGTGGGAAATATGAAAATATCTGAAGACAAATAGAAGATCTACAGTTATGCTGGAGAAATTATGCAGTTGTTAAGAAAAAGTAAATGCAAATTTTACGTGCTCAGTTGCTTAGCTGTGTCCGATTCCCTGTAACCCCACAGACTGTAGCCCATCAGGCTTCTCTGTCCATGGGATTCTCCAGGCAGGAATACTGCCTGTATACATGCCCTCCTCCAGGGGATCTTCCTGACTCAGGGATCAAACCCGCATTGCTGACGTCTCCTGCATTGGCAAGTGGATTCTTTACTAGTGCCACACTGGGAAGCTGATGAATTTTATAGTAATATACAAAAGTAGGTTCAATAAAAATTGAACAAAAATTCTCTCTGTATTGAACCTACGTTTGTACATTACTAAATTTTATAGTAATATACAGAAGAAGGTTGTATAAAGAGAATATTTTTGTGGATTTGAATAATTAATAAGGTTTTACCAAAGGAAATGGGGAATCAGCTGGATGTTTATTCATCTTGTTTCTGTTCTGGGTGGGATGACTGTAAAGCAAAATAAATAAACCACCAAACAGCCATATTTGTTGGAAGAAATGACTTACAGTGATCTAAGCAGGGTCAGTTTAAGCCTTCCAGGAATTGACTAAAAGAGTTACAAGATAAATTTCAGGAAGACTTGATTTCTATCTCATTGAGATAAAAAAGAACAGGTGTTCAATAGATGAAATTCTGGGATGTGCTAAGCTGTTGTGTTAGTCTGTTACTAGTAACAAGTCACCAAAACTGTAGTGGCTTAAGATAGCACATGTGTATTACCTTACAGTTTCTCTGGGTCAAGAGAAACTATGGGCACAGCTCAGCTGGGGCCTTTGCTTAGAGCTTTGAAAGGCGGCAACCAAAGTGGCAAGCTGTGTTGACCAGGCTGCATCTGGAGGCACAAGTGGGGGAATGTGCTTCCAGGCTCATTTAGGTTATTGGCAGAATTCTGATCCTTTGGCTATAGGACTGAGGACCCCAGCTCTTTACTGGATGTTGGCTGGAGGCTGCCTTTTGTCCCTAGAGGACATTCATAAATTCCTACCACAGGAACCTTTCCACAGACAGTTACAGTGTGGCAGGTTGTTTTTTCCAGATTAGCAGGTCTCGGACATGATCTACCAAGAGTCGTGTATATATGATTTTAGGTGATATATTCGTCTATCTAACCTATATGTATGCCATGGGTTTCCTAAAATATAGAAAGAGTAACCTAATTATGAGTGTGACATCCTATAATCTCTGGCATATTAATTTGGTTAAAACCAAGTCACAGTTTCTTCCTGCAAAGAGAGGAGATTAACTCATTAGGTGTCACCTGAGGATGTGTCCGCCTGACTGTCAAATATTAAATAATGTATTTCTACCATATTTTATTGTACTGATTAACAACTCAGCACTTTAGTGGGTGATTTTAAATAATCTCTTTCTTCTCACTAAATCTCAGTATTGGGATACAATTGTCTATGTTTCTTTCACATTTTTGTGCATCTTCTGAGCAAGAGGCATTAACTTCTTTTTTATGTTTGTACAGACGTTTGTATAGACAATGTCTCCCTCCAGGGCAGATGACAGATTTATTTCCAGATCATAGTGATAAAGATAGGTTTTCCTTCCTGGAAAACATTAGGCGGGTTTGCTAGCATCCTCCTTCTAAAATTGAGGGTTTCCTAAACTCGAAATTCCTCAGCTGAGACACAGACACTCTGCATGCCCAGCGTCCACCTGGGCTCATGTCTTCATACCCCCGTGGAACTTGGGGGGCAGTGGGAATCGGCTTGAGCATGCAGTTCACGCTGCCTGCTGAGCCCTGGGCACTAATGTCCGTTGTCTGACTCGGGTCTCCTGTCTTCTGCCACGCCCATGAACCTGTGAGCTGGCTCAGCAGGGCTGCATCTCAGGCCCTCCACAGCTTCGTGAGGCTCAGTTTTCCTCCATGTAATTTAAGAGATTAGAGTGGGATTATTTTTACATTCATTTAATGTTTCATCATTGGTATTCTGATACTCTAACTGGCTTTGTTATTTTCATCATTGGTATAGAAGAACTCAACCATTTTTTGTACTTTTCCTTAAAGGGTGTTTAAGGACTCCACAATAGTCTAGAGATAGTAAACATTATTTAAAACCACCTTTTGCAAATAAGGAAACTAAATGTATTTTAGTTTGCTTGTTATGCTGATGTGAGGCACTGCCGTTTGGAAAACAAAGCTATTGGGACGCTGGTTTGACTTGAGGTCAGGTGCCCGTCCCTTCGCTCATGCTTTTGCTGTAGTTTTATGGTTTATGGCGACATTGTAAAACCCCATTCTTTGAACTTCTTTGAGTGTAAGTATCAGTCTGATATATTCTACATCCTGTGTTTTGTTCAAACTATTCCTTTCCCACCTTTGCAAACATTAACTTGTCTGTGACTGTTAATTAGCATTTCTTAATTGATCTTTTTGTTTATTGTGAAAAAGTGAAGTGCTTTGCAAGGGGATAAAGTTGCCGTGAACCACTGAATGGGGCTGGTGCCTGAGACGGAATCCTGAAACAAACACACACAGGCAGGCAGAGAGCCCAGATACAACAAGTAGGTTTTCTACAAAGTCAGCAAAGGACCCACAACTGCAGGTGAGATTAGTCTGGTTTTTGCTATTTTGCTATTTTGTTATTTTCTCCAGCTATGATTGAAAGTAATGAACTCACAGTTTAATTTTTTACTGCATATGCAAAATTTATAGAGACTTCTCTAAAAATAGAAGTAGCTAAAAATAGAAATAGCTAATACATATTTTTCATTATATTTAGCTTTTGTTGTTGTTTAGTTGCTTAGTCATGTCCAACTCTTTTGCGACCCCATGGACTGTAGCCTGCCAGTCTCCTCTGTCCATGGGATTTCCCAGGCAGGTATACTGGAGTGAGTTGCCATTTCCTTCTCTGAGGGATCATTCCTACCCAGGGCTTGAACCTGTGTCTCCTGCATTGGCAGGCAGGTTCTTTACCACCGAGCCACCTGGGAAGTTCCTATTTGGCTTAATACTTTAAAACAAAAACCTCAACAGAAGAAAAGCTAGCATTCTCACACCAGAGTTCATACCACACATGAGCATCCTATGCGTGTGAGTGTGAGCGTGTATGTGCAGGCATGTATGGATTTGTGTTTGCATGGAGGTCAAACGAAAGTGACAGTGTATGCTTACCTCCACCTCCCTTTCTGTGTAACATCATCCTTGATTGACTGGCCTTTCTCACACGTCTTTCTTTCTCAGTTTCTCCTCTTGGCCTCTCCTGCGTGAACAAACTCAATTTAAATTCTCTTAAATGAATGTTTGAGATGAATGAATGAATGAAATGAAGCTGTTCTCTTCATCTTTGGCCTATCCCAGAACCTGGCTCATGAGAGCACTCAAACAGTATTTGCTGGATGTGTGAATGAAGAAGGGAATGGAATAATAAATGAATAAATTAATAGATGAAGTGCTATGGAAATGCATAGGTAGGAGAGTTTCATTTTACTGGAGTCAGTCAGAAAATTTTTTTCTAAAGAAGTTGAAAATTGACCTGTGTTGAGAGATGTGTCAAGACTTATCCAGTGAACAAATAAAGTGTTCATTTCCAGAAATGAGTGTTTCTATGAAATTAGCTTACAGTGTACCATTTCTTAGGAAGCTGTGGGGAAATGTTTCCTTCCAAAAGGAGGAACTGAGCTAAGGAAGAGAAAAACGTGAGCTCCAGGAGAGCCAACCCAAGTGAGAACAAGAGGAAGCCTCTTGGAAGATGAACAAGGGAGATGCTGTGACGATGACTAGGCAGCGGGTCCAGGGGTGAGCAGGCCAGGGTGGGTGAGGAGGGCAGAGCGCCGCAAGGAGGTTAATCTGACGGCACGTACTTCTACCAGGGAAAACGAGTGATCGGTACACAGAAAGTGCAAGCGAAAATGTCAGTCACTCAGTGGTCTCCAACTCTTGTGACTCCGTGGACTGCAGGCCGCCAGGCTCCTCTGTCCTTGGAATTCTCCAGGCAAGAATACTGATGAGGGTAGCCATTTCCTTCTCCAGGGGATCTTCCCAATGCAGGAACTGGACCCTCATCTTCCTCATTGCAGGCAGATTCTTTACTGTCTGAGACACCAGGGAAGCCTGCACACAGAAATCCAGGTTAATTAAAAAGGGATAGTTATTAAATATTGATAAAATTAAAAGTTATTTTAAAAAGAGCTTCATGTCTCAGCTATAGATGTTGTTTACGCAGTCATAATAATACAAATACAGCTTGTTTAATTAAAATTATGGTTAACTCTCCTGGAAGGATTAAAGAGAGGGAAAAGTCTGCACTTTGGGAAGGGATAAATATGAAAGGGAACTAAATTCTTATGTTCTACATAGGAGAGACATGAAAAGTGGCTGAAACTGAAAATATTATTAAGTGGCATTATAAATGTATTATTTAGAGATAAGAAGAAATGCTAAAAGAAAAAGCCTAAATAATTGGGAATGGTTGCCTCTATGGAAGATAATGGAGGGGTCAAGTGATTACTTATTTTCATAATAAACCGTATAGAAGTATTTGGAATCAGAATGTACATAAAAAAAATTAGGCAGAAGAGAGGTTAAACAATGTCAGTAAAATAAACAATTTAGTCCTCAACACCGGTTTCTCAGTGTTGATGCAAAAAACCCTTGCTTCAATGTGGGAAAGCTTTCAAAAGAATTGGTGAAAAGTTTGAGAGTTTTGTATTTAATTAATCTTTATAAAAATAAGTGTCTGTCAGTTGATGTAGTCTCAGAGGATGTTTATGTGACTGTAGGCAGACCTCACTTGAAGAATATGTTACCTGGGCCATGAGAAAATGCAGCTGGTAAATATTATAGCTTTCAGGGCTATTTGCAGCTGTGTCATGGTGGTAAACTCAGAGACCAGTCAGTGACTACATTCTTTTTTTGTTTTTGGTGGCCCAGCATGGCTTGTACGATCTTAGTTTCCTGACCAGGGATTGAACCTGGTCCTGGCATAAAAGCGCCCAGTCCTAACCACTGGACTGCCAGGGAATTCCCCAGAGATCAGATTCTTGATCAGTCTTCTTCCTAATAAATATGCATTGTGGGTTATAGTCAGGCTTGTAGGAAAATGTTTTCTGTTCTACAAAAAGCCTTTTGAGGAAAATCATTCTTTCTCTGAAGAACTCTGTAGTTTCATAGCTTTTAAGTTACGGAATTTAATTTTAATAAGGAACAGAAAAGTCACACAGCAGAGGTGACCTATTAAATAAAGTTATAACATACCTAGAAGACTGTGTCTGGTGATATTACAGAAGTGTTGTCACAGGATGATAGTAACGCAGATCCAAGACTATCAGCCCACAGACTTAGGTTTAAGCAATTGCCCCCAGATTCAGGTTTGAGAACTTTAGTGTAAAAAATTCTTTCTGTTAAAAGATGAAAGAATGACATCAGACAGTTTGCACTTGGGCAGAGGATAATTTTCTTATAGCCCATTTATGTCTGTGGGGCTTAGCTGTGGAGGTGAAATAAATTTGGAAGTTATTCTGTGGAGTAGAGAATCCTGCCTGGTTGAGTTTCTGCAGAAAAGAACCTGAGAGGGACTAGGGCATCCTTTCCCGAAACGGTTCTATTTCTTTGTCACATCCTAGGAGCCTTCTACTTTTCCCCTTAAGAGCCTGAAAACATGATTTTTTTAAAAGAGAAGTTTAAACTTTTAATTTTGTGTCGGGGTATAGGCAAGTGGCAATGTTGTGATAGTCTCAGGTGAGCACCAAAGGGGCTCAGCCATACCTGTATATGTATCATCCGTATCCATTCCCCCACCGCTAAACTCCCCTCCCATCCAGGTCACCACATAGCATTGAGCAGACTCCCATGTGCTATAGAGCAGGCCCTCATTGGTTATCTGTTTTAAGTATGGCAGGGTGTACATGTCCATCCCTAAGTGTCCCTTCCGCCCCTACAGCTGTAAGTTTGTTCTCTGTTAAAACATTTTTTAAGAAAAGCCCTTGCTTCCCAGCCAGTCTTATTAGTTCTTTCTTGTGGGGAGGGAAAGCAACAAAAGAAGTTGTGGTGGGTTGAATCATGTACCTCTGAAAGATATGTCCACTTGGGACCTGTCAATGTGACCTTATTTGGGGGGCGGGGGGAAGCATCTTCGGAGATGTAACTTAGTTAAGGAACTTGAGACGAGATCATCTTGGGTTTGAGTGGGCCTTACGTTCAATGATGAGCGTCCTTAGAAGAGAAGAGAGGGGGAGGAGACACCGAGGGGAGGTCATGTGAAGACAGAGGCAGCAACTGGAGCTATCAATGCACATGCAAGCCAAGAAGCCGAGATTGCCAGCAACCGCCGGAAGCTAGAGGAGGGTCACGACCCGGTTCTCCCAAGTGCTTCCAGAAGGAATGAGCCCCGCTGAGACATTGATTTCAGACTTCAGCCTTCCTGAACTGTGAAAAAAAAATCTGTTATTTTAGACACCCAGTCTGTGATAATTTCTTACAGTAGTCTAAGAAAAAGAGGCACAGCTGTTCCGACACGACTTTTCCACAGAGCCCTCACCCAGCTGGGTCTGCCTTCTTGTTGCCCCCCAATCCAGTTCTCTTCAGGAGAGAGTTTGTGTCGTCAATCGATTGGCAACATTTTTCTAAATATATTTGCTGCAAAAATACTTTATATTTTCTTAACCTTCTCTCCCAACTTAACAGGTTTATCAATTTAACAGATGTCTGTTAGAAGACTTCATCCAAGGAAAAAGCCAAATCTCAAGGAAGTTGCAGCAAAGGCACTGGAAGTCTAAAGTCATAGGAAGATCAATGTCATTCAACTAATATTTACCTTGGACCTAAGATGAACCAGACACTATGGGAGATCAAGAGGTTGAGTCAGATGTTAGCCCCTGGCTTTAGGTATATTAAATCCTATAAAGGATGAAAGACACAATCTTAAACGACCTTCAGGGAAGAAAGGAATTGATGTTATCAAAGCTGAATAAAGTCCCATGCTCCCTCTAGCAAGGTGCCAATTTCTGCCTTAGGATGTGTTCAGGGCTCATCCTAGAATGGAGTTTTCCACGCAGTTCTCTAAAGGTAAATTTAGAGAAATGTACATGGGAAGCAGGAAATAGGAGTCAGTTAATGAGTTTGTTGAAGTCCCAGATTGAATGAGGTCAAGCACATGATTCTTGCCTTCAAGGTTGGAGACAAGATTTAGGCACCCATATCATTTAAGAGTGTTTTCACTTAAAAATATCAGAACACAGAGTGGCTTAGCCAGCTACCATCTTTTGTAATCAGCAATCTACAATCTTACATAATCAGCAGTCTGCAGGTAGGGAGTTTCCAGTGAGGAGAAAGCCGCGGGCAAGGAAGCATCTGGACATTAACACCAGAAATCAAATTGGCCAGCAAAACTCTGAGAAAATAAATTTTTGTTGTTCAAGTCACCTAGTCTGTGGGTTTTGTTATGGCAGCCCAAACTATTACAGGAAGAAAATTTTTCTTAAAAGCCTCCTTGTGAGTTTTGCTTTACATTTAATTGCTGGGAAAAAGTCACATGGCCACTGCTTGCTTCATGAGAACTTGCAAAAGCATATGAAAAAATGCAATGAGACCAGGACTATTGCCTTCCATCAGTCACAGCTGACCACATGTGACTGGAGGCATCATCAACCCTAACAAGACAGATGTTCTGTTAACGGGAGGAGGCAGAGGCTTCAGATGGGCAAATGACCTTTCTGCCACAGAGACTGGGACAGTTAGAGAACTGTGCACAGGAATTATACCCAAGTAGACATTACTCCCAATTCTATCAGTGGAATGTCTACTTGGATATAATTCCATTGCCCTCCTCCTCTGTCAATAGAACATCTGTTTTGTTAGGGATGACTTCAATACGGTTTGCGTGCTATAGCCAGTGCATAACATGGAGCTGATCTTTCCTACTTACCATCTTTCCCCATCATTCCTGAATAAGGCCCATTGCTCCTTATGTTCTGATTCAGTCTGTTTTCCTTGTCTCGTATCCTATTCCATCACTCTGTCTAGCCACGCGAATGTGCTGACACATTCGTGAGAATATCCAGTATTCTCACATTCTACCCTTAGCTCAAGCAGCTCTCTCTCCACACTGAATGCAGTCATCCAGTTTCTCTACTTGGTAGGCATAGAAAAGGAAAATACAAACTATTCTCTCCAGGCATAGCAAGACTTGTCCTAAGCAAACAGTGGTTTTCCCGTGTTTGCTTTGAGGTTTTAGATCAGTCTCATTTACTCCACACAACCTGCGCTGTAAGAATTATTGCAGACAGATTCCATCTAGTAGAGAGCTATTCCGTTTCATGGAAGGATAACTGAATCTGGACTATATGAGGGATGTACAGCAAAGGGCCATAGGAATGTTTTTCCTTATCTCATCTGCTGGCAATCACCATGTGCTTCTTTTCAAATCAGAAATTGTAACATATACTCACTCATTCTTTCTGCAAACTACTAGACAAACAACTGTTGCTCACTTCCCCCAAGCTATTTAAACTGACCTTCATGTGTCAAAGGGCCTCCGTCGATCCCTGGCTGACTTCTGGACTCTCCCATTCCTTAGTTCCTTCCATCAGTTTTTTGACAGTGCTCATTTATCATAAACTATGCATTTCCACATCTGTTGTGAACTCTGCCACGGCGTCTTGCAACATCTCCAACACTATCAATTTGTTTGCTATTCATCAACCATTAAGAGGTCACACTGATCTACAAAACATGAAATAATGAAAGAAAAAAGATCATATCAGAGTAAACAAATTGACTGGGAGCATATGATATTGCTTACTCTATGTGTTGGTTGATGGGTCACGAGAAAAATATATATTTTAACTGCTCAGTAGAATAATAAAAAATCCATTCTTCTCTTAAAAAATATAAAACTATTCCTGAGGCAGTCTAGAACAAGCGAGTACCATATAGGTCAAAACTAAATGAGGAATGTTATGCTTACAGGAGATGTAAGTGGGGGCAGAGATGGTGAAATGACTCAAGGCCACTTTCCTAAGATTAGAGCCAAGATTGGAACCCAAGTCTGGTGGCTAAGATGGTAAAGAATCTGCTTGCAATGCGGGAGACCCAGAGTTTGATTCCTGGGTCAGGAAGATGCCCTAGAGAAGGGAATGACAACCCACTCCAGCATTCTTGACTGGAGAGTCTCATGGACAGAGGAGCCTGGTAGGCTATAGTCCATGGGGTCGCAAAGAGTCGGCCATGACCGCGTGACTAAGGCTTTCACTTTCACTGCCTGCTCTGTGGTAAATGTTCTTTTCACCATACCACTCTCTCTTTCTATAGCTCTTGACACATGGTGTTGTAATCATTACTTTTTTTTTTCCCCTCTAAATTGTCTCCCTCTTTAATGTGGATTGAACAAGAGAATGTTATGGCTGGTTTGATCTTCCATGCAGACCACTAACATTTTCTCTGCATCAGCAATAAGGCTGTTTCTCTTACCATTCATGTATTCCTACCTGAGTACCAGTTTTTACCTTTTATGTGAGAAGGTTTGGGAATGTATATATATACAGACTTTATTCCAAATTCTAGACGCTGGCTTGTTTCACACCTGTTTTTGTGTATCATGTCACTTGTCTTAAAGTCTCAACAGAAAATTTTACCTTAACATTCCCTTATATATTCAAAGCTTGGGTTGAATAAAATTGTATCTTCACTTTTCAGTTCTATACATTGAAATAACAAAATTTGAAGATTGATAAATTTTACATTCTCTTAAATTTTACCTTCTTCAGTTTATGGTGTGAATTTTATGAGCTGGAAAGAAAATACCCAGCGTACATTAGAGTCCCTGTTAGATGGTTTTACACTTGATTTTGCTAATCAGGCAAACTTTTCTTCTTTAATTGAGCTCAGAGCCTCGCTGCAGTTTGCCCAGAGGCATGGGAACTTCAATTGCTCAGTCATTCCACACCTTACACATTGAGTTTCTGATCTCAGTTTGATAGTTTTCTATTTGGGTAAGAGGGGGCCCTCATATTACGTCTTCTTCCAACCAAATATAAATATTTTATTTGAATAAGGTTATGATTACTTTGTACAAACGTAACTCATGGATGCGTTGGTGACTATGAATTTTAGATATTTGTGAGGCCTCCATGTTGACAGGCTAAGTCAGTGGTGGTTTTACTTTCTTGTACTGTAGAGTTTACTGTTT
The DNA here is from genome assembly GCF_963930625.1 of Muntiacus reevesi. Lineage (NCBI taxonomy): Eukaryota > Metazoa > Chordata > Mammalia > Artiodactyla > Cervidae > Muntiacus > Muntiacus reevesi. The sequence goes on from NC_089269.1 coordinate 2,773,138, forward strand.
CCACAGTATCTCATCACAAATGCTTATTAGCAATAATAGCAGCTTTCTTTTCCATTCATAGAGACACTCTAATATTTGCATTTTCTGTAATGAGAATTAGTGTTGCTTAGAAGAATTTTTGCCTTTGAGGAAAAGCTTTTAAGAGATTACCCATAGGCTAGAGATAACTGCATAGAAAAAGAACTAGACCAAGACTCCAGAGACCTGGATTAAAGTTCAAGAATGCTTGAGAGAAACTAGGAAACTATGCTATTATCCTAATTTTTAATGGTATTTTTAATGGTTTTAAAATCTTTTTTTTCTGTGTAAATACATTCTCTTTTAGAGTGCCTCAAAATAATGTCTATTATTATTTAGTATATAAATAAATAATCCCATAATTTATTTAAGCTTTTACAGTTTTCAAGGAACTTTAATAAATATAAACCTAGGAATATCAATTTTTTTGCAAGATACAGTGTTTATAAATCACATCAATTTAGTCAAACACACTTTTTATGTAGAAAAAATCATCCAGCATTACAAAATGATAACATAAAAGATAGAAATTATCTGTAGGCATTGTATTAACCACTGTTTATAGTTTAGTATACATTTCCCTGATATTTATTTTTCTAAACATTTACTCGTGGTGATTTTTTCCTTTTTAAACAAAAATAGAATGTCATTATCCATGCAGTTTTTTCATATATCGATAGCTCTTGAATAACCTCTTGAGTTTACATTATGTTGAATCTATATCATCTTTTAAATTGCTACACTACTCAGTGTTCTAGAGTTCATTCAGTCAGTCAATTATTGATAGAGATTTAGATTGTTTCCAGTGTTTCTTTAATATGATTGAAACTGCATAGATTTTCTCAAATACTTATGTTTGGAATTTCTGCAAGTACATCTGAAGGATAAATTTCTGTTTAGAATATCTGTGTTTTAGAATAAGAGCATTTGCAAATTTAAAAGGCATTCCCAAATCGTCTTCCAAAAAAGGTTGTAGCAGTTTCCACTCCCATCAACAGTGCATAATCAGAGTTTGACAAACTGCTTATTTTCTTATCCTTTTTTCAACATGTGTAAAATGAGTTGGCTGGAGCAAATGCTTTTATATTCTTGCCTGACTGTCTCCCACCATGGTTGGCAAGCTCCTAAGGTCAGGCAGTGTGGCTGGCTCAACTGTAATTACTTAGTGTATAGCACATTGCCTAGCACATAGTACATCAGTGATTAGAAAGTGTGAGATAACAAAATACGTGTGTGTGTGTGTGTGTGTGTGTGTGTGTGTGTGTGTGTGTGTGTGTTCTAATGAGGTAACTCTTGGCGGGCTCCTGGATGGCTGCTGCTCACCAGAAAGGTGAAGCCATGATTAGAAACTTGGAATTTTCAACCCTACTCCGCATTCTCCAGAGAAAGGAGAGGAGCTGGAAATGAAGTTAATGATCCGTCATGCCTAGGTGATGGTGCTTCCATACAAACCCCTGAAGTGAGTCTGAAGGGCTTCTGGGCTGGTGGTTGCTTAGAGGAGCTAGGACTCTAGTGCTCTGGGGGAGAGCATGGAAGCTCTGTGCCACTTCCCTACACGTCTCGTTCATCTGAATGTCCATCTGTATCTTTTATCATATCCTTTTACAGTAGACAAGTCATCAGCAAGTATTCTGCTTTCCTTAATTCTGTGGGCTGCTCTAGCAAATTAACTGAACCCAAGGTGAGGGTTTTGGGAATCTCTGATTTGTAGCTAATGGCCCAGAAACACTGACAAACTGGACTTGCTGTTGAAGTTAGGCTGGGGAGCAGTCTGGCGGGGCAGAGCACTGCTGAAGCTATGTGTCTACTGAGTCCTCAGGGCGCATAGTGTGAGAGGCGAGTTAAGTTGGAGGACACCCCGCCGGTGTCACAGAACCGCTTGGTATGGGAACAATTCCCACACGTTTAGTGACCGGCAGCCTTAGAAGGGACGTGTTCTGTGTAAGTGGCAGAGGGGAGACTCCCAGGAGGGTGAGTTTTCCCGGCTCGGGAAGGCTCTTGAATTCCTACAGCCCTTACATAGTGTCTTTCAACTGGTGATGACAGTAGGCTGAAAATAAAACTGTGCCCTTTTATAAAGGTAGGCAAAAGATCAAGAAAATTTTAGTGTGTCCCATCATGAGGAGAGCTGAGTCAACTCCTTTTTCTAGATGATCTTAAGACTACTGCCTCCCTCTGATTGAATCTGAGACTATTTGATCAATTAAAGGAAATGTTACCAGATGTTTATTATAAAGTTTTAATAGGGCTTCCATTTTCCCCAGTGACAGTTTTAGATTTTTATATCTATTCTTCTCTGTGATGACAGTAATATTTTGGGTTTTCATGAGAATTTCTAACAGTATATGGCAGAAATACAAGCCTGCAATTACTACATATTCTTTTAGTTCAGCACAATGCGAATTAAGAAGCATAGGGCTTCCCTCATAGCTCAGTCGGTAAAGAATCTGCCTGAAATACAGGAGACTAGGGTTCGATTCCTGGGTTGGGAAGATCCCCTGGAGAAGGAAATGGCAACCCTCTCCGATATTCTTGCCTGGAGAATCCCATGGACAGAGGAGCCTGGCAGGCTACAGTCCATGTGGTCGCAAGAGTCGGACATGACTTAGAAACTAAAGAGAGAGAAAGAGAGAATGTAAATGCAAGAAGGGAATGTTATGTTGGAATCCCTAAATGGGATAAGCAATGGTGAAAAAAGTTTTTGACTTGGAGAGACATACAGAGTATTTTTCTTGGCCCTCAAAGGCAATGGAAAATGTGTGATACTGGGATCAGGTAGACTTGGTCCTACCAGTTATTATCTCTGAGTCAGAATACGTCTGTTTCCTCGTCTATAAAATGGGAATAATTATATTACCTACATATGAGGGTTATTAGAGATTATTCTGAAAATCAGCCAGTCTTCATCTCTGAGGTGCCAGTCCTCCTCTGAAGAGTTTTCTTGCCTCTCTTCTCCCATAAGGTAAGGTAAAATTACCTTGTCTCCGGGCATTCCCCACCCCCACTCTACACCAGGACCCTCTACTATCATTGCACTTCTTCTTGTATTGAAATTGAATCTACATGTACCTGTCACTTGCCACTAGACGGTGATAGCCTCATAACCTTTATGTCTTCAGCACGTAAGTAGAGAACCTACTCACCAAAGAGCGTGAGCTCAGCAAATGTTAAACGAATGGACGACATGTTTCAGGGGCTTGCTTGGCGCTTAAAATATTTCGTTCTTGACTTCTCTTGTAAATTTGCATCTCCAACGCTTTTTATCAAGGAAAAGATTTGTCTTTTGTTTGTGATGCTTTACTAAGATGCAGGATTAGGACTGCTTTTGGATCCATTCTAGGTAATTAGATACGCTGTGAGAGACGTGGTTCATGGAAGGTTAAGGTTTATCAAACTACGTGAATAACAGCCATAGCCTATGCACGTACATCCAGAAAAAATTAATTATTTGACCTTTTTGTTTGTATTTTTTGTAAATATATAACTTGATAGTGCCAATTTAGATCCTCAAAGCTATGTTTTGGAGACTTTTTTTTCCGTTTGTCTCAACTGCCTTATTTCTCTGTATTACAAATGCAGTGAAATGATGTTAATTCTGTGCTTAATTATGCTTAGCATAATATATATGCAGCCCAGTGTTTATCAGTTGGATATAGCAAAAATGCTGTGGTCTCGTCCCACCTTCCTTCTGCTTATCATCTGTTGACTTTTGAAAACAGCTGGGGTTGTTCCATGTGAATGGAAACAATTTCAAGGCCGTACAATAAATGCGTTCTCTCTCGACATGATCTTTTGCATTTTAAAGTTTTCATGCAAACTTTTAAGCCGGTTTTTGCTATCCTTTCAGATCAGAAGAAATCTATTAGATAAAAAATGTTCACATTTGAATTTTTCAAAAACATGCATATTTCATCCATTGAAGCAAGAACTTCCATATCTCAAAATTGACTATTAAAGTCTGTCTGGCATGTGTTGATTCATGTTGACATAAAAGACCATCTTAATATGATGACTGGGTTTTTATGGCTTCAGTTCAGTTCAGTCGCTCAGTCATGTCCGACTCTTTGCGACCCCATGAACCGCAGCACGCCAGGCCTCCCTGTCCATCACCAACTCCCAGAGTCCACCCAAACTCATGTCCATCGAGTTGGTGATGCCATCCAACCATCTCACCCACTGTCGTCCCCTTCTCCTCCTGCCCCCAATCCCTCCCAGCATCAGGGTCTTTTCAAATGAGTCAGCTCTCCGCACCAGGTGGCCAAAGTATTGGAGTTTCAGCTTCAGCATCAATCCTTCCAATGAACACCAGGACTGATCTCTAGGATGGGCTGGCTGGATCTCCTTGCCGTCCAAGGGACTCTCAAGAGTCTTCTCCAACACCACAGTTCAAAAGCATCAATTCTTCGGCACTCAGCTTTCTTTATAGCCCAACTTTCACATCCATACATGACCACTGGAAAAACCATAGCTTTGACTAGACGGATCTTTGTTGGCAAAGTAATGTCTCTGCTTTTTAATATGCTGTCTATGTTGGTCATAACTTTCCTTCCAAGGAGTAAGCATCTTTTAATTTCATGGCTGCAGTCACCATCTGCAGTGATTTTGTAGTCCAAAAATATAAAGTCAGCCACTGTTTCCACTGTCTCCCCATCTATTTCCCATGCAGTGATGGGACCAGATGCCATGATCTGATCTTAGTTTTCTGAATGTTGAGCTTTAAGCCAACTTTTTCACTCTCCTCTTTCACTTTCATCAAGAGGCTCTTTAGTTCTTCAATTTCTGCCATAAGGGTGCTGTCATCTGCATATCTGAGGTTATTAATATTTCTCCCTGCAATCTTGATTCCAGCTTGTGCTTCCTCCAGCCCAGCATTTCTCATGATGTACTCTGCATATAAGTTAAATAAGCAGGGTGACAATATACAGCCTTGACGTACTCCTTTTCCTATTTGGAACCAGTCTGTTGTTCCATGTCCAGTTCTAACTGTTGCTTCCTGACCTGCATATAGATTTCTCAAGAGGCAGGTCAGGTGGTCTTGTATTCCCATCTCTTTCAGAATTTTCCACAATTTATTGTGATCCACACAGTCAAAGGCTTTGGCGTAGTCAATAAAGCAGAAATAGATGTTTTTCTGGAACTCTTGTGTTTTCAATGATTCAGTGGGTGTTGACAATTTGATCTCTGTTTCCTCTGCCTTTTCTAAAACCAGCTTGAACATCTGGAAGTTCATGGTTCACGTATTGCTGAAGCCTGGCTTGGAGAATTTTGAGCATTACTTTACTAGCATGTGAGATGAATGCAGTTTTGTGGTAGTTGGACCTTATCTGGTATTGCCTTTCTTTGGGGTTGGAATGAAAACTGACCTTTTCCAGTCCTGTGGCCACTGCTGAGTTTTCCAAATTTGCTGGCATATTGAGTGCAGCACTTTCACAGCATCATCTTTTAGGATTTGAAATAACTCAACTGGAATTCCATCACCTCCACTAGCTTTGTTCATAGTGATGTTTCCTAAGGCCCACCTGACTTCACATTCCAGGATTCTCATGTTTTTAACTGTTATTAATACATGTAACTTAGGAGTTGGATAGTGAGTAGCTTTTGGATAATATTTATTTTAAAAGGATCCTTTCAGGTAGTTTGTCCATTAGAGATGATTTTACTAAAAAAAAAAGTTCCTTTAAATTTTTTTCAGTGCAAGGTCAAAACTGCAATTAGAACATCAGTGTCATTATTGAAAATCATTGTAGCTGATGTGGTTTTTCCTGAAAGTTCTAAGATTAAAATTCATGAAAATTATTCTTGGTGGCAGTCAATATTTGTTAAAGGTTAGCATATATTTTTATTTTTGGGCCCACCATGTGGCATGTGGGATTCTTATTCCCTGATCAGGAATTGAACCTGTGCTGTCTGCAGGGGAAAGAGTGGAGTCCTAATCACTGGATTGCCTAGGAATTCCCAAATTAACATCATTTTTGAGAGTAGTTTTATAAGTAAAACTTAGGTCATTATAAAACATATGAGTTATGCTTTAATAATAATGCTGCTGCTAAGTCGCTTCAGTCGTGTCCAACTCTGTGCAACCCCATAGACGGAAGCCCACCAGGCTCCCCCGTCCCTGGGTTGCCCCAGGCAAGAACACTGGAGTGGGCTGCCATTTCCTTCTCCAATGCATGAAAGTGAAAAGTGAAAGTGAAGTTGCTCAGTCATGTCCGACTCTTAGTGACCCCATGGACTGCAGCCCACCTGGCTCCTCCGCCCATGGGATTTTCCAGGCAAGAGCACTGGAGTGGGGTGCCATTGCCTTCTCCAATGAATGAAAGTGAAAAGTGAAAGTGAAGTCACTCAGTCATGTCCGACTCTTAGCGACCCCATGGACTGCAGCCTACTGGGCTCCTCCGTCCATGGGATTTTCCAGGCAAGAGCACTGGAGTGGGCTGCCATCGCCTTCTCCGTTAATAATAATAGCCACACTTATTAGACAACTATTCTATGTCAAGGGTTTTACATAAATTCTATATTATTGTCTCATTTATTCTTCAGAGCAGTCCCTTTTAAGGATGAGGACCAGAAAGTTAAGATTTTGTTCAGATTTGGTCAGTGGGAGATGCAGGATCAGAAGCCCGATTGCATGGGCTGAATTCTTGCTCTGTATCTGTTGACATTGTTCATTTTCCTTCACTCGTCCTGCCACCAGGGGGACCCAGATGACAGAGAGCCGAATGAAGGCTCCAGCCAAGGGCCTACTCTATTCTGAACGTCGTGTGTGTTTACTCAGTCAGTCCAACTCTTTGAGACCCCAAGGTGCAGCCCACCAGGCTCCTCTGTCCGTGAACTTTTTCCAAACGAGAATACTGGAGTGAGTTGCCATTTCCTACTCCAGGGGATGTTTCTGACCCAGGAATTGAACCCAGGTCTCCTGCATTGGCAGGCGGATTCTTTACCACTGAGCCACCTGGGAAGCTATTGCTGATTCTATCTTTCCTTCTCAGTAAACTTAGCACATCCAGAAAGGAATTTTTAGGCTCACTTTTCTTCTTCCTTATGTCTTTCTTTTTGTTCTAGAAAATTCTAAATGCCAGAGAGCCTCTTCCTGTAGTATAGGTTGTTCAAGGTGGTAACATCGACTAGTGCCACGATTCCTTCCTTTTCTTTATTTCCTTCTGAGCCTCTGTCTTTGTCAACACTGACTGGCGTGTAATAAGTGCTCAATAAATGGCAGCTATTGTGCAGTGGTGAGGATTCCGCCTGCCAATGCAGGAGATGCAGGAGACTTGGCTTTGATCCCTGGATTGGGAAGATCCCCGAGAGTAGGAAATGACAACCCACCGCAGTATTCCTGCCTGGAAAATCCCAGGGACAGAGAAACCTGGTGGGCTACCGTCCATGGAGTCACAAAGAGTCAGACATGACTGAGCGACTGAGCACCTTGCTACTATCCAGGTTCTGGGGCTCCGCCCTGAAGGGATTTTTGGTACTAACAATAATCACAGCTAATATTTACTGCACCCTATGTGCTAGAATCTCCTTCAAGCACTTTAAATGCATGTGCTGTTATTATGTCTGTCTTTATCAAGCAAGGAAAAGGTGAGGCTCAGCGAGTACATTACCTAGGATAACACTGATAACTGGTTGGCAGTGATGGTTCCGGAGCTCAAGCTTTCTGACTTCCAGTCTTCTACTGACTCACGTGATGGTTGTGGAAATGTGTTGCTCAAATTTCCTTCAAGAGAATCTGCAGTGAGGACCTTAGTTGATGACAGACTCCAGCTTCCAAACCCTATAAAACCCCCATGGTATTCATACCAAGCCATTCTTCCTTCCCCTTGATTGTACTCAGACACTGATTGAGCATGGTAGGGATCATAATACTGGCTTATTCCAGAAATGGAAAAATAATTCAACATTAGCAACTCTGTTAATGTAATTCACCTAGAGGAAAACAAATAAAAGAAATAACATAATCATACCAATCAAGGGTTGGGGGAAAAAACTCAATAAACTAGGAACTATATGGTAATGTTTTAAACTAGCAATTACCATCTAAAAGTTAGTATGATGTGTTAATGAAGACACAATGAGAAAATCCCCATAATGTCAAGAATAAAGCCAGAGCATCACTACTTTTTTACTTGAAAAACTTGCTCCAAGTTTTTCATTTCAAGCAAGGACACTTGCTCCTTGGAAGAAAAGCTATGACAAACCTAGACAGCGTATTAAAAAGCAGAGACATCACTTTGTCAATAGGTCCATCCAGTCAAAGCTATGGTTTCTCCAGTGGTCATGTATGGATGTGAGAGTTGGGCCATAAAGGAAGCTGAGTGCTGAAGAATTGATGCTTTTGATCTGTGGTGTTGGAGAAGACTCTTGAGAGTCCCTTGGACTGCAAGGAGATCAAACCGGTCAATCCTGAAGGAAATCAGTCCGGAATATTCATTGGAGGGAGTAGTGCTGAGGCTGAAACTCCAGTACTTTGGCCACCTGATATGAAGAGCCAACTCACTGGAAAAGGCCCTGATGCTGGGGAACATTGAAGAAAGGAGGATAAGGGGGTGACAGAGGACGAGGTGGTTGGATGGCATCACCGACTCAGCGGACATGAGTGTGAGCAAGCTCTGGGAGATGGTGAAGGACAGGGAGTCCTGGCGTGCTGCAGTCCATGGGGCCACAAAGAGTTGGACACGACTGAGCGACTGAACAGCAACAATTGAAACGTAGTTGATGGAGAGTAATATTTTAGTTCCAGGTGTGCTGCATTGTGATCTGACATTTGCATACGTTATGAAATGATCATCATGACAGATCTAGTAACCATCTGTTCCTATACAAAATAATTAAGAAATTATTGACCATATTCTTTATGATGTATATTACATCCTCATGGGTTATTTATTTTGTAAATGGAGGTTTGTGCCTATTAATCTCTTTTACTTACTTTGTCTCCCACCTCCTAACAACCATGAGTTTGCTCTGGGTCTGTTTTTATTTTATTTGTTTTGTTTTGTGTTTTAGCTTCCATATGTAAGTCAAGTCATCCAGTGTCTGTCTTTTTCTATCTGACTTATTTCACTTAACATAATATTCTTTAGATCCATTAATGTTGTCACAAATGGCAAATTTCATTGTTTTTTGTGACAGAATAATATTCCATTGTGTGTGTGTGTGTGTATATATATATATATATGCATGCCACGTTTTCTTTATTCATTCAGCTATTGATGGACATTTAGATTGTTTCCATGTCTTGTCTACTTAATACTACAGTGAACAATAGGATGAACATATATTTTTAAATTACTGATTTTGTTTTCTTTGGGTAAATACCCAGATGTGAAGTTGATAGATTATATGGCAGTTCTATTTTTAATTTTTTGAGGAACTCCATACTGTTTTCCACCAATTTATGATCCCACAAACAAGGGTCCCCTCTTTTCCACATCCTCGCCAACACTTGTTTCTTGTTTTTTTGATAATTGCCATTCTCATAGGTGTGATGTGATAGCTTACTATAGTTTTGACTTGCATTTCCCTGATGATAAGTGATGTTGGGCATTTTTTCAGGGGTCAGTTGGCCATCTGTACAAAAATTTCTATTCAGTGCCTCTGCCCATTTTTTAATTGAGGTTGTTTTTGTGATATTGAGTTGCATGAGTTCTTTATGTATTTTAGATATCAAGCTCATTGCATATATCTGGTATTGCAAATATCTTCACTCATTCAGTAGGCTGACCTTTGTTTTCTTGGTAGTTTCCTTTGCTATGCGAAGCTGTTTAGTTGATATAGTCCCATTTGTTTATTTTTGCTTTTGTGTCCCATGCCCAAGAAGATAAAATACAGAATGTATCACAGATTTCTGTGCCATCCTTACTCAGAGGCCATGCTAATCCTCTTGGTACTGCTCCAGTTTTAGCAGATGTGTTGCCCACGCAAGCCCTCACTACTGATTTTTTAAAATGGTTCTGAAGGTACATGCCAGTACAGTTAGAGAGATTATTAGGCTTATATATATATGTATACACACACATATATATACACACACATATATGAAAAAGATTGTAATATTTATAAATTTTATACATGCTTACATGAATACACAAAAGAATTTTTAGATGGCTGAGTATAATAGTAAAGAGCAAACAACTTTTGTAAGTACAGAAAATAACCAATTGGAAGTTATAATGAAACAAAAAATCATATTTACAATAGAAAAATAAATAAATTTGACAAGAAATATGCAAAATCAGTACAAATTAGGAAAACATACATTTTCTTTAATATGAAAATTCAATATCATAAAGATGTCGGCTCTTCCTAATGTAAGCCATAAACTTAATTCTATATCAACAACTAGAGTAGAGTGTTACTTATTTGTTCGTTTTTTGAACTGGAAAGACTGATTCACATGGAAAATAGGAAAAACATTCAAGAAAATTCTGGTCTAAGAAGAGTAACAAGTTACAGTCTCTCCCATATTTTAAAATATTGAGTTGCCTGGACTCAGCAATGAGGACCAAGCAAATAGAGTTACAGTAATGTAATAACAATGTATGACTAGACCTGCAGATAAACAGCACAGACTAGAAAGTCTGTTACATGACCCAAATATGTGTTGGATATTAGTGTATGACAAGAGTGACATAACGAATCAGTAGGTAAGTGATGAATTATTTAAGAAGCAACAGTTAGAACCGTGTATGGAACAACTGATTGTTTCAGGATTGAGAAAGGATTACAACAAGGGCTGTCTGCTGTCACTGTTTGTTCAATCTGTACACTGAGCACATCATGAGAAATGCTGGGCTGGTTGAGTTACAAGTTGCAATCAAGATAGATGGGAGAAACATCAACAACCTCAGATATGTGGATGATACCACCCTAATGGCAGAAAGCGAAGAGGAGCTGAAGAGCCTCTTCATGAGGATGAAGGAGGAGAGTGAAAGAGCCAGCTTAAAACTAAATATTGAAAAAACTAAGATCATGGCATCTGGCCCCATTACTTCATGGCAATTAGAGGGGAAAAGGTGGAAGTAGTGACGGATTTCTGCTTCTTGGGTTCTAAAATCACTGCAGATGGTGACTGCAGCCATCTAATCAGAAGATGTTTGCGTCTCGGCAGGAAAGCTATGACAAACCTAGACAGTGTGTTAAAAAGCAGTGACATTACTCTGCCAACAAAGGTCCGTATACTCAAGGCTACGGTCTTCCCAGTGGTCACGTAAAGTTGTAGGGGCTGGACCATAAAGAAGGCAGAGCACAGAAGAATCGATGCCTGTGAACTGTGGTGCTGGAGAAGACTCCTACGAGTCCCTTGGACAGCAAGGAGATCCAGCCAGTCAAAATGAAGGGAAATCAACCCTGAATACTTGTTGGAAGGACTGATACTAAAGCTGGTACCCAGTATTTTGGTCATCTGATGCGAACGGCTGACTCGTTGGAAAAGTCCCTGATGCTGGGAAAGATTAAGGGCAGAAGAAGAGGGTGTCAGAGCATGAGATGGTGGATGGCATCACCAATGCAGTGGACATGAACTTGGGCAAACTTCGGGAGATGGTGAGGGACAGGGAGGTCTGGTGTGCTGCAGTCCATGGAGTCGCAAAGAGTTGGACACGACTGGGTGACTGAACAACAACAACATTGGAATAACTGGATAGTAATCTGGAAAATAAAAGTATTTTGGGGCTCTGACCTCATTTCTTATCCCCAGGTTCCAAATATTTCAAATATTTAAATAGAAAAATGTAAGTATACTATGGAAATACTTTGTGTGTATACACACAGGTGTGTGTGTGTGTGTGTGTGTGTGTGCGTGTGTAAGATGTTTCAAGGTTCAGAAGACATTCCTAGGGTTGATCCAAAACTAAGAAATACTAAGTTAAAAGATAGATTAAGTTGACCATATAAAACTAAAATTAGATTATCTTGTCATTAAAATCCATTGAAAAATGCAAATGACAAACCAGGGAAAAATATTTTCTCTGCAACTGATGACATAGACCAAAGGCTATGTTTCTTAGCATATGTAAATAAATATATAAGAAAAAGGCCAATAATCCTACAAGAAATGGATAAAGGATAATATGGTTGGTATCAAAGGAAATGTAAATGGGTCTTAAAATATGAAAATTTATTCATTTAATACATAACTTAAACATTAATTTAAAAATTAAAACTACAATGAAATGCCATTTTCCTTTGTTAATTTGGCGAAGATAAAAGAATTTTGATAGCATACTATATTGAAAAGGGTGTGAGAAAATAGGTATTTAATACACTACTATTAGGTATGGAATTTGGTATAAACTCTCTAAAAACTCTTTAACAATATCTTATCAAGATTGCAAATGCATATATTCTTTGATCCTGCAGTACTACTCAGAATTTATGCACAGATATGCTTGTCACATCTTAAGTGACAAACATAGAAGAATATTCCTCATAGGGTTGTTTGAAATAACAAAAAGATTGGAAGCAGCGTAAGTATCTGTTAGGACACAGGTTAAGTAAATTATGTGCCTGTATGGCATGGGATTCTATGCAACCTTTTAAAGAATGTAGCTATTTATTTGTATTTATTTTGGACAATTTCCAGTATATAATATATATATATATATATGTTAAAAGATTAAAGTGAAGAACACAGTATATAGCACATTTTTGTTGTTGTTGTTTTATACTTCTATGTTCTCATACACATTGTATACCTGTGAAGTGACCAGTTTACCTCCGGGGAATGAAGCTAGGAAACTAAAGGGCAGGAAAGATGAAATAGGGTAAGTTTTTAATCTACAAATTTTCATTTTTGCTGTGTGAGGTATTGCATGCATGTAATAGTGACAACGCTAAGCACATTCTTCAATTCCCTTGATATTTTCTAGGTGCTAAGACTTTCTAGATAGAGAATGAAATGTTCAGTTTACATATGGAACAGGCCTCTTGTCAAAGACTGCGTTTGCTGACTGGCTACTGCTCTAGTCTCTTTTTGAAGAAAGGGATGCACGCCTGTACTTAACAGGGCTTTGGTGACTTGACCTATGTTTTGAGCCAGAGATGAAAACCCAGAGAGAGAGAAATAGAAGGGTGAGACTAGGAATTACAGTGAGCAGGGTGGGCAGACTTTGTGATAAGGAAGGAAAACTTGCTAGCAACTTTCACCCCTTTTATTAAGGTATTTATCTTAGATGGATATCTCCTTTGTACTCTGCGAAAGTAGAAAATCATGCCTTGAAGTTAACCAGAGCCTGGAGTTCTTTCTAGGGGAGCAAAATGGCTAAGAAAGCACAGCAGTAATTTAATGTTTATAAAGAGTGGGCTGAGAGAGCCACAGTATATCAAAAGCAAGTAACTGCAGAGGAAATTGGCGTATTTTAAGTCGGTTCAGACTATATTTTACATATTCTGGCTGTACGTAATGTACTAGTTTGCATGTAGAGCTTAAATGTATAATTAATACAGCTTTGAAGCTAGTTCTATCCACATGATTAAAATTTATCATGGAATTAGCTTTCAAATAGAGACTTTTTAACATGTTATAGTCAATGCTATGAATTAGGTCTTCTCTGATGAGCTCTGAGTAAAGGGCTGTAATTTATCTCGATGGTATTTTATTAGAGACGCCTTAATTGCTGTGGCAGGTGAAAAGCACCATCCAGTTTCTTGGCCAAACATTTCAGTTAATGAAATCATTTTTCCTCTTAGCACTATTGGTTTAAAGAACGTTCTGTTTTATTGAAGATGAACTAAAAGTCTTTTATTTTATATGCATGATTCAGCCTCACAATGAATGCCAGACAAATCTACTTTGTGGGACATTTACTCCATAAGAGAAAAAAGGAATCCTTTAACATTAGTGAAGGAAATGATAGACTATCCATTGTGAAAAGTCAAAAGGAAGAAACCTCAAATTTCCTTTCCAGTGATCTGAAAGTAAAAATCTGGGAAATGATTGCTGATGAATGTATTATGGGTGTGGCATTTTTTATTATTTTCCAATTATTTGTATTATTTCCCTGTATTTTTTTTTATTTTTTTATTTTTCAGTGGGTTTTGTCATACATTGATATGAATCAGCCATAGAGTTACACGTATTCCCCATCCTGGTCCCCCATCCCACCTCCCTCTCCACCCGAATTATAGAAATAAACACTTTAAATTTTTCTAATAATCCTTTCTCTAAGAGATAGCTCCTGTTACTAGTTTGGCATACATTCTTCCAGAAATTTTCCACACAAAGTATTTTTTTCCTCCCTAAAACCCTAGATCTGTCGCCAACAATGCCTGAATTCTTCCGGCTCCGCCCGCTCCATTTGACCAAATCTGCGCACCCCATGCAGCTTCAGTCACTTTGCTGGAATGGCGCGTTATGTAACTACAGCCAACGCTCCCCGTTTCTGGGCCTAGGGACGGGTTTTGTGCCAGTGCATCTGTGCGTCAGAGCAGATTTTAGATTGCGTGCCCGTGCCCAAGTAGGGACTCGGTGCCAGCTTGCTCAAAGCCTAGCGGACCCCAGATCTCACGTGTGGTGAGGGTGCTGCTGGTGGCTCCGCTTCCGCAAGCCCGGACACGCGTGTCTGGTGGAGCCCGCGCTGAAGGACAGTGGCTTTGTCCTGCTCCCTCACATTGTGTGCTGTGGATTAAGCAAGGCCTCTCACTGCAATTTCACCCTTGTCAAAATGATTACCAAGTTTATTCCACCTTGGGTTGTATGTTTCCTAGCCTCTCATGGATGATTTTTATGGCTTAACACTTGACCACTAATACAGTAAACACTAGTGAGAATCTTTAAAAATTAAAGTCTTAGAAAACAATTTTGTTCAATATGATAGGTTATTTGAAATAATACCCACTATTTAAAGAGGCACTGAAATTAACAGTCTCAGCGCCATACTGCATTTAGTGTGTGATTCAATTTTAACATGTCAAATATATTTACTAAAGCCTAATACAAAATCCCATGGATGCTAGAATATTAATTTGGAGAAACCGTGGGTCAGAATGCATCAGAAGCTGTTAAATGTCTTACTGAATTTTGTCAACTTGCCTACCCTCCTTAATATGCCTTTCTCAGAGTAGCGAAACAGAAAGTGTACATACTTAGGAAGGCCAAATCTGTGCTTTCAAGTTATTTTTTTAAAGCTGTCATGATGTTTCTTCTTCAGACAGAATTGGGTCAGAAGATTTAAAATACCAGATTTTCCTATTTTAGTGTTGGAAAGCTCTCCTGTGTCTTAGACCATGTGAATTTTGTGTATGTGTCAATATGTTTAGAAAATTTATATATACTGTCACTTATTGAAAACTTACTTTGTAATAAGTATTCATGTGGATCATAGTATGACCTGTAAATACCTTTCAGTCTTATCAGTCTATATAAAGTACTGGTGAATTTCATATTGAGATCAAGCACCCCCATTTTCTTACAAAGTAGACAATGAAATATTACTCAGTTTTTCCAAACAGAATGAAGACAGGAAGATGGCATTGTACTGAATGCCTGATAATCCCTCAATAGCACTTTTTTTTTTTTCCTCAATAGCACTTTAAGTACTAAACTTGATAGGATGCTTCCAGAAGTAGCGTTCAGACTTGTGACTAGTTTGTCTGATGAGACTTTCATGGGTCTTGAAATTTAGAACTTGAAGGAACTTAAGTATTATTGCCCTCATTTTATTTATTGGGAAGCAAAAGACCAGGTTCACTTTGTGCATTCATCCATTCCATTGTCATTCACTCAAAACGGTCTACAGCCTTGACTGTTAGATCCCATGATCGAAAGAGAGTAAGCCGTGGCTCAGAGAAGTGTCCAAAATTTCAGAGTTGTTTCTTTCAGTGGGAGAGAGAGTGAAAGAAGCACTGGGTCTACTGTCACTGAATTAGGCTGACCTTTCATTCCACTTAAGGGTGGAACCCGTAATTCACCGCTAATTTTTTGATCCTTCTACTGTCTGTCAGACATAGGAGAATCCAGAGTAAAGAAAACATGCTTCTGTTCTCACTCACTTTACAGTCTAACTAAGATAGTCAGAAAGGATGCGAACAAACTACAAAATTACAAACTGTGATAACAAACAGGGCAAAGTGATAGAAAACCAGAGAGAAGATGCTAATTACATGATCTCTTTGAGAGGATGTTGTTGAAGACTGCTGAGACCAGCTGATGGGAAGGATCAAGCCACGGCTGGATTGTGATCCGATGTCAAGGTGTGGTTGCAAAATATATAGTGACCGGATCGGGCAGGGCCCAAAAACCTATGACAATGGGATTGAAATTGTATTTGAAGAGCAGTGAGAAACCATCAAGGGAGTAACATTTTGTTTTTTTGAAGGACATTCTGCCTGTTGAGTGGAGAATGTATTAGAAGGGAGTAAGCATCATGTGAAACACACAGTGAGACGTTTTCTCGTAATAGTTGGGCTGACAGGGCTAAGGTAGATAATAGTGGCAGAGGTAAAGAACAGAGCAAGGGTTGAGTTATTTGGGGAGCTCAACCCAGGACTTCAATCCAGGACTTGTTTCTGGCTTGAGTGTGGGAAATGAGGGAAGTTATCAAGGATGAAATCCAGGTTTCTGACTTTGAAACCAAATGAATGACAATGCCGATGCATTTACTGATAGGTGGAAAACTGGGCATGGATGGGGGCAGGTAAGGATCTTTAGAGGTCTCATATTTAAAAAATAATGAATTGCTTCTTTAAGCATAATACAAAACAAAAATAACACTAAGTTATTACATAAATGAAAGTTGTCTAATCAAGCCTCAACCCTGATGACTACCTGTATAGTTTTATTTTAACATATTAAACATTAATTTTGTTCCTTAAAAAATTGGGGAGTTCCCATATTTTGTTCGTGCTTTGTTTGCAAGTTTAGTTTCTCATTCAATTACCAAGCCCCGGGAAAAATCATGAGTTTTATTCTGGCATATTGAAATGCGTGTAAAATTGCTAAGAGATGTGAAGTAGGTAGATGGATGTACAACTGTGGGGGTCAGGGCGTGAGACAGAGACATAAATTTGGGAGTTGTCAGCATAGATGGTTTTAAAAGCTGTGGAAATAGATCACCCGAAGCAAATGCGTAGGGAGAAACATGATACAGGTGAATTTGTAACATTTAGATGAGGAGCAGGCAGAAGAGACTGAAGTAAAGTAGCCAGACTGAAAGATGATGTCAGGGAAGCTGAAAGCAGAGCCGTTCAAGAATGAGACAGTATGCGACGGTGTCAGTGCTTCCGCATGGTCAAGATGATATCAGAGGACTGGGTGTTTTTGGTAACCTTAGCGTGAAGGATTTTTAGGTTATTATTGAGAGTGAAGTAGATTGAGAAGGCAATGGAAGGTGAAGAAGCAGAAATGATTGTGTAGAGAGCTTCTTTAATGTTTTACTGTAAGGGAGAAAAAAGAATTGTTACAGTAACTGGAGGAAATTGTAAGGTCAAGGATGTTTTATTTGGTTTTGCCTTTTTAACCAACCCTTCTGAGTAGATCCTCAACAAGGGTCCTTTTGCCCATTTGAGTCAATAGGATAAGACTGAGTTTCTCAGAAACAAAAGAAAAGCTTTGTTCTTGAATCAGAGGACGGAGAGATGTGATCTAGTGCTCTTCCCAACAGGCTGTGGGTGGGGCTGCCTCAAGGCAGAGAGTGGGTCACCCTAGTAGTCAGAGGAGTCCATTACCCAGGTTGTCTCTGGAAGGTTTGGTCTCTGTAGCCTCCTTCACTCGAGTGTGGTATACTCATGGAGTGACCCCCGCAACTTCAGGGCAGAATGGGTGGTTAGGATCACCAAGTGGCATCTTTCCACTTACGATTGAATTGATTTTCTTGTCTTCCAGCTTTCCATACTTTAGGTTCATCCAGTCTCCTGGCTGGAAGAGGTACAGGGCTAGATCAGTGGGTACAGACAGCACCCGGTTACCACATTCCATGGGTGCTGTCATGGTTTCTCCTACCTGGAGGGCACACTTGAGTTGTTCTATCTCAAGGGGGTTAAAGTGTCCCTTTTCTTGGGTTTGGAAATGAGTCTACCACATATAAGTTCAAATGCACTTAACTTTAACTTACCCCCTAGAGCTAAGCACATGCAGAGCAGGGCAATCAGAAGCAACTTAATCCAATTTTCTTGAGTTTCCTGACATCCATTGGCTAAGGCCCTTGTCAAAGTCTGATTGAACTTCTCTACTTTCCTCAATGATGTCTCTGGGCTAAGCACAAGATACATTTTATGTCCAAGGCTCACGTTATCCCCTTCTTTACTAGTGACAAAATGCTGGACCATTATTGCTTTGTAGGAATCCTGGGCGGCCAAATCTGAGCATTATTTCTTTAATAATGCCCTAGTCACTTCAACTAAGTGAGGAATGATAGAAGGGGACTTGCCCCAAAACTGGGACTAGTGGGGGATGCTTCTATCTGACCAGAAAATGTCTACTGATACGAAGAGATACCTGAAATTGCCTGGTACTCTGGGGCTGACAGTGAAATCAGTCCACCAGTCTTCTCCAGGGTATGTCCCTCTGGTCTGAACGAGCCTTATCTGGGGGCCTCTGGGAATATGGCGCTGGAGTTGCTCATGGTATAGGTGGGACATGTCTCAAATATTCTGCCGATTATACTTTTCATACCAGGAGTTACCATGACCTCAACTGATTATACAAGGCTTCTCTCCCACAGTAGGTCCTTGATAAGCCTCTCTGATGGCTTGACAAGCTGCAGTTGGGGGAAAGAAGTGTTGTTGATGAAAAGTGACTCATTTTCATCCATTAAGGTTTGGGTGGACTCCGGGAATTGGTGATGGACAGGGAGGCCTGGCGTGCTGCAGTTCATGGGATTGCAAAGAGTCGGACACGACTGAGTGACGGAACTGAACTGAACCTCTCATGGCCTCCTAGATCTCTACTGAAGCCCTGTTTGGGGGCTTTGTCTAATTTTTCCTTTTTGTAGATTGGGAGATAATTGTCTGGTTCTGGGCTCCGAGGTGTGAGGAGCAGTTGCCAATTACCTGGTTCTAGGGCCACCGCTTTGGCAGTTGCATCGGCCTTGTTTTCCTTTGTTACCTCTGCAGTCTCCTTTTGGTGACACCTACAAGGAATCCCTGACACCTCTTTTGGAAGCTGTACTGCTTCTAGGAGCTTCAATGTGCTTAAGCCATGTTTCGCTTGTTTATTGTCTGCAGCAAGCATGCCCCTTTCCTTCCAGATATCCCACGTACAGGTAAGATGGCATATTCATACCAGGAACTTGTATAAACATTTAAGATCCTCTCTGTCCCGAGCTATAAGGCTCAGGTGAGGACTGTCAGTTTTATCTTTGGGACAGAAGTCCATAGAGATAGGCTTTGTGCTTCTTTGACTTGGGTCTAGGAGGTCATTGAATACCCCGCTAGCCTTTTCCCATCTGTCATAAACCTGTTCCCATCTGTGATTCATTCCTCATTGACATTTGGGAAAGGATCATTTAAATAGGTTGGGGCAACTGGAGTCGATTGTGTCTGTGGTCTCTGTGAGCTTGCCTGGTAGCTCAGCTGGTGAAGAATCCTCCTGCAATGCAGGAGACCCCGGTTCGATCCCTGGGTCGGGAAGATCCCCTGGAGAAGGGCATGGCAACCCACTCCAGTATTCTTGGGCTTCCCTGTTGGCTCAGACAGTAAAGAATCCTCCTGCAATGCGGGAGACCTGGGTTCAGTCCCTGAGTTGGGAAGATCCCCTGGAGGAGGGCATGGCAACCCACTCCAGTATTCTTGCCTGGAGAATCCCCGTGGGCAGAGGAGCCAGACAAGCTACAGTCACGGGATTACAAAGAGTCGATCACAACTGAGTGGCTCACCACGTTCATACAGTGTCTATAGAGTCATGCTCCAGGGGCCTGTTCCTGTGGGAAGCAAGGTGGCAGGGCCTAGAGTGTGGTGGGCTTTTATGGTAGCCCCTGTGTTGCATGGAAGCATAGGTTGGACTTGAATTGACCTTCCTGGGAACATCCATTCTGTTCCCTTAGAACTGACTAAAGCCTGAATGTGGTGTGGAGTCCATACAGTGACTGGCTGACCAAACGTTAACTTTCAGCCTCCTTTAGTGGGGTTGGAGTAGCTGTTATTACCTGTAGGCAGGAGGACCATTCCTTAGCAGTTTGATCTAATTGGTTAGAGAAATGAGCAACCACTGGAATAAGGGCTCCTAGTTTTTGAGCTATTATCCCAAGGGTAGTTCCCTTTCTCTCATGAACATAAAGGTCAAAGTGAAAAGTGTTGGTTGCTCAGTCTTGTCTGACACTTTGCAACCCCAAAGACTGTAGCCCGCCTGGCTCCTCTGTCTATGGAATTCTCCAGGCAAGAACACTGGGGTGGCTAGACTTCCCTGGTGGCTCAGATGGTAAGTGAAGCGAAGTCGCTCAGTCATGTCTGACCCTTTGCAACCCTGTGGACTTTAACCTATCAGGTTCCTCCGTCCATGGGATTTTCCAAGCAAGAGTACTGGAGTGGGTTGCCATTTCCTTCTCCAGGGGATCTTCCCAACCCAGGGATTGAACCCAGGTCTCCCGAATTGTAGGCAGATGCTTTACGATCTGAGTCCAAGCCTCTGCCTACAATTCAGGAGACCTGGGTTCAATCCCTGGGTCAGGAAGATCTCCTGGAGAAGGAAATGGCAACCCACTCCAGTATTCTTGCCTGGAGAATTCCATGGACAGAGAGGAGCCTGGTGGACTATAGTCCATGGGGTCACAAAGAGTCGGACACGACTGAAGCGATTTAGCATGCACATATAGCCGATGAAAAATGTGACAGTTTCAGATGAAGAGCAAAGGGACTCAGCCATACAGCTAATCTTCAGCATGCATCCATTCTCCCCCAGTAGCTTTGTCTTCAAGAAGACACCTTTTCATATTCTAAATTCCACTCAAAAGGATCATTATCCCTTCTTTTCAGCTTTTTGTATAGAAGTCTAGCTATTAGACTATAGTTAAGGATCCAGGTGAGCAAAACCTGGCCACCCTCAGGTTTTAGAAGGGATGAGGCAGCAAGTGGCTTTTCTCCTGTCCTAGAATAGGCTTCTCTGGCCTTCCAGAAGAAAGAAGCCTACGTAAGTCACCCTAGTTTATAATATTTGAGCCTTTTTCTTGAACAGCTTATATCCTTTATGGACTAGGTATTTCAGAGTGGTTACAGTATTTTTGTAGAGGCTTCCATAGTTGGGCTGGTAATCATAATGTCATTTATATTCTGATTCCATCTTGCTCCCTCCTCCAGATGCAGATCTTTTGGGTCAAAGTTTCCCCAAAGATGATGGGGAAATTTCTGACCCCTTGGGGAAGGAGAATTCAGCAGTGTTTTGCTTTGTTTTGTTGCATGTTTGGGTCCTGTCATTCAAAAGCAAACATTTCTTGAGACTCTGGGGCTGATGGAATATAGAATAAGGCATTATTAAATCTAACACACAATGCCGAGTCTGGTGGCTGGTAGAGTGACCAACAGGGTGGAAGATTAGGGACGACGGGATGTACACCCTGGATGGCCTCACTGAGTATCCTGAGGACCTGCATCTGGCATTCCTCACTGGGAATTCTCCTCTTTACAGGGAGAACGGGTACTGCAGGCTGACTGGCAACGTCCAGTAGGGCCTGTCAATCAGGCTCTGTAAAATGGCAGCCACGCCCAAAAAGGCCTCCTGTGGAGAGGATGCTGTCTTCTCTTGGGTCATGGATGTCCAAACTTTAGATAAACTATCACAGGATGGCACCTGCAGTCCACCTGTTCTGATACGCTCGGTGTTTACTCCAGGGAGATCGGCTTGCTCTGCCTAGGAAGGTTTTTTCCTCAGCCATTCACATTATCATCTTGTGCCCTTGTCTCAGGGGACACCTGTCTTCAGTTTTTCTCCCATTAGGTGGATAGTAGCCTCCACTTTATGTAAGATATCTCTTCCTAACAGAAATACAGAGTATTCAGGGACATATAGAAAGGAGTGGATGAGCAAGTGTTCCTCCAATTTATGTTCTAATGGCTCTATAAACGCCTGTTCTTGGCCTTCCCTTGTACCCCCATCATTTTGCACCTCTTACGACTGAGTTTACTTGACCTGCCATTCAGAACTGAGTAAGTGGCACTGGTGTCAACTAAGAATTTGACAGTCTAATCTGTATGTCCAGTGTCAACTGGGGCTCCTTGGGGATCAGTTGGAGTGCTGGCTTAGTCCTCTGGTCCCACCGTTCTTCACCTGTTTGGACCATCTGCCTTGGAGGGTCGTGGCCAGAATCTGGCACTTGCATTCCTCTTTGTGGTTGATGAGAGCATCGGCCTTTTCGGTGCTTTTCTTGTTTGCGAATATGGTGCATTGATCAGGTCCCAGGTTTTGGCTTGCTATCCCTCGGTGGGGTGGGTGCCACTCACTGGAGTTGGGTGTCTCCAAGGCAGTTAGTTCAGATTCCCTTCCCATCAGTTGACATTGGAGGCCAACAACTTGCCTCTGGGCCTATCTATCCTCTGTTTTTTCCCCCTCTATATCTCAATTACTAAACACCCTCAACCTTCAGTAGGCAACTTTGACCAGGCAACAGGTAGTGGCATTTTGTCTGTTTCCATTTTCTGAAGTTTATGCCCAGTGTCAGGTGCACTTTGGGAAATAAAATATGACCTCAGGATTGCATTCCCTTCCAGTGACTCAGGGTCAGTGGAAGTAGATTTGAAGGCATTCCCTGAGGTGCTCTAGGAATCTTGGAGGGTTTTCTGTAGGCTCCTGATCGATTTCCTTTATCATATACCAGTTGCTTCTGTCTGACTCCTTGGATTCCCTTTAGGATTGTACTTTTTTAATGGACCAGCCTCCGTATTCCATCCCCTTCTCCACTGACTTGATGGACCTGGTGGGTTTGGTATCTGAGACCACTTTTTTCCTAGTGTGAAAATGGCATGATTTACCCTGCTTCTGTCCTCTTTGTCTGGTCTTATTCCCTCATTGGGAGTACTTTGAGGAGGTTCTTAGTGTCATGGGGTCATGTGTCTGAAAGGTCCCCCTAATTGTATTCCGGAGCCCCTCTGGGTTTTCCCTCAACCCTTCACTCTGACATTTCCAGTTATACAGATCAGAAGTGGTAAATGGAATGTGTACCCTGGCTGTGCCCTTCGTCTCCATTGGGATCTGCTTCAAAAGGAGTACTTCTCCTGTGTTGCTTAGACCCTGGCTGATAATTAGTCGTGCAAATACTGCAAGATTTGACCCAAATAAGATTTCCAGTTCAGGAAATTTGGAACCAGCCCCAAACTGTTAATGGATTCCTCAAAAGACCGAAATAGAAGGCATCCAAATGGTGTGGACCCTGATATAGCTGGTGGTCCCCTTGAATCTGTAGTTAGCCCCTCCTCGGTCAGAATGTCCCGCCGGAGTTTAGACGGGACTGCCTCTGGCAACAGCAGCTTAGCCATGCTAGTTTCCGAAAGACTGGTCCGTTAGGGACTGGCGCGGTTGTCTGAGGTGACGGCCTTTTCCTTCTTCCTTTCTGCAGAAAAGGAGGGGTTTGCAGACCTCTTGCTGGATGAGAGCCAAGAGTACGTGGGGTTCCCACAGGATAGTCCCCAGACTGCAGACGTAGCTGGAATTCTGTGCTGATGCTGGGGGGAGCCTGCAGCACCTCGGTTGGTAAAGAATAACCCACGGTCCCGCGCAGCAGAGAGGAGAGGAGAGGTGGCCGGGGCTCCCTCCTGTCCCTGCCAGCCTGCTGTTCAGCTCTTTTGTGGCCCCGTGGACTGGAGCCCACCAGGCTGCTCTGTCCCAGGCGAGAATACTGGGGGTATTTCCTCTCCCAGGAGATCTTCCCGACCCGGGGATCAAACCCAAACTTCCTGCACTGGGAGGTGTATTGTTTGTCACTGAGCCACCGGGGAAGCCCCAGCAGCTCACAGGACTCTCAGTAAGCGGGCGCCCGGTCTTGGCGAGGGCTCCCCTGCCCACTTAGGAAAATCTAGCACCGACGGAAGAGGTTCAGCCACTGCCTGGTACCTACCTTGACACTCAGGCATCCTCAGTGCCTTTTCTCGAACTCAGATTAAACATCTTTGTTCTGATTTGTCTGGCGGTCCTTAGTAAACTGGGTTGTTTCCTGGTCTTGCCTCTTGGCTCACAGGGCTGGCAGCTTTTCTTAACCAAACCAAAACTTTACTATGGAGAATGCCACTGCTGAGCCTGCAGGTTGGCGAGCCTAGTGGGTAGGTGAAGCCAAAAGGCCATGGTCTGTCCCTTTGTGGTCAGCAAAGTTTGTTACGAACCTCCTGCAGTCACCCAGCAAGGCTGCTTCTGCCTGGTGTCATTCAGACCAGTAGAACAATGCCAAATCAGTTCAGAGGCAAAGGAAAGCTTCATTCTTTGATCAAAGAATCGAGTGGTGTGGGCTCACACTCTGGAGTACGTGTTCTCCCTGAAAGGCCATGGGGAACACGGCTGCTTCATAGAGTTCCTGTCTGCAGGGAGGGGAGGGAGGCGGAGTTCTCCAGACGGGGCACAGCTCTGCTGCTCCCGACACTCCAGGTTGAAGTGCCAGACGTACCATCTCTGCACACAACCTGATGAGGTGAAGTGTCAGTTGCACCATTTTGCATCAGAAACGCTGGTCTAAATTGCTGGGTGCAAGGCCTCTGCACGCATACCCTGTGAACAAGTGAAACTGGACTAAAACCAAGAAAAGGTTAGACTTCATTTTATCTTCCAGATTCTATACTTAGGCCCTGGGAATTGTTAATAGACTTTTATGGTGGCACTTTTAAGGATGGATGATAACAGCACATCTTTGCATAAGAGGAATGATCCAGCAGGGAGGAAAGGTTAGTTGATTGTCGAAGCAAGGAGGGATAACTGAAGGAGTAAAATTCTTAGAGAAGATGAGTTACTTCCTGTTTGATGCTCAAGGGTAGGAAGAACATGTTGTAAAATATTCATCTTTGTGCTCCCTGGCCAACATCCTTGTATGAAATCTTGTATAGATAATTTTGTATTCTTTCTGTTAAAGAGAGATCTGAAATTTGAAGACCCTAAAAGCCTGGATCCAGCCCTAATGGGGATACTGATGCCATCCCACAATGCAGAGGTAGATGGCTTTGAGCCTGCGTGTTTTACATTCAGACAATTGTGCTTATCTTTTTTCTGTTTATTTTTAATTTTAGGCTAGAATTTCAGTGACTTTGGGATCATTTAGCAGGTAGATAATCTAGCTTTATATGCACCAATTTGGGAGACTTGTGGAGTGTGTCATTACTTACAAGAATGAATTCCAGTGTTCTGAGCTCAGCAGCATCAGCAAGGTAGACCTTCATATTTAGATGTGCTTTTCTCCTCATTTTTCTTGCTGCTGCCTCAAAAAGAGAGAGAATAGGCATATTGATCAAACAGATATATGCCATAAAACCCTTGCTTTTCTAGTTAGAGTTGCACTTGTAGTCTTTTTCCAAATTAAAGTTAAAATTTTGGGATTTTAAAGATATTTCAGTTCTTAATGAAGGAGCAAGAGACCAAGAAGGAAACTTTTTAAGACACCAGCAATTTTTTCTTCTTTTAAGAATGAGAAATATGTTCAGAGAGACAACAATAATAGAATAAAACTGACCCACTCACTTTTCTGAAGCATGCCAAATAGATTTCAAGGTCTAAAATTAAACACATATGTGAGCATGTGTGTGTGTTTGTCACGTCCAACTCTTTGTGACCCCATGGACTGTAGCTTGCCAGGCTCCTCTGTCCATGGACTTCTCTAGGTAAGAACACTGGAGTGGATTGCTATGCCCTTCTCCAGGATATGTAAACATACCAAGGAGTTATTCATCAGTAGGACTACATCCGAGTCCTGGAGCCTTAGGTATGGTCCAGCGTGGTGGCGTGAAGCAACCTGACGAAGTGTGATTCCATGGACTGTGGCTTTCTGAGGAATTGTGGACTAAAATAAACTAACGTCCTGTTCCTGGAGTTTGAGCCGCCTTGTACTGTCTGCTGGGGAGATACTGGAGGTCATACCTGCACTTGAAAAGTCAGAAAGATCAAGTACCGATTTGGTCTAAGGAGGAACAAGAAAAAAACCTACTTCATCTGCCCTGTGTGTCGAATGGGAATAGAGTATTAATTTGAAAGGGTGCCCAAAAGTGTTTCCAGGTCCTCTGCCAGTTTTCAGTGTTTAATGGAGGAGGTAATTGAGGGATATAAATTACCTAGAGGCATTTATCTATTTAGATGACATAATGATTTTTGGCAGGATTCTGGAAAAGCTAGAGCAAAGACTTCTTAAAGTTAGGAAGGGCAAGGCTTTTGATGTTCCCTGATATGTATTAATGCTGACAAATCTTTATTAATTATGATAGGCAAGTAAAGACACAGCATAAAGTACACTGCTCCTGAAAAAAATACCTGATAGCCTCAGTAACATCACATTAAAAACTTTCTTTGAGGTTAGTGATGACCAAAGGACACTGTGAAGAGCTTTCCCTAATTGCTAAACCATTAACAGTTTGACAGATTACCCTATCAAGGGAGGTTCAAGGCAAGGAAGGTCACAGGGCACACAGCATGTGGCCATATGGCCGTGTTTTTCACTCTGACTTTTCAGGGATTTCTGGTTGAAAGCCTGGGACCAGGCAGTCGTGGAAAGCCATTCTGGCTCCTTACCTGAAGGCCTTCAAAGCAGGAAGCCACTGAAATCAGTGTACATGGGTTTTCTGACCTTGGACCTTGCTACTTGTAATCTGCTCTAGTTTGTTTTACAGGCTGTCTTACTTGGCAACAGGTATTATAGACATAAATGTTTAAAGTCCAAGAGATTTCAACTTCCCTTCTTAAAAACTAACTCCTTTGTTTTCCAGCCTCTAGACAAGGTGAGATTTAGAATGCTTGTTTGGAAAGAAAGAGGAAGGACAAATTTACTTTGGACAGTGAAGGAAGGAAGGGAGGGAGATGAAATATTTTTTAAAAAGATACAAAATGTGTGTGTGTGTATATATGTGTTTTTTTTTTTTTTCCAATTTTTCTTAAATCAGTTTTTACAGTGTGGCTTTGTTTTCTGATTTCAAGAACTGTGACTTCCCCAGAAGTCAGTTTCACAAACATAGATTAGTAATTCTCAACACAAATGAAAATGACTTTTGATTATCTGTACTCCCATTCATTTCTGATAGCACCGATAATCAGAAGCTCAGAATGAAAGTGGTATCAGACTCTCCAACTACAGAAAATAAGACCAAGGGAAATGCAGCATGTCAGTTCAGGTCTCGTGGTAAATCAGTAATAAAGCTAGGAATAAAATGTTCATGTTCTAACTTCCAGTGATAGGGTCACTAATTTACACTATTCTGCTTCTAATGAGCACTGATTATTCTGAAGATATAAAAGTTCAGTTCTTTCATAGTGCTGGGCACTCTGCCTGCTGCATTGTATTCATGCTATCAGTGGAGATGGAAATGAAGGTCATCTGGTCCACTTCCTGGAGCCACGACTATCTCCATTCCACTGCAATGGCTCAGCTGATGAAAATTTCATTGTGAGTTGAAAACTGATTGGAGAACACAACCATCAGTAGGAATCAGGGTGAGTGGGATGATAGAAAGGATGATAGAATGGGTTTATTTAAAAAAAGGCAGAAGCCCATTGAGGAAACACTAGATGGTATATCTCTTGCAGGACCACACACAGGGAGTGACTCTTGGAGGTCATAATTCATCTGTGGATAAGGGTATCGAGTTTATTCTAAATAAAAATGAAAAATAGTAACTTTTTCTTAGGAAGACAGTTCAACAGAACTGAATTCCTAGCAGTCCCTGAAGTCAGTTCTCTTCTGTTCTATGCGCATAAGCTAAATCTCAGATCAGGAGGAGATAAGAAGACCTGGTAGAAAGTGGCTGTTTCTTTAACACATAAAATTTAGCTCGCTCCTGTTCCTGCAGCTCTCACGATACCTCGCCCTCTGCTTTTGTAACCCAGTGAGCCCTCAGAAAAGACACTCAGCAAGTCACCTTACCAGTCACCTTGACAAGCCCAGGGAAGCCCCCGAGGCTTCACTTCCCATCTTTATCTCACCGCAGTGCCCATTTTGTTACCTCTTTGGCCGTGACTCCTGGAGGTTAAGTGACTTGCCCGATATCACAAGGCAAATAGTTTATAGGGGAGCTTGACTGCAACCTGCCCCTGATCTGCTTCTCCTGCTGCATCCCTGTTCCAGCTAATGCCATGACCATTCTCCAGGAAGGAATCGTCAGCTCCATCCTCCTTACCCACTTTTAAGGAGGGCATGTCTTTTAATTCTATGTCAGAACTGACTTTTGAATGGATCGCATTTTTTCCATCCTTATTCTTCTACCTTCCCCTACCCTTTTTTCATCTCTCACCTGAACTCTTAACAACAGTTTTCTAAGTAATTTTCTTGCCACAGATTTCTTTAATCTTTTTAGTCCACTGTCATTTTGTACAGTTTCCAAAGAAATAATTGTGATTATGTCCCTTCTGTATGCAGAGACATCCAAATTATCCCTTCAAATGATACCCTAAATCTAATCAAGCTGCTTCCAGAATACCTATGTGTGTATGCGTGTGTGTGTATGCATATGTATCTGTATTTACTACTTACCCACTCTGGTTTTTTTAAATTATGTCATTTCAAAAAACACAGCTTGCCCTTTAAGTCTCTACATCATTAGGATTAAATCTGGACTTAGCAGACAGGGAAAATATGTTATAATTGGTTCACACAAGAAATAATATTTGAATTTCTTTCACATAAATTAAGTCGCGAGACAGGCAGGCCGAGGATGGCGTGGCACCCCCGCAGTTGTCTCAGCCCTAGGTTCCTCTCTTTCTGTCTCCGTTGTCAGCACTTCCTTCTGCACTTCTTAAATATGCTCATAACCCGAGGCGGCTTTCAGAGCTCTAATGACCACATTTGAGTTGCAAATTGACATCAAGAAGAAATATTCATTTCTTTCCCTGTAAGGTAACTTCTTGGACACCTCACATCATATTCTTATATCTCATTGTATAGAACTTTGTCTCATAACCGTGCAGTTACTTGAGAAGCTGCAAAATGTAGATTTTGAACTGGATTTGTTCCCAACCCCTTGTAAATGCAAGATTTCTGATAGAAAGGCAAAGTCTAACCCATAGCTTTAAAAACCAGCTAAAATGCCTTTATTTTTCCCCTAACTTCCACACACAGAAGTTTTTTCTCCCATGCTTATCAGACATTTGCTATGTATCTCAAATGTGTGAGATATATGTGTATGATTATACATATATGTGTCTATGTATTTAAATTTTTTTAATTTCTATTTCCCTTACCATAAGGAAGACTTTGTAGGTAGAGATCATAGCTCACTCAACATTGTATCTTGCCGTCTAATACAGAGGAAGTCTTTGATAACTGTTGCATAAGTGAATACATGCCTGCATGCATGCACATTAAATCATGGGTTTTGAGGCCCCTGAGTGCATTGCAGTTTATGCTGATGATAAAATTTAGGCTCTATTTTTGTCTTGGTGATGAATATAGGCTGGCTAACCCCCACAGGCAGGGTTTCTGCGTATGGTTGTGCTGGTTGGTCTCTGCACTAATACAATCATCCTGGAGAGAGTATTTTTCTATTTGCCCAGAGTCCCTATGTGAACTTACATCTGGCTGTCCATGGTGGTGTCTAAGAGGCTCGAGAGGCCTCTAACCAGGGAGTGGTGTCTACCGGGCCATCTGTGGACTACAGAGGTGCAAGAAAAAGCACAAGGAAGGAACAGCTCGCTGACCCTCAGAAGCAGGAGACTCTCTCACCTCTTTCTCTTTTTCCCTCTGGCCCTCATGTGAGCATCCCTTTAGTTGTATTTCACTCCAGAACACAGGTATTCCCACCATTAAAAATGCTGTAGATTATAGCCTCCATGTGGGGAGCCAGACGTTTAAATCAACGGGAAAGCATCTGAAGATACTTGGAGTGTTTTGAGGCTGCAGATGTTTCCTTGCTAATCCTATTCTACGTCAGCGGCAATGGAGGGCATTTGGAGAACCTGCAGACTCAGAGGCAAATGCAGGGGGTTGGAGGAGCCCACATTGTGTGGTCGTTGTCCAGGCTGCATCCCAGGAGAAGAGAGAACTTTGTGCACTCTCCACGTCTGCTTGGCTGGCACTCACAGCCACTGTGAGTCACTGCCTTAGTGGGGCTGTGGAGCCTTGTGGGTCTTGGCCAGCAGAAAGCTGCCCCCTGCAGTAAGAGGGGGCATATACGCCGCATATATCCTGTGGGGCTTCCCTGGTAGCCCAGCTGGTAAAGAATCTGCCTGCAGTGCAGGAGACCCCGGTTCAATTCCTGGGTAGGGGGATCCACTGGAGAAGGGATAGGCTACCCTCTCCACTATTCTTCGGCTTCCCTGGTGACTCAGATGGTAAAGAGTCCACCTGCAATGCAGGAGATCTGCGTTCGATCCCTGGGCTGGGAAAATCCCCTGGAGGAGGGCATGGCAACCCACTCCAGTGTTCTTGCCTGGAGAGTCCCCATGGACAGAGGAGCCTGGCGGGCTATGGTTCATAGGGTCACAAAGAGTCGGACACGACTGAGCGACTAAGCACACGTACATATATCCTATGAGCTGTGATGCTTGGGATTGTTTTCCCATCAGCTCCTGAAGCAGATACCTGGCTTCTTCCTTGGACATTGTACACTGTAAAATGTGAGGATCAGAGAGATTTGTTACCAGTGCCTTCCTCTCCAGGCGGCGGATCAATTTCCTTTCTTCCAGATGGCTCACTGGCCAGCAGAAGAAGGGACTGCTGGCCATCTGCTTCCTGTTGCCTTTTCAAGCTGGCTAGCCACTCAGCAGGGCTGGCAAAGCCCAAGGCACCAGCTGGCAGTCTAGGCTGCCCTGCTGGCCCTGCGCCTTGCCACGCTAGGCGTGATAGAGCAGGGGCCATGCTGAAGTCAGTGTTTGACACTCACGAGGCGGGAAAGCTTCCTTCTAAACCCAGGCCAGCCAGCTTCCCTGATGAGAAACATAACAAGATTTGCTGCCCTGGGACTTCCTCTGACAGTGGTATTCTGCTGACTTAATGTGGGGTGAAAAGGGATGACTTTGGGTAGAAGAAAGGCAGTGTTTATGGTCGACTGATAGGACAAAATTTACTATAATTCTGAATCCCATTAAAAGTGAAACAATTCAGTCATAATTTCCAATTTATCATTTTGTTTTTTGTTTTTTCTAATATTTATTATTTATAATGACAAAATAAACATCTGCTGATTGCAGAAAACCTGTGAAGCGCTATTGGAGATTTAGAAAGTCACTCATAATTTTGTGAACTACAGAGATAACTAAATTTATTTTGTTGTTCAATTGTCTTTTCTTTTTCCTTCTTAATATCTTTGAGGTCACATTCTATATACAGTTTTTTCTGTTTTTGTTTTCTGGCTTAACACTACATATAAACATTTTTAGCAAATAAAAATAATAAATCTTTATAAAAATATTTTTGGTGACTAGTATTATAATGCATAGTAATGTCTTAATTCACGTAAGTGCTCCCTAATTGCTGGACGTTGTGATTTTTCCAACTTTTTACTATTTTGAATAATTGTATAATAGAACATCATTGTGCCTAAAGCTTATATTTGTATTTTCGATTATTTCTTGAGGATCATTTCTTGAAATAGAATGTCTGTGCTAATTTTAAGGAAAATTTACTATCCTGCAAATTGCTTACAAATATATATACATATATATTTATATATATATATACACACACATTTCTTATATATATATATATATATATACACATACATATATATATACACATATATATATGAAACCATGAAACCAACACTCTTTATATAAAGTTTCTTCAACAATAGGTGTTTTCTTCCTTTTTGAAATTTCAGCTGATTTGGTGCTTTTTCCCACCTCAAAACCGTGTCTCAGTAGGTAGGTGTGGATGGAGGCCTTAAACCTGTTGCACTGCACCAGGCTTTCTTTATGCCCGGTTCTGGGTGTGTTATGAGGCACTGTGTCTGAAAGGGGTTCACGTGCCCCGAGCCCCAGTCCGATGCTCCTCTTTGAGTGCTGCTTCCTCATCACCTCGCCTCCCTTAGCTGACTCTGTGGCAGCCATTGATAGGCCTGGGTCTTTAATGGCTCCTTCCCAAGGCCAGGTGGCCATACCTACGGGAAACAGCAAGAATGCTCTGCAGAGTGGTAAGGCTCTTAGCGCCAAGTTGGGCATGATGGTTGGCTCCCAGCACAGAGGTTCAGCAGGAAAGCAGGAGTCCTGCTAGGAGGCCAGGCTGCTTCAAAGGCACTAGGGTGAGAGGCCAGCACACCTGGCCTTCTCTGGACTTAAGTCCATGGTCTGAAGTGCCCAGTGAATGGTGATGTATAACTGTTATACCATCTGGCATAGTCCCAGTTGTTTCCTGAGCTTTATCTTTGCTGAGCCTTTTACATCTCTTACTAATTAGTATAGCTTTTCCACCACTGGCTGTGTTGAAATTTTTGCCTTCTCTCTGATAAACTAAATCTTGTGTCTCTTCCCAGGGTACCAATAATTTTATCCCTCAAGCAATATATAATTCTGGACTGCATTTGTCTCTCTCTTTTCTGTATCTCCAAAGTTTTAAAAAATTATTGGATATCAAACATTTTGCCAGGTTTTAGAAGAGAGATTCAAATCTTTGTTTTATATCTCTGGTGTACACATTCCCATTGAATTCCAGACTCATATGGCAAGCTGTCTACTTGATATCACTCCATGGACGTCACACAGCCTATCTCATACTCAAAATTGGACTTACTCCAGTAGTCTCTAGACTGACATCTTTATTACCTCCCTACCCCTCACTTAATCACCAAGCCAAAATTTATACAGATAAAAAATAAAATTTGTATATCTCAATTCTGTCTACCACCATTGCAAATCTAGCTGATCTCCTCACATACATCTTGGAACTCATTCCATCCTTCTTCTGTGCTAAAGCCAAAGTGATCCTTGCAAAACCTAAATTTGATCAAGTCATGCCTCACACTGCTACAGTCTACTTTAAACCTGTTAATGGCTTCTCTTCATTTTTTTGAAATATGGTAAATGGTAAATATGGTAATATGGTAAAAATATATACAACATAAAATTTGCCATTTTAACCATTTTAAGTGTACAGTTGTGTGAAATTGAGTTCATTCATACTGTGCAGCTATCATTACTATCTGCTTCTAAAATTTCATCATCCCCAATAGAAACTCTAATCAATAAGCAGTAACTTCTCATTTCTCCTTGTGATTCAGCTGGTAAAAAAGCTGCCTGAAATGCAGGAGACCTGGGTTTGATCCCTGGGTTGGGAAGATCTCCTGGAGAAGGGAAAGGCTACCCACTCTAGTATTCTGGACTGGAGAATTCCATGGACAGCCCATGCGGCTGCAATAAGTTGGACATGACTGAGCAACTTTTACTTCACTTCACTTCAATTCTCATTTCCCCTCTGCACAGGGCGTACTAACATTTCATCCACCTTTTTTCTCTATGAATTTATCCCCTCTAGATGTTTCATACAAATGGAATCGCACAATATTTGTCCTTTTCTGGTCTGGCTTTTTTCATTTTTCCAAGGTTTATCCATGTTGTTGATGTCTATATATCAGAATTTCATTTCTTTTTGTGACTATATAATATTCCCTTGTAAGAATATGCGACAGGTCCTGTGATAGCCTAGAATGGTGGGAGGGGGAGGGGAAAGTGGGAGGCACAGGAGGGAGGGGGTGTATATGTGTGCATATGGCTGAGTCACTTCATTAGAAACTAGAAACTAACAGCATTTAAAGCAATTATACTCCAATTTTTAAAAATATGAATAAATAAAAACATGAATGGGTAGAAAAAATAATATATCACAAGTTGTGTATTCATTCATCTCTTACAGGACATGTGGTTCATTTCCACATTCTGACTATTGTGAATAATGCTGATGTGAACATTCACATATACCTGAGTCCCTGTTTTCAATTGTTTTGCCTCCTCTTGTTGAATATTAAAAAATAAATGTCTTAACCGAGCCTCTAAGTCTCTGTGTGGTCTGGTTCCTCTGTTCTCATCCCCAGCACCTTCTGCTCTCCTAGCTCTCTTTTCTTGGGAGTCCTCACACCTGTGTGGCTTCTTACCGTATCAGTTGAAGGACAACCGAGTTATCTCTGTTTTTGTCTATCATGAGTAACACTGCTGTGAACATTTATCTACAAGTTTTTGTGGGGACATGTATTGATATTTTCATTTTGTGGGGGTATATGCCTAGGAATGGAATTGCTGGGTCATATGTTAATCATATGTTGAGCTTCTTCAAGAATCCATGTTTTTTTGTTTTTTTGTACTAAATGTACAACTATTATGTAAGTTACAAGTATATAATGAACTTAGTGATTCATAATTTTTAAAAATTATGCTCCATTTATGGGGCTTCCTTGGGGGCTCAGTGGTAAAGAATCTATGTGCCAATGCAGAAGATGTGGGCTTGGGTTGAGAAGATCCCCTGGAAAAAGAAATTGCAACCTACTCCAGTATTCTTGCCTGGGAAATCCCATAGACAGAGGAGCCTGGTGGGCTACAGTCTATGGGTGGCACAAAAGAGTTAGACGTGACTTAGTGACTAAACAGTGATAACCAATCTAATCACATGGACCACAGCCTTGTCTAACTCAATGAAACTACGAACCATGCCATGTAGGGCCACCCAAGATGGAGGGGTCATGGCCGAGAGGTCTAACAAAACGTGGTCCACTGGAGAAGGAAATGGCAAACCACTTCAGTATTCTTGCCTTGAAAACCCCATGAACAGTATGAAAAGGCAAAAAGATAGGACACTGAAAGATGAAATCCCTAGGTCGGTAAGTGCCCAATATGCTACTGGAGATCAGTGGAGAAATAATTCCAAAAAGAATGAAAGGATGGAGCCAAAGCAAAAACAATACCCAGTTGTGGATGTGACTGGTGATGGAAGCAAGGTCCAATGCTGTAAAGAGCAATATTGCACAGGAACCTGGAATGTTAGGTCCATGAATCAAGACCAATTGGAACTGGCCAAACAGGAGATGGCAAGAGTGAACATCAACATTCTAGGACTCAGCGAACTAAAATGGACTGGAATGGGTGAATTTAGCTCAGATGACCATTATACCTACTATTGTGGGCAGGAATCCCTTAAAAGAAATGGAGTAGCCATCATGGTCAACAAAAGAGTCCAAAATGCAGTACTTG
Organism: Muntiacus reevesi; assembly: GCF_963930625.1. NCBI lineage: Eukaryota > Metazoa > Chordata > Mammalia > Artiodactyla > Cervidae > Muntiacus > Muntiacus reevesi. The sequence goes on from NC_089269.1 coordinate 2,808,368, forward strand.
GATGCAATCTCAAAAACAACAGAATGATCTCTATTCATTTCCAAGGCAAACCATTCAATATCAGGGTAATCCAAGTCTATGCCCTGACCAGTAATGCTGAAGAAGCTGAAGTTGAACGGTTCTATGAAGACCTACAAGACCTTTTAGAACTAACACCCCTAAAAGATATCCTTTTCATTCTAGGGAACTGGAATGCAAAAGTAGGAAGTCAAGAAACACCTGGAGTAACAGGCAAATTTGGTCTTGGAGTACAAATGAAGCAGGGCAAAGGCTAATAGAGTTTTGCCAAGAGGATTCACTGGTCATAGCAAACATGCTCTTACAACAACACAAGAGAAGACTATACAAGGACATCACCAGATGGTCAACACCGAAATCAGATTGATTATATTCTTTGCAGCCAAAGATGGAGAAGCTCTTTACAGTCAGCAAAAACAAGACCGGAAGTTGACTGTGGCTCAGACCATGACCTCCTTATTGCCAAATTCAGGCTTAAATTGAAGAAAGTAGGGAAAACCACTAGACCATTCAGGTATGACCTAAATCAAATCCCTTATGACCCACTGTGGAAGTGAGAATTGATTTAAGGGACTAGATCTGATAGACAGAGAGCCTGAAGTACTATGGACGGAGGTTAGTGACATTGTACCAGAGACAGGGATCAAGACCATCCCCAAGAAAAAGAAATGCAAAAAAGCAAAATGACTGTCTGAGGAGGCCTTACAAATAGCTGTAAAAAGAAAAGAAGTGAAAAGCAAAGGAGAAAAGGAAAGATATAAGCATCTGAAAGCAGAGTTCAAAAGAATGGTAAGAAGAGATAAGAAAGCCTTCCTCAGTGATCAGTGCAAAGAAATAGAGGAAAACAATAGAATGGGAAAGACTCGAGATATCTTCAAGAAAATTAGGGAACATTTCATGCAAAAGTGGGCTTGATAAAGGACAGAAATGGTATGGACCTAACAGAAGCAGAAAATATTAAGAAGAGGTGGCAAGAAAACACAGAACTGTACAAAAAAGATCTTCAAGACCCAGATAATCACGATGATGTGATTACTCACCTAGAGCTGGATATCCTGGAATGTGAAGTCAAGTGGGCCTTAGGAAGCATCACTGTGAACAAAGCTGGGAGGTGATGGAATTCCAGTTGAGCTATTTCAAATCCTAAAAGATGATGCTGTGAAAGTGCTAAACTCAACATGCAGGGAATTTGGAAAATTCAGCAGTGGCCACAGGACTGGAAAAGTTCAGTTTTCATTCCAACCCCAAAGAAAGGTAGTGCCAAAGAATGCTCAAACTACCACACAATTGCATTCATCTCACACACTAGTAAAGTAATGCTCAAAATTCTCCAAACCAGACTTCAGCAATACCTGAACCATGAATGTCCAGATGTTCAAGCTGGTTTTAGAAAAGGCAGAGGAACCAGAGATCAAATTGCCAATGTCTGTTGGATCATCAAAAAAACAAGGGAGTTCCAAGAAAACATCTCTTTCTGCTTTATTGACTATACCAAAGCCTTTGTACGGATCACAACAAACTGGGAAATTCTGAAAGAGATGGGAATACCAGACCATCTGACCTGCCTCTTGAGAAATCTGTATGCAGGTCAGGAAGCAACAGTTAGAACTGGACATGGAACAACAGACTGGTTCCAAATAGGAAAAGGAGTACATCAAGCCTGTATATTGTCACCCTGCTTATTTAACTTATATGCAGAGTACATCATGAGAAATGCTGGACTGGAAGAGGCACAAGCTGGAATCAAGGTTGCCGGGAGAAATATCAATAACCTCAGATATGCAGATGACACCACCCTTATGGCAGATAGTAAAGAGGAACTAAAATGCCTCTTGATGAAAGTGAAAGAAGAGTGAAAAAGTTGGCTTAAAGCTCAACATTCAGAAAACTAAGACCATGGCATCTGGTCCCATCACTTCATGGCAAATAGATGGGGAAACAGTGGAAACAATGGCTGACTTTATTTTTCTGGGCTCCAAAATCACTGCAGATGGTGACTGCAGCAATGAAGTTAAAGACGCATACTTCTTGGAAGGAAAGTTATGACCAACCTAGACAGCATATTGAAAAGCAGAGACATTACTTTACCAACAAAGGTCCGTCTAGTCAAGGCTATGATTTTTTCAGTGGTCATGTATGGATTTGGGAGTTGGACCATAAAGAAAGTTGAGCACCGAAGAATTGACACTTTTGAACTGTGGTGTTGGAGAAGACTCTTGAGAGTCCCTTGGACTGCAAGGAGATCCAACCAGTCCATCCTAAAGGAGATCAGTCCTGGGTGTTCATTGGAAGGACTGATGCTGAAGCTGAAACTCCAATATTTTGGCCACCTGATGTAAGGAACTGACTCATTTGAAAAGACCCTGATGCTGAGAAAGATTGAAGGCAGAAGGAGAAGTGGACAACAGGGGATGAGATGCTTATATGGCATCACAGCGACTCAATGGACATGAGTCTGGGTAAACTCCGGGAGTTGGTGGTGGACAGGGAGGCCTGGTGTGCTGCAGTCCATGGGGTTGCAGAGTCAGACATGACTGCGTGACTGAACTGAACTGACCTGAACTGTGGCAGTGCTATTTTTAGCTTTCTGAGAAACCTCTATTCTGCTTTCAGCAGTGGCTGCACCAGTTTACATTTTCACCAGCAGTGTACAAGGGTTCCATTTTCTCCACATCCTTGCCAGTACATGTTGTGTTCTCTCAGATGATAGCCGTTCTGACAGGTGTGAGGCTGTACCTTGATGTAACCTTGGTGTAACCTTGGTGTAACCTTGGCATGCATCTCCCTGATAACTAGTAACACTGAGCATCTTTTCACATGTCTCCTGACCATCTGCATTTCCTCTTTGGAGAATGTCTGGCCAGTTCTTCTGCCCATGTTTAATTGAGTTGTTTATTTTTTTATGTGTTGTGTGAACTGCTTGAATATGTTGTATGTTCACCACTTATTGGCCTTACCGGTTGAAAATATTTTCTCCCATTCAGTCAGTTGTCTTTTTGTTTTGCTGATGGTTTCCTTTACTGTGCAAAAGGCTTTAAGTTTAATTAGGTTCTATTTGTTTATCTTCTGCTTCGATTTCCATGTGGCTCGTTGGTCTAGGGGTATGATTCTCGCTTAGGATTTCCTATGCTTTCGGAGACAGAGCCAAAAAATTTTTGCTTTGTTTCAAAGAGTCTTCTGCCTATGTTGTCCTCTAGGAGTTTTAAAGTTTCTGGTCTTATATTTAGATCTTTAACCCATTTTGAAATTATTTTTGTGTATGATGTTATGTAATGTTCTAATTTCATTGTTTTATATGGAGCTATCCAGTTTTCCCAGTGCTATTTTTTTTCTTTATTTCAGTTTTAAAAAGTAACTTTATGTGGCATGTAACTATGGAAATATCAAACCACTATGTTTTATACTTGAAACTAATATATTATTTTAAGTAATTTTTCTTCAATAAAAAATCTAAAAAGAATTGTTTTAGTAATGGATTTTTTTATGAAACAGTTTGAACCTTCCAAGCCCCAGCACTGATTTCTGAAGAGACTGTCTTTTCTCTGTTGTATATTCTTGCCCCCTTTGTTATAGATTAATTGATCATAACTATGTGGGTTTATTTCTAGACTGTCTATTCTGTTCCATTGGTCTATATGTCAATATTCATTCTTCCAATCCAAGAGCATGAAATATCTTTCCATTTCTTTAAATCACCTTCAGTTTCCTTTATCAGTGTTTAATAATTCTCATCATATACGCCTGTCACCTCTCTGGTAACGTTTATTCATAAGTTTTTATTTTTTTGTTTGATGTGATTTTAAAAGAGGTTAGTTTTTTTACTTTCCCTGCCTAAAATTTCATTGTTAGTATGAAGAAATGCACCAAGTTTCTGTTAATATTGTATCCTGGTACCATGCTGAATTTGTTTATCAGTTCTAATAGCTTTGGTGTGGAGTCTTGTTAGGGTTTTCATACACACACACACACACACACACACACACAGTGTCATGTCCTTGACGTATAATGACGTTTTATCTGTTCCCTTCCAATTTGGATACCTTGTATTTCTTTTTCATGTCTGATTTCTGTATCTAGGACTTCCAGTGTTATGTTGAATTAGCAGTGGTAAGAGTGGATATTTTTGTCTTGTTTCAGATTTTAGTGGGAAGGCTTTCAACTTTTCACCATTGAGTGTTATGTTGACTTGGGTTTGTTATAAATAACTTCTATTATGCTGAGATATATTCCCTCTATACTTACTTTGGTAAGAGGTGTTTGTTTTTTTTTTTTAATAATGAACGGATATTGAATTGTATCAAAACCTTTTTCTGTATCTATTGATATAATCATGTGGTTTTTGCCTTTTTCTTTTATTGATCTGGTGTATCACATTGATTGATTTTATGTATGTTGAACCATCTGTGACCCATGGATAAATCCAACCTGCTCGTGGTGTATGATCCTTTTTATGTGTTGTTGGATTTGGTTTGCTAATATTCTGTTGAGAATGTTGAAGGTGTTTACATTTATGTTCATCAGTGATATTGACCTGTAAGTGAGATCTTTGTCTGGTTTGGGTTTTGGGGTGATTCTGGCCTCATCGAATGAGTCTAGAAGTGTTCCTTCCTCTGCAATTTTTCGAAATAGTTTGAGAAGGATAGGTGTTAAGTCTTCTCTAAATGTTTGGTATAATTCGCCTTTGAAGCCACATGGTCCTGAACATTTGTTGGGAGTTTTAAAATTACTGACTCAATTTCATTACTAGTAATTGGCCTGTTCATATTTTCTCTTTCTTCCTGGTGCAGTCCTGTGAGATGGTACCTTTCTAAGAATTTTTCCATTTCTCCTAGGTTGTCCATTTTGTTGGCATGCAGTTGTTCACAGTAGTTTCTTATCACCCTCTGTATTTATGTAGTGTTTCATTTCTGATTTTAATGATTTGGGCCCTCTTCCTTTTTTTTACTGATGAGGCTGGCTAAAGGTTTATCAATTTTGTTTATCTTTTTAAATAACCAGCTCTTGGTTTCACTGATATTTTCTATTGTGCTTTTAGTGTCTATTTCAATTATTTTTGCTCTACTCTTCATGATTTTTTCCTTGTAAATTTGGGGATTTGCTCATTCTTTTTTCTTTAGTTCCTTTAGTTGTGAGGTTAGGCTGTTTATTTGAGATTTTTTTGTTTGTTTGTTTCCTGAGGTAAGTTCAGGAAATTTATTACTATAAAATTTATTGCTCAATTTATTGCTATAAATTTCCCTCTCAGAACTGCTTTTCCTGTTGTTCAAATCCCATCATGCTTTGGATCATCATGTTTTCATTTTCATTTGTCTCTCAGTCTCGGTTCAGTTCAGTCGCTCAGTCGTGTCCGGCTCTTTGTGATTCCATGGACTGCACCACGCAGACCTCCCTGTCCATCACCAACTCCCAGAGCTTAGTCAGGCTCATGTCCATCGAGCTTGTGATGCCATCCAACCATCTCATCCCCTACCTTCCCCTCCTCCTGCCCCCAATCCCTCCCAGCACCCGGGTCTTTTCCAGTGAGTCAGCTCTTCGCATCAGATAGCCAAAGTATTGGATTTTCAGCTTCAGCATCAGTCCTTCCAGTGAACACCCAGGACTGATTTCCCTTACGATGGACTGGTTGGATCTCCTTGCAGTCCAAGGGACTCTCAAGAGTCTTCTCCAACACCACAGTTCAAAAGCATCAATTCTTCTGCACTCAGTTTTCTTTATGGTCCAACTTTCACATCCATATGTGACCACTCTAGGTATTTTTTACGTCCTCTGATTTCTTCAGTGATCCACTGGTTGTTTAGTAGCATATCATTCAGCCTCCATGCGTTTATGGGTGTCTTTTTTTTTTTTTTTTTTTTCTGTTTTTTTTTTTTCTTTCTTCCTCTTTTGCCCACACTGTGTGGCATGAAGGATCTTAATTCCCTAACCAGGGATTGAACATGTGTCCCTTGCAGTGGAAGCATGGAATCTTAATCAGTGCAGGGCCTAGAAAGTCCCTGCAGTTTTTTTTTTTTTCTCTCTCTCTTTTTTCTTGTAGTTGATTTCTAGTCTCAGCATTGTGACAGGAAAAAGAGAGAGGTAATTACATGTAAACTAGTTATCAGTATGTATGTTCTTATTGCCATTTTATTAATTGTTTTAAATTTGTTTTTATAGGTCTTTTTACTCTTTTTCTTTTATTCTTCTATTGTGATCTGATGACTATCTTTAGTGTTATGTTTGGATTCCTTTTTCTGTTTTGTGTGTAGATGTGTTATAGATTTTTGGTTTGCAGTTTCTATGAAGTTTTAGTGTATATATATATATGTAGGTATATATATGTATATATTAGTATATACATATATTATTTCAAGTTGCTGATCTCTTAATTTCAAACGCATTTTTGATACCCTGATTTTGTATTCTCGTTCCTTAATGATAGCTGTTTTTGATATCATATTTTATATCGAATTGTTTTGTGTACCCATTAGTCACTTATATTGACTATAAATGATTTCACTCCTTTTGTTTTCTAACCTCCCTATCTTTATGTGTGGATGACTTCCTACTTTTACTGTATGTTTGCCTTTATTAGTGAAATTTTTCATTTCATAATTTTCTTGTTTCTAGTCATAGCATTTTCTTTTTTGCCTAGAAGAATGAAAATGAAGTGGGAGAAATAAGTCAGGTTTATAGGCTGATGGCAAAGAACCACAGCAGTAGTAAAAATGGATAATTCAGGGAAAAGAAAAGAGAATGGTCGCAGTGATACCCTTGAATGGACGTGAGGAGGATGGAGCCTAGTGGCAGGCGGAGGACCAGCCTTACGTCGGGGCCCGGACAGTCTACACCGTGTCTGACAGGGGGAGTGTGGGTGTGTAGGCGCAGGTGCAGGCAGGCAGGCAGACGTGGTCAGGAGGGTGTCGTCTTCCCCTCGCCAGTGCTGCTGTCTTAGAGAAATAGCAACCAAGCCTTTGGCCAGGAGCGGGGATAGAGTAGGAGCTATGCGAGGTTTGCGAAAGGGGAGAGCATTAAATGCCTCTCCAGAAGAGAGATAGAAGAAAAAGGATTAGAGAAATATAGGTGACCTTGGCAAAGCCACAGGCCCATGTGAGAGATTACTGGTTGCAAAATTTAAAGTGGGATATGTCACCACAGTTGTCTGCATGTGTGTGTGTGTGTGTGTTTTCCCACCTACAAAATAAGAACAGGTATTGAGTAAGCAGAGTTGGATTAATCAGGTTTGGATGTTTTTTTTCAGATGAATAGACCAGGAAAATATGTAAAGAGCTATGGGTATATACACAAATGTTACAATAATGAGCCATAACCCTTAAGCCCGGGAAAGAAGGGAAGGCTCTAACGGCTTCACCCCCAGACATCTAAATCCAGCAGCACAAACGGCCTAGTAAGACCTCAAGGCTCAGTGAGATGGTCTTCATGTGAACTCAGGTGATGACATGCAAAGTTGTGAAAAAAAAAAAATCCCTTTACTCGTCTTCTTAGAGGGAACAGCAATCGGATGTGTGTTATCGTTGCACAGAGGCCAGAAAAGAGCAATAGTCTGTTCATGACTGAATGTGTCGGTGCTTAAAAATATTCCAAGAGTCAATATTTAATTAGCAAGTTGCCATGCTCATTTCACAAATGGCACACTATGAGAGTGTTAGTTATACAATAAAGAATTAATGAATTCCTGTCAGGTAAATATGGAAGTTAAATATATATATGTATATATATATATCCCACATGATCATTAAAACCACAGAGGAAATTAAAAAGACTGAAAAGTAGTCACTGGACATATCTTGTGTCAGAATACCTAAAGAAGGCAGCTTATGTGGAATGCAGACTTTCCTTCTGTGGTCTAAATCCTGAGTACAATAAAATGGTTTATATACAGTTTATAAAACGGTTTATGCATAAAACAAGTATTTGTTCGATGTACTGACTAAATAAATAAATGACGAGGAGTCATTTCTCGAACACGACATTTATGTGTGACAAAACCTTTCCTGTTTCACCAGCCCCATGTCAGTTCAGTTTCTGGTGGGTAATTAGTGATGGTAGCCTGGCTGTTCAGGGTGAAGAAGCTTCTGGTTGTTCATGCACCACCATTCCCCAACCAGGTGATGCTCGCCGTTCGTTCCACTGATAATCTTCTAAATCTTCACCTAATGCCTTTGCAAATATGATCCTCTTAGTCTGAAACTGCTTGTTGCCAAGCCCCTCGACCTCTCGCTCACCTCTAACTTGTATACAGGACATTCCTTCTTTCTTCCCAGCACCAATTCAAATATCACCTACCTCCTCTCCTTTCTCAGGCTTTCTCGGGTGAGGACTGGCTGTGACATGAGTCCATCGTACCCACCACAGGGGCATTGCAGAGACCCTGCTTCTTGAGGCTAACCCACTGTGCCCTGTTTATTTCATCTACCCCAACCACTTCCAAGTCAGATGAAATACTTTCCAGTGGGGTCTGAGTTCTGACCAACCCTGAGGTGAGGTCATAGAATCCAGAAATGCAAGGAAGGGCATTCCTTTTACAGTATGAACGTCAAACAATGAGAGACCGGGCTAATTCCTATCTCTCCTCCCTGCGCCCTAAACCCATTCAGTTCCAAAGCACAGAGGTATCCATACAGACTTGGAGAAGTCTAGTGTAACCAAGATTTTAGCTGTTTCTTCAAACCTTTGTTTTTCTTTCTTTTCTCCTTGCTCCTCAATAAAATGCTAGCCCAGGAACTCCAGCCTAGGTTCTGATGTCTATGGAAGGATCTGTCCTCCAAAATCCTGTGGCAATCTCTATCCTAACTTTAAATAGCCCGTGTCATAATTATTAGTTTACTTTTAGAGAGATTCTTAAGAGACTGTCTTTCGGCAGCTTCATCACTCAGCATCATGTTTGGAACACGGTGGGTGATCGGATAAACAGTGGCTAATCAATTAACGGCTTGTGCTGCGCTAAGCTGCATCAGTCGTGTCCGACTCTTTGCGACTCTGTGGACCGTCGCCCACCAGGCTCCTCTGTCCATGGGACTCTCCAAGCAAGAGTACTGGAGTGGGTTGCCATTTCCTTCTCCAGGGATCTTCCCGACCCAGGGATCGAGCCCACGTCTCTTGTGTCTCCTGCATTGGTGGGCAAGTTCTTCACCATTAGTGCCACCTGGGAAGCCCTTAATTAATATTAATGGCTTAATATTAAGCTATTACATAACGCACTGAAAACGAGACGATTCCATTGTCATTTTTGTTTTAACCTCTTACTATATGGAGGAACAAACACAAGGCCAAGAGAAATAAAGGGGTTTTCCCAAAGTTATGTAGCGATTGAGTAGCGTGACTGGATCAGTACATTGGTTTCCCGCTCACACAACACTATCCTTATTTAAAAATGACTGCTTCCATTTCTGTGGGAGGAAACAATATCGGGACCATTCTGACAAACTCGTGATTCTCCAGGCCAATTAAAATATAAAATTGGTTAACACTAACCATAGCAAAGTGGAGATGGAAATGGCAACCCACTCCAGTGTTCTTGCCTGGAGAACCCCAGGGACAGAAGAGCCTGGTGGGCTGCCGTCTACGGGGTCGCACAGAGTCGGACACGACTGAAGTGACTTAGCAGCAGCAGCAACCATATGAAGAGTGTTCCTTTGGGTCTGACTCCACCCTCCTATAAAGTTCCTGCTGCCAGGTTCCCTGGATGTTGCCAGGGGGTGTCTTGCATGCGAATGCAGACACAGTTCTGCCAGCCCCCACGTGACAGCCGTCTTTGCATTGCTTTCTTATTTTAATTGCTGGCGTGAGATCTGTAGCCGCGGCTTGCCAGGTGCACACCTACAGGCTTGGCGCCCCTGCGGAGCTGCGGCTGCCCCTTCCTTCCTCCTGCAGGAGTCTACTTGCCGGTCAGCTCACTGCTGAGAGCCCCTATTTGGTCTTCATGTGTCCATATTCCCCTGAAATGGAGAGAATCTCCCGCACCTCCTCAGGTTTAGCACCATGTTCTGGACCTTGGAGGGAATGTGAGAGGACTTAGGCATCGCCTCCTAAGTCTCCAGTAAAGCGGAATTCCCTGTTTAGTCCTTATGCACAGGCCAGTGTTTCAGATGTGGCTCTGCGGGTTTGGTGAAATGCACTGCACCTGAATGACTTGGCCAGGAGCCCTGACTGTGGAAGAGGCAGGAGGTGAGGTGGGACAGAGGCACACCAAACCCCCAGGCTTTCACAGCACGCTCCACAAGCGTCCACCTCCCAGAGCAAGGGCCAGTCCATCGCCTGTTCTTGTTTGATCAGTAAGCTAAGAACGATTTCAATGCTTTTAAAAGATTGTAAACACAAAAAGCCAAGCAGAATATGCTACAGACACATGTGACACAGAAAGCCTGAAATATTTACTGCCGTTTGCAGAGAAAGTTTTGTGTACTCTTGTCCTAGAGGGAAAACAAAATGCACCAATTAGAAATGGGAAACAAAGCAATATGCAGTATGAACTATGTAATTGTAAACTATAAATCAATTCCATTTGTTCTGCAACCTTATTAAAATCTTGCATTTTTCATCATGATGGGAACCAAAAGCGTAGAGAAATGAGTTTCATCGGGTGGTGATTTATCACTGCCGCAGCTGATGATGGCTCTGCTTCCAGCCACTGTGACCCTCTGCTGCCTCTGGGCTAAGTGCCTGACTTGCCGTTGGAGGGAGAGGCCGTCCTCTCACATTCTGTTCCATTGTTCTTGAATCAAAAGGGAGAACTTTACATGGGCCCTTCCTTAGGATAAGGAGCCCCTTCCTCCCAGAACAGAGGTCTTCAGGCTTGTCTGTGGGTAGACTCTTGGGATTCTTGAAGCACAGTCTTCAGTTATGCCAAGAGAAGTGAATCTGAAGACAGGTACAATTTAGATTCATGCTGAGGCTCCTGCTACACATGAAAATAGATTTGATTTCTGTTTAATTGTATCTCAATTTGGTTTTGAGTAGACCACAAGTATAACTATTTGCTTCCTCCTTGCTGCAGATTTCCTTCAAGACCTAACCTAAGTGTAAAATTTAATTAAAAAAATCTTAGAAATGGCAGGGTGATTATTTTTCATTTCTATTTCCTTGGCCTTTGGAATTTAAATTCCTGTGTCCTTCCTGGCTGGTTGTTTGCTAGCTCATCATTGGTTGATAAAGGTTCCATGTGCCAAGAAATACCCTAGGGTGCTAAAACAAGAAAAATAAAAACCTCACCATTGGTCATGTGCTGCTGGTTATTTATTCATTTTCACTTCATCACTCCATTTCTGTTTTCCAAGTGTCAATTAAAAACAGCAGCAAAGTGATGTCTTCTTTCACACTAGGAGAAAAAGAGGCTTCAACTTTAATTCAATATATACCACTTAGATCAGTCATGTTAGATTAAAACAATAAGGATTATAATACCAGTGTCACAAACATGGTTGACTTTATCCGTGCATGTGTTGCCCTTTGTTTTTGTTACTTGGAATGAGAAGAGGAGTTTTCACAAAAAGTGGCCTCGAGCTATTGTTAGTCAACTCCTGTCACCTTTGGGGTGGGATCTCTGAATACCATCATCTGAGCCTCAGTTTCCTTTAAAGTAAAACAGAGCATCAGTTTGTCATTTATCTATCCCATGTGGAAGACATTGGAAGAGAGGATGAGATAATGTCCATAGAATCTTTTATATTTCTTAGAGGAGAGATCCTCGGTGGCATTTTAAGGACAAGTCTTCTGGAAGAACATAAATATTCACCTGAGATAACTGATGCTGAAGCTGAAACTCCAGTATTTTGTCATCTGATGCAAGAAGCTGACTCATTGGAAAAAAATCCCTGATGCTGGGAAGGCTTGAGGGCAGAAGGAGAAGAGGGCATCAGAGGATGAGATGGCTGGATGGCATCACTGATGCAGTGGACAGGAACTTGGGCAAACTGCAGGTGATGGTGAGGGACAGGGAGACCTGGTGTGGGGCGTTGAAGAACTGGACGTGACTGGGCAACTGAGCAACAACTGAGATGATACTGGGACTGACGCTGAGAACACAGGCTGGGGAATGAACCTTCCCCGGGTGGCCGATGGTCAGAAACCACCCAGAGCCTGGTATTAGTTGTTTTCCAGCTCAGACATCTCTTTGGTTGGTCTCCAACCATGCTCTCGTTCTATTTATTTATTTTTCGTTTTGTTTCGGGCTGCATATATGGCATATAGGACCTTAAAGCTTCCCAACCAGGGATCGAACCTGTACCCCCTGCAGTGGAACTGTGCAGGACTTAACCAATGGACTGCCGAGGAAGTCACCCGTGATCCCATTTTAAATCCTGGGTAAAAGATGAGATTTGATTTGTTGGAACTTGGATACTGCTTATTTGGAATAAATAATCTCACAACAGTACCCATGGCTACCTTTCAGCTTTTGAGACGTCTACGTTTACCTTGTTTGCATTTTGTCCTGTGATGAAGCTGCTCTTACTTAAGCACAATAGAACCTAAATAAATTAAACAAAAAAGAGTTAACTAGATATGGTGCTTTCAAAAACAAGCAGACCAATGGAATCTATAGTATCAGAAATTTTCTTAGACCACTCTTTGTTAACTAATGTTTATGTTCATTGTAAAATATCCCAACTGATGCCAGCAGCCTGTTGAATGAATACTCCATATTCTCTACTATGCTGACATACAGTTCCCTTGAGTTGAATAGTATATTTATCAAGATTCTGTGTGTTTATACTCAAACTGGATTAGGCTAGTTGTGTTCATTACTGCAATGATCTAAACTGATTACATTTTGCTGATACTTAATAAAATATGAATTTGAAAGAAAATTATTTTCTCAACAAGAACTCTTCAGGAAAGTAATTTTTAAAAAGAATCTCAAAAATAATTAGTCCTGGATTAGATGTTAGTTAGCAAGTGAGAAAATCAGATAATTTCTCACTTGAATTGTTTGAAAAATATCTTCAAGTTCTTGCTCCATTAAAAAAAAAAGACTAAATTTGGAAATTGTACAGTGAAATATAGGTGTTTTAAGAAATAAAAATAATATGGAACTCTAATTGGTAGAACTATGGTTAAAGGAATTACCAAAAACTAAATAAGAAAATGTATAAATCATTACATATAAACACAGTAATGGTTGAATCTTAAAAGCATTATGCAGGAAAAAAGGCAAGAAAACTGAATAAGAACTATAGCAAAATACCATATGTATGAGCTTAAATTCATATCAGTTCAGTTCAGTTCAGTCACTCAGTCGTGTCCGACTCTTTGCGACCCCGTGAACCGCAGCACGCCAGGCCTCCCTGTCCATCACCAGCTCCCGGAGTTTACTCAAACTCATGTCCATCGAGTCGGTGATGCCATCCAACCATCTCATCCTCTGTCATCCCCTTCTCCTCCTGCCCCCAATCCCTCCCAGCATCAGGGTCTTTTCCAATGAGTCAGTTCTTCGCATCAGGTGGCCAAAGTATTGGAGTTCCAGCTTCAGCATCAGTCCTTCCAATGAACACCCAGGACTGATCCCCTTTAGGAGGGACTGGTTGGATCTCCTTGCAGTCCAAGGGACTCTCAAGAGTCTTCTCCAACACCACAGTTCAAAACCATCAATTCTTCTGGTCTCAGCCTTCTTCACAGTCCAACTCTCATATCCATGGAAAAACTATAGCCTTGACTAGATGGACTTTGTTGGCAAAGTAATGTCTCTGCTTTTCAATATGCTGTCTAGGTTGGTCATAATTTTCCTTCCAAGGAGTAAGTGTCTTTTAATTTCATGGCTTCAATCTCCATCTGCAGTGATTTTGGAGCCAAAAAAAGTAAAGTCAGTCACTGTTTCCACTGTTTCCTCATCTATTTGCCATGAAGTGATGGAACCAGATGCCATGATCTTAGTTTTCTGAATGTTGAGCTTTAAGCCAACTTTTTCACTCTCCTCTTTCACTTTCATCAAGAGGCTTTTTAGTTCCTCTTTACTATCTGCCATAAGGGTGGTTCATCTGCATATCCGAGGTTATTGATATTTCTCCCGGCAATCTTGATTCTAGCTTGTGCTTCTTCCAGCCCAGCGTGTCTCATCATGTACTCTGCATATAAGTTGAATAAGCAGAGTGTCAATATATAGCCTTGACGTACTCCTTTTCCTATTTGGAACCAGTCTGTTGTTCCATGTCCGGTTCTAACTGTTGCTTCCTGACCTGTATACAGGTTTCTCAAGAGACAGGTCAGATGGTCTGGTATTCCCATCTCTTTCAGAATTTTCCACAGTTTATTGTGATCCACACAGTCAAAGGCTTTGGCATAGTCAGTAAAACAGAAATAGATGTTTTTCTAAAACTCTCTTGCTTTTTCAATGATCCAGGAGATGTTGGTAATTTAATCTCTAGTTCCTCTGCCTTTTCTAAAACCAGCTTGAACATCTGGAAGTTTACGGATGATGTAGTACTGAAGCCTGGCTTGGAGAATTTTGAGCATTACTTTACTAGTGTGTGAGATGAGTGCAATTGGGTGGTAGTTTGAGCATTCTTCAGCATTGCCTTTCTTTGGGATTAGAATGAAAACTGACCTTTTCCAGTCCTGTGGCCACTGCTGAATTTTCCAAATTTACTGACATATTGAGTGGAGCACTTTCACAGCATCATCTTTTAGGATTTGAAATAGCTCAACTGGAATTCCATCACCTCCCAGCTTTGTTCATAGTGATGCTTCCTAAGGCCCACTTGACTTCACATTCCAGGATGTCTGGCTCTAGGTGAGTGATCACACCATTGTGATTATCTGTGTCATGAAGATCTTTTTTGTACAGTTCTTCTGTGTATTCTTGCCACCTCTTCTTAATATCTTCTGCTTCTGTTAGGGCCATACCATTTCTGTCCTTTATTGAGCCCATCTTTGCATGAAATATTCCCTTGGTACCTCTAATTTTCTTGAAGATATTTCCAGTCTTTCCTATTCTATTATTTTCCTCTATTTCTTTATTGATCGCTGAGGAAGGCTTTCTTATCTCTCCTTGCTATTCTTTGGAACTCTGCATTCAAATGGGTATATGTTTCCTTTTCTCCTTTGCTTTTCACTTCTTTTCTTTTCACAGCTATTTGTAAGGCCTCCTCAGACAGCCATTTTGCCTTTTTGCATTTCTTTTTCTTGGGGATAGTCTTGATCCCTGTCTCCGGTACAATGTCACGAACTTCCGTTCATAGTTCATCAGGCACTCTGTCTATAAGATCTAGTCCCTTAAATTTATTTCTCACTTCCACTGTATAATCATAAGTGAAAGAAAGTGAAAGTGAAGTCGCTCAGTCATGTCCGACTCTGTTGCGACCCCATGGACTGTAGCCTACCAGGCTCCTCAGTCCATGGAATTTGCCAGGCAAGAGTACTGGAGTGAGTTGCCATTTCCTTCTCCAGGGGATCTTCCCAACCCAGGGATTGAATCTAGGTCTCCCGCATTGCAGGCAGACGCTTTACTATCTGAGCCACCAGGGAAGCCCGTATAATCATAAGGGATTTGATTTAGGTCATACCTGAATGGTCTAGTGGTTTTCCCTACTTTCTTCCATTTAAGCCTGAATTTGGCAATAAGGAGGTCATGATCTGAGCCACAGTCAGCTCCCGGTCTTAAATTCATATATATGAAACAGAAATATACATTTCTAAGAAGTCAGATAAAAACATATGCATGGGGACTCCCCCGGTCGTCCAGTGGTTAAGAATCGTCCTTCCAATGCAGGGGTTGAGGGTTTGGTCCCTAATCAGGGAGCTAAGATCCCACATGCCCTTGAAGTAAAAACAAAAAGAAAAAGAAAAAACCAAAACATCAAACAGAAGCAATGTTGTAACAGATTCAGTAAAGACTTTAAAACAAACATATGCATTAAACCTATATGGTATGACTGCCTTTGAAGAAGGAAAGAGATAGGGGGTGGAAGGATGGATGAGAATAAATATGCATATAAAAATATGTAGGAGAAGACCCTCATAGTGGAAAATAATGATGTGTCAGGAACTGAGAAACGTGATTAACTCATCTTTAACAGATGCTGCGCTCCCTCCTTCTCCCAAACATCACGAACCTAGATAACAAGAGAGGTTGTGACAACCTTCAAGGGAGGACCAGAGGATTTTACAGCTGGGACAGCAGTGGATCAGGATAATTGTCTTAACAGACATGGGAGCTCGCAGTGGGAGGAGCTAAGAAGAAGCAAGGTTCTTGCTACAGAGATTCAAAAGAGTTAGCAGCAGGAGATAGCCAGGTGTATCTGGAGGCAGGGGTGCAAGTGCAATCAGAAACGGGATTGATAGAAATTCTGCGCAAGGAACAGTTACCAATGATGCCCTGGGTCCCCTCCTCCGATCTAAGCAGCCAGGTCGCTTCCCCTCCTCACTGTCAAGGACGCTGAGAAGTTTGCTTTCTAGAGGGGAGAATGATTACATGATTGGAGTAGAAGGAAGCCCGTCTGAAACCTGGAGAATAAAGAAAGCTAATCTGTACTGAAAGGTGTGTCTCTTCAGCTCATCTTTCCCTTTCATCCCAGAGCCCCGGGAGGTCGGTTCGTACTCTGTCTGCCTCTCCAGTTAGGACACTGGAGAATCTGACACGCCAAGGAAAAGACCTCCTCTGTAACTGGAGATCTCGCAATTAAATGGTGCAAATCCTTCCCTCCACCTCTAGTGAGCAAGCCAGCTTGACTGAGAAACAGAACTTACAGTCAACTGCTCGGCAGCTCATTCTTTGACTGCATGGGCAGTCAAGGATAACCAGGAACCAAAAATCAGTTTTGAATAGTAATTTTGCATTATAAAATGGATTCTGAATTATTTCCTGTTTTAAATTATCCACACCTTTGTTTTTTTCCCTTAATTACGGTTTTGCCTATGATCCTTAAATGAACAAGGACCTATGTAAATCTTTGCTGCATTTCCTGACCTCCTGTAACAATGTGAGACTTCTAGTCAGACTGAAAGAGGAGAAAATTGCTTTTGGTTCAGATACATATTGACTGGGATCTCGATCAGAGTATTCTGTTATCTGCTGGGTTTTTTTTTTTTTAATTTATTTATTTTAATTGGAGGCTAATTGCCTTACAGTATTGTAGTGGTTTTTGCCTACACTGACATGAATCGGCCGTGGGTGTACATGTGTTTTAGGAGTCCACACTTGTGTGCATGTGTATGCACGTGTGTACCTATGTTCTTTTATGCATGCACTCATTACTCAGGCTCCACTGCAAACCAGTAAGTGTCAAGCTTCCTGACAGGAAGTGCACCAGACTACTGGTACACTTTGACTTTTCTTCTTGAGAAATCAAGAATTCAGCAAAGCAGTCAGAACCCCAGAGGATACCCTTCTTGGTGAACTCAGAGCCATCCATGTGACCGTTCAGAAGTCAACCAGATTTGTCACCAGTAAACATCTTGGTTGATGAATTAAAACCTGTATACAATCTTTAGAGAGAGCCTCTAGCTTTCCTATAGGAAGGGGGCGGGGAGAGAGAGAGAGGGAGAGAGAGAGAAATGCTTGGGGAAGGACTTTCTTATCAGCATCTTTGGCGTTCTCATTAATCTTCCTTTGTGCCCACGATGCCTTTATGCACTGTTATCTCTAAGAGTGTAAACTGAAGGTACCACTGCAGGATGATTGAATTGTTCAAATTTCCTTCTCAACCTCCTATGGAAAGTGCAAAGACATGTTCCTGCTGCAGACTAAGACAAAACCACTCCTGAGTTTCTTTAATTTTCTGTATTCTGATGCTTTGACACTTGAGGTCTTGCTGACCCTTTCAGGGCTAGCCAATTCTAAGACATGGTAAACAACTCATCCATTAGGATGCCTTTCAAAGAGAAATCAATCAATCCAGGGCTCATATTCCTGGTCAGCACCTTTATCAGGTTCTGCAACTGAGGACAGCCTGTCTGCCCCGGAGCCCATTGGGGTTATTTAATCTAGCCAGTCCTAAACCTGTTCATTCTGTCTCTCATTTATTCCCACAGAAGCCAGAAAAAGGCTGGTGTATGTTAGTCCTGTGTCTCTTGACTGACCCTCGTGCTTTTTCCTGTGATAACCTATGAGTAACAAACTATCGGAAGGACTGATGCTGAAGCTGAAACTCCAATACTTTGGCCACCTCATGGGAAGAGCTGACTCATTGGAAAATACCCTGATGCTGGGAGGGATTGGGGGCAGGAGGAGAAGGGGGCGACAGAGGATGAGATGGCTGGATGGCATCACCGACGCGATGGGCATGAGTTTGAGTAAACTCCAGGAGTTGGTGATGGTCAGGGAGGCCTGGCGTGCTGCGATTCATGGGGTCGCAGAGTCGGACACAACTGAGCGACTGAACTGAACTGAACTGAACAAACTATCATTTCAGTGTCAGTCGTCTCCTGGTCTACTGGCCTTCCCATACCTCAACAATTATAAAACAACTAAAACAGGGGAAGCATGCTATGCTGAGTGGCAAATCTCACGAGGCCATCCCCGAGGTGTAGTTCTTCCATGAGACTTTCCCTGAGTTTATCAACTTAAAATGAACTTACTCTCCTATGAACATCCAGCATTATCACCTATGACTCTCATTAGACAGCTAAACATGTTCTTTCCTGATACCGTATGTCTGTTTATCTAAATTTCTTGTGTATATCTTGTTCTTCCAACTGAAATACGAATCTTCTCAGGGTATAATTCTCAGTATCTTCAACAATAACTGATGAATTAATGAATGAATGCACAGATATAACTTGTTAAACTTGATCCCAGACTCACAAATATCTTACTTTTTTGTGTCCTTTCTGAACTTCCTTGTTGCAGATAACTTTATATGATGAGCCCCAGTTACAAAACTGCTGAGTGTTTTCTTCAGACAAATAAGTTTCTAAGCCTAATAAATACCTAATTATTTCCCTGAACTTATCATCCCATATGATTGTCTTAAGCATCCATAACTTGTTTGCTGTCTGTAGGAAGAGGAAAATGACATCGGGTGCTATTTAGGAGCACAGTTTTGGATTCAGACAGACCTAGGCTAGGTACTATTTATGCTACTTAAGTTAGGTGTGTATTTGGGCAAGTTCCTTGACTTTTTTGATCCTCAGTTTCTTCACCTGTAAAATAGGGAGAGCAATACCTGTCTTTGAGGGATTTGACAAGGATCACGTATGTAAATATCTTAGCATAGTACTGGCATTATGGGAGATGCCAAATAAGTAGTATGATTCTACATCTTGTTTTGCCTGGGATGCTCTGCTTCCTCCTATTGTTCTAACAATTATTAACAGTACCCCACCCCACCCGCTTTTACCCAGTGTTCCAAGTTTGGACAGTAATAGTCCTATCAACGAATGTACTTTTAAACCTTTACTACTGACTACTACTCCTCAATACATGTTAATGAATGCATATTTATGAATGAATATACGATCACATCGGGGCTGTGCCGTAATCCGTTCCAGTAAGAGCCACCCCATCCCTTTGTCTTCATGGTCGAGAAGCAGAGTCGGGTATAGTGGCCTGGAGCACAGACCCAGGAGCCAAGCAGCCTGGCCTTGAGTCCCAGCTGAGCACGCTCTCAGGTGCGACCTCTGGCAGTCCATTCACTCATGTGTGTCGGCTTTCTCATCAGGGCAGTGGGAACAATATGAGCAATGCTTCTGTCATACCGAGTCAGGAGGCCGGAAGTCTGCACGTACACGTGGAAATGCTCACACTGGTGTCTTATCAGCAAACCCTCTGAGCGGCTGTTACGTTGTTGCCTCTGTGTCAGCTGCAACTGAGCTGAAATCAGCTGGGTTCTCTTGCCTGTGGATTGCTGCTGGAGCAGACAGCAGTTCTGACCCTGCATTCAGCTCAGCTGGCGAGTCTGGGTATCATTAGATGATAAAGACAGAGGAAATTTGTACAGTATCATGTCTGATTCTTCAGGATACAAATGTGCTTTGATAATGTTATGGACTGAATTATGCACCCCTCGCCCACCAAGTTTATATGTTGAAGCTCTAAGCCCTGCCAATGTGACTGTGGCAGGAAACAGCACCCTTAAGGAGGTAACGGAAGTAAATGAGGTCATGAGGTGGGACCCTGATTTGATAGAACTGGCGTCCTCATAGGGAGAGACCCAGAGATCCGTCTCTATGTGCATGCACAGGGAAGAGCCCCGTGAGGCCGCAGTGAGAAGGGCGGTCCTACCCGACCCCAGCCCTGACAGCGCCTCATCTTGGACTTCTAGTTTTCAGAAATGTGAGAAAATGAATTTATGTTATTTAAGCCACCCAGTCTGTGGTATTTTGTTATTATTGCCTATGCAGACTGACTTCAAGAGATTAAATGTAGAAAGAAAAATACTGTATAATTTGGGAATTGGCTCGGAGCATTGGAGGAGCCCTCTGTTTAGGGAAGAATTACCAGGTCAGAGTAAGCTAAATGAAAAGTTGGTGTTGTAAACGTATGAATCTGCTCCAGGATGATACAGAAAGTGAGACCTGTGGTCAAACCAGACAGTGCATGTCCTGTTTAAAGACACAAAATTCTAATTTTCTAAAGCCCCCATACAGGTTCAATGGAACACAATGATAAGGCACTGGCCCTTTGGCCCTGGTCCAGTGACTGTCTTTGGAAGCACAGGTGAGTCGGATTGTCCTCCGGGGAGCCCTGAGGTGGGCTTTCGTGGGGGAATAGGACCTACACAAGCAAACCAGTGAGGGACGATGGTTCCAGAGAAGAGTGATGCAGAACGTGGTACCTACAGAACTGACCGCTGCGTTTGTTATGTGACTCAGGTAAGGCAATTTTTCAGGGCACTTTTAATATAGTCAACTTTGCTGGATTAGAAGCACCATATAAACTAAACTGGAAAATAAGAAGAGAAAGGTCTAGATTGTATTTGGCTACAAATTCTGGAGTAATACTGTGGACATCAAGTGATTAATTTGAGCAAGTAAAAGCCACCTCTAAAACAATAGTTCCAAATTATAAGATAGGCAGTCCAGA
Source organism: Muntiacus reevesi (assembly GCF_963930625.1). Classification (NCBI taxonomy): domain Eukaryota; kingdom Metazoa; phylum Chordata; class Mammalia; order Artiodactyla; family Cervidae; genus Muntiacus; species Muntiacus reevesi. The sequence continues at coordinate 2,829,339 of NC_089269.1, forward strand.
AATAAACCCATGCACCCATGGGTATCTTATTTTTGACAAAAGAGGCAAGAATATACCATGAGACAAAGACAGCCTCTCCAATAAATGGTGCTGGGAAAACTGGACAGCTACATGTGAAAGAATGAAATTAGAACACTCCCTGACACCATACACAAAGATAAACTCAAAATGGATTAAAGACCTAAATGTAAGACCAGAAACTACAAAACTCTTAGAGGAAAACATAGGCAGAACACATGATGACATAAGTCAAAGCAAGATCCTCTATGACCCACCTCCGAGAGTAACAGAAATTTTAAAAAAGTAAACAAGTGGGACCTGATTAAACTTAAAAGCTTTTGCACAGCAAAGGAAACTCTAATCAAGGTGAAAAGACAACCCTCATAATGGGAGAAAATCATAGCAAATGAAACAATGGACAAAAGATTAATTTCCAAAATATACAAGCAGCTCATACAACTCAGTAACCAGAAAAACAAACAACCCAATCAAAAAGTGGAAAAAAGACCTAAACAGACATTTCTCCAAAGAAGACATAGAGATGGTTAACAAATAAACACATGAAAAGATGCTCAACATCACTCATTATCAGAGAAATGCAAATCAAAACTACAATGAGATATCACCTCACACCGGTCAGAATGGCCATCATCAAAATGTCTACAAACAATAAATGGTGGATAGGGTGTGGAGAAAAGGTAACCCCATTGCACTGTTGGTGGGAATGTAAATTGATACAGTCACTATGGAAGATGGTGTGGAGATTCCTTAAAAAACTAGGAATAAAACCACCATATGACCCAGCAATCCCACTCCTAGGCATATACCCTGAGGAAACCAAAATCAAAAGAGACACATGTATCCCATTGTTCACTGCAGCACTATTTACAGTAGCTAGAACATGGAAGCAACCTAGATGTCCATCAACAGATGAATGGATAAAGAAGTGTGGTACATATACACAATGGAATATTCAGTTAGTTCAGTTCGGTCGCTCAGTCGTGTCTGACTCTTTGCGACCCCATGAACTGCAGCACGCCAGGCCTCCCTGTCCATCACCAACTCCCGGAGTTTACTCAAACTCATGCCCATCGAGTCGGTGATGCCATCCAACCATCTCATCCTCTGTCTTCCCCTTCTCCTCCTGCCCTCAATCGCTCCCAGCATCAGGGTCTTTTCCAATGAGTCAACTCTTCATGTGAGGTGGCCCAAGTATTGGAGTTCCAGCTTCAGCATCAGTCCTTCCAATGAACACCCAGGACTGATCTCCCTTAGGATGGACTGGTTGGATCTCCTTGCAGTCCAAGGGACTCTCAAGAGTCTTCTCCAACACCACAGTTCAAAAGCATCAGTTCTTCTGCGTTTAGCTTTCTTTATAGTTCAACTTTTACATCCATACATGACCACTGGAAAAACCATAGCCTTGGCTAAATGGACCTTTGTTGGCAAAGTAAGGTCTCTGCTTTTTAATGTGCTATCTAGGTTGGTCATAACTTTCCTTCCAAAGAGTAAGTGTCTTTTAACTTCATGGCTGCAATCACTATCTGCAGTGATTTTGCAGCCCCCAAAAATAAAGTCTGACATTGTTTCCCCATCTATTTCCCATGAAGTGATGACTCAGCCATAAAAAGGAATACATCTGAGTCAGTTCTAATGAGGTGGATGAACCTAGAGCCTATTATACAGAGTGAAGTAAGTCAGAAAGAGAAAGATAAATATTGTATACTAATGCATGTATATGAAATCTAGAATTTATTTGCAGGGCAGCAGTGGAGAAACAGACATAGAAAATAGACTTATGGACATGGGGAGAGAGGAGGAGAGGGTGAGATGTATGGCGATAATAGCATGGAAACTTCTATTACCATATGTAAATACATAGCCAAGGGGAATTTGTTGTATGTCTCAGGAAACTCACACTGGGGCTCTGTATCAACGTAGAGGGGTGGGATGGGGAGGGAGATGGGAGGGAGGTTCAAAAGGGAGAGGATATGTGTACACCTCTGGCTGATTCATGTTGAGGTTTCACAGAAAACAAAATTTTGTAAAGCAATTATTCTTCAATTAAAAATAAATTTTAAAAAACCCCAATCGTTCCAAATTAAACTTAAGTACTGGCTAAAATGCTTTGGAGGAAGAAGAAATTAGAATGAGTTCCTGTGACTGCACACACTCAGGGAGAGAGAGGCTGGCTTGCCACTTCAGAATTGGTATATTGCAGGTAAGCAAATTACCTGGGGTCTTGTTAAAATAGAATCTGATTCAGCAGGTCTGAGATGAGATCTGAGCTTCTACATTTTGAACAAACTGACGCTGCTGATGCTGCTGGTTCCTAACTATATTGTAAGTTGCAAGGAAATGAATGACCTCTAAATTCATTTACAACCTCTAGTCCCTTGATTTTACTACCTAGCATGCTGAGAAACAGGCCGGAAATTTGCATTTGATATTAGCTTGAGTCATTCTGCTTGTCTCCGTGAAATTGTGCATTCTGGAATGCCAAGTCAAGCCATGCAAAAAAGGATTAAACACAGCTCCTTGCCTTCCAATTACCTCACCACACACTGAGTTAACAAGAGCAAGGAGAAAATAAGCACTCGATTCTGAAAAGATTGGAGCTAGGCTTGAGTTTAGTGATGAAAGATACGAGAGAAAGAACTGTGGGACTTAATCCTGGATTGGTTTTGCTTTGTTTAAGAATACAGTTTAGCTATGTGGGATCTAAAACAAAAGTCAAACATAAAAACGGAGCAGAAAAATGTTACTAGGGGCTGGAGGTCAGGGGAAGCAGGGAGAAGGTGGTTAGCAGGTGTGAACATTTATTATACAGCTGTAGGGTGAGTAAGTTCTAAGCATCTCATGTATAACATGATGGTTGTAGTTGGTAATACTGTTTTGCACAATTGGTATTTGCTAAGAGAGTGGAACTTAAATGTTCGCACACACAGAACTGTGTGAAGTGATGGCTATGTTAACTGAATGGAGGGATTCTTTCACAATGTATGCCTATATCAAATCACCACAATCTACACTCTATTCATTTATTTTTATTTGGCTGTTCTGGGTCTTCGCTGTGGTGTTCGGGCTCTTGGTTGCAATGCGTGGATTTTCTCAGGTTGTGGCTGGCAGGCCGCTCTTGTTGCAGAGCGCGGGCTCTAGGGCATGTGTGCCCAGAAGTTGTGGCATGCGGGCTCTCTAGCTGTGGCAAGCGCATGCACTTTAAAAATCATCCAGTTTTGTATGTCAGTTATACCTCAATAAAGCTGACATTTAAAAATGAATCATCTAGTATTACCAATCAATATAAAAATTAATCCCACTGTTCTGTTCCATTCCATTCAGTTGCTCAGTCATGTCTGAGTCTTTTGTGACCCCATGAACTGCAGCACACCAGGCCTCCCTGTCCATCACCAACTCCCGGAGTCCACCCAAACCCATGTCCATTGAGTCGGTGATGCCATCCAACCATCTCATCCTCTGTCGTCCCCTTCTCCTCCTGCCCTCAATCTTTCCCAGCATCAGGGTCTTTTCCAATGAGTCAGCTCTTCACATCAGGTGGCCAAAGTATTAGAGCTTTAGCTTCAGCATCAGTCCTTCCAATGAATACTCAGGACTGATTTCCTTTAGGATGGACTGGTTGGATCTCCTTGCAGTCCAAGGGACTCTCAAGAGTCTTCTCCAACACCACAGTTCAAAAGCATCAATTCTTCGGGCTCTCAGCTTTCTTTATAGTCCAACTCTCACATCCGTACATGACTATTGGAAAAACCATAGCTTTGACTAGATGGGCCTTAGTTGGCAAAGTAATGTCTCTGCTTTTTAATATGCTGTCTAGGTTAGTCATAACTTTTCTTTCAAGGAGCAAGCGTCTTTTAATTTCATGGCTGCAATCACCATCTGCAGTGATTTGGGAGCCCCCAAATAAAAGTCAGCCACTGTTTCCACTGTTTCTCTATTTGCCATGATGTGATGGGACCAGATGCCTTGATCTTAGTTTTCTGAATTTTGAGACTGCATCATCATATAATTCCCATGAAGCTACATGTGAACAAAATATTTTCTCAAATCATTTTCCCCTAATGGTTCCTTTTAGACCTTGAGATCTTATACAAAATACTTCATTTGCAGTATGTTAAAAATATTTAAGAGTCACAAACTTTTTAAGAAACAGTCTTATATATTTTTGGCTGTGCTGGTTCTTCGTCACTGCTTGGACTTTTCTTTAGTTGTAATGAGTGGGGACCACTCTCCAGCTGCAATGCGCTGGCTTCTCATTGCTGTGACTTCTCTTGTTGAGGAGCGTGGGCTCTCGGGTACGCAGGCTTCAGCAGTGTGGCTCCCGGGCGCTAGAGCACCAACTCAATGACTCCTAGCATTGGCCGGCAGATTCTTTACCACGGAGCCAGCTGGGAAGCCCCGTATTTGCACCGTGGAAATCAGTGAACACTCCCCAGAAATGGTTTTCTTCCTGGTCAGCCAGTGTAGCAGCGTATCTACACAAAATGTAAGTGTGTGTTCTAGTAGCCAGACTAGACAATTTCTCCTAGGAAGGGGAAATTGAGAGGAAGATTGGGGACATGGAACCCTCCATCACTCTGTTTGTTGAGAAATTTTAGAGGCATGTTCTCCCTCTAGTTTTCGCAGTAAATATTAAGTACATGCTCATGACTCCTTAATTTGTGAAACACAAAGATCCTGACCTTCATATCATTCAGTCTGGTGCCAAACATAGTATTTTGAATTTTTCAGACCTTGGCTCAATTCCAAAGAGCTTCTGGTAGAATGAGAATGAGCAAGCCCATTAGGAAGAGAATAATCAAAGAAAAGGAGTCTAAACACTGGAAATAATTTTGTTTTACTTTAAACTCTAACATCTGCTATGCCTAAGGCAAGATAAGATTTCCATTAAAAATTACTGTTATATTTACGCCAGTCATATAGAAGGCTCCCAACAAACTTCACATCATGATTTTCATCACCACCATCAACACAGCAGCAGCAACAACAGCAATCTCATTTATTAAGCAGTTACGCTAAGCCAGGCCCTAGAGATTGGATCATTATTTCATTAAGTGGTTACCATGCGCCACGCTTGTGCTAAATTAGTGGCTCTTGGTTTTCTTGGTCTCACGACCCCCTCACACTCTTAGAAATTGTTTTAGGCCTCAGAGAAAATTCGATTATGTGAGGTATAGCCATTGATATTTACTATATTAGAAAGTTAAACTGGAATATTTAAAAATTTGTATTCATTTATTCTCTTACCAATAATAATATAAATCCATTACATGTTAACATCTTTATGTGAACAACTATTTTCTCAAAGCAAAAAGTGTTAGTGAGAAGAGTGCTATTGTTTTATAATTTTGCAAACCTCTTCAATAAAAGGCAGCTGGATTTTCTCATATCTGCTTCTGCATTCTATCTATTACAACATCTCTCACCATGTAGATTCTGGAAAATTCCATTCTGCACTCATTTGAGAATGAGGGTTAAAAACGTAAATAATGTCTTAGTGTTTTGTTTCATCTCACCGTCTCTTCCCCTCTCCCCATGTCCATAAACCTATGTCTCAGTGGTTTCAATAAAATAGTTTTGACATCAGGACTGCCCCTTCCCGCGTCCTTAGATCACAGTTTAAAAACTTCTGGAACTGGAAGAGTGGAGTCAAACCTCTCCTACCCTCACGGAACTCACATTTCAAGACTAAGTCTCCCATGCACCTGTTTGAGCCCATCACAAGCTCATCCCTATGAGATGTCTGCTTTATGGCGTCCACGTCTCACCCGAGAGAACTGAGGACCAGAGAAGAGGTACTACCGGCAGAGTTCCCAATGGCAGCCCTCATACCCAATCTGGAGATGATGCTCGTGTCTACTGCACAGCCTGCTTCCTGAGGCATGACAGAGAGGGAAGCTCTCACCCACCTTTCCAAAGTTTCGCCTAGGTAGGAATGTTTAATCATCCTTTGAAGAGATCCTTTACGAAGCAACTTCCACTCCAGTGTATTCTGTCGCAGCTGAAAATGACATCCCAAGGCAGGCCTTTCTTTTTTGGAAAGATAGCAAGTGCCTGAGATGGCTGGTATGCTCTGAGAAGACCATGGGAGTGACGGAGAAGAATCTGTACAGAAGACCTACCAGGAAGCTGCAGTCTTTGGACCGAGCCCAGCTGTCCTGAGAGTAAAAAAACCCAAAAAGGTCTGCTTGTTGTTTCCAGCCAGTCAGGAGAGTGAGCTGCCGTGATCCACAGGATTCTCTGCTTCCCCAAAGGTTCATTCCTGCTGCAGACATATGGTGGCGCAGGACAGTAGCTTTTCTCTACTCCGATCAGACAGTAGATGCTAACTAGCTACCTAGTTACCTAGGTACCCGTGCTACCTAGCATTGTACTTATGAGTCATTGTCAGATACCCGGGGATAAACAGAAAATAACGTGTAACATTATCATCATTTATTGAAAAAACTCCTCAGGAGTTTTATAAATGAAACTAAAAATCTCTACTTTATACCAGCCCAGTACCATGCATATGAGCTTCTTAGGTATAACTACCATAGAATTCTTTAAAGAATTACGAGGTCTGGAAAGAAGTCCAAAGATGACCTGGCTTTTCTTCAACATTCACATAGTGCAGTAGAAAGAGCAAAATCTTTGGAGTCCTAGAGATGAGGGTTTAACTGCGGGATTTGTCGGTGACTATGTGTATGGTTAAGTAAGTGAGCTTCTAAGCTTCGAGTTTTCCATCTGCAGATTGGGGTGGACAAAGTCGTCCTCAGGAGCATCGTGGGTCTTGAGTGAGACGCCAATGGAAGGGCATGACCCAGTTCCTTGCGTCCAAAGACAGACGCTAGAAAGGTATGACTTCCCTTTTCCCTAAGTACAGTGATAACGTAGCTTATCATCCCAAAGGAAGCACTTTTGGGTACAAAGAGAGGCTCAGTTAATGATTATAACTGAACACCTGACATAAACTGGGGCCATCCCAGGCAAATCAGGTGCATGCTCACTCTTCCTCCAAGTAAAATCTTCTGGAAGGCAGGTGTGCTTGTTGACACTTAAACAGTTTATAAAATGTCAGTATAGTGCTTTTTTCTTCTTCATTAATAAATTAATAAGCTTTATTTTTAGTATAGTTTTAGGTTTACAGAAAATTGAGGAGACAGTACCTAGAGTTCCCATGTACTGCACCCCTACAAATGCAACTTACCCTATTAATATCTGGCATTAGTATGGTGCATTTGTTACAAGTAATGAACCCATATTTAGACTTTTATTAATTAAACTACATGGTTTACACTAAAGCTTATTCTGTAATGAGTATTCTATGAGTTTTGACATGTCATGAATCTACCTTCACTGTAACATACAGAATTGTTTCACCTTCTAAAAATCCCCTGCACTTTTACCTATTTTTCCCTCCCTATTTATCACCCCAATCCTTTGGCAACCATTAATCTGTTTATTCTCTCTAGCTTTGCATTTTCTGAAAGGTGGTATAGTTGGAGTCATATGATATGTACTGTTTTCACACTGACTTCTTTAACTTAGTTGTATCCATGTAAGGTTTTTCCGTGTCTTTTTATGGCTAGATAGCTTTCATCTTTTTATTGCTAAATAATATTGCACTATGGATGTACCACCGTTTATTTATTCACCTGTTGAAGGTTATCTTGGTTGCTTCCTGTTTGGGGTCATTATGAATAATGATGCTATAAATATTTATATGCAGGTTTTTGTGTGAATGTAAGTTTTCAACTTAATTGGGTAAATGCCTAGGAGTGTGATTACTGGATCCTATGATAAGACTGTGTGTAAACTTTGTAGGAAACTGTCCAGCTGTCTTCAAAGTGGTTGTACCATTTTGTATTACTAGCAGTGAATGACTTTCCATTGCTCTGCATTATTGCCACATTAGATATGGGCAGTTTTGAAATTCTTTTTGTTTCTCTCGACTCATCAGTAATTCATGTAGGCCTGCATATACAAACAGAATTTCCTTAATTATGTAAGTCATTTTGTGCATATGTTAAAGTAATTGAATAATTTTTTCCAATTTGGGGCCCCTAAAATGCATCAAATATGATTAATCTAAAGAGACAGTCTTAACCATCAACAGTAAGGAAGAAGGTCATGATTATTTTTGGTCAGATAAAGAATTTACATAAAAGAGTATTTTCTATTAAACTATTATAAAAAAATTTTTAAACTGGAAGGTAATATAATCTATGACTATTAATGTTTAAATTGCCATGTATTCAAAAGTAATCACTGAAGAAATGAGAGACAAAAAGAGAGGGGAGGGAAGCATTTTGCAATTTACCAAATACCATGGGTTTTTTGACTATTTACTTATTTGATGTCCGTTTTGCTTTTTTCCAGAGTAGCACTCTTTTTCACATAAAAATCTTCATTAAGAAATGAGTCCATAACTTCCAAATATAGCAGCTGTGCTTGTACATGATATGACCTGAATATAAAGGACAATGAAATGAGAATGGACCATGAAATTAAATGTTTTTAAAATCAAACGCGGCATCTCCTGACCTCATGAACCTATGAGATGTTCCTCCTGTCATCAGCCTCTTCTGAAGGCTTCATTGCCCACGCCGCCCACATTTGGAACTTTGGTGTCGTCTTTGGCTCTTTGCTGTTTCTCACCATTAGTTATAAGCCATCGTCACATCGCAGCGTTTTGCTTTGTTTATACCATTGTACACTTGGAGCAAATGAGAAAAAGACAGCTGGACCACCATGCCAAGCGTAATTTTACATGGCACTGAGAGACTGGAACATACACAACTGCATCTTTAAAGGTTTTTAAGAAATTATTATAGCAGTTCGCCTTTACATAACCTATCTTCTTTACGTTTTCAAGAAAATCTTAAGAAGGCAGTCCAGTATGCTCCCGAAATCTTTCACAGTTGCTAAGGGAAAGAAGAAAATTATCTCCAATGGTCAATTATTATAATATGCCTTACTTGGTGGAATAAAGAGATTTTCTAGTAACACTTTTGCATTCTTTCATTTATCAGATTAATCAGCTAAAACCTTGGAAGAAAGGACAAAACTCACTTCTCAGCCTCCCATTTGGCCTCCTGCAAATAATCTCCTCTGACAATGACAGCAGCGGCAGTGTCTTCCTGAATGCAGAGCTAATCAAGTTCCGCCTCCATAGAAAACCCTTCAATGGCTCTCATTACTCGCAAGATGAAATCTGAAAAGATGTTGGCGATTTGCCTGTGACTCGTTTTCCCCGCCTCTCTCATCCTCGGCCGGTTCTCCAAGAGCTCTGTTATCTCTCTGCAGGGATCTGCAGCGACCTGCTGTCTCTTGCACAGTCAACCCCTGATTTCACCCCAGAGTCTCCTTACGTATCTTCAAGACTTAGTGTAGGATGCATTTTTCTCTAAAGCTTACCTCAATGACCAAAGCTGAGTTTATCCATTTAAAAATAATTGATTCAGTACGTCTGTCATGCAGCTTTGGGGTTGGGGTTGGTGCTCTCACCAGCTAGATCAAATTCTTTTCTCAGTATCGTACAATAGTGTCAGGGAAATGGGTGGAGGGATTTTCATATAATAAAGAAATACATAGAAATGAATAAATTTAAGTGAATAAATAATTAGGAGGATTTCATACGGTGCTACAAAAAATAATAAGAAAAGGCAAGAGATTAAGGGAAAGTAAAGTGCAGTACTGTGGTAGGCAGAACTATGAGACCCTAAGATGGCCACATGGTAATCCTCGAGATCTGTGAGTATATTATCTTCCATGGCAAAAGGGATGTTGCAGATGTGTTAAGATTAAGAATCTTGATATGGGGAGGTTATGCTGGCTGGCTTAAAACTCTACATTCAAAAAACTAAGATCATGGCTTTCGGTTCCATCACTTCATGGCAAATAGATGGGGAAACAATGGAAAGAGTGACAGACTTTATTTTCTTGGGCTCCAAAATCACTGCAGATGGTGACTACAGCCATGAAATTAAAAGACACTTCCTCCTTAGAAGAAAAGTTATGACCAACCCAGACAGCATATTAAAAAGTAGAGACATTACTTTGCCAACAAAGGTCCGTCTAGTCAAAGCTGTGGTTTTTCCAGTCGTCATGTATGGATGTGAGAGTTGGACTATAAAGAAAGTTGAGTGCTGAAGAATTGATGCTTTTGAACTGTGGTGTTGGAGAAGACTCTTGAGAGTCCCTTGGACTGCAAGGGGATCAAACCAGTCCATCCTAAAGGAGATCAGTCCTGAATATTCATTGGAAGGACTGATGTTGAAGCTGAAACTCCAATACTTTGGCCACCTGATGGGAAGAACTGACTCCTTAGAAAAGACCCTGATGCTAGGAAAGATTGAAGGCAGGAGGAGAAGGGGATGATAAGGGATGAGTTGGTTGGGTGGCATCACCAACTCAATGGTTTTGAGTTTGAGCAAGCTCTGGGAGATGGGGAAGGACAGGGAAGTCTGGCGTGCTGCAGTCCATGGGGTCGCAAAGAATCAGACACGACTGAGCCACTGGAGAGCAACAACGACAATGCCGGGTTAGTCATGTGGGTTGAATCTAATCACAAGTCCTTACAACAGGAGACCCCTTCCTAGCTCTGGTCAGACAGAGGGAGAGAGAGAAGTGATGCTGGAGGAGGGAAGAGAGAGAGAAAGAGGAAGGGAGAGAGAATGAATGGTGGTAGATAAAGGGGCAAAAGATGCAATATTGCTGGTTTTGACGATGCAGGAAAGGGACTATGAACCAAGGATTTCCTAGAATCTGGGAAAGACAAGGAAACAGATTCTCACCAAGATTGTTCTGAAAGAAACACAGCCCTGCTGACATGAGAGATGAGATGGGTGATCCTGTGAGATGATCCTGTGAGATGGGTGTTGGACTTCTGACCGGCTGAGCTGTAAGATTCTAAATTCATATTGTTAAATCCTCTCTGTTTGTGGTGATTTGTGACAATGGCGTAAGTAATCTAATGCAGTGAGCTACTTAACACCCGTTGGCCCTGGATGCTTCACTGAGGAGGAACACTTGAACTGAGGTCCGAGTGGGAAGAAGAGATCCGCGTTATGAACTTCGTGGGGGGAAGAGTTTGGGTGGAGGGAAGTGTAAGTCTCTGTGGATGGGGCAGACTTGGCGTGCTTTAAGTCGTGGTGAAAGCCAGCGTGACTGGAACACGCCGTGGGAGGGAGCCCAGGATAAGGTCTGAGCTAGAGGCAGGCGCAGGCCATCAGATGCCTTCTGCTTCTGTAGCTTCCAACGTGGTACTTTCGTTACCATGACGGACACATAAGGAAACCCCTCACTACACTTGAGGCCCTCAAGATCCTTTAGGGCAGGGACGGCTCCCTTCATCTTTGACCCTCAGCACAAAGGATCGTGGTGGCTCAAACACGAAGTGAAGCCGCTCAGTCGTGTCCGACTCTCTGCAACCCCGTGGACTGTAGCCCACCAGGCTTCTGCATCCATGGAATTTTCCAGGCAGGAGTCCTGGAGCGGGCTTAAACATAACAAGTCACAAATGTATAACTGTGGGGCCAGTGTTTGAGATTCTTCAGAAAAACAGAGCATTAGTAAGATTCATCTCTGTTGGTTTGGAAATATCCACACTGGGGAGCTCCCTAAGTTTTAATTTCTCCCTGCTAGTCATCATTTGGGTAACCATTTTATGATACATTAAGGGAAAATGATCTGTGTTGGTATGTGAACTAAAAAGCAGAAATTCAGGTGATAAAACAAAATTGTTGACTGGGGCCCCTAGGGGAGGTTTCTTCAACACTTGTCATAATCAGGTATATTTCTAGCTTAGAAAAAGTACCCGCTGTGTGCTTATAATATGAAGAATTTTCCTTATAGTTAAACCTGTTTTGGAAACCAAAGTGGAGATATGTGCATTCGATTACAGGAAGCTTGTATTTGTCGAGCCTATTATGTGCCAGAAGTTTATCTCCTGCCAGCCCCACGCCACCCCACTGATGTCGGGGCACTTAGCACTGCTGCTTCCCGCAGCGGGGCCGAGCGATGCAGCCAAGGAGATAGTGCTCGGAGGGGAGAGTGGCCCGGGCCTCTGGCTCCAGGGACTGCGCTCTTCAGCGTGATTTTGTGTGTGTGTGTGTGTATGTGTGTGTGTGTGTGGTCGCTCAGTCGCGTCTGACTCTTTGCAACCTCATGGACTGTAGTCCACCAGGCTCCTCTGTCCATGGAATTCTCCAGGCAAGAACCTTGGAGTGGGAAGTCATTCCCTTCTGCAAGGGACCTTCCCAACCCAGGGACTGAGCCCAGGCCTCCTGCATTGCAGGAAGCTTCTTTGCTGTCTGAGCCACCAGGAAAGCCCGCATTCCTCAATTCCGGACTGCATCCTCCTCGTCCCCCAGCGAAGGGGCAGAACCAGGATGTAAACTCTAGGCCTCTCAAGAAAAACGTCAGAGAGTCTGTGTATGGAAAATTTAAAGGTTTTTAAAATTTCAGTGACACCACAGTCATTTTTTTTCTCTGTAGTTGTTGCCTGGATTAAAGATCATTTAGGAACTTCTTTTTAAAATGTACTTTTGATGGAGTAAAAGAGGGTAGAACTAAGAAGTCATACCTTTCCTGAAATTATCTGTTAAAAAAATATTATGATCAGAAGGAGAAAATGCAGCTGCTTTTGTCACTGTGATGGATGATATAAAATATTTTGAATTTATATAATTTATTTTATTTTTACATATGAATTGCCATCTAAGACAGTTCCAATTTGTGATGTAATCTCTAGACATTTATTTTTTGTCTCTAATTTGAAGGAGTCTGGCAGTATCTCTGCTTCAGAAGGGTAGTTTATATGTTTAACCAGTCAATGTTAAATTACTTTCAATAAAATTCATTCAGGCTGTCTCTATCATTGAAGATAATAGTGTGAGATATATATATATATATATATATATATTCTCTGCTGGTTCTGTTGCCTAAGATGTTTTAGATCAATTTGAAGAAAATAAGTGGAATAAGTAAAATCAACACATGAAAATAAATGACTTCATTTTTAATTTGTCCTATATGTACAGGACTCCCATCCATTAGTTATTCTATTTAAATTATAATGAATTGGCACAGGAGGCTGGATGTCTTTTGAGATTAGATCTGCTGTGTAGATGAAACTAAAGGCCAGAAATGAAAACAAATATTATTGAGTTCTTAGTTCCCTTATTGATTCACTGGACAGCACGTGGATAAATTATACTGCATCTTATTAGTCTGTCTGACCACTGATATAAGAATGTGCCTTAATCCGTGTGTGCTGCTCTCACAGAATACCATAAACAATAGAGATTTATTTCCTGCAATTCTGGAGGCTGGGAAGTTCAAAATCAAGGTGCCAGTGGCTGTGGTGTCTGGTGAGGGCCTGCTTCCTAGTCCCTAGACACGTCCCCTAGGAACATCTTCTTGCCGCCTCCTCACGTGGCAGAAAGTGCAGAGGAGCTCTCTAGGGTCTTTTGAATAAAGGCACTAATCCCATTCGTGAAAGTTCCCCTCTCTGACCTAATCACCCCAAAGTTCCCCCTTCCAAACCCATTACACTGAAGATTAGACTGCAATATGTGTATTTTTGGGGAGTTACAAACATTTGGTCTATAGTAAAGGGTAGCAGGAAAATCTTGTATATACCACTTACCTTCTTGATAAACATCTTCCTAAATAGTACCAATTTACTCATCAAATTCTCACTGCATACACATCACCATCCTGGATACTGGTGGAGTTACAAATGTAAATCTCTTGTAAATCTTGATCTTAGAAAGCTTATACTACAATAGTGTAATAGTATAAATTTATAATGTAATAGTATAAGTATACACTGTAAGTATAAAATGTAGTCAAAATGGATCAATAAATGATGCAAAGGAGCAAGAGTATTTCAGGGGAGTAGAGGAAATAAATAGGAGAGAGGCCAGCCAGACCATGGGGAGCTTTGCATTCTGGGCAACAGAATTCTAGAGCAAAATTGTATAAGTGAAAAGAACGTGAACTTTCATGTAACCTTTGGCAAGGTAAGAATACTAGCTCACTTTTTTTCTTAAGAGTAACAGCTAACTTCTGTTGAGTGTTTGTATACGTGCCAGGCAATGTTCTAAGTGCTTTCTGCATGCCATTTTAAGCATTCCTCACATTAAGTGTGTTCAATTATTCCCACATTACAGAAGAGGAAACTGAGGCCCAGAGAGGTAAGTTACTTGCACAAGATGGCATAGCCAGCAATGGTGAAGCCAGTATTTAAGGGGAGACATTCTAATCACCACTTTAGAGCTGCCTCTAAGTTAGCTGCATCAGCAGAATGTATCTAAGCCTTACTTTTTTCTTTAAGGTAGGATCTGCAGGACCTGCCTTATCAAAATGTTATCCTAATTTAATACAGTAAAGTATAGAAACTGTCCAGAATAGTACACAAGAACGACTATGTCACTTAAAAAATTATTTTCTCCCCTCTTAATCAGCCACGAGTTTTAAAACAATGGCAGATTTTTGGATATATAACAATATTAGAGCCATGCTTCTTAGGAATTGCATTGAGAAAGACTTGGAATTGTTTCCTTGGACTAGTTTAGCACTGGAACATCTAATGGAAAACCATATGAAACAGCATTTCAGGAATTCTGGAGGGCGGAGTATCTAAGAGACCATCGAAAGGATCAATCTGATTTTCGGCATGTGGGTTAACTGGTTCTGTTTAAAAAATGCTGAAAACTTAGCACATAATGTTTGTATAACGAGAGTGAAGTTGCTGAGCCTCCAATTTGCGCCAAAGTCTCAGTGGAGTCTGAATTTAGTGGTAATATCATTAGCAATCACTTCCACTTAAATACTGGCCTTTTCAATCAGTCAGACAAAGAGAGTAAATCAACATGGTTCCCTTCAAGCCCTAAAATGAAAACTCTGGTTAGAAGAGTTCAGAGTCCCCGCAGCATGTATGTTCTTAATGCTGCAGTGGAACACGTGAACGCCCAGCCACAGAGGTGGTGTAGAGTCCCAGGCAGTAAAGGACCAGAAGGGTGGTACCTGATGCTCTCTGTTTTTCCTAATACTGTCCAGATTGCTTTAGGTTGTTCTGGGCTCAAAAATGTTGAGGGTCTTCAGTCTTTACATAGGTTTACGTAAGGTTTATAAATTATACATACCTTTATGTATATAATATATACACATATATAATGTATATAATTATACATACTTTTATGTAAGGTTTATAAATTAGATACAGACTTAAAAAAATCCCCTTTCCCCCACAAAAAGAAAAAATCACTATATCAATTCACATACCATTGTGAAAATAATCAGTTAAATGGAGTCAACCAGATAATTGGTATCTCAATATAATCAACTTATTTAAACACTGAATTCAGAGTTGTATTCTAGGCCAATTTTGTATGTGGATGCTAAATATGTGGTATCTGGGTTTTCTTAAAATCTGTCTGTACAACTGACTACTCACTTCCTGCTCAGCTATGTGGAAGGTAACCACTAGATTTCTAGATAAATTATTTTAGGTAGACCTAGGTTTCCTTTGTTGTTCATTTTCTGATCTATTAACTTGTACCGATTTCTCATAAAGTCATCTTTAAATAAGAAACCTTCTTTCCATGCTGTTTGATCAGAGAACAATCTACTTGTAGAATTGGTTCTTAATGTTAACCTACTTCAAAATCAACATGGTATCTAACTTATAACATCCCATTAGTGCCTCACGACCCACCAAGACTCTTTCTTATGCTGTACGGAATAAAACGAATTGAGGTCTTTTTCCTTTTTCCCTACCATATATCGCTCCAGTCACAACGGAGTGTGTGTGTGTGCAGACAGTTCTATCACTTAAAATAGGTTGCAATGGTTAATTTTATGTGCCAACTTGGCTGGGTCACTCTGCTCAGACATGTCTTCAAACATTCTGCGTGTTTCCGTGAGGGTGCTTTTGGATGAGATTAACACTTAAATTAGTGGACTTTGAGCAAAGCAGATTGCCCTCTGTGACTCATCCAATCAGCTAAAGGCCTGAGTAGGACAACAGGCTGGCTCTCCTGAGCAAGAGGGAATTCTGCCAGCAGATGGCTTTAGGACTATCACTGAAGGATTAGCTCCCCCCTGGTTTTCTAGCCCAGTGGTCTTTAGACTTGAATTGTAGCACTGACTCTTCTCTGGCCCCCAGTCTGCCAACCTATCCTGTGGTTTGGGGCTCTGCAGTGTTTGTAAACATGAGTAGATTCCTGAATCTCTTTATACACATTCTATCGATTCTGAGTCTGAGGATTCCTGAGCAATACATAGACATTCTCTACTTTTTTTCATTAAACAATGAAAGTGTAGAACTTTGTGGTAGCAAAATATATGTTATTGTTGTCAAATTTATTTCTTAGTATAAAGCCAAATGATTTATTTTCTTTCATTTGGTTGTGCTTTGATTGAAAATTCTGTTTATCTGTATTAGAAAAGGATAACAGTTAACATAATAAATTATTCATTAGCTTCAAATTTCTCACTGAAAACATCTCCAAGGGATGGGATAAGAAATGGGGACTAGTGAGTAGCTGCCGGTTCCCTTTTGGAGAAGAAAGTGCTGGGCGGCGGCGTTACAGTACAGCTCTTCGCATCTGGTTTTTGCTGCTGAAAAAGTGTTCAAGACTGTTTTAAGACCATTAGATCAACTATGGTCTTGCAGGGGATGCTTCTATTTACCAAAAGAAATCCCTGCAGAGAATGATTGATGTAGGTGTACAGAGAAATGGACTTTTGAGGGCAAATCCACTTATCTGTGATTTTGGGGAGTGTCTTGATGACTGGTTATATCCTCTTTCAGTACTTCTCAAACTAGACTACTGAAGTGTTCCATGGATATATGGAAAACTATAGGATAAATGTAGTCCACTTTTCTGTAGAGTCAATTTTTCAGCTTTATTGGAAAGATGAATAAAAGCACATGACTTTGGTAAGTTTAAGTTGTTTTTTCTTTCTTCCTTTAAAAAAAAATGGCTTCAGAAAGTTTATTAGTGCCTATTAGAGGCTGGGGCGTGGTGGAGATGGGCAGTGACTGATAATGGATGTGAGACTTCTTTAAAAATGTTGTTTCATATTGAAACAATCATAAATATATTATTAACCAGAACACAAAAATTGCACAAATTTTACAAAATTTCTAAGGAAGGCTTACAGATTTGTGGGTTCCACTGGATTCCTAGTCATCATCTATTTCCCAAAATGAGTTAGGATTTTGTTTTCTATTGCCCCCAGCAGTACAGCTTTGATTTAAAAGAAGTATGGTCTTGGAATAGATTGGCTTTGTTGCTGCTCAGGAAGTGACAAATATTGAAGAAAAGAGGTGAGGACCAGCTCCATTTCAGAGATTCCATTTCCTTCCTTGAATGGAAAGTGAACTAACTCTCTCAAAGAAAAGGCAGTGGAAAGCAGGAGCTACCAACAGGAGGTTTGTTTTGTTTTGTTTCCTTTGTGGACAGTTTTCTTAATTTTAATTATTTTTTAAAACCTCGGCCGCATCTGGACTCAGTTGCAGCCTGCGGGCCCGTTGCTGTGGAATGCGGCATCTTTCATTAAGGTGCACAGACTTTTCTCCAGTTGCAGCGCTTGGGATCTACAGCACTCAGGCTCCCTAGCCGAGCTGGCCAGACTTCCCTGCGGCATGTGAGATGTTAGTTCTCCGACCGGGGATTGACCTCTCATCCCCTGCATTGGAGGCAGATTCTTAACCCCTGGACCCCAGGGAAGTCCCTGGACAGAGAGTGTTAATGACACTATGTTTTGCTTTATATTTCCTGGTCCCATAAAAGCTCCTTTTTGGTAAATGTTGCTACTACAGTCTTTATTTCAGTTCTCATTTTAAGAGCTACCATTTATTGAGAACTTCTAATTCGAGGGATCAGTGTGGATTTCCATATTTACTCCTTTCAACAGCTCCATGAGGCAGACATAAATAATATAGTAAGAGGTGTGGATTTGCCAAAGCTGGTGGTTGGGGTCCATCGCCACTTTTTGGGTCCCACTATTCTTGTTATCCTGGTTTAACCAGCGAGGTACATTTACTGGGCAGTAGACATGTCAAGGGTGAAAGTACTCAGATTCAGATAATACTCTGCTGTCGTTTTCAAAGCAGTCCATGTTTCACGAGCCTGCAAGAAAAGAAACTTAAGTCATGATCTCTCAGTATTTAGAACACGTCTCATCAATTATTCTGATTAGCATGCAGATATTCCTGAAAGACTGAGAGAAATGCTATGGAAGAGTAAGGTTCGGTTTTCACACTTTCAGTGACCTGTTTACTTAAGTGCTCAGATACTCTGCAGTACATATGGGGCCACAGGTGAACCAACGCAGTAGAGTCTTCTTACATTATGGTAACTGCCAGCTGATTACAGCAATAGTCTACAATTATAGGCAGAAACATGCTTGAAAATTTCAATATTCCACACAGAAGACCCAGTCTACCAGCTTATGTAATTATTTCATTTGCCAAATAAACAAATGTCTTGTTTTAATACCTCTAAATGATGCCTGTTAGAGAAAAACAGGCATAAAACTAAATTCATTATTCAAGCTGGTGTTTTTCACCAACAAATGCTAAGCAGAAACAAGCTGATCCTAGTAAACCAGTTAAAATCCTGCCAACCAGAGTAAGGATGAGACCCAGGCCCCAGCAAAACAAGGACATTCAATTCCTTTCTGACTTTATGTTATATAAATATATTATTTATATACCCTATGACTGGTGCTAATCAGAGCCTGATACAGTGAAAAGAAAGAATAAATAAGTGAAGGAATTAATTAATTAATCAATCAATTAATTGTACATCTTTATTTCCTAAATTGCAAAATTATAGCAGAAAGTCATGAATAATTGAGATCCTCAGATAATTCAGCAATTTCATTTGGCCTGGAGTTTCAATGTCATCTTCCGTCAAAAAAGTAAGAATGAAATAAAACTGGGTAATGAAAATTTATTCATTTCTCTTGGGGTAAGAATACAAATAAATAGGATAATGAACAAAAAGCAAGCAAATGAAAGAATGACAGTAAAGGGTTGGATAATTATCACAGAGAAAAACTAGCTAGTGAACTGCAAAGAGGGAACTAAAATATGACCATGATCCCTCCATCCACCTGCCCAACCATGTAATAATTAATTCACTGAAACGTGAGAATAATGACCTTGGTGGATAAGACAAGCACCTTACATTTTTAGTCTAGGTAGGGAGATCAGGTGCATGCAACAAATAATTCCAGGGTGGCATTTGAGAACTAATCACATGTGATCAGCTTGCAAAGATGAGAGAAGAAAGAAGGACAGATGCCTTCCTGGAAAGAAAGAAAAGGCTTCAGAAAGAAGGGGACATTTGATCTTAGTCTTGAAGGAGGAGGTGGGGTTTACCAGATGGAAACCTCTTCATGGGGAGGAAAGAGCAGGTATAGCTCAGGACAGCTAGAGAGAAAAAAATAGGAATTGGGCTGGTGGTGTGTTAATGCCGGTTGCTACCAAGCTTGTTTAAGAATAGAGATGGTGTATGTGTATCGCTGACCCACTTTGTGGTATGCCTGAAACGAACACGATGTTGTTAATCAACTGGACGCCAATATAAAATAAAAATGTCATTTTTATTAAAAAGGGAGCTAGTGAAGGGCTTTTTGTTCGTAATGCAAATACCTGGTCAACCAGCGTGTTTCCCCACGTATTCGGACTGTGATCTGGCTTCCAGTAATCATGCAAATATATGTGTCTTTTGAGACGTAGGAACTGGTTTGCCGGGTCCTCCAATAAAAATGGTGCTCCCAGTACTCCTGTAATTGAGTCCAACAGCATCTTTTAAGGCAACAGTTTACATCTCAGTGTTTCTTCCTAAAGCAGCCTCGGTGTTTGCGAGGAAGGACACCTGAGAAGGAAACTGAAACATCTGTGCCCTGGGGCCGCTGGCCGCCCCTCAGTCCTTTGGCATCTCTGCCCTGTCATCACCCTCTGTGACCTGGGTACCACAGAGCATGCAGCCAGTGCTGTGTGGTGGATGGGGAGGAGTTTCAGAGTTTCTGTTCGTGTACGGGAGACTGCAGACTTAAATTCAAATTTCAGCTCTACCCCTTTCTTAGGCAAGTTGCTCAGTTTTTCTGAGCCCTAGTTTTCCTGTCTGTAAGGAGATATAATAATAATAAAAACAATAATAACACAGACAATAACAGGCTTACTATAAAGATTGGATAAATTAATAGATGTAAACCACTTGGTTCAAACCTATAAATCTACAATCTTATTTTTGCTTTCTCAGCCTGTTAAAATAGAACGTATCTTTCATTTTGAAGTAGACTGATCCCCAATCTGAAACTGTAGTTAAAATTGTTAACATTGAATCAGCCTTCTTTAAATGCAAGCAGGCTTGCATTTTCTACCTTCTTCTCACTCTAGAATTGAGAAAAAAGTAATTTAAAAAACCCATACTTCTTTAGGATCTTGAAATTTTAACAGTCTATATTATGCTTTTATTCTTGAATAAAACACAATCATGTTATAAAGGAAGAACATACTCCTGACTTATTCATGGTAACAATATAAATCTGTTCATTGCTTGCGACAAAGAAACATTTATTATGAATCAAATTGTAAGTAATGTTACATTAGACACTTTATGTCTTCATCATTAACAAGCCTTCATTGACCAATAATCTATATAGGTTAGGGTTACAGTGATCTATAAATATGAAACCTCCCTTCTATAGGAGAGGGGATGAAGGGTCCAAGATACAAAACAAAACAAGGATACACAGGATTTGACTGTGTGAGGGGGCTTCCCCGGTGGCTCAGATGGTAAAGAACCTGCCTGAAGTGCAGGAGACCCGGGTTTGATCCCTGGGTTGGGAAGATCCCCTGGAAGAGGAAATGGCAACCCACTCCAGTACTCTTGCCTGGAGAATGCCATGAACAGAGGAACCTGGCAGGCTATGGTCTATTGGGCTGCAAAGAGTCAGACACGACTGAGCGACTAAAACTTTCACTACTTTCACTTACTTTCAGGGGAACTTAGGAAGCACTGGCGTACCAGAGCAAAAGCAGATATTTTCATGGTCAGGGAAATTGCTTAACCCACTCCAATGTGCTTGCCTGGAAAATTCCATGGATTGAGGAGCCTGGTAGGCTACAGTCCATGGGGTCACAAAGAGTCAGACACGACTGAGTGATTTCACATTCTGTGAAGGGAAGATTATGTCTAGCATAAGGAAAGATTATGTCTACCATAATGAAAGGAGGGGAAAGTCTTTTAATGTGAAGCTTAAAAAGTGATGTGAACAAAGGTATGACATTAGGAATCTACAAGACCAATGTCTGAAAACAGTGGTTAGAGGTGGCTGGATTAGAGTTTTACATAAATTTAGTTAATATTTATTGAGCATTGTGCTAAATATTATACCTGAATTACTTTATTTACTGGAGTGGGTAGCCTTTCCCTTCTCGGGAGATCTTCCTGACTCAGGAATTGAACCGGGGTCTCCTGCATTGCAGGCAGATTCTTTACCAACTGAGTTATCAGGGAAGCCCTTATTTAATACTCACAACAAACCTAAGAAGTGGTACTGTTAACACTTTATTTTGTATACAAGGGAACTAAAGCACAAAAACATTAAATAATAGGTCTAAGGCCGCAGAGCTAGTGGGAGAGGGAGATAGAATTCTCCCTTCAGAGTCATTGCACTATATTGTTACTAAGAGGGAGGGTTGCTTGGGGTCAGATTATAAAAATATTTTGTTTATGGCAAAAAAGGAAATAATCATTACTTACACATTCCTTATGACCTCATGCTTTCCCAAGATTGGCCTTGAGTTCTAAGCAGGATTCTAGTTATCAACTCTATTATTTCTAGTTTGGTTTGTCAATCTAGTAAGCTCTAGTTCCAATCAGGTATGGAAAATGATAGTCTATTGAGTGGATAAGGAGGATGTGATACATATACACAAGAGAATACCATCCAGTCATTAAAAAGAGTGAATAATGGCATGTGCAGCAACAGGGATGGCACTAGACATTGTCATAGAGAGTGAAGTAAGTCAGACAGAGAAAGAGAAATGTCATATGATATCCCTTAAGGATCATATAATATCCTTTATGTGAGGACGCTAAAAAGAAATGACACAAATGAACTTGTTTGCAAAACAGACTCAGAGACTTAGAGAACAAACCAGGGTTACCAGTGTGGAAGCGTGGGGGGCTGGCATAGTCAGGGAGTTTGGGCTCGACATGCACACACTGCTTTGTGTTAAATGGATCACCAAGGACCTACTGTATAGCACAGGGAACTCTGCCTAACGGTACGTGACGGCCTGGATGCGAGGGGTGTTTAGGGGAGTGTGGATGCTTGTGTATATGTGGCTGAGTCCATCTGCTGTCCACCTGAGACTACCCCAACATTGCTGGTGAGCAATCCTTCAACATAATAGTTAAAAACGAGGAAACCACAGCCTCTCCGGATATTATACATCGGTCGAGATGCCTCTGGATGCAAAGCACAGTACCACTAACAGGGGATCGAAGAGTGACTCAGACATGGTCTCCATTCATAAAAAATTAGCAGTTTGATTTATTCAATGATTTAAAAGTAAAAAGCAAATGCTGACTTCAGAAGATAACAGTTACTGACCTGCTGCGAGGTAATCTAACCAATACAATCAAAGCAACATGTCTATGAAAGCCATCCTCTAAGATGATGCCCGAGGATCCCTGCCTGCTAGTATTCGTGTGGTCCCCTCTTTCTCTTAGCAGGGCTGACCTGTGTAATCACGGACACTGAGGCAATGACAGTGTGTGATTTCTGCGGCTATGACATAAAAGGCATTACAGCTCCCTCTGCGCCCGCTCTTGGAAGGCTTACACCTGCCCGTGTAAGGACACCCCAGCAGCCCTGAAGGAGAGGCCAACACATCAAGGAAGCGAAGCGCTCCACCAACAGTCGTGTACATGAACCACCTGCGAACCCGACGCTTCTGCTCCAGTCACTTCCGAGGAGGACCACAGCTCCCAGTAGTATCTTTACTGCAACCTCCTGAGAGATCCTCAGTCAGGACCCGAGACACTCCCAGACTGCTGACACTTAGAAATCGTGAAATAACAAGCATCTAATGTTTCAAGCGGCTGAAGTTTGGGGAAATGAGTTATGCTGTACTAGATAACTAAGACAATGCATGTTAAGCTCTAACTAGTGTCAATATAAACTGCTAAACACCAGAGTTGAGATCAGCCAAGGCAAGTGAAGTCAGTAGGGCATAAAATATAAGACAGAATTAATTGACTTAGAAAACAAAGGTATCATTACCAAAGGGGGTAGTGGGGGAGTGAGGGGCAGAGAGATCAAACAATAAGGACCTACTGTATACCCCGGGGAACTATGCTCAGTATCTTATCAAAACCTATAAAGGGAAAGAATCTGAAAAATGTGTATATATATACATACATATGTATAAATGACATTTATTGTTGTTGTTGTATGCTTGAAACTAACACAGCCTTGTAAATGAACTATATCTCAACTTAAAATATACAAAAAAGTAAAGAATTCACTCCTGTGTCATTTGATAAGTTGCAACCCCATGGACTGGAACCCGCCAGGCTCCTCTGTCAGGGGAATTCTCCAGGCAAGAATATTGGAGTGGGTTGCCATTCTCTTCTCCAGGGGATCTTCCTGACTCAGGGATTGGACCCGGGTCTCCCATATTGCAGGCAGACTCTTTACCGTCTGAGCCACCAGGGAAGCCACATTTGAAACTAACACAACATTGTAAATGAACTATACCTCAATTTAAAAAGTATAAAAAAAGAAGGAATTCTCTCTTAGGGTTATACAAATTTTGTGCCGTAAGACCTCTATTGCCTCACCCTAATTCCTACTCTTATAATCATCACTGCGTGGAAAGATAAACAGTAAATAACTCTTGCCACTAGGAAACGCATATTATATTCAGAATTGAAAAATAATTATAAGAAGATATATTTTGACTAGATTATCTGAAAGGGCAGTGATTAATTCTGATACTGGAAGGAAGGTCTCACAGAGAAGTTGGTTCTGCACTAAGCGTCAAAGGATGAGGTTTCCACAGTTAAGAGGAAGGGAGGGGAAGCAAGGAACACACATTCCAGGCTGAAGAAACTTGGACCAAGGATCAGAGGAGCAGAGCAAGGCCCCGGGAACTTCTCTGCGTGATGTGTGTGAATCAGTGACCCTCACTTTGCCAGCATGATTGAAAGGTGGGGTTGTTCGTGTATAGATGTGTCAGAGTTAGTGTTGGAAAGATAAGCTGGAGCTACAGTCAGGAAGATCCTACCATCACACCAAGGAATTTGGACTTTACTCTGTAAATAGTTATCTTTTCTGAACAGGGAAAATGATAAGACTAGATGTACTTTTGAAATCTTTTTATTGTGACATCATTTGAATCATCTTTTATTATATGATTGAGTGGCATCAAATATATTTGCAGTGTCATGCAACCAGCCCATCTCCAGACTTTTTCATCATTCCCAATACGAACTCTTTACTCTTTAAGTAATAACTCCCATTACTCTCTCCCTCAACCCCTGGTAACCACCATTTACTTTCTGTCTTTATGAATGTGCTTATTCTAGGCACCTGAAGAGGAGCCATGCATCATTTGTCCTTTTGTATCTGACAGACTTCTCCTAGTGTTCAGGGTTTATCCACGTTGTAGCATATGCCAGCATTTCATTCCTTTTTAAGGCTGAATAATATTGTGCATGTGTATGCCAACATTTTGTCTATCTATTCACAGGTTAACCTTGGAAAACTCCTTTGTCAGGGGTGTGGAGAACAGGTGGTTAAGAGAGCAGAGTGAAGACGCAAAGCAGGAGGTTCGTCAAATCCTCCAGATGAGCGATTAACAGGACTTGAATCTGGCAAGTGACAGCAGGAATGAGAAGACAGGATTGATTTCTAGAGAATAGGAAACTCATTCATTCGGACTGATTTCTGTGGATGAACTAGCTTTAAAATTTTGGTTTTAGCTAGGATGTGTTAATAAGTGCCTTTTCAGATTTCTCTTCATTCTCTTTGAAAAGGTGTTAATTACAGCGTTACATGTTTAATGTAGATTTTTTTTCTTTAAAAAAAAGAGAAACAGAGGTAGTGGCTAGGCAAATAGATCTAATGACATCCATATCTAATAAATATTTCTAAATAAATTATGTTTAGGATATAAATTACAGCTACATAAGAAAGTATAGTAATTGCTTAAAATAATGTTATATGGAACATAACATCCAAAAAGTAAAACCAATATTCTGTACCATAATTATCCTGGTGTATTGTACAATAACGAAGAAAAAATGCTGTTACATAAATCTTGGCAGAGAGGCATGCTTTAAAATATAAGCCATAGCTATTTGAAGCTCTAATAATTCTTTCTTTTGTAAATCTCTATGTTTATGGAAAATGTTTCATCTCCTCTTCTTCCCAACTTCCAGAACAAAGCTCCTACCTCAGCATTATGCACCCAACAGGCACCCAATAAATATTAATTGGTGGTGATAATAACATCACCCATGAGAAAGACAGAAAGCAGTATTTATTATCCTACTTTACAAATGAGAAAATTGACATCTGGAAATGAAATGACTCACTCAAGGTCACATAGTAAGTCAGTGGCAGGGCTGGAAATAAAATGCAAGTCATAGAGAAGGGCATGCAATTATCCTCTCTGCTTGAGAAGTTTCCCCTCCCTTTTTCATTCTGTCTGATCAACCTTGAAAGTTAGTGAGAGCAAGATCAGACTTTTGTGTTTGCAAACCTATAGAATTCTGCTGGGGATTGAAAACGGAACCCTGAGTTCTATTACTCTTTTGGTTTTTAAATATGTGTCTGTGTGTTTTAATGTAGGCAGTACCAACCAGGTTAGTTTTAAACTTTATAATCATAAGTTATGAAAAAAATCTTCCTCTCTTTCTTTCCAACTCCCTACACACCCTCCTTGCTTTCATCCTGTATTATTGTCAGTTTTAATAGGACCTGTCAAGCTCAACCTATCATCTACACATTTGTGGACCATCTTCTGCAGAAAAGCCTGTATGGTAGAAATAAGGCAGACACTTCAGAATATGGAGATATTTAAGATCACAGCTCTCCCCACACAGGCCAAGAAGTGTCAGAGACCTGGAGTCTTACTCTGGCCCTGCAATAACTTGGATTGCTAAGCCACTTCTTTCTCCTGCATCTCCATTTTCTGCTCTGCAAAACAAGCCTGGATCATATGGTCTGTAAGGTCTTTTTCAGCTCTAAAATTTTGAAGTGGAGTATGTTCATAGCATATAAGTCATTACCTGAAAATTACTTTCTCTCTATGGCTTTATATTATTGAAAGTGTATAGAGTATGCTGAGTGGGCACAGCCCCTACTATTGTCAAGGGATTTACTGAGACTTCGTTCTGTTCAAACCGAGACAGATGGAAATAAGTGAAAGGGAAATCAAAATACACTTGGCCAATTAAAGCAATACAAATAAAAACGTATTCACATTATGCGCAAATGGATGCGTGCCCATCATGGGTTGATAGGCAGTGTGTACGTAAGGGAAGCTATGTAGCACTTCCTTGGTGGTGCAGTGACTAAGGCTCCCTGCTGCCAATGCATGGGGCCCAGGTTCCATCCCTGGTCAGGGAACTAGATCCCATATACTGAGCCAACGGTCCGCATGCCTCAACTAAAGATCCCACAAGCTGCAACTAAGATGTGGGGCATCCAAATAAATAAATAATCAATAAAATAATATTAAAAAGGGAAGCTGTATAGTCAGAAGTGGAAAGACTCCCCATATTGCCATTACCCGGGAGAGGTTGAGAAAGAGTCTTTAAATTCGATAATGGAGAAATGACTAAATGGTCTATATACTGTGCTCATGACTATGAAAATGGTACTTGTAATAGGAAGGGCTTCCTTGGTGACTCAAATGGTAAAGAATCTGCCTGCAATGCGGGAGATCTGGGTTTGATCTCTGGGTTGGGAAGATGCCCTGAAGGAGGGCATGGCAACCCACTCCAGTATTCTTGCCTGGAGAATCCCCATGGACAGAGGAGCCTGGCGGGCTGCAGTCCATGGGGTCACAAAGAGTTGGACACAACTGAGCGGCTAAGCCCCGCACAGCATCCCCAGTTTTGAGACTTCCTTGCATTTTCCCAGGCCTTTTCTCTAACTTTTTAATAGACTTTTCTATTTCTAAGTACACGGGGAGAAGGGGGCAACAGAGGATCAGATGATTAGATGGAATCACTGACTCAATGGACATGAGTTTGGGCAAACTCCAGGAGAAAGTGAAGGACGGGGAAGCCTGGCGTGCTGCAGTCCATGGGGTCACAAAGAATCTGACATGAATGAACCAGTAAGCATGGCATATACACTAAAAAGATCCGAGAGCCTGATGTGAGACGTAAGATGCAGAACGGAAGGGCTTTCCTTCTGTGCAGAGGGGGCTCGCTGACAGCTCCCTCTTGGTAGATCCAAGAGGCATCACTTGGCAGATCCAGCGCATTTGTCCGTCATCTTCCTGAGAGTGAGCTGCCCTCAGAGGGCACACTTTTTGTTCTGGTTCTACAAGCTGAAACTGTATAGGAAATGTGCCAAATTCTGGGATCCAACTATGTTCCATTTGCCTCATTAGCCTTTCTCAGTAATAAATGATTATGGCTGCCTTCCATAATCAACTCTGATTTATTCCTCAAGCTGATCAAAACCAGGGCCGAGAAGTGGAGTGCCATGTGTTAGAAGGCATCAGAGAACCCAGCCGGTCAGTTGTCTGAAGCCTCACTAAGACACAGGAAGCAAAAGAGGAGCACAGAAAAGGACACGCCAGGCAGTGGTGGCAAGTCATTCCTGATTCACTGTCTACTAAGCCAATGTGAAGGGACTCCGTGGGGGCAGAAAGACTGCAGAGGCGGTGTCAGAGGACAGGCCCCGAGTGAGCTGTCCCCTCGGGTGTCGGGGACACTGCTGTTCATGCTGACCACGGAGCTCAGCACCGCAGTCCTGCCGCAAGCTCAAGAATGCTTAGCAGTGGGATGCTGGGGGCAGAGCCCTTAAAACTCAATACAAGCAAGTCAGGGCCTCCCTGGTGGCTTAGATGGTATAGAATCTGCCTGCGGTGTTCGAGACCTGGGTTCCATCCCTGGGTTGGAAAGATTCCATGCAAAAGGGAAGGGCAACTGACTCCAGTATTAAAGGGTATTTATTATTTACTATTTTGGGGGGGGGGTTGTCCTTAAAATGTTTATGTCTTAAAAAAAAAAAGATGAAATAAGTGCCCGGGCAATTTTGTGTGCTTGTAAATTAAGTACTAAAAGAAAGTATGAGTGATCATTAAGAATTAAGTACAAAAGAAGATGAGGAGAAAAGAATACACAGATGTCGGCAACATGATAAAATTTTCAAGATCTCTCTGTAGGACAAATTTTATAATTTTGTGAGAGCTTAAAATACCCATGTTTACATTCATATTTTTAGATTTGAAAATTCTGTAAGTCAAAAATTTTCTTTACAAATAGTGAAATTGTTACTTTTTTCCTTCCCACTCTAAACTTTGGTCACTAACCCAAAACTTCATGGAAGATTGAAGAGTCGTATTTTAGTATAAGGTATTCTCTCACTTTGTTGCAGTTCACATAAAATTGAGAAAGAGAAGGGAAGGGGAAGAGATAAAGAGGTGAGAAATTAGGATTGTGAGGGGAAAATGGTAAAGAAGAGAAAAGAAGGAAGAAGGAGAAGAGGGAAATCAAGAAAGGAACTCAAAGGAAGGAGAGACGGAAGAAGGGGGGTTACAAAGGTTACAAAAGGTGAAAAGTCACGGGGAAAGGGGCAAGGCAAACAGGGGGAGTAAAGGCAGGAAAATAAAGAGGGCCAATGGGAGTGAGCTGGAGGAAAGAGAGGTGCTGACTGCAGGCCAGCTTCCAGATCCTCATGATCAACCTGTCTGGTGATAAACGCTTTCAAAACTGAACTTTTAACTCGGGAACTTTGGCACTATTGGCGTCACCGTTGCTGATGCATCGAGTACTTTGAAAAGCAAACAGAAACTGGTATGCCTTGAGTTTAAACTTCAGTCTGTTTTAACCCACTCTCAGCACACTGGCACACACCGCATACGTGCTCCCACGGTGGGCCACGTAGCTTCTGGGAGTATTTCTGAAGCCGGCAGGGCTTTTGTTAGTTTTTAATCTTGTGGACAGAGACATCTGTGACTCACAAAAGGCACTTTCTATGTGACCCAGTCAGTAATGACTCCTCGGCCACTGCCTACATGCGTGGATGGGATTCCCAGTCCCAGAGCCATAGGCATGTGCGTAGGTTAACAGATTCCACAACACACAGGGTGCTCAGTGAATCTAGTCACAGGCAGTGAGTGTGTTCTCACTGCTCACTTTCTTGAGAGCACAAGTCCATCTTGAGCCAAAGTGAGTAGGTAAAATGAAGAATAAAACCTTATATAAGAAACTAAGGCTGTATCAGGGAGTACAGGCTTCCCGAGGAAGTGGAGCACTTGCAGGGATGACGAGGAAGGTCCATCCTTCTGTGCAGAGAAGACGGCAGGGCGAGGACTGGACGTGCTGACAGGCTTGGGGGAAGAGCTGTGAGCCTCGAGGCTCTTCAAAACAAAAGCGAACAAAAACCTTTCCAGACAAATTGCCCTTGGTTGCTAACTCTGCACTGAAAAACAAGAAATGGAACAATACTAGAGAAACAGACCACAGGCCATTTATTTTTCACCCTGTCTAAAACCAGAAGGCATGCTTGCTTTTTATGGATAGATCTGACCATAGCCAACGATATGGGCATGAACCCCCAATTCTTTAATGGATGGGTCAGCGCCAAGGACTGGTTTACTGAGTGAAGCACTTTCCAAATATGTGCTCTTTCCATATTTCCTCCTAATGTAAAGCGGGGCTGTTTCAGGTTTTAAAGTGCCCTGTTACAATACTGCAAAGCTATAATAATTAGAACAGCATATTATTAGCACAAAAGCAGACATATGGATCAATGGAACAGAACAGAGAGCCCAGAAATAAACCCACACACTTACAGTCGATTAATCTTTGACAAAAGAGGTAAGCGTGTACAGTGGAAAAACAGCACAGTCTCTTCAGCAAGTGGTGTTGGGAGAGCTGGACTGCCACTTGCAAATTGGTGAAGTGAGAACGCTCCCTCACACCATGCACAAAAATAAAACCCAACATATTTTAAAGATTTAAATAGAAGACATGACACCAGAAAACTCCTAGAAGGGAACCTAGGCAAAACATTCTGACATAAATTGTAGCAGTGATTTCTTGGTCAGTCTCCCAAGGCAGAGGAAATAAAGGCAGAAACAAACAAAGGAGACCTGATGAAACTTAAAAACGTGGGCACAGCAAAGGAAGCTGTGAACCAGATGAAACACCAGCCTGTGGGTTGGGAGAAAAAGATCCGCAAACAGTGCCGCTAACAAGGGCTTAATTTCCAAAAGATACAAACAACTCATACAACTCAATTAAAAAAAAGAAATAACCTAACAAGACAGTCAAAAAATGGGCAGAAGACCTGTGCAGACAGTCCTCTGAAGAAGACACAGATGGCCAGCAGACACGTGGAGAGGTGCTCAGCATTGCTGATTATTAGAGAAATGCAAGTCCAAATCACCTCACTCCAGGCGGAAGAGCCATGATCAGGAAGTCTGCAAGTAACCGACACTAGAGAAGGGGTGGAGAAAGGGAACCTCCTCCACCGTCGGGGGGAGAGTAACTTGGTGTAGCCACTATTAAAAAGCAATAGAATTACCATAGGATTCAGCAATCCCACTCCCGGACTTCCAGAGAAAACTCTAATTCAAAAGGATACATGCACCCCAGTGTTCATAGCGGCACTGTTTACAATAGCCCAGACATGGAAGCAGCCTGTTTCCATCGATAAGTGAATGAGCAAAGAAGAGGTGGTACGCACATACACACATATACAAAGGAGTATTACTCAGCCACAAAAAAGGGTGAAATAATGCCAGTTGGAGCAACATGCTTGGACCTACAGATTATCATACTAAGGAGATAAGACAGAGAGAGATAAGTATCACATGATATCACCTTCTTTGTGGACTCTCAGCGGGAGGGAATATATGTACACTTCATGGCTGATTCACATTGCAGTATTTCCTGCTGAGGAGGATCATGTTGAGTTTGGGATTTTTCTTTAAATCGGTACGACTAGGAAGAGTTCTTAGTTATGTCCTTGTTTGGCTCTATTTTCTCAGATAAAATCCCCCAGCTCCCTGACTTCTGACCTCTTCTTGTGGAACCAGTGGCTATGATTTTGGCTCTATCACTTTTTTGGGAGGCGTTGTGTGCGGTGCTACCTATCCGATGCCCCTACGAATCTGCTATCGACCACTGACTGACTGTGTATCTTGGTCATTTAACTTCTCTAAGCCTCAGTTTCCTCTTTTGTACAATGAGACTCATAACACCTAGTTTCAGAGTGATTATGAGAGTTGAACTAAGGTAACATACGGAAAGCCCCTGACACACAATAAATATTTAAAATAGTAGTATTAATACTTGCTGTCTTATTATAGAAGAGAGCAATTCTTGACCTAAATGCCGAAGAGAGGATTTTGTTTTGTTTTTTAATGAAATTGTGACACTTGGACTTCTAATTCTCTGACCAGGGAGTCAGCCCCAAGGTGTATAAATTACTATTTTGAGAAAATCAGTAAAATAATTTGGGGACTCTGCTCATAAATTTAATTACTTAGTAGGCTCTTCAGCATTCCCACTAGGGAAATAGATAATGAGATCTCTTCCCTACTTACTTTAAATTAAGTTCTAGACAAAAGTAATTTATTAGACAACTAATGTGTAACAGAGAAAACTTTTTTTTAATAATAAAAACAAACTTTAAAAAATTGTTGTTTTCTTCTGGAAAGAAGAAGGAATTCAGGGAAGTGCAGATGAATAGGCTATGTTCTTAAATGAAAAATGGGGCATGGGTGGGTGGGGAAAAAACAAAGAAAGTTGATTCAAGCTGTTATTTCCTACTTTAGAGCTATGTGATTTAGAAAATGTCAGTTGAACTAGTTTTTAGTGGAACAAATAAATCTGGTTCCAGTGACTACAGTCTCCTCCACTTAAAGTAGTAAAGGCTTCTTTCCTGAGATCTGAAGGGTTACTCCAGCAGTGTCAACATCCCTCCATCCTTGGATTCTGATCCTCAGTTTGTTCCTTCATGAACTTTGACTACTTAATTTTACTTATTTATTTATCTGTCAAGTACAGTTGGTCAAACCAGATGTCTTTGTAAGTAAACATACTCTCTTTTCAACTGGACTTAAAGTTAATTCCAGCTTGATTTAAAGAAAGTCTATAAAAGTCCATTTACAGAACCATTTTCTTTTTCGGCTGGTATTTTTGCCCCTGCTGTGTTCACAGATGGAATGCGGACCAATAGTAGCGCGTCTGGCCTTGCATCCACTATCACCCACTCTCAAGTCAACTGTGTGGATGAGCAGTCCAGGCAAAGAATTGTACCACTGGGTTATAATCAACCTCTTAAATGGAACCAACCTCACTTTCTTCATCTGGAGGTGTGGGCTGTAACTGGGTATGGCTGTATATGCCTTGCAGACAATGGCTTAAAAAAAACTTCGCCAAAATTTGCTAAATCATTTGTTTAAACATGTCCTAAATGCAAAGTTCAATATAGATTATTAAAACTCTTTGTCAAAATTATTCATATGCTTAGGAATAAAGTACCAATTATGCACACATATATGTGTAAACACACATATCTAGATTCATACTCTAAATATAGGTACGTATCTATAACTATTCATCTGTGTGTGTATCTCAAGGGAAATACACATTTCTTTTGGTTGGGTCTCAAGCTTATAAAAGTAGAAATTCTGATTTAAACATCTTCATCAGAAGTGTTTATAAATTAAAAAGATTTAAGCATGAAAATAATGTATACCTTTCTAAGTATTTGCAGTTTTGTATACGAAATGACCTCTCAGTTCAATTCAGATATAAGGCACTGAGTTACTGGGTCAGCCTGGCAGCACATCATCTGGCCCCTGTGCCTTCAGCGCTTCTCTGAGCTACAGCTTGCCTTAAAGGTTAATGAATTCACACTCTCAAAGGACCTTGAGGTTTCCACATAATTATATCATGCACGTATTCCATTTTCTAAAAGGCATTTAAAATTTTTCTTTGTTCAAGGACACAAGAGCACTTCTTTAGAGGCAGCAGTTAAATAGGGTGTTTAGCAATGGTGACAGGTTAGTACATAATTAGGAACGAAATGATCACACATACAATTAACACTAACATGTTCAAAACCACAGCATGACACAACAGTTTGGCTTCCCCAATGCTTTATAGTTGGCCTATGAATAAAACATGCTTGTCCGTTTCTTTAAAAAGTCAAAAGAGGTTATCTATCAGTCTAACAGTTGTAAAAGACATGATAAAGAAAAAAAAAGAAATAGGTTCTTACCTATAAGCAATGTTGAACACAGGGCCGCTTGAAGCATTTTACAGGCCATGATCCTGTTTTGGAAACAAAAGACTTATTTATTTTAATTTAGACTGAGCAGAGCTTTAGGGCATGCTGGTTGCCTTCCAAGAATATGAAGCACTTCCTGCCTACCTGAAGCCCTATGACCTCAGTCAGAGGGACTGTTGCTTGAGATGACTTTTTATACTACTCTTGCCTTTTTATCCTTTGGACTCTTTGGACTGACTTTTTACAGGCTGTTCTTATATGGGCCGTGTATTTATTTACTAACTTTACCATCCACACGGACTAATGTGATCTAAAAAGCCATACCAAAACAAAACAAAGAAGGTGGGAAAACTGGATCATTCAGACCTCACTGGGGGGTATAAAATGGTACAGTCACATTGGAAAACAGTTTGGCGGTTTCTTATAAATCTGAGTATACAATTAATTCCCATACAATCCAGCAATTGCACTATTGGACATTCCTCTCAGGGAAATGAAAACTTATGTTCATACAAAAACCTGTATAAGGATGTTCCTAGCAGCTTTATTAACAATAGGCAAAAACTGGAAAACCAGTGGAAACAACCCAGATGTCTTCAAGAGCTGAAAGTTAAATGCATTGAGGTACATCTACACCACGAATTTCTACTCAATAATAATTTAGTGAAAACTATTGATAGACACAGCAACTTAGATGAATCTCAAAGGAGTTATGATGAGTGA
Organism: Muntiacus reevesi; assembly: GCF_963930625.1. NCBI lineage: Eukaryota > Metazoa > Chordata > Mammalia > Artiodactyla > Cervidae > Muntiacus > Muntiacus reevesi. The sequence goes on from NC_089269.1 coordinate 2,863,593, forward strand.
AAATAGCCAGTCTCAACTGGTTACTTAGCTGTATGATTCCATTTATATAAGCCTCTTGAGATGACAAGGTTATAGATTCAGAACATTTTATTAGTAGCCGGGGCTTAGGGAGAGAGTAGGGTAGGTGTGTGTGGGTGTAAAAGCGCAATGCAAGGGACGCTTGCGGTGATGGAGCTATTCTGTGTCTTGACTGTGGTGGATATGTGAGCAAAAACATGATAAAATACCATGGAAGTAAGTCTCTCTCTTGCACGCACACTCACGTGCACACACACACAAATGAGTACATGTGAGGCTGGAGAAATCTGCGTAGCATTAGTAGATATGTCAAAGTCGGTGTCCTGGTTGTGATATTGCACTGCCCTGTAGCTTCGTAAATGTTACCTTTGCGGGAAGCTCAGTGAAGGGTGCCCAGGAGCTCTCTGTCTGGGCCTCTTACAAGTGCAAATAATTCTACAGATCTAAAAGTAAACACTTTAATTAAAGGAAAAGGAGTAGTTTAACTGTATGGTAAATTTGTTTATTTCCAACAAAGCAAACAAACCATATATCATTTAATACAATGATAAAATCAGAACACTTTTTTCGTTTTTATTTTTCAAACAATTCCCTTCTTCAGTGGTATGATTAACAGTTAAGTGAATAAATTCATTATTATACAATTTACTCTTAACAGCAAACTATGTACTTTCTTGTTTATTGGAAGTTTACAGAACCGCAGGAGAGATTCATCTTCCTCCCTTCTCCTCTTCCTTTCATCGCTCAACTTACAGGACCTAAAATGAGGAGGGTGGGAGCAGGACTTAGGTCATGCTTCCCTGCATTATGATTCTGTGTGCACGTTTCGGCGTTCCGGAGTAGGTCATGCTGCCTGAAGGCTGGGACTGCATCTTGCTTCTATGTGTATGCCTTCGGCACCCTCCAGGCACAGAACCTTTCCTACAACAGCCTCATATAACAGCCCCCAGTAAACATTATTGAATTTAATTGAATCAACCAATTCAAATTAAACTTAACGGCATTAAACTGAGTCAGCATTTTCCTGCACTATTCTATCAACATACAGACTTATCCTACTGCAGCAAAACAAGACAAAAACAAACAAAAAAACAACTGAAATACAGCAGTTCTGTTTTTATGTTAAGCTCAAACAGTGTTCCCTGTAACTTTTCTCTTCTTATGATCTATGAAAAAAAGTCAGACCCATAAAAATTGGTAATCTTAATTATAGAGACATGAAACTTTCTTTGATATGAAATTTGAATATCTGTATTTGAAAAATAGAAATATCAAGTGACATAAGTTAATGAAACTCATCAATGGAGTCTGTTTACAACTTTGATGCTTTATTTTCAGAAATTATTACTTTAATGTGGTCTGATAGGCCTGGTAACCTCCCTTGGTCTCTTTCATATCAATGTAATAGCAGCTGTCTTCAGTTTGAAGACATGTTAGAAGGAAAAAGTGTGAAATCAGATCTAATACTATAAAAGTTGTTTTTTAATTTAAAAAAAAGAAAAGAAAGAAAACTTTATTCTACCAAGGAGCAAGCTGACTTTAATTTCTGCTTGAGTCATGCTGCCAATGCAATCAGATACAACAAACTGCAAAGCTTTGGAGAATGCAGTGTTCGTAGGGAGGGCATAGTGCAACTTATATAATTCAATGACATCATCAGCATCAAGAAAAGGTGGAGGGTTAGCCCACGTGTTGAAGGAGGAGAGAATACTCTTCCTTATAACCACTGTACTAAGCCTGCGGTGGCATCCAACCTACTGAAAGTAAGCTGCTGATAGCACTTGCGTTTGTGAAGTTATTTGAGATTCTGGAAGAGTTACTACCTGAGAACAAAATTTTACCATAGTACCTAGTAAAGGAGTCAGTTTTACACTGATTGGACTGCTAATGGGTTTGGTATAGCTTATATTGTAAGATAGAGTACATGTCATAATTATCAGGTGAAACCTCTTAGAGGCACTATTTCCCTCCTGGGACTGAGGGAATAGCCCATCACAGTTTACAGTTTTATTTTACATTCAGGCATAGAATGTCACAGCATCTGTATCCCAAGAATGAATGACAGCTTCTGTGGTCTGTCCTGCAGGCATTAAGTAGTTTAATGAGGCACAAGACGTCAGATTCAGACTCGGTTGGTGGAATGCAGAAACCATTTTTGAGTTATTTAGGTAGAATATTGTTTTGCCTTGGAAGCTGGAACCTTTGTTTTTATTTTTCTCAGTTTGTGAATAAAATGAAGCCCTGTTGAAGGCAAATAAAAAGTATAGTTTTACTTTAACCTTCCCCCTCCACTTGAGTACAGTATATTCATCTTACCATCTTAACTGTTGACTTTTCAATGCTGTTGTCAAGACATGGAGGCATACATGGCCCTCCCACCATATATTAATTGGAGGAGTTGGGTTCACTTGGAGAAATTAGCCAAAATGTTGGAGAAAAGTATTCTGGTTTTGTATTCATTTTCAATGTGACTGCTACAGATTTTAAAACTTCCTACAGCTTGAGATGCCTTAGGTTTAATGTGGTTTAGTAAAATTAAGTAGTTGCCTAGTAGACTTATCTTTTACCAGATGTGGGTGGTTCAGGGTCTTTGGAAGACTGAACCGATCCTGGTTTGGAGAGGAGGGGAGAGCCCCACAATCAGGGCTCGCTGTCCCCTTGAGAGCTAGGCTGCTCCTACTGTGCAAGGGTTTCTTCTTCTTTCCCCAAATCTGGACACTGGCCACAGAGCGGTGTGAAGACAGTGGGGAATTTGCAGATTTATCCTTCAGGTATTCCTTCACTCAGCTACTTACTGAGCCTTTCCTATGATCAGGCACTTTTCAGAATCAGTCTGTTTTGAGCACATTCCATATACACTGTTCTGAGTACTAGAGTTCTGAAGATGTATCAAACAGTTGTTTCTTGTGTGGGAGAAGATCATTTCAGGGAAAGTTTCCCAGTGAGGCCGGTTGGATTTTTTCATGAGGACAAATCCAGCTGATGGAGGAAGAAAATTCCAGGAAAGGAAAGAAAATAGGTGCAGATCAAGGTGCTGGAATGGAGACAACACATTTGAAGCTATCACAAAACATTTAGGAATATTGTACTGACCTACTAACGCAATTCTCTGTTATTGATGTTCAGTAATTTCAGGGATTTCTGTTGGTTGTCACTATAAACAAATGCTTGGAATAATTTAAAGATGTGTCACTAATAGAAATGTAGACAGTCTAGCAGTTTAAGTAAAAATGCCAATCTGTTTTATGATATGGTGTTGGAATCACACACTTTTTGATTAAGCTTTGAGGTAATGCATGCCAAGGCATCTTCCTCATTATACACTGAATAATTGATAGTTGACAATATGTGACATTTATTGAGCATCAGCAATGTGCTAGCTAGTTCACAGAGCACAAAACTATCAAGGGATCTTGCCCAGTTGGCTCACTATCAAAACACAGCCTGTCATTTGCTAAGTCTTCCATGCTCCACTAAACCAAAAGCAAAGAGAGCATTTTTCAAGAATCACTGCAGTCGTGAATGGGGCCAGATTTTTCCCTGCAGGTGGTTCTGTGGGCATTAGTATTAGTTCCATAGGGAAGCAATCTGTCCCCGTGGTTCTGGTAATCTCAGAAGATAAACTCAGTAATCTAGGGCAGATTTGACGTAAGGGCTCTTCTATCGCTTTATGATGCTGTTTTTCTGCTGGAACCTATAATGGAGCCCTCTCCAGGGTGACTGACTCAGCGAGAGTGCCTGTGCTTCCGTCTCCTCTATGAAAACAGCCAGGTGGGCTCCCCAGGAAAGGAGGCGCTGTAACGGATTTAACTTACTGCTGGTGATGACTTGTTCCTTGAGGAAAAGATGGGGGCGTTACGATCCTGGAGAAGGTTGCGGGTGAGGACATTTGAAAGTGCCGTGGCTGGGGAGCATTAACCGGAGAACCTCGAGTCCTTGGCTGGAGGCACAAGCGGTCACAAGGAGAACGTGGTTGGTGCAGTGGCTGGGTGAGAGCGCCAGAGGCTGCTCCCCATTAACTGGTGTTGGAGAAGGGATGACGACCCACTCCAGTATTCTTGCTGGAGAACTCCATGGGCAGAGAGGCCTGCAAGCTACAGCCCACGGGGTTGCAGAGAGTCAGACACGACTGAGCGACCGATACTTTTCTTTCCCTGGTCGCTCACCAGTAAAGAATCTGCCTGCCAATGCAAGAGATGTGGGTTTCGATCCCGGGGCTGGGAAGACCCCATGGAGACAGAAATGGTGACCCGCTCCAGTCCTCCTGCCTGGGAAATCCCGCGGACAGAGAAGTCTTGTGGGCTGCGGTCCACAGGGTTGCCAAAGAGTTGGTCATGAGCGAGCGACTAAACAAGAACGAGGCACTAATTTGCTGGAGCTGCCATAGCAGATACGTCAGAATGGGTGGCAGAAGCAATAGAAGTTTATTTCTCAATGGACTGGAGGCTGTAAACCCAAGATCAAGGTGCTGACAGCTTTGATTCCTCTGAGGCGGCTCCTTTCAGCTCTTCTTTGGGGGCCCTCCTGCTGCCTCTTCACACGGTTTTTCCTCTGCATGCACACTTCCCTGGTGTGTCTGTCCCAATCTCCTCTTCTCACAAGGACGCCAGCCAGATAGAATGAGGGCGCTCCCCGGCATTCTCATGTTAACTTAATCACTCCTCCAAAGGCCTTATTTCCAAATATATTCAGTACTGGGCCTTATGAATACGCATGAATGGGAGGGTGGTTTGCAATTCACTCCACAGCAAGTTAGCAAGGAAAAACTCTTCAAACTCGGGCAGTCCTGCTTCTCCCAACTCTTGTTTGTCCATAGGGAACAGGAAAGAGTATTTGGAAAGTTGATGAAAAATAATAGATGGAAGAAGAGTCCCATGCGGCTCTGTCAGCTGATGACATCTGGCATGGTGAAATTGTTTTTCACTCTTCAGTAGAAGAGAGGTTTAAGGGAGATAAACCTCTCTCACAGGTTTTCCTCGCTGTCTTTTCTGACTCAGTTTCCATCCCAGGAAGTTTTAAATTGTTGACTGATCTATATCTCTGGGTCAACATGCTGAGGCTAATGTGGAATTTTAGTTCCCGTTCCCACAAAGGTTGGCCACCAACCAGGTTGATGGGCACATTTCTTTTCCATGGAAAGAAAGGGTATCAGGTCAGGTATAAATGGGGAAGAGTTAGGGAGCTTGGGAAGAGGGCTTCATACCACGGAAGCATTGGTTTCATTTTTAGGAAGTTATGCAGATAGAATCCACAGATTTCTTATATGCACTAAAACCAGATTATTTGGTTTATTCCTGGTCATATAATAGACATTAAGTACATTATTATAGTCATTTTTTTTTTTTTTTGTTATTCACTGTAATATCATTCTCAAGAAATTTTGAGAATATTATCTTTTGGAACTAAAAATATCAAATTTTACTTTAGGTTCCAAGGCTCTTGAAATTGTGATTATCCCCATACAGAGGGTTGCTAAAAGGAATAGAGGGAAAAAAAATAAAAGGAAGAGAGGTTTACCTTTGAATAGAGGGATAAAGGCTATAGAATCTCAGCCTGTTTCAATGCCCCAGTACCCTGTAGGTCACAGAGTTGTCTTACTCTCCACTGTCATCATCAGACTCTGCTCAGGGTTAATAATCCTCTGGTTACTCTAGATGAGAATTATGATGCCAGAAAGAGTAGAACTTTAAGTGAGGGTAGGAACAGTGAGGTGGCCTTGCAAAGAAGGATGAGAAAAAGGGAGAAACTCCAAACCCAGAAAGAATAAGCATTAGGACTCAGACTAAGATTATTAAAGATATTTATGGTCTGCTTGATACATTATGAAGACAAGACTGTGGCAGAGGTTGGGATATGTTTGTGCTCTAGGAGAGACTGACAGGGAAGGGGCAGGTAAATGTCCAACTGTATGCTATTATATCACGCACCTAGCGTTTGAAGGAACTGTTGAGTCTCTAAGTTATTAAATAAAGTGAGGCAATATTTAATAAATCCAGCCAAGTCTAATGCACCCACTCCCTTGAATTCCTCAGCATTTGAAGGCATGCCTCTTTGTGGGAGAAGATCCCACCAGTAGAAAGTTGGTAATAATAATTACTCATCATCTCTGGTATTATAGGTATTTTTATCTATAAGAGTTAGATATAGATAGCATCACTGACTCAATGGACATGAATTTTTAGCAAACTCTGGGTGATAGTGAAGGACAGGGAAGCCTGGAGTGCTACAGTCCAAGGGGTCACAAAGAGTCAGACGCTACTTAGTAACTGAAAAAGAAGAAGAAGAAGGGAAATACCACTTTGGAGTGGTGATATCTATGGCAAATACGACTTTTCATCCGTGAGAGGCTACCTCGTGATGGGAGTCCCTTAAAAGATGGGGTGAGTAGCTTTGGCAGGAAGTGATGTTTTGAACGGAGATAACAACCTAGTTGGCCAGTTCGGTGGTTAGTGATCAGAGGGTGAGAGTGCTTCTTTTGGAAATGGGAGGAACAGGTGAGAAAATTAATCAGAAAGAGAACCCCCAGAGAAAGAGAGACTGAGAGAAGCATGTTACAGAAACTGACCCAAAGTCAGGAAGCCACCGCGAAAAGGCCTCAGGCTCTAAACAAACGGCTCACTTCCTACCCCCAGTCTCTTTGTGCCACGCCCAGACTGGATGATTTGGGGGGCAAGGGTGTGGAACTTGGAAACCTGAGAGACGCTGTCCACTCTCTATCCCCATGTGCACACTTCAAATCAAAGCCCGCTGGCATTTTTTGTTGATAGAAAATTTTCCAATAGCATCACGTGGTCCCAGTCGCCACACCCAGGAAGCTGCTCCAGCATTAAACCATGTTGCTGGGGTGAAGAGAGCAAGGGGCCCCTTTTGGACAATGCTCCAGTCCGCATCCAAGGGAGCGGCGCCTGGTGAGTACCTCCGAGCCGGAAGAGCAGATGGCATCAGTGTCTGAACAGGGCACCCCGAGACTAGCTGCTTCTGTATTCGGCCCACATTCAGTAATTCTTCTCCACCACACCCTATTATTTTCCCCAGCAGTATCTGTGAAATGAAAGGTTTCACACCTTGTCGAGGAAATTTCAGGCTACAAATAAGAAGATGGGGGAGCGTTAGGCTGGTGAGAGCTCACTTCTTTTACATGTTGGATTTTTTTACATTACTTTGTTTTTGTATTTATGGCAGAACAAAGATAACCGAAGTTCAACAGTACAAGAAATAAAACCAAAAACTATTCTAAAAGTGTTGTGCAGCTTTGATTATAGACAAAAGTTGTCCCTGCTCTAAAAACTTCTTTTTATCATTACGATATTCTTTGAGCTTACCTCAAATAGCAGAAGCCTGGCAATTTGATATGGGAGAGATATAATAATAGCAAAAATAGCACATTTTACATTAGAAACAAAAGTTTAAGTATCTGAAATATGCCAGGCATTTTCTGGATGTAACTGTGGTATGATACGAGGGGAAGATAATACAATTATGGGTAAGGAAGGTTCGCAGACTGAAAATTGTCTGCTGGAGACCATAGGGGATAATTTGTTTCATTTCAAAGGCCTGCAATTTGAGTTAGATAAGAAATTTTGAGTTGGTTCTTTTTTGCCACAGCAGGAAACACGTGCCCACCTCTGAATTGTCAGTGATTCATGGCACATCTGTAAGTGCTGAGCTCCCAAAGCTCAGGGTCCAAGTCTCACTTCCATACGGGAAGGGTTTCCCTACCTTTGAACTTTTAAAGGCTTTTATTACAGAGAGTCTCAGAGATCAGTGTGTGTGGTTTCATCACTTTGCATTCTAACAATGTACTACATGTGGCTATTGACAGTGATTTTTTTCTCTCTTGTTAATTTTTATGGGGGTGTAGTTGATTTACAATGCTGTGTTTGTTTTGTAAAGCAAATGAATCAGTCATACACATACATGTACCCACTCTTCTTTAGATTCTCTTCCACATAGGCCATTCCAGAGCATGGAGTGGAGTTCTCTGTGCTGGGCAGCAGGTTCTTATTAACCATTTTATATACATTAGTGTGCATGTCAGCCCCAGTCTGCTAATTCACCTCCCCCTCGCTTTTCTCCTGGTGTCTGTTAGTCTGTTCTCTGTGTCTGCAGCTTTATTTTTGTTCTGTAGTTAAAACCAGTTTTGTTGAAAGAAGGCAGAACAAGTTTGAGATGGGTCTGGATACATTATTTCCCCTTCATTTTCTATGAACAAATCCCAGGAAATACAATTCTAGAAAACACTGTCTTGTTTTTTCAGGGTGAGGCTACTGTATAATTCTTGGCAACCTATTGAGTTGATATGTAGTCTCAATTCAGACATTAGACATCCACGTTTAAATGGGGGTTCAATACAGAAAATTTATTTGCAGATTTTCTTGGTTCAGTTTTGACAGTATTAACTCATGTTCAAAAAAAGTCACATTTCTCTAAGTGTGTTTCTTTTTTCTCTGGTGCCTTTAACCAGTTTCTTCCAGTCCCATGAGCTCCTCAGCCTCTGACTTCAGAGGCACACAAAGCTCAATAATTTCACTAACATCCTTCATAAAACAAAATTAGATTTTCTTGAAAAATGATAACCTGTTGTTAACTACCTCCATTTAAGACAGAAAAAACACAAATTTATTTAAAATGCACAGACAGTCTTCTGCTTGGATCTGCTGTGTCATGCGAAATCCCAACATCACAAACATGGACTTATTCTCTTCTGCCTTTCAAACTGGTAATTTTGGGTGACTTACCTAATACCAGCAAGAGGAAGACCATCCCCCCAGGACTTCAACCTTAAAACCATGGAGTAACTTGCCCTTTTTTTTTCCTGCTTCACTCAGACCCCTGAAGAACTAAGTTAAGCCAACCAAATTTGTATTTTCTCCCTGCATTTGCTAGTGTCTCGTGATCTTAGAAATTCAATTTCCACATTTTCCTAATCAAGACCTTTCATATTCATCTCTTTCTCTCTAGTCTTCATCTCTCATCTCCGTGGTTTCTTCTCCACTTTGCTGCAAATCTTCCAGAGATGACCTTTATAGCTATCTGAACTACCAGGGTAACCAGTCCATTTCTTTCCTCCATAACATCAAATTCTCCCCAGCTCGGGATGTTATTCTTCACTTGCTATTGCAATACTCTGCTAACTGGCCTTCCTTCTTCTAGGCTTGAACTCCTCCAACCTAGTATTCACATGCATCCAGAGTGATCCTTATGAACCACAGATTCACTCATAGCACTCCATTGCTGAAGGCCTGACTCTGGCTCCCCACCCCACAGGAGCCATTCCAAATTCTTCTGTGCAAATGCAGAGTCCACCATGGTCTGACTCCCGCTTCCTCCCCAGGCTTCTTACGGCTTGCACCCCACACTCCAGACACGATGAGCTGTTTATTGAATGTCTGCGTAGCCTCACGCTTTTCCCTTTTTCCACTGAGCACTCTACCTAGCATGGCGATCCTGATTCTGTTCATCTGGCAGATGTAAGATCATCTTTCAAAACACTGCCCAAGTCCCACCACTTCCTTGAAATCTTTCCTAACCCACCTCCCTCCGTGCAGTCCGAGCTCCTCTCAGAGGACCTGAAACACCTTACTGCACTCACGGAGGCTTTAAAAGTTCATCAGTGTGGTGGAAACTGCAGCCTCCCTCAGTCACCATATGACTTCTCTCTAATATCTCCAGTTAGAGGGATTACAAAACTGGAACATATTCTCAGATTCTGGGTGTGAAAAATGCTGTTTTGTCTTGCTGCTACCCTGCAGGCCATGAGATGAGAGTGCACAGAGGCCCCGGCCAGCCTTAGCATTCCTGCATGTGGAAACCGTCCTCGTGGGGAGCTGGGGACACTCGTATCAGAGGCATCAGGAGACGGCCGCCCTCTCTTCTGCTTCATGGGGCGAGGTTGAACTCAGCTATCCTGTGGTGGACCCCTGATCCGGGCCCTTCTATCTGCTCCATGGGTTCTGTCAGTATCTATTTCCCTTTATTATATTCCTTGGTGTCTGGTGTACCTGGAATGGTTTCTTTTTCCTGCATTGAAATCTGATACACTCTGCCTGTATTAAACTGTAGCACCTCGAAGGAAGAAACAAGGTATTTTTGCTTTTGTATTCTTGGAGCCCACCATGGAGTTGGCTCTCACCGAAGAAGTGATTCACTGCCTGAGCCAATAACAGCTCCAAATTATCCATCACACTAAACATAAATCTCACACTGACACGCCAACTTCTCTTTAATGTTCTCCTTACTTGTCTGGTCAACACTGTCTCTTTCTGTGGTTCAATCTAACAGTTCTAGTTACAATATTCTGTATACACACACACACACACACACACACACATCTCCCCCCTTTCTATCTCTTTGTTCTAATAGCTCCTGCAAATGTCTTCTTCTCAACTCACATTTACTACTTCTGGCATGAAAAGACATAAATAACAGCTCGTAATAGATAATCTGCCCAATGATGGAAAGAAGTTATGCTTCTGGTGCTTTCTAGCATTAATCTTTGTCTCTCTTTCTATTGGTTAGGAATACTTTTGGCTACAACTAAAGGAAGATCCAATTATAATTACTTAAACTAATAAAGATTAAGTTTTATTTCATAATGAAAAAACTGAAGGTGAGTGACTTCTGACTTTGGTTTAGTAATTCAAGAATGCTTGGGACTGCTTCATACAGTTCTCTTAAACTCCCCCTCATGGATGCAAATGACAATACAAATTCTGGTGTTGTGCCTGTACTTAAGGCAGAAACAGGAAAGAAAGGTAGAACCAGCCCCGCCTGTGCCTTTTATCTAGTGGTTTTCCAGAAACCACTCAGCACATGGTCCGCTTTTATCTTATTTATGAGTACTGAGTCAGATGGCCACCCTTGCTACAGGGGAGTCTAGAAAAGCATATTTTCAGCTTTGAGAATAGAAAGAGGAAAATTGGGGAAATGGCTAGTGGGTTAGCCAAGCCAGAGTGAATACCGTATTTTCTAACTCATTTAATACCATCATTATTCTTTGGGCATGCTTTGGGCCTCATATTTGCCACCATTTCCAGAGGTACTTATCACCGTGCTGAATATCTGGAATATAAAGGTGGTCAATTATATGGATAACGGAATTTCTATAATGAAAACTCCACCACTGTCTAACATGGAACAGACTGGAAGAGATGAAAATACACTGACTACATTCACACAAAAGCAAGAAAATGAGCAAGAAGGGTGTAAATTGCTTCCAGAGACATTTCACTAGTATCAGTTGAGGGTCATTAGCCTCTTTAAATAGTATCACCTAAATAGCATTTGCTTTCTGTGTTTATCATCATATGCTGAACTTCTTTCTTATAGTTCTTTGGAGATGGCATAACATTGTGCATGGTTGATAGGTACAAGCATTTTTTTTTAATGTTTATAAACTTTTTCTTGAGTTTAAACATGTTCATGTAATTAAATGCTGGTTCATACACAACTATTTAAGTGACAGGGAGAAAGTGGAGTCTGAAAGATTTGATCCATTGTTTGTGTCTAGTACATGAATGTTGCAAAGTTGAAATGTTTAGTTATCCCAGATTGACTGTCCTTAACATCAGGATCAACCATAAGATGAGCAGATGCTGTTCTCATTTAAGATCTCCCCTTTCTGCTGGTCCCCTGGTATTTATTTTATCATGAAATAATGTTAAAATGAATCTCGAGGCAGGGCTGAGGGACATGACGAAGAGAGGCAATTCCAAAAGTATACCTTCAAGAGGGACAGGAATTGCCTCTAAGGCAGCAGGGTGGTGAAGCGGAGTTGAAACGGGGAAAAGACTTTCGGTGGATCGTGTACAGCCAGGAAGATCCCCTGGAAGAGGAAATGGCAGCCCACGGCAGCATTCTTGCCAGGACCGAGGTCCAAATCTCAGGGACAGAGGAGCCTGGCGGGCTACAGCCCGTGGGGTCGCAGAGTCAGACATGACTGAGCGCACACACACACACACACACACACACACACACAGAGTCAGACATGACTGAGCACGCACGCACACACACACACAGACACACACACACACACAGAGTCAGACAGGACTGAGCACGCGTGCACACACACACACACACACACACACACACAGAGTCAGACATGACTGAGTGCACACACACACACACACACACACAGACACACACACACACAGAGTCAGACATGACTGAGCACGCACGCACACACACACACACACACACACAGAGTCAGACAGGACTGAGCGCACACACACACACACACAGACACACACACACACACACACACACAGCGCTCTCAGGACCCTCTTCCAGCATCATCGAGCAGATCCCCTGTGTACCTGTCATCCGGGCCAACTCCTGTCTAGTGCCTTAGGATGCCCACTCACCGGAGCAGGGCTCTGCTCAGATTATTAGGAGTGCTTCTGCGATAATCACACCCTTCCCTCTGGTAGAAGTTAGGTATCACAGCCCTTTACTAATTACAGACTTGTGGTTCTGGTGCCCTCCCAATAGTAAATTGCTTTGAGGTAGCAGCTGGAAATTGGGGTAGTAAAATAAATCCAGAAGAGGCTCGTCAAGCTTTTCGAACCCATAAAATGAAAATAAAATGTCATATTTCACTGAAGTTCTCTGAAAGGAAAAATTGGGAAGACAGCTCACATTGCTTAGTAAAGAGAATTTTGCTATCAAAACACCATCATAGCCACTGTTAAAACAAAAATGCAATCAGGAAGATTACTTGAAATGTTTATATTTACTTCCAGTTTTCAAATTAAAGTGGAGCATCATGTGTCCTTGGGTTGCCATTCAAGTTCTTTCTTCCTCTGTTGAGTCTTATAAATGCAGTAACTGATAAACTTCTTTCTCTAGAAGTAGAATGAGCACCCCAAAGTTGATATTGTTTTTTTCTTTTTTGTGAGCCTCATTGCTTGTGTAATGCCTGTAAAACACCAACACATCTAGTTCAACTTTCTTATTCCATAGATGCTTGTTTCTGATTTTAAAAGTCTCATATAAAACACCTGCCTGGTACTACTAAACTACCGTATTTGCAGGTCATATTGCCTTAGCATAAATGCGTGTGAGCAATTAGAGGCCATCCAGTCCTATTAATTTCTCATTGCAGCAAGACCTTTCCATAAGACATCACTGAGAATTCCTGTTTCAGCTTGGGCACTGGCAACCGGCTTCGGGTCCCGTTTGGACAGCCCTTCCTTATGTCTACCCCAGCCTCTGTCTCCGCCCTCCACTTTCCCAGTCCCGTCTGCTGGAACAAGGCAGGGCGTCCGCTCCTCAGCCCCGGCCAGCACGCCCAGCAGTCGAGGGAGCGTCAGCCGCCAGGGGAACGCGGTTCCCGGGGGCCCCAGGCGCAGCACTCTGTGCTCGGGGCGTTTAGTTCTTTCCTTTCTCTGGCGGATCGCTTTCCTTCTTTCTTTCCTTCAAGCGAGGACACAACCCAAGCGACTTAGTCGGTGCCGGGTGAGAAGACAGCGCCTTCGGCTCCGCGGGCGGGAAGCCGCCTTGCTCTCGGCCCGCCCGGCCTGCTCGGCCGCCGCCGTCGCCGCACATCCTTCCCGTCCTGCGTGGTTTCTGTGTCTCTGGGCGCGATCATTTCCGATGGAACTGCAGCCCCCGCCTGGGGCTCCATTTCCAGCTGGAGAGTAACAAGAACCAGTGGTTAGGAAGGCCACCTAGCCTCAGTTCGGGCGGAGGCGTCTAGCTCAGCCTCTGAGCCTCTCCAGGTGGATCCGAGATCCGCAACGGGCTTGCCTTGCGGGACGCTCGCCTGGCGTCTGGGAGACGCCCCGTGCAGGGCGAGCTTCGCAGCCCGGCCGCCAGGGGGAGCCCGTGCTCGCAGCCCCGGGTGCCCGCGCGTGTGGGCGTGGGCGCGGCCTGGGTCTGGGCGTGGCCTGGGTGTGAGCGTGGCCTGTGCGTGGGCGTGGGCGCGGCCTGGGCCTGGGCGTGGCGTGGGCGCGGCCTGTGCGTGGGCGTGGGCGCGGCCTGGGAGTGGCCTGGGCGTGGCGTGGGCGCGGCCTGTGCGTGGGCGTGGGCGCGGCCTGTGCGTGGCCTGTGCGTGGGCGTGGGCGCGGCCTGGGCCTGGGCGTGGCCTGGGCCTGGGCGTGGCCTGTGCGTGGGCGTGGGCGCGGCCTGGGAGTGGCCTGGGCGTGGCGTGGGCGCGGCCTGTGCGTGGGCGTGGGCGCGGCCTGGGCGTGGCCTGTGTGTGGGCGTGGGCGCGGCCTGGGCCTGGGCGTGGCCTGGGCGTGGGCGTGGGCGTGGCCTGTGCGTGGGCGTGGGCGCGGCCTGGGCGTGGCCTGTGCGTGGGCGTGGGCGCGGCCTGGGCGTGGCCTGTGCATGGGCGTGGGCGCGGCCTGGGCCTGGGCGTGACCTGGGCCTGGGCGTGGCCTGTGCGTGGGCGTGGGCGCGGCCTGGGCGTGGGCGTGGGCGCGGCCTGGGAGTGGCCTGGGCGTGGGCGTGGGCGCGGCCTGGGCGCGGCCTGGGCGTGGGCGTGGGCGCGGCCTGGGCCTGGGCGTGGCCTGGGCCTGGGCGTGGCCTGTGCGTGGGCGTGGGCGCGGCCTGGGCGTGGCCTGGGCGTGGGCGTGGGCGTGGCGCTGCCAGGAAAGCCGCGGGGCCCCGGGCTCGGGCTGCGAGGGCCGCGCGGGCCGCGTTCCAGGACATGGGCGACCGGTATGCGGCGCTGCTCCGCGCCCAGCTGCATCTGGATTTCATCCACGCCAACTCGTGAGTGCCCCCGTATAGCCGGGTCGGTGGGGAGGCTTTCCGCACAACCGACAGGACTTTTGCCCATCTCCTCGCCAAGTGCCCTTTAAACAAAGAAAAAAGGAACTTGGTATCATTGATTTAAGGATTGATTTATTTAAAATGCATATGCTTTTTTTTCTTAAGCAACGAAACAGTGATGAAGATGTATATTCTAAATCAGGCTGAACGCCTGTGGTGCTCTTCATTGAATACCCAGGGGTACGAAGGCCCCACATTAATCACTAAACAAAACCACTTAATTGTAGGTCAGCAGAAGCCTCGGTCTACCCACTTGGCCTGTCTACAGTCATTTCTCTACCGAGCACGCTGACATTTTAAAGACTAAAGTTGCCCTCCAGAGAGCAGTGGCTACCCACTCGTGTTCTTGCCTGGAGAATCCCACGGACAGAGGAGCCTGGCGGGCCACAGTCCGTGGGGTCGCAGAGAGCGGGACACGCCTGAAACTAAAGCCAGAGAGCAACGTGTGTTTGTTGATTCCAGCTGCTGCCGCCTCCCGAGTCTTCCTGAAAGTGTAACCTCTTTGAAGACAGGACTCTCACATGCCAGTTCTTACTAGGACACTCTTCTGTCAGGCGGCCAGTATCCTTTTTGAATACCCTGTAAGGGGTTATTTCGAATATTCACAGGGCAGAGGCGAATGGCAGCATTTTTCTCTTGTTATTTCCAGCACAGCAAAGCCTAGTAGTGAGTGCTAGCTTGCTTCTGGGCAACCTTTTTAGTAATCTGGGTTTACCAAAAGACCTGACTGATAGAAAGAGTGTAGCAGAACTGAAGCAACAGGAATGGAAGCGTGAGGAAGCCAGGCCTTGCTGCTTGGGACAAGCAGTGTCCTTCTTACAGACCACAGAAGAAAACGCCCAGGCAGTATTCAGCAGGTGCTTAGTTTTCACTTGGTATCATGGAGAATGATTTAAGCTGGGAAGGATGGTGCAGAACATTAAGCGTTAGCTGAGGCAGAAGACAGATGAAGAGCTAGTCATTTTGAGTAAGTGGAAGAAAAACTTCGAGTGCTGGAAAGGCTGCATTTTATCTTAGAAAGTTCTTTAGCCTTCTTTTTGTCTAGTTTCTGCAGCTCTTTTGCTCCCTAGCCGCCTCCTCCCTCGCAAACTACCTCCCTCAAACCACCAAGTTACCAGTTGGTGGTCTGGTAACTTAATAAAAGTGAGGGCTGCATGAAGCAACAGCAGCAAAATCAGCCACAACTTGGGCTACTCTCAGGTCCCTGGGATAAGATGTTGTGATAGTTTCAGGTGAACGGTGAGGGCGTTCAGCCATGCGTACACATGCATCCACTCTCCCTCACACTCGCCTCCCATCCAGGCTGCCGCCTGCTCTGCAGTATGTTCTTGTTGGTTATCATTTTACATGTAGCAGTGTGTGCATCCATCCCAGACTCCCTGACTGTCCTCTACTCCCAGGCAACCATAAGCTTGTGACTCTGTGAGTCTCTGTTTCTGTTTTCTAAATAAGTTCATTTGTATCATTTCTTTTTAGATTCTCATATAAGGGTCATCACACAGATTCCAGTTCAGATTTTTGACTGAGACTTGCCTTTAAGGAGACTTGCCTCAGTAAAACAGCAGTGACTTTTTTATTCCTCCTTTGCATCACCCCCACATCCAGTCCACCCTTAAATCCTCTTCATGCTCTCTCTTGGGTCTCAGGTTCATGTTTCTCTTCGTATTTAATGCCATCTCCTTTCTGGATATCACATAGGCTCTAAACCGGATTCTCTGCTTCCTGTTCTTGCTCCCCTATGATCAGGTTTTCTGAAAGCTGCCACAGTGAGCTTTTCAAAATGTACACCAGATACGTCCCTTTATTAAAGCACAGTGATGGTTTCCAGTTGCGTGTGGACCAAGTATGAGCTCCTAACTGGAGGAGGAGGTGCTCCGTGCCCTGACCATCCCACTTCTCAGTGTGATGGCACAGATTTACTGCAGCGGGAGCAGACTGGCCTCCTTTGGTCTTTTCTGCTTCAAGGACTTCGCACGTCCTGTTCTTGCTGGAGGGTTTCCACTCTAGCTCTGCAAGGGACTGAATTCTCATCTTCCAGGGTTCAGTCCATGTCTTCTGTGAACAGAGGCTCTGCCTTCCTCAGCAGACTTCTGCATCACTGTGTTACCATCTTTATATGTTTTACTTGTGTATTTTTCATATCCCCCTCTAGCTTCAGCCCCAAAAGTGTAAAGCCCATGTCTGCCCGCATTGGCACGTGGCAGGAAGTCAGTAAAAGTCTTGAGTGAAATTGTACAGAAGCTTATATGGCTTTCTTTTTTTTTTTTGGTCAGAATGATTGAAGTTACTTCTCTGAAGGATTGTTTAGAAAGGCTTATGGTTTGAAGTACTGCTTTTATAAAGCATATCACTGACACTTTTCTTTTGCTGTATTTTAGATTTTTAAGTACTAAATTTCTTTTGATTGAAGGACACCTTTTTGCAACAATTGTATTAGTGGGTTTATTTTAATGAAAAATTTGAAAGCTGACTAGAGTCAAGAGATCCCACCATCATCAGCATGGGTTTATAGTTTCAGTTCAGTTCAGTTCAGCTGCTCAGTTGTGTCTGACTCTTTGCGACCCCGTGAACCGCAGCACCCCAAGCCTCCCTGTCCATCACCAACACCCGGAGTCCACCCAAACCCATGTCCATCGAGTCGGTGATGCCATCCAACCATCTCATCCTCTGTCATCCCCTTCTCCTCCTGCCCTCAATCTTTCTCAGGATCAGGCTCTTTTCCAGTGAGTCAACTCTCCGCATCAGGTGGCCAGAGTGTTGGAGTTTCAGCTTCATCATCAGTCCCTCCAATGAACATCCAGGACTGATCTCCTTTAGGATGGACTGGTTGGATCTCCTTGCAGTCCAGGGGACTCTCAAGAGTCTTCTCCATCACCACAGTTCAAAAGCATCAATTCTGCGCTCAGCTTTCTTTATAGTCTAACTCTCACATCCATACATGAACACTGGAAAAACCATAGCCTTGACTAGACGGACCTTTGTTGACAAAGTAGTGTCTCTGCTTTTTAATATGCTGTCTAGGTTGGTCATAACTTTCCTTCCAAGGAGTAAGCGTCTTTTAATTTCATGGCTGCAGTCACCATTCCCAAAATAGATATGTGTATACATTTTTAAGAAATAAATTTTTGGCTACAGCGTTGTCCTGTGGTCTGGGGTATTTGGAGTTGCTGAGACATTGCAGATGATCCTTTCTCCTGTATAAATGAGCAGGTTTTTTAAATTGTTGACCATCCTATGCTATTTCTTTATTGAGAAATGAAGGAAATTACAGATGGTTAGTATTAGTACTAACCATATTTTAACATACCAAAATGTTAAAATACTAGCATTTTGAAAGCAACGGTAGATATTTGTTAGTCAAACAATGAAATCAGTGAGCATGCATAACAACTCTGCAGGGAAAAAAATCACAGAACACTCTATGATAGCGTATGTAAGACAGTCTATTAATTTTTGTGTCATTAAAGCAAAAATTGCAATCCATGTAGTTTGTTTTTTTTAAAGCTTGTACCCAAGCTTTTCACTCTTATTATAAGAGGATGATAATTTCAAACTAGAGGGGATCAACAAAGTCTTTGAATACTAGCAAATTTAAAGTTTTTTAAAGGTTTAAATTTAAAAAAAACTTTAATTCCATTTTAAATTCCAATTTAGTTATTCAAATTTAGATATCCAGTTTAGTTATCCAATTTAGTTTTGTTTGGATTGAAGAAGGAACCTGAGGATTCCTTTTCCCGTCATCCTAACTGTCCCAAATCTGGCAAATAGGGCCAAACTTAATTTCTCTCTAATAATGCAGGAGTGGCATAAAAAGGCCAGTGAGTGGCTCTTCTGAGCTACTCACAGATTAGAGTGAAACAGAGGGTGTACTATGAGACAAATGCGCAGATGTTTGCTGATAAATGTGTTTCTCTTGCTTCTGCTACCTGTGTACTATATATAAAAAGAAAACTGCTGACTGAATCTTCCCTTCATGCTGCGTTAAGGCTGCCGATTGAATACCCACATCAGGAAGTGGGAGGCACATGCGGGAACCTGAGGGCGGTGTGACTCCCCCGCAGAGAAGCAGTCAGCCTTCGAAGGAGCGGCCGTGACGGCCGTCCAGTGCTCTCTGTACCCGGGACGTGTCAGGAGGGCCAGGGGAGCGTGAATGCTGCTCATCTGTGACATGATTTAGGGCGCGGGCTTTTCCGAGGTGAAAAGATTCTGCAGAAAAGTGTAGGTTAGTGGTGCAGACAGTGGTAGCCTGCCAATACCTGTGTCCGCAGATGAAATCTTAAGGTCTTCCAGTGAGTCTGGGTTTTGGTCAAGGTTTTCCAGAAATTATTTGGCCTTAAATAATATAGTTTTAGTGAAACATTCTCTGAAAAGCTGAAATGCTTATAAAGCAATATTAAAATGTCCAAATTTGCTCTAAGTACAGTCAGGTCCTTGAAGTCTTTGTTTTATTAGGAGTAAATAAGATATTTTGGCGATAGGGTCCTTAGCCCTGGGTATGTAGTGGAGTACCTGCACTTCAGAATCTTGACTTGAGAGATTTCCAGAATAACTTCTTAATTGATTGTCTACCTCAAACTAGAGAACATTGCATGTGTCTTGAACCTTTTACATTGATTACAGAATTGGTTTAATTTCCCTCTGTTTCTTCATTAGCACCACTCACAGTTTCCTTTTTGGAGCACTGGCTGAATTGCTGGACAATGCAAGGTAAGGCTTATTGTAAACAAAGGTTATTCAAAGGATTTTGTGACATTAATAGAGTCTAGCCATGTTAGATGAAAATATGATGTCCTTTTCTCCACTTGGAATGCTTCATGAGTTGATTTCCTATAAAATCAAGGTGTGACAGGAAAAATAACAGTTGAAGGGAGAAGTTATTCATTTTTATTCAGTTTGTATTTATGATTAGACTTGAAGTACTGGTAAATTGGACATCTGTTTTTGTGTTAATAATCATGTAATGGGGCTTCTCTGGTAGCTCAGCTGGGAATCCACCTGCAATTCGGGAGACCCTGGTTCAATTCCTGGGTCAGGAAGATCTGAAAAAGGGATAGGCTACCCACTCCAGTGTTATTGGCCTTCCCTGCTGGCTCAGACGGTAAAGAATCCTCCTGCAATGCGGGAGCCCTGGGTTTGATCCCTGGGCTGGGAAGATCCCTTGGAGGGGGGTAAGGCAGCCCACTCCAGTATTCTTTCCTGGAGAATCCCCACAGATGAGGATCCTGGTGGGCTGCAGTCCATGGGGTCACAAGGAGTCACGCAGTAGTGAGCAGTTAAGAACAGCACGGCACGGGGCTTCCCTGGGGCTCAGTGGTAAAGAATCTGCTGCCAGTGCAGGAGAGGTGGGTTTGATCCTTGGGTCGGGAAGATCCCCTGGAAGAGGAGATGGCAATCCACTCCGGTATTCTTGCCTGGAGAATCCCACGGACAGAGGAGCCTGGTGGGCTATAGCCCATGAGGTTGTAAAGAGTTGGAGATGACTTAGCAACTAAGAACAGCAGCACAGTGTATATTATATACTATTTATGTTTAGTAAATATATTCCCTGCCACTGACTGATGACTGTATTTCAGTGTTTTACATTTTCTCCTCATTTTTAGCTTTAGAAGGGAGGTGACTGTGGCCACAGGGTGTAGCCATTTAAGCAGCCAGCAAGACCTCCTTCCTGCTCAACAGAGCCCAACACTAAGTAAAAAGTCCCTGGCTCCCCTTTTTGTGAAACTCTGCAGAACACGTGGAATCATAGTCATCAACAAAAGGAGGGAAAAGAAGGAAAAATAAAGTCGGTTGGTCAGAAGAGCTGTGAACTCAACTTAGATAGAGCTAACAGGGACCCGGCCTCTGCACACGAATGTTCGTGGTTCGTCTCTCTCCAGGAAGGCCGAGTTTCTGCTGTTTGCTCGAGCTCTGAAGCAGTATTCTCGTATCCACTAACCCTCTGTCCTACTAAAGTTCTGTTTTCAGCAACTTGATGCCTGTGACTGTAAAAGAATGTACCGGTGCATTTTTCCTGCTGTCTTTTCACCTATAAAGTTGTTTCACTTGTTCATTTTAACAAAGGAGGGCAAGTAATATCAGAGTATAGAACAAATCCAACAATGGGACTAGTTTATGGAGAGTGACTGGCAAAGAAAGATTGACTGCAGACTCAGGGGAGCGGTAGAAATATGATCCTTTGAGCAGTTCTTTGGGCAGCGCTTGTAATCTGGCAGCACCTTGACCAAGTCTAGCTTGCCTCATGTTTGACTCATAGTGAAACTTTGTACAGTATTCATAAAGAATAAGAGGAAGGATTGTGTATAAAGTTTGAGAAGATGAAGTGCCATGTGAAAAAAACCAAAACTGGATCCCATGCTTTTTCTTCCCCAAGATTACATGTAGCAACTTTGAGACCAACTCAGTAGGATCAGGCATGTAGCAGGTGCGCTCTTGGGACCAGCCTGTGTCTTCAGCTTTGCCATTCCCAGGGTTCTCCATGGCCAGCCTGAACTCCGCAACTTGTCTGTCTTCAGGGGATACTGGAGTTTGTCCCCACTGCTTAGATGCCAGTGAAGTGAAGTGAAGTCGCTCAGTCGTGTCCGGCTCTTTGCAGTCCCATGGACTGGGGCCTACCAGGCTCCTCCCATGGGATTTTCCAGGCAAGAGTACTGGAGTGGGTTGCCATTTCCTTCTCCAGGGGATCTTCCCCACCCAGGGATCAAACCTGGGTCTCCCGCATTGTAGGTAGACGCCTTACCATCTGAGCCACCAGGGATGTCTAGATGCCAGTAATTGACAACAAATAAAGCTATTTAACAGACTTAAGATCCTCTGTCGATCTTATGAAGGTCTTCGTAAAGTCCCTGTGTTACTCTGAGATGTTATTTCATATCATTGTATTCAAGATTTTGATGGTTTCCTGTTGTCTAAATTAGAACTGGACGGTATTAAAAGAATGTTGTGGAAAGAGTAGGAAAAAATATGATGGGACAGGAAGAAAATCCTTAGGGGACTCCTCCTGATAAAACAGGTGTTCAGAGAGAAAGTACCTGGATTTAAGTACAAAGCTTATTATGAATGTCTTAACATGCTATAAAGGTGAATGACTTTTCTTTGTCTTACCCCATGGAATTTCTCTGTGAAGAAACTGTTTCTATGAAAAAATAGTATAGTGATATTTATTGAGAAATTATTGTACACATGGTACCCTGTATAATGTATGCTTATATAATGGAGATTATGATACCTGTGGTAAGGGTTAGGTGGAAAGGTTTAAGGATACGTCGTTCAGAATTTGTCACATAGAAAATGCCCAAGAAAGGGCCATGGTAACTCCAGAATTTCTGTGGAGGAAGCATCAGAAGAAGCAGCTGGGTAGAGCAAGGAGCTAAGGGGCCAGCTTTGTATGACGAGGACAGTGTACCTACCTGATGGACCCAGGCTAGTTTCGGGTTGAGACTTAAAGAAATTTTGGGAGACACAGGTTTCCCCGTCTGAGTCCCATTGTTACTGTTCTGAGTTTCCTTCTAGATCCCTCTTTCCTCAACATGCTCACTTCCTAGTCAGTTAAGACCTCACTATATCTTCTGCCTCTCTCTCACAGCTTTTCATGTGGAAACCTGGACCTTCTGGCTCTTTTTCCTTGCCTTTTAAAGTTTTTACTTTAAGAGAATACACAAATAGTATCTGTGAATTGTAGACAACTAAGAAAAAGCTAAGGCGCTGGTAACCTCCTCGCGGGCGGGCCGGGGGTGCTGCGTACAGCTTACTTCTCTGTAAAAGGCCAGGTGTTAAGGATTCCCCTGTGCAGGCCACACGTCCTCTGTGGAGGCCGTTCAAATGTCCCGTTAGAGTGTGAAGGCAGGCTGCAGGCATCAGGCAAGCAAATGTGTAAACAACAATGTGTGAATAAGTGATCACGATTGTGTTCCGTGAACTTTACTCACAAAGAAGAGCTATGGTCAAGATTCGGCCCATAGACCCTAGATGGTCAACTCTGACCTAGAGAAAACCGCTGTTAACATTTGATGTCTTTCCTTATAGACACACACATGTGGATCACATACGTTCTTTTAAAATGTGATCGTATGGTCACTCAGTTCAGGTCAGTCGCTCAGTCGTGTCCGACTCTTTGCGACCCCATGAACCGCAGCACGCCAGGCCTCCCTGCCCATCACCAACTCCCGGAGTTTACCCAGACTCATGTTCATTGAGTCGGTGACGCCATCCAGCCATCTCATCCTCTGTCGTCCCCTTCTCCTCCTGCCCCCAATCCATATAAGCAATTTCTTTGGTTCTAAAATATATGAAAGTCTTCATATGACGTCTGGATTATTTTCCAACCAACTTTTTAATGCTCATATCCATTTACTTGAGCCTCTTGTGTAACTACCACTAAATTCTATCTTTTCTTTTAAATTTCTGAGTATTAGGCTTTGTAGCATTCTCAAATTATGAGTGATCATAAATCTTAGTCTGCAAATGCAGGGAAGAATATTTTAGTAGCTGTTTTTAAAGAAATTTAAGTGGATTTCTCCATTGTTATCTGACAGTAGGTCATCTGTCACATGAGCAATTCAGATTAATGTAATTTTCAAAAGCACAATATCAGACCGAAGCAATAATATTTTTATATTGTTTTCAGAGATGCAGGGGCTGCGAGACTTGATGTGTTTTCAGGTGAGCACATTTGCTTTTTTATTTTTTCTTCTAATGGAAAACCTGTAGTTATTTTGATTTTCTTTTATTTCATGAAAATCAAACCACATTCTATAGATTATTAATGCAATCTAAGTGCTTCGTGCATTCAGGGACCCTGTGGGGAGCCAGGTTGAGAACAGTACACTCTTAGTGAAGTTGTTCACTTGTTACGGGACTCGTTTATAAAATTAGATCTTCCAGGGATTTGTGAAAGCAGCAGAGTGAGTTGGAGCAGTTTGTCTGCCACGGGAAAACTGTTTTATTTTAAAATGAATATTAACTTGATGCGTATTCATAATTAACTATATGTCATTCCCAACTTATCACAGTTTTAAAGTGCGTAAGTGAATGTGCAGTATGAATGTTGAAAGGCCATAAAATTCAAACCAAGCATGTTTTCTTTATTGACTTCATTTTCAGTCACCAAATACTTATTTCACTTACTAGTTTTTTTTATTAGAATACAGAAGAAGTTAGGTTTGTGATCCAGTCCTGTAGTTAACACTACCTGGAGAAATACCTGTTGGGTTAAAGCTGATTCCCAATCCGGATTTTGTCAGCTCTCCTATAGATATTGGCTGTTGGTCACAGGCCAGAGGACGCGGTTCATAATGTAAATCCTTATCAGTATTTAAAAAGTGACTCAGTTCAATTCCGTTTTCTAAGTGTTTAAGATTTTGTGCTAGGTGGGTGCTTGTGGCCCGTGAGGAAGAGGTTTTGGTTCCGGTTCATGCACATCTTGAAAGATTTGAGGAAACCAAGTAAATGCCACTCTCCTTCGCTTTCTGCTCCTGGGTTCTGAGAAGTTTGAGAAATAAGAGCGCTGGTCTTCACTGCTGACGGATTCTTGGAGTGCGGGGCTCCGCGTGGGAGCGCATCAGGCGCCTGCCCTTGTCGTGGCCCCGAGCTCTGCGGGCAGCTCGCTCCCAGAGGGAACAGGAGAGGTCTGAGCTGCACCTTCTCATAGTTATCCTTCCCCAGCTTACTAGTCAGATGAATGCACGTTCATCTCGTTGCTCCAGGAGAAGGGGATCAAGGGACAGGAAAGGGTGGGCCCCTTACCACTGCCGCCTGAACTCCGGTCCCCACAGGAGGAAATGTCAGCAGCGGAGAAAAAGTGACCTTCCATCCATATCCAGTTATATAAGTGAAAACGGGACAAGTGTCTCCTGCCTGGGAGAAACTCTCAGCCTGGTAGGAACACAGAGAAAGAATGCCTCTTCCTAAAGAGCCAGGGGTTGAAATGTGGATGTGATTGGTGTTAGGTAGTGTGGGAAGAGAAGAATTTTCCCGTCTGAGGAATAATTGTGAGAAAAAGAATGCAGGTAGACTAGTTCGGAGACTCATTCATTTATTCAGTAACAGCTTACTGAGTGGCTGTTACGAAGGGGCCAAGCAGTTTTTCTGGGTGCTGGGGACAGAGCAAGGAGCACATGTCTGCTGAAGCCTGTGCACCGTGGAGCGTGCATTCTAAGGAGGACAGCTCGGCTGTAAAGAAGTGGACAAGAAAATAATATGCCGGGCCATAATAAATGCTAAAAAGAAAAAAGAAGACGGGGGATAAGAGGACAGAGAGTGGTGGGAAAGATGTACTATTTTTCATGGGGTGATTAGGGAAGGTTACTGTAAATAGGTAATAAGCCAGCCCAGAGCTGAGTGACAATGAGGGAGTGAGCCCTATGGATATTTGGAGAAAAAGCATCCAGGAGACAAGGACTGGGCGAGGTTGACTAGAGCTAAGAGCCAGAGCCAAATCGGGTGAGCACCTTGAATACCATACTAAGGTTATTTTCTTTCCGTAGCCAGGGGACCATTCAGTCGTCTAGAGCAATGTCATTTTACAAATCAGAAATGTGCTCTTTTCTTTTTAAAGAAAGCTACTCCAGCGAGATTACAGGATGGTTTGTAGATGGTTTGCAGAAGTGTGAAAGGAATGATCTACACAAGATTTCATGCGGATTCAAACAAAGGCAGTGGTCCTCACAGTGGAGAAGGGAGAAGACATTCAAGCTGAATTTCATTCACAGCACACATATGATTGATAAAGGGTTGAAGGGTTGAGAAGAATTGTCTGGAATCACAGAGTTCAACAAAAGTGATCAAATGCTGAGAATTCACACAGTATGTTCTTTTGGGGGAGTACAGGACCCCAGGAGGGCATCGCGATATTCACTTCACCCCACTTTCTCTAGCACTTGGCGTTATTACAAAAAATAAACAAGCATCTTTGCAGTTTGCATTGAAAGGGGCTCTTTTTTCTGTATTTAGGTTTTATGTGTTTTGTGAAAAACTGAACTTACGGTTTTTTAATTTTAAATTACCTATTCATGTTATAAAACTTTATTGCTGCAAACCATAATATGGCTATCAACCTAGCAAATTGATTTTTCTTAAAAAAGATGAAAAAAATAAACTAGGGCAAAGGCTTATGCACCAATAGATAGAATTGGTATTGGGGTGCAAAATTAAGCACTGGATTAGTTTTTAAATTTACTGAGGCATGTGAATTACTTTCCAATTTTAAGTTTCCTTTAACTTTAGGGCTATAAAATCCAAACTGAATATGTTCAGACATGGCTGTTGTATCCGTCTGAGTGTACTAGTTCTAGTAAGCATGGATACGCATTCCATACATTTTTTAGTGCTTACTAAGTGGAAGGCTCTGGGCTAAGTGATGAGTATGCACAGGGCCTCCTTTTAAGAAATCACCATCCTAGTAAAGGATGTCTGGAAAATCCAGTATGCAGTTTCACTTTTATGAGTAGAAGGCCCTTAGCTTTCATCATATCTCTGAGTTAGCTGAGTTCCAAAAAGTAGAAACCACTTGTCTGGAAGAGAAACGGATGCCTCAACAGGTGTTTGAATGTACTTTGAAAAGTAGGAAACAAGTTATAAGGAAAGCATTCATTATGGCTGCTTGATGATGTGGAAGAATTAGGAAGTCTTCCTAGAAGAAATAGTGTATGAGCAGAGAATGAAAGGAAAACAGGCCTGAGCCTAGATCAAGCGTGGAAAGTGTGAAGGAGCAGAATATATAGTGGCTTGGATCTGGAGAGAACATAGGACGCTGATAGTGTTGCAGAAATGTTTGAGATGTTCGCGATTAAGCCCGAGGTGAGTATTTGTATGGAAGTGGAAGAGTGCGGTATGGGCAGGGGAGAGGATGGCAAGAGATGAGCGCGGAGGGTGCATTAGGGTTCTTCAGAGGAACAGCACCTTTGGTAGGTAGACAGAGATGTCTGCCAGCCCCGTTCTCTCTCTGCCCTCTCTGTCTCTGTCTGTCTGTCTGTCCATCTCAGTTTCTCTCCTTCTGTCTGATAGACGTATAGTGGAGAGAGAGGAAGAGGAGGAGGGGCATTATTTTAAGGAATTGACTGACTTGATTATGGGGCCTGGCAGGTGTGAAATCTGCAGGGCCACTGGCAGGTTGGAAAGCCAGGTGACATGATGTTGCAGTCTTAAGTTATAAATCTTTAGGCAGGCCAGCAGCCTGTATGCCCAAGCAGGATTTCTGTGCTGCAGTCTTGAGGCAGAAAATTGATGCTTCTTTGGGAAACCTCAGTCTTTGCTTTTACAACCTGTAACCAACCAATTGGATGAGGCCAACCCACAGTATAGAGGGTACCTGCTTTGCTTACAGTTAGCTGATTGTAAATGTTAATTATATTGATACTTTCATAGCAACATCTTGTTGACCAAACAGCTAACACCATAGCTTAAACAGGTTGACACATAAAATTAACCATCTTAGAGAGGTGGGAGGATCAGTTTATGAAAGACAGCTAGATTTGTTAACTGGTTTGGCTTTCATCCTGTGATCAGTGGGAAGGCATGCAAGGGTTATAAGCAGTCCAGTTCAGTTCAGTTGCTCAGTCGTGTTCGACTCTTTGCGACTCCATGAACCATAGCACGCCGGGCCTCCCTGTCCATCACCAACTCCTGGAGTCCACCCAAACCCATGTCCATTGAGTTGATGATGCCATCCAACCATCTCATCCTGTTATCCCCTTCTCCTCCTGCCCTCAATCTTTCCCAGCATCAGTCTTTTCAGATGAGTCAGCTGTTCGCATTAGGTGGCCAGAGTGTTGGAGTTTCAGCTTCAGCATCAGTCCTTCCAATGAACACCCAGGACTGATCTCCTTTAGGGTGGACTGGTTGGATCTGCTTGCAGTCCAAGGGACTCATAAGCAGGAGAGCAGTGAAACCCGTGATCGGCTGCAGACTGGCTGCACCCTTTCATTTGTAGGAGCAAGGAGCAGAGAGGGTGGGGACTGCCACTGGAATCCAGAAGAGACATGGTGGTTTCCTGAACCAAGGCAGTATTGTGGGGATGGAGAAAGTGGTCAAATTTGAGACACATGAGGAGGTAGAATTGAGCAGACATGTCTCTCCATCAGGTCAGGAAGTGGAGAACTTGATCCTAAGACTTTGACTTAGGCAGCCAAAGCCTAATGGCAGAGTGATGCCATTTGTTGAGCGGAAAGCACCAGAAGGAGGAGGTAGTCTGATGAGGGAGAAGGTGCTGTGGTTTGTTTTGGACATGCATACTTACCGATGGCTCAGATGGGGAAGAATCTGGCTGCAATGCAGGAGAGCTAGGTTCGTCCCTGGGTCAGGAAGAAGATCCCCTGGAGGAGGGTGTGACAGCTCACTCAGAATTCTTGCCTAGGATATCCCATGGGCAGAGGAGCCTGGCAGGCTGCAGTCCACGGGGTCGCAGAGAGTGTCGGACATGACCGAGTGACCAAGCGCGCACACACCCACTCTTAACCGATAGTAGGAATCCGTCTGAGATCCACAGTTTTAAGGGGCTGAAAAAAACAAGGCCAAGGCTCAGAGTGAGTTCTAGGGGAGGGAATACTGCATTTTGAGGTGGTGATTGTCTGTAAGCCCTCACTGGAATTTATGGAACAGTTAAGCATTGTATGGGCTTCCGAGCTGGCTCAGCGGTGAAGACGCCACCTGCCTGGGCAGGCGATGCAGGCTGGATCCCTGATCAGGACGATCCCTCGGAGAAGGAAATGGAAACCCACTCCAGTATTCACGCCTGGGAAATCCCAGGGGCAGAGAAACCCGGCAGGCTCCTCTGGGGTTGCAAAGAGTCGGAAATCGCTGAGCCACGGAGCGTGCACATGTAACTCTTGGGGATTTTGGGTCTTTTCTATCGTTCACCAGAGAAGCACCCTGCTTTCTTCGGTGAGAACTGTGTACCAAGAGCTGCAGAATCAGTTATCGCAACTGCGCAGCCTGAGACTTGTATCAGGCAGTTCCCAGATCTGATAAAGCTTAGGGTGGTCAGGAGGAGCTTTTATTGCTAAACTCCGTCCGAGACCAGTTAGACTCCCTCCCGATGATTCACAGGTGCAGCCAGGGTTGAGAATACTGCGCCGTGCAGAGAACTCAGCTGGAGTTGAATATGGAGAAGGGTCAGCCTTGGTCAGGGGAGGGCTGAACAGAGCAAATCGTAAAGAGGGTAGGAATGTTCTGACACAGAAGTTGAGGTAAGCAGACCAGAAATGAGATGGTTGGGGAGATCCAAAGGGTTTGTAAACAGGAAGTGAGTTGGAGGAGGGGGGATTGAGTGGACACATGACTATAACATGAACCCAGAAGGCTCAGGTAAGATTTTTAGGTACTTATTTATCGATTATCTTGAACATTTAAAAAATGTAGATTAGAGGTAAGCATTGAACACAGAGTTGACTTCACTGGTGTGCTAGAAATGAATCTCAGGACGGAATTCGCAAATCAGTGGCTGCCTGGAGATGGGGTGGGGTGACAGAGCGTGAAAGGCTCAGGAAGGGAGAGACCTCAGGGGCAGGAGGAGGCGCCTGGGCTGATGGTCGTGTTCACTGCCTTGACGTGATGGTTCCACGGATACTTACCTGTGTCAGAATGCGTCAGGTCGCACATGTTAAATATGTGTAGCTTTTTTTGTGTGTAATCTATTTCTCAATAAAGTTGTTATTGAAAGAGAGAGGCTTGCTAGACAGGCTTGCCATATCCAAATGTTGAAATTACTTTGAGAGCCAAATTACAAACTGTGCATTGAAATTAGTCTTCATTAGTTTTAGTTACACCTTCAAAATTTTTAAATAAGAGATTATATTATGTAATTGAATGATATCTCTTCATCATCAAAATTGATTCCAAATAACTTAGGTATTTTCAAAAATATTTACATTTTCAAGAGGTAAGTACTTGCTACCACTAAGAAGCAGCCACAAATGGCTCTTATGGGAATTAGCTACTTGGAAGAGAGCCTGATGAGTTTAATGAGAATGACCTGGATTGACTTTAAAATTAGTGCTTTGGTGGAAGGGTATCAGCATTGATCAATTTGATAGAGAGATCCTGGAGTCACATCCTGGCTCCTTTTATTCCCTCCTCCAGGGAGAAAATGCCTGAGGTTTAAAGGACCAGTTCGATTCCCAAGCAGGGCTTGTCATGCGGTCAGTTCAGGTCAGTCGCACAGCTGTGTCCGACTCTTTGCGACCCCAGGGACTGCAGCACGCATGCTGTGTATGTAGTTTATTAACATGTTTTAAGTCAGTTTAAAGCCTTTTTGTTGCATGATTGTCTTCCTGCTGCAGTTTCTCAGGAGACTATAGCCACGATGATTTTCTGAGCTTCTTCCTTGTGCCTTAAGTGGCTGCGTTTGGGGAGGACAAATAATCATGTGAGCAGCATGCCTTTCTGATGAACAAATTAAGCCCACTATTTATTAGTAATAACTGCTTTCCCTTACAGTGGATAATGAAGAACTGCAGGGTGGATTCATGTTGTGCTTCCTGGATGATGGATGTGGTATGAGTCCTGGTAAGTTAATTATCTAGATTCCTACCTGCCTGTTAGAACAAACAGTCTGAAAACCCATAAAATAAATAAGAATAAATCGAGCCGTCTATATAAAAACAGGTATGGAGCCATTAGGGAAAATAAACCCCAGACTTATTGTTGAGCTTTTTAGGCTTAAGTGTTCCCGCTGACAGTAAATTCATTGTAACCATCTGAAGCAAGACCAAAAGTGAACGTAAATCAGTGTTGCTAGAAAAATGACAGACACGAGGTACAGATTTCTTATAAGGAAGAGCATCTGGGAATGGATGAATCGAACAGTGATTGGATGGACTCTGAGATTATCTAGAGCACACGCTGCAGGTACAACTTGCAAGAGACCCGAGGCAGTTTGAAGTGGCTTTACACTGTTTAAAATTCTCAGCTTGACCTTGAGGTATAGGGGTCACCCTTCCTTGTTTTTAGTGGTCTTTGCTTCTTCCCTGCGTGTTCAAAGGTTTGGTTGCTTCAACTGAATGTTCTCATCACAGTGAAAGTATCTGCCATGCACTGCATGATTTATCTTTGTATCTTCAAGGCTGGTGAAAAGCCGCACACAGTAGGTACAAAGTACTGTTTGCTGTGGAATTGAGATAGCATTCCTTTAGGGAAAGGCTTCTCATGAGCTGAGATACCTCATCCTTGAACTCTTTATTTCATTTTATCATTTATTTTATTTTGACCGTGCTGGGTCGTCGTCGCTGCGTGCAGGCGCCTCCTAGTTGTGGCAAGTGGGGCTTGTGGTGTGCGGGCTGACTCGTTGCGGTGGCTCTTCTTGTTGCAAGGCCCAGACTCTAGGGTGAGCCGGCTCAGTAGTTACGGCAGTCACTCAGTAGTAGTTGCCCCGAAGCACGTGGAATCTTCCTGGACTAGAGATTGAATCCATGTTCCCTGGTTTGTCAGGGAAATTCTTAACCACTAGACCACCAGGGAAGTCCTTCTAGAATTCTTATAACAGTTGTGCATATCCCACAAAGCCAGATTTAACAAACGGTGAGGGAGTTTAAATAATATGCAAGTGTTCTGGTCAGTTCCACACCAGAGGAAAGGATGATCGTCAGTGCTAATAGAAGCTCAGAATAAAAACTACAGCAATTGTATTCAAGTCTCGGAAGACCCCCTTGGTCTAAAAGGTCAGACTATGTGTGGATATGTTCTAAGGCAGTTCTTTAAAAGAGAAGCAGCTCCTTTACATGGGTCCAAACACAAAATAATCCAAACACAGACAAGTGGCAATACAGTTAAAATACAGTTGTATTTTAAGAAGGGTCACTAGTGTTGAGAGCAATTCTTTATTAACATTGGAATTCAAGTGTTAACCGAAAATAGAATCTATCAGTTGTCCAAGCTGAGTTGGAGCAGTCTCAACCTTTTGGAAGAGGTGATGTCCAAACTCTTTTCACTTCCAGCCTTGCTCCATTATAGAGCATTCCTCACACAGCAATCCTGCGCAGACTCTTTTCTTTTAATAGATCATAGCGATGCCCTTGATTAAAGCCCTTAGTCATTTCTCATTACTTCTGAATAAAATTCATACTCCCCAACACTTGCAGTTTCTTGCATTGCTTGGCCTCTGTCCACCTCTGTGACCTTTTCTCGAGCCTTGCACTCTCTTGCTTATGGCCCCCCAGCCACGCCTGGCCGGCCCTCCATCGTTTGAACCTCAGGTCAGAGGACACCCTATGAAGGAGGCCTTTCCTGAGCATTCTGTCTGCAAACTGCGTTCTTGTTAATTCCCTGTAACGTTCTCCTGGTTTTGTGTCCTTCACTTAATACTCTCTGAGAGGATCTCGTTTGTCTGCTTTCTTCTCACTCCATGACATAAAGTTATTGAGGACAGGGGTCATGTCTGTCCTGTTAAGTGTTCTGTCCATGCGCTCAGATCTCTGTCCACCGTACACGAGAGTCTGTGTGGTAGGTGATAAAAACCGTAGGATTTGGTCTTCCACAACTCTGGGTTATAGTTCTCGGGGTACCCTTTATCAGTGTGACCTTGGGAAGGTTACATAAACTCCCGAAACTTAAATTTCCTCATCTGTAACATGCAGATCATATATCTTCCTTCTAGGCTTGTTGTAAATATTAAATAGGTGGTGCAAATAAAGCGTATGCTGTAGTCCCTGGCATATACTGAATGATCAATAAGGGGTAGCTAATAGTTATCATTATTGACACCCTCATCTAATAGTCAGCCCTTAATAAGAGCGTGTGATAAAATGTCCAGTTAGCTTCAGACAAGCGGAGTGACTTTACACAACCATGCCGCTGCACCATAGCAGGTCTGCACCCAGTCTGACACAGGGTCCTCAGGACAGATCTGGGGCGTGTATTCAGGGTGTGTAGCCCAATTGGGAGACCCATTTCTGTCTTTTCCTTTTCCTGGGAGCATGCCTGTTTCTTAGAGGTATGTATGTTTTGAAATTAAGAGGATTCTTTTCCAGAATTCCAGAATGCCTAGAGAGATCAGGAGAATAACTCTCAAAGTGTGAAATAGATAGCCCTTCTTCCCCAGTTAGCAACCTCACATGGGGCTGAATAAGGGCCAAAACCATGGAAAAATTACTAGTGGTACAAATAATTATAGCATCTTTAATTTATTAGCATTTATCAAATGGCATGTATTGTTTTCAAGGTTGACACATCATCTCATTTGTTCCCTTTATCTTTGTCAACAACTCTGTGATGTGTTAATAGCTCCCATTTAGGGTCAAGGAAATTAAGGCTCTACTTCCCAGGGTCACACAGTTAGGTCTCTCTGACCTCTTGTCAGTACATTGCTCTTAAGATCCGGGTCAGAGATTATGCAGTACTCTCACCTGGAAAGTCCCATGGATGGACAAGCCTGGTAGGCTGCAGTCCATGGGCTCGCAAAGAGTCAGACATGACCAAGTGATTTCACTTTCACTTTTCACTTTCATGCATTGGAGAAGGAAATGGCAACCCACTCCAGTGTTCTTGCCTTGAGGATCCCAGGGACGGGGGAGCCTGGTGGGCTGCCATCTATGGGGTCGCACAGAGTCGGACACAACTGAAGCGACTTAGCAGCAGCAGCAGCATTAGAGATTATGGAGCCTGACAAGGATCATTTTCTCTGCGCTCACGCAAGAAGTATGAATCTGCCCTAATATACATGTGACATCCTGACAACTGGACCTCTGGCCAACGTGAAGATTCCTATGACCTAACCACGTATATTGTCTTTGTCAATTGTAGAGGAAGCCTCAGATATCATTTACTTTGGAACATCCAAGAAACGGTTATCAACCTTGAAGTTTATTGGGCAATATGGCAATGGCCTTAAAAGGTGAGGACTTCTTTCTTATAATGTAAGTATTATTGATATTGATTATCAGGAATGATACTTGGTTAAAGGAAGTCTTACTGAGAATGATCCACATTTGAAAAACTTAAAAAAGAATATAAACCTAAGAGTCCTACCTTGCTTTATAATTTCCATGCCCAAACTGACTTAAATCTTTACAGAGTTTTAAAAATTTAATTAGCGAATAGAGGATGAATCTTGCTTTCAGAGATTGGGGAAGTAGCTTCCGTGTACCGTAGAGCTTCATCGCATTTCTGTGTTTGCTTCTTGATGCGTGTCTTTGCGTTGGTGTTATGTGTGTCCAGAGCTTATGTGATTAGTGATTAGTCTGCTCGATGAAAAGTGAGGATGTGAGGCCACGCCACCCGCGTGGCGCCTGCCACATGACCCTCCTCTGCTGCAGCCCTGGACAGCACCTCACCTCAGCAGTCCTGTCTTAAGTGAGACTGCGGGGCTGGATCAGTTCACACTCTGCTCTGTTTTGAGACAACAAACAAAGAAAAAAGTTATTCTTGTTCTCCCTTGGTGAAGAGTCAGCAAGACAGTGGCGTTATTTCAGTGAATAGAACAATATTGTGCGCCCCTGTCCCTTCTGTCTAACGTTTGAGATGTAAACCTTTATATTCTTGATTTTTTTATTTATAATTATATTTTATTTCTATAATAAGATATTGAAAGATATACCAGTTTTTATGTCATTTCACCATCCCATATTTTATGTTCTTGATTTTTAATATAGCGGATCCATGAGGATTGGAAAAGACTTTATTCTTTTTACGAAGAAGGAAGAAACGATGACCTGTGTGTTTTTTTCTCAGACCTTCTGTGAAAGAGAGGGCCTGAGTGAGGTAAGGGCTGAGAGTCTCCTTTGCTTTCCTCGGTAATAAGGTTATTTTAATTTACCATTTCAGGATGTAAAGTCTATCATGGGTGCTTTCCTATTACGATTTAGAAATTGAGGAATGCATCTGGGAAATAGAGAGTAGCTGACCACTTTGGGGTCATTGAGGCCTGTCCTATTGATCTTCTTATGAGCAGTTTTTCTAATCCTAGCCTGTTTTCAGAACATTATTTCTACTGTTCTTGTACACATATCTTCCAGAATAAGAGGCTCCCTTTGGCATTGTGAGCTTTTTGGAAGAAGCCTGCAAAACATTTCCACCACCTATCCATAAGTAGGTGATCACTTTTAAAGTAAATAGAATATTGAATACAGAAGACTTGGAAAACAACATCTGAAGAAGTGGAATGCAAAATACATTTTAAAATCTTACTCTCTTGACCATAATTTTAACTCCCTTTTCTGGCCCAGAGACATTTTATTAGTTTGCAGATCTGAGTTTTAGTATTGTGAGCATCGGTTATAATTCAGTATAACAAATACACGCGGAGTCGCTGCTGTCTGCCCAGCGCTGGATACTCCCTGTGGAAGGTAGAAAACAAGAAGACCTCCTGACGCTCAGTGTTTCAGTTTAGTCACAGAATCAAGCAGACATGGATGAACTGGGTGAATAACAAAATGAAGGTGTTTCAAAAGCGTGCTGTTCAATGAGTGGGTGTTCCTGCTACGAGTGAATTGTCTAAAGCAGGGTATGGATGAAGAGACTGGAGAGCCTTGAGCGAGAGTTTATGGGGAAAAGACCGTTTGCATCTGGAGAGGCTGGAGTGGTGAGAAGTGGCGCGTGGCGCGTCTCAGGCCTGAGATGACCGCGGGGCTTGGGGGTGGTATGAGAGCGTAGGCTGCCCCTCGGGAGCCCAGCGTGCCCGCTGCCAGTGCCGGAGTCTGGCTGGTTAGGAGGCATAGTCTGGAAGCAACAGAGTAGCTGAGTGGGATTCTGGCATGAGGAAAAGCAATACTTTAAGCATTTGTGTTGTGCTTTATGTATGTAAAGGGCATGGGAAATTGGGCCAAAGCTGCGGTTATAGCTTTCCTAAAATGAGCCATTTCCTTTTCTCTTTTTAAAAAAAGTGAAACCAGCGGCCTTCTCTTTTCCACTTATTTAGTGGCGATGACTTTCAGCAAGGTTCGGTTACGTCGCTCAGTCGTGTCTGACTCTGCCACCCCATGGACTGTAGCACGCCAGGCTTTCCTGTCCATCACCGACTCTTGGAGCCTGCTCAAACTCTTGTCCATCGAGTCAGTGATACCATCCAGCCATCCCATCCTCTTCGTTCCCCTTCTCTTCCCGCCTTCCATCTTTCCCAGCATCAGGCAAAGATGCTGGGAATCTCATTTCTTTTCCAATGAGTCAGTTCTTTGCATCACGTGGCCAGCGTATTGGAGTTTCAGCTTCAACATCAGTCCTTCCAATGAACACTCAAGACTGATCTCCTTTAGGATGGACTGGTTGGATCTCCTTGCAGTCCAAGGGACTCTCAAGAGTCTTCTCCAACACCACAGTTCAAAAGTATCAATTCTTCTGTGCTCAGCTTTCTTTATATACCAACTCTCACATCCATACATGATCACTGGAAAAACCATAGCCTTGACTAGATGGACCTTGTTGACAAAGTAATGTCTCTGCTTTTTAATATGCTGTTAAGGTTGGTCATAACTTTCCTTCCAAGGAGCAAGCGTCTTTTAATTTCATGGCTGAAGTCACCATCTGCAGTGATTTTGGAGCGCAGAAAAATAAAGTCAGCCATTGTTTCCACTGTTTCCCCATCTATTTGCCATGAAGTGATGGGACCGGATGCCATGGTCTTAATTTTCTGAATGTTGAGCTTTAAGCCAACTTTTTCACTCTTCTCTTTCACTTTCATCAAGAGGCTTTTTAGTTCCTCTTCTTTCTGCCATAAGGGTGGTGTCATCTGCATATCTGAGGTTATTGATATTTCTCCCGGCAATCTTGATTCCAGTTTGTGCTTCATCCAGCCCAGTGTTTCTCCTGATGCACTCTGCATATAAGTTAAATAAGCAGGGTGACAATGTACAGCCTTGACGTACTCCTTTTCCTATTTGGATCCAGTCTGTTGGTCCATGTCCAGTTCTAACTGTTGCTTCCTGACCTGCATACAGGTTTCTCAAGAGGCAGGTCAGGTGGCCTGGTATTCCCATCTCTTTGAGAATTTTCCACAATTTGTTGTGATCCACACAGTCAAAGGCTTCGGCATAGTCAATAAAGCAGAAATAGATGTTTTCCTGGAACTCTCTTGCTTTTTTGATGATCCAGCGGATGTTGGCAATTTGATCTCTGGTTCCTCTGTCTTTTCTAACAGCAGCTTGAACATCTGGAAGTTCACGGTTCACGTATTGCTGCAGCCTGGCTTGGAGAATTTTTAGCATAACTTTACTGGCGTGTGAGATGAGTGCAACTGTGTGGTAGTCTGAACATTCTTTGGTATTGCCTTTCTGTGGGATTGGAATGAAAACTGACCATTTCCAGTCCCGTGGCCACTGCTGAGTTTTCCAGATTTTAAGATTAGTCCAATAAAATGCCAGTTGAAAGCTCTGAGAGTGTGGGTCGGGCTTGGCAGCCATGCAGGTCGCAATAATACATACTGGGCTGTTTTATTGAGAAATCTTCAATGTAATTTTCCTTATGTCTTCCCCTCTGGGCTGGTCAGGTATCTCAGACCAGACTCCTACAGTCTTCTACCTGAAGGCCTAGCTGGCAGAACTTGGGAGCCAAGTGAGAGGAGAGATCTGCAGTTCTCAGCATCCAATATGTGTACTTTCACTGAATCCCTGTAATCTCAGTAAGGGTTTCCCTGGTAGCTCAG
Organism: Muntiacus reevesi; assembly: GCF_963930625.1. Lineage (NCBI taxonomy): Eukaryota > Metazoa > Chordata > Mammalia > Artiodactyla > Cervidae > Muntiacus > Muntiacus reevesi. The sequence goes on from NC_089269.1 coordinate 2,900,947, forward strand.
CTGGTAAAGAATCCACCTACAACACAGGAGACCCTGGTTCAATTCCTGGGAGGAGGCATAGGCTGCCCACCCCAGTATTCACAGGCTGCCCTGGTGGCTCAGAACGCAAGGAATCTGCCCGCGATGCGGGAGACCTAGGTTCTATCCCTGGGTTGAGAAGATCCCCTGGAGGAGGGCCGTGGCCGCTCACTACAGTGTTCTTGCCTGGGGAATCCCCAGGCGAGGGACGCAGGAGCCTGGGGGGCTGCAGTCCGCGGGGTCCCAAAACGTCAGACACGACGGGGTGGCTAAGCACACAGTCTCGGTGCGGTCACCTGCCGACTGTGCCTGACGTGTCCGCTAACCCAGACATGCTCTGTTCTCCTGTTTCCACTGGAGAGTAGGCATCCAGGCCCGGTGGAGGGGAGGAGCTGATGCAGGTGGGGAGCGGGGCTGCTCCAGCTCTCTTCTCCGGCTACCCCCACCTGAGAGCTGACTCATGCCGTCGGTCTCAGACTTGGAGGGAGCTCTGATCTGTAAATCAGCCTGCTGCGTCTCATTTCTGGCCTGGGCTTCGGATTGGCTACTTGGATATGCTGTCTTACTTTTCAGCCTCTGAAATGCTGATGCTGTTGTTCCCTCTGCCATGTGACACACAAATCTGTCGGGGGCCGAGGTAGATTCCCTCAGTCACCGTGTTCTGTAGTGGAACATTACAGAATAAAACTCTCAAGTAAACATTCTTTTGTGCTCCTTCCTTATCAAACTAGAATGCCAGGGGCAAGTACACTCTTCACTTAGTGTTATATCATTTGGCTAGATGGTAATGGGCTGAATTGGGTCAGACAAAAAAATGATGGTTTTTATTTGTGTATTTCATAGTAAATTGATGTGTTTTTTTTTTAATAGGTTGTGGTTCCAATACCTTCATGGTTAACAAGGACCAAAGAATCTGTCACAGATGATCCTCAAAAATTCTCAACAGAATTGTCTATAATTTATAAATATTCTCCATTTAAAACTGAAGCTGAATTGATGCAGCAGTTTAATGTGATCTACGGCAAATGTGGTAAGATCCTCACAGCCCTGAAATTTTAATGTGGAAGTGTTTGTTTTCAGTATCATACACAAGACTGTAAATATGATTTCACACTTGGTTCTATTTAAAATGCCATGTGGAATCTCACATGGGGCGGTTGTTCATTTTACTTACGTACATTTTGTCTTAGAGAATCCAAAGAGGAATAACTGGTGAGTCACTGGCGCTGAGAAGCGTCTGTCCTTGTAGGAGGCTGGTGAAGCCCGGGGAGGGGAGGTTGGCGCAGGCTGTTCTCATGGGGAGCCACAGTCTCTGTGCCAGAGACGATCTCTCCCCATCGCTCTGCGTCGGGAGACGCTTTATGCAGCGTCCAAGACTAGATCGTCCCAGGGTTTATAGGAGAGTCAGCAGCTTATGAAGTAACAAGTCCAGGCTTCTGTGCCCGTCTTTCCCCAGACTTCTACCACTGTTCATGTCTAGAAGCAAAAAGGTTCCCGCTCTAGAGAAAGCTGTTTGCATTCTGCTTTTTCTAATGTTAATGTGCAAAATTCTATTCTGTTTATATTAAAATTCTGTTTTATGTTAACGTTTATTGCAAATTTCTCCTCTAACTTGTGGCAGTTTGTTTAAAAGTAATGTTTTATGTCATCCTTTTCCCCTTCTCATAGAAGAAAAATAATGGCACTTAAATATTCATTTCATCAAGATACATGGTGTATTTTAAGGATGGTTAATGTATAATCTCTTTCTAATTATGAAATACTGATATATGTATTACTGAAAGATATACTATTTCCTGAACACTTTTCTAAATGCTTTATAAAAATTAACTCATTTAATCCTCAAAACAACTCTTGTGTTTTAAGTGCCTCATGAGCTCTGTCATGTAGATTAGGAACCTTACCTGAAGTCATTGTGATAGTAAGTGGTTGGTCCAGGGTATTGACACATGTATTTAGGCTCCCACGTCCAAGTCCAGGTTCTTAGTCACTCTGCTCTTCTCCCCTCCGTTTTAGTATTACAAAAAGAAAAGTGTAATTGGTTGTCCTTCAGATTTCTCTGACAGTGCTGTTTGTCTTTATATTATAATCCACTTTATAAACAATGTGGATTGTTTTTGTTTACTGTGCTTTAGAGCAAGGATCAGCAAGCTAGGACCTGCAGGTCAAATCGGCCCCGTGACTGTTTTTCTTAATTAACATTTACTGGAACTTAGCTACATCATTGGTTTGTGTATTCCCTATAGCATCTTTCATGCTCCACTGTAGAGCTGAGTTGTGAGTAGTTGTAAGAGGCCTGCAAAGTCTGAAATATTTGTTTTCTGACCCTGTACAGAAAAAGTTTACCAACACCTCTATTAGTGTCTACTTCCTATTTATACACATTTATACCAAAGCAATACTTCATATTTATACAAATGGTAGAAATTCATCTTTGTTCTTATGTGCATTGATTTCAGTTCTGGCAATGAGAGCTTTACCTATAATACAAATTTGGCTCAGGCTTCTAACAGCTTTTATAATGCAAATTATGAGAAGGATCCACACTGAAAGACATAATAAGTTGGATAGTTAAAAAGAAACATGATGCTGTAGAAACTCAGTGCTCTTTGGCAGAAAGGGGAGCTTGCTATGAGACATGTATAAGACATGTATAAGACATATATATTGGAACTTACCAAGGCATTTTATTTACTGAAGTACAAAAGAAAATTTAGTCTACTGCAGGCTTAATTCCCTAGGTGAGATTATAGCACCATGTCTAATGCTTAGTGTAGTTAAATACTGACAAAAGTCAAACATCTATTTTTCCACTAGGTACTTTGCTGGTTATTTATAACTTGAAGCTTCTGCTCAGTGGAGAACCTGAGCTGGATGTTAAAACTGACAAAGAAGATATACTGGTGGCGGGAGCTCTTGAAGAGTGAGTGTTACGAGTGTTTGTCTGAACGTGTGTCAACGATGCCAGTGAACTGGGGTTGGGAAGCCTGCATGCTGGCTCCAGGTCGGAGAACCCTGGGCCGCAGCACCAGAGCCAATGACGTTACCCCAGTTACAGATAAAGTGTGGTAGGCTGGATCACTGATCCCCAAACCTGGCTGAGCCTGCCAGACAGCTTCTTGAGAAGCACAAGGTCCTGTCTTATCCCACATCTACTGAGTCAGAATCTCTGGATATCAAGCCTAGGAATCACTAGTTTTCATACGTTTCAGAGGTGATTCAGAGGAATATCGCTGAATGACAGTTCAGAATGGTCCTATGAACTGCTCACGTGCAGTTTATAAATAAATAAATGGATATTCCTTTCTCTTGGCTATTGGGGATCCACAGGGAACAGAACGAGAAATTAGGAGGGGGTGTGGGTGAAAAAGTGTGGAGAAATACGAAACGGTGACTAAACCTAGATTTCTCTAAAGTAACTTTGTGTTTAAAGCTTATTAGCAGACAGATTGGGAGCGTAGCGTTGACGTGTACATACCACCGCGTGTGAAGTTAGTGGCTGCTGGGAAGGCTGTGTAACAGGGAGCCGGGCTCGGTGCTCGGTACTGATCACCAGCCTGGGTGTAAAGACCTCGAGTGCTGGCCTGGGGGGCAGGCTCAAGAGAGGGGAGACGTGTATCCATGTAACGGATGTACTCTGTGGTGCAGCAGGAGTGAATGTCACGTGTAAAGCAGTTATACTCCAATAATAAAAAAACTTTCAATGAAAAAGGAAGAAGGAAAAAAAATCTTATTAGCTTAGACCTTTATTCTGTTAGGGTTAGAATGCTATAGTTAGAAGGGATTTTAAAGGAATTTAATCTGGACTTATTCATTTAATGAACAATTGTGGTTCAGTAGAAATATAGTGAAAGCCAAATATATGAACAATATACGTCATCTTAAATTTATGAGTAGCTGCATTAGGAAAAGTAAAAAGAAATGGGTGTAATTAATTTAACAATATTTCTATTTCATCTAGTCTGTATTAAATATTATAATTTCAATTTCAGTGTGCAAAATATTAAGACATTTTCCATTCGGTTTTTTCCATTCCAAATCTTTGAAGTCCAGTGTGGCTTACACGTGTACCACATATCAATTTGTACTAGTGCTCAATAGCCGCGTATGGCCAGAAGCTGTGGTTTTGGACAGTGAAGTTTTAGACTAAGATGTTGAGACCCGAGTAAGCACATCAGCTTAGACAACTTTTTCTTTTTCCTTGGGGGTGAAATTTTGAAAGTTCTTTTCCCAGTTAGAGACTTTAACATATGATAACCCACTTTAAATTATCTTTTCTGTATTTTTCTAATGTATATATTTTTCTCATCTCATTCTAAAATGTGGAATTCTCATTTTACACAATGAAGGTTGTTTTTTTGTTTTTGTTTTTAAATATCCAGCCTAATTACTGTTCTGCAAGTGTTGGGAACCCCTTTGCCAACATTAACGTGCCAGAGTCAGAAAGGGTGCCCAGACTATTACTGGCGCCTTCATCCATGTCTCCTCCTCTCTTGCTGGCCTTGTCCTCTACGTAAGAACTGGTTCCAAAACCAATATTTCATACTGCTTAGCAGCTTTGAGCTCAAATTTTCAACCAGTTATCTGTCAGAATGCCTTAGCATTTCAACACTAGCATTAGGAAATAATATATTATTAGAGGACCAATTTGACAGCTAATTCTTCGGGGAAAATTCCTACTGTTCCCAGATTGTTTAATGAAGCTAGAAGCTTCTTACGGCGTCTGCTGTGCTATGCTTGGTCGCTCAGTCGTGTCCGACTCTCTGTGACCCCGTGGACTGTAGCCCCCAGGCTCCTCTGTCCGTGGGGATTCTCCGGGCAAGAGTACTGGAGTGGGTTGCCATGCCCTCCCCCAGGGGAGTCTTCCCAACCCAGGGATCGAACCCAGGTTCCCACATCGCAGGCAGATTCTTTACCATCCGAGCCACCAGGGAAGCCCTCTTAAGGCATTTAGGCAGTTAATTACAAAATAAAGAAAATGGATCAGACCTCGGAAATATACAATTTCACTTTGGAACATTGACCACCCTGGAATTTTTTATTTGATTGATTTGTAAACAAAATTTTTCACATTTCAATCACAAGGAAAGTTTTCTAAAGACAAGGATGGGATTTTATGAGGAAGGATTTATTGTAAAGAGGTGGCATAATTTCTGTACCGAAGATGCAGTACATTTCATGGCTTCTTTTGTAAGTGCCAGCCGGTGTCAAGTAGAGAGAGCAGTGCTACTTCCTGGGAGGCAGTAATAATGCCAGAGTCTTCTCTTCTAGAAAGTCAGTGGATTCTGACAGTAGCATCTAATTCCTCTTCACTAAGGGATTAGTAAAACCATTAAATCTTGAGGCTGAAAGAATACCTCTGGTCCAAGATGGATCTTTTTCTGACTCCTCTTCCATTTATGACTTCTGATCTTTGAACTTCTAATCAAGTACAGTTTACATATCTTGGTTTTGGGAATAAGTGATTTGTAATAAAACAACTTTTTCACTGTTTCTTTCTATTCTGGCTATTGTATCTCTTTGAAGCCACAGGGCATGATTTGACATCCGTCCAAAAAACAAGTTTCAAGGTTTTGAACTATCTAATTTTCACCTTTAGTCTTAGATGGTGTGGTCCTGCTAATTCTGAAAATAATTTAATTTTCTACATAGGAATAGGAAAACCCAAGTTTTCAGGCTTCTGTTTGGCTTCAGAGAATTGATTTTCTGGTATAATTTATTTTCTTCCTATTTTTCCTATTTTAAAATCAAAAGTAAAACAATATTTTAAAACTTTTTAAGGAAAAGAATTTCTATATCATAATTATTAATTTATGTTTGTCCATTCTAGTGTTTTTAAGTGCATTTTCTCATTTTTCTTTTTTCATTTATGATTTGCTTCTAAAGTTGATTCTGTTATATGTATGGTCTTAATAAGCCTCATTTCATGATTTCTTGATAAGTGGCCATTGCATTGATTCATCATAAGTTACGTAACAATTCCTGCATTTTTGTACAGTAACATTGGTCTCAATGTTTCACATTATTTGTGGGTAATGTTGAAATAAACATTTGTAAACATAAATTTTTTAATTTTTTGAATTATTTTCTTAAGACAGAGTCCCAGGAAGGGAACCAGTGAGTCACAGGATCTGAACTTTCATACAGTTCTTGTGAATATTTGGCATCATCAGCGTTTTAATTTATTATTTTAAACTTAGCAATCAAAATCCTTCATCATTTTGCCTTGGGCTGAGGCGCTAACCGTAGTAATCTGACCACTGGCAGGGCCTTGTTTCAAGATGACAGTAGCCTCATGAAAATTGCATTAAGTGTGATGCTCAGGCACAGGGCGGTGGTTTGTGCTTTGGCAGTATCAGTCTGAAGATAAACTGCCTTCACTTAAGAAAAATTATGTGTAGGTGTATAACAGTCATCTCACAATTTCAGAATGCAGATGAGGCATAAGTTTGCATTTAATGTGTGATATTTTAAACTGGAGTTTGGACCTGTGGTTGTGGTATGTGGAGAGTGCAAGAGAAGGGTGCAGAGGTTCCAGGGCAACATGCAGAGAGAGAGTTGTACCCACAGGAAAAGAATAGTGTTGAGTTATATCATGTTAAACTCAGGCAGAGCTCTCAAAAGGGAAGAGGGGGGTATGAAATATAGCTTTGTAACAAATCAAAGTTTGGAACAAAACGGAGGGGCTGGAGAGGGCTGAGAATACTAAATATTGAAGAGATAAAAGTGAACTAATGACAGAAAGCAAGATGTCTCTTTGGGGCCTGTTTAGACAAATAAAAATTTTATTGTTTGTTTTTGGCTGTGCTGAGTCTGCTGCTGTGAGGGCTCTTCTCTAGTTGAGGTGAGGGGGGCAGCTCCCTAGTTGGGTTGTGGGGGCTTCTCTTTGCTGTGGCTTCTCTTGTTGCAGAGGACGGGCTTTAGGACCCGTGGGCTTCAGTAGCCGCAGTTCCCAGGCTCTAGAGCCCAGGCTCAGTAGATGTGGGGCATGGGCTTGGCTGCTCTGCAGCATGTGGGATCCTCCCAGATCAGAGACTGAACCCCCATTTCCTGCATTGGCAGGTGGATTCTTTACCACGGAGCCACAGGGGACACCCCAATTGTTGTTTATTAATTTATGTGGTGGTAGATTTTGGAGCTCTGAACCAAGTCCCACACCTCAAACCTTTGTAACATTTTCCCCCACCAAACTTCTTTTTTTTTCTTGAAGTAGTCTGTTTGTGCAGAATAGAACCAAGACAGAATCAAGTTAATCCATTTTTATCTTCTTACTGGTGGTGGTTAGTAACCTTCAGTCATAGTCACACAGATTATTAAAATTAAATCATTTTCAAAGGTTGTATATCGATGGAGGGTAGTAGGGCTAAGCAAGTGCAAGATGACAGACTGGTGGGAGGTTTTAAAGTGAGTCAGTATCCATCATTAACCTCATCTGTGGTTAGTGTAAATTGGCATATACAAAATCTACAGCGTTGTCATTCTGCTTTGACATTCCTTACTCAGAGAGGTTATGTAGATACCAGGTGTGGAACTGCAGTTCTGTAATTTGGATGTTTTAAATTTCATTCATAGGACGTATAACCTCATTATGTGGACGTGTCAGTCGTTCAGTTGTGTCTGATTCTTTGTGATCCCATGGACTGTAACCTTCCAGGCCCCTCTGTCTATGGAATTCTCCAGACAAGAATACTGGAGTGGGTTGCCACCCCGTTCTCTAGGGGATTTTCCCAACCCAGGGATAGAACCCAGGTCTCCCGCATTGCAGGCAGATTATTTACTATCTGAGCCACCCGGGAAGCCCATTATGTGGATACTAGTATGAAATTATAATTTTATAGTTAAGACTTTGCAATTACATGTAAGCTATGCCAGTGAATCCTGGATCTGTGTATTAGTTTTCTTTACTCTTCACTGCATCTCACTCTTGCTTGTTTACCTGGTGGTCCACCACCTGTTCCGGGGCATTAATCTCTGGGGCAGAGGATGGGGTGTGTGTGACGGGAGGGGCTTCAAGTAGTATACATAAATTAATGTATTGAAAAACAATCAAACTTCGTAAACATGCAGATCAGTGTAATGGTGCTTCCTCATTTCCCACCCCAGTTCCTTTTAATCTCTCTTCTTCTTTAGAAATTATTCTGCACCTTGAGTTTTTAAATATATCATCTAATTTTCATCTCAGTAGTTGTCAGTTTGTATTAGATTTAATGCAGATTTGTTTTTCTTCTTTGCCTTTTTTTTTAAATAATTGAGACTTTTCCAAAGGGTTGCAAAGATAATACCAATAATGCCAGTATACTTCACTACGATTCCACAAATGTTGGTATTTTACCACACTTGCTTTATCTTTCAACCTCTTGCTCTTCCTCTTTTTATATGTAGCTTGGATCCTTGGATTCTATTTTATTCTTTCTATTTTAAGGGTCATAATCTGTTACTGTCTATATAAATTATTTGGCTAACGTTGTTCTAAATTTGGCTTTGGCTAGTGGGAGCCTGTTCAAGTGGAATCGTATGTTCTTTTCACGTCACCGTCATTTTAAAACACTTTTGCACCTGCTGGAACCACGAGATGTTCTGGGCTCGCATCCCTTTCCTTTGTCCCTGCTGTAGCGCTGTAGTCATTTCTCCGAGAGACCCTGGTTCCCTTAGAAGATAATGCTGCACTTCCTTCTAAAAGATGACTCTCTTAAAAATGCTATACCCATGGTTGTCAGGAATGGTCTGTGTTGCACACAGGTGGTATCAATTTAAGTAGTTCTGTTTTTGTTTTTTTGTTCAGTCTTAGTTCTTATCATGAGACTTACTGTGATATCACAATAACAGAGGGACTTCGCAACAGGTATGCCTACACTGAATTATGTTTCTCAGAACCAGATGAACACGTTAGCCTCTATTGGAGAGCTTAAATCTTTCTTGGAGACTCTTATTATTTTAAAGACTTTCAATAAACCAAATTTGAATCCCACCAAAAAAAAAAAATGCTATACCCAATTTTTGAAATGGCTGTATAGTGATCCCTTACTGTATATTGGTATATAGCAATTGTGTGTAATATTCAGTTACTATACACTACAATCTAATGTGTAATGTGATGTTATATATCAATGCTCCTCTATTGATTAAACTTCATTTTTTCACTCTTTGGACAATGCTGATTGTTTTACTTTAGGGCACATGTACAAATACTTCTTCTGTATTCTTAGAAAAATTATTGCTGGATTAAGTGGTAGTAATTTTAAATTTAAATAGTGCTAAAGTACTATGTGAAATGCTTATATTTCTATGCATCTAACCAATGGTCTGAATTTTCTCAGTGCCCTGATTCGCACCATGATTTGATGTAATGTCTTTAAAAATTCTGCCAAGTAGCAAATTCTCAGAACCTAGGCAAAACTCATGAAACAGATTTTTCTTCACAGCTCACACAAAAACCAGCTCTGCTGACATCTTTGTCTCACAGTTCTAGAAGCTAGAACTGTGAGATAATGAATTTCTGTTACTTAAAAAAAAATTTAGCAGGTAGATTAAATATTTCTTTGCACTCCAGTTTCCTCCTGATTATTGAAAAAATTGAGTATATTTTCATGTATTTTGGACACAAGCAAATTCCATAATTTGCTTATATTTCTTTTATATAGTTTTTCTTGTTGATATTTAGGAATATTTAATGTGGTATAGCTATTAATGCTTTGGATGTCAAATATGAAGAAAACACTTCCCTCTAGTCTGACACTCTTTCCAGGTGGTGCAGTGGTAAAGAATCTGCCTACCACTGCAAGAGAAGCAGGTTCAGTCCCTAAGTCAGGAGGATCCCCTGGAGGAGGAAACGGCAGCCCGCACCAGCCTTCTTGCCTGGAGAGTCCCGTGGACAGAGCCTGGTGGGCTGCAGTTCTGAGGTCGCAAGGAGTCAGACACGACTGAGCTGACTGAACACACACAGACTGACACTTGGCCTTTTTAAATGGAAACGTTTATTGAGATAATTATGGACTCACGTGCAGTAATAAGAAACAATACAGAGAGAGGCTGTGCACCCTTTCCCAGTGGCGGCATTTTGCAAAACTGTAGCATAATATCATAACCAGGATGTGGACCGTAACCCAATGAACAAACTTGGATGTGGATTCACCAGTGCATCAGCACGAGGACGCTTCCTTTTGCTTTGCATAAACACACACCTCCTTTCCTTTTCCCCCACCTGACGTTTTAAAAGCTGTGTGTATTTGCGTGTTTGCTTTTGGCTGTGCCGGGCCCCGTGGCTGCGAGCGGGCTTCCTCCAGCTGCGTCGCGCGGGACTGCCGTCCAGGTCGGGGCGCGGTCTTCCCCCGTGCTGGCTTCTCCTGTTGCGGAGCACAGCCTCTAGGCCGTGGCGCCTTCAGTAGCTGCAGAACCTGGGCTCGGTAGCTGTGGCTCCTAGGCTCCAAGCATAGCGCAGTCACTGTGGTGTGGGGGCTTAGTTGCTCCGCGGCATCTGGGATCTTCCTGGACCAGGTATTGAACCCGTGTCTCCTGCATTTGCGGCCAGATTCTTTACTTCTGAGTCACCGGGGAAGCTCCACCCTTGACTTTTAACATTGTTAGTATTGTCCTTTGTCTTACAGAAATTTTTGAGTTTTTGAGGTCAAATCTGTTAATACTAATATTTTCCTTTCTCTGCTTCTTTTGCATTCTGAACTCAGAAAGTCTGTCCTTAGCCAGATATGTTTTCTTATCATTTCTTTTAATATTTGTAATTTATTTCCATATAACCTTTTAATCCATCTGGGATTTATTTTTGAAGGATATATGCATGGGGAAGGATAGATTAATTTCATGCTTTCCTAAAGGATATAGAATTAAAAAAAATAATCCAGCCTTTTTTGCTTATTTGAAGTGTATTGTTAATATAAACTAGATTGCCACCATTCAGGGATCTATTTCTAGATAGTCTGTCCCTTTTCATGGATCCAATTTTTTATTCCTGCTCCATTAGAATTTCTTAATTGCTATAGCCTTATAATGCGTTTTGTTATTTGGTAAGACTACCCCTAAAGTTTTTAAAAATTGTCTATACTTTTAGATGTTCTTTTTTATATGAATATTTAAAATAAGCTTTTCAAGTTTTATTATAAAAAATTCTTGGGTTTTTTACTGGTAGTCCATTGAATTTATGGATTAATTGGGGGAGAACTAGCATATTTATGTTTTGGTCTTATTCCTGCCTACTTTTATATAGTTGAGTGGAGTTTTATAACAGCATAGTATATCATACTAATTAAGAATAGAGCTTTGGTAGTTAGTTCAATTTATAGTTCTACCTGCTGTGTTTTTATGGGGAAGGTAGTTAACCTCACAGAGCCTCAATTTACTCATTTGTAAATGGTAATGATAGTAATGGTATTATATCACGGGGTTGTTGTGAAGATTACACGATATATGATGTAAAAAGTGCTTAAATTCTTCTTTGGCACATTGTACATACCCAGTAATTGTTAGCTATTATTATTTCTTCACTTAGGTCTTGTATATTTCTTGTTAGGTTTATTCTTGGACATTTTCTGACTTTTCTTAGCATTCAGATAAGACTTATTTTTTTCTTCATTGCTTTTTCAAATTATTTATTTGTTAGTTTACTGATGGCAAAGCATTGACTTTTTGTCTGTTGATTTTATATCTCACCATTTACTGAACTATTTTATTCTAATAGTTTTCAGTTAAATTTCCTATGTAGTTTTTATTTTCAAGCAACGGTAGTTTTATGTCTTCACTTCTCTTGTTCATTTGCTAAGTCGTGTCTGACTCTTTGCGACCCCATGAACTGCAGAATGGCAGGCTTCCCTGCCCTTCACTATCTCCCTGAGTTTGTTCAAACTCATGTCCATTGAGTCAGTGATGCCTTCCAACCATCTGCTTATTATTTCTTTATTCCTTGTTTTAACTAATTAGTTAGTTAAATAGAAGTGGTAATAGCAGACATGCTTTTTTGTCTTGTTTTTGTCTTAATAGAATTTTTTTACATTTGACTATTAGGTGTGATGGTTATTCTAGTTATTAATCCTTTGAATCAATGCCTTTTCAGTTCCAGGAAGGCAGTTATTTCTAGTTTATTGAGTTCCTTTTATTTATTTTTTACATCAGAAAATGGGTATTAAATTTTAGTCAGTGCTTTCTGATAGCTGTTGAAGTGATTTAGATTTGTTTTTCTCCTTTAATCTGTTAAAGCAATGTATTATTTTATTAGAGTTTATAATGTTGAACCATCCTTGCTTTGTTCAAATAAACCCAACTAGTTTATGATGTATTATTCACTGTGTCAATTTTGCTAGTATTTTATTTACTGTTTCTTTGTCTCTATGTTTACATATGAGACTGGCTATAATTATGCTTTTATTATCCTTATCTTACTATTGGTGTATAGTCTATAGTGGAATGAGCTGGAAAGTTTTTCACCTCTTTTGTTTACCTATAGGTTGGATAGAACTTCCCTGAAAATTTGGTGGTCCTATTACTACCTTTTTTACTTTTCAATTGGGTTATAACTGTTAATCTAGTCAAAATTTAAAATTCTTAGGGCAAATTTATCATTTATAATTTCTTATTAAAATATTCATTTTGTTTAGATTTTCAAATTTGTCGATATGGAGTTTTATGTAAAATATTCTTTTTTTAAAATTGAAATACAGTTGCTTTACAGTGTTGTATTAATTTCTGCTGTACAGCAACGTGAATCAGTTATGGAGTGAAAGTCGCTCAGTCGAGTCCGACTCTGCAACCCCAGGGGCTGTACCAGCGCATGGAATTCTCCGGCCAGAACACTGGAGTGGGTGGCCTTTCTCTTCTCCAGGGTTCTCCGCAACCCAGGGATGGAACTCAGGGCTCCTGCACTGCAGGGGATTCTTCACCAGCTGAGCCCCAGGGGAAGCAGCTGTGTGTGCGTGCATGCTCTCCCTCCTGGGCCCCCCGCCAGCCCCCCGCCAGCCCTGCCCCTCTGAGCCATCCCAAGCAGAGGTCGAGCTCCCGCGCTGTCCAGCGGCCGCCCACGTGTGGTGGCGGTAAATGTCAGGGTCACGCGCTCAGTTCCTCCCGCCCTGCGTCCACACGTCTGTCTCAGCGTCTGTGTCTCCATCCTTGCCTCACAAATAGGTTCATCAATACCAGTCTTCTAGATTCCGTATATATGCGTAATTATATGATATTTGCTTTTCTCCTTCTGACTTACTTTACTCTGTATGACAGACTCTAGGTCCTGCCACCTCACTAGAACTGATTCAGATTTGTTCCTTTTCATGGCTGAGTAATATTGCATTGCACATGAGTGTGACACATCTTCTTAATCCCTTCATTTGTTGCTGGGCATTTAGGTTGCTTCCATGTCCTGGCTATCGTGAATAGAGCTGCAGTGAACATTGGGGGTGTATGTGTCTTTGTGAGTTACAGTTTTCACATTGTGAAGGCTTAATCGCTCCTGTAGCATTTTTCCCGACTCCCCTTTGTGGGGGCTGGGATCACATGACCATTTCATCTGGTCTGCTGTGCATGTGATTTCCTTGTACCCATGTCGCTTTCAGTTGCTTAGTATCTTCTTAACGTATTCAGCCCTTATGAGAAAATGGAAGGAAGCTTGGACTCTTGTCACAGACTCACGACAAAAAAAGGGCGTGTCATGGAATTGGCTGCCATCAAAAGGGCCTTTCGTACCTCCTGGAATCCATCACAGTTCCAGATCTCAGGCAGCTAGAGGAACCCATCCGACAAAGCGGTTCTGAAAGCAATGATATAATACAGAATCACAGAGTTGAAGTTTTGTACTAAGTAATGTTTTGAAATTAGGTGCCGTATTGTCGGTGTATTTCTAAGTTGACAGTCATTGGGCAGCATTCTGTAATGTCTCCAGTTTATGTCTTAACTGAGCTGCCTGGGAACACGTCAGAAGTTACAGCTTCAAATTGTTAGAGTGTGTTTCTTACTGTACTATGGTTACGGTAGAAGCACTTCCATTACTTTGCAAAACTTATAACTTGCCTTTTAAATTACCTCTTTGAGTTGATATTTCTCTTAGGTATAATCCCTAAGGTTAAATTTGGTTATCCCCTTTATAGTTCAGAACTTAAACTAGTTAAAAATCTCTATACACTTCTGTATATTCAAGATAATTTAGGTCTTGTTAGTTTCAACTTCAAAAAATCTTCAGAGATTTTTTAGGGGCTTTGGCAGTAAATTTAGAAAACTGTCTTGGTTATAACATACAATGTTTTCATGAGTAGAAATATGGCACCTCTGAGATATTCCAGAAGGGATCTAATTTAGTCCAGTACCTGGATTTTAGAGTCATTTTCTGAACCGTGGAAGGATACCCACTCCAATATTCTTGCCTGGAGAACCCCATGGACAGTATAAAGAGGCAAAAAGATATGATGCTGAAAGATGAGCCCCCCCAGGATGGGAGGTGTCCAGTATACTACTGGGGAAGAGTGGAGGGTGATTACTCATCCTCCAGTGAGAATGAAGCAGCTGGGCCAAAGCAGAAATGATGCTCAGTTGTGGATGTGTCTGGTGGTGGAAGTAAAGTCTGATGCTGTGAGGAACAGTATTGCATAGGAACCTGGAATGTTAGTTCCATGAATCAATGTAAATTGGACGTGGCCTAGCAGGAGATGGCAAGATTGAATATTGGCATATTAGGAATCAGTGAATGAAAATGGATGGGAATGGGCGAATTTAATTCAGATTACTATTATATCTACTACTGTGGGCAAGAATTCCTTAGAAGAAATGGAGTAGCCCTTACCTGAAATATAGTACTTGGGTGCAGCCTCAAAAACGATAAAATGACCTCAGTTCATTTCCAAAGCAAACCATTTAACGTTGTAGTAATCCAAGTCCATGCCCCAACCAGTGATGCCAAAGAAGCTGAACGGTGCTATGAAGACCTACAAGACCTTCTAGAACTAAGACCAGAAAAAGTTGGCCTTTTCATCAAAGAGGATTTGAATACCCTTTGTAGGAAGAAATACAAAAAACTCAAAAGTAGAAAGTCAAGAGATACATGGAGTAACAGGCAAGTTTAGGCCCTGGAGTACAAAATGAAGCAAGGCAAAGGCTAACTGAGTTTTGTCAGCATGCTGGTCATAGCAGACACCCTTTTCCAACAACCCAAAGAATTGATACTTTTGAACTGTGGTGTTGGAGAAGACTCTTGAGAGTCTCTTGGACTGCAAGGAGATCAAATCAAACCAGTTAATCCTAAAGTAAATCAACCCTGAATATTCATTGGGAAGGACTGATGCTGAAGCTGAAGCTCCAATACTTTGGCCACCAGATGCAAAGAGGTGACTCATTGGAAAAGCTCCTGATGCAGGAAAAGATTGAAGGAAAAAGGAGAAGGGGACAGCTGAGGATGCAATGGCTAGATCACATCACCAACTCAAGGGACAGGAATTTGAGCAAACTCCAGGAGATAGTGGAGGACCAGGGAACCTGGTGTGCTGCAGTCCATGAGATTGCAAAATGTCAGGTCCAACTTAGCAACTGAAAAACAACAGAGACGACTGTGTTGTTCATTCTAAATCAAACCAAGGAAGTCCTGAATAATCTTCACTTACTTGACAAATACTTACTGATGGAGGATGGTAGCCTCACAGCGGGTACAGCCTGATGGGGATACAGGAGGTAAACGGCAGTGACAAGATGGAGTGGTGTGCATGCATGCCCAGTAGCTTTGGTCGTGTTGGACTCTTTCTGACCCCGTGGACTGCAGCCCGCCGGGCTCCTCTGCCCATGGAATTCTCCCACTCCAGTGGGTTGCCATGCCCTCCTTCCAGGGGATCTTCTCCACCCAAGGACCGGACCCAGGTCTCCTGCATTGCAGGCAGATTCTTTACTGCTGAGTCACTGGGAAGCCCAGGTCCTAAGAAGAGCAGGCAGAGAAGGAGGGAAGCCCTGGAAGAGAGTGATTCACCCCGTCTTGGGGAGTGAGGGAAGGCTTTGACAGCAAATGAGGTCTCCTGAAGCGTGCAGGGGAGGTAACTGAAAATGGCCAACAAATTGAAATGTGCCAAGGCTTGATGATTATAAAGCGTGACCCCATATCTGGAGAAGTCAGTAGTCCTGAATGGCTAGACTGAAGCTGGCAGGAGATGAGGCTAGAAAATTAAGTGGTGTCGGGGTCATGAAGGACCTTATCCTTCATGAGTCATATAAAAGCATTTGAAAATGACATTGATTGGCCTATTTCATATACAGATTTCCTATTTAGCCTTCTTTTCCTATCACTGAAACATCATAACAGCATAAGAATTATTGCCATTCTGTCAGTCACAAGTAAATGGGAAGTTAATATTAAAAGGTTTGTTTACAAGATTGACCCGTGGCTGGCTTCTGGGAAACAGTCCCCCATCACTGATACAGAACTTTCTTTAACAGATAAAGGGGGTTCACTGTGCAGACTGTGCAAATAACCTGATTTATGCTGAAGATCTACGTCATTTCTGGGACTCAGGAATTTTGATACTTGCTAGGCAGAGGGTTCTTATATGACCAGCCCCAGGGGGAAAAAAAAGAAACAACAAAGACAAAAAAACCTTGAGTGCTCACTCTCTTAATGGTCTTCCCTAGGCAGAAGCATCACACACACGTTGCTACATATTCACAGCTGCAGAAGAGTGTTGTCTGTGTGGCCCTTCATGAGAGGGAGAGAACTTGAGAAAGCCAGGCAAAGGTTCTCCCAGACACCATTATCTTCCCTGTAAGAGTTCCTGTATGTCCTTATTCATCTCCATGATAAATCCTAGCCTTGAGTACATGGGAGTGCTATATGCTAAGTCCCATGAGACTTCCTAGTTAGTGCATGCCCCTCCTCACAGAGGAAGGTCTTGAGGATCCGCTACACACACGGTGCGGATGTTCATTGAATATTTATTGAATGAGTAGAAAATGACCTATTAAGAGGTAGAAGGATTCGTGTCCTTATTTTATATTTGTGTGATGTTTTTTTAATCAAAACTTGTCTAACCCAGTTTGATCTCTTACCATATTTCTCAAATTCTCAAACTTGGCTCTGAATTACTTTTGACTTTTACCTTCAAATGACAGATGAGTGTTAGCTTTGAGGAAAGTTGAAAGAATGCTTCTAGCTGTAAGGGCAATTTCAAATCAGGAGATCCAGGAAGGATTTGAATAATGGTAAAATCCTCAGAATTTTTATAGTGTCCCAGGGTGACTTCCTTTTTTTCTTTACAGGTGAGAACTTAGCTGGCTTGCATAGCTTCTGGTATACTAATAACCAGCTTCATTATTGCAGTGCTACACCCTCATGCACAGCCTTTCTTGCGTATGTGAAGCTACACTCATATTTGCCATTTAGTGACCACTGTGATTTACCGTGGGTTTCCCTGGTGGCTCAGATGGTCAAGAATCTGCCTGCAATGCAGGAGACCCCTGTTCAACCCCCGGGTCAGGAAGATCCCCTGGAGAAGGAAATGACAATCCGCTCCAGTACTCTTGCCTGGAGAATCCCATGGTCAGAGGAGCCTGGCGGGCTACAGTCCATGTGGTCGCAAAGAGTCAGACACAGCGTAGTGACTAATCAACAACAGCCATGACTAGATACTTTTATATATTGAATATTGGGGAATTCTACTGAGGGCTTACTCTTTTTTTTTTAACTTCTTTTTTTTTTCATTTATTTTTATTAGTTGGGGGCTAATTACTTTACAATATTGTAGTGGGTTTTGTCATACACTGACATGAATCAGCCATGGATTTACATGTATTCCCCATCCCGATCCCCCCCCCCACCCTCCTCCCCATCCCATCCCTCTGGGTCTTCCCAGTGCACCAGCCCTGAGCGCTTGTCTCATGCATCCCACCTGGGCTGGTGATCTGTTTCACAATTGATAATATACATGTTTCAATGCTGTTCTCTCAGATCATCCTGCCCTCGCCTTCTCCCACAGAGTCCAAAAGTCTGTTCTGTACTTCTGTGTCTCTTTTTCTGTTTTGCATATAGGGTTATCATTACCATCTTTCTAAATTCCATATATATGTGTTAGTATGCTGTAATGCTCTTTATCTTTCTGGCTTACTTCACTCTGTATAATGGGCTCCAGTTTCATCCATCTCATTAGAACTGATTCAAATGAATTCTTTTTAATGGCTGAGTAATATTCCATGGTGTATATGTACCACAGCTTCCTTATCCATTCGTCTGCTGATGGGCATCTAGGCTGCTTCCATGTCCTGGCTATTATAAACAGTGCTGCGATGAACACTGGGGTGCACGTGTCTCTTTCAGATCTGGTTTCCTCGGTGTGTATGCCCAGAAGTGGGATTGCTGGGTCACATGGCAGTTCTGAGAAACACGGAACGCTTCACGAATTTGCGTGTCATCCTTGCACAGGGGCCATGCTAATCTTCTCTGTATCGTTCCAACTTTAGTATATGTGCTGCCGAAGCAAGCCCTGAAGGCTTACTTTAAAAGAGTTTATTTTTAAGCAGTTAATGGATTTATAATGAGCTTCAGATCCTGCCTGGAGGAACTTACAACCAAGCAGGAAATCCTCAGACCGTGAGCCTTTGGGCTTTGCCGTCGTTTTTATACTTTCCTTGGAGTTCTGTTCTTTTTCCCTGAGTAACTGCTGACACTGTGACCCATTGAGCAGCAATACCCCCGCCCAGCCGTCTAGATCTCTTTTCCATCAGCCTGCCTCCCTCGGACTGAGCTGGCATCGTAAAACTGATCGGTTCACTACTCCCTGCTTTTCTCTCTCTGCCTTATAGCCTTCATAGCAGTCTTTTCTGGGACCTAGTAGACGAAGAAGCGTGCTGCTTCTTCAGCACGGGCTAGGCCTTTTTTGATCTTTATTTCTTGTCTATTTGGAGAGGATTTGCAGTTTGTAACTACACTGTAATATTGAAGGCCCCTGGAGTGGTTGGTATATACGGCAACACAAAGACTTCTCACCACCACGCGGTTTTACAAGAGCGGTTTTCTTGATAGGCTGTTTACGTGGCTCCGCTTCAATTTCATTGCCTTTCCATCCTTTCCGTTTCTCTCTTTATTTTTCACTTCCTGTGTTGGATTCCTCCATTCAGCTGGCCATTGACATTTATTTTAATCCTTACGTTAATACTTATTTCAGTTATAGAATTAAAGTTTTATGTTTCTTGTTCATGATTTTCAAGGCAAATGAAACAATTTATTGTATTTCTCTCTGCACAGTAACTCCATGGAAATGTATTTCGTTCGTGTGGACCTAGATGCTTTTTGTTGCGCTTAAGCACGGGAATTATTTTGTCCGTTGGATGGGATTTTGTCCCCCTGGGCTGAGAGTTTTAGTGAAAAGTGTCTTTTCTGTTGCTGACGTATGTCCGTGTGTGTGTGGGTTGCTCAGCCGTGTCCGCCTGCGACCCCGGGAACTGGAGCCCGCCAGGCTCCTCCGTCCAAGGATTCTCCAGGCGGGAGTGCTGGAGGGGGTAGCGATTTCCTTCTCCACTGATGTCCGTCTACTTAGATCAGTTAGTTGCCAACCCAAGTTCAATGCTAATCTGTGTGCTGCGTCGCTCAGTCGTGTCCGACTTTAGCCCACTAGGCTTCTCTGTCCATGGGTGCTCTCCAGGCAAGAGTACTGGAGTGGGTTGCCACCTCCTCCTCCAGGGGCTCATCCCAACCCAGGTCTCCCGCATTGCGGGCAGTTCTAATCTAAGTGTAGGTTATTCAGGTAAGCCCTTGCGTTTAGGGGTCTGTGAGTGTCATAAAATTTACTGGTATTTGTCATGTCATTAGGTTTAGGAAAAAACTTTCTGGAGTTGCTAATAGTAATCATTATGGCTTGGTAGACTTATTTTTTTCTTCTCACAAAATGTCATTATTATATTCAATTATTTTCTTTCCTAGTTTTCCAGAGAGATGGTCATTCAGAGCCTATACATCTGTTCTATATTTTGATCCTTGGATGAGAATATTCATTCAGGCCAAAAGAGTTAGAACAAAATACCTATGCTATTGCCTCTACAGACCCAGGTAATTCACCTTTGTTCAATTGTGTTCATAGAGTTTTCATTTGTAAAATACCCCCCGATCCCAATTGTTAATTTCATTGGAAGACTTTTACAATGGCAAATAAAATTTGAACTTCATTCTGGAAGGTTTGCTGAAGAGGAATCATGTGAAACAAATATTTGGCTGTAATAGCAATGTGCTGTACTGAACACTCTCAGTCAGATGTTCCCCCTTGAGTAGGAATTTGTTATTTACGGCACTGAATCCTAGGTGCTTTGATTGTGATAGGTTCTATTAAAAAAAAAATCACTTCTCTTACATTTTCTTTTTATACAATGTATTTGAACTGTTAAATCATATACATATATGTATATGTATATTTTATATATAGAAAGAATATATGTATAAATGTGCATCTAATTCATTTATATTTTAGCATAAGCTTTTTTTTAAGCTTATATTTGCATATTGTATAACTTACCTTGTACAACTCTGTGTGCAATCAAGACAGTATTTTATTTTTTTAGTGTGTGATATGTGGGTGGCCATTCATTTATTTACTAGACATTTATCAAAACCTTCTGTGAGTCTAGATTGTGCTAGAAAGATAAGATTAGGTCTAGCTTTCAGTTCACTGTCTACTGGGAGGAACATTTAATGCTTGTACGTTGTGTGTGTGTGTGTGTGTGTGTGTGTGTGTGTGTGTATAGATGCCCTTTGATATGCATTATTTTAGCTGACTTTTGCAGTGACACTGTGGGTTATATTTTATCATTATTTAGAAATAAATAAATGTCAGAACTGGATAAGAACTCAAATTTTCTTACTCTGAATTCTTTATCAATTCAAACTCCATGCTGCTTCCCCATCAGCACACTAATTCTATATAATAGACCCACATTTGTTATGTTGTCTTATTTTCTTGAAAAAGTAGTTGCTATCCTGAGGCCTTGCAATCACTCATGTCAATATTGATATTAAAAATTGTGGATCTCTGAATTGAATGAGCTGACCACACACCAAAGGATTCCTCAAAAGCTTTACTTTTGATTTCTGATTATACTGCAGGTCATATTTTGAAAAATGAAGTATACGAAGCCTGAGACTTACTCTATAAATCTATTCATTCCCTAATTCATATCAAAGTGATACTTCTTTTCATCAGCCTCATTCTTCTGGGAAGTACCAAGAGTCTCCTGGATCAATCAATATAGCTGATCTTTTCAAATTAAATTATTTCTCTCTTAGGAAGTTTGGGTAAAAAAATGGTTTAAGCCAATGGAATATGTGGGTTTGTCTCTATTTTCAGGGGGAATTTTATTAAATTGAATTTTGTCTACCTAAATTACTTAAATCAAGTGATGGCTGTTTCCCATCCTAGTGTATTTTTTAAATGCACATTTCAATGTACTATTTTTAGATATATCTTACCAGGAATAGATATGATATAAATGTTTATTTTATTCCTTAAAAGATACTTAAGAAGGCTTGGACCTTTCCCATGTGTCACACGGGGCTCTGATGAACTGTTAAATCTGATATTTGGTATCTCCAGCAAGGACAGATTTCATTTTCCATGGCTTTGTCCCTTAGGCTTAACTTTCTCTCCATTTGCGTTATTGACTTGCGTACTATTTTCCTCACAGTTCTCTAGTGGCAAAAGTTTTATGTAAGAAATGTGTCGAGTTCTGTCCTCATTATCCCACCACTTGTGGGGTCACCCCTACTTTATTTCTTCCCTGAAAGGCACTGCATGTCTAATGGCCATATCAGAACAAATGAAGAGCTGTGGCCCTGTGTGACCAGAATAGAAACATTTAAAATATATTAAAAATGTTATGTACTCTGTCCACTTGACCACCCAAGCTCCAGGATACTTCTAGAAATGGACACTGGATATTATTTGTAAGAATACATATCTACACATCAGTCATTTCTCTCTGCTTTTATTGCAAACATGAAAAAGAATGTTGGATTTTAGCTGTGTGTATTGAGTTTCAATTACTGTAGCTTCTTTACCCCAATGTTTCTAACAAGTTAAAAAAGGGACTGAGGGGAATTTTTAATCCCTTAATCATATTCTGTTCAGTATGTTTATCAATAATTTGGATAAAAAGCAATTTTGAGTTCATAATTGACCCTTAACTAGGAGGAATATCTTATATCAGGCACAATATGGATGTGAGTTGAAGTACAAAAGATAAATGTAATATAAATACATACAGTCCTTAATTTAGATTTTAAAAATCTATTTGTGTTAATATATTAATAGTAGACTGGATACTGATTTACATGAAAAAAACTAGGTATTTTCATTGCCCACAAGCCTGATACAAGATGATAGGATGATGGGGTTGCTGAAACTGTTTATGGAACTTAGGGAACAGAACAAGATGTTCATAAACCGTGTCCAGCTAACACCATGTCTGGAGGGTGACGTTCAAATGAGGATGCTTTAGAAGGGAAGGGGACTTCTGGCTCATAGTAAGGTAGTTATCCGGTAGGGGCTGATTAATGGAATTGAGCGTCATGTTGTGAACGTGAGAAGAGTAAGTGAAAGCTTGAAAGGCTGCCGTGTGATGGTTGGAATTCTCGAGGGCAGAACCTGAATGGCTGGGTAGAAGTAGAAGGCTAGCTCAGCATGCGTGCTGTGCTGGTTTTTTGCAGAGACACACAGATGACGTTTTTCCGCTGGTGTTTAAGGTGAGGACACTCAGAGAAGCCACAGATCAGGGCCCCATGCAGCGTGCCCGCCGTCACTTTTGTCCCAGCGTTTCTCCAGGGCTGCAGTGTTCCGGAGAGCTGAAGGAACCGCCCAGGGTTGCTCAGGTTCCGGCTGAGCTCTGTTGAGCTGACTTTGCCGTGTCTGTTTAGTATTTGCTTCACGAAGGGTGGATTTTCCACCATCAGATTCAAAGCTTCCTTGTTGGACAGAGTCTAGGACAGGACAAGAGTTTGGGAAGGTTTGATCTCTCACAGAGCTTCCTTTGATTGAGCAGTCCCTGGTCCAGGTTAGCAGGTTTGATGTCCAGAATACTCAATCCAGTATGTCCAGGATGGGAAGTTATTTTCTCCAGACACATGACATAAGGTATAATATGGCAACTCAAGAGTTGTGAGTGTGGCATGAAATTAATGAAGCAGTGAAAGGCACTCTCATTCAAGATGAGGGCAAATTTGTCCCTGAAAGAGCCTAGATTGTAGAAAGAATTATTGTTTAGGTAAGAATTTCAGCTAGGTGATTTCTTTACACTTTTCAGTGTAAAGATTTTAGAAGTCTTGGGGTCTTAAATATTGTTTATCTATATAATACAGACAGGCTAATACATGGGTGTATTATTTGATCTTCAGCAACAGACATTACTGATTTCCTTTGGCTTTGGATTCTTTAGGTTTAGTAGAGAAATAACTCTCAGATATATGCAGGCGTTAAATCTCTGCACATTAGGACTAAGGAAGGACACTTCTGAAAGCTCCTTAAGGGAGATGGAGCCAAAGTATCTACTTGAAGATCTCCATTCCTCATTATCACTGCTTTGCTGTGGATTCATAGCACTGAAAGGCACCCAAATGATATGGAGTTGGAGTCCCTCGTTTTCATAGGAGCAGCATGATCCTTTTCTTGCTGTCCCTATTCAGGGACATTGAGTTTATGGTCTGCTGTTGAATATCCTGTGCTTCTGGGACAGTCTTCATTTTTTAGGGATATTCCCCAGCTGTTCACCTCCTACCCACTGGGACAGACTAACAATGTTTTAAAAGTGTCTCTTTTGTAAGCTGCACATCTTATATATTCCTTCATGAGTTTGTTTTATCTTAAATCATTTAATCGTTCAATATCTGAAAGTGATTGAAAGCAAAATGTGGATCAGTGACACTTCAAGTTTTGATTTTGCCTTTCACTAGTTGTGGACCTTCAGCAATTGCTGAAACCTGATGCTTCTCCACTGTGTATTGAAAATTCCTCTCTCCCTCGGGGTGGCTGAAAGGATTAAAATAAAAATATGTTATTTTAAACATAACGCTCAGCATAGTTCCCACACATTTGTGAATAGACAGAGATTCGTGGACTGAGGGGTTTTGGATGACTATTTTAGACAGAAAATTAGGGAAGTTACTTTTTTAAATAAGGAACTTTTGAGCAGATGGCTGAACAAACTGAGCAAGTGAATGTATCTAACCCTGTAGAAGCAAATTGCCTGCAGATTGAGTGACTTAATAATAAAGTGGCCATCTGTTATTGTTCAGTGTCTGTGGGTCAGTAATTTGATAGTGGTTTTGTAGGGTAGCTTTGTCTGGGGATCCCCCATGAAGTTGACAAGAGATTTTGGCCAGGGTTGCTATGGAGCTTGATGGGAGGTAGAAAGCACCCTTCCAAACTGGCTGACCCACACGGCTGGCTGGCACTCAGTTCTGCTTTACCTCGACCACTACACAGGACTGCCTGAGTACTGTGCAAGGGTTGCTTTTCACTGGAGTGTGCAGCTCAAGAGAACAGAGTAGGAACCACAGTCTTTTCAACGCTAGGCTCAAGAGTCATCCACCATCACTTCTCCCATGTTTTGCTCACGCAGATTCAGTGTGGGAGGGGACTGCACAAAGACGTGAACATTCGAGGACATCTCGGAGGGTGGATTCCACTGTGAGTCATAGAAGAATTTTATGGGATGATGTTCCCAGGAGGAGGAGAACAGCTCGTAGAGGCAGGGGGGCAAGGAGAGTAGGGCTAGAGAATGGTGGTTGCAAAGAGGCGAGGAAGATGGCAGCAGAGTCTGTAGGGCTTGACCAAGATGGTAACAAGAGAATTTGTATTGAGAATGTAAAGTCTTTGGAGAAGAGTGACATTACTTAATTTATTATTTTAGAGGATTACTGTGGCCGCTTAGTGGAGAATTGATTTTATGGGGCAAGAAGGGAGGAAGGGAAATTAGTAGA
Source organism: Muntiacus reevesi (assembly GCF_963930625.1). Taxonomy (NCBI): domain Eukaryota; kingdom Metazoa; phylum Chordata; class Mammalia; order Artiodactyla; family Cervidae; genus Muntiacus; species Muntiacus reevesi. The sequence goes on from NC_089269.1 coordinate 2,925,881, forward strand.
ATACCATTGCTGTATTCTAGGTGAGAAATTACAGTGGCTTGAGCGGAGGTGGTAATGGTAGAAGTTGTGAAATGTGTTTAGATTACACGTGTTTAGATTATCTTTAGATTGTAAAGATAAGAGTCCACAGGACCTGCTGACGGATTGGATGTGAGGTGAAGACAGGAGCCATGGAAGCCTCCTGATGATACAGGAGGTGCACGTGTGGGGTCAGGGAGAGTGGTGATGCAGCTCTTCCCACTTGTACTGGACACGCTAAGTTCAACAAGTCTATCTGACTCCCAGGTCTCACTGTCAACATCATACTAGCCAGAAAATTCTTGATCATTCCTCATTAGATGTTTTGATAAATAATGTAGGACTATTAACTATTTTATAGTATGACTAATCAGGCATACTTATACTTAAAGAAACCCACTACAGTATTGTAAAGTAATTAGCCTCCAACTAATAACAATAAATGGAAAAAAAAAGAAAATAATTATGGTTGTGAGTACTATAATGCCATAATGTTGCGATTCATCACTGTGAGCTGATTTTTTCTGCATAATTAGAAGTTTAGAACTTTAATTTTCTTGTAGTCTGTTTTTACAACTTAAAATTTAAAAAAATACTTTGTTTTATATTAGCAAACATGTTTTGAACCAATTTTGTAAGTATGAGCATTGAAAACCAATGAAAATTTAAATTTTTGCAGGTGATTCTGATTAAAACAATCACTCAAAGTGCTGTATTATGCTACAGTCTATAGTTTTGCCACACATAAAGTCTAAAAATTACTCAATATTTTTTCCTATTTTGATTTCTCTTTAGGGGTTTATTTCTCTCTAGGGGGTGTGGTTCCATTTTGCTCCTAAAATAGTAGAATTTGTTAATTAAAACTCAAACAGGGGCTTCGCTGGGGTAAGAATCTGCCTGTCAATGCAGGGGACATGCGTTCGATTCCTGGCCAGGGAAGGTCACACGTGCCGCGGGGCACCTAGGCCCATGTGTCACACTGCTGAGCCCACACACCACTTCCGCGCCTGGAGAAAGCCCGTGCATAGCAACAAAGACCCACCGCAGCAAAAAAACTAAATTAAAAAAACTAACAGTACAGAGGTAGACACTGGAGAAGATCAGAGAACTAGAAGCCCCCTTTACCACTTGTCGTCACTGTCTGCTCTGGCGATCTGTAATCTCCCCAAAGCAGAATCTCTGCCTGGAGTTTAATAAATACCTTCCCGGATCGTCTTCTGCATATTTCCATACAATGAACCACACACACAGTTTTTAAACATAAAATCATATGTAGCTCTATTTTAATTCACCAGCGGTCTCTGGGCACCCTTTCTTGGGCACTGCAGACATGCCCAGTGCTCCGTGGGTAACTGCTCAGTGGTGTGCGGTTAGGTTTTATGGGTCTCTCTGTGTGTGAGTCGCTCAGTCGTGTCTGACTCTTTGTGACCCTGTGGACTGTAGCTTGTCAGGCTCCTCTGTGCCCGGGATTCTCCAGGCAAGAATACTGGAGCAGATTGCCGTTCTCCTCTCCAGGGAATCTTCCCGACCCAGGGATGGAACCTGGGTCTCCTGCATTGCAGGCAGGTTCTTTCCCATCTGAGCCATCAGACAGTAAAGCAGCGCTTTCGTGGTTACAGTGCTGAGTTGGATATGCTTGGGCATCATTTGACATATGCACATTTATGCTCAAATATGATTATTTCTGTAGAACAGATTACAGAAGTAAATTATGAGCAGAAGATAGACACACTGCTAATTTTGAGGGGTCCTGTTAATTTACCCTCCAAGAGGTAGAAACCAATTTATTTTTACACCAACAGTTGTGTAAGTGAGCTTTTGTGTGGTTCCAAATCCATATGTGTTATCAATAACATTTTCTTAGTTTATTTTTGCCATTCTAAGGAACAAAACTTTTATTATTTATTTTTTATTGTGTTAGTTTCATTTTCCCTCAGTACTTTTCATTGACCTTATGTTTTTAAGCTCTTTTAGAAAGAAAATATTGAATAAATTGATTTATATAAAAAGTGGACATAAAGAAAACATTTGAATGCAATTTCATTGATGGAAGAAAGTAGGGACGTAGAAGGTGAAATGTGTGAGGAGGAGTAGAGACCTAAAATGAGGCAGAGAGAGAAGGCAGAAATAAAGAGAAAACAGAGACCACAGCCCCCAGTGTGGGCAGAGGTCAGGTATATTCAGAGTTTGGGAGATGGTGTTGCAACCATTCCAACCACTGAGAAACTGGCAGCCCGGTTCTCGAGGGGACAGCATTCCCTTGCAGGGAGCGTCGCAAGGACTGAGGAGTCGGACTGGATGGATTCTTTTCCTTTTCCTCCGGTATTACTCTGATTCTCAGAAGCATTTTTATCTTCAAGAGTCCATGAATAGGAAAAAATTGTGTGTGAGGCTGGTGGGGGCTTCTGATGATGGATGGGGATTTGGACAAAGATTCATTCTTTTATGCGAACAGGCAGATTTATTACCGGATTTAAAAAATCACATATTTGGTAGCTTTCTTTAATTGTTGTGAGCAGTGTGTGTGTGTGTGTGTGTGTGTGTGTGTGTGTGTGTGTGTGTGTGTCCGACTCTCTGTGACCCCATGCACGGCAGCCTGCCAGGGTCCTCTGTCCGTGGAATAATAAACTTTAAACTCTCATCTGAGATGTACACATTATCTGAGGCCAGGTTATCTCAATGACCCTCGCAGTGAACAGAGAGCATTTTTTGGTCTTTGTTGTTTAAGATTAAGCACTGATGCGCAGCTGGCACCTTTTATGCCACCTGCATTTTCTTGTCTGTAAAGATGTCGCCTCTGAAAATGCTTGAGTAGTGTAACTCACATCAAATTTGAAGGATCACCTCATTGTCCAGTTTCTCCTTAATTTCACTTTGATTTTTTAAATAAAGATTTAAGTGATTCAAATAAAAACAATTATGTGATTAATATGTGATTTTGTTTTAGAAAGCAAATGATAATTCCAGCATATAGTGATCAATGATTTCCTACTTTAAAACTTAGGTTGTTCTCTAAATGTAACAGAGACTGATTTGAAATACACCTTGGTTATGACTTAAATGAACAATGTTTGTTGTAAAAGAAAATCCAGGGAACAAATTGAGAATTGCTTCACCTTAGGTTCTTAAGAGTGTTCCTTTTGTGTGCTAACTGTGTAAGTCTTCTTGGAAAATGAACATTGAGGTCAGAGGTAAAGATACATAGTTATTATAACTTGAATAGTTCATTAAACCATTGCAGTAGATGAATTTAGGATGTCATTTAGTGAGGATTTTTTTGTTTTTATTAATTCTTTTTAGCATTAAGCCTTTTTATGTAGGTAATTAGGCATGCTTCCATAAGTTTTTCAGATTTTTAAAAGAAAAAGAACTGATTCAACTACTGATTTTATTTCATATTCCCAATGTATATTATCTCTAAAATACATACTAATATTTCCTCTATACCATGCATCTAATGGATGCAACTTATAAGGTGTTTATTAGATAAAACACATTCTATTAAGTCAATTTACTATGAACCAGCATTATTCTAAGTTCTTTAGCTATGCTGATATCTTTAATTCTCTTAGCAGTCCTGTGAGACAGACATCATCATTTTTATCTCCATTTACAGATAAGGAAATGGAATCACAGAAAATGAAGTCATTTTGCCCAGTCTCTTGTAATTTGCACTCCTAGTAAGGGACAAACAAAGGCCTCTAACCCAGAGAGAAGGGGCTCCAAGTAGCCCAGATCCTGATTACTCATGATGGTGTTCTGTCCAGAGTATATCTGTACAGCCTCTGTTGAGATAATGAAAGAGTCTTAAAACAAGCAGACCCCAGCTAACAGCCGTGTAAATTATGTGTGACCTGTTTGTATTGTGAAGAATTTGCACTACTGCTTCCTTTGCCTAAAAACCAGAGCATGGGAAAGCAAGCTCCTATTCAAAAACCACTGATATTGGCCTAGATTCCAGGGTTGGTCAGCTTTTTCTGTAAAGGGCCTGAGAGTAGATATCTGGACATATTCTATCTCTTTTGCATATTTTAATTTTTCATTTTTTTTAATCCTTTAAAATGGGGGAAAAAAAACATTCTGAGGTCTTAGGCTATAATAGAAACAAGCTGCTGGCTTACTTTGGCCCATGAGCAGTATTTTGTCTATCCCTGGCATAGACTCATTGGGCATATATATATTAATAGATTTAGACTCTCTCCTCTGCATGAACAAATTCCTCTTTTTATATGTCTTAATGTTTTGGCTTCAAAAGATGTTCTAGAATTCTCCATCTACCTCTCACTGCCTTTCTAAACCTTATCAGAGAATTGTAAGCTTCTGAGTCTACATGAATATGAGAGGCAAAAATTATAGAATGAAGTATACAGAGCTTTGAGTATTCTTAGACCAAATATTGATCTGGAGTTTTTCTCTCTATGATGATTTAAACCAGCATGTAAAATCCTTATTCCAGGAATCCTCTATTATAGAAAAACATAGTTTCAACTGCTTTCAGAGAACCTCTGATTCTGCAGATCCTTTCTCATATCTATTTTGCTCACTTTCTCCGTGGTTGTTCTAGAGTGTCTTTGTTTTCAGTAAAACCCTGAACCTTGAAAACAGGCTTCTTGAGCAAAAAATTAGAAAATTTGTTTTAATAGTTTAAATTGATATATTAATGTGTGTTTTTGAGCATTTCAGTTAGAGATAATTGTTTATGGACAGAGAGAAGCAGTTTACCCAGTGTCACTGATACTCTGGGTAAGAAGGATGGGTATATTAACCAGAAACTATGATAATGAAGCAGTTAAATGTAAAATTTTCTTTTTAAGAAAATCATCACACTTTACATGTTCAAGTGAATATTTGTGTGGACAGAGATTTTCCTATCGCTCTCCTGAAGTTTCCTTACAGAAGCAAAATTGCTTAGTATTACAAAGCAAGGGATTTTTCTTAGTTATAAACTTTGCTGATTTAACAGCTGAATGTAACTTACTTGATGAATTTTTCTTAATAATAATGTATCTCTGGAGTATATAGTCTTCTTTGAGAATATTTTTGTATTGTGAACTTTAAAACGATAACCTGACTTGATTATGTCCTTTCCTGTTTTGTTTCAGAAAGTATCTGTATGTCACATCTTCTTTTAAAGGAGCATTTAAATGTGAAGTTAAAAAGGCAGAAGAAGCAGTAAAGAGAGGTATGTAATTACTTGTGCCTGTGTCATTATTGTTATATGGCCTGCATCATTATTGTCCATTTGTTCAGCAAACATTCATTGAGCAATTATTCTGAGGCATATGCTGGACTGTGTGGATCACAACAAACTGGAAAATTCTTAAAGAGATGGGAATACCAGACCACCTGACCTGCCTCTTGAGAAACCTATATGCAGATCAGGAAGCAACAGTTAGAACTGGACATGGACCAACAGAGTGGTTCCAAATCCGGAAAGGTGTACTTCAAGACTGTGTATTGTCACCCTGCTTCTTTAACTTATATGCAGAGTACATCATGAGAAATGCTGGGCTGGAGGAAGCACAAGCTGGAATAAGGATTGCCTGGAGAAATATCAATAACCTCAGATATGCAGATGACACCACCCTTATGGCAGAAAGTGAAGAAGAACTGAAGAGCATCTTGATGAAAGTGACAGAGGAGAGCAAAAAAGTTGGCTTAAAACTCAACTTTCAGAAAATGAAGATCATGGCATCCGGTCTCATCACATCATGGCAAATAGATGGGAAACAGTGACAGACTTTATTTTGGGGGGCTCCAAAATCACTGCAGGTTGTGACTGCAGCCATGAAATTAAAAGACACCTACCCTTGGAAGAAAAATTATGACCAACCTAGATAGCATATTAAAAAGCAGAGACTAGATTCTGTCTAGTCAAAGCTGTGGTTTTTCTGATAGTCATGTATGGATGTGAGAGTTGGGTCTATAAAGAACGCTGAGCGCCGAAAAATTGATGCTTTTGAACTGTGGTGTTGGAGAAGACTCTTGAGAGTCTCTTGGACTGCAAGAAGATCCAACCAGTCCATCCTAAAGGAAATCAGTCCTGAATATTCACTGGAGGAACTGATGCTGAAGCTGAAACTCCAATACTTTGACCACCTGATGCGAAGAACTGATTCACTGGAAAAGACCTTGATGCTGGGAAAGATGGAAGGCGGGAGGAGAAGGGGACGTCAGAGGATAAGATGATTGGGTGGCATCACCGACTCAATAGAGATGAGTTTGAGTAAACTCAGAGAGTTGGTGATGGACGGGGAGGCCTAGCATGCTGCAGTCCATGGGGTGGCAAAGAGTCGGACACGACTGAGCAATTGAACTGAACTGAATGCTGCTCTCACCATTGCAGGAATAACCACAATTAGTCAAATGTAATTCCTCCCTCTCAGGAACTTTATAACACATCTTCCATCTTTGGTTTTGTCTAAATATGATGTTATTTATTATTACAATAATAATTGAATTCTAAGGACACACTTGAAACTAGCTTGATGTATATCAGAAAACCCCAGGGACTTCCTGGTGGTCCAGTGGTTAAGACTCTATGTTGCCACAGCAGGGGCCTGGGGTTCAATCCCCGGTCAGGGAACTAGATCCCACATGCCACAACTAAGAGTTCACATGTCGTAGCTGAAGAGCCCACGTGCCACAACCACCCAGCACAGCCAAATAAGAAAAAAATGAAACCCCCACTGTTCTGTTACAGAGTTAGATAATTTTAGAGACTGATGCTGCATCCACTTTAAGACAGAATACTATACACAGTCAGTCCTCCCACAAAAGGACAAAGTCATGCTTCCCCAGTATTCCAGGAGTGAGGAGCAGCTTTGAATCCATATTCCATGGATTTTAGAGAGTTTCAGTCAACCACACATTCAGTCATGACTTTTGAATTTGTATGTATGTGTATAGGTGGCTCAGACATAGAGAACCCACCTGCATTGCAGGAGATGGTGGCAGGAGCCGTAGGTTTGGTTTCCAGATCAGGAGGAGGAAAGGGCAACCCACTCTAGTGTTTGGGAAACCTCATGGACAGAGAGAGCCTGGTGGGTGCAGTCCATGGGGTTGCAGAGTCTGACATGAGTTGGCAACTGAGCAACAAGCGTGTGCTCTGTAAGCTGTTATACAGAGCATATACCTCTATACAGCTGTATACCTCTATACGGCTACCTAATCTTGGAATGTGTGGAGAACTGTAGCAGGAATATAGAATTTCCTGAAATTAGTATCTGTAAGCTGTTCTTACTGGTCATGTATGTATTATGTATATGCAATGTTAATTTAAAGATGTTTGAAAGAATTTTATTTTATTAAATCATCTTGCTTCTGTTTCCAGCCGAACTCATCCTGAAAGAAGCACAAGTCAAAGTGAACTCTGAGAGAATGTCTTCGTCCTCCGCCGCCGAGGTGTGACTGTGGTCTTCTTCAAGGGCACACAGGGTCATTTGGTTTTTCCTGTACATGGTTGTCTCCTATCACTTACTTCCTAACCTTTAAACAAGCTGAGCAGACTGAGTTCGTTTTAACACGAGGCAAACAGATGAGTGCAGAGAAAGGGGAGGAAAGTCAGCAAGTCGGGGAATGGCTGAGATTGAGAACAAAGATGGAACTAAACATGGGTGAATTGGGAACAGCGGGGAAGGGCATCACAACTCGTTTCTCTAAAATGAAGGGAAAAGTATAAAGAAAGGGAGAAAATAATGCAAAGCTAAAAGAAAAAACTAGCCTATCATGTCTCCCTGAAAATATCTCTTCAAATTATAGCTCCCTATGGACCTAAATGAATGGCGAGAGCAAGGAGAACACTAATAAGCAATCCTTCTTTCTGTTGCCAGGAGTTATATACTATAATTATGAATATTAATAACAATGCTTCCAGCTTGCAAAGCTCTTTTCTTATGAGCTATTCCACACAGTTCATAAACATTCTCTGTAATCCTTGCAATATGCCCATGAGTAAGATAGGTTATAAAGAACTGTTATTATTAATTACAATGCATAGCAACTAAGAGAAAAAGAATGTTGCTGCAGGCCATGTTAAGTTTGCTAACTTTTACCAAAAATACGGTGCCAGACTTTCTGCTGTAGTGTATATTTGTCATTTAGCGTGTTTCTCTGCCTGCATGGGGTAAGGAGTTATTTGGAGAAAAAAATGCTTTACTTCACCCTTCCTTCTTCCTCTACTGCAGTCTCAGTGCAGGAATTCTTTCTGTAGTTTGCTCTTAAACTTTCAAGGACCAAGGCTGTGTGTGAGGAAGAGCTCTCATATCCAACTGTCATGAATACGGGATGAAATCAGAGAGTAGCATGTGGTAATTCCCCAAAGCGCTCCATGGTTTCCCCTAAACTCTTTTACCTTTTTCTTTTCACTTTTTTTAAGGTAAATATAGACCCATCTTATTGTTACAGATTTTTTAAAGAGAAGTTTAAGCTTTATTTTGTCTCTAAAAAAATCAATTTCCTTTGCTTTATGTATCTGCAAGACGAGAGAACAGACGCTTTCTAACGGGTCCGGACCCCCTTTCTTCCCGCCTGAGCCTGTTAGCTCTCACCGCCTCTCTGCTTGTGCTCTAAGGCCATTGACAGGAAGGGCGGGACGTCTTTGAGCAACTTGCTCTGTGGCTCTGATGTGCCCGGACTTCAGCTCAGAGAAGAGAGCTAAGCAGAATGACCTCAGCTTTTGACCTCTTAAATTCCTCCAGGCAGTTGAGTGGTTGAATTTGAAGTGAAATACTTACCAAGCATTGACCATTTTCTTTTACAAGTCAGTGAAAATAGGTTCACTCCGGGGTCTGCCCATCAAATGAGATGCCCAGCTTTCACATCAGGTGGATGGAGCACGTTAAAAGTTTGTTCTTATTTGTGAAATAGTGACGATGCGTTCTTTCTTTTCTGCCTGACTGGAGGGAAGCTACTAGAGATAGAGTTGTGAATGAGCTGATACATCAAGGTAGAAGAAAAGAAAGGCAGGCGGGCGCTGTTACTGAGGCACTCTGAGAGGGAGAAAACGCAGGGACGGGGCGTCCTATCAGGAAAGTTTGGGCAGTGTTAGTGAGGACTCTATGGAACTTGAGATAGAGGAGACGTTTTCTCTTTTGGCCTTTAATGAAATTTTGTAGTCACAGTTTCTTATTTTCCTGAAAAAGGCCTTAGTGATGCACATGATGCATGAAGCATTGTTCATTCTCACAGACAAAGGCCAGGGACACGGAATGACTTTCCCAAGCTTTCTCGCTGTTTGTGTGAAAGCCACCGTGCCTTTAACGGGAGCAGCAGCTCTTTCTCTAAAGACGGAGAGGACATTGGAATATCCTCAAAAAGAGGACTGCGGGCTTGGATTTGGTTTGTCTTCTTAGTTATTGGAACTTCATATCTGTCAACTATTTATTGAGTATTTGCTGTGATAGAATTGCATTAGGCAGTGTGACCTATCACTGTTACCCATCACTGTTACCCTTGTGAAGCCTCTGGATAATAGGATAATAAATACCAACTCAGCTCTCATTAATGGCATTATGTTCTCTCCTAACCAAATGTACTTTTCTAGGATGTATTACAGAAAGCTCTGGAAGATGTTAAAGCAAAGCAAAAGACTCTTCAAGAGAAGCAGAGGTAAGACAGGAGATCTTCTGTCTGTTGGAACCCTCTGCGCTATGTTAAAATAAACTCTGATTTCACTGTAGACAGATTTGGTGACTATTATGACAGTTTCTCTTCCTTAGCCTGTGACATTTTATGATATTCATCATTTTATGATGAAGAAGTGAAGGGGGGTCACCTGGCAACTTCACTTCTCTATGTCCTTTGCTATTTGAAATCTGAGTGGTTAGTCCCAGTTTCTTCCATCTTCCAGTACTGCTTCCAGTTTAAGATGGATGATATTTCAGGTAAAAGTGTCAACTTACATACAGTTAAAAATAGTGAGCCTGTATTACAAAGCCATTGTTTACATTGGTAAGGTTGACTTGCTGTCCAGCTCAGGTGTTAAACAAGTTAAACTGAAAATAATAGCTATTGTACAAGTTAAGCCAGATTTTGAAGACTGTGGTAACTTTTAGAAACAAATTTTTAGGGAGGTGTTACTGGTTTTCAGCATTTTTTGGTATGTGTGAACTGTGACGTGCTATATAACCGTGTGTGTGTGAGTTGCTCAGCTGTGTCTGACTCTTTGCGACCCCATGGACTGTAGCCCACCAGGCTCCTCTGTCCATGGAATTATCTAGGCAAGAATACTGGAGTGGGTTGCCATTTCCTTCTCCAGGGGATCTTCCTAACCCAGGGATTGAACCCAGGTCTCCTGCATTGCAGGCAGATTCTTCACTGACTGACCACCAAGGAAGCCCACTATATAACCATAACTTTCCTCACAACTTAAATTTGAACTGTTAATTATGCATGTATCAAAATAAATAATGAATAACTGCCATAGGATTCTTTACTGAAAAGCAAGGGCCACTTTAAAGTCTTCAGAAATAAAGAGCTGGTTGATGACATTTTTGTTATTACAATGATAGACATAAAAGGTGAGCAACCTATATTTTATAATAATGCTAGTTGGGGTGAACTTGTTTTTATAGCAAAATGCTTTTTTTTTAATTTGAAGACAATCAGTATGACATCTTGCAGAGTGATTATGTCATACCCTCTAATGTTCTGTTTTGAAGTTCCTTACAAAATCAGTATTCTTTTTGGTTAAGGAGCAGGAATCTAATTATAGAGTAGACATTTTTGAGAAAACGTTTGATTCATATATATTTAACCCTACATGTTTGTGCATTTAAAAATACATAATATATTAATTCATGTCAGTAGCTCCCTCAGAGAGTCTAATGTACTCTGTCATTACATCCATATAGAAGGATGGCTTTATTATTGTCCTTTAATGATAGATACAGTTAATCAGTCCAGTGAGTATATTATATTAGTTGTAATAGCCCAGGATCATGAATTTGAAAAGAAAGAAGCTGTTTCTGTGGAATGATAAGAGCTGCAGGATGAGTGGAGGGAAAGAACGACATTGGATGCCACTCTTGGTGGAAAAGGAGAAAGACATTTGCCAGGCACTGGAAGTCTTCCAGATTCATGCTGAGTGTCATCTCTTTTAATCCTCATGGCATCCAAGTGGCTAGACGGATACAATTCCCATTTTTCAGACGAGACGAAGTGTTGAAGTGGCTCATCCATAGTCATATGGTTACTTCAAAGATGAGCTTGTACTTGAAGTCACGCCCCTCTTTCTGGTCCTTACATGAAATGCTTTTCAGCCTCCTGCTCCTGTGACTGTGTCTTGCGTATTCTGCTGTCTCTTAATTTCTGCTTTTATACTTTTAATGCAATGTCACATAAAACATAGTACAGCAGACAGAGTCAGAAAAACAGAAGCTGTTGTCCTTGTAAACTTGCTTCATTAACTTTGATTCACTTTTGAATTTGAAAAAAGAAAACTGTAGAATATCTTTTGGCACATTCCAATCTGTGTAGGTCAGAAAGCAACAGTTAGAACTGGACCTGGACCAACAGACTGGTTCCAAATAGGAAAAGGAGTACGTCAAGGCTGTATACTGTCACCCTGCTTATTTAACTTATATGCAGAGTACATCATGAGAAACGCTAGGCTGGATGAAGCACAAGCTGGAATCAAGATTGCCAGGAGAAACATCAATAACCTCAAATATACAGATGATACCACCCTTATGGCAGAAAGTGAAGAGGAACTAAAGAGCCTCTTGTGAAAGTGAAAGAGGAGAGTGAAAAAGTTGGCTTAAAGCTCAACATTCAGAAAACTAAGATCATGGCATCCGGTCCCATCACTTCATGGCAAATAGATGGGGAAACAGTGACTGACTTTATTTTGGGGGGCTTCAAAATCACTGCAGATGGTGATTGCAGCCATGAAATTAAAAGACGCTTACTCCTTGGAAGGAAAGTTATGACCAACCTAAAACAGCATATTAAAAAGCAGAGACATTACTTTGCCAACAACGGTCCATCTAGTCAAGGCTATGGTTTTTCCAGTGGTCATGTATGGATGTGAGAGTTGGACTGTGAAGAAAGCTGAACGCTGAAGAATTGATGCTTTTGAACTGTGGTGTTGGAAAAGACTCCTTAGAGTCCCTTGAACTGCAAGGAGATCCAACCAGTCCATCCTAAAGGAGATCAGTCCTGGGTGTTCATTGGAAGGACTGATGCTGAAGCTGAAACTCCAGTACTTTGGCCACCTCATGCGAAGAGCTGACTCATTGGAAAAGACCCTGATGCTGGGAAAGATTGAAGGCAGGGGGAGAAGGGGACGACAGAGGATGAGATGGGTGGATGGCATCACCGACTCGATGGACATGAGTTTGAGTAAACTCTGGGAGTTGGTGATGGACAGCGAGGCCTGGCGTGCTGTGGTTCATGGGGTCACAAAGAGTCGGACACCACTGAGGGACTGAACTGAACTGAATTGAATCTGTGTAGAATATTGGGAGGTTTGAGAACATGCTGAAAGTTACAAATCACATTCAGTGTTAGAAATACCTACATTTTCACATAGATACATCGTTTTTTCAAAAATGCTACAATGTACATATTAGACCAGTTAATGTTTCACAGTTCCACTGCACTTTCTAGTTCTTATAAATTTAAATTGGCAAACTCCCAGGTGGGATGCATGAGACAAGCGCTCGGGCCTGGTGCACTGGGAAGACCCAGAGGAATCAGGTGGAGAGGGAGGTGGGAGGGGGGATCGGGATGGGGAATACGTGTAACTCCATGGCTGATTCATGTCAATGTATGACAAAACCCACTGCAATATTGTGAAGTAATTAGCCTCCAACTAATAAAAATAAATTAAAAATAAATAAATAAATAAATTGGCAGACTCATTTGTGAATCAAGGAATGCTTATGTTTGACTGGTATGGTTATTGCCAATCTTGCTTATGCAAAATACTTGGCTGTAGAGAGATACTTGAATGTGCCAACTAGGTTTTGCAAAATACCTGGATATTATATACATATATATATATAGTTCCTTTGATATTTATTTTCTGAGTTATTTAATTATTATTAGTTTGTAAAATGTCTATTTTTACTTAATGTTTTTTTTTAACTTTCTAAATGTGATGCTAGGGAATTGAGAAAAGCAAGGACACTCACCCTGTTCTTTGGTGTGAACATAGAAAACCGAAGTCAAGCTGGGATGTTCATTTACAGTAATAACCGCTTGATCAAAATGCATGAGAAAGTGGGCCCACAGTTGAAACTGAAATCCTTGTAAGTATGTTTTTGTTTTCAGAGGCACAGGCAGGATGAGGGAAGATGTGGTAGGATCCTGTCTGTGGAGTTAGATGAGTAATTAATCATAATGGGAGCAGGTGTCATGTCCCCCATCCACCCTTCCCATCGCTGTGCAGGTATTCATCTGCCTAATTTATAATATCAGTAGGATTGCATGCCTGCTCTAAGGAAAAAGCACGCTTCTGGAAATTTTACCATTTCTTGTGCCATCTACTCGGGTGAAGTTGCTGATATTTCTCCAACTAAAAAATAATGCAAGCAGAGTAAAGAAATTGTAGAAAAGAAAAATCCATAGTCTTGTAACACAGCCCTTCCAACATTTTGTGTAGCCCCAGCATGCATGAGTTCCTGCCAGTTACCTGCATGAGCGTATATTCTTAGCACTCGCCAGCCTGCCTGGATCCAGAGGAATCCATTCTGGTGCTTTCGCCGTGGTCGGTCTGAAGCTCCACAAGCTGCTGTCGTGAATTACGCAGAGCCCTGAAGAGAGACTGTAGAAAATTACAGAATCAGACAGGATAACCGTGAGCAGTAGGGTGGCTCCGGGGAGCATTTCTTCATCTTGTCCCCTCACTCTCAAGGAGATCATGATTCACTCATTCGTTTATTCAGCAAGCGCTGGTGTTACAGGACCGTGTGCCAGGCCCTGTGCTGAACTCTGCAGGCAGAATGGTGAAGGCCTCCTACGTCTTGCTAAGGAACCTATAGTCCAGTGAGAAGGACAAGTGTATTAATACGTATTTTTTATTTTATTTGGAAACAGTAAGAATGATATTTTAAAATACAAATTAGGTTACTCTCTTGCTTTAAATCCCAGTGCATGTAGAATAGCACTGGTTTTCATATTCTGCCAGTGATCTGGCTGCTGCCTGGCTCTGGGACACCCGCTCCAATACCCACCCTCCGACAGCATTCCTTGCACACCGGCAGGCATCTTCTTTCTCAGACATCCTAAACTCGTTTCTGCCTTTGGGCCTTGCTGTTTGCTGTTCCCTCTGCATTGAACTTGTCCCCAGATCTTCTTACTGACGGTCCTAGCATGTCGCTCAGGCATCAGCTCTGAAGTCTGCTCCACAGGAAGGTCTTTTTGGACTAATTAAAATTAGCCTCTGACATCTCTCCTTCCACCTTATCTCTCTTCACATATTATGGCACCTGCTGTATTTTGCTTACACTGCTTACACCATCTGAAATTATCTTGTCACCCATAATGGCTTTCAGCCTTTAATAGAAGAGAAGCCTCATAAACAGGGACCTTATCTTCCTTATTCGTAATGTATTTCTGGTTTCTGGAATGGGACCAGGTGCTGAGCATGAATAAATTGATAAATGAACAAACACATATCTGTTATAGGCAAGGACCAGGTGCAAAAAGAGCCTCTTAGAAGGGGCAATAAACCAAACCTGGGAAAGTTAAGTTAGGTCTCCTGCAAGAAATGATGCCCAAATTTAGGCTTCCAGAGTGACTAGTTGAAGGAAGGGTGGGGTGGAAAGGGAAAGTGATGGAAAACAAGATGGAAAGCCTCAATTTGGGAAGGCATGGCTTGTAGGCCAGTTGCAGGCAGCAGGCCCTGGGAGCCCCTGAAGAGCCCAATTTCTGGACGCCTTTTTCCCACACAGGTTACAGCACTCAGAAGAGCCCAGCCACATCCGTCATAAGCTTCTGAAATGTGAAAAAAAAATCAAGTTTATCCATCAGGCTATTCCCTTCTAAGATAGTACAGCCTATATATCCCCTTAATAGATTTCACTGAGCACCCATGGACCTCTGCAATGATGAGGAGAAATCCAACCTGACGGGTGAAACAAGGATGGAAAAAAGCGACTGTCTGGCCTGTATCGTTAAGAGGACTGTGTCAGTTTATCTCTGCAAGGGATTGTTAGGGGTGTTTACTGCTTCAAGGCCTCATTTTCCTACTCACCCTGACTTCCCCTGTCAGATTATAGGTTTAGAAAAGGAGTCATACTAATTCAGTAATGACATTTTGTATTATGGGACCACACACAACTGGAATGACCATACACTTACGTTAAAAAGTACAGTTATAACTTGTTAACTTGGACGTGCTTTGGACTGAATGACTGAATTTAGTTTTTTAATTGATTCTGAAAGATGAATACTAGCCTTTTCTGTTTTCTTAGCTCAATTTCACATGATTTATACATGTATTTATTCTTCCAGACTTGGTGCAGGTGTGGTTGGAATTGTTAATATACCCTTGGAGATCATGGAACCATCCCATAATAAGCAGGAATTTCTCAATGTCCATGAGTATCATCATCTTCTAAAAGTTATGGGGCAATACTTGGTCCAGTACTGTAAGGACACCGGGATCAGTGAGTATTCAGTCGCCATGATAAGAGATGCTTAATGGGGCTTAAATTGATGGTGTCTGTAAGCTGGAATGATTGTACTGATTCAGATAAACAGTAACGCAAAAGCCGGAGAGAGAGCACCTGAATTAATAAAGCAAAGGGGAAATAGGAAAGAAGTTAGTCTCAGAATCTTCTCTAGAATATTACGTGAAAAATAAAGCAGCAGATTAAAAATTATAAGAGGAGGGCGATCAGAGAGCAGTATGCAGTGGCAGGTGATCATGTAGGAAGGGGGCAGAAGTTTGCTGGAAATAAGCTGAGAACCACCCAAAGGACACTCTAGGACTCTACTGTATAGGACTGCAGAGTCCCACGCAGACCTGAGCAGCTCCTGTTGTTGTTATTCAGTAGCTAGGTCGTGTCCAACTCTTTGCATCTCCATGAGCTCCAAGGCTTCCCTGTCCTTCACTGTCTCCTGGGGTTTGCTCAAACTCATATCCACTGAGTCAGTAATGCCATCCAACCATCTCATCCCGCTTCTCCTCTTCCCTTCAGCCTTTCTGTAGAGTAATCATTGTTGACCTTGAATAATTGCAGATATGTCAAACCTTGTTTTGTATATCTGACAAGTCTTGAATATGTTAATTATAGAAAGATATAAAAGAAAAATCACTACATACACTTGGAAATGTAAAAAGATAAGCTGAACTTATCTAGAAAATCTGATTTATTCAGATAACCTCACTACTAGAGACGCCTGACAATAAAGTGGTATGATGATGATGAGGGATTCAGTCGCTAAGCCATGTCTGACTCTTGCAAACACGTGGACTGTAGCCTGCCGGGCTCCTCTGTCCTTGGAATTCTCCAGGCAAGAATTCTGGAGTGGCTTGCCATTTCCTTCTCCAGAGGATCTTCCCGACCCAGGAATCAAACCCAGGTCTCCTGCATTGCAGGCAGATTCTTTACCGGCTGAGCTATGAGGGAAGCCACATGAAGTGGTGTGCTGTGTGTTAATCAAGCTCCCTTTAAATTTTGCAGACATACTGCTGCTTTTATGGAGAGAGAGAGGCTACTGTGTATTTGTTCAGTGAATTACATGAAGTATGTATAATTCATGCATATCAAAAATTATGTCCTACCTTTGAGACAACTTAAAATCTTATTATTGTTTCACTTGAAGTTATAATTTTAGAGTATTTTTTCTCTTTTGTGCCCACTCTGCTCGGTCCTGAAATTGCCTCATACCAGTCAAACAGGAAAGAGTGAAAGAACTCAGGGGAAAAAAATATGAAAGTGGGAATGACATTGAGGGTGTTAATTTCCTGCCAGCGCTGGATTTTCCTGTCTTAGTCTAAAGCCTCAGAGTGTGGTCTGTGGACTAGCAGCATCGGCATCACCTGAGAGCTTGGTGTACATGCAGAATCTAAGGCCCCACCCAAGACCTACTGAATTAAAATCTGCATGTTAGCAAAGTCTTCAGGGGATGTGAACACACAATAAAGTTTGAGAAACACTTCTCTGAAGAGTACGTGCATGTTACTTATGCTTAGCAAAGGCATACTTTTTCACATGTATTGTTTTTTCTCAGAGACACGTTTGAAGTTATACTGAATGTAGGAAAAACTACGTTATTTGGCAGGGTGTGCTTGAAGCTTTATAAAAGATTGGAAGATACGGAGTGAGGTTGTATAAATCAGTGATCTACTCACTGGTTTTTAAATGCTAGCGTAACATGGTCCAAAAGAAATCATTAAGCATTTGAAAATTATGTAACTTCCTCCATCCTCATATTTTCTCTATAATCCCGTCTTTGTCTTGCTTATCCTTATCTTTGTTCCGTCGCTAAATTGTGTCTGACTCTATGGCCCTGTGAACTGCGGCACACCAGAGTTCCCTGTTCTTCACTAACTTCCAGGGTTTGCTCAAACTCATGTCCATTAAGTCGGTGATGCCATCCAGCCATCTCATCCTCTGTCGCCCGCTTCTCCTCCTGCCCTCGATCTTTCCCATCATCAGGGTCTTTTCCAGTGAGTCGGCTCTTTGCATCAGGTGGCCAAAGTATTGAAGCTTCAGCTTATCCTTAGAATAAAGAATTAGGTCCTCAGAAGGAATTGGGCATTCAGTTTAAAGATTATAGGAGTGATTCCAGTCCAGCCCAGGTTTGCTCACGAGAGTCACTCGAGCCCTGGTTGTGGGGACCCTCTCTGGAAGTTCATTTGTCTGGAGTGTGGGTGCCCTCCCAGCGTGGTATCATCAACCCCACAGAGTGTGACTGGCCAGGCTTCTCCCCTCTGTAACTTCCTATCCCTGCTTTATCTACCTAACCTTTTCAGTCTTCTCAGCAGAAGATGTAGTATGATTCAAAATAAGTAAGCTATATTTGTATGTTAAGGACTAATGGTTAAAACATGTTGATGTCCTACTTCCATAATTGTCCATGAGTGGAGTTAGGGCTAGAGGTTGCTCTCACAAGAGATGTCCCTCTAGAAAGAAAGCAGAGAGCGGAGAAGGGAGAGTGAGCACGTGTGTTTCCTCTCATATCTCACAACTTCATCCCCAGACGTCAGTGTCAGACTGAATCGAATAATCAAGGTCAGAATTGGTAGTCTCAGGAACTGTGTTGAGGAGATTGACCTTCAAGGTCTCTGCTTATTAATTCCCACAGGAAGAAGCAAAGTTATGTAATGCTTGACTAATCCTCTGAAAGTCAATATTACAGACACACGATTTTAATGAAAAGTATTTGGGTACATTTTTTACCTTATAAATAAAAGATGTAATTTTTGTATTTGCTGTAAATCTGATCTGTTTCTATGGAAAATTGGGCCCTTGTATTTAAAAATCCAATCAGCATAAAAGGAAATGGCGAGGTAATGATTTTGTGTCATTAGTCAGATCTGCATTTACTTTTGGCACAGCTGATGCTAAGAATCTCAGAAGTCTTTTTCTTATTTCTGTGTCTGTCCTGACATCACTGTCTGCTAGTGGGTTTGCTGAAACTTTAGGCATCCTTACAATAAGATGGAAATATTAATCATCAGCTTTTTGGAATGGAGAGAGAAGAAGGAAAAGATAGGGAGAAATAGCAAATGAAATTTGAATTTGAACAGAAGTAATTACATGGAAATATATCACTAAAATTTTTCAAAACAGATCAGAATGTAGCTAATCAGCTAAAATGAAATTTATGGTGTAGTAACCACAACCTTTACCAGCAGAGCTCAAATCACAGGGTCCAGGTTGGCAGTAAGGTTAAACGTGGTTTAATCCAGTCTCCCACCCCCGTGAATCCCCTTCACCTCACTCACCCCTGCCCCAGGCTCCGTGTGTGTGTCTGCTGGGTCATGTCAGTCACGTCCGCCTCTCTGCAGCCCCCTGAACCATCTATCACCCGCCAGGCCCCTCTGTCCATGGGATTTCCCAGGCAAGAATGCTGAACTGGGTTGCCATCTCCTCCTGACCCAGGGATCGGACGCACATCTCCTGCGTTGGCGGCAGGTGGTTAACCACTGAGCCACTTGGGAAGTCCCAGACAAGTGGAAGCCGTTTATGCCTAAACAGGGTAAAATTTTTCTCATGAAAGAAAAATTGCTACTTCTTGAAGCAGCCATGAATCTTTGCACAGCTGTATTAGAGAATACATTTTTATATTAATGTCAAACCTATTTCTCACGTGTTCTTTTATTCATTCATGGGTGCCAGGCACAGAATGTTACAGGACCGATAAATCAGACGTGGTCCACCCTCCCTGGGAATTTACAGTTTAGTGGGGCTAACACAGCGTGACAGTTAGACGTGGGGTTGGTGCCCAGGAGAGAGGAATGAGTGTCTAGGAGCCCGCAGTCAGGAGCTCGCGGTGTAGAAGCGAGGGAAGGCCTCCCTGAGGAAGAGATACTTCCTGAAGGGTGGGAAGGAGTTTGCAAGGCTAACGTCCTTCTTTCCCCTTGGGGCAGGAAAGATGGGCCTACAGCCTTTTCAGACGGCAGCCCTTCAGGTGTTTGAAGTCCTTTGTCTTTTCAGTCTTGTTTTACCCCAATACTTCCAGGTTCTGTGGTTACTCTTTCTTTGACAAGGCATTAAATATACTCACCATTTTAGCATTATTCTTTATAAAGTGTATCACCTAGAAACAGAAATTTCAGGTGAAATCTTGTGTAAAATGGACAATCATTTCTTTAAGTTGTAATTCTGTTGCTGTAGCCTAATCTATTCATTTCAGTAAGCACATTATTGACCCTCAGTGTCTTTATTAGCAATTAAAATCCTTAATGAAATGTTTAACGTGTGTGAAGTCATCTCTCTTTTATGTTTTTCCAGTGAGTGTTTTTGGATACTAGAGTAGAATCTTCATTTATTCCTATTAAGTGTTATCACTTTATTAGGCCTCAGTTTTTCATATGAAAAAAGTGGGAGCTTTTTTGGAATCTGACGTTGACTTTCACTCTGATGTGCTGTCTTTCCTGGTGTGTTAGGTTTGGCCAGTATTTTCTCTAAGAATTTTATTTAAAGCCTGTTGCACAGGATACAGAAAGCAAGTACTTGGCCTTCTGCTGATGACCTCCAGTGAGGTAGAAATGGGCCACTGGGTGAGGACAGGTAGCCACATTCTCAATTTCTCAGTCTTTATGATTTTGAAAGGAAGGGATGATATTTGTTAAATGAATAATCCTTTTAAAAACAGAAAATTCTTTATGCCTTAGCTTGGGCTGCTATAGCTAGATACCATAAACTGACCAGTTTATGAACACCATAAATTTAGTTTTCATAGATTTGGAGGTTGGAAGTCCAAGATCAGGGTACTGGCATGGTTGGGTTCTGGTGAGAGCCCTTCTTCTGGTTTGCAAACTGCTGACATCGTGTTGATTCCTCCTCTGGTGGAAACAGTGTGAGTAAGCTCTCTGGCCTCTTCTTATAAGGCCCTGATGCAATTCACAGTGGGTTTCCCTCATGATCTCATTGCCTCCCAAAGGCCCTACCTCTGAATACCATCACATTAGAAATCAGGTGTCAAATAGAAATTTAGGAGGTACACAAACTTTCAACCCATAACTGTCCAGTAGCTCGATAGAGTTAGCTGCCTTCAGCAAAATTTTGTTTCTCTTATGATCAATTTAAGTCTCTGAGATCACAGGAAAGTACTTTAAGAAGAGTGAAATGCAGCATTCTGCTAGGAACCCACACTGGGTGAGGAGGCCTGTGGGAGTACTGAAAGGTGAGACTGGGAGACAGGTTTATTTAAAGATGTCGGCGGAGAAGCAAGTCGTATATATGTATGTATATTTAGATTTAGTTACTTATGGCTCTTCCGGGTCTTTACTCCTGTGCAGACTTCCCTCTAGTTGCGGAGCAGGCCTCCTGTCTGGTTGCAGCATGCAGGCTCTCATTGCGATGGCTTCTCCCGTTGCAGAGCGCGGGCTCGCGGGCTCGCGGGCTCGGTGGGTTGCTGCGCCTGGGCTCGCTGGTTTTGGCCCCGGGCTCTCCAGCACAGGTTCAGTGGTTAGGGGGTCTGGGCCTAGCTGCTCCGTGGGTGTGAGATCTTCCCAGACCAGGGATCCAACCTGTGTCTCTTGCCTCGGCAGGCCGATTCTTCACCACGGCACCACCAGGGAAGCCCCAGCAAGTCATGTTTTTTTAAAATTCAGTTTTTGAAGTTATGAATTTTGTGTATTCTATTTTAAAAATATTATATCTTTTATTTAAAAACATTTTCATTCTGGTCTTAGGGGCTGAACTGTGTCTTCTCTGAATTCATATGTTTTAGTCTTAATTCCCAGATTCCCCAGAATGTGATTATGTTTGGAGACAGGATCTCTAAAGAGGTGGTTATGTTTAAATGAGGCCATTATGGTGAACCCGAACCTAATGTGACTGGTGTCCTTATAAGACGAGGAAATGTGGACTCACAAAGATACACCAGGGATGGGTGTGCCCAGAGAGCAGAGCACGGAGGACACAGGGCGAAGGTGGCCGTGTGCAAGCCGAGTAGAGAGGCCTCGGGAGAAGCCAAACCTGCCGACACCTTGATCTTGGACTTCCAGGCTCCAGAGCTGAGAGGAGATAAATTTGTGTTGTTTAAGCCACCCAGTGTGCGGGGTTTTGTTACAACAGCCCTAGTAAACTAATATATATGGTAAATTGCAAAATTAGACAGATTTAGAGGCAATATTATGAAATCATAAACCCAGCATCCAACCCTCACAATTATCAACTCCTAAACAAACTGGTTTTATTCATACTCCCACCTACGCCCCCACAATTGGAATGTGAAGGCACTTCCAGACACTTTATATCTGTGTATATTTTAGCATGTATTCTTAAAGAAAGAACTCTGTTTAAAAACATGACCACAATTCAAATATCACATCTAAAAATCATCAATACTTTAATATCATAAAAGAATCCTATCTCTTGTTTATATTTTGAATTTTCTGTTATATTTCATAGCCCCTCTACCCTATCCTCATATTTCTCTTTATTGCTCCCTCTCGCGCTCTCTTTTTTTTTAGGGCAATTTATTTGTAGGAAGAATTGGTTGTCTTACAGTTTTCACAGTTTAAAGTTTTCTGGCTGCATTATTGGGTGTAGTTTAACAGATTCTTCCATTCTGTTTATTTTATTTCTCTGTAGATTGGTAGAATCTATCAGCTTAACCAAATTCAGGTGTGTTCTTTTGTTGCTGTTTTATCAAGATGCTTCGTAGGTTGTAGAGTGTTCTATCAGGAGCCATAAATTGTTCGATTGTCTCTCTTTTAATAATACTAACAATTAGTGATCAAAACTCATATCCCTTAAGGGTCCCAAAATCTTGCATTCTAATTCAATCATATTTTCATTGCTTATTAACTAATACTTCTATAAAGAAGAACTTCTTTTATCAACCGTTCAATTACCCATGTTTGTTGGGACCTTACTATTGACAGCAGCAACAACAGAACTCTATACCACTAAAAAAATTACATTGGCTAAAAGCTTTATGTGAGAGGAATTGGAGATAAAATATTAAAAAACCTTGTAGACATTTTTGCTTGATTTTTATCACATAAATATATATTCTCTTTAAAATTGTTACTTTGTGCCAGTTCCCAGAAAATAGCAGGATGGTTCAGGAGTTCAATAGATTGACTTCTGTTTTTTAAAGTATATCACATTCTTAGATTTTACCCATTTACACTGCTTTCACCAGATAATTGAAATTATCACCATTGATAGCACTTAACGCTTCTTTTTCTTTCTGACTGCACTTCTGTTATTATCATGATAATGATATTTTTAACATCTACAAGGAAGTTTCTTGCTAAAATATCTCAGAAGATCTCACCTGTATTGCAAATAAAATATGAAAAAGCCATCCCTTCTTTTGTCTAGAATTAAATACACTTTGAGTCTTACAGTTTGATTTTTCCCTGCCGTACAAGAAGCAAGGCCTTAACGCTCTTCATTAGTCTCTATGTGTGCACTTCAGAAAAAAGAATAAGTTGTATCTAATGACTGAATTTAAGACAGTGAAATCAGAATTAAACAATTCAACATAAGTTGTGTTAACAACACCAACAAAGAATCTTTAGACTTTTGAGACCATTAAGTCATGGTGCTTTGTGTATGTCTAAGAAAACTAAGATCATGGCATCCAGTCCCATCACTTCACGGCAAATAGATGGGGAAACAGTGGGTGACTTTAGTTTGGGGGGCTCTAAAATCACTGCAGATGGTGATTACAGCCATGAAATTAAAGGACGCTTATGCCTTGGAGGGAAAGTTATGACCAACCTAGACAGCATATTAAAAAGCACAGACATTACTTTGTCAACAAAGGTCCATCTAGTCAAGGCTATGGTTTTTCCAGTAGTCATGTATGGATGTGAGAGTTGGACTGTGAAGAAAGCTGAGCACCAAAGAATTGTTGCTTTTGAACTGTGGTGTTGGAGAAGACTCTCGAGAGTCCCTTGGACTGCAAGGAGATCCAACCAGTCCATCCTAAAGGAGATCAGTCCTGGGCGTTCATCGGAAGGTTGGATGTTGAAGCTGAAACTCCAATACTTTGGCCACATCATGCGAAGAGCTGACTTATTGGAAAAGACCCTGATGATGGAAGGGATTGGGGGCAGGAGGAGAAGGGGACGACAGAGGATGAGATGGTTGGATGGCATCACCAACTCAATGGAGATGAGTTTGAGTAAACTCAGGGAGTTGGTGATGGACAGGGAGGCCTGGCGTGCTGCAGTCCATGGGGTCGCAAAGAGTCAGACACGACTGAGTGACTGAACTGAACTGAAGGTAAAGAGAATCCTGGTAGAAAGAAAAATTATGCTAACCTAGGTGTTGGGAGACTTAGGTAGCTGATAGGCTATTGCCCATGATAACACAGAATGTTTTATGAATATATTTATATTATTATGTCTAATTTTTATTTCCATTCTTTAGAAAAAATAGGAAAAAATTAATGCATATATAGAAAAGCTATGTACATGACTAAATAAAAATATAACCAAAAAAGGGAAAGTGAAATTGTTTCTTTGTAAGGAAGAACTCAGTAGAAACCTGACTTTCCTTCAGTTTGTTTTTGAAAATGTCATCATAGGCATCCCTCCGTCTTCCTGCACAGATGGTGTGGTTCTGAACTGGGAGGAGTCACGAGGCCTAGGGGACCTTAGAGTGTGGCTTGGACTTCTTGAATCCCTGGCTACTGATGATTGTCTAAGACGGCATTATGTCTTTTTTTGTTGTTTTTTATTTTTTTAATTTTTTTAAAACTTTTTTTGTTAGTTGGAGGCTAATTAACTTCACAACATTTCAGTGGGTTTTGTCATACATTGACATGAATCAGCCATAGAGTTACACGTATTCCCCATCCCGATCCCCCCTCCCACCTCCCTCTCCACCCGACTCCTCTGGGTCCTCCCAGCCCACCAGGCCCGAGCACTTGACTCATGCATCCCTCCTGGGCTGGTGATCTGTTTCACCACAGATAATATACATGCTGTTCTCTCGAAACATCCCACCCTCACCTTCTCCCACAGAGTTCAAAAGTCTGTTCTGTACTTCTGTGTCTCTTTTTCTGTTTTGCATATAGGGTTATTGTTACCATCTTTCTAAATTCCATATATATGTGTTAGTATGCTGCAATGTTCTTTATCTTTCTGGCTTACTTCACGCTGTATAATGGGCTCCAGTTTCGTCCATCTCATTAGAACTGATTCAAATGAATTCTTTTTAACGGCTGGGTAATATTCCATGGTGTATATGTACCACAGCTTCCTTATCCATTCGTCTGCTGATGGGCATCTAGGTTGCTTCCATGTCCTGGCTATTATAAACAGTGCTGCGATGAACATTGGGGTGCACGTGTCTCTTTCAGATCTGGTTTCCTCGGTGTGTATGCCCAGAAGTGGGATTGCTGGGTCATATGGCAGTTCTATTTCCAGTTTTTTAAGAAATCTCCACACTGTTCTCCATAGTGGCTGTACTAGTTTGCATTCCCACCAACAGTGTAAGAGGGTTCCCTTTTCTCCACACCCTCTCCAGCATTTATTGCTTGTAGACATTTGGATAGCAGCCATCCTGACTGGCGTGTAATGGTACCTCATTGTGGTTTTGATTTGCATTTCTTTCATAATGAGTGATGTTGAGCATCTTTTCATGTGTTTGTTAGCCATCTGTATGTCTTCTTTGGAGAAATGTCTGTTTAGTTCTTTGGCCCATTTTTTGATTGGGTCATTTATTTTTCTGGAATTGAGCTTCAGGAGTTGCTTGTATATTTTTGAGATTAATCCTTTGTCTGTTTCTTCATTTGCTATGATTTTCTCCCAATCTGAGGGCTGTCTTTTCATCTTACTTATAGTTTCCTTTGTAGTGCAGAAGCTTTTAAGTTTCATTAGGTCCCATTTGTTTAGTTTTGCTTTTACTTCCAATATTCTGGGAGGTGGGTCATAGAAGATCTTGCTGTGATTTATGTCAGAGAGTTTTTTGCCTATGTTCTCCTCTAGGAGTTTTATAGTTTCTGGTCTTACATTTAGATCTTTAATCCATTTTGAGTTTATTTTTGTGTATGGTGTTAGGAAGTGTTCTAGTTTCATTCTTTTACAAGTGGTTGACCAGTTTTCCCAGCACCACTTGCTAAAGAGGTTGTCTTTTTTCCATTGTATATCCTTGCCTCCTTTGTCAAAGATAAGGCATTATGTCTTATACATATATGTGCTACATTTTTTTTCAAATATAGAGATATAGTTGTAAGTAGTAAGACATAAAGTCACATAAAAGTATGATTGAATTCATGCTTTTTTTATTTATTTTTTCATCGTGTATTTTCTCAAGTCGGGATGGTGGTGGTTCTAAAATCATTTTTTTCAGCTTAAGGAGATCCTCGTGGGAAGCAGCTGATATGGAATGAAAGAACATGATGCTTCATTGTCAGGGGAAGTCATGATGTTACTGCAGAGCTGGACCAAGTCTGCAGATTCCTGGAGTTTTCTATGGAGCAGCTGCCACCTACTCGTACCATTGACTGTACTCTACTGGGAGATGGACCCAGCCACCTCAGCCACATCGAGGAGCCGAGGGAAAGAAGGGCGCTGCAAACACCTCCACCGCTGCTGAATGCATCTCACCTTGTTGTCCTTCAGTTCAAATCAAGTCCTTTGGGAAGTGATCCTAAAGGGCCTCGTTCATCTCACATGCACCGTGCACTCTCTAAGCCATCATGGCAGTTCTTCCTAATAAGTGGTAGTTGGCCTCGAGAGTGGATAGACATCACTACCAGCTGATCGGAGTTGGCTTGTCACTTGAAACCAGTTTCCTATCCCTAACCCAGAGATGCTATCGAGACCATAAATGATACATGATCACACAAGGGATCAGCTTAGCAAGGGTCTCATATCTGGCTTGGCTAAGAATTGCAAAGATAAGGACAAACAGGACGATATCACCAGAGGAGAAAGTGTGATCTACAGTCCTCCAAGAATGGATGTGTAATTTCTATTTGAGATCTTTAAAGTTCAGTTCAGTTCAGTCACTCAGTCGTGTCCGACTCGTGTGACCACATGGACTGCAGTACCCCAGGCTTCCCTGTCCATCACGGACTCCCGGAGCTTACCCAAACTCACATCCATTGAGTTGGTGATGCCATCCAACCATCTCATCCTCTGTCGTCCCCTTCTCCTCCCACCTTCAATCAGCATCAGGATCTTTTCCAATGAGTCAGTTCTTCACATCAGGTGGCCAAAACATTGGAGTTTCAGCTTCAGCGTCACTCCCCAGGTCAGTAGGTGGCCAATATGCTACTGGAGAAGAGTAGAGAAATAACTCCAGAAAGAATGAAGAGACGGAGCCAAACCAAAAACAATACCCAGTTGTGGATGTAACTGGTTTTGCAAGTAAAGTCCGATGCTGTGAAGAGCAATATTGCATAGGAACCTGGAATGTTAGGTCCATGAATCAAAGCAAATTGGAAGTGGTGAAACAGGAGATGGCAAGAGTGAACATTGACATTTTAGGAATCAGTGAACTAAAATAAACTGGAATGGGTGAATTTAACTCACATGACTATTATATCTACTACCGAGGACAAGAATCCATTAGAAGAAATGGAATAGCCATCATAGTTAACAGAGGAATCCAAAATGCAGTAGTTGGATGCAATCAATAAAATGAAAGAATGATCTCTCGTGGTTTCCAAGGCAAACCATTCAGTGTCACAGTAATCCAAGTCTATGCCCTGACCAGTAATGCTGAAGAAGCTGAGTGTTTCTATTAACACCTACAAGACATTTTAGAACTAACACCCAAAAAAGATGTCCTTTTCATTATAGGGGACTGGAATGCAAAAGTAGGAAGTCATGAGATACCTGGAGTAACAGGCAGATTGGGCCTTGGAGCACGGAATGAAGCAGGGCAAAGGCTAATAGAGTCTTGCCAAGAGAATGCACTGGTCATAGAAAATGTCCTCTTCCAACAACACAGGAGAAGACTCTACACATGAATATCACCAGATGGTCAATACTGAAATCATATTGATTATATTCTTTGCAGCCAAAGATGGAGAAACTCTATACAGTCAGCAAAACAAGACCGGGACCTGTTCAGTTTAGTTGCTCAGTCGTGTCCAACTCTTTACAACCCCATGAACCGCAGCACACCAGGCCTCCCTGTCCATCACCAACTCCCGGAGTTTACTCAAACTCATGTCCATCGAGTCAGTGATGCCATCCAACCATCTCATCCTGTGTCGTCCCCTTCTCCTCCTGCCTTCAATCCCTCCCAGCATCAGGGTCTTTTCAAATGAGTTAACTCTTCGCATGAGGTGGCCAAAGTACTGGAGCTTCAGCTTCAGCATCAGTCCTTCCAATGAACACCCAGGACTGATCTCCTTCAGGATGGACTGGTTGGATCTCCTTGCAGTCCAAGGGACTCTCAAGAGTCTTCTCCAACACCACAGTTCAAAAGCATCAATTCTTCGGTGCTCAGCTTTCTTTACCATCCAACTCTCACATCCATACATGACCACTGGAAAAACCACAGCCTTGACCAGACCAGGACCTGACTGTGCTCAGATCATGAGATCTTTAAAAGGAGAACGTAAATATCTCTTTAGATGCAGAACTACCTGAAGGCAGGGAGCTCGTTTAATTACCATTGCCATCTTCACATTTTCTTGGTGCTTTGTTTTCATAAACTGTTTTAGGTTTTATTATTTGATTATTTATATTTTGATTATTTTTATTATTATTATTTAGGTATTATTATTTGATATTTGGAAATATCAAACTTTGGTAGTTTACTACTGAATTTTATTACTTTTCCACTTGGTCAATTGATTCCTTGGATGTCATTGTACATTTTTATAATACATATGAAATGGACCTCTAGGAGGTTGTTAGATTTCTTCCCCTTTTAAGAGGCAAAATCTATGTGAACTGCTCTTTTAGTTACTGGGTTTTGACAATTTTTTAGTAAGTTATTGCAGTAGTTCCCATTATTTTTTCCTCAAAAAATAATCAGATTAATTTAAACTTCAGGAATCTTCAGAATACAGTACTCCATACCTAGCTAGCAGTAAATTAGATTTTCACAGCTTGTCTCAGATACTTATTCTAGAAATTAGCACTTTAATTCTCTATGTGCATTAAACCCTGATTATTCCATTAGTTTAACAAGCTTGTTGATTATTCAAACAAAAGTCTCAAAATATGTACTCCTCTATTTCCTGTTCACAAAAGTAAAATGGATTTTAAAATCTGAATACCTTGAGGATGTTAATATAATTATGAAATTAATAGTTTTGGGTTATCTACACGGCATTCTCCATGAGTGCTAGTCACTCAGTCCTGTTCGAATCTTTGTGACCCCGTGGACTGTACCTCGGCAGGCTCCTCTGTCCATGGGATTCTCCAGGCAGAAATACTGGAGTGGGTTGCCATTCTCTTCTCCAGGGGATCTTCCTGACCCAGGGATCAACCTAGGTCTCATACACTGCAGGCAGATTCTTTACCACCTGAACCACAAGGGAAACAGCATTCTCCATAGGTGGGGGGAAATATTTGAGACACAATTTTTTGTTCTTAATTGACTTCTGGATCAAAGAGAAATTTTAAAAAACTTCTTTAATACACATTAACAAAATATGGCTTATTAAAATCTTTTGAGCGTCCCTGGTGGCTGAGATGGTAAAGAATCTGCCTGCAATGCAGGATACCCAGCTTCAATCCCTGGCTTAGGAAGACCCTGTGGAGAAGGGAATGGCAAACCGCTCCAGTATTCTTCCCTGGAGAATCCCATGGACAGAGGAGTCTGGTGGGCCGCAGGTTACAGGTCACAAAGAGTTGGACATGACCTAACAGCTAATACTTTTTCACATGTCAAGGCCTACCTAATTTAATGAATTTTATTAATCATTTTACTCTTTCTTGCCAGGCTAGGATAGACAATAATTTTTTTCCAGGTTTCTTGAGGTATAATTGACAAAAAGTTATATATGCTTAAAGTGAACAACATGATGATTGACTATACATATACATTGTGAAAATATTTACCACAGTCAAGTTAATTAAAGCATCTTATCACCTGACCCAGTCACCATGTTGCTTATGTAGGTGTGAGAATGCTTCAGATTTCTTAGCGTATTCAAGTATACAGTACAGTATTATTTACTGTCAGCACGCTGTGCATTAGATCCTCAGCACTTATTGAGCTTGTAACTGAAAGCTTGCACCCTTTGACCCACATCTGCCCATTATCTCTGGCCCACAGTTGCCAGCAACCATGATTCTACTTTCTGTTTTTATGAATTCAGCTTTGTTATTAGTATTATTGGATTCCACCTGTAAATCATATTATATGTTTCTCCGTCTGGCTTATTTCACTTAGTATCATGCCCTACAGTTTCATTCTTATAACAAATGGAGAATCCTCAACTCTTTCATGGCTAAATAGTATTCTACTCTGCCCCCCCCCCCCATACACACACACTTTCTTCAAACTTTCATCCATCGTTGGACACTTAGATTGTTTCCATATTTCCATGTCTTGCCTATACTGACTGATGTTGCAGTGAAGATGGGAGTGCAGATAGCTCTTCAGCATACTGTTTTCATTTTCTTCAGACATATACCCAGAAGTGGGTTTCTGGATCACATAATAGCCACATTTTTAATTTTTGAGGAAACTCCACACTGTTTTCCATATGGTTGTACCAGTTTACATTCCCACCAGCAGTGTACAAGCATTCCTTTTCCTCCACGTCCTCAGCAACACTGTCACTTCTCTTCCTGACAGTAGCCATCCAGATAGGTGTGAAGTCTTAAGCTACTGTGATTTCGATTTGCTTTCCCCGATTGTTAGTGATGTTGAGCACCTTTTCATGCACCTGCTGGCCATTTCTGTGTCTTTTTGGGAAAACTGTCTGTTCGGGTCTTCAGGCCATTTTTCAATAAGAGGGTTTTTTTTTTTTTGTATTCAATTTTTTGTTATTTATATATTTTAGATATTAATACCTTATCATATAAATTATTTGCAGATATTTTCTCCCTTTCTGTATGTGGCTTTTTCATTTTTTTTTTTTTTTGGAGTGTTTCCTTTGCTATACAAAGGCTTTGTAGTTTGATATACTCCCACTTGTTTTTTTTTGTTCCGCTATGCTTTTATTGTTATATCAGAAACAACAACGACAACAAAATTCACTGCCCAGACCAATGTTAAGGAGCTTTTTGTATATTTTCTTCTAGGAATTTTATGGTTTCAGGTCTTACCTTTAAATCGTTAATTCATTTTGGATTAATGTTTATGAATGGTGTGAAGTAGGGTCCGGCTTCATTCTTTTGTCTGTGCATCCAATTTTCCCACCATTTATTAAAATGTATGTGTATGTGTTTGTCACTCAGCTGTGTCCGACTCTTTGTGACCGCATGGACTGTAGCCCGCCAGGCTCCTTTGTCCATGAGATTCTCCAGGCAGGAATACTGGAGTGGGTTGCTATTTCCTTCTCTATTTATTGAGGATTTTAGCATCTATGTTCACCAGTGATTCTAGCCTGTATTTTTCTTTCCTTATAAAGCCCTTATCTGGTTTTGGAATCAAAGCGGACCTCATAAAACGAGTTTGGAAATTTTCTTTCTTTAGAGAAGAAAAAATTTTTTGGAATAGCTTTTTGGAAGAGATTGATAGGCATTATTATTTTTATTATTATTATTATATTTGGTAAAATTCACCACTGATGCCATCTGGTCCTGGGTTTTTCTTTGTTGGGAGATTTTTAATGACTGATTCAGTATCTTTACTCACTCTTGGTCTGTTCATATTTTCTGTTTCATCATGATTCAGTCTTCGTAGGTCCTATGTTCCTAGGAGTTTACCCATTTCTTCTATGTTATATAATTTGTTGGAATCTAATTTTTCATTGTAGTGTCTTAAGATCCTTTGTATTTCTGTGGTATCCATAGTAAGGTCTTGTTTTTCATTTCTGATCTTATTTATTTGAGTCTTCACTGTTATTCTCATCTAGTCTAAATAAGTGCTAATCTCTCAGTCATGTTGAATTCTTTGTGACCCCATGGGTTGTAGCCTGCCAGGCTCCTCTGTATATGGGATTGTCTAGGCAAGAATACTGGAGTGGGTTGCCATTTCCTTTTCCAGGGGATCTTCCTGACCTGGGGATCAAACCCAGGTCTCCTGCATTGCAGGCAGATTCTTTACCATCTGAGCCACCAGGGAAACCCAGGTCTTATTAAGGGTTTTACAATTTTGTTTATCTTTTCAAAAAAGAGGCTGTTAGTTTGATTAATCTTTTCTATTGTTTTTTGTGTTCTCTATTTCATTTCTTTCTTTGGTCTTTGCCATTTATTTCCTTCTGCTAACTTGGGACTTAGTTCTTCTTTTCCTAGTTCATTGAGATGTTTAATTTAATGTTATTTGTTATACCTTTCTTGTTTATTTCTTAATGGAAGTGTTTATGACTATGCGTGGATTTATTCCTGAGCTTTCTGTCCTGTTCCATTGATCTGTATTTCTGTTTTGGGACCAGTACCATACTGTTTTGATAAGTGTAGCTTTGTAGTATAGCCTGAAGTCAGGAAGTCTGATTCCTCCAGCTCTGTCCCTTTTTTTCCTCAAGATTCTTTTGGATATCCAGGCTCTTTTGTATTTCCATAAATATTTTAAAATTACTTGTTCTAGTCCTGTGAAAAATGCCGTTGGTAATTTGATAGGGATTGCATTGAATCTACAGACCACCTTGGGTAGTACGGTTATTTTAACAATGCTGATTCTTCCAGTCCAAGAACACAGGATATCTTTCCATTTGTTTGTGTTGTCTTTGGTTTCTTTCATCACTGTCTTATAGTTTTCAGGGTATAAGTCTTTTGCCTCTTTGGTAGATTTATTCCTATGCATTTCATTCTTTTTGATGCAGTAGTAAATGGGATTGTTTCCTTAATTTTACCTCAATATATTTAAAATTGCACTTTTGATTTCCTCTTTGAGTCATTGGTTTTTCAGTAGTCTGATGTTTAATTTCCACATATTTGTGAATTTTCCAGCTTTCTTCATGTTGTTGATTTTAGTTTTATACCATTATGGTCAGAAAAGATGCTTGATACAATTCACTCCTTGTAAATTTGTTAAGACTTGTTTTGTGACCTAATATATGTTCTGTCCTGGAAAATATTCCATGTGCATTTAAGAAGAATGTGAATTTTATTGCTTTTGGATGAAATACTATATTTTCTAATGTTGGGTCCATTTTATATTTAATGTATTTAATGTCCATTTTTCCTTACAATTTTCTCTCTGGATGGTCTATCTATTGTTAAAAGAAGGGTATTGCAGTCCCCTACTATTATTGCATTGCTCTCTATTTCTACCTTTAGGTCTGTAAATATTTGCTTAATATATGTAGGTGCTCTCACGTTGAGTGTATGTGTTTACATGATGTTAATAGCCCCTTGGTGAATCAGCTTCTTTATCATTAAATAATAATTTCTCCTCCAACTTACTTAAAGAATGTTTTGGATATAGCTACCCACTCTGTTGATTTTCACTTGCATGGTATGTTTTTTTCCATTCTTTTGCTTTGAGCCTATGTATATCCTTAAAACTGATGTGAGTCTTTTATAGACAGCATATGGTTGGGTCTTGGTTTTTATCTGTTCAGTCACTTTACATCTCTTGATTAGAGAATGTAATCCATTTATATTTAAAATAACTATTGATAAGGACTTACTATTGCCATCTTGTCCATTGTTTCCTGGCTTTTTTGTAGTTTCTTTCTTTCTCTCTTGGCCTCTTCCTTTGTGATACGATCATTTCCTGTACTTCTATGCTTTGACTCCTTTCTCTTTCTCTTTTGTACATCTGCTATAGATTTCTGCTCTGTGGTTCTGAAACTATAAGTATAAAGCATGTTATAGTTACAACAGTCTATTTTAAGTTTACAACTACTTAACTTCAGTCACATAGAAGAAGCTTCTTACTCCCTCCCCCTACAGACATTTTATGTTTTTACCTTGCCAACAAAGGTCCGTCTAGTCAAGGCTATGGTTTTTCCAGTAGTCATGTATGGATGTGAGGGTTGGACTGTGAAGAAAGCTGAGCACAGAAGAATTGATGCTTTTGAACTATGGTGTTGGAGAAGACTCTTGAGAGTCCCTTGGACTGCAAGGAGATCCAACCAGTCCATCCTAAAGGAAACCAGAGGGAGGTGGGAGGGGGGATCGGGATGGGGAATACGTGTAACTCAATGGCTGATTCGTGTCAATGTATGACAAAACCCACTGAAATGTTGTGAAGTAATTGGCCTCCAACTAATAAAATAAAATTTAAAAAAAGAAAAAAAAAAAAAATAAATAAAGGAAACCAGTCCTGAATTTCATTGGCACAACTAATACTGAAGCTGAAACTCCAATACTTTGCCCACCTGATGCGAAGAACTGACTCCTTGGAAAAGACCCTGATCCTGGGAAATATTGAAGGCAGGAGGAGAAGGGGATGACAGAGGATGAGATGGTTGGATGGCATCACTGACTCAACAGACATGAGTTTGAGTAAGCTCCAGGAGTTGGTGATGGACAGGGAGGCCTGGTGTGCTGCAGTCCGTGGGGTTGCAAAGAGTTGGACAAAACTGAGTGACTGAATAGCTGACTGATTTCACAACTTACATATTTTAATATTGTGTTCATTAAGAAATTATTGTAGCTATGGTTGTTTTTTAAACCTTGTCTTTTAACCTTCATGTTAATACTAGAGTTAAGTGACTTACATACCATCATTACAGAATTAGAATATTATGAATTTGACTGTATACTTACCCTTACCAGTGAGTTTTGTATTTTCACATTTTTAAGTTACTAGTTTCCTTTCTTTTCAGCTTGAAACATTTCCTATAGCATTTCTTGTAAGGCAGAACTAGTAGTGAATTCCCTCAATTTTGTTTGTTTTGGAAATTCTTTATCTCTACCTCATTTCTGAAGGACAGTTTCAGTATTGGTAATGTATCCTTGGTTGGCAGGTTTTTATTTCTCCTTTTGGCGCTTTGATTATATCATACCACTCTCTCGTTGTCTATAAGGTTTCTGCTGAAAATCCACTGATAGCCTTTTGGGGTTACTTTTTTGTGTGAGAGAAATTTTCTCTCCCCTCAGGATAGTTGGATAGATTTCTGTAGACTGAGTAACATGTGAAAAACATTTTGTGGTATGTTTCCTCCCATGGCCATTTCTTTAGCCAACTTACCCACTTGCTGAAGCCTCTCCATGGTCTTCAGGGTTCATTCAATGGAAATTTGTTTTATTAACACATTAGAAACTGTGCATATTGGCATAGCTTCTGTCTGATGGGAAAAAAATCAAGATTGCCTTGGCAATTAGGGAAAACCATTTCTGATTCCCAGATTGAACATAGTTGGTTGTTTCTTTTGTCCTAATACTGACTTCAAAGGGCGTATCCTCTGTCAGTCCTGGTCATTAGATATTGGGCTACTGAGTGTTCTCATTCCATTGATAGCCAGTAATTCTTGAGAATATTCAGTTTTATAAGTAAACATTAAGCTCTGAGTGTCAGCTAGTGAAAACAAGATCCTAAACACAGCCATTATCTTTAAGAAATTCACTTTTTAGAGGGAAAATAGGCATGAAGTGAACTGAAATATAATGTGTAAGCATTTTAAGAGTTATATGATCACAGAGCAGGTGTCACCCATCCTTGAGAGGCATGTGCTTGTGTTTCTAACATCCTAGTAGTTTTCCTGCTCTTAAGATGTTTATATTGGGCTTCACAGTTGATACTTGTTTTATAAGTTTTCTGGGTTGTGTTAGCTGTGATGAGTTAGTATTTTCAGAGAGAGACATTATTTCACTTTTATTTTATCCCAAAGAACACATTAAGGAGCTGCTTTGCTAAGAATGGCAGCAAAACTTTTTACAGATTTCTTAGGTCCAGGGTACAGTACCTAATAAACACAGTCCCTTTTTTGAGAAGGTGAGGTGTTCTTGGGGAAGTAGCATTTAAAGAGAACAAATACGATACAGCAGCAGCTTAAGTTTCTGCACAGCACTGTAATTTCTAATGCACCTTCATATTTATCTTAGTGATAACCATGTAAGGCATGTTAAAGTGGACACTCATTTTATGGGTAAGAAACTTTACTGGCTCCCACAGTTACACAGTAGTGTGTGGTAGAGACAGCACTCAAAGTCCCCTGACTCTAATCTCCAGCTCCTTCTGCCGTCACATAGCAAGAATTGAGTAGTTCTTGTGGAAGTCAGAGGACAGGATCTCAGGAGTCCTTTCCAGACACCAGAGAGTGTGTCCGGTTCTGGTGTGCATGAAAGAGTAAAGTCTGGGCTGGCCCAAAACCACGTGCTGAGCAACAAGCAGAACTCTGAAAGTCTGAGTTCACAAAAGCCAAGGAAGCAGAATTCAAAGGAAAATTTGGACAAGAGCTAGTAGAGATTTCGTGAAGAGGAAAGGTAGGAGACCAGGGAATTTGTGGGGCAGTTGTCCACCCATCCAACTGCAAAGCACCTTTTCAAGGCTGAGTCCCTTCGCTGCTGGTCGTAAAGGCATATGACATTCTGAACCTAAATCTGAACAGGTATAGGAAAGTGTAGAGGTGTTTATTGGTGTTTTGCTTGGATTACTTGGTCATATATTAAGGTTGATATAAAGCTGGCCCTATTTTATATATTTTATTTCCAAGGTATATATTTTAGAACCTACGTTTTGAACCTTATACTTTGATGAAATGTTCTGTGTCTTCCTCATTTCAAGCACTCAGTAGCTACATGTGGCCAGTTGATTACCATATTAGACAGAATGTTAAATTTGGATTCTTTCTCAAAAAAGTATTTTTAAAGTAATAAATAAACATGTAAAAATACTCAAGGGTTCAGAAAGTAAAAAATGAAAATTAAAAGTACCTTTCCCTGACTTCCTCTCTCTATCCTTTTTCCAGAAGTGTCCACTATTAAAACTTTCTTTTATATCCTTTTAGGAAAAGAAAAGCATGGCTATCAGCATTTTATATGTATACTCTTTTTTACGTTACAAAAGTTGACTATACTAGATTTTCTGTTTTACATCTTTTAAAAAAATTTTATTAAAACTCCGTCTTGGAGGTCTTGACACAATAGCATATTTAGCTGTAACTTTCTATTTTAAAGGTTGCCTAGTGTCCCCTTGTTTGAAAATGGGGTCTGTCAGTTCCCTGAGAATCCACCTGCCTGCCCACTGCAGGAGCCATGAGTTTGACCCCTGCTCAGAAAGAGCCCCCGGAGACGAAATGGCAACCACCGCAGTGTTCTTGCCTGGGAAGCCCCGTGGGCAGAGGGCCCTGGCGGGCTGCATAGGAGACTCGGGCACAGCTTAGTGACTGAACACGAGTCCAGGCGTTCACGTTGTCTCCAGGGCTCTTTGTTCTGTTTTCCTGTTCACGCAGAGCTCTCATACATGTGGCCATTGCGCTGTATGCTTTGTAGGGAAGATTCCTAACAGTTCTGTTGCTGGATCCCTGGATAAGAACACAGCCTCTTAAGGAGGGTGCCTGAAAGACCTCTGCGACAAGTGCTGTTCCTAAACAAGGAAGCAGTTTAGAATCTGGGGCACGGGTGGGGCCAAACAGCAGAGCCTGAAAGAAGAGGGAGCCAGAGATAAAACAGAAACTGGCTGTGAAGCAGGATGATGAATACTTGTACCACTAGTCTTAAGGGTGGCTTTGTAATCAGTTCAGTCCCTCCTAGGAGTATTTAAGAAAAAAATTTTAAATGTCAGTGTATTTTATTATAACAATAAAAGTACAGATATATTTTATAACTATAATTGTGGTTAGTTTTTTTAATAAATATAATGCATATTTATTGTATATAGTTTGGAAAAATGCAAGAAAGTGTAAAGTGGAAAACCAGTTTCATCCATACTCAAAGAAAACTAGTGTTAAACATCTTAATCACTTATTTTTATATGTTATTAGTTTTTGCATATTTGAAATCATATTATATGTACATGTGTTTATATCTAAATTTCCCTTTACTTATCATCTTGATCTTATTGGTTTTATTTTCTTTCATTATTTTCTTCCTGCTTTTTTTTTTCATCCTTTTTTCTAGGTAACAGAAATCTAACATTATTTTGGAATGAATTTGGATACCAAGGTAATAAGGACATGGAAAAATCTTCAGATTCTATTCAGTATCAAAGAAGACAAGCCATGGCCATCCCTTGCATGATTCAGTGTGGTGAGTGTTAGATTCCATTCAAGTTAGCAAACTTTTAGTAAGATCCTAATATTGCAAGTCACTGTGTTACAAAAAAAAATAAGAAGAAAGACAAAGATGAAATAAGACAGGGTTCTTGCTTTCCAAGAGATTAAGGTCTAGGAGAAAGGTTAAGATGAGCATGAAAATAATTGTAATAGAGGTGAAAATAATGTAAATGATGTCAAAGAAACCCACAGTTCTTTGAGGTTTCAAGGAAAGGGAAGAGAGAAAGTTGAAACAAGGCTTCATGACAAGGCAGCCTTTGCCAGGGTCTTTAAAGTCAGTTTTTGAAAGCAGAGGTATAGTTGGAAATATGTGTTAATATATAGTGTGCCCTTCAGCTAATATTACTGTGGTGAATAATAGAAACGGTCATTTTCCTATTTTTAATACTTAACACTGTGTTAAATAATAGTAGATACTTAGCAGTTGACTACTGAGTGAATCAGTAATGAGTAAGTAATAAAAGATGAAATTATTAGGTTGTGTAAACATGTTCAATGGCCTTGAATGCCAGGATAAGGAGTTTTAACTTTAATAAGCAATGGAGAGGCATTGGAAGTTTTTCAAAAGTAGAGAAATATCACTGAAGCATTGAACACTTATTATGGGTCTCTGCTGTCTGCAGGGAGTCTGTCATCCAGTGGGGGAAGCAGTCAAGCAAACAAACAAAAAAATCACACGATAGCTTCTTACACAGGGCCAAGGGAACCCCTTGGACATGAATTTGAGCAAGCTTTGGGAAATAGTGAAGGACAAGGGAGCCTGGCATGCTGCTATTCATGGGGTCTCAAAGAGCCAGACATGAGTTAGCAGCCGAACAACAAGGGAGCACCTCCCCAACCTTGAGCCTGGGTGGTCCAAAGGGGACTGGTTAGACATCACTTGTAGTAAGGTTGTCTGGCAGCTCAGTGCAAGGTGATTTAGAGAAGGCCTAAAGCAAAGGTTAGGGCCATACCTCTGCGGACAAGACTTCTGGCACAATCCAGGATCCAGGTGAGGAATTACACTGGTCTGAATAAAGGTATGGCAGTGAGATTTAAGGGGAACACATATGATAGGCACTTAGAAGGTATAATTGAGAAAATTGATGACTATATGCAACAACCTATCAGATGATAATATTACTGGTTAAAAATGACTGTGTGTATTTGATATGTGCAACTTATTGCCAGAATCCAATCTCTAATACCTGAAAGCTATGTGAAATTGGGCAAATTTCTTAACTTCTCTAAGCTTCGATTTTCTTTTTTATAAAATGAAGTTAGTATTTGTAGTTACATTATGCAGTTTTGTGAAAATACAATTAACACATGTAGATTTTATTCAGTGCTTAGGATAGTGTATTATGGTTCTCCAGAGAAAGTGAACCAAGAGGATAGATAGATTTATGAAGGGATGGATGGATAGATAGATATTAATCATAGGGAATTGGCTCAGATGATTGAGGAGGCTGACAAGTCCCAAGATCTTAGTCAGCAAGCTAGAGACCTGGGAGAGCCACTGGTTTAATTCCAGAGCTTTAAGGCCTGAGAACCAGGAGGCCTGATAATATAGTTCCAATCTAAACATTGATAGATTTGATACCCAAGAAGAACTGATGTTTTGTTCTAGTTTGGAGATAGGAAAAACTGATGTCTCAGTTCAAGACAGAAAGAACTGTCTCTTATTTGCAAGAGGATCAACTTTTTTCCCCTGTTCAAGCCTTTAACTGATTTGTTGAGGCCTACCATATTAGGAAAGATAATCTGCTTTATTCATTCTACCAACTCAAATGTTAATCTAATCCAAAGCACAGACACAGTCAGAATAAATGGTTTGACCAAATATCCAGGTACCCAATGACCCTGACAAATTGACACGTAAAATTAACCATCACAAATGGCTACTAATGTTGTCTTTTTAATTGTTATGATTACACCTTATAAGCCTCAGGAACCCCTTTTGGTAGGTAGTGAAACTATTCGTATTCTTAACACTGTGCAGACTGCCTCCATTTTAGATGAACAGAGAGAAAGAAGTATTTACCCAAGAGCCACTAGCAAAGGGTGTGGAGGGGATTCAGGATTCGAGTGAGGAGCAGCCGGAAGAGAGTGGAGTTCCTGAAAACGGGAGGGGCTGAAAGAGGGAAAGAGACAGAGAAGTCACGACCTGTAGGCTAGAGAGCAGGGTAAGAGCTATACGAAGTGCAGAACGAGGAACCGTGTAAATTGGAGGGTTTGATTTTCCTTCTTATCTTAGTCATGTGGGTGGAGATGGACGGTAGTGTTGGCAGATAAATGGTGGGTCAGAAAAAAGGGAAGAGTCAGTCTGGATGCCTTCCTGTGGTTTAAGAAAAGGTGAAGAGGGACCTATTACTTCATATTCGTTTGGCTGGAACCAGTAGAAACCAACTGGAAAGAACTTAAGCAATGATGGCAGTAATAATAATAACGGCAGCAACAATAATAATTTATCGATGGTGTCCTAGGTAGCTCAGAATCCTGGACTATTTGTGCCATCAAATATAATGGTATATGGTCAAGAATTCAATTGTCTTTGGACTGAAAGATAGCGTCATACTTTTGGTATATACAGCCTGACATCTTACTATGGTAGATTCACTTCTGATTGTGGTCTTTCTTGTATGTGGTTTTTGTTTTGATGATTTTAGATCTTTGCCTTAAATGGAGAGTCTTACCTCCTTCTACTGATTATCAGGAAAAAGATTTCTTTGACATCTGGATTTGTGCTAATAACCCTAACCGCTCGGAAAACAGGTAGTTTTTGATAGTTTTCTAAAATTTTTTTCCACTTTTAATTCCTATAATTTATGTGTATGAAGCTGAAAAATGTCAGCCATAGATAAATTTTAGCTTAGTAGCTGTCATCCGTTCTAACTCTCTAGCCTATTGCCGCCTCCAGAACGATATTCCATTAGTTCTCTTTTCCATCAAGTTAAAAGACACGTGGGTGTAAGTTTTTGTTAATGTTGGGCGTGCCGCTCTGCACTCCCACTGGCGGAAGACCTTACCTCGGTGTTCAAGTTCTGCCTTCCGGTTCATTTTCACACGATGCACAATTTTATAGTGCAGGAGTCTTATCTAGATACTTAAGTGTTAGACCATGTGCTTTTTCTGTTTAAGTCATATATTGATTTCACTGCTTTGTGCTTTTGGAGTAAGAACTTCAGACTAAAGCAGGAAAAAGGTCAATTAAATATTGATGGATGTCAACGTTATTGCAAACCCTTTTTGACTTACTTCTTTTCCTTGTGGGCTAAAGAGTTAATGCACCCCTTTAACAGAGACACCCTTAAGTGAAGCATCACTTTTCCATAGAGTTTATTCTAAGTTCTTTGACCTGGATGAGTGGATCAATATTGCTAATACAGACATTAGGGTAATAATTCTTGTTTATTTTTATCCAGCCCTGAAAAAAAAGAGCAATTGAAAAAAAAAATGAGAAGGAAGAAAACATTTAGAAACTGCTTCTAAAACCTCTTCAACCTGGAGTCTTCAAGTTAATCATATTTAGAGATTAATGAAAAATGTCATAGGTGATAGGCCTCTTAGATTTCACATGGCCCAAGGGGTTTTTCAGTTTTCCTCTCTTGGTTTGCAGCAGAACCTTTTTTTTTTTTAATCCCCAAATAAAATTTGTCTCTGACCTCAGGTATATAAAACAGATAAAAACAGAACTGTCCTGATTGAATTGGAGGCTGAGAATCTTGGGGCCAGAGGTATCTACTTCTCATTTCTGTCTCCTGCTCTCTGTAAAAAGCCTAGAGCTCCAGGGAGCATGATTATAAAACACCGATCTAGACTCACTTCATTTAAGAGTGGAAATTGAAGCCCAAACAGGGGCCGAGAAGACTGTTTATGAAGCTGCTGGCCTTGATCTTCTGACTGCCAACCTGATTCTAGTCCTAACCTGTAACTTGACTATCTCCCAAATAGGAACACAGTAGCGGTTCAGTTTCAGTAATTAAGAATAGTCTGATGGATAGTGTTGTCATTGTTACTGTCATTATTTTCACCCATGTGTTGTTTAAAAGAAATTTTTTTGTTGTTTCCATCTTGTTTTTTAAATTTCTCTGTGGAAAGACTTGTGCTTGGAAATGTAAATAAAATTGGTCCCACGCCCCAACTGTCCAAAAAAAAGGTGATAATATCGATCACTTTCTGTGAGCTCAAAACTTTCACGCAGTGTAGGATAGCGTTTAAAGTTCAGACTCTGGGGCCAGACTGCCTGGGTTTGACTTCTGGCTCCTTTAGCCTGTGAAGCCTTGGACAAATGATAAGACCTCTCTTTAACTCAGCTTCCCATCACCTAAAATAGCGTGCAGTAATAAACCCTCTGCATCTTTTCTAGGTCCAGCTGAACCCCTTGTTAAGGACAGTCTTAAGTCCCTGGTCACTGGGGGCCCCTTAGTAATAAGCCACGAGAACTTAGATTCCTCTGGTGGCTCAGATGGCAAAGAATCTGCTTTCAGTGCAAGAGACCTGGGTCGGGAAGAGCCCCTGGAGAAGGGAACGGCAGCCCACTCCAGTACTCTTGCCTGGAGAATCCCATGGACGGAGGAGCCTGGCGGCTGCGGTCCACGGGGCTGCAAAGAGTCGGACACGACCGAGCAACTGCCACTTTCACTTTTTTTCCACTATATTTTAGCCATATTCATGTCTCACTCCAGCCGTAGGCCATCTCAGATCCACAGAACTGGGGTCTGACCTCTATAGATTCCCTTCTCCAGCTCACCATTATCCTTGAATTGACATGCTTGTCCCTTCTCCTTGAAAAGTGGTGATGCCATCACTGAGTGTTATAAAATTAGTTTCCAAGCCATACTAATTCTGTCTCTTCTATACATCAAAACACTGCCATTTCTGATGACAGGCAAGATAAATTTGCCATGTTCACAGAAAATGGATGGCCCTTAAAAGCCTGAAATGCAAAAAGGCTTATATTTATAATTTCTTAAGTCCTTTAAATATGCTGACATAATTTTGACCATCTGCATTTCATTTCCACTGAAAAGATGAGGAAAAAAACAATGCTTAAAGTGATAGCAAGAGATTCAGAAATGGGAGCTATGGAGAAAAACTCTTGATTGTAAGGGCAGTTACTTGAAAGTTGATACTTCCGTTAAGGGAGATTATCAACAGCAATGCAGATGAAGATTCCCATGGGAAGAGAAGTTGATCTGATGACCTCAG
Source organism: Muntiacus reevesi (assembly GCF_963930625.1). Classification (NCBI taxonomy): domain Eukaryota; kingdom Metazoa; phylum Chordata; class Mammalia; order Artiodactyla; family Cervidae; genus Muntiacus; species Muntiacus reevesi. The sequence goes on from NC_089269.1 coordinate 2,968,925, forward strand.
TCAGTCGTCTGATTCAGTGTGTTTAAATGGACCATGCATACTTTGAGACTCTGCTGTGAAATAGCAAAACTCTGATATATATATATATATGCACTGTTGGACTTGGATAAAATGTGTGTTAAAGTGACGAGAATGGAGGTATAGTTATTTTTTAGGCAATACTGGATGAGTGAAAGGACAGCAATACGGGGTGAAAAGTGGCATCATCTGTATTTACGGGAAATGCAGCTTATTGTCAGCAGTTAATCGCCAGTTGTCGGCAGGGTTAAAGCCAGTGACCAGCGTTTGAATGAACAATGTCTGTGTAACCAGAACTGGGGCAGGAAACATCATAACGGCTCCCTCTTACATTGCAGTCACATGTTCTGTCTTTTCAGTACAACAAGCATGTGAGCTCTCTCCATTTCTCAGAGGAGAAAGCAGTGAAGCCAAGGGAGGCTCAGTGACCTGTCCACGATTCCTCCCTCAGCCTGAAACTGGACTCCAAGCACTTTGATTCAAAACGTGTGCTCTTCCTGCCTTACGACTCCCCACACTCTGTAGGGATCTTTAGCTCAGGAAGCCTCATTCCAGACCAATACGTTATGGTGGTGAAACATACCATTTTACAAATGATAGTGTTCTGTGTTGGTGGCTCAGGCAGCTTAAAAGGGAGTCATTCTTTCCCAAGTCACCTTTTTTTTGTTTGTTTTCCACCTTAAGCACAGAGGGAAGCCACTCATTTTGATCGCAGTGCCCAAGAAATAAATATCCGTGTGCTTCCGTTGCGTTCATTCTGTGTATTTGTGTTTATTAGAACAGGGATCACCAGCAGGGTAAAAGTGATACCTGTCATTTGACTAGACCCAAAAGTCTTAAGTTTTGGAAAGGATATTTAAAAATATTTAAAATATGGGTTATATTGCATATTAAGATTTAATTTGTTTATAAAAATCTTAGAGGACAATCAGACAGATTGCATTTTAATTAATTGAGGTTTTTCTTTTCTAAATAAGAGCGTAATGTTGCCACCAGGTTCTTTTCTCAAATGAAATAGAAACCTGAGTGGGTACTATCCCAAGACGTCTTCAGATGAGCACTGCCTGTGGTTATATATATATATGTAGGTGGGTTCCCCCTGATTTACCTACCACCTTTCTTTGAAAATAACAGTAAAAACAAATACCATATGTGGGTGGAATTAAGTGGTTTTTCTCAGCAGTACTTGAATTTGATTGCAGTCCTCACTCTTCTCTGTTGGTGGGGGCAAGAAAAATACATGCTGAACCCTGGGAAGTAGAGAAGTGTAGTGGGAGTGAGATGCTTAGCTTTCCCTGCACTGTTTCAGATTGAAGAAGCCCTTCCCTCTCTTCTCAACCTCCTGCCTTTCCTCGATTAGCACCCGTGTATTCTATGACACGCACTTCCCCCTCTTTTTGGTACCTACCAGTGGTAGAAAAACTCTTGTGTAAGGCTTTAAGAGTCAACGTCAGCATTTTGTACCCCTTCCCACATTGCATGTCCTCAGCCATGCCCTGGATTGAGGCCGTGTCCAATGGGAATGGAATTTCTTGTCCCCGCCAGGCCTCCGTACCAAAGTGAAATAAGATGGTATCTCAATTTTTCAGCAGTTAGGCTAGCCTCAGCTCCCCAGAACATAGCCATGAAGCCAGAAGTAGGGTGGAAAAAAGGCCTCAAACCTTCCCAAGCAGATGTCTCAAAAATCATTAGTATTCTTTGTAACCATAAAGACAGAAGCCCTCAGGCACAGCCTGTTTATTGCAAGTTAGAGACAATTCAGCTTGATTATGTGACGCATGTCAGCCCACTGGTGACTGCAGACAGCCCGTCAGTAAGGCCGGGAAGCTGAGAGTGCCGAGCAGCTGGTGCGCCCCCGGCAGCAGGGGGAGGAAGATGGGGTGCTGGGCTGCTCGACGGGGCCCCCCTGTGGCCCCACCACCCCTGAGGGGATCTCAGGGACTGCCTCCCATCACTGCAGTCACTGGTCTGCACAGTGAGTCTCGTCCTCGACGAGGGATCTGTGTGCTTCCGAGGCAGAATTACTTGGTGTATTTTACAGAGACACATTGGAGAGGGAAATGGCAGCCCACTCCCCTACTCTTGCCTGGAGAATTCCATGGACAGAGGAGCCTGGAGGGCTACAGTCCATGGGGTTGCAAAGAGTTGGACACGACTGAGCGACTAAACCACCACCACAGATTTTTTTTTGGAAAAGAATAATGCATGGTAGTAATGAATTAAGCTTCAGTTATCTAAAAAACATTTTTGCAAAAGTTCTCATTTGGTGATAACTCAGGATAAATGAAACGTTAGTAAATAATGAATATTCTCCCTTTCTCGTAAATCTACATACCCTCCACATCTTCCATTAAGTTCTTTTCCAAGAAAAGTGGAGATTTAATGTATTACCTAAATTCTCAATATAATGCTGTATGTGAGCAATGCTGTATCTGAGTTTTGGGTGTAAGCCAGAGACAATTCCTTGTCGAAGTAAATAGCCTTTTGCAGTTAGTAAATAGTTTTATATTTCTTCCTGATGTTCTCTCTTGTACTTGATTGTGAAAAGTTGTCATCAGACAGAACATCTACCTTCCATACCCCTGGGCACTACGAGCACAAAATCACAATCGAAAAATGAGAAAGACAAGCGGCTTCAGGAGTCAGTCCAGAGGTGTCAGAATCGACTGGTGGAACCGCGTCAACAGGTGAGCTGTCAGTAATTCTTTCCAAAAGTTACCCAGACTCTTGAGCTGTTGATTTCGTGCGTACAGAGTGACTAAAGTGGTTTACCCAAGTAGATGCGTGGCCTCTTTTTTCTTCTTCCTTGGTCACCTCATTCTCATTTTGGATCTAAGGACTGTTTAGAGGTGATCACAGGGATCCAGGGATCCAGATAATACTGTATTTCTATATGTGATCATCTAAGTCCATCTCCACAGCAGTCTGTGAGAAATAGGGGGATATATTTCCGTTCTAGGGTGTGCGTGCAGCCTTGTAGAGGTCGGCCAGTATGTCAAAGGTCACAGAGTCAGGTTTGGGACCCAGATGTATATGACTACAAAGATGCTCTTTTTATCTCATTAGGCTTCTTCCCTGAGGGTAGATGTTTGAGGTAAAGAGTTATTCTTTTAAAAAATATTAGCCATTAATACAGAAATTTAAATTCTTATTTAATTGTTAAGAAAATTCAATAAATAAAACAGTATCAGTAAATGTAGATAACCATGACAATTGCAAGTGAAAAAAAAGGTGGCCTGCAGAATTACTGTTTTAATCTCTTAACTAGTAAAGTAATTGCATCCCTTTGTATAGATTTAGCACCCAAATTCAGCATTTTTTAATTGTGTTGCCTGTCAAGTTCCTCAAATAGAAATTGAGGAGGTCAGCAGCGTATGTCCAAATGTGTTGACTCCTGTGTGGATGTCAGGAAATAAAATGCTCATTTGAGTAGAAAATTCCCTTCCTGAATTGGGAGTTAAGGCACTCAGTCTTACTACCTGATGATTATGTGTATTCCTGGGTTCATGGAAAATAAACTTTCTTTTCTACCCCAGCTTCATCTTCTTACCTGTCTCATTTTGCTGGGGATCTGCCATGCAGGTCAGCCTCCACCTGGGGTCACAGTCAAACGCTGACTCTCCCCTTTTAGCCTGAGGTCTCAGAGTTTCTTTGGGGAAGAGAGTGAAAGTCATTTGGAAGCATATTCACCTAACCAGTCTTCAATTCTCAAAGTTGCTCAACTTTTTACATATCTTAAGAGTGTCTGCTTTTGGGTTTTATAACAGGTCAGACATAAAGATATCATCACCGGTTGTTATTTTAATAAGCAATTATGTGGAAGAGCTTTTCATTGTTAAATATCTTTATTCATTTTACTTCTTATTTTGCTTACCACCCCTTGTGTTTTTGTGAGGGCATTCAGCACATCTTGAACTGGTTTTATTTTATTGCAGTCTCTGGATATTTTTTCCTATAGAGGTCAGCACTGACCCTTGGATAGTGAGTGTCAGTCATGAAGTCTTAATTACCTTTTTCTTTTTAGGATTGAATGTTTTATTCATCATCAAGGTAGAGATTTTGATGGGGGCTGATGGAATAACAGACTTGAGCCATCCATTCTACTTATTCCTCTTGGTAGTTGGTGTTTTTCATAAAAAATTTAGCCAGGTTTATAGATTCAGTCTGTTTCAGATACAAAAAAAAGTTTATCAGTACCTAAACAGAAGCCTACTCCAAACATTTCAAAGGATGTGAAGACTCCTCACCACCTTCCCCTCACCTGCTTTTGTGAAAACGGTCCTCACGTCTTTAACACGCTTCTAGGGTTCGGGGTCTTTAACTGACCCGGTTTTTGTGGTAATCAAGGAGAAGCTTGGTTAGGGTCCACCTAACCATGGGCAGCAGTTAATTTTTTCATCGGAGTCTAGTTGAATTGGAATATTGTGTTAGTTTCTACTGCACAGCAAAGTGAACGATCGAAGTACCCACGCGTCCGCTCTCTGTAAGATCTGCTTCCACATAGGACATCCAGGGTGGTGAGCAGAGCTTCCTGTGCTGTTCCGTAGACTCTCATTGGGTGTCTGTCTCGTGTGTAGTCGGGTGTATACGTCAGCCCCAGCCGTGCAGTTTACCCTCCCTGCCCCGTATCCTCTAGTAACCCTACGTTTGTTTGCTGTATCCGTGGCGCTCCTTCTGGTTTGTCAATAACATTTACACCTTGTTTTTCAGATTCCACGCATAAGCAAAGTCATATATATTTGCCCTTTTCTGTCTGGCTGACTTCAGTCAGTATGACGGTCTCTAGGCCCATCCATGTTGCTGCCAATGTCGTTATTTCTTTATTTTTTATGGCTGAATAATATTATTTGTATGTATGTACCACATCTTCTTTACCCATCCCTCTGTTGCTGGCATGATTTTGAGGTGGTCATTAAACACCTCCTTGCCCCTGGATCTGCCCTGTGCTTGGCATGCGGGACTAGAGTAACTCTAACACCAGAGTGTAAGCCCCGTGACTGCAAGGATAGTTTTGGTTTTCTTCACTGTCTCTGTTACCAGACACACTGCCTGGCATCTCGTGGTTTTCAACAGAGAGTTGTCGAATCATGACATAAAACATGACCTGGGATAAATGCAGTCCCTCCGAGGACCAAGTCTGGCAGCTGCTTAAAGACTAACAACCTCTGTAGAGCAGTCCTAGCTCAGCACTTGTCTGATCGCGTGCTGTGCTACGCTCAGTCACTCAGTTCTGTCCGACTCTGTGACCCCGTGGGCTGTCGCCCGCCAGGCTCCTCTGTCCACGGGGACTCTCCAGACAAGAACACTGGAGTGGGTTGCCATGCCCTTCTCCAGGGGATCGTCCCAACCCAGGGATGGAACCCAGGTCTCCCGAATTGCAGGCAGATTCTTTACCATGGCTGAAACTAAAGCAGAAGTTTATTACAAGGAGATAGGGCGGCTTCGTTCAAAAAAGTTTCATAGAGGAAGTGACATAGCTTGTATCTTAAAGTCCATTTAGGGTAAATGAAGGGAAAGAACAGGGCATTCTAGGTGAGCAGAACATTATGAACATAGACTTGGAGATGAGCACGGGCTTTTTCCTTCATGGAACCCGTCTTTTAAGTTACATGCTAAGCTTACGTATTTTTAAAAATAAATTCAGCATTTCTCTGACATACTTGTCTTTTAAAAACTGTATAAGTCATTATAAGATACGGTAATTACTGAATAGACGACCTCTGAAAGGTGAGCTCAGTTCCCCTTTCACAAAAATTACTTATGAAAGTATTCAAAGGCTAATTTGGTGATAGCTGCCTGATGCCAGAAAAAAAGACTCAAAACCATCTGATATTCAGTGAGAATTTACTTTGTTTCTGACTGCTTTTTAGAAGAAGTGCTGTTAGACCGTGACATAGGAAGGGTGGAAAAGTCAGAAAAACAGGGCCTTGGTGCCATTCAGGTTCCGCACACACGATTCAGGTGTGGGATAGACTCCACTGGAAGATCAAGTAATGCCTAGTGTATTGCCATCACTCCACCGTATCTGTCAGCAGCGCCCATTCTCTCGATATCAGGAAATAATGAGTTGCCTGCCATGAAATTATGGTTTGCCCGCCTCCTGTTCTCTCTTCCTGCCTCTGAATACCAGTGTTCACGTACTCATTGATTAAATCTGGGGAGCAGACATAAAAGTGGCCCAAATCTGCATGCCTCATCTCTTACTCTCTTGCATTTCCATTTTAATGGCAGAAGGCCTCCTGATCTGGAAAGCTAAGAGTTGACTTGGTAAATCAGAAGCCTTTCAGGATCTTAGATTCTGTGGGTCTTGGTTTTGTGTCACTGACAGCCAGGGAGGATGGAATAATGGTAGGAAGGGTGGCTGATGGTACTAGTATCAGGAATCAGCAGCCGAGGTGTCTTCTCCACCGTTTATACATACTGCTGGTATGCAGAGTGACAAAGTCTAGATTCTAGATACCCCACTGCGGGCTGCCCTAGTGAGAGAAGATTCACAGTGGGTCAGAAAACTGCTGGTAGAAGAGGTACCTCAGTGGTTAGATCTTGTCCTCTAGGAGAAAACTAAACACGTTGGTTCAAAGCTACTATCATTTCCACAGGTGGTATCGTATTTAATCCTCACATTACAGGTATAACAATTATAACATCAGAAGGAGAGTGAATCTCAGAGCAGTTCAGTAAGTTGAATCAGTCATACATCTTTAAATGGTGAAGTTAACTTTGGTTTCCTTTTTGCCTAAATCCAACACCATCTGCTCACAATCTCATGTGATAAATACAGTCAAAAAGGATATGAAAACGTTTACAAAGGCAACAAGCTGATGTAATGCAAATCATATTGTTAAGAGAAATGTATAAGTTCATAAACCTAGTGGGAGGGCTGAAATCCAAGATGTAATTGATGTGTTGTGTCAGCAAGCCAAGAGCCACTTTATAAATTGTGCTTCCGAAGCAGCCCATTCTGCTCCCTCTCCTCTCTGAATAGATGAATGAGCGTTCCTCACTGCGTTTCCCCTCATTCCTCATCACCTGCTGTTTGCTATACCGAGTGACAAGTGACACCTGCTGGCCAAGTAATGAAGCATTTTCATTTTCATCGTCACTGTTGATTGTTCAATTACTGACTGGCCCCTCAGCTGGATAATTGTCGTTCTGTTTTTCAGTAAACCTAGACAGGAATTTTAAAACCGTAAGACAGAGTCACAGAATCAAGTCCTCTGCATTTGAGGACTTGGCAGTACTCAATTTTGCCCTTTGCTCGGTTTTAACGTCACAATTTACAGTCTTTTCTGCTTTCTGTTGTTCAGCAGGACACCTGTGTCACAACCACACACGGGGAGTATTGCTTTAGGTCCATTTCATTCAGGGATTTTTGGTACCACTTTAAATCCACTTAATGCCTTCAAATCATTATAAGGCAAATGATAACTTGCTTCCTTGAATGAAGCCTACCCTGTGTTTACGCATTTGTACCATTGGGATGATTCCCTGGAGAAGGGAGTGGCAATCCATGCCACTGGAGGATCCATTTACAACCCCTGGAGAATTCCCTGGAGAATTCCGTGGCCAGAGGAGCCTGCGAGTACAGTCCCTAGGGTCGCACATAGGCGGGCCTGACTGGCTGACCCATACTTCCACTTTCTTCAAAGTCAGTGGGTAGTATAGTGTATTTATATGATCAGTTCATTTGTGCAGACGTGCTGTGCTGCCTTATTCTCTGGGTCCTTCTGGGTTAACCTTCTCTGATTAACGTTAATTTCCCATCTGGAGTCACAGTCCAGGCTGTCTCTGATCTGACACTAGTCCATTGGCGTAAGTTTCTCCTCTTCTGCGGGAAGAGCACCCGAGCTCCCGCAGGTTCCTCTGAGCTCCCCCAGGTCCCCAGGTTCCTCTGCGTCTTCTGCTTCCATGATGCTGAGTGAGTTGTCTGCGTGCCTTTGTTCCTGCCCTTCCCTAGTCCTTCAGGTTCCAGACTTCACGGCATTGCTGTATGAGGTCCTCTCATTTCCCTGCTTGTGAAAATACCTCCTTCTTCCACTTCCCCTTGCCCTTCATGTGTGTCTTCCTTCAGGGCATATTTCACTTTTTAAGACTCTGTTTCTCTATTTGAGTAGGCCGTGTCTTATTTGTGGCATGTGGGTCTCTCTCTAATTGTGGCTCTCTGGCTTACTTGCCCCCCATCACGTGGGATCTTAGTTCCCCGACCAGGGGTCACACCTGCATCCCCTGCCTTGGAGGATGGATTCTCAACCACTGGACCACCACGGAGGCCCCCACGTTTCACTTTCTTCCTGGTGTTATAGTCAGTCATATATCTGAGCTGTCTCCTATGTTTGACTGTAAGATTTTTGAATTAAGGGAACATTTTTATTCATCTTTGTGTTCCTAATAACACTTATTAGACCTGGACCTTTTACATAGTAGATGTTCACCAAATGAGTGAAGGGTTGAAGGAACAATTTGGTTTATGCAGAATTCCTCACAATTAGATACGAAGGTGACTATTTTTCATTAGATTGGTTGAAGCTATGTAGGTTAGACTTGAAACTGTCTGCACCTGTTCTTGGACACCATCATGTTCTCACACTTGGTCAAATGAAGTGTTGCATTTGGGTGGGAGTATAGAGACCCTATTTGCATTTCATTTGTCACAGTCATAGTCTGCATCACAGGAAGAGCCTTGGTAAAAGTCCATGCCTGTTGAGAAAGCTCAGTAGCATTCTGTTCTTTTCTGGTGCTTGCGTGGACAAAAACCTGAGGCCGTGTGGTCTGACAGTTCCCACAGTACCCGTACATTTTAGCAGTAAATGGACGGCAGAGAAGGCTCGCTGAACTTTCAGCTGTGTTTTTCAAAATGAAATGGCATATCTGATCACACCTTTATAATGAAGAATGTGAGCACATTTTCCCACTTAGAATGCAATCTTTTTAACGTGTCATTCTTGTGTACGATGCTGAGATTTCTAATCTGTATCCTGTGGAACTAGATGCCTTAGAAAGTCTTTGTGTTTATCAAGCTTTTCAGTCTCCATACATAAACTTCCATGATCTAAAATTTATGACACCTAAGCTGTTGTGACACTCTAACAAGAGGCTGACGCTGCTCACTGTAACTGAAATGTTTTATTTTATTACTCTTTTGTGACAAAGGTCTAATTTCTCCGTGGTGATGCCTGTCATTCCAAAAGGGATAATGCGTGATACAGTCACATCTGTGGGCCCTGTGTTCACACTGTAGCAAATGAGCTACTGTTGCTCATGAGGAGCTAGTGTGGAAGTTCCTTGAGGGCAGGTATCATGAGTCCACTTTCCCAGGCATCTCCCATCATTGCATCTGGCTCAGTGTTGGGCAAAGTAGATGTCCAACAGTAGCTGTTCAACTCCTTAGCTTGATTTGCTTGTCCACGTTCTTTTCTTTTCTCTTGAATTTTAGTTGATATACAGTGCTATAGTAGTTTCAAGTGTATGCCATAATGATTCAATATTTTTATATGTTACAAAATGATCACCACGGTGTTTAGCTACCCTCTGCCACCACACAGAGTTATTAGAATGTTACTGACGACATCTCTTAGGCTGTACCTTGCATCCTCTTGACTTATTTATTTTATAATTGGAAGTTTGTGCCTCCTAATACCTTTCATCTATTTTGCCCATTTCCTCACCATTTTATCCTCTGACAGCCACTAACTTATATCTGTGAGTCTGTTTCTTAACTGCTTTGTTTGTTCTTTTTTTTTTTCTCTTAAAATTCCACATGTAAGTGAGATCATGTGATACTTGTCTTTCTCCGTCTGACTTATTTCACTTGCTTTATACCCTGTAGGTCTATCCATGTTGTCACAGATGGGAGGAGTTGATTCTTTTTTATGGAAGAGTCGTTTATAAGCTGAGTGACCTCAGGTCTGTTTGATGTCACTGGTCCTTGATCCTAGCCCATTCCTCCCCCTTCAGCCCAGTAAAAATGGGATTAAGCTAAATATTTGTGAAGACCCATTCAGTTTTATCTGCTTGCAATGCAGGAGACCTGGGTTCAATCCCTGGGTCAGGAAGATCCCCTGGAGGAAGGCATGGCAACCCACTCCAGTATTCTTGCCTGGAGAATCCCATGCACAGAGGAGCCTGGCGGGCTACAGTCCATGGGGTCGCAGAGTCGGACACAGCTGAGCAACTGATACTTTACTTTTTAGTTTCACTTTTGTCCAGTTTTAGAGCCTTTGAGTATTAGTTGCCCATCTTCATTTACAGGGTGTTAAGTTTGAAACGCCTATATATATTTATTTTATTCTGAATACAAACATGAGCTTTCTGGAGCAGAGCAGATCTATTATTTAATTATAGCAAATAATTACTCTGATTCCTTTTTGCCCTAATTTGTACCCCTGGGGCAATAGATGAGATGAGGCAGATCATATGTTATCCTATATATACTGGAGTTTGTACCATCAGCGAGGAAGTTGAAAAAAAAGTGAATCTGGTTATTTCTATAGGAGAGGGACAGCCTCCTCCCTAACTCCACCTTACTGCCTGTCAGACACACACACACCTCTTTGCTTTGAGAAGGATCCTGGATTCTTACTGTTACCCTTTGGAATATCAATAAATCTCTTAGGGGAAAGATAAGATTAGCTTCTTTAGCTATTCTTCTGTTCCTCAGATCTCCTTCCTTAACATGTAAATACATACCTCTGGAGGGATAAATCTCTTCATATACTCTTTCACTAATAATCAGTCATAAATTAAAATCTAAAGTTTGTTCTTCTAGGCTAGGTCTCAGGTTTTGGTAAAATTTGATCAGAAAGCCTTCATGGTACAGAAACATAAAAATACTGTCTCTACAGTCCCACTAAGCATGAATCTAAAATTAAAAGATAGAATCCTCTGCCTTCCAGGGCCGTGAGTCTATGATGATCAAGTCATTTGTATAAGAATTTCACATGTTTGTAAAAATTCAGATTCCTGAGATCTACAGCAGACTGACTCAACAAGAGTCTCCGGGACAGAAGCCTTGGAATCTGCTTTTCCGTCCAGCTCTCCACATGATTTTATGCACCACAGCCTTTTTCTCCTTTATTCCTGGCTTAAGGATCCTTTGGTTTTCCTGCTGGCAGAGATGCTTCATGTTCTGCAGCTTTTGCTATTGAGTCTGTGGTTTTCAGGACTTTCCAAACATGGAAAGAAATATAACAGTCTTGCTGGGAGAGTTTATGAGTATCATGTAAAAATAAATACCAATATTAGCAAGCTTTCTAAGGTGATGATGAGTGTCTGAAATCTGAAGAGCTGATGATGATGATAAAGATATCACCACTAGTAAACAACTGTTCATTAAGTAACTGAGACAGAATTTGAAGTGGATTAGCTATGTTACCTAGATTTCTGTTTTACAAAAAATGCAAAGATGTGCCACCCCTAGTGGTATTTTTCTACTCAAAATGTAGTTGAGACATTTTTGCTGTGTTTCTCTGTGATGTCTGAAGTTCTTTTGTTGAAACACAACTCTGAAATGAATGAATAAAAAGAGGAAAATGAATGGAATTAAAAAATTTTATTACAACTTCAGTGATGTGATTAGTCGTTCAGGTCAAAAGCTCACTGTCATAAAGCTTTTTATCGAAAAATAATTATCTTTTAAGCTAGCACCAAAAATGATACAAACCCAAATGATGTAAGTGTATCATACATTGTTACTAGGCTACACTCAGTCCATTTCTCTATATCAGGAACAAGACACTGACATTTAATATAAAGCATCTCAAATATGTGATAACATCTGACAGGTAATGAAGAAGTAGTCACATTATGAGTGCAGAATAGAACTGTGGCGGTGTTTCAACAGAGAAAGAAATGAGCAGTAGTCTCTGGGAACATCTGTTTATCCTGTTAATCACCAACATTTTATTGAGCACCTATAAAGTGCCAAACACTGTGTTGGGTACTACAGATAAAAAATGACTTTCAGAGAGAGATGCGAGTGTTACCATGACGATGAGACAATGTGATACATACCACGATTTCTGCTATAAACATGGCTATATAGATGCAGCATCTTCCTGTTCTTTTCCTGAGAGTCTTGTAAGAGCAACAGGAAAACAGAGAACAAAAATGCAAACTCCAGTTTCAGTCGAGCTAGGAAATACATACCAGCATACCCCAGGGCTGCCCAAGGCAGTCAAGATAACGCAAGAATCCCACAGGAGGAAAAGGAGAGAAATGGAAGAGAGAGCCCAGCAATAGCACTTCTAAAGAATCAGCACAAATACACTTACTAAAGAAGGGTTCATCTGGAGATGGAAAATCTATAGCCTTTATCTGCAATAGCTGGGAGGTAACAGGAACCTTACTGGACCTGCTTTGGTTCACAGAAGTGGATTGCACATGGGAGTACTCAAAAAACCATGTTTGCAGAAGATGAGGAAAGGAATTTCTTGGGGAGAGATGAGAAAAGATATTTTGCATAAGCAAAAAAAGAGAAAAACTCGCGTAGACTCTTATCCTCCACCTACCCTTCCTATAGAAAATTCTGGCAAATAGATAGTCCAGGAAAACCAAACTCTTATAATGATGTGTTTAAGATACTATGATAGCAGCTAACTGTCTACAAACAAGAAAAGAATATCCCAGTAAGATATGAATATAACACCGTGCAAATATGGATGTCAGTTACTAGGGACACAGGTAAGGGCCGTGCACCCTCAGCAGTCCCTTGAGGCTCAGACCCAGGGCCCTGACCTGTGCAGGGCTGTTGCTAAAGGTCAAGCTTTGTTCCAGATGCTGGAGAAAAATGTGGAGAAAAAGGGTCTCCAGAGAGGGCAGATGAGGGCTGTGGAGACAACCTCTGATACCACGGCACCCTTGTATTGCTCCTAAGATGTTTTGCTTGTAATTTTGCTTGTATTGCGTGTAATGCTTCGTTGGATTATCTTGTACTGTTCGGCCACTACCAATCATATACCGTTGCTGTATGTCTAAACTGAACGGGACTCCTTAACGATTGGCAAGAGCATGTGAGCTTCTTTAAAAAAAGAACATTGAATTATTATATGCCAATTAAAAGTTGTTTTTACTTACATTTGTCTAATGATTTTTTTCCATAATAGCCTTTGTTTATACCAGCGAATAGGGTCACTAGCCCCTGCCAAACTTCAACATCTAAGGTGAGTAATTAAAGCGGGATTGAGTCATTTGTGACATTTCCCATATGAATGATAAGACTTACCAAGGGCCAAATGTCATCATGGTTTAATACGTTCAGAAAGTGAAGCACTCATACATATTTTTTCACCATCATCATTTTTTATTATAACAATACATGTTGATTAGGAAAAACTCAGAAAATAAAGTATAAATAAGAAAATGTATACCACCCATTGTCTTACTGCGTGGAGATGATGACCGTTTTAGATATCTTAATGTATTTATAGTTACGTCTTTCCAATATATTATTTATAATATATATGCTATATAAAATTATGCATATAAAATCAGAGAGAGAGTGTGCATGTGAGTCTGTGGGCGTATATTTACCTAGAAATATGTTCTGTATGTAAATCCTACATTGTTTCTTATATTTGCTAAATGTCATATTACATTTTATTCCTCAAATGTCTGTTATTATCTAAAATTAAAAATTTTTGAACCTTCAGAGTTATGTCAATCACACACAAAAAAATTATGGAAAACTCTTTACAACTTTGGTTATTCAGATTTCTTAACAGGCAAATGGGGAGATTGTAAACCTCACCCAAATCTTAAGTTAATAGATAGCTGACCTACATGTCTGCTCAGGAGTAAGTCAGGAAGCACAGTGTATTACCAGCTTGGAGTCTTTTGCATCTTCAAGATTAGAATTCTTGACTCAGCCCAGCTCTGCTGAATCAAATTCTGAATCAGCCATTATAGCAGTATACCTCTGCCAAAGTTTATTTTCTAAGCTTCTGATTTTTAAAACTGTTGTTAGTAGTAAATATCATCTAATGTCATAAGATTATAAGCGAATGGTAATTAATTATAAATAAGCCAGCTACCCAAAATTAAAAGCATGTTCCTTGTTATTTAAGGGAAATAAGAAAATTCAGACAACCAGACCTTCCGGTGATGACTTGAAGCATGAGTCTCGTTCATCCTTTGAGCTTCTGGTCAACCACAGCGGCTGGAAGAGAAACACAGAGGGATTGGACTCCGACGTAGAGTATATTTCAGAGACTAAAATTATGAAAAAGTCCAGTCAGAAGAACGTGAAACCTCAACAGGAGAGGAATCCAGCAGTTCCACTGGAAAGTGTCAAACCAGCTAGCAGAGACCAGGTGACTTTCTTTTTGTTACTTTTTCACAAAAATGTGTAGTAATTCACTTTCCCAGAAATAGCATTTTTAAAGGTTGTGCTTCATGTCCCGCATTTAAAGCACCCTAATTACAGCGCACACGTTGTAATCCGAGCTCCCTGGACGAGGCCCCAGTTTCTATTTTTTCCTGCATTGTCTCTTTAGGAGGAAAAGTCAGATTGCTAATGTCAGCACGGAGGGGCTCCTAAAGAGCACCTCTGTGGGATAAAGATTTTATTCTGTATTTAAGAGGGAAATATCCGCGTAGGATAAACCTGTAATCTTGAGAATTTTGCCTTCAATGCTTTATAGCAAAAATGCTTGGTCAAATTTTACATAGGGAGTTATCCCTGTAGTCCAAGTTCTGGAAAAATAACATGCGATGTAGATAATGTAACTAAGCGCTGAGCTTGATTATAATGAATGTGCACCCTAGGATTTCCATCTATCTAAATGGGTTTGTTTCTTTGTTTAAAAAAACATTGCACTTTCATTCTTACAGTGTTGATGCTTATTTAATTCCTCTTTGAGTATCTGCCCTTAGCGTCAATGTATAATAATAACAACACTTAAAACTGAGTGGGCATTTACCCTGTTCCCTGATTAAATATTCAACGACCACAGGTATTATCTCACTGGCTTCCCTGGCGGCTCAGACGGTAAAGAATCTGCCTGTCACATGGGAACCCAGGTTCGATCCCTGGGTTGGGAAGATCCCCTGGAGAAGGGAAAGGCTACACACTCCAGTATTCTTGCCTGGAGAATCCCATGGACAGAGAAGCCTAGCAGGCTCCAGTCCACGGGGTCCCAAAGGGCTGCAGTCCACGGGAGCGCAAAGAGCTGACCAGCACTGAGCAGCTGACACGTTCCTTTCACTTCACTTCGTTATCTTACTGCCTTTAAAAAATCTTGTATAAGCCAAAATTTATGCTTAGTTTATCTGCCGTGTTGACAAAACTTGATTACTAATGTCTTTTTACTGTTTCTAAAAATTAACTTTACTCTGAAAAGGTGACTATGGGCTACATGGAAAATATTCAAATGAGTTGCCATCATCTCTGAAAGTAAGGAACCAATTCCATTGGCAAATATCCACTGAGCTTCTGTCCTGTGTAAGATATTGTTTTAAGCATGGTAGAAGACAAGATTTCAGGCATGGTTCTTTAAAAAAGAATTATTCTGAATAATAGTTACATTACAGAAATATCTCACACATTCCTTTGTAATATCTTTGGAAAATGGTATGTGGATTCTTGAAAATCTTTAGTGATATAGGCTCATTACCTCCTAACGCAGCCTTTTCTTACTTTGTTTTTGGGTAGCTCATTCTCTTAGATTATTTGAAATATGGTTCCTTATAATTTTGAAGTTTTGGCCCTAAGTCTCTTCTTGAGACCAAACTGGATCTGTCTACCTTCTTCAGAATTTTAGTTTGAATTATGCATCATATTTGAATGTAAAAATTCATCTATTCAGCAGATACTCAACTTGTGCATGCTTATAAAAAGCAGTTGTTATCACTTTATAACTATATCTCCTTTAACTACTGATTTCTATTCATTAACTGTGGAATTTCAAGATTTGGGATTTGTAGACTTATTTTATGGGTAGGTTGCATGCTCCAAAGACAACATACAAGTGATCACAAAGTTGTGTTAGAATAGCACATTTTTAGAACTTAAACATGGAGATTCACATGTGTATATGTGAATATATGTATACGTATATATGTGTAAAATCATCAGTTAGTGCCTTTCAGGCTACAGGGGATTCAGCTGTGAGCAAAACCACCTATGTTCCCAAGTCCCCACTGAACTTACAGTCTGGTGATAGAGACAGACAGTCCAGTGATTATACAGATAAATGTGAGCTGACGCTGAGGCAGTGTTTATGACATAGCAGTGTGAGTCCTTGTAATAGGAGAGTTGACCCTGGGAGGACAGGCAAGTCTTCCTTGAAAAAGTGATGACATAACTTTTAGGATTGAATTCCAATTAAGTGGCTAAATGGAGAGGAAGATCATTTCCAATCAGTGCAAACGTTGTTTGCCACTGAGGGAACATGGAATGCAAAGTTCCTTAAGAAGACAGCTCCCTGGAGAAGGGAATGGCAACCCACTCCAGTATTCTTGCCTGGAGAATTCCATGGACAGAGGAGTCTGGCGGGCTGCAGACCGTGGGGTTCCAAAGAGTGGGACATGACTGAGCGACTGACACGGGGAAGACAGCTGAGCTGTGGGGGGCAGCGAGGGAAATGGGGCCGTGGTGTGAGATGGGCAGGGAGTGATCAGACCATGCAAGCTGATACTTCAATAAGGGATTTTGTATTTATCCTGAAAGCAACAGAAAAACACTGAAGGAGTTTAAGCAGGGAAGCGGTATGATCAAAATTTCCTTTACAAAAGGTTCCTTTGGGTTAGTATGAAGAATGGATTCTCAGCAAATTCATTCTCAGAATGAATGTGGGCAGAGCAGTTAAAAGGCTATTGCAGTGGCCTTGGGGGGAAATAATGGTGGTGTGGGTGAGGTCATCATGTGGCGGGGAGAGAAGTGGATGTGTTTGTTCCTATGTATTTGGCTTGAGGAGAGAACACTGACCCGTTTGCTGAGATATTGGGTGTAGATGATCAGAGAGGCTGAATTCTGTTGAGAGGTCAACTCAACCAGGCCAAAGGCCAAAAAAGTCCACTAACTTAATGACTTAGTGGTAATAGGAATGATCACGGGAAGAATTTCATTGTTATTGAGTTGGAGAGAAGAGAAACCAGGTTACAGTGGATTGATTAGCAAGTGGAAGGGGAAGAAATGAAGACATGTGGTACGTCAACTCTTGGGAAGAATTTTTAGGTTATTTGAGATTTTTCTTGTTTCTTGGGGTAAGCTTGTATCACTATAAACTTCCCTCCTAGAACTGCATATTCTGTTTTGGAAAAATTTGTTTTTGTTTTAGTTTATTTTTAGGTATTTTTAATCTCTTCAGTGATCCACTAGTTGTTTAGTAGCGTATTGTTTAGCCTCCATGTGGGCTTTTTTTTTTTTTTTGGCAGTATTTTCCTTGTAATTGATAAATTGAACTCAAAAGGGATTAAAGGCCTAAATGTAAGACTGGATACTATACAACTCCTAGAGGAAAACATAGGCAGAACACTCTTTGACATAAATCGCAGCAAGATTTTTTTTTTTTTATCTGTCCCCTAGAGTAATGGAAAACAAAAGCAAAAACAAACAAATGGAACCTAATTAAACTTAAAAGCTTTTGCAAAGCAAAGGGAGCCACAGACCAAATGAAAAAACAACTTACGGAATGGGATAAAATGTTTGCAAATGATGTAACCACAAGGGATGAAGCTCCAAAATATACAAGCAACTTAATACAGCTATATATATAGAACTCTGTGTGTGTGTGTGTGTGTGTGTGTATAGAAAACTACCTAGTCAAAAAATGGGCAGAAGATCTAAATATGCATTTCTCCAAAGAAGACATAGAGAAGGCCAACAAGGCACATGAGAGGATGCTCAGCATCACTAATCATCAGGGAAACACAAATTAGAACCTTTGAGATATCACCTTACATCTGTCAGAATGGCTGTCATTAAGAAGAACACAGATAAATGTTGGGGAGAAAAGAGGATCCTCATACACTATTGGTGGGAATGTAAATTGGTGCAGTCACTGAGGAAAATAGTATGGAGGTTTCTCAAACAATAGTGTTTTAATAGGATAGAGATTGATATTTGGTTTGCAAGGTTAGCACTAATGACTATTCTAAAAGACTTGGACTTCTAGATGAAAGTCTGCTTTAAAATTTAGATATGTCTAAGAAGGCTTAATGATTGCAGGGTAACCAGTGAAATTTTACATCTAGTACCAAACATTGACAACTTCAGGTTAACCCTGAGAGCCATCACTGTGGACCAAATGTCATAACATCTACTCCAGGATATTAGGTTTCCTTGGTCGTGCCTCCTGGGCTATGCTCATAGCAGAAACTTGCCAGCTTTGTCCAAACGCAATAGTATCAACTCTTGTACAGAAATTTTTCTTGGTATTTTCTAAATGGTATGTGTTTAGATTATATTAAAATGAAATTGATTGCAGACACTGAAAAAACAAAAGAAGTACCCCATGACCCAGCAGTCCCACTCCTGGGTTTATATCCAAAAACACCCAACTCTAGTTTAAAAAGATCCAAGCGCCCCAGTGTTCATAGCAGTTCACAGCAGCATTTATCTATGATAGCCAAGGTGTGGAAGCAGCCTTAGTGTCCGTCAGCAGATGAGTGGCTAACGAGGCGGCTTGTATGTACAATGGAGTATTGCTCAGCATAAAAAGAGGGAAAACTTGCCATCTGCAGCAAACACTATATGATATCACTTGTATATGGAACCAAGAAATACAACATACTAGTGACTATAAGGATAAAGAAGCAGTTACAGGGAGATAAAGAACAAGCTAGTCATTGTCAGTGAGGAAAGGGCAGGGGGCAATGTAAGTGTAGGGAATTAAGAGATACAAGCTATTATATATAAAATGAGCCACAAGGATATATTGTACAACATTGGGAATATAGCCAGTATTTTATAAAATGTACATTGAAACTGTCAAAAAAATTTTTAAATGACTGCAGATATCTCACATACTAGGCATATGCAATATCTACTGATTAAGGATGACATAGTAAAAGAAAGGCATCATAGATACTATTAAATGAATATATATCATATTCCTCCCAGCAACATCTACATAAACTCTAAGAACAATGTCTATACACACATATATATATCCATACTTTTAAATGAATATATATCATATTCCTCCCAGCAACATCTACATAAATTCTAAGAGCAATGTCTATACACATATATATATCTCCATATGAAACATTATATATTCAGTATATAGACAGTAATTTGTGCAGACTCTTTGCAAAATACTACAAGCCCTTTGTTTCCCTGTTGAGTGCCATAATCTATACCACTCATTTCACACTTAACTTGCATTATGATGTTATTTTGTTGAATTCCCTCTGTTTATCCTACAGAAGCCAGCACTTAATAGAGGCTGAAGGAAGGAAAGAGTGACAGTGGCTTAATGTGTACCATTGATTGCCACTAATCCTTGTATATTTTTTGTTAATACCTTGCTACAGGCCTCTTGGGAGATGAAGAGAAAGAGGAGTCAAAACATTATGTGGGAATGTAAGACTTCAGTTGAAGTTGAAACCAGCAACAGCAATTCAGATATAATCCAGGTGAGACAAACTTTGCTGACGAAATGATACCTTGAAATTTATTCACATTTGTAAAGATTAGAGGAATCCAAGAGGTATTTCACACTTGTGCCCAAAGTAACAGAAACCTTTAACTGAATCACCTTGCTTTTAGGTGAAGAAACAGGACTCAGAAAACTTTGTTACTTGCCCAAAGCTACATGAATTCGTAAAAATACAGTTGGGACTTATGCCTCCTGACCATTAATCTGGAGTGTTTTTCATTTTAGTTGTCAGCGTGAGGAAGCTTTAATGTTGTTGTTCAGTTGCCCATTTGTGTTCAACTCATTGTGACCCCATTCTATTATGTTAATGCATATATGTGTATAACATTATATATATATAAACTGTATGTGTGTGTATAAACTTGAAGTTCATCTCAAAACCTACCTACACGCCCAAATCCAAAGCATATGAACCTTTCTGTAATTCATAGTGTGGATTCTTACTAGAAAGTATAATTCTAAACTGACTTAAATTAGGACACTTCCAAAAACCCTTCAGAGAGAAGTCTCTCCAAGAAATCTGGACACGCTTCCCATTTGCTTCTCTACAGATTGTGTGTCCCTGCTTCTAACTTGGTGGTCAGTCTCAAAGACCCGCATGTTCATACTGTTCCACCATGGACCCCAGCAGAGGTGGTTTTCCTCACTGACCCCAGGGTGAAAGTCTGTGGTGTGTAGGAAGAGGGCTTCCCAGGTGGCTCAGTGGGAAAGAATCCACCCGCCAGTGCAGAGAGATGCAGGTTTGATCCCTGAGTCAGGAAGAGCCTCCGGAGGAGGAAATGGCAGCCCACTCTAGTATTCTTGCTGGGACAGTCCCATGGACAGAGGAGCCTGGCGGGCCACAGTCCACGGGGCCACAGAGTCCTACATGATTGAGCAACTAAGCATGCATGTGTGGGAAGAACTGACTCAAGGATTATGAGAAACACTTTATCTGTGAAGCCATGTTGAAGGCTTTGTTATGTTATAGAGCGCCCCTTGTGTTATATTAATAATAAAAGGGTTCATTTGAATATTAGAATTTAATGTCATGAAAAAAAGTCTATTTGATAGTTTCTTTTATCAGAATATGAATTTTATTACTCACTATAGTTCTCTTTGTACCTTGATTTCCAAGAAGCTTATAACTAAACTTTAATCTAGATAAGAATAACTATTTTTGCCTAGATGATAATTTTTCGACATGATAATGTAAGTGAGAGTATTTAGACAAATGCCTGCCTCATTTTTCATGTCTTTAGGTTCAGTCTTTAGGTAAGTTATCTCAAAATGCAATTGAGGATTATGGATTAAGTTTCAATTACAAATGAGTCAATGAGAAGCACAATGTCTTCTGAGTTTAGCCTAATTTATGTGCCCTTCAGCGGAAAAACATTGTCACAAGGTACATGATATAACAATATGCCCATCAGCAGACGAATGGATAAGGAAGCTGTGGTACATATACACCATGGAATATTACTCAGCCATTAAAAAGAATTCATTTGAATCAGTTCTAATGAGATGGATGAAACTGGAGACCATTATACAGAGTGAAGTAAGCCAGAAAGATAAAGACCATTACAGCATACTAACACATATATATGGAATTTAGAAAGATGGTAACGATAACCCTATATGCAAAACAGAAAAAGAGACACAGATGTACAGAACAGACTTTTGGACTCTGTGGGAGAAGACAAGGGTGGGAAGTTCAGAGAGAACAGCACTGAAACAAGTATACTATCAAGTGTGAAACAGATCACCAGCTCAGGCTGGATGCATGAGACAAGCGCTCAGGGCTGGTGCACTGGGAAGACCCAGAGGGATGGGGTGGAGAAGGAGGTGGGAGGGGATCGGGTTGGGGAACACGTGTAAATCCATGGCTGATTCATGTCAGTGTATGACAAAAACCACTACAATATTGTAAAGTAGTTAGCCTCCAACTAATTATAGAAAAAAACAATAATGGAGGTTTATTTTAAAAAGGTTCCAAGATGGAACATTTCAAACAGCACAGCCAACCCCTGTGTGCCCGTTTCCTAGTTCCATTCCAGCAGTTATCAGTTCGTGATTGATTTTGTTTCATCTGTATCCTCTCCCTCCCCGGCCACCCCCTTTTCTCCCAAACATCATATCATTTCCTCCATAATTATAATTGTTTTAAGAAGGAATCTGAAAGGATGTTGAAAAGCTCTAGAAGTGATTTGTGAATGGGAAAAGAGAAAAAGACCCTTCATATTGACAGTAAGGAACAATTAAATGGAGGATGTGAAGGAAGTGAGCACCAACATATTTTCAAAAGGAAAAGGGTCAACATTTAATCAGAGGCCGGAAAGAAGAGAGGACTGTATAACTAGTGTTGTGAGTAACTCAGCCTCTGTACCTCTTTGAAGCCAAAGGTGATAGAACTGTACCTTGGCATATTACTAGTCCCCGCCCACTTTGCAGAATCTTCGAAGTCTTTTTGTGTTTTTCATGTAGCCATTGCTTTGTCACTTCTCTGTCCTCTGCGTGCAGCTTTTATCAAGTGCTTTTTCACAAATTAAGTATGACACTTATGTTAAAATTGTTGTCTTTTTATGTAGTATTTCTCAAGTTCTTGTGTTACTTGCATGAATGTGTGAGGTATGATTGATTTGTGTCCCTGTGATCCTAGCAGGAAGTCTGTTTTCAAATTCATGGTATCTGATTAATCTGAATAAATACTATACATTATCCAGAGATGCCCATTAATTTTTCTGTTTGGCTGTGGTTGCAGCAATTCAAGTAGGAAATAATTGCTTCTGCATGTTTGTCTGCCTGTACTTCCTTAAACTTAGAAATTAAAAAAGATTGTTCTTAACCCCTGGGCTCCTCCCCAGTTATCTTCTAACTGTGATGCGTGTGTGTGTGTGTGTGTGTGTGTGTGTGTGTGTGTGTGTGCGCGTGCACATGAGCTTTAATTCTGACTGTGCATCTGTCAAATTTCAAGAAAGAGGGCACGCAGGGCTGCATTGGGTTATCACTTAAGGAAGAGTGGTTGGCTACCCACCACTTGCCACAGTTAGGCGGTTTTTATTATTTTGGTGAACTTACTGCAGCCAGGGTCTTATTTTCAGCTGTCATGCTGTTGTTCACTCACTAAGTCATATCCTTCTCTTTGTGACCCCATGGACTGCACACGCCAGGCTTCCCTGTCCTTCACCATCTCCTGGACTTTGCTCAAACTCACGTCCACTGAGTCAGTGATGCCATTCACCCATCTCACCCTGTCATCCCCTTCTCCTCCTGTCTTCAATCTTTCCCAGCATCAGGGTCTTTTCCAGTGAGTCAGCTCTTCACATCAAGTGGCAAAAGTATTGGAGCTTCAGCATCAGTCCTTCCGATGACCATTCAGGGTTGATTTCCTTTAGGATTAACTGTCTTGAGATCCTTGCTGTCCATGGGACTTTCCAGCACCACAGTTTGAAAGCATCAGGTGTCATAGGCTCTAAAATATATCTTCAGCTCACCAAAGAAAGCGTTATCTCGCAGGAATGATTTCACTTCATCCAAACCCATAAGACTGTTGTATACTATCATAGCAGCCGTTCAGTCATTGGAGAGATAAACCCAGCCTTAGTCCACTTGGAAGACACATTCTGACTTCCGCCGTGTGTTTTCTCCCTTTAAGCCAGTCTGCGTGAGTTGGCCAGCACAGTTTTACGCTGCTGGTGAGCTGTGAGCCTGAATATTTAAAGAGTTTCCAGCTAAGACAGCCTTCTGTGCCCTTCCCTGCCCAGGATGACTGGGATGATGTTACCAGTTGTAACGGTAACGTTGGAAGGGCCCTGACCCGGGACCCTCATCCTGTGTTCTTCCAGTGTGTGGGTTTTTTTTTTTTCACATTACACGGAGAACATCTCTCTCTCTTTTTTTTTTTTAGTACCCAACAGTAGGCTTTATGTCCACTCTTTTTTAATATTTATTGAAGTAATTATTGACTGACAGCATGACATTAGTTTACGGTATATTACACAGTCATTCGCTAGTTTCATAGATCGTGTACAAAGCTGTGATAAAACATGGAATGCATTGCTTGTGCTGGTAGCTTATTGACTTTATCACTGCTAATTTGTATCTCTTAACATCCTTCACCTATTTCACCCCTCCTCCCACCTACTTCCCCCTGGCAATCCCCAGTTTGTTCTTGTATCTGTGAATCTGTTTCTGTTTTGTTACATTTGTTCAAATGAATGACCTGCTCATGGTTACAGCAGTTTGATCTGTTTTCCTAACTTCTTCCTTCTCCTACTCCCCTGAATCCTTGACTGAATGCTTTTTATATTTCTTTTATCCAAGGCCTACAGTCTCTGGAGGCTATTTAAAAAAATATTCTTTCTCAGTGGGATAATGCTCATTTTCGAGTCACTTTTGATGTCTGCATATCATGTGTATCACATTGCCCATGCTCCCTAAGCATGAATGCATGTGCATGCTTACATATAAATGAAGGCGTACAGCACTTGTCTTTATCTGACTTATTTCCCTAAGCATAGTGACCTTCACGGACATCCAGGTTGTCACAAATGGCAAGATTTCATTCTACCTTACGGCTGAGTAATATTCCACGGTACATATACCACATCTTTATCAGTTTATCTGTCATTGGGCACTCAGGTTGCTTCACTGTCTTGGCTGTTATAAATAATACTGAGAACGTCTTTATTCTGGTCAGCGCTTTCTTTCTTTTGTGTGTTGTTAATGTCTGTCAGTCAGCCTTTGGAAAGAATTTTCTTTTTTTCCCATATTAGAGTACTTCATTTTCCTCTCTTCTAAGCTTCAGACACATGTTACTCTGGCTTTTTTTACCAACAGTTGTGCAATTTCAAGTGAAATGATAAAAGTATTGATTTTCAGATTGATATTGAAGCCAGCCATTGCTGATTATCTCAGTTATATTGTCATAATCTCCAAAGTCACCTCATTTGCTGGGCTCAAGGTTACAGCAGTCTGATCTGTTTCCTAATTTCTTCCTCCTCCTACTCCCCTTAGTCCTTGATTGAATGCTTTTTATATTTCTTTTCTCCAAGGCCTAGTCTCTGGAGGCTGTTTTTTTTTTTAATATTCTTTCTCAGTGGGGTAACCCTTAGTTTTGAGTCACTTTGAATGTTTGCGTCTCATGTGTATCACACTTCTCATGCCCCCTAGTCCTTCATGGGGTGCTGGACTTCATTTTCCTTATCTCAGTTCCTTCTGATCACACAGTTTGCAGATGCCACCTCTGTGGCAGTTTCCCTTCTTTCTCTTCACTTTTCCCTTTTTGATACTAATTTATGCTTGGCCTTTCACCACCGTGGGCCATGCATTTTCAAACTCCATGCAGTGAGAGTGTTCTTGGTAAGACCTTGCTTGCCTGTCGTTTGGAGCTGCGGAAATACCCAGCTGGGATTCAGTTAAAACTCCAGGCATTTTTTAGAGATTAAAAAACTGTCATGAAAATAATGAGGAGTATTTTTTTTTAAGGACGTCTTAGCCCTCTTCTGAATGCCCTACGTAGACATTCAGTTGGACCTTCAGAGACGTTATTTGTGGGATCGCCAGTCTGCACTGCAGCAGGCTTCTTTCATTATCTTGCTCAATCTTGTTAGCAAGATTGAGGTTTTTTAAATGTCTGTGGGGAGGAACTCATGGTTCCCTTCCCCATCTCAAGGTAACTAGCGCAGCCCAGACTTTTTAAATCTCAGCTCCTGCAAAACTGTATTTTTTTCTGAAATTCTGCTCTGTGTGTGTGTGAACTATGTGTGTTTTCGTGGAATTAGCCTTTCCTTTTTCTGCGTGACCACGATGAAATTCAGCTACGATACTTCACATGTATCATCTCCTCTAATCCCTTTAATAACTGAAGAGGTATGTTCTCTTTTCATCCCCGTTTTGGATGAGGAAAATAAGCTTGTTGGGGACCATGCTCTCAGGAAGCGGTCACCGTCAACCCTGGCTCCCGCCTCCTTAACCCCTCCTCGTCAGGACACCTCCCTTTGTCACTCGTGTCCGCGGCCGACCCCACGCCAGTTCAGCCAGGCCGCTCCACACAGATGGGTTGGAGTGCACCAGTACTCCTTACTCAGGGGTCAGGATTTGAAGGCACAGATAAATACCGCATTGATTCCCATTCAGCCTGTTTTGGCTTAGATAGGTTTACAAAGCTTCATAGATGGGCATTCTCCAGCCAAGAGTCTTGATTTCATTTTCTTTTTAACCCAGTCATCATCCATTCATTGCCCAGATCAAGCCAACGTGCCTTTAACCCATTTCTTACCTTATCTACCCCAAATCTGACCTTTTCTGTGCAAGATCTGACTCTTTTCTTTCCAGTCAGCCTAGAGTCTCATAGTAATCATCAGGATCATCGCCTCAGGATTGATTCCTAGAAAGGAGAGTTTTCTCCGCTCCTAAGATTGTAAGTCTAATAATATAGCTGTGATCATAACTGTACTGTCAACCCCTCCCATGAGCTGGTGTCTCCTGACCCTTGGCCTCCAGAAAATATTATTTTCCATCTTCCATGCACAAGACACACACCCCACCCTCCCTTTTAATGAATACTGGCTATTCTGAACCGTTTCTATGTCAGACATTTACACACCCAAGTGTAAAATTCAAACATGTCCCAGTTAACTCCAGAAGGGGAGGAAATAGAGATTCTTTTGCAGCACCTCTCACAGATGTCTGAGGAGGCCCAATCTGAGTGAAGCTTGCTAGGCAGTTCTGCTTTACTGGAGCAATGCCCCGTGGTACTGTTGTAATTAAGGGTTTGTCTGAGTTCAATTAAAAACTCCTTGTGCACTGTTCTGTGATAAATTGGCAGCTCAACTTTACTCCAGGCAAAAATTTGGCATATGAGCTCCGCAGGACCCCAGTGCCCCTCAAAGTGATGGGATCTGATCAGCTGTCATTGTACCACGCTTAACAGAAGCAATAAAAATAAAAAGGAAGTAACAGGACTAGATTCTCAAGCATCTTGTCAAAGAGGTAAGCAGTCTCAAGTTATGGCACCAGTTGAGATATAAGAAGTGACTCTATGAAACAGACATCCTCGGGGATCTATTCCGAAAGGTGATGGGGAAAATTAGGTTGCCAAACCACAACAGATGGTCAGGCAAGCAAACGATCAATTAGAAGAAGGCTTCACATTGCAGGAACCTGAGGGGAATAAAACTACCAATGCCAGCAGTAAGTTAGAAAAGTTCAGCAAGAATAATTTCCGACACTCAAGTCAGGGTGATATAAGTACTTTCTGTTACACACGAGCTCTTCTTGTTCTTGGCACAGGTTGTACTCCAAGTTGACATTATGCAGATTTTCTGCCTCTAACGTGAAACAGCCTTTACCTTTCCTATAGCAGTATTTGTTGCGTTTCCGTAGTTTATTATAATCTTTCTTTCAGTCACTGCTCTGAATATCATTTGCTGAGGCAATGAAAGAATATCTATGCTGTGGTTGTTTTAAGTCAGGTTGGACCTGCCTGTTTAATAACCGTGGAACATACCAGCTTTTTGGTTTGGATTGGCCTTAGCCCTTTTGTCCTCTGTGGTCGTTTAGGTCTTTTTTGCCTTGTACCTGTCCTCAGGAACAGACTGACAGATGGATTCCTTTCATTTTTCAAAACCACAGACATTTAAAAAACTCAGTGGCCAGATCACCATTGACAGATGTGTTTTAAGGATTTGGAGTCTCTAGGGTTTACTCTGAAAGCTGTAACCTCCAGGTTGATGAGTGGGTGGGACCATCTTCCAGTCTCAGTGTAAATTAAATCCTTTCCCAGTTGCACCTGATGAGCTCTTTATGGCATCTTTCAAAAGACGCTGATGCCAGCCCAGGAAAGGCATCAACCAACTCTGAATCCCTGAGGTCATTGACAGGACCTCCGCAGGGGATCACAGAAGCTGAGGAAGATCTGGAAGAGCTGATGAGTTCCCCATGTCTAGGTTTATGCTCTATGATAGTACTCCCAAGAAGCAACCCAAATCCAAAAACAAGCAAAAGACAACAGTAAGTTTTAGCATCAGTACTGTGTGACAGTGAAAATGAAAAGATAACTCAGTAACTCAAAAAAAGATTAATAAACAACCTGGATAACTAGTCCCTAAATCAGCTGCATTCACCTTTTAAATGCACAAATTAAATATATAAATTTTTCTGACTTCTAACAGAAAAAAATTTTAGTAGAAAACTGCATTGATATTGCCATATGATTACAGATGATTGAAGATGTGTTACTTTAAAAAGCAGGTCATTTCTTAGTCAGTTTTCCTGGTTGATGATGTTAGTTACCATTGCCTCTATGTGTCAGTCGCTCAGTCGTGTCCGACTCTTTGCGACCCCATGGACTGTAGCCCACCAGGTTCCTCCGTCCATAGGATTCTCCAGGCAAGAATACTGGAGTGGGCTGCCGTTTCCCTCTCCAATTGCCTCTATAGGAGCCTGTATTGTCCTATGATTGCTGCTGATGGTATCAGAAATTTCAGATATAGCAGCCCCTTTATGAGATAAAAGCCAGAGCTGCCCCCAAGGACGTTGGAGGAAAAATTGTCTGTACTCACCCTCTGCAGCATCATCTATCAACTCACCAACAGATTGCCAGACACAAAGACAGTATGTGCTACAGCCCTTGACCTAGACGAAAGTCTCGTGGGCGAATTATAATGAATCTAAATATTCAAAGGCCAGTTTGTGAACTGTCAGCAACCATACACCAATTCAAGACACATTTATTGAATCTCCATTAGGGATTTGGAAGGACACACAAAAACCATTATCTCTACCCTAAAGGAGCAGAAAAATTGGAAGACAGTTTTACAAAACCATGAGTTAGCATTGTTTTATGAAAAGGAGGCAGACTATGAATTCTGACAGATTGATCCAGGCTCATATTCAGCCCTACATGCCACATGTCAGTTGTATCAACTCAAGGTCTTCTGTTTTCTTACCTATAAAAGGGGAATAATGATATTACCTACTCTTAGGGTTATTATGAGAATTCATGGGATGATTTGTAACAGAATGAAAATAATTCTTTATATTATGAAAAAGATGTTTAAAAACCACCTTATGTAATTCTAAAGAAGGCAGTTGCCTTCCGGAGGGCCAGGGGTGGGAGTAAAGAGTGCAAATTGAGAGAGTGACAATGCTTTGTGACGGAGTAACAGAGCCAGAGCCGGAGAGCGACCGTGTGTGTGTGTGTGTGTGTGTGTGTGTGTGTGTGTGTGAAGAGGTGGGAGTGAGGGGGAGGAGGTGATCCCACAAGCAGAGAAACACTGGTGCTGCGGAATTGGGGAGTCTAGAGGAGACGGTGTGTAGAGAGAGACGAGACAGCTAGCAATTGAAGAAGCAAGCTAGGGTGTTTTCATCGTCATTTTAAGCTGATTTTTGCCTTGTGTAAATGTTTTCTCCATTTCTCAACACAATATTCAGTAAAACCTGTATATTTTGTATGGTTGGATTTGATTTTGGGAGATGGACTCGGGTTTTGAATTCTGCTTTGAAGTGTCTTGATAAGAATCAAGGCTGCTATAGGATTCCACTCTTGTCTGGGTCCCATAAATATGAAAATAATTAAAACTATTTGTAATTTACTGTTAATACTTCTTCAGGGAAAAGAGTATGTGCTAGAGCAAATAAAAAAAGACATTTTGGAAAGAGTGGGACTTGTCTTAAAATGTGGGAGAGACTTATAAGAAAAGGAGGAGAGGAATGTATTTCAGGTGGAGGACAGTGTGGGCAAAGGCCTGGAGGCAGAAGGCTACCTAATGCTCACAAGGGATTCTGAAGAGAACTTTTTTGGTTCTTACAGAGGATGCTTATTAAGAATGAAAATAATTCCAGATATCTTAGAATCACCTTGAAAAGAGCTTTGAAACCCAGTTGAGGGTTTGTACTTGAGGGAGAAAGTAATAAGGACCTGTAGCCCAGTTTTGAGAAGGAAAGTTGAATTGTGGAGATTTTGTCTAAAGAATTAATTCTTTGTGTCTTGAAACTGTTGTGATAGTCAAGCCGCAGTGCAAAGATGAGACGCTAAGGACCAAGAAATCAAGTTGGATTCTGCTGCCTGGAGATTTTAGACCAAGAAGGCAAGAGATAGTGGAACATTCTGAGGGGAAAATAGCACAACTTGGAAAAAGGTGTATGGTAGATTGAACCATAAACAGTGATGACAGTTTTGAGATGGAAACCTGGAACAATGATGTCATTATAAATATAAAGAGGACTTGACCAGAGGAGTCTAAGTGGGCAAGGGTGGGACTGAGGATTTGAAATTTCAGCAAGGGTCAGTGTCCTTAAGTCATTTGAAAATAACTGGGGCAGAGATGAGGAGTTAGGGTGGGGGATGCAGTGAAGCCATTGTTTGCATCAGTTCAGTCAGTCCAGTCGCTCAGCTGTGTCTGACTCTTCGGGACCCCATGAACCACAGCACACCAGGCCTCCCTGTCCATCACTAAGTCCCGGAGTCCACCCAAACCCATGTCCATCGAGTCAGTGATGCCATCCAACCATCTCATCCTCTGTCATCCCCTTCTGCTCCTGCCTTCAATCTTTCTCAGCATCAGGGTCTTTTCCAATGAGTCAGCTCTTCACATCAGGTGGCTAACGTATTGGAGTTTCAGCTTCAGCATCAGTCCCTCCAACGAACACCCAGGACTGATCTCCTTCAGGATGGACTGGCTAGATCTCCTTGCAGTCCAAGGGACTCTCAAGAGTCTTCTCCAACACCACAGTTCAGAACCATCAATTCTTCGGCGCTCAGCTTTCTTTATAGTCCAATTCTCACATCCATACATGACCACTGGAAAAACCATAGCCTTGACTAGATGGACCTTTGTTGATAAAGTAATGTCTCTGCTTTTTAATATGCTATCTATGGTGGTCATAACTTTCCTTCCAAGGAGTAAGTGTCTTTTACTTTCATAGCTGCAATCACCATCTGTAGTGATTTTGGAGCCCAGAAAAATAAAGTCTGACACTGTTTCCACTTTTTCCCCATCTATTTCCCATGAAGAGATGGGACCGGATGCCATGATCTTAGTTTTTTGAATGTTGAGGTTTAAGCCAGCTTTTTCACTCTTCTCTTTCACTTTCATCAAGAAGCTCTTTAGTTCTTCATTTTCTACCATAAGGGTGGTGTCATCTGCATATCTGAGGTTATTGATATTTCTCTCGGCAATCTTGATTCCAGCTTGTGCTTCCTCCAGCCCAGCGTTTCTCATGATGTAATCTGCATATAAGTTAAATAAGCAGAGTGACAATATACAGCCTTGACATACTCCTTTTCCTACTCGGAACCAGTCTGTTGGTCCATGTCCAGTTCTAACTGTTGCTTCCTGACCTGCATACAGATTTCTCAGGAGGCAGGTAACGTGGTCTGGTATTCCCATCTCTTTCAGAATTTCCCACAGTTTATTATAATTTAACCCCCTGAAGTTTTAATTGAGGGATTAAGTGTAGACAGGAAAATAATAATTACCAGGATGAGTTGGTACACAGAAGGTTATCTAAATCAAGAGGGAAAAAAATTCCAAGGAACTTCCGCATGCTTCCCCATATCAGTAAATGTTACCATCACTCACAGCTGCTCAAGCCAAAACTTGAATTTCTCTCCATCTTTCATATCCTGTTATTAACCCATCTACCAATCTTACTGACTCAGCCTTCAAATATATACTCTAGTCTATCACCTCCATAGCTACCCACCTGGCCAATTCAGTAACATCTCTCACCAGGACCACAATAGTAGCCCTATAAATGATTCCACTACTTATTTTTGACTCCACAGTGTGAAAATCTGAGTATCTCATCCAAAATATGTCAGATTAATGCTTTTCTCCTACTTACTGATCGAACCTTCTGATGGCTCCTTTTTTAGAAAAAAATTATTGAAGTGTAGTTGATTTAGAATGTGTGTTAATTTCTTCTGTACGGCAGAGTGACTCAGTTATACGTGTGTGTGTGTGTGTATATATATTCTTTGTCACATTCTTTTCCCTTGTGGCTTGCCACAGGATACTGACTGTGGTCCCCTCTGCCATCCGGGAGGACTTGCTGCTCATCCATCCCATGTACCACACTTTGCCTCTGCCGATCCCGACCTCTCAGTCCTTCCTGCCCCTTGGCACCCCCAAGTCTGTTCTCTGGGGCTGTGAGCCTGTTGTTTCCCACACATGTTCACCTGTGCGGTTCTTCAGCTGTCACACGGAAGTGGCGTCACGAGTGTCCTTGCCTTTCTCTTTCTGACCTCCCTTGGCACGGTAATGCCTCGGGCCACCCACGTCGCTGCCCACGGCCTTGCTCCGCCCTTTCTCGCGGGAGGGTCGCGTTCCCGCAGGCTGCTGGCCCGCGCGCGCGTCTGCCCGTGGACACGTAGGCTGCTTGTGCGTCTCCGCCGCTGGGATGAACGCAGGGCTCCGCGTGTCTCTCTAACTTTGAGCTTTGTCTGGGTGTGTGCCCAGGAGCGGGATTGCGGGATCACAGGGCAACTGGCTTTAGTTTTAAAGGCACCCCCGCGCTGTTCTCCGCAGCAGCTCCACCACTTTACCTTCCCACCAGCCGTGCGGGAGGCGGGCCTCTGATGCCTGCCGCTCACACCTAGGACAAATGGAGCGCCCTGCAGGGCCCCGTGTGACCTGGCCTCACCTCCTTTCTGGCCTCGCCGCCGCCTCCTTCCTTCTCTCACTTCGCTCTAGTTACCCCCATCTTCCTTGGCCTCCAGCTCTCTGAGTTGATTTTGCCTTCACAGCCTTTCCCCTTGTTCAGAACGCCTGGACCCCACAGCTCCCCACCCTCAGCGACCCACGTGGGTTTTCTTGGCTTGCTTTTGCCTCTCTCTTTCCATGAATACATGGAGCATCCGGTACTGACCTCGATACTGGGGATTCCGCAGGTGAAAGTTAGGCAGCACTCCCCGGCTTCATGGCCCTTCCGTTCTCGTGGGGGGATCTGACAACAGACAAGATAAATAAGTAAGCCGCGCCCGGGGGTGGGCAGCGTACGTGCCGAGGCGAGAACCAGAGCGGAGGAAGGGGTCGGAAGGGGCATCGCTGGATGGTGAGAGCGACGGCAGCTTTATACAGAGGCGGCAAGCAAGGCCGGCTGAGGGGGCGGGTTTGAGGAGAGACTAGGAGAAAGTTGGGGAATGAGCAAATCCACAGCAAGCCCAAGACCTGGAAAAGGAGGGTGTGGAGGAGAACAGTGAGCCCAGAGAGGCAGCTGTGTAACCTCATTCCTCTCCTCTTTCCTGCGTTATTTTTTCCACAGAACTTGCAGAGTTACAGAACTTATCAGTTTACTTAGTTAATATCTTTCTGCCTTATTTAATATCTTTCTGCCTTATTTAATATCTTTCCCATGAAGGAAAGGCTCTGTTGTCTTCATCATGGCAGCGTCTGACCCATACAGGGAACTCAATTTTATTGAATAAATTAACGAACCAAAGGGAGGAACCTAGAACATAGCATGAACCATGGGAGAGTGAAAACAAAGGGCCTTGGAGCTTGTCAGGAGGGCACAGACTGGCCTGGTAGCCGTTATGGGTCCTGGATAAGGTGTTTGCGACGGGTGTGGAGGGGCAAAGAAACAGAGAAAAACCAAAGTGATATCAGCAGTTCTAAGGCTTCCTTACGGACAGCTGAGTGAGAAGATTGTTACACAGTTGGCTGTGGTGTGTTCTTTCTCCTCTCTGCAACTTCTTTATGGTTTATTTATCCTCTTAAATAGATCCTTCACAAGGCTGAGCAGGTGGTATCATGCTGATCCTTTGTATCCCGTGGAGAACTGACAGATCCCACTCTACTCATTGCTAACATAATTCTAATTAAGGTATCTGAAGCCTCTCGTTAAGACTTAACTGTAATCTCATTTACTATGTGGGAAGCGTTACCTATTTCATGACTAGAGGTAAAATTTAGGAAAGAGATATCCCCAGACTGCAGAGTATGAGGCACAGTTAACCCTAAGAGACTGGAGAACATTCCTGTAATGAAATCATGTATGTGAAGGAGCTCCACAAGTATCGAAGTATACAAATAGTGTCATTGAAAAGACAACTGCACATTTTCTTGTCTCAGCTTGAAAAAATCCAGACCTTCCAAACTACAAGTACATTGTAAACAAACAAAAAAACAGTTTCCTATGAACTCAGATATTTACACAGTGTCATTCAAAAGGAAATACTGTAGGCTGTGAATTTTTTATCCAAAATATTTTAAACATTTCTATGCCAAAGAATAAAGGAAATATAAGAAAGGAAAAGAAAAGAAGTCTCTCCTGCAATAGAGACGGTAAAGCTTTGTGTGAGTAACATGTGGGGGCGGTGAGTGGACATATCTGATCCTCATGGAAGCAGCCCTACACATAGCAAGCTCGAAGCAGAGATCTAAATAATAAAATGCAGAAGTAATTTCAGGAGACTGAGTTAGTAATACCACCCCCAAGAGTTCCTGCTGAGAGTCCTGCCATTTTTGTTAAGCTTGGGTTCTTTTATCTTGTCTGATTTCCATCATAAGGAGAGGTTACCAAAGAAAACGAACACATCTGAGCACGATCATCATAGATTATTACAAAGTGGTTATTACTAAAGGCGTTTAGTAGTTCTTTCCTCTCCTGAGCTTCCCCTGTGATTGCTGTTAACTGTGGTGGGAAATAGTGTGTGATGCTTAACTGAAAGTGTTACTCCCTCGGTCCTGTCCAACTCTTTGCAACCCCATGGACTGTAGCCCTCCAGGCTCCTCTGTCCATGGAATTCTCCAGGCAAGAATACTGGAGTGGGTAGCCATGCCCTCCTCCAGGGGATCTTCCTGACCGAAGATTGAACCCAGGTCTCCCGCACTGTGGGTGAATTCTTTACCATCTGAGCCACCAGCTAAACCCATGCTGCTTATAAACTAGTCAAAAAAGATTCAGTTCAAAGGAGAGACGCTTAAAGTATGTAGATCTTCCTTACATGTCAACGCATCAGAAGATAACCTAAATTTTCTGTTACATCAGAAATAAATAAGATATCCATTTTAAAGTCATTTTGCAAGATGAACTTTTGAAAGTATATGCATTTTATATACTTCCTGACACATGAATTTATTCCCAGTGTAAGAATAAAAACATTTTGAAATAGACCAAAGTAGCTTAGAATCAGTTTTATTTGTTTCCCCTACCTGCAAGGCTTGCTTTCTCTTGATTTGGGTGGAATAGAAAATGACGGTGACGGGCAGCCTCACTGCTGTTTCGTTGCTAGGTAACGTGTGTGCCCATTTAACCTGCTTCCTGACAGAGCGCTGTTTCCCGAACACCATGTAAAATGCGTGCCTTTGTTTCCTGGGAGAGGAGAGAGGAAGGGTTGATGGCTTGTCTGTTCCACGTTCGTTTAGCAGAGGGGACAGGAAAGGCGAAGAATCCACACACAAAGGGTGAGCTCCAGAGAGCTGACAGCCCCGCGCCGCACACGGGTGATGGAGTCGGAGCCCGGTGCATCTCAGCGCGAGTTCAGAGGTTGTCAGATCCAGGAGCAGACAGAGCTTTTGCTTTGCCCCCTGTCTTCTCCATAGTCCTTTTCTACTGTCTTGGCCCCACCTTCTCACATACTTGAAAATACATGAAAGGAGCTTCTGGGTGTATTTTCCTGAGTGGTATAAACAATCTCAGGCTTCCCTGGTGGCTCAGACGGTGAAGAATCTGCCTGCAATGCAGGAGACCAGGGTTCAATGCCTGGGTCAGGAAGATCCCCTGGAGAAGGGAAAGGCTCCCCACTCTAGTATTCTTGCCTGGAGAATTCCATGGACAGAGGAGCCTGGTGGGCTACAGTCCATGAGGTCGCAAAGAGGTGGACACGATTGACTCACACTTATAAATAAACTCTCTCTCTCTACTCCTCCCACTCCCCCCCCCCATCTCTCTGCTCTAAAGTATATTCCCAAAATATAAATTTATTTTGTGTGAGCCTTGAAAAATAGGCTTACAGAGTTTGCAGAGGTATGGGATACCTGGCTTCTGATTGTCATATTCTACCCCCCAAATTCTCCCAGCTCCACTTAGCCCCCATCCCCATCACACACACCCTCACACACACACACACACACACACTCAGTACCACCAGCCCTCCTGCCTCCTGCATTTAGCACACTGAGGCTCCGCGGCCTGCTTGGAGCGGACGTCCTGTTTTGTCAGGAGCCCAGGCGTGCCCTCCCCAGCTTCCCGGGTGTGCGCCCCAGTCCCGGCCGTGTGCTTCCCCATCACACTCGGGGTCCCGGCCCCGGCCTCCCCAGCTTCCCGGGTGTGCGCCCCAGTCCCGGCCACGTGCTTCCCCATCACACTCGGGGGCCCGGGCCCGGCCTCCCCAGCTTCCCGGGTGTGCGCCCCAGTCCCGGCCACGTGCTTCCCCATCACACTCGGGGGCCCCGGGCCCCGGCCTCCCCAGCTTCCCGGGTGTGCGCCCCAGTCCCTGCCGCGCGTGCTTCCCCATCACACTCGGGGGCCCGGGCCCCGGCCCCCCCAGCCTGCTCATCGCCCCGATGCCGAGCGCCTTCCCTGTGTCTGCTCTATAGCAGCCCGGGCTGGGACTGCGCCTCCCAAACAGCGGAGGCTCCATGGTGGCTCCTGGCGGTCAAACACTTGGCCCATGTGTTACAGTCATCATGGCATCCACCTGAGATTTGGATTTTTAAAAAGTCTGTCTCAATATTGGTAGGAAGGTAAATACTCTCTTGAAGAGATGACAGATGTCAGTGTGACATTTCTAATGCCCCCATACGTGATCTGCACGCCAGTATCGTGTTTGACCACCCATGTCTGTCTCCCTTCGTGACGTGTCCCTAAAGTGTGCTTTATGGGCTGTCTCTGATGTGGGCCTTGATGCTCAAGGTCCCTTTTTCACCTTACAATATGCCCTTTGTTTCGGTGCAGCTTTAAATAAAGAGCTTTGTTTTTCAGATTTTAGATGAAAGTGACACTGATGTTCCACTGAAACAAGAGGAAAAGGAAGTTTCTCTTATGAAAAAAGGTAAAAAAAGAATTCCATTTACATATATTAGTTGTGATGTCTTGAGTCGTCCTCAGTTTGACTTATGCGACATATCTTACGGTAGCAGTTTGGATTTTGAAAAATTAAATCTGTTGCTCCAGCCGTGGGAGGAGAGGTGATGGCGACTGCGCTGCCGGCCTCACGTATTTTGAAGGGTTTTGAAGGGGGGCTTCCTGCCTGAGAATTATGCCCCCCACATGACCTCACTGCCTAGAATTCCCGAGGGTGCACGGATGCCACCCTCCTCGTTGAATTTTATTTAGAAATCTGCTGAGGATTGATATCAGGCCTGTCATTTTCAGAAGCTATTTTTGAAAATGATGATGACCTTCCTCTGTTTTCAATCATGTAGTTCTTTCCCTATTTTGCATGATTCCTCTGAGATCACTAAGACTAGTTCAACAAACACATTTATTATCCATGGGGTGTAGTTTGTCTCAGATGAGATATATGACCTTTTTTAAACATAAAGTTGCCATGTTATAATTTTCAATCTAAAGACAATTTCCCAGGACAGAGGAGCTGGAAACAAACTAGACTCAGAAAATTTTATTTTCTTCAGTGTTCATTTGTTATTATTACTCGAATTCATTGTGTTCATATTATTATTACACCATTGTCTCCTTTATTGTAATATTATGCCATTGTCTTAAACAGCAGAACCGCTATTTTTTCACTGTCATCTTCTTAATCTGAAATAAGTTTTAAAGGCTTTCTTAGTTCCTAGACAGGTCTCTGTTCATTTTGACTCAGTCATTCCCAGTCATCTTTGTGTTGATCCATGCCGTCATTTCGTGTTCACTCTTCCTTTCCTTTATACTTGGTTGCTTAGGTAACCTAATCAGTCATTCATTCACATCTCTATATTTGAACCCATTAGTGCGGGCCATAAGAAATCACACTTTTTCTTTTTCATCATAATTGGGATAATTTGCCATTACACAATCAAGATTTCTTTTGTAAGAGTCTCTTAATTTTAAAGCCAATCTTTTATAAAAGTTTCAAGCTATTAATGTGCCTTCAAGTATGTGCCTGTTGGATTTCCAAGTTGTAATAGAAAAATTGTTAGTACAATTTTGATCCTAAAATTAACATTTAATTTTAAATACTCATCCTGGATTTGGAAGGAACAGATTGTGAAATATTTTCAAATGACTGTAATTATGAATTAGTTGGCTATTAGGTTAAGAAATTTCACTTTGCATGCAGACCCTGAGTAAAACCAACACTGCCTGCAGTGTGCTTGGAAAACCTCCCTGTGTGTTCTCTCTCATGTCTCCTTAGAGCAGTCGGGCTGGTCCTCCCCATCTGAAACATTCATTCCTTCTTGCTGTCCTGTTCCCCTTAGCCCTCATTGCCCTGGACTTTCTAGCAAGGGTTTACCTGGTGGGACAATATCACAGTTATCACAAAGAATTCTAGAGTTAGATGAAGAAGGACACGTTGACTTATTTCTTAGACTCTCCCCAAGATCCTCTGGAAACCAGTCCAAGGGGATCAAGGCATTTCTGCTTTTCTGTGGACTGTTAACAAAGCACTCACCTCCCTGGCCCTCTCGATTCTGAGGCTCCCTGAGTGAGAAGACAAACTCAATGATTGTAGGTCTCTTACTGTTTAAAACCCAGCTCTCTTCTAGGGGCACATTTCTGATGGGGTCTTTAAGGATGCCTGTGAACTTGAACCCAAAGGAAGAGAGTAAGATCCAGGGAAGACAAGTGGTTGTCTGGATGTAGAGGCTGCTGAGAGGAGGGACACCAGACAGTTCCAGTTAGTCATCCCGTGCACACCAGTGACAGAAAATAAGCATCATTAGGAAGAAATTACAGAAAAACAAGCTGCAGAGGCTCTCAGATTCTTGTACACTGTATACACTTTATTAAGAGGTCATTGTAAATTGTCTTGAGAAGATATTGGTGCAGTTTTAACAAAAGAGTGTTTGAATACAAAGCCAAATTACATGCAAGTTGTTAATGAACTGCTAACACCTCTTTTAGTTCACTCTCATGTGTGATTTTCATTTTTGTCTGTGTTCTTTTGAAGAAAAACAGGAGCTGTGCAGTGACACCCCAGAAATAAAGAGAAATTCTTCATCACCTAACTGGGAAAGGTGAGTGTACTGCAATTATACAAAATTCCAAGGGAGTACAATTATACTGTTGAAAAGTAATTATCAGTGTTTAAATACAAGGAGAGAGAAAATAATAGCAACAAGCAAAGGCAGTTAAAAGTGGAACAGAATTTTAAAGGAGACAGGAAGGAATAGAATACCCTAGATTTCTCATTCTTTTCCCAAACCTTTTCATTTTTTTTTGTGAGGATTCAGGAATGGAACAGGCTTAACTTCCTACTCACAGCAAGCAGCTAACTCAAATTACTCTAATATAGTCAAAGAATGAAAATGTCATGTATATGTAAGGTATGACTATGAAATCATGACCTAGTTTTTTTGTATGGCTTATAATCTTATTTCCATACATGTATGTAAGTGTAATAATCATTGTATGCTAGGATATTCTTACATGAGGTTTTTGTCACATTTAAATATAATCAGCTGAATATTTTGGCTCTCCAATAAAGGGAAAAAATGTTTTCAAGAAAGCAAATTCTTACCTCACTCTGCTCTGAATATGTCTGTGTGTGTATGTGTATACACATGTTGTGTATGTGTGTTTGTGTATTATTTCATATATTACTTTTAGATTTTTAAGAATTTGTGATTTTCTTTAAATAATCTTTGAATTGTAACTACAATATGAATGTTAGATCTATGATCCAGTTAAGAAACCCTTAATGGAAGAATCTTATCAAATTCATTTAGTAGTGGTAGTAATAATGAAGATGATTATATTGACAGTGCTAACTCGGTACCATCTACTGAGGACTTAGTAACAGGAGCCATAGATTCTGTGTGTATCTTGTATAATCGGGCACAGCTCTGTGAAGTAGGCTCTGGCATTATGTGGCGGGAGAAGACGCAGAGGTTCAGGGAGGCATGTCTGTCCATGCCAACAGCAGCCTGAGTGTCCAGCTTCCCCAAAATGGTAAAATAAAAAAAAAACTTCAAGGACTTCTCTAATAAAATTTCAGCATAAAGGAGGTTATAATTAATAAGTGCCAGACACTGTGTGAATGTTCTTTAATGGACAATTAAGCATTAGTTATAATGTTCTTAGTCTTAAGTACAGTATCAGCTGAAGTTAGACAGTATAATTAATGCCAAAGAACTGTTGACAGTAGAACCACTTTGATTTGCTGTAAACTATTATCCAGTTTTTTTAAAAAGACCCATATGGTGTGAATACAGGAAACTCTTTATAGAGCTGTGGTCTTAATTCATGGATGTTAGCAGGAAGGGATGACACAAGTCTCCTTTTCGCTTGATAGACAAGACTCTGCATCATCTGGCCCCATCCTACCTACCCAGGTTTGCCTCCCATATTGCGTATCCCTCAGCCCTCTGAAGCTTTTTTATTCTCATAATACTGAAACCCGTAGGCCTCGTTAACACCCCACGCACTGCTTCATGGATCATCATTGTGCGTTAATCTCCATGCTGCAGCCAGTTACCCTTTTAAAACACGCGTCCGTCAGATTGCCTGCCTCCCATGTAAGAAACCCTCGGGTGGGAGCGCCTGCTCCGCTGGAAGAAGCCCCCGTCCCCACGCCGCGGCCAGAGCCCCTGGTCCCTCTGTGTGCGTGTCCCTGGGGCTGCCTCTACAGCCTGGCCTTCTCGAGTATCTCAGAGACCCCGCTTTATTTCTACCCTAGTATCATTACCCTTCACCCGAAACACTTCTTCCCCCAGATCGTGACTATTTCTTTCAACTGACTTTGCTTTATTTCTGGACCCACCTTTAGTACCTACCCTCCCACGGGCTGCTGGCTCAGACTGTGAAGAGTCTGCCTGCAATGCAGGAGACCCGCGTTTGATCCCTGGATCAGGAAGATCCCCTGGAGAAGGAAATGGCAACCCACTCCAGTATTCTTGCCTGGAGAATCCCATGGACAGAGGAGCCTGGTGGGCTGCAGTCCATGGGGCCACAAAGAGTCAGACAGGACTAAGCAACTAACATTGTCACTCTCCCACAGGCTAAAGTAGAACTTGGGTTTAAAAACTTCTTTCAACAAATAAGAGGCAAGTGGTAGATGACTGCTGTTGTTAAAAATAAATTACTGCCAATTCTATTTAATTGTGGTTACCCAAAAACCTTGAAACAGATTTTTCAGGAATAAACGGTATTCATGTAATTGAGAATTGCTTTTATATAGCTGTGTAAATGACACTTTTCAGCATTACATTTATGTCCATGCATTCATTTGTTGTATATTGACACCTCATTTGTTGTGTATTAATATTTTTTCATTTATTAGATCTAATATGATTTCCACTTCAAAATTCTAAACCTCAGCTTGTTTTTACCCAGTATGCCAGTGGAAGATTTAAATCCAAGTTCTGGATACAAAGCCAGAGTTTCTGTGAGTGGTGGTTGTATAGCTGCTTCTTCACTGACAGAATCTTCTCAAAGCACGTCTGTCAAGGAAACAGTAAGAAAACTGACATCTCATTTAAGGTAAAGATATTTACCTGCTTTGTTGAGTTTTCTAAGCAGTGACAACTGCTGATTTTCTTTCTCTATTGAGTGGTAATATTATTAGAAAATTCAGTAGAACGACTTGTCTCCTAACTGCACTGATTTAGATATAGTGTGGGTTACATGTCTTTGGAAACCAGATTATTGTCACTAACTGCCCTGCTGTGACATGGTCCAGCGATATAGTGGCTGTTAGTTTTCTCGCCAGTGAAATAAAGAATCAGAATTTGTAAGGACAGAAGATAGGACAGAAAGGGCTATTAAAAACAAATGAATGAGGGACATTTATTGTGAAGGGGAAAGAGAAAATTCTTACTGAATTTCTTCCTTCCTTCTTCCTCCCCCCCCTCCTTCCCTCCTCCTCTCCCTCCCTCCGTGTGTCCCTTCTTTTTTTTTTTTTCTATTCTGCCTCACTCAGACCCTAATGACAGTATGGCCTTCTAAGAAGTCTTTTTTGTAGCTTTAGATACTGAACTTATTTGGAGAAAGTAAGTTTTACTTTTTGCTTCAGTGTAGACTCTTACCATTCGTGGGCGTGGTTAATGAGGGATTTAAATGTCAGGATCTCAGTCCTCGAAGGATGGAGTTGTTCAGTTGCTGTGTGTCCGACTCTTTGAGACCCTATGGACTGTAGCCTGCCAGACTTCTCTGTCTGTGGGATTCTCCAGGCAAGAATACTGGAGTGAGTGGCATGGCCGCCTCCTGCAGTTTGCTCAGATTCCTGTCCATTGAGCTGGTGATGCCATCCAACCATCTCACCCTCTGTTGCCCCCTTCTCCTCCTGCCCTCCGTCTTTCTAAGCATCAGGGTCTTTTCCAATCAGTCAGCACCTCACATCCAGTGACCCAAAATTGGAACTTTAGCTTCAGCATCAGTCTTTCCAATGAGTATTCAGGGTTGATCTCCTTAAGGATGGACTGGTTTGACCTCCATGCTGTCAAAAGGACTCTCAGGAGTCTTCTCCAGCACCGCAGCTCGAAAGCATCAATTCTTTGGTGCTCAGCCTTCTTTGTGGCCCAGGTCTCACATCTGTACTACTGGCAAGGATGGAGACATGAGCGTAAAGTTCAAGGTTCAGAGATTTTCCAAGCAGGGACCAAAGATAGGGGGCTTTACAATCAAGCCAAAGAAGTGACTCTACAGAAGAATGCCCTCAAATAGGTGTCATATGAGAGGCTGGGGGTCAGGAGCAGAAACACCATAAATCAGTGCAGCCCATCGGTTTGGTTGGGCTTCAGGGACTATGAGCGGCCTGGTTAAGGTGAGGGACGTTCAGCAGAAGGAAACATACAGCATGCTCTAGCTGGAAGAGTATTTTCCCTCAGGACACCTTGACTTTCTCATCAGAGACTGACAAAGTCTTCCTGAAGAAGAGAGTCGGCAAAGAGTGCAAACAGGTAGGAAGAGAGAGGTAGGGCATATATACAGGGAGCTAGGGCCCCTACTCAGGCCCAGGACGGGGTCTGGGGTCCTGTGTGTGAAAGTAGACTGCAAACGCCTGTAAGAATTAGATGCCTTTCTGCAGCTAGCCCGGGGTTTAGGGAAGTCTCTGTGGCCGCATCCAGGGCCGTGGGGCTGCGCTACATGAGCGTGAAGGCCCACCTGCTATGCTTCAGGAACATACGTCCGATGCCTGTCCTGCCCCGGGGAAAGAGGGACGCTCCTGTTACATGTAGGTGGATCCACTTTGGGCTTTGCATCAGGACGCATTTTCACTAATGACGGTAGGAACCCAGTGACAAGTTGTTGACCAAGGGATGAAGTCTGCGTGCTGCATCCCTGAAGACCACGTCAGAACCACCAACTCTGCATGTGGCCGGGGTTGGCAGGCTTGTACTAGCGTGGGAGTAGAACAGAAAGCCAGACCTCAGGACAGCCCCAGTATCACCCAGTGATATGGTGGGTGTCAGTGTCAGATTGCCGTGGCCTCCGGTATCGTCCCTAAAGAATGGGATTCTCCAACCATTTCCTTGCCTTCTGTCAGTACTTGATCAGAAGTTTTATGTAAGATCCTCATCTTTGATGTTGGGTAACCATAACTTTGAATCCTGGATTCTTACTAGTTATGAGATTCAGGCATGTCAATTGGTCCCTGAGACATGGTAGTATGCAATAAATTATATATGAACATGCCTGTGTACATCTGAATAAATATGTGCATATTATTTTAAAATGTATGGACAATGTATTTGAAATGTCCAATGACTGGAACTTTGCTTCAAGTGAACCAGACCTTCTTGATAATAATAGCCACCATTTAAAAGTCATTATTATATTTTATTCATTCACTCAAGTGGTTTGTATACATTAGCTCCTTACACAAACTTACAAAGCTGATATTATTTTTAACTTTTTTTTTTTAAGTTAAACTGAAAAAGAGAAACTAGGGAATTCCCTAGTGGTTCAGTAGTTAAGACACTGAGCTTCCAGTGCAGGGGCCTGGTCTCAATCCAGCTAAGATCCCACATGCTACGTGATATGGCCGAAAAAAAGATAGAAACCAAGTGACACTTGAAGTCACAGAATTACACAGCTGCCAAGGACGGGGCTGCGTTTGAGTCCAGGCTCCGTGATTTGGAATTTCATCCTCTTAGTCACAGTGTATACACACACGCATACAGATGCACACACTTACTTATACACACACACACATATACATACAGATGCACAAACTTACATATACACACACACACACACTTTTTATAATACACACACACATACAGATACCACACACGCTTTGCTGTCTCTACACTGTCAGCCTGGAGAGACTTGCCTGATTGCATGGTAGCAGAGTTTGGATGTACGACTATACATTATCATTTTCTTTATTTTTTTGCTTGTCTAATTTTTGTTCTGCCTCTAAGTGTACCATCACTGTTCACTTTAATGAGTTACATGTGATGAAAAAGGAGATGGTCTGATTGAGGGTGCTAAGACTGTAAGGTGCATCTACTTCTATATTTAGGCATCAGTAGAAAATTAAAATTTCCCAGAAACCATCTCCCTAATGAACATGCAGAATCTTCAGTACTTAAAATCATCATAGTATTATCAACGGAATTCTCTGAAAGCCAAATGAATAAATAAATAAGCTCCTTTCTATACTGGCTTGAATATTTTTGTGGTGATTATTTTATAAAAATATTCACTGGGAAAAGAATTGTACACAACACCAGGTTTTAACTGGAATAAAAGGAGCTCCTCATGTACCGATTTTCTCTTTTGCCTCTAGCAAGATGTAGTCTGTTTTCTTATATTTCACCAGTGAAGAAAGATTTCTTGTCTTCTGTGTTATGTTTTTTTTTTTCCTCCTTATACTGCACTGTTCTACTGTTTGGTCCACATGTTAGTCCTTGTGTTAACTAGACTTTAAATTCTTCCAGGCATGAAGGTTTTGGTGGCCTGT
This sequence comes from Muntiacus reevesi, assembly GCF_963930625.1. Classification (NCBI taxonomy): domain Eukaryota; kingdom Metazoa; phylum Chordata; class Mammalia; order Artiodactyla; family Cervidae; genus Muntiacus; species Muntiacus reevesi. The sequence continues at coordinate 3,013,541 of NC_089269.1, forward strand.
CTACCGCGTGGAGGGCACCGTATTCTTTATACTCATGGTTGTCCACCAGGCTTGTCTTGCTTGCCACAGATAGGAGAGCAGTCGGTTCCTTTGCAGGGTGTAGCGTGTTCCCTCCACTTGGGTCACTTCGAATATGACATCCTCCTTATCCCTTTCAGCACTGCTAAGTGGGCCTTTTCCATTAGGTTCATTTTATAAATTAATAAAAGTGGTAGTTCTTATTGTCCATTTTATCACCCAATTATGCTCAGTTTAGCATTTTCCTATCTTGCATTATTTTTTATTTTATGTGTATTAATTTGTTTAATCTGCAAATGTAGTAACTCCTTTGAAAACAGATTGAATCTTCCACACCGTGTCTGACATATATTAGTAGATTTTCAATGAACACTTTTAGTTAAATTGAAAGGGATTAATGTAAAAAGCAGTGAATAATATTGCTGGATGTTAAAGTATTTTCAAATAATGGGGTGCATCTGAGTTGTGTTAGTTAGTAAGAGGTAAATAAGGTAAACTGAGATCCAGATTGCTGAATTTTGTCAAATGGTCCTAAATATTGAAGCAGTATCAAATCACTTTCAATGACAACAGTACTATTTATTTATGATCCACTTACTATGTGACAGGCCCTGTCCTGAGGCCTCTGCATATGTTAACTCACTTAAACCTTAAAACCGCCCTATAAATAGATACTTTCGTTATCCCCATTTACAGATGAGAAAATTGAGGTATGCAGAGGTTAAGTAATTTGCCCAGTATTACATAACTCTTAAGTGGTAGAGCTGGGATTTAAATCTTTGCAATCTGGTCTCACAGTTTTTACTCATAAATGCTACCCTGTAATGCCTTTTTAGTTTATCATTGTATATGTAAACTTGATAATAAGTCAGACTTCATTGATTTCACCTGTACAGAAGTACAAATATGCTTTATGTTACCTTAACTTTTAAAAATGCCAAAAAAAAAAAATTTAAAAAGAAAGTCACTTTTTACAGGTTGCTGCCAGTTATGGCAACCCCGTCCAATATTCTTGCCAGGAGAACTTCATGGACAGAGGAGCCTGGCAAGCTACAGTCCATAGGGTTGCAAAGAGTTGGACATGATTGAGCAATTGAGCATGTATGCCTACCAATTATGGAAGCAAAAGAAAAGATCACAATTTTTTTAAAAAAAATTAGCAGTGGAGGTCTATCAGAAATCAGGATTTGACTCTTCGGTTTAAAAAGTGGAGCCATGTCATTTCTGTAGCCTTTTCACTGGAGTGAAGAAGGGAGTTTCACTCTTCCTGAGGTAGGAGTCTTGCTCCTCTGCTTAGCCAAGACCAAGCTTATTGTTAACTAATTTACGCTTCAAAGAGAACAAGATAATGTGGAAACTCTGTGCATCTCTGCTTGTATATAGAAAGAGTGGAGCTGTGTGAATGCAAGAAAGATTTTTCTTCAGGAAAAAATACTCTGTTGAGAAAGGATATGACCATGGACTGAAAAGGAAGTGGCCCTGAGCTGGAGCTTTTCAAAGCCTGGTCTTCATGTATATGGAGACAGAGCTGATTCCGTGTTGTAGCTCAACTAGTTGAACTTGATAAAAATTTGCGGCTCAGACTTGCAGATACAGATACGGTTTCTGCAGAAACGGGCAGCGTAGCCAAGAACTATCACAGTCCTGGAGGCAAACAAGAGCTCTGAAGGATCTTTAGGGTACTTATTTCTTGAGCTCCCAAGAAGAGAGATAATGTTGTTAAAGACAAATGCCTGGTTTTATTATCAAGTTTGGGGGTAGAGCTGTGAGCAAATGCTCCGAGGGAAGAAGGGGTGTTCCTGCTGCAAAAAGACTCCCCGTGAATGGCGGCGCTTGGTTCGTGTGTGTGTTAGTCACTCAGCCGTGTCTGACTCTCTGTGACCCCATGGACTGTAGCCCGCCAGGCTCCTCTGCCCATGGGGTTTTCCAGGCAAAGATACGGGAGTCGGTTGCCATTTCCTTCTCCAGGGGATCTTCCCGACCCAGGGATCGAACCCGGGGCTCCTGCATTGCAGGCAGACGCTTTACCGTCTGGGCTACTAGGGAAGCCCACTTAGTTCACGAGTCCCCCGGAATCCACAGCGTCCACCCGGATCCTCCAGACAGCAGCTTATTCCTCTTGTTTTGTGCTGAGCACCTCCTTGTGGGACCTTCTGTGGATTAGAGGATCACTCTCTCTGTCTTAAAGGGAACCTAAAGTTTGAGGGTGGAGAGAGGTTTGATGAAATATATCCTCAGGAACAGAAGAAGGTGTCATTGAAGATTATCTTTGAAGAAAGGGACTCAGGACAATAAATAAAGAATTTTTAAAGAGTTCTCAAGCACCTCCATTCAGACCCTACATTTGTGATTCTTGGTAGCTTACCCTCTTTTTGCAGTGTCTAAGAGTTTTCCTGAGTTAGTTTTTCAGGAAAAGGAAAACGTGAAGGTCTGTGTGTTTGAGCTTGCAAACTGCAGGAACAGGATATTATAGTTTGTTTTCTTTGTCAGTCTCATGGGACAGAATCCCCAAGGGAAGAAGTGTTTAGCAGAAGCCATACGGAGAAGAGGGTGCAAAGCTAGACACTGGCGTCCCGGAGGGAGAGGGGCAGAGGGGGAGACCAAAGGTCGGGGTGGGCGTGTGCTGAGCTGCTCAGCTGTGTCTGACTCTCATTGGCCCCATGGACTGTAGCCTGCCAGGGGGTCGTCCCTACCCAGGGATCGAACCCACGTCAGCTGTATCTGCGGCACTGGCAGACAGATTCTTTACCACTGATCCATCCGGGAAGTCCCAGGGTAGGGATGAGGGTCCTTAACAATTAGAGAACCAGGAAGACTGAAGTAGGACTGAATCCTCAATCAAAGAGCTTCCGTAAGTATTATGTGAAGTTTTGTATATAAAGCCTATGGCAACATTTAGCACATTTTTAGCACTTGAGAAAGAATGGCTCAATCTGACCAGGGCTCTCAACGCCATCAGAAAATCCTCAGTTCCCCAGCATGCAGTGCACTTGGCCTGCAGTTCTCTTTTCCCAGGCTGAACCCCCTGCCCTCCAGCTGGCCAATTCCAGCTCCTCCTCTGGGGCTTCCCAAGCGCAAAGCTGGGCCCCTCCTTTGAGTAACCATGAGGCTGCATTCTCATTTTAGCCTCTGTGACACTGTATTGGATAGTTTGCTTCCATGTCTGCATTCTCTACTAGGCTGAATTCGGTGTAATCAGATTGCATTGGATTCCTAGCATGAAAGCGCCACTAGATAAAGGCTGGGTTTTAGTAGAGGTTTGGGAAATGTCGGTGGAATAAATGAGCTTGAGGATATTGAGAATGAGCTTGAGGATATTGAGAAAATACAGCCATGACAAGAGCTATTTGTAACAAGTGATTCCATAAAACCTTTATATAAAGTGTTTTACTTTAAAAAATAATCTTTCTCTGTGTGTGTCTGTGTCTTTACCTCTCTGTCTTTAGAAATAATAGTACGCATGTGTGAGACATTATTCAGACTATAATGATGTTTCATGTACATTTTGATGCAGAGATTTTACAGACTAAGAGTAATCCAGAACGGACTCAGGACTTTGCCTCTCCCCAACCTGCCCCTTTACCCTCCCCCACTCCCCACCACATGCCACCACCTCCACATATTTGTTTTTCTACAAATACTTCCTTGGAAAATTGCTGATTAGCTCTAAATCTAAACCCAAAAGAATTTATACCCACCATGAAAAGGACCGATGCTTAGATGCGGTTTCAACTCTGTGTTTGTATTGGAGGGAAGGAGGCTAGATTTAGGGAAGGAAAGGGGTGGTTTGTACTTAAAAACCTCTCACCACTTCTGCCCCACCAAACCCACCATAAGCTTGACCCCAGGCCCCCTTTCCCAGGGAGTCTAGTTGAAGCTTTTCTTTCTATGCCGTCTGATTTCTGCTCAGCTCAAATACCCAGAAACTCCATGTCATCCTGCCTCCTACCCACTCAGCTTCTTCTAGCCAGGCAGATAATTCTGAGGTGCTGTGTGTGTGTTTTACGTTCACTACTGTGGAATCCTGAGGAGTTTTAACTTTTTACATTAAATCGTCTTAAAATTACAAATGAATATCACCACCAATAATATACTTAAAATACTGGGAGTGTAAATTACATAAGAAAGAGCTGTTTTATTCTTTGTGTGCCAGGTTATTTTATAATTGAAAAAATTTTGTAAATCCCTTGGAAGTTCTTGGAACACTTCAACATAATATTATTCACTTTTAAGATGTGATAGCTGTAAATTTCTCAATTTCCTGTTCTCCCAGGAATGAAATACGTATCATCTATGTGATTAATCCTAGAAAAGTCATCACACTGGAAGGACAGAGTGCTCCTGCCTTTTGACAAAATGAAGCACTTGTCAGAACAATGACCATTGCTGTCCAGAAAGAGCTGGGTCCATGTATGAGTTCTTGAAATAGTCCTGGATGAAAACATTACTCCAGAGAGTTAAGTTCTTTGGTCTTTTTAGGAAAAAAAAATCAGCCAGCCTGTAGTCAGCCTCTTTTCCTCCAGGAGCTTTGCAGTGTTGGCTTGGACCTCTGCCAGGGAGACCATTCAAGTAGGTGCAAGCGTCTTCTGGACTGCTTGCTTGGGGATGGGCGTCGTGAGCTCACACTCGCTTGCTTTAATCAACATCTTGTTTTAAGATAAATGCAGGCTCACGTGCTATTGTAAGAAGCAATACAGAGGTGTCCCCTGTACGCTCTATCTGGTTTTGTAACATCTTGCAAAGCCATGGAACAACATACCAATCAGGTCATTGGCGCTGACACAGTCAAGGTACGCAGCCCTCCATCCCCAGGGGATTCTCCTGCTGCCCTTGGACAGCACGGCCGCTTCCCTCTGCCCATTCAGTGCCTTTGGTAGAACACTCTGACGCCAGTGATAGAAACTAACTGTTTGTCGGTTGTGAATGTTTATCTTTGCCAAGACAATTTCACAGAACCCAGGAGGCAGATCTGTTTCTGACAGATGAGTGCTGCGTCTCTTTTCCTGGTGTATTCCCGCCTCTACTGTGTTTACGTTCCCAGGGAGATTCTTCTGTATTTTTTTCCTGAGTATCAGCTACCATCAGAGTTTGGCCACACATCCCTGGAGGAACTGACAGCAAGTTCTGAGGTAAGCCGGCTTTTTTTTAAACTTTGAGGAGATGGCATAATACCCTGAATTGAATCTGCAGCGCAGAGAAATGTAAAGGGTTACCTAGAATAGATTCAGTGAATCAAGCGGGTGGCTGAGAATTAAAGCTGCATGGGAAACAAAGGTGGCCAAAGTTTAATGAAACTCTGGGAAGACTGTGCAGACTGGGAATAGTTGGTCACTGAGATGGAAAGAGCGGGACATCGTCCTTGACTTCCCTCCCTGCACCAGAAATGGCCCCTGTTCCTTAGGTGCTCTCCCTCAGCCCCTTTTATGAGGAACCAGGGAGAAGATTGGGTTAGAGTCAGTAGGACGTCACAGGGAAGGATGAAGGAAATGGTATCCACATTCACGCAGTCTCCTCTCGGGGGCGATGCTGTCTGTGATGAGAGGGAAGACTTTGCCCAGCATCCCCTGGGCACACGGGCTGAGCGTGGCACCGGCTCCCAGGAGGCAGGCCCTGAGCTGCCGAGTCCCCGCAGGTGGGCCCAGGCTGAGTGAGGGGTGCAGGCCCGAGGCCACCCGAGCTGCTCCCAGGCTGGAGGCGGCCCAGCGGGTGCAGAGGGCGGGGGGCTCCATCTCCATCCCCAGGCCTGGTGTTGCTTGTGGAAAAGATGGGAGCATGCGAAAAGGGATCAGTGAAGAGCAGAGGTGCTGCGTGCCCTCACCTGATCCTGGATGAAGTCACAGGTATCAGTGAGAAGGGCCACGCGTGATGATTCACAGAGGTCCCATGTGCCCTCACCTGATCCTGGATGAAGTCACAGGTATCAGTGAGAAGGGCCACGCGCGATGATTCACAGAGGTGCCGTATGCCTTCGTCTGATCCTGGATGAAGTCCTGCATCACGGCCTCTGTTGCTTTGCCGTCGACTCTCACCTCGCTCTCTCCCGGGGAGCTTGACTCCACGGCCTCACTGGGCCGCCTCGTCAGGCCGCCGGTGGCCACTCTCCTGACCTCTGCAGCAGTCGCTTCTCTTACCTGACCTCTTAGAGACATCAGTGCAGTTGACCGCTGTTTCTTTCTTGGATCGCTTTCTTTGTGTGACTTCCGTGACAGCAGAAAATGTTCACTTTCCTGCTTCCCTCCCTCCCACCCTCTGTGCTGGCCGCCTCTTCTGCATTTGTTTGCTAGGCACTGGCGCCTCTGAGGGCTTGTTCCTGCCCCACCTGCTTCTACTAAATGTTTCCGGGTGACCTCAGCTAGTCTCTGGCCCTAAATACTGACCCATGGGTCAGTGTCTGTCCCCATCCATGATATGCTGACTCCAACCTCTTTATTTATTATTTATCATTTACTTTTCCCTCACCTTGATTTTCTTTTTCATCTGCAAATTTTACAAACCATATTGTATAATATAAGCCACCTTAATCGTTTTTTAGAATGAGGTGAGGTCTACTGTAGGTAATTAATTTAATTAGACTCAGACTTAAAAGACCCACATTACCAATATTGGCAAGTTCTAGACTCTGATGCTTTGTTTATACCAGATACTTACACACTATAACTCTGCTGTAGACAGCTCATTCTCTAAAAGTTAATATCCTGTTCTGTTATCATTTATGAAAACAGCTGGAGCAGTGCCCAGAACAGACAAACAAAAAGCTGAAAATGTGTTTCAACCAGGTAAGCTTCCTTTCAGTGTAGTCATTTATATTCTAAATGATCCTGTGTTCCAAAGGAGAAATAATACACATTTCAAAATGTTACATTGGAAAGAAAATCAAATTTGCATTCACTTATCAGGACTTAGATTAATGTGTAGCATATCAGATGTCACAAAGCAACATCGTTTTGAATTTTAAAGATGCAAATGTTTCCCAACCATAAAGCTTATGAAACACTTGGAATTAGACTATATATTGAACAGGAAATGTGACATTTGGAGTCTTTAAGAAATAGAGCCATTGAATCTTCGATACACTGTGCTAAATCAGAAATCATTTGTACGTCGACGTCTTTGTTTTGGACAATATGATATCTTTAGGGTTTTTAAAATTCTATCAACAGTTTTTTAAGTTTATGATATTTCTCTTTTAAAAGTGGATATAAAAATAGTTAATGCCGATAAAAGAAATTAAAAGGAATTTTAAGAAATTCATCCATTGTCCCAAACCATTCAGAGATCACTGGTATTTTTTGGTGTATTTCATTATAATTTTTCTCTCAAGAGATGCTTTTCTTTCTTTTTTTTTTTTTTTTAAGTTTTCTTATAATATTGTGTATCTAGTTCTTAAAGATTCCCTTGGTCGGGGAGGGGAAGAGACTCCACAGTCCTTTGGCTCTACTGGAGAAATATCTCAAAATTATATGCCCTCAGCTTCTTTAATTCGCACTCAAGGGAACTGAGATTGCAAGGTGTGAACTTGGCCCAGTCAATACAAGGGATTAGCATTGGAGTCAGCGCCACCCCGGAAGTTCCCAGATGCTTCATGGAGGCCACCACAGTCTCGAGCTTTTCATGGCACGAGGGTCAGCGCTGAGATGTTTGGTCTCCGCTGACACTTCACCAGTGTTTGCTCTGACAGCTGCACCAGCTCCGTCACTAGCACACATACTAGCATCTTCTTCCAAGTGCTTACGTTTACAGCCATCTTCTGGAAAGCTCTCATAATAACACGCAAATCTGTAAAGGCTGGGAGGTGACTCATGCTCCCTGGAGTTGTGTTCAGTATAGCTATAAGCAGAGGCATCTCCTTATCCCTTTTGTAGGGAATGGAGTAACATTTGAATATTCATGTTTTGTAAATGAAATAGAATTGGGAAGTAAGTTCCCCGAAGCATGTAACTAGGCAGACTTGAAATGAAAATTAGAACCTAATCTAGATTTCTTCTAAAAAGGCTGTGTCACAGAGTGTTTGAATTTTCGGGTGTGTCTAAATGTAATACCCCTGTTGATATATTTGCCTCTGATGTCTCTCCCTGAGTGTCTGCTGGCCTGTGATAAGCAACTGGAAACGAAGGGATATTGTAGCTCTTAATTTCTCATCATTGTTCAACTGAAAAATGAATTTATTTTCTGGATAATGTTTTTTTGAGAAAGCTGCACTTGAACATTTTCAGTATGAAGACTTAGCTGTTAGTGTTTCCTAATAAAATAAAAGACAGCCTTTTTTTCCAGCTTATTTTTTATCTTATTCTAGCACTAGTACTAACATTTTCATCAGTGAATCTAACACTGTGATTGACTAAGAGTCACTAGTGTCAGGCATTAAACTAGGCTTTTATTTATGTTGCCTCATTTGACTCTTACGTCACCGGGAAGGTGGGTGCCACTGTCTCCATGTCAGCAGTAGGGAAGTGGAGAATCAGAAAGATAACATTCCAATGTCATGATGCAAGTCAGTAGGAGATTCAGGGTTGGAACCCAGATTTGTCCCACTCCAGAGCTCTTTTCACGACCCCATCTTCTTCCATCTCATTCTTATCCGGACTGTAACAGTTCATCCTTACAGAATTTTCATGTATTACTTGTAGAAGGTATATTACAGGCTTCTCAGGTGACTCAGGGGTTAAGAATCCTCCTGCTAGGTAGGAGACGTGGGTTCAATCCCTAGTCCGGAAGATCCCCTGGAGAAGGAAATGGTAGCCCACTCCAGTATGCTTGCCTGGGAAATCCCGTGGACAGAGGAGCCTGGTGGGCTGCAGTCCATGTGGTTCCAGAAAGCGGGACATGACTTAGTGACTCAACAGCAGCGATAGGTATACTGCAGCGTCTCAGCCCATCCGTGCAAGAGACTCTTGTTGACTTACTAGCCGCCTTGACGTTGCGGGATGAGTGGTATGTGGGGAGATGCTGACCACGAGCTCTGGAGTGGGGAGGGCATGTGGTGGGCAGGCTCAGTGTCCCACCAGGAATGGCCCCAGCTCTGTGGTAGACAGCTTGACAAACTGCCGGTGAGGCTCCTGGATCTCTCAGCAGGTCTTTATCTATTGGTTAGGGAACTCTGTTTTAAATATTTACCCTGTAAAATTTAGAAATTTGCTAAGAATTAGTTTGTCATACATCTCAGCATATCCAGGTTTATACATGTCCTTCATGTCTGTTCTAAATGATATTTTTCAGTATCTACACTTGGTAGTGGAACCAAGTTGTTGGGTCTTGGAGGCCAGACTGAATAAGTGCTCATTCAGCGTATTAATCAGAGGAGGAGTAGAATCCTCTTAATGTTCAGGGCAAGTGGGATTCAAAGAATCAAACCAAATAAAGAGTCAGGAGACTATGAGTTCCTTTTGAAACTGAGATCACAAGCAAAATACAGAGCAATTGAAATCATGAGTTTCCTCCATGATCTTAGGGACTTTGTTAATGTCTGGTAGTCTAAGTGCATGGTTATAAAAACTGTTAATACTAAAATCCTTTGGTGAAATCTGTTAGGGGTGACTGCGCGCCTTGCTCTGAGGTATGTGTGTTTAATGAGGAGAGGACCCCTGGTACTTACAGACTTCTCTGGTCGCCTTGCCCCGACTGCGTCAGCAGTGTCCGTAACTCCTAGGACAGCAGCTGATTCTTAGCAGCGCTGGCGGTCCTGTGTAGCCCAGCCTGAACTACCATCTTTCATTCTTTCCTCTTGCAAGCCGTCTGCTCCATCCAAAACGGAGTTGCCCCAACCTGCGACACTGGCCAGGCTCTGAGCCTTTGCCCATGCTATCTCCCCCAAATACTCTTTCCCGCTTCCCCAGTCCACTGAAATCTGCCCACTCTTTGCAGAGCGTAGCCAATGCTTCCTCACGCCTACCTTACTCTCTGCATATGAAGCTAGCTAATCTTGATTTCTGTGTTCTGAGTGAACCTTAAAAAAAAAAAAAAAAAAAACCTCTGTTTTAGCATTAATTAAATTTTCTGCCTTATATTACAGTAGTTTCTTGTATTCCATTTTCTCTCCAATTAGATTATAGAATCCTTGAAATTAGTAATCCTCTCATATTCTAGAGGCATCAATAAGAACCTTTGATGCATCTGGACCTTACTATCATGCATTGAATCAAAGTTGACTATTTCTGCTGTAGTGCCTGCCTGCACAAACACATGCATATTCTTAGAGGGCAAACATCTATAGATCTTGTAGGCCTGCCTTACTTTGTGCAAACTTGTTAGGATTCTGGAGCTCCAGAGCTGCCAGAGCTCTGACTTTAAATTCAAGGCAGAAAATTAAATCTCAGTGGAATATCCTTTCTTTCAAATCCTAATTCCATCCTGAATTAATAGGGTTTGGAAGAATTCCATTTTTGATCCGCCACAAATACCTCTACAAGAGTGAGTTTACCCAGCAGAACTAAGCCTCTCATCCTGTTAACAATTCTCTACCCACCTTAATTAAAATGTTAAAACAGACAGAAGTCCTTTTACATTGAGCTTTAAAAGTTGTCAAAATTGTCACCTTTTATAGAAACCTCGTGGAGATGTTAGCCTGAGAAAGGAAGAAGCGTAAATCAAGAAACTGGCTAAGTTGGCCAGTAGTGTTTGGAGGAAATGTAGTTCAGTGGTTATAAGATAGTGAACTTTGAGAGACTGAATATGATTTTGAATATAGTATGCTGTATAAACATTCTTAAAGCCAAACTGTATTAACAGTGCTCTTTTGAACTTAAAAAAAAAATAATTATAGATACCCAGCAAATTATAGAATAGTGGAGAGGTCCCATGTACCCTTCATCCAATCTTTCCCGATGCTTATATCTCTCATATAAGCATTTCATGTAATTATAGTAAGATAGCAAGACCAGGAAATTGAAATCGGTGGAGTGTGTGTCTCATTTTATCCTGTGTGTGGATTTGTGTAACCGCCACCACTGTCAGAATACAAACTCCCGTCTTACCACCGAGATCTCCCTGTGTTAGCCGCGATAGCCACGCGCCACACACGCCAACACCCCTCACCCCAGGCAGCCACGAACCTGTCATCCATCTCTAGTTGTGACATTTGAGGAGTGTTACTGAAACGGGATCATAGAGGAGGTGTCATCTATGAGTGGCTTTGTTCATCAGTGAAATTCCCTTCAAATCCATCAGGTGTGACAGTTGTGTGTTTCTTTTCATTGCTGATGAGCAATACTTATATGTGTCTCAGTAATATTGTTTTTCATATTCTGTATTTCTTTTTAATTTTCTCTATTTGGGTTTGTTTTATTATTGTGGTTGCCTTTTATAAGAAAGTGTTTCCTGGCTATTGTTCAGGATGGCAAAAGCTGTAAATGCTAAAGTTCTGAAAACTAAAAACTGTAGTTGACTGCTGACATCGGAACTGTCTATCACTCTGCCATCATTATTCCCACTGGGTTGAATTATTTACCCTGCTCTCCCTTCAGGCCTTGGGAGGTCTCACTTCCTAGATTTGATGGAAGCCTCCACTGGAAGTGTCTGTGATGCTTCCTGGAGGAGGTGGTGGTCGCCTTAGTTGTAAGCCATCAGCTTCTTGTAGGTTGAAGAAAGGATGTTCAAAAATGGCTCAGGATCTCAGAATGTAGCCTGTTTTTCAAGGCAGGACTGGCCCACATGGTGAATGCTGAACATCTGCTGTCCCAGCTCTTCACTATTTAGTTCCCTGTGGCATTGGTAATAAAGGTGCATGAAACCAGTTTTTGGTTTTTTTTTACATTGAGGTTACATTCCGGAGGGAAAGATAGATGGTTCACACTTACATAAGACATAAACATACAGTGTGATGTGCTGCTAAAATAATTGTGCAAGACAGTCACGGTGTGTTGGGGAAGGGGAGGCTATTTCAGAGACAGACAGCAAGGAATATCTGAGCCATGTTTTAATACTGGTTGAGGCCAGGAATGAGCCTTGTGTAGAGCCTTGTGGGGCTGAATTTACTGAACAAAGAAAGCAGCAAGCGCAAGAGGGCCTGTGACAAGAGAGAGCTTGGGGTATGCCAGGAAGATGGAGGGCTAGGATTTAGGAAGTAAGGTAAGACGGGGAAAAGCCAGGTCGGGGGTTTCAGGTCTAATGCCCCGTGCCCTCAGACAAGCATCCAGGCCGTGGAAGTCTCTACAATACCTGAGATTCCTTCACGCGGCAATCTATAGATCTCACAATGAAGTCTTGCTTTAATACCGCCCATGACACATGCATGGCCCATGCTTGCCACTGTAGAGTGGTATTTGGGTCCCACTCCCGAATATCCCCTCAGTTAAGAGCGCATGAGAAGTTGACGTTTGCAGGTAAATTACTGATTCAGCCTAAGTCAAGTACCTTAAGTCAGGACTCCTGCTCCTCGGTGTAATGGAGACCCCACGCCCCCCTCTCCACTCTGGTGTCTGTGCCTGACTCGGGACGCAGCACACTTCCTCCCATGAGACACAGCACTCACACACTTGTGTTCTCTTACTCTGTAGACGAGAAGGTGTGGAGGGCAAGGACTGAACCTTCTGTATCTCTTCATCACCCACTATAAAACTCAGTGCCTGAATTTAGGAAGTGGTTAGTGACTGTCTGCTGAGCAGAATTCAGTGTACTCAGGGCTGTTTGCTTGTTTGAAGAATTGCATAGAAAGGGGAGAGTTGTGTGTGAGGGCAAGGCGCAGTGAAACGGAATGACACGCACAGAGCCGGGGCCGCCCTGCGCTGAGCTGCGGCGGAACACGGGCCGGCGGCCTCGCCGCCTTCCCGGCGACCGGCGTGTTAGAACACGGGGCTCTCCCATCGCAGAGACTTTCGGATGGTGGTCAGAGCAGAACTGGCCCTCTGTCGCTTTCCTCAGCATACCCCCGGCCTCCTCCAAATGTTGGTGCAGGCAGTGCACGTCGCTTTGGAATTGCAGCGTTTGCTGTTCCATGCCGGCCCCCTGCTCCGTTAAGTGTCTGAGGCGTGATAAACACGAGCCCCGGGAAAATCCCCACGGCTCCTGAATCAGCCAGGGGCGTGCATGTTAGCAGGTAGCCGTGCCTCACGTCACATCAGACAACCCAAGGGGAGTGGCGAACCGGGAGCTCCTCTTATCGCAGCTTCTGTGCTTCTCAGACGCTGCAGATTTGAGCCACGGGTGAGGCATAGCCTGTCTAGAAACCCCACGTTGCTGGTCTCCTGTGGTCGCCGGGTCTGTGGAGGGGGCCAGGCGCCTGCCCCCGCGCGTCCTGAGGAATATGGGAGCCCTGTTGGGAGAGCAGATCCCACCGTGCCTCACTGCCTGCTTCATTTCAAAGCAGGGGTTTCTGAGCCCCCTTGGTGGGCCTGCTTGTGTTGTCGCCACTAGACTGTTGTATGTTTTTCCTGCTTTCTCTTCCCCCTCCATCAGATTGTCCGTTCCCGTAAGGGATGCGTGTATCTTAAACGTAGACTCCCCAGGGCGCACACGCATAGGGACGGCTGTGTAGAACTGTGATGTGAAGGGGAAAGTAGTCTTTTGAAGATATGCTAAAACTGCTGTAAAACCGTTCCCAGATCCGTGATGTGTACATGGTCCAGTATGAAAAGAAACTGAAGAGAAAGATGCAGTCTGTTATCTGCGATGCAAACAGGAGAGAAGAGGCTAATGAAGCGTCTCTGGGAGAGTGTGAAGAAAAAAGAAAACTGACTGAGGAAAAACTGAATAAGCTTCGTGTAAAACTGGCCGTATTATTGCAGAAGCTTCAGCTGGTGAGTGGTGAAGTGTTGTTTCAGCGGTAGGAACACATGCTGCGGAGAGAGCCCTGGGCTGACTTCCTCTCCTGACATCGCCGTCCACTTACTGAGCGGACGGGTCACTCTCTGTAGCCTCACCCTCCCTGAGAAGGCCTGGAAATCACATATAAATGAGCTTTCAAAGTGTAAGTTAGAACACTGTTAAAAGGCCTATTATTTTTTCCCTTAAAACAAAAAATCAGAAGCTTTGGGCTGTTGATATATTTCGATTATTCTGTCTTCTCAGTAGCATATTTCTAGTAGGAATTTTAAAAAAACTTTTTCAGACAACAAAACATTTTAATTTTTATCCTAATATGTAGGTTAAAAAATAGACTTTTCTAATCTTAGAAGCGAGGCTAGAGAAGTCAGGAAGTATCATGTAAGTATGAATTACTGTTCTTCTTGTTTGTTTTTTGTATATTTAAATACGTAAAGAATTGGGCTTCTGCGATAGATTGGGTCAGTTAGGAACAGTCTGTCTTTGATTACAGTACATAGAAATGCTGGGGAGACTATATCAAAAATTCAAATATATATAGCCAATGTTGAAAAGTCTCTCTGTAGTTGCTAAAAAATAAATTGAGAAATCAACAGCAAGCCCAGGAACTATGTCTGTGTTGCTCAGCTTTTCTCGGGGTGTAAACAAAGGTTGTTGAGTGGGACTCCTAGGGAAGACCCCTAAGAGGGGTTCAGAGAGCGTTGTGGAGGCCCTCGGGGCAGGTCTGCGTCTGGAGCGAGCTGGCATCATACACTCAGCGCCCCCACTGTGGGTGGGCACCTGCGCGCTCTCGGGGCTGCTTCCCGGCCAGCCTTTGGCTCAGCTCATTGTCATGGTAGCCTGGAAGACCCTTAGATATCCTAGAACCTGCTTTAAAATTATGCGGAACAGGGCCTGAAGGGGGAGAAAACTGTCTTGGGATGCGCAGAAAATTCGGACGTCGGCCCTGAGTCTGGGACAGATGGGTCCTTCCTGGGCCATGCAGGGTGAGAAGGCAGGAGCTGTCTCCGCAGAGAGTCCGGCCTGGAGGACGGCCTTGCTGGTGACCGGGGTCCACACGTGGTAGGGTTTCAGTGGTGCCTGTTCTTTCACTGACAGAGAAACTAGAGAGACCAAAGTTCTTTCTCACAGTAACAGAATACCGCTCTCTATCAAGAAAGTTCATAAAAATTTTTGGTTCTCATAATAGCAAATTTGTTCAGCTAGGAAAAAATAAATGAAAGAACAGTAGTTTACTCTTCTCCTGGGTTTCCTCAAAGTAACCCAAGTAATGATGTCAGCACTAACTTAATTTGCTTTATTCACAAACTTTAGTAAAGAGGTGAAGGGCTTCAGCCACATCTCGTGAAATGCTTTATCCAGTATCATTGAGAGGTGCTCAAAGGGCCCCTGCTTTCCCTACTGGAAATTTCCATTGTCACTGCCTCTGCCCGAGCAACTACGATGGAATAGAGCAGAGATGAGAGGTTAGATGTTGGGGCGACTTGTGAGGAAGCTGAGGACAAGAACCAGCCTGGAGTCCTAGGAGGGAGTCTAGCCTGCTGGGTAGAAAGCAGGAGCCAGGAGATTAGACCAGACTGAACAGGCTGAGAGCCGCTAGTGTCAGAAAAAGTCACACGGGGCTTGCCTCAGGGTCTGTGAATATTTTGAAATCCTCATGAATATCGGCATCATGGAGACCCATCTGCAGAAACAGGGTCCGAGTTAGAAAGCTGGGATGCGGCATAATGCAGACTTGTTAGAGGACCGAACAAATCTAGGGCGATGGGAGCAAAGCAGACAGCACGTTTACTGGAACCAGAGAGGGATGGAGAAGCTACGGAAGTGCCAGATACTTGGAAACAGTGACGACATCGGGATTATTCCTAAAAGGTCCTTCCTAAAATCCCTCCTGTCCATGAGCTCAGTTGGAGAGCAAGTTGATCCCGTGGTTGGGCCTGGGGGACTAAGATTTAGAGAAAGAGGGAGCATTTGTCCAACTGTTCATGGATCAAGAAACTCAGGGAAGGAGAGCTTGAGGTTACCCCAGCAGAGTGCTGAGAGAAAGAGAGAAAGGGAGATGGGGACAGATCATGGCAGCAAGCCCAAGGCTGTGGGGAAAGATGCTGCAGAGGAAAAAGGAGAAACAGGGAAGTCAGAATTTGCCCACCCATCTCTTTTGCCTCTGAGGCTCAAAATTCATGAATTTTAAGATGGAAGAGGAGAGCCTGTAACACACACGCGCGCACACACACACACACACACACACACACACACACACACGAGATGAGTGGGGGCTTTAGGAATATGACAAGTAATTAAATCAAAAGGAAAAAAAAAGACCACCGTTAAACAACCTCCACTAAAGAAGAAGAAGAAAAAGATCCAAGGTCCTAACCACTTGTGAACATAAAATGAGATTAAATGCAAAATCATTTCAAAAGGTTAAAAGCGTTATTCAGATGCAAACTGGGTTTTGTTGCTACATGACTTGCAGGGAAGACTGGTCCAAGGTCACCCAGACAACCAGACTCAACCCCATAGCTTCTTCCCCTATCATGACTGCGGCTTGTCTTTTCCAGGGTGGTCCAGCCGGAGACCTGGAGCAGATTGACGCTTACTTAGAAGCTTTGCTGAAAGAAGATAATCTCCTTTTTCAGAAGGCTTTTATAAATAAAGTGACTACGGATACAGGGCATCGTCTCCTTTTAGAAAAAGAGGAAAGTATTTCTCAAAATTAGAAGTCAGAAAAGGCATTCCCTTTCTTAAAATTCTAATAAGAAAAAAAGGAAGAGTCTTTAAAAGAGAAATCTCTGTTCTTGTTATTGTAAAGTTCATCTTGTTTAATGATAAGAAAATTTTGTGTTTTAAAAACGGAGACTGAGTTATAATTTGCATATTTCCCAGTTCTGTGCTGTAACTCTTCCTGTTCTTTCAGAAACCATTTCCAGAGTTCTCTAATTCTCATGTGAGCTACTAAGAAAGATAGATATGTCGTTTAGGCTTATATTTTGTTTTCACTAAAAAGATTGTAAAAACAGTGGTTCTTAAGAGCAATACGCAAAGACTACAGAATCACTTCTTTATGAAACTTCAGTTGAAAAAGACATTATACCCCTTCTCCACCACAGCCAGCACTCAGTAAAGTAGGTAATATACATTCCCAAAACAACTTTGAGATATATTTTATATGATAATTTTATTGTTGAGTTACAGAAAGAACCAGTCTTCTAGGTATAATGTGAATGCATATTACACATGTGTGTAAGAATTGTACGTTTTCCTTGATAACTTTTATTTGTTTAGGAATGTTTGCAACTTTGGATAAGAGCAATAAAACGTTTAATAGTTTGTGTAATTGTGTAATTTTATTTTTATGTACATGCATGTAGTACAAAATTGAAAACAGGTGAAATGGAATATGGTGAAAGTTTTTACCATGTTCTTGTCTTTAGCTACTTAATTACTCTTCTTAAGAGGCATGCTTTTAACAGTTACTTATGAATTCATCCAAAATCAGTCAGTGTATATAAAACTTTATAAATTATTCTATGGATATAAATATGGATGTAATAGCAACCAAAAATGCTGTTTCTTTTCCTCAGTTAATTTATCTTCAAGATCATTCCATATCAGAATCAGTACATGTAGGACTGCCTTATCTTTAAACTGCTCCTTATTACTCCATTCTGTAGGTACACCAAAATCTATTTTACGTAAATATGCATTTTATGAGGGACATTTACATTTTTCTTCTTTTTCCTTTCATAAGGCTTGTGCTTTTCATTCTTTTTTTTAACTAATTTTATTAAAAGTGTAGTTGATTTACAGTGTTTTATTAGTTTCTGGTGTACCGCAAAGTCATCCAGCTACATGTATATAATAGCAGCATTTGTTAATCCCGAACTCCCAGTTCATTCCTTCCCCCCCACCTCCTCCCTCGGCAGCCATAAATCTGTTCTGTATGTCTGTAAGTCCGTTTATATTTCACGGGTAAATTCATATTTCAGATTCCACATGTAAATGGTACGTGATGTCTGACCTTCTCTTTCTCACTGACTTTGCTTGGTATGATAATCTCTGGGTCCATCTTTGTTGCGCCAGTTGGCCTTATTGCACTCTTCTATGGCTGCGTAACATTGTGTGTATTTGTAGCACATCTTTATCCGTTCATCTGTTGATAAACAGTTAGGTTGATTCCATGTCTTGGCTATTGTAAATAGTGCTGCGGTGAACACGGAGGTATGTGTATCTTTTTGAATTATAGTTTTGTCCAAATAAATGCCCAGGAATGGGATTGCTGGATCATATGGCAGTGCCGTTTTTAGCTTTTTGAGGAATCTCCATCCTGTTTTTCCATAGTGGTGCACCAGTTTACATTTCCTCCAGCAGTGTAGGAGGACTCCCTTTTCTCCACACCCTCTCCAGCATTTATTCTTTAGTCATGGCTGTTCTGACTGGTGTGAGGTGGTACTTCCTTGTAGTTTTGATTTGCATATCTCTAATAACCAGTGATGTTGAGTATCTTTTCGTGTGCCTATTGCCAGCTGTATTTCTTCTTTGGATAAGTGTCTATTTAGGTCTTCTGCCCATTTTTTGATTGGTTGTTTAGTTCTTTTCTTGTTGTTGAGTTGTATGAGCTGTTTGTATATTTTGGAAATTAAGCCTTTGTTGGTCACATCATTTGAAGATATTTTCTTTTCTTTCTGTTTTGTATGGTTTCCTTTACTCTGTAAAGGACTTCCCTGGTGGCTCAGACGGTAAAGCGTCTGCCTACAATGCGGGAGACCTGGGTTCAATCCCTAGGTCGGGAAGACCCCCGGAGAAGGAAATGGCAGCCCACTCCAGTACACTTGCCTGGAAAATCCCATGGACTGAGGAGCCTGGTGGGCTACAGTCCATGGGGCCACAAAGAGTCAGACACAACTGAGCGACTTCACTTCACTTTGCTTCACTTTGCTCTGCAAAAGGTTGTAAGTATGACTAGGTCCCATTTATTTATTTTTGCTTTTATTTCTATTGCATCTGGATTCTGACCTCAGGAAACATTGGTAAGACTTGTGTCAGAGAATGTTTTGCTTCTGTTTTCTTCTAGGAGTTGTATTGTCCCATGTCTTATGTTTAAGTCTTGAAGCCATTTTGAATTTATTTTTGTGTATGGTGTGAGGACGTGTTCTAACTGCATTTATTGACATGCAGCCATTCAACTTTCCCAGCACCACTTTCTGAAGAGACAGTCTTTTCTCCATTGTATACTCTTGCCCCCTTTGTCAAAGGTTAATTGACTGTAAATGTTTGGGCTTATTTCGGGGCTATCTGTTCTGTTCCATTGATCCATATGTCTGCCATTACCACACTGTTTTAATTACTGTAGTTTTGTAGTATTGTCTGAATCTGTGAGGGTTATGCCTCCTACTTTCTTCTTTTTCTTCAGGATTGCTTTGCCAATTCTGGGTCTTTTAAGGTTCCATATAAATTTTAGGATTATTCTAGTCTGTGAAAAATGTAATGGGTAATTTGATAGGGATTTTTTTAAATCTTAGATTACTTTGGGTAGTGTGGCCATTTTAACAATGTTAATTCTTCCAATTCAAGTGCATGGAATATCTTTCTGTTTCTTTGAATCATCTTTAGTTTCCCTTATTAATATTTTAGAGTTCTCAGCATATAAATCTTTCACCTCCTTGATCAAGTTTATTCCTAAATATTTTTTATGCAATTTTAAAAGGGATTGTTCTTTTATATTCCCTTTCTGTTATCTCATTGTTAGTATTCATTCTTTTTTCCATGTTTATATTTTCTCATCCTTTTGGATTTACATGCACACAACAGTGAACATTCTTGTAAATATGTTCATTTCACATGTGTGCAATTGTACTTTTTTTTTTTTTGCAATTGTAAAATTTCAGAAGATGAATTGTTGGGTCAGAGTATATGTACATTTTATATATTGCTTAATAGCACTTCATAAAAATTGCATTAATAAATACCCCCAACAATATATGGATGCCTATTTCCTCCTACCTTCACCAAAATCATGAATTATCAAACTCTCTTATGTTGTCAATCAAATAGCTGAAAGTGACATATACTTGTAGCTTTAATGCACATTTCTTATAAGTAAAACTGAGTTCTTTTCATGTTTAGAATTCCTTTGAATTTTATAATTTGGTCTTTGTTCATTTTTCAACTTGGCTATATTTCCCTGCTAATTTATAGGAGCTATTTTTATATTTATATTAAATATTTTATATTTTTATATCTTTTTATATGATATATATCACAAATATTTTCTCACGGTTTTTCATTTAAAAATTTTTTATGGTGTTTTGAGTCATGTGAAATTTTTGGTTTAATTTTTGGTTTAATTTCATTTATGGCTTTTGAACTTTTAGTCATAGAGAGTACTTTTCAATGCTAAAATTATAAAGAAAGTTTCCCTTGCTTTCTCTAATAGTTTTGATGATCATATTGCTAAATGTTTGATTAATCTAGAGTTTATTTTGATGTAAGAGGTAAGTTAGAAATCTGACTTTGTTGTGTATGTTTCAAGATAGCCATAACAATGAACCAGAATTAACAAATGAATAATCAATCTTTTCCCCAGTGATCTGCAATACCATATTATTGCATGTTAATTTTCTATTTTTATTTTTGCTGAGTTCCAAAAAACAAAAATTTTCTATTTTCTCTATTGATCATTTCATCTTTTATTCTCTTGTTGGGTCCATGTTGTTTTGCTAGGGCTAGTTAATAATTTTATTTTTTGAAATATTCCTTTGTATCCTTGCATGTGCAATTCTCATTCAAACTTAGAATGAGAATTAGGTTTTCATTCACTACCTACCCCTCAAACTTTATTGGTATTTTGTTGGGTTTGTAGTAATATTATAGGTTAATACAGGTAGAATTGCATATATATATCTGTCTACTCAATACCAAATAGACTTTTCTATTATGTTCAAGTCTTCTTCACTAGTAACCTATATTAGAATTTTAAATTTTTCTTCAACTACATCTAGGATATTATAGTTATATTTATTGTAATTAATTAGATTTATCATATGGCCTATTATAAATGAAATGTTTTTTACCCCTTTATCTTTTGACTGGTTAATGTTTTATATAGCAAGATTTCTGATTTTTAGATATAAATGTTATATCCAGTGTAAGAATTCTTTTTATCTCAAGTAATCATTATACAGATTTTTTTAAAGCATAATTGGTATGACTAAGCACAGTTTCTGATCTCAGGTCCTTACATTCTTGATCTATCCAAAGTTTTCCTTCCATAAGGGATTTTCTTGGCCCCTTAAAAACCCATTATCTTCCTCTGCCATCATCAGTGTCCATTCTTCCTTTAAGAATTGGTGATTAACAAATGTTAATGGTGAGAAGAAGTCAGTGCCTCTGAGCACTTTTCTGGCAGACATTTAGAAAGAGTCTGAAGTGGGACTTCCTTAGAGACGGTTTTTGAACATTTTAACAGGGTGTGCCTCGTATTTCCTAACGGAATAATCCTCAGGGCTGAGTCCTCAGTATCTCACCGTTTCTTGTTACTCAGCATAAGAAATCTCATCTACTCTAATGGTTTCAAGTAATACTTCCAAATGAATAAGTCCTCAATTTCCGTGACTTTATTGAACACCTGTTATCTAACTCCAATTATAAACTAGAAATTTTCTGTTGAACACCCACATCGATGTGTTTGAAAGAAAACTAATCATAACCTCCCACTTCCTGTCAAGGCAGTTCATTTAGGCTCCAGCAGGGTTTTATAGTGAAGATGAAGGAATAGGGACAAAAGCAGTGACCAGACTTATGAACTGAGTCAACATGGGAATTGGGGAAATAAAGTGGAGTAAGTTTAGGGGAGGAGGTTCATATTGGGACCAGAGGACTCTAGGAGGAAGTAATGTGATCCTGTTACTCTTAAATATGGATTGTAGCACGATGGCTTGGGGACCACACAGACAATCCGTTTCCATTATTAGACCTTGGGTACAGTTTTTAGGCCCATTGGCTCAGCTTTGAAGTCCACTGGCAGTTTGGGCTTGGCTGGGACCAGATAAGCTCAGGGACCAGAGTGGGATAAGACGAGCAGCAGAGAGTATGGTAGATGCAGGTTTGAGAGACAAGAGACAAGAACAGAAAAGGGGTAGAGGCAGTGGCAAGTCCCACGCCGGAAGACACAGCTCAACATCTTCCTTTCTCTGCAGACCACACTTTATAGCTGTCACATCTGCAACTCTTCTTACTGCTTATTGTTTACTTATTTCCCTCTCCTGTACATAGAATCCCTTTCATTTTAACAATACTCAGAATGTGTCATTTTCCCATGGCTTAAAACATGTCTGCGTCTAAGTTTATCTTCACAATATTCAGATGTGAGAAGGAAAACGTGCTGTGGCTCAGTCGCTCAATCGTGTCCAACTCTTTGTGACCCCGTGGGCTGTAACCCACCAGGTTCCTCTGTCCATGAGATTCTCCAGACAAGAATACTGGAGTAGGATGCTATTTTCTCCTCCAGGGGATCTTCCTGACCCAGGGATCAAACCCGAGTCTCTTACATCTCCTGCATCGGCAGGTCGTTTCTTTGACCACTGGTGCGGCCTGAGCACTGGAGGGAAACTGAAGGTGACTTCCCAGCCCGTGCCAGGCCTCGGCGGGCCCCCAGCGGCCTCTGTCACAGTGGAGAAGGAAAATACTCCTGATGCTATTTCACTGATGAGAAACTTGAGTCTTACCGAAGTAATAATAGTTAATAAGTGGTGATAAAGCCTAGAACCTACACTTCTTGATTTTAAGTTCCTTCCATTAAGCCCCACTGTACTACTCAATAATGTAGGGGTGTGTGTGTGTGTACATGCGCAGTCGTGTCTGACTCTTTGTGACCCCGTGGACCGTGGCCTCTAGGTTCCTCTGTCCATGGAATTTTCCACGCAAGAACACTGGAGTAGGTTGCCATTTCTTTCTCCAAATAGAGGTATAATTTACGGCTAACAATGTGGCAAGGATTACCCTCTAAAATACTGTCTCTGTCCTTTACAGAAAAGTATTTATCTGAATGGTAGTAAGCAACAATCCCATCAGATACTAACTGATGACCTTGGTCTTAAAATTGTACAGATGAGTTAATCTCGCTGGCTTTCTGTTCTTGTTTAGCCTGTGGCTGTTAGAGGTTTAGAGGAGCTTGCTAAGGGCTCTGTTAGCCTCAAGTTTTAGTGAAGAGTGAGAGACTCGATTCAGAAAGACCTTGCATGAAAACAGAGAAAAAGCTGTAGACTGTGAATCAGGATGGGGGCTAGCAAATCTGCAGCGGGTGGTGAGACAGCAGTCCCTGCTGATGAGACTTGTGGTACAGAAAACTCACAATGGAATACCCATCCAGTCTGCAAACACTGCCTGAGTTTGACATGCTTGAGTCTGCAAGGTCTGAATCAAAAAGCCAGTCGACATGTTGATCAAGTCTGTAATACCATGGACAAAAACAAGGTAAGAACTTTTACTTATCATTTGGGTATGGTTCTGCATTTCCTCCTTTTTTCAATAAATAAAATAGCCTGAGGTAAAATGTGTGTGTTCCACTGAATTGTGAGGTCTTCAGAGAACCCGCAGCTTGTAGGTAAGTGAGTCATTAAACACATTTAGCACTGCCGGCATGAAAATAATTGGGAACTAGCCTCTCCGCCCTTGGAAATGTTCTGCATGTAGGGAGTTATTTTAAAACCAAATTAAATCTCGGCATGGAATTCTAATGCTATCGTTTAAACAAATCTAATAAGCACAGATTGATTTACAAAGACTGTTTTCAAAGTATTTAATGCATTGGTGACATTTTATAGAAAAGCAAATTACAGGAACCTACTTTTTAAAGTGTGATTGCATCTGGATTGGCAGATAAAATCAATAAAAATTAGCCAACATGTTGTTCATACTCAAATCAAAAGTTAGAATGCTTCATAATCCTTTCCTTTTTTTCATGTCTGACCAATTTAGTTTGGGGAAAGCCAAAAAAAAAAGTACAATTTTAAATTCAGATAAATGTTAGTTTCTAAAGATTATTACTCAACTGTTGTCTCAAATTTATTCATTCCTGAGGAGATACTACATATTTAATTACATGTCTTAAAAATAGAAAAATGAGAAAAGAAAAGCATAGGATAGGAAAAATAAGATTAAAAAGTAACAATCTGAAATATTGGGCTAAATTCGTCCTATCTGCTTTTCCTTGTACATTTCAGTTGTTTTACCTATAGATTTGTATATTTCAAAATGTACTGATTCCATCTAGAATAAAAGGCATGGGAAAATGCTACTCATAGAAAAATAGATGACTTTAGAAGACTGTGCATGATAATAGGAGATAAGGGATAATTGACTCAGTACAGTTAAAGCTACTGGCTGTCCATTAGGATGGATGGAGCCAAATACAGCTTTTAGAGCCTTTAAGCCAAAAAAAACAAAAAAACAAAAAACACACACACAAAAAACAGATGCCTTAGATGTAACAGCCAGGAATTTGGGAGTTTTAAACCTGAGTAACATTAACAGCTATTTTAATCCTTGTGGCAATGACAGAAACAGAGTTTTTTGTAGGACATTATTGTCCTTTGTTCTTTGTTTTCAAATATGCATTAAGGACTGCATGCTTATCATGACAGTGTTTTCTTCCTCATTAATTTAACGTAGTGTAGATGCAAGCAAACCCAGCTCTACCCCCAAGGAGCTTACAAGTCAGTAGGAAAATGAGGCAGATTCTGCTTTTGTTCTTAACTATGAAAAAGGATTTTGATATGCTATAGGCTGAATGTTTTATGATCCCTTCTCAAATCATATGTTGAAACCCCAGACCCCAATGCGATGGTGTTTGGAGGTGAGGGATCTTGGGGGTGAGTAGATCACGAGGGCAGAGCCTTGGTGAGTGGGATCAGTAGCCTTATAGAGGCCCCAGAGAGCTCCCAGCCCGTTTCTCCATGGGTGGACGTGGTGAGAAGACGGTTGTCTACGACCCAGGAAGTGGGCCCTCACCAGACACTGAGTCTGCCTGTGCCTTTGATCCTGGACTTCCAGCCTAAGGACGGTGAGGAGTCCGTGTTTGTGCCAGCCTTCCTGTCTCTGGTGATTTTGCTGTAGCAGCCTGTTGGGCACGCGGTCATGCCGTGACTCCCGCCTCTGCCGGGCTGCGCCTCTCTCTGCATGCTTCCTCACGCGGCCGCCCCACGTTCTCTGTCTGACTCATGCGGCTGTTGCTGACCTGCTTCCTCTGCCTGCTGTGAGCTTCCCGATGGAAGTCCGCGGCTACCCACTGACTTTTCAGACTCTGACGGTGGTGCTCCTGAGAGTTTAGAAAATAAGCTTTCAAGCATCAAGCACTTTGGTTACTTTGCAAAGGGGTTGATGTTGTGTCCCAGGCCAGCAGTTTTGCTGTCAGCCCTGTGTTTGGGAAAACACAGTGGGTGGTTTCTATACAAGAACGGGATCATGGTGTCCAGGAAGCGGAGGCAGACAGTGGCCAAAGTGTCTGGAATGTGTGTGCTGCTGGAGTGGGAATCCTCTCAGGGACAGCTGTGGGACAGCCATATCAGAGCTCAACTGAAATTACGTGGAAGCTCTGCTCTTTGTGATTTATCATCAGTTCAGTTCAGTTGCTCAGTTGTGTCCAATTCGTTCTGACCCCACGGATGGCAGCATGCCAGGCTTCCCTGTCCATCACCAACTCCTGGAGCCTGCTCAAACTCATGTCCACCAAGTCAGTGATGCCATCCAACCATCTCATCCTCTGTCATCCCCTTCTCCTCCTGCCTTCAATCTTTCCCAGCATCAGGGTCTTTTCCAATGAATCAGTTCTTCACATCAGGTGGCCAAAGTATTGGAGCTTCAGCTTCAGCATCAGTCCTTCCAATGAACACCCAGGACCAATTTCCTTTAGGATAGACTGGTTGGATCTCCTTGCAGTCCAAGGGACTCTCAAGAGTCTTCTCCAACGGAATGGTTCAAAAGCATCAATTCTTTGGTGCTCAGCTTTCTTTATAGTCCAACTCTCACATCCATACATGACCACTGGAAAAACCATAGCTTTGACTAGATGGACTTTGTCAGCAAAGTAATGTCTCTGCTTTTCAATATGCTGTCATACCTTCTCCTCCAAGGACCAAGCATCTTTTAATTTTATGGCTGCAGTCAACACCTGCACTAATTTTGGAGCCCAAAAAAATAGTCTGTCACTCTTTCCATTGTTTCCCCATCTATTTGCCATGAAGTGATGGGACCAGATGCCATGATCTTAGTTTTCTGAATGTTGAGTTTGAAGCCAGCTTTTTCACTCTCCTCTTTCACTTTCATCAAGAGGCTCTTTAGTTCTTCACTTTATGCCATAAGGGTGGTGCCATCTGTGTATCTGAGGTTATTGATATTTCTCCCAGCAATCTTGATTCCAGCTTGTGCTTCATCCAGCCTGGCATTTCATATGATGTACTCTGCGTATAAGTTAAATAAGCAGGGTGACAAGTTAAATAAGCCTTGATGTACTCCTTTCCCAATTTGGAACCATGTTGTTCCATGTCTGGTTCTAACTGTTGCTTCCTGACCTGCATACAGGTTTCTCAGGAGGCAGGTCAGGTGGTCTGGTATTCCCATCTCTTGAAGAATTTTCCACAGTTTGTTTTGATCCACACAACCAAAGGCTTTGGTGTAGTTCATAAAGCTGAAGTAGATGTTTTTCTGGAACTCTCTTGCTTTCTCTTTGATCCAGTGGATGGCAATTTGATCTCTGGTTCCTCTGCCTTTTCTAAATCCAGCTTGAACATCTGGAAGTTCACAGTTCACATATTGTTGAATTCAGTCTTGGAGAATTTTGAGCATTACTTTACTAGCGTGTGAGATGAGTGCAATTGTGCGGTAGTTTGAGCATTCTTTGGCATTGCCTTTCTTTGGGATTGGAATGAAAACTGACCTTTTCCAGTCCTGTGGCCCCTGCTGAGTTTTTCAAATTTTCTGTCATATTGAGTGAAGCACTTTCACAGCATCATCTTTTAGGATTTTAAATAGCTCAACTGGAATTCCATCACCTCCACTAGCTTTGTTTGTAGTGATGCTTCCTTAGGCCCACTTGACTTCACATTCCAGGATGTCTGGCTCTAGGTGAGTGATCACACTATCATGATTATCTGGGTCATGAAGATCTTTTTTGTTCAGTTCCTCTGTGTATTCTTGCCACCTCTTCTTAATATCTTCTGCTTCTGTTAGGTCCATACCATTTCTTTCCTTTATTGATTTATCATAAGGATATTTATGATTTCTGTCTCTTTTTATGATTTATCATAAAGATACCATTTTGCTTAGGAAGCAAGTAAACCTATGCAGTGATGATTAATGCCACAAAACTTGTGGGGATCTCAACATAAAATCAAGCCATAAAACGAGAAGAGTACGAATTGCTCATTATCAGGTGGTAGCAAGAAGTGATATGCAGTTATGCACAGGAAAACAAATAGAAGCCATATATTTAATTAGATCGATAAAGCCATCAGCTATCCAGAAATCCAGATTTACTCTTTCAGTGGAGCTCCTCTGCAGTTTTACTATTCTGGGTGGAAATCATTCTAGGAGACTTTCCTACGCTGATAAACGTTTTCTTGATATTAGCCATCATTATGAACTTCGACTGTTACATTTATGAAATGCCAAGAAGTACGTGTGCCTGCTAAAGTCGCTCTGGCTAAGCTTCGTAATGTCAGAAATCTGAAAGTACACGCTTCTGTTGTGTTTGCTTTTCTGCTCCTTTTCCTGCTGTGAAACATACCGTGCCCAGCTTTCTGATCGTTACACTAAAAAGCTCCCAATCTTTTCCTCCCCTGCCATTTCTGACTGGCTTCAGCTTGTACTCAAGCCTATTAGAATAGTGCTTAGAGTAAATAGATTCCAAAATTCAGAGTATCGAGTTTATTCCTTTGGCTTATCACACTCCCTTGTAGGCTGATATTTGACACTCAGGAAAAATTTTGTTGTTCAGCCACTAAGTCGTGTCTGACTCTGCGACCCCATGAACTGAAGCCCGCCAGGCTTCTCTGTCCATGGGATTTCCCAGCAAGAATACTGGAGTGGGTTGCCATTTCCTCCTCCAGGGGATTTCCCCAACCCAGGATTGAATTTTAGTATACCAATAGGCTATGAAGAGAACAAAATTTACCAGAGTCACTAAAATGAAACTTCTGACTTTATATGAATCTACAGTTGTGAGAATAAGGAGGAAGACTAGTGGTATACTGGGAAATGTTAACAACTAGTGTTCTGGGGGGAAATAGCTCTGGTAACATTTGCTAGTTTCCATGGTATAAATAGGCCCACCCTGGCCAATTTTAAGCTAACAATCATTTAATACTTGACTTGCAAATTTTCTGAAAATTTAACTGTCAGCCTCTACCAGCAGGTAAGCTCCAGCACACCACTGAGATGGGTAGAAGAGTCTTAGAGTTAAATCCTTGTCATTTGCTATAACAGGAAGTAGATAAAGTCTAAAATTGATGAATCAAGACATAAGCAGAATAAGCATCTCAATTGCAAACGTGTAAATAAAAGGCTAGGGAAAAAAACAAAAAGTTCAAAGTTTTAAAGTATAAGTCTTCTAATTTTAGATATGTACATGTATGATATGCATGATAAAAATAAAAGCGGAGTTTTAAAATTTTATAACAAAAAGAGATGGAATAAAAGTGTTACTATGTTAGCAAATCTTTGGAGGTGAGGTCAGTGATGGAAACTGCTCTCCTCCAAACTAAGGTCTGTCTCTGTGCAAGGCACAACATAGATCCCTTCATTTCTAGCACTAGGAATTGTCCCTTCCATTATGGAAATCCTATGGACTTGAAGCTGAGGGTGGTGGTGTTCAGTTGCTAAGTCATGTCAGACTCTTTGCAACCCCATGGACTGCAACACACCAGGCTCCTCTATCCTTCACCATCTCCTGGAGTTTGCTCAAATTGATGTCCATTGAGTCGGTGATGCTATCAAGCCATCTATCCTCTGTTGCCCTCTTCTCCTTTTGCCTTCAATTTTCTCCAGCATCAGGGTGTTTTCCAGTGAGTTGGCTCTTCACATCAGGTAGCCAAACTACCAGAGCTTTAGCTTCAGCCTGACCCAAACCTAGTAGTGAGTAACTTCATCAAAACATGACGTCTCCATTAAAATATACAACACAGTGAAATCATGTAATAAACCCACATAGGGTGAGACAGTGGGACTTGAAGTTAAGTGGGCTCCAAGGACTGACCAGGGCCACCTCCTTCCCCACATTGATTTGCTACACCATTGATTCACTAGAGAGAATGAGTCTTTCTCTCACAACTCCCTGCCAAAGCAAAAGATGATGGGAGGCTGATGAGCATTTGAGCTGGGTCTGGGCCAGCACCAGTATTCCAAAAACACTATGAAAAATGTTATTGCTGGCTCTCTGTTCCTAAGAGGCTGTGAAAGTGGGCATGGCTGCCCTGTCCTTACCTGAGCATCCACATGCTTCTCTTGGAGACGGATGCAAAACAGCCAGTTCCCTGGAAACTGCTTCCTAAACTAGACATGAAGCTGCAGTCTGCGATCTAAGCATCCAGCGTGGGTGATACTGAACTTCTTAATACTTCCGCTCTGCCGAGGTCCAGGCAGAGCCTGGCGATGGATGAGGGAGAGCTTGCCCGCTCTTCCTCCTGTCCTTCTTTCATTCCGGCTGCACTGCTTGCTTCCTGCTACACCTTCAATTTGCTCTGCCTCATTTCACTGTTCTCTCTTTAAATGCAAGTGATGCGTGTCTTCATCCTAATGAAACAAAAGTACAGAAATATGAAGAACAAAAATGAAAATTTAATCATCCCCTTTAAGGCCCACATGTTTCCCAGGACGAGGCAGCAAGCCCAGTGGCATAAAGTGGATGTTGAACAAACATTTACTGAGTCATTGAATAAAATGACAAGGAAAGCGACAACTCTAGTAGCCTTTTATACATGGACCTCTTTCCATTCCTCTCTCTCTCCTTCATCTTCCCCTTTCTTCCCCATATTTACACCAGGGAGGGCTACTGTGTCTTCCAAATTTTAACCTAGTGATCAACTGGAGAGATTATCTCAATTATCTCACAAATTTTAAATGTATTTTTCATTTGTGTAGCTGGTAAGAATTTCAGCTGACACACTCGGGCATTTAAAACATGTTGCTTTAGTTTTCCATAACTAAGTTCTATTTTCAGTCCCCATTTTACCTAGGAGATTTCTCCCTCAACTTTTCAGGGTTGCCTATGAACCCCAGGGGTGCCCCTAAAACTCACGGAATTAGCAGAGGGCAGAGGAGCATCTGTCCCACCCTTGTGTTTGCTGAGACAGAATCTCTCCGCATCTCCTGCTTCACGTAGAAGGTCGCTGTCTCCACACGGCTAGGCCTGCTGTGTCGGATTCTCTCCCTTGGCTCATCTGCACTCTTAGCCACAGAGGCCTGGTAGGCTGGCTTGGGATTGTCTGGCCAGACACTCCTTGCAGCCTATCCTCCCAAGCTCAATATGTTCTACCCAGTAAATCACAGGTGCTTCTGAAACTATTAGGTAGCATTTCAGGGGCTCTGAAGAGCTCTGGTCATTTGTGTCTCCACATAGAAGAATTTAGCTGGAAGAAAAGTCATAGACAAGTGATTTATTAGAATAAAGTGAGAGGGTGCTGTCTTGAGTACTTCGTGACTTACATGTTTGTAATCAAAGAAAGTGGGGAGGGGAGAATACCTTCTTCATCATTCTTGAGTGAGCATTACGCTTTCATCATCAGCTTCTCCTCCTGAGCAGGGGAGTTTTCTTGCCCCTATATGGTCAAGCTAGGTTTACAAATTATCATTTTTTATGTGTGCTGAGAGCATGTGCTAATTTACTGAGCTCACTGGGCAGGGTGTGGGGCTCACGCTACAGTTGTTTTATGGTTTGGGGGCCTGTCTCTTGGTTTGGTTACATGGTTCTGTTGCTGAACGAGACTGCTTGGTTTTGTGGTTAAGTAAACTTTCTTTCTTGAATGATCATTAATTTACAGGTATTAAAAAAAACAGAGACATCACTTTGCTGACAAAGGTCCTTCTAGTGGTCATGTATGGATGTGAGAGTTGGACCATAAAAAAGGCTGAGCACCGAAGAATTGATGCTTTCAAACTGTGGTGCTGGGGAAGACTCTTGAGAGTCCCTTGGATAGCAAGGAGATCAAACTAGTCAATCCTAAAAGAAATCAACCTGAATATTGATTATTGGATATTGGAAGGACTGGGGATAGAGCTGAAACTCCAATGCTTTGGCTACACTGATGCAAAGAGCCAACTCATTGGAAAAAATGATCCTGGGAAAGATTGCGGGCAAGAGGAGAAGGCAGTGACAGAGGATGAGATGGTTGGATGGCATCACTGACTCAATAGACTTGAGTTTGTGCAAACTCAGAGAGACAGTGAAGGGGGAAGCCTGGCGTGCTGAGCCCATGGCGTTGCAAAGAGTTGGACCGAACTTAGCAACTGGACAACAACAACAGCTCATACATTTTCTATTTACAATCCCCTAGTGGGATTAACTATTGAATCACCAGCATTTAATCACCTACTTTGTTCCTTTATTCCTGTTGCTTCTACCCTTACCTCTGCCAACATCACCTGCTGTTTCCTCTAACCTTCCAACCAGTCTGGACCTTCACAGAGCAGTGCCCTTCTTCCCGCTGTCTTGCAACTCTCCTTTCCTTCCCTATTTGTCACTTCCCCAGCCTACGGGATTCTTGTTTAACTTGAGAGTAGCCAGGAGACACTAGAGAGACTCGTTCTAATTATGTGTTCTCCAAAATCTTGTTCATGGCATAAATTTTATGCTTTGAATCCCAAATAGCTTAAACAGTTGAAACTCAAGAGCTAAGCATGACCTCTGGATTTATACTTTCCTGCTGCCCTGTCTCATCTCTCAGGCAGTTAATGTCTTTACTGAACGTGGGAGGGCTGAATGATGGAAGGGATTACCTGGAGCAAAGTCACATCCTTAATACACCACATTATTATCTCACTCTATTTGCAAATATTTTATTGAGCTCCTGGGACACATGATGTAAGGAAGGAAGGCACAAAAGTGAATGGGAATTGGTCCCTGTCCTCAAAGGTGTTATCTAGCCAGATGACAAATGCATCCTCATAAAAATAAAAGTTAGTGAATAAAGAATCAAAGATTGAAAGAAAAGCATTATACTTACTCTCTAGCTTCATGGTTCATGATGGGTCTTGGGACTATAGGGCTACTTCATAAAACTTGTCCAGCCTATTATTAGGCAATTTGACTAGGAGGGACAGAGAGCTCTTCAATTCCATCCCAGCAGAGCAGGTAACAGGAGAAAAATCACACTCAAATTTTGGAAGGTTGTGGAAGTGGGGGTGAGTAAGTAGGTAGAAGACATGATTTCTGTGCCCTGGAAGAGTTGATAATCTAGTGGATAAGTCATGTCAAAATGAAATGACTTAAGATGAAAATAAGTCAATATAATACAGCAAACTAGAGCAGGGCTGTGCTATTCAAGATACATTTACTGAGATCAGAAAATACATTGAAAACCAAGTTGTAGAGTTAGTTAGGAAAGATTTTGTGGAGGCATTTTGAGATCTTCAAAGAAATGAAGAGACTGAATTATGCTAATAAAAGCTAATGGTTACTGAACATTCCCATAGCAGTTACTGTCTTAAAACACTTCATTATTTTATAGAATTCTCACAACAGTAACACAAGAGTAGGTGCTATTTTTTATCATTCCCATTTTACAGACCAGGACCCTGAAACACAGAGAGGCTAAGTAACTTGCCTAAAACAACACAGCAGAATTGGAACGCTGATAGTCTGATGTCAAAGGTTGCACTCTAAATTACTCTGGTATTTCCCACCTTTTACAAAATAGCTGAGTATTTCAGTAAAGAAAACAGTTCACTTAAAGTGTAAGGTAGAAGAGAGATGGATCACTGAGGATCTCGCTAAAGCAGAGGGTCACTGCGGGAGCAGGATTGGGGAGCACACACCCCCTTGTGCTCCACGCAGACAGCAGTCAGTTTCTGGGGCTACACCGATTCTAACATCATGGCTGAGAAATGAGGCACTCAGAGCATGTCGATGCCAGGAGTGATTTGCCTGGAGGATCTCAAAGTGGAAAGCCAGCCCTCAGTCCCTGAGGCTCCTGGTCCACATTCTTGCTGCTTCTGTGACATGTGTGAAGGGCAATGCATAGCCCTCAGGGCCACACCAAGGCATCTGGGCATGAAACCTTGGGCTAAATCCCCTTCACCTGCCTTTTCTAATCAAGATCATTTTAAAACCTGCATGTCCTCCCAGGTGCATGTAGCCTCAACAATAAAATGTTTGCCTGAGTTGTTGTCCAGGTTGCTTGGCGTCAGATGTGCCTGGGTCAAGCTGAGCCCATTAAGGCTAGCTAGGACCACTGACCCTCCAACAAGGCGTGTGTGAGTGTCCCCTCAGTGACCTTTGAAGGTGCAGAGGCCCATAGCCTAGCTACACCTGTGCAGAACGATGATGACTCACTTTTCCCCACTCACCTGTCCCTACTTCCCCACGCTCCTCACGTCCCAGAGCAAGACGTGCTTCTCTAGTCCTCATCCCAAAAATACCCCCAGCCCTGGCCTTCGGAAGAAAGACTTGAGCTCTGATTTTCTGTCTCTTTGTCCTGCTCTCTTGCTGCAAATAATTCTGTTTGCCTCAAATCTAGGCATCTTGGCTTGCCGTGCTTAGGGCAAAACAAACCATAATGGTGGCCTCCAAGCAGAGGGCCACTTTCAGCTCTCAAACTGAATCTAAGCTTCTCTGAAAATGATCTTT
The DNA here is from genome assembly GCF_963930625.1 of Muntiacus reevesi. Classification (NCBI taxonomy): domain Eukaryota; kingdom Metazoa; phylum Chordata; class Mammalia; order Artiodactyla; family Cervidae; genus Muntiacus; species Muntiacus reevesi. The sequence continues at coordinate 3,047,151 of NC_089269.1, forward strand.
CGTCAGATACCTTCTTGCGGGCAGGGATGGAGCTGTTAACTAATAGGGTAATGGAAGTGGGGGAGCAGGAGCCTGACTGCTGGCACAGAAGGAATGCGGGGGGAGAGGGAAATGGGCCTAAAAGACTCGTCAGAAGCCTTGTCTCCTGCAAGACCACGGTCTTACAAGGGAGGTAGGAGAGTTTCTTTGAATTTGGAATTCAAACTGTTACTGAGTCAAAGTTCGTAGGCCTTTCCCACTGCAATAAGTTAGGAGGTAAGATGTTGAGGCAAGGAGTGGTGAGTTTTCAAAAACCCACAGATGAAGAAAAGGGTGGACTAATATCTTAACGAACTATCCTAACTCAGGCTTCTCTTCTAAGGAAAAAGGGGGAGTGGGAAGGGCTTCCAGTAAAGGCCGGAAGGGGATTGCAGACCTCTTGGAGCACCAACCCCTCCTCGAGGGAAAGCATCACCTTTTTCCTCTTACTCAGAAGCGCTGGATCACAGAGCTCCGGCAAAGACTCAAGTTGTTAGCAGTTAGTCTTACCTTACCGCTCATCTCTGTTTATATATATATTATATGAGAACTTTCTAGGCTAGAGGTGCATCTATCTTACAAGTAAGGATCACGGGATGGGAACTTAATGAGCTATTTGGGCATAGGAAAACATCTTTTCTCTAATGCTTAACTCCTGACATGCGGGGCTGAAGTGGTCAAATCTATAAGCTAAAAATGAGGGAAACTATTTCAGTGTGGTGTGTATTCTGTTCTGTCTCTGCTCCAAAACCATGGAGTGGTGGTTTGAGCCAGATAAACAGTCATCAGCAAAGATAATCAGAACACTAGGATAAAACAAAACCGCCAACACAAGTTCTCAGATTATGCAACCTCAGACAAATCCTGGGACTCAAGGGTGAGGGAATGGTGAGGAATTCTGAGAAACATGGGTGATTAGCCTGTCTACAGAAAGAAAACTAAGGAAAAAGGGCAAGCTGCAGGACTGAATGAGCACAATGTGAGTTTACCAATAACATGTGTACGATTTAAATCTTTAATATCCTACGTCCTGAGTCTTCTCAATGAGCCCTTCTGTGAATCTCTTCCATCAGCAGCTGGTCACCATGGGGACAGTGGGGGCAGCACCCTGGAAAGGGTGGGATTGCCGGGCTCTGACCCCACTCTGACCCTTACTACTCTGGGACTAGGCTCATGACCTGTGTTAGTGTTAAATTCCCAACCTGACAAAACCTATCCTGCCTATATTGTCACTGCGCTCATGTGATAATGTTGGCGAAAACTTTGAAAAAGTGTGTAATGCAGCCCACCAAGGAGGGTACGCTTGTCTGTAAAATGCAGGTGTGCCTGCTAAGCCACTTCAGTCCTGTCTGACTCTCTGTGACCCCGTGGATTTTAGCCCGCCAGGCTCCCCTGTCCATGGGATTCTCCAGGCAAGAATACCGGAGTAGGTTACCATGTCCCCCTGCAGGGGATCTTCCTGATCCAGGGACCAAACCTGAGTCTCCTATATCTCCTGCATTGGCAGGCGGGTTCTTTACCAACTAGCACGACCTGGGAAGCCCGTAAAATGCAGTTAACACTGCCCTCAGCCTCCACAGAGCCTCTCTCCTTGTTATAGAGCTCAGATTGTATTTCCAAATGAGACATGCCTAGAAGTACAGGGCTTGCTTTCCTGTAATTTCTTGTCTTTTATTGATCTGAGTGCATCAGACATTCATTTGTTGTGTTTTGGGGGCTGCACTGGCTCCGCGCAATGATTGCCAGTCGCAGAATGCAGTTAATTACATGGGGATCATCTGAGGTTTTACTGTCCTGTCTAACCCAGGATACCTGAAAGGAAGCCCTAGCTCTACTGGAAATTCAGAAGTGACCTTTGGCTGTCTCATTTCTTAGTCTCCTCATGTGAGAGCTCTTATAAATTGCAGCAAGCAACCTGGCTTTTAACTCGTGTCATAATTGCTGCAGATCATTGCTCCCCTGGCTGCCCTGTAGACTATAACACTGTATCTGGTTGTCTGGTCTATAATAAGGTGACCGCAATTACTGCCACTATTCATAAGACATACTTACTTGAAACATGACCATTTATTAAATTGTAAACAATTAGGCCACAGTCTCTTAAGGGTGAAAAGACCAAGGCTACTAACTTCAGAACCTCGAGCATAGGCACTCTTACGAAGTATTTGCTGGGGATTAATAAAAAAAAATCTCATCTGTTTAGCACTTCATAATTTACAAAGCATTTTCATATACACCACCAATTGTCAACATTTTGGCTGAGCCTCTCAGACTTTCGCCCATTAAACTATACCTGCTGGTGTACATTTAAGCTGTTGTAACTCATATTTTAACAAAACCTGCTGGATCTCAATTCTGGCTAAATAACTAAAATGAAACTGAATAGGACCCTATGGGACCTTCCCAGGAAAGACCACCTCATGGCCTTTGCTTGTAGAAAACTTAGCTTCTGAGGCCTTCCCCAAATTCCAAAGAGCAAATTTAATCAGAAAAATATGAGAAAAGGCAGAAACAAAGGAAAACAACCAAGCAAGACAGTAACAATAGCTTAGCCATTAAACATAATCAAGAACCTTTAGTTCTTCTGAGTCTGCATACCCTTGAGCTGTTTGCAGATACTGAAACCCCCACCAGGTGGAAGAAGTTAAACTGCACGCTGACCACAAGCACATAGATCCCAAATTGATTGGAACCAGAAGGTTGATGTTGACTCCTGACTAATTAGACTGTCCATGAACTGATCACTCACCCTGCAAACCTCTCGCTCACCCTGTCTTTAATAAACCTTTCCCTGAAGCCACTGGGGAGTTGGGGTCTTTTGAGCATTAGAGGCTAATACTCCCTGATCAGCCTTGCAAACAAACGCGGCACTTTGCTTCACCGCATCCCAGCATCAGTAGATCAGCTCTACTGCGTGCAGGCGAGTAGACACAAGTTTGATTCGGAACAGAAGCACCTGGGGATATTAAGATTAGGGACTGAGGCTCCACCTCAGCCCAACTAAATCAAAATTGTTTATGCTGTCAGATGATTCAAATGTGTAGCCAGCACTGTTATACCAGAAAAACCACAAAGTAACGGAAAACTGGTTTCTCAGCCAATGTCTGCCCCCACCAAAGAACTGTGTACCATGGATGCCTATAAAAACGGGATTCTGGGTCCCAAACTAATAGTTCAGAAGCAATTCCTCTGACCTTTTAGTTACAATTATAGTAAGAATAAAAAATGCCTGGAATATACTACATACATTCCACCATCTAGTCTGCCATTGTTCACAGCCCCTATCAACTCTCCTAGTCATTAAACAGCAAGCATCCAACTCTTCCAGGAGAAATAATGCAGTCTTGGGAGACAGGCTTGAATGAATTAGGGTGAGCCTAGATTTTGTCTATTGTAATATTGGTTTAAGGAGACGGATGCTGATAAGAAACCCACATTAGCTACTTGAAGTTCCTTGCAAAAGGCAGCTATTGTAGTCTGGCATGGGTCTTCCATACTTAGCTCCAGAATTGATCAAACCTGTACAATGGTCTCGCCTTTCGTAAACTGCATCTGAGACCAGCTTCCAAGTTATGGTGGGCAGGGCACGCTAAGCTGGCAGTTTCTAGGGGCAGATGGTCAGCTCCCAGATATCCAGAAAGCCTGGGAACACCAGGAGCTAGTTTGAGACCTTTGTCCCAGAATCCTCGAATCTTGTACAGTCGTGGCCAAGTCAAGAACAACTGAGTCTGATCAGCATAACAATCACATTATAGAATCCATTTCCCAGGCCGGCAGCATATTTTCATCTTGGAGAGGTGAGCCTCCTCAGGATGTTCCAGCAATTCCGTGGCTGAAAGAGGTTTCGTTTGCTATTGGAAGTCAGTAGGTGAAAATGAGCTAGGTCATAAATGCTGAACATCAAGTTTCCCTTACAGATTTAAAAAATTCACAAAAGTATTTTTTAAAGCATTCATAGGTACTTGATGTGACAGAGATAGCGCTTATTGCCTACTTTCTTTTCAGTTCTTTATTTTTTCCAGTGGGTTTTGTCATACATTGATATGAATCAGCCTCTTTTCAGTTCTTAAAATGCAAATTAAGAATCACTGACAGTTGTTGATTCCGTATATAATGTTCTTATACCTTGCTCTCTGGGCTTCCTTCTGACCATCTGAGGAACCATTTTCAGGCAGAAATTTCAATTCATATGTTGCTACTGACCTGCCATAGCTGGCAAAATGTCACTGAAGTGTCACACGTGAAAGAATGATAACATCTCATTGTCTGCAGGTGAGGGACCGTGACGATTCATGAATTTCTCAGATAGTGATTCTATGAAAAATAGTAGAAAGTCAGTGCTGTGGGAGGAAATGAGTCTTAATCTGGGCTAAAAGTTTGGATTTTTGCTGGATTTGGGTTATTTTCCTGACTGCGGGGGCGTGTGTGTGCATGCTGAGTTGCTTCAGTTGGGTCTGATTTTGCGACCCCGTGGATGGTAGCCCGCCAGGCTACATGGGATTCTCCAGGCAAGCGTACTGGAGTGGGTTGCCATGCCCTGCAGCGGGGGAACTTCCTGACCCGGGGATCGAACCTGTATCTCCTGCATCTGTGCATTGGTAAGCGGGTTATTTACCAGGGGTGCCACCTGGGAAGCCCCCTCAGCAAGAACAAATGCGGCTTTGTAGCTAGTTACAATAAGTCACTTCTATTTCCATGATGATGTTACACCTCAGATGTTGTGCCTCTTGGTTAATACCGTTAGGGCCTTGTTAGGGTTAAATGAGCCCATATGTGTAAAGCGCAATCCCAGTCCTAAATGTGTAACAAGGGTTACATCACGCCAACAGTTGTCACTGCTGTCATGATTATTGTTACTAGTCTAGCTCATCCATCTGAAATGAAGGACTGTTTCCAGAGCTGAAATTTCATGATTTTGAATCATGAAATGAAGCCAAGTTTTTGTAATATTACCCAGCTCATAAATTAATGGCTCTGTTATTGGGACAAAACTCTGAAGGGAATGTCTCTGAAATACACTAAGATTAATTTCAATATCTGTATCTCAAGATCACTGAAGATCACAGGACCATATTGAGCCTCTCAGATGATACCGACAGTGAGATTTTACCCAACGGCTTTAGAATGTTCCCTGGTGGCTCAGAGGATGAAGCATCTGCCTGCAAGGCGGAAGACCTAGGTTCAATCCCTGAGACCTGTTCGATCCTGGGTCAGGAAGATCCCCTGGAGAAGGAAATGGCAACCCACTCCAGTGCTCTTGCCTGGAAAATCCCATGGACAGAGAAGCCTGGTGCAGGCTACAGTCCATGGGGTCGCAAAGAGTCAGACGTGACTGAGCGACTTCACTTTAACTTTAGAAGGCGTGGAGAATGGAGGAGTGAGAGTTTTGATGCAGGTGGGAGGCCCCAAGAGGGGGAAATGATGAGCCAAAGCAAGGACCAACTCCACAGTGATAAAGGAAGGCTCTAGTTTCCTAGCCAAGAGTGTGGGTGAGGACTCAACAGGGCCCGCTGGAAGAGAACTGGTGTGTGTACTGATTCATCTCGTTGGCCCTCCTGGAGGGAGAATATCCCTGGGGGAGCCATAAGCAGTGAGAGGCTGTTGTCTGAAGGTACACATGTGTGCCTGCTCAGTCATGTGTGATTCTCTGTGACCCGATGGACTGCAGCCCGCCAGGCTCCTCTGTCCATGGGATTCTCCAGGCAGGAATACTGGAGGGAGCTGCCATTTCTTTCTCCAGGGATCTTCCCGCCCCAGGGATTGAACCTGCGTCTCCTGCACTGGCAGGCAGATCCTTTACCCCGAGCCACCTGGGAAGGCCCTGTTGTCTGTAGGGTGCTGGAGGCTAAACTGTGGGCAGGAGGGAGGGGCCGAGGATTCCAGAATGGACAGAAGTGTTCTTCAAACCCGGACGCAGGAAGGGGCCGAGAGGAGGGCGGACACCTCCTGTCCTGCTCAGCCAGGCGGGTGTAGTGGCAGAGGGCGGGCCCGCAGGAGAGGCTCGCGTCTCCCTGAGGTTAAATGGCTGGGAGGACGTGGCCGGCTTTGCCTTGGGCAGTACCAGGTCTGAAGGAAACAGGCTCCCAGGTGCGGCGTCTTCAGACCCCGAGTCGCCTTACCTCACACACTTGCCCTGACAAGCTGCTCATACACAGAGGTCCACAGCAAACCACTGCACTGAGCCTGTCCCGTCTACTCCAGAAAGAGAATTCAGCTTTAGTAAACCGAGGGCTGTGTTGCGTGATATGAAGGCACGTCTTAGAGGAAGGTCGTGCCAGGTCGCTTCAGCCGTGTCTGACTCTGTGAGTCCACAGCTATCTCCCGCCAGGCCCCTCTGTCCCTGGGATTCTCCAGGCAAGAATGCTGGGGTGGGTTGCCATCCCCTTCTCCAGGGGGTGTTCCCAGTGCAGGGATCAAACCCACACCTCCTGCGTTTCCTGCGGTGCAGTGGATTCTTTAGCCCTGGGGAGACCCCAGAAGGCTGACTAGATCTTAAGTCTTGGACCCACCCACATCCGTTTTGCTGCGTTAGCTGGTTTATTTAAACTCTGAAGATCAGTTTTCTCTTCTGTAAAATAAGGCTACCTGTAAGGCTGTTAGAATGAGAGAACCCATGGAGAGTGGCCAGCATGCGTCTTGGGATGTGGGCCTCCCCCCTACCTTTCCCCAAAATATACTAACGGTTGTTCTTTTACTTAATAATAAATCAGCTATTTTCATGTGCATATCAGCTTTAACTTTCTACCTTCACTTCAAATGGATCCCACTTTTAAAACAACTGATTCATGGCAGATCATGAATATCACCTGGAGGTCATATTCCACCTGAGTAGTTTCTGTTGAGGCGAAGTTGTGCTACATGACTTTGTTTCCCTTGATTTTATCATACTTCTAAAATTTCACCTCCTGGGGGAAAATTTTTTTCTTAAACTTTCTTTATAGATGTAAACGGAGGCACAGACATTTCAGAGAGACCATGAGAAAGCTTAAGTTTCAATGTGTTTCTCTCCCTCTCATTAGAACACCCTCCACAAAACAACATAGTAATGGAACCAAACTCCCTTAGGAAACAGAAATTTATGCTTCCATATCTTGACCCCTTTAACTCTTCCTGTAATCTACTCCATCCTAAGAACATGACGTATAAATCCATAAACGTTTTGGGAATAAAACTGTGTAGAGGCTCTCAAACTCTCCTGAGGCTCATGGCTTTGTCTTCATCCAATTTCCACCCTCCACCCCCTTCAAGCTCTAAAGAAGATCCTTCTCTCACCAAACTCACTCTTTAGAGTTTTGTGATTCAGAATTACGAGAAATTGGAATAAAAGAATGAACTGTTCCCATGGTGGGGCAGGCACGTGAAGGAAGAGGGCAGTGGAGACCGCTGAAGATGGAGCACCAGGATGCGCGTGGAAGAGCAGATGGAAGAGGAAGGAGGTTTGTGCAGAAACCTATAAATGCCTTGCAAGTCACGTTCCAGAAATGAAAGACTGGCTGTTATTTTGAAATTAACTTTTGGCTAGACTGTGCTCATGACTCATTCTGAGGCTGAACCTTGTGGGTCGTGATTTTTCTAATTAGTCTGAATAAAGGCTTATAAATTCGTGTGAGAGTAAGCCACGGTTACAGAGCCACTTGGAGAGTTGTTAGATGTTAACATTGTCTACGAAGATAGACGTGGATAAGAAAAACAGCATAGGTCCATGACTCCCAAATCTTGGGATTTGTAAGACATCACCTGGGGAAACAGCAGCTTCTTGGACTCCATCCCAAGTGGTTTTGATGCTGTGTTCACGTTAGTGTCTAGGAATCTTTATCTTGATGTCCACACTTGATTCTGACATAGAATTTATGACCCCCATTCTGGCTCAAGGCCAATGTCAGACTTCTTCATACAGTTCTATGTGCCGTGAGGGCTCCCATAGTTCAAACACAGAAATACCAGTTTTCCTTTGGATTGCCCAAAGAAAAACTGGTTTGGACATTCTCTATTGCATGCCTCCTAGTCACATTTGGAGAAATATCTTGCCTTTTCTGTAGTTCCTTTCGCCCCGCCTCTTACCCATCCTGAATCTATAGATCAATTAAAGACAAGATTTGTTCTTTTTACAGAAGAAACATTTTACTTAAAGCCCTCTCCAAGATGAACACAAACTACTAAATTACATTCACCAGAATTGTCTCACCAATGCAAATTTACACAAAATCTTAATAGGATGAAAACTGGAAAGGGAGATCTAACTGCAGATTGTGAGGATTAATTTGCCTGACTACACAACAGAATGCTCCAATGAAAACAGGAAATGTTTTGCTTGCGCTTAATTTAAGAGGCTGCACTTATTTAAGTAAAAAGGTTTCCTCACCCATAACCATTGTCTTTGGCTGTAGATTAGCCAGGCTGCCCATTTTAAAACCACACAATGAAAATACTTTTGCTTGTCTCCTGGCAGAGGTTGCCTAGAGCTTTAGAAGGCTGTGTGAGAAAATGTGTCAGGACCACCCACCCACTGTGCCTTATCATAAAATACCAAATGTTCTAAAGGAAACATTGTTCAATCTACCTTGTCATCCTTCATGCCCAGGTGAGACCGAAAACTGTGATCACTGAAGCAAGACTCGTAAAATGAATCATCATGAAATATCACAAAATATAAAGTTTTATGGAAATTCTAGAGCATCCACCTTATAACAGACCAGCTCAGTTTTCGCAGGGAAGATGCTTCTGTGACCTTTTGGTAAATATACACAATAACTACCCAGGAAATGACTGTATTGATTGGTCAGCCCTGGAGACACAGGAACAAGACCTAGAAGCAGACGCACCCATGGTTAGACACTGTATCTCCCACCTTCTATCCACCACACCTGCAAGTCCTGTTTCTGAAAAATAATGGTTGTGTCCCACCAAGTCTGGAGATGATACCTTGAATATCACCTTACATTTCAACTCTCTAATAATTTCCCTTGTCTCGGCCATAGCTCTGCTAGGGATTCACAAGTGAAGCGGAAGTGAGCAGTAGGAAAAGCAGGTGGAGGAAAGGTAAAACCACTGAATGTTTTGGGTACATCTGAGCTGACTTCTATAGGGACACTTCTACCACACCCAGCTGTTAGCAGAAGTCTTCTCTCTTATAAGACATTCACTATTGATGGGATAAAGATGCGTGCCATTAAAAAAAAAAAATCTAATAACCTAAAGGTAGTGAAATGATTTTTAAATATTTTCTTTTTCTAACTATCCACAGTAAAAATTTAAAGTATAATACATTTTGAAGAAATGCTATAGTAATTAACACACTCGCTTACAATGTCTGAGATGTTGTCTTTAAAAAAAACAAAACTTGTCCATAGGTTTGTGGATTTATCTCCGGGCTTTCTATTTTGTTCCATTGATCTATATTTCTGTCTTTGTGCCAGTACCATACTGTCTTGATGACTGTGGCTTTGTAGTATAGTCTGAAGTCAGGCAATATTGTAAAGTAATTAGCCTCCAACTAATGAAAATAAATGAAAAAATAAAAAAATACTTAAAAGCCACTAACCATGACAGTGTATATATGTCAGTGCTACTTTCTCAATTTGTCCCATCCTCTCCTTCCTGACTGTGCTCCTAAGACTGTTCTCTACATCTATCTCCATTCCTTCCCTGCAAATAGGTTCATCAATAGCATTTTTTTTTTCTAGTGGGAGGCTGCTAAATAACATAGGGTGCCCAACCTGGCACTCTGACCACCTGGTGAGGTACGATGGGAGGCTCAAGAGGGAGGTGATATATGTATACTCATGGTTGATTCAAGGCTATGGCTTTAACAGTGGTCGTGTATGGATGTGAGAGTTGGACTATAAAGAAAGCTGAGCGCCGAAGAATTGATGCCTTTGAAGTGTGGTGTTGGAGAAGACTCTTGAGAGTCCCTTGGACTGCAAGGAGATCCAACCAGTCCATCCTAAAGATGATCAGTCCTGGGTGTCATTGGAAGGACTGATGCTGAAGCTGAAACTCCAGTACTTTGGCCACCTGTTGAGAAGAGCTGACTAATTGGAAAAGACCCTGATGCTGGGAGGGGTTGGGGGCAGAAGGAGAAGGGGACGACAGAGGATAAGATGACTGGATGGCATCACCGACTCGATGGGCATGGGTTTGAGTGGACTCTGGGAGTTGGTGATGGACAGGGAGGCCTGGTGTGCTACCGGTCATGGGGTTGCAAAGAGTCAGACACGACTGAGCGACTGAACTGATGGTTGATTCAAGTTTGTTGTACAGGAGAAAATAAAACAACATTGTAAAATCAATAATAAAAATGGCTGAATTAACTTAAAAAACAATTTTTTAATGTGGGCGTCTCAAAAAAGCCATTAACCAGCCAAACAGGCTTTGCTTTACATCCTTAAACACTGGTGGGTTCTCACTTTCCTTAGATTTGGTAGAATGAAGTCTCAAGCCTTAAAGACTCAAACATCACTTTATAGACTAGTAAGCCTAAAGTCCTTTATTCCCAAGGAAAAAGGATACTTTGTCAATCCTGTTTTTGTAAATGGAATTTGGCATCCCAAAGAGAATCAGCAGATAGCATCTTTTCCTGGGCTGAAGATGCTGGGAGTACATGGGAAAGCAGAATGGTCAGATACCTCCCCTAGAGCTGGCCACCTGAAAATAGTCAAGCATTTGGCTGAGCAAGGTTTGAAGTATATGATTCTAGGAATGGCACAGGCTATTTGTCAACTGAGAATGTTTTACCAAATTAAAACAGGATGAGGGGAACTACCTAAACTTGCAACCCTTAATCATTCCTAAGATTGAACACAACAAAATCTTTTAAAAAAAAAAAAAATTGATTCATACTGAAAATGATGGGATTCAAAGGAATCATGCAGATTAGCAGTTCCAAAACTTCAACCAATTTCTCTAAAACACTATGGAATTTAGTTACATAATGGATGTTTCCCTGTAGCTGAAAATTGGTACCTGGTCTTCTTCCTGAGTGGAGGACAAAACCTGACTGTATTCAGAAGAAGCCCTTCTAAGGTGTTCACTGTGAGAACTCAGCCTTCCATCATGGCATCAGACTTTTTTTTGTCACAGAAAGTAGAGTAAACATTTTCAGAACTTTCCTGGTGTCCAGGGGTTAAGACTCCATGCTTCCACTGCAGGAGGGGATACAGGTTTGATCTCTGGTTAGGGAACTAAGATCCCACGTGCTGAGTTTGGCCAAAGAAAAGAAAAAGTATACCTTTTCTCTGAAAACATACTCACTTATTTATAATTACTTGTCTTACAACAGTTCTTTTTAATGAAGTGCCAGGGAAGAGTTTCATGCCAATATCTCATGAGTTGTATTAAATTGTCCTGAAGGTCCTGCTCATGAATGATGACTTCACAAATAAAAAATAATTGGTCTTCTTAAATATTTATTTCCCTTTCCACCTTGCTTTCCATAGGATGGATTTATTGACTTAAGAGTTTATTGCTGCTGTAAATCCAGTAGTACAAGAAAAATGAAACAAAAATTAAAGTGGTATTTTGATCAAAATGATGTAGTTGGAAATGGTTCTGTTGACCAAAGGGAGCATCTGAGTGGACAGTGAAGCAGTAAGGCATCCTTTGCAGACATTCCAGAGTTAACTCCACCCTCCTCCCCGTGGAGTCAGTGACAGCTCCCTATGTGGGTGGCTATTCTTGGGACGTGTGTTTGGAATGGCCGAAGCAACGTCAGTCTCTATCCTGTTGGTTACTGAATGTGCAACTGCATATCAGCGTTTTCTTCTAGGCGCAGTCCACTCTGAAGTTTAGAAATGTAGAAGGGTGTTGAGAATGAAAAATAAACATAGGTTGGCCACCTGATGCAAATGGCCAACTTGTCACTGGGAAATGACACTGAGAAAGATTGAAGGCAATAGAAGGGGGCAGCAGAGGGATAAAACGGTTAGATGGCATCACTGACCCAATGAACATCAATTTGAGCAAACTCTGGGAGATAATGAAGGACAAGGGAGGCTGGGGTGTTGCAGTCCATGTGGTTGCAGAGAGTCGAACACAATTTAGTGACTGCATGACAACAGCTTAAGTTATCTTTTTCTCTGCCTTGGTGCAGAAAGTCTCGTGGGGAGCAGCTGAAATATAAGACGGTCTATATAGCAAGAGACATGGATGAAGAATAAAGGTCCTAATGAATCTTTCTGGGAACTTGACTAAAGTGTTTTCTAATAGATCGCTCAGGGAGCTCAGATCCTTTCCATCTCTGAAGTTCAAGGACTCCCTTTATAAGTCTTAACCCCCCCATTCTCCGCTAATGGAGTGAGGATAGTGATTATAATGGTATGAGATGAAATGTATCCCAAGTAAAATTGACTAAGTGGGGCATTGTGCCTGAATGGAGATAGGAAGCAAAATAAACATAATGAATAAACACTGAATTTGTAACTGTCAGAGCTAGGATCAGATGTCACAGAGATGACATGGTCCAAATTCTCTCATTTATAGATGAAGCCGAGTCATATAATGCATACTATAAGAGGAAAAGTTGTGAGGAAAAATCAGTGGGTAGAGCTATAATGACTCACTATTTCAACAAAGATGTTACACCATTTAGTAAATATTAAGCCATGAAATTAAAAGACACTCCTTGGAAGGAAAGTTATGACCAAACTAGACAGCATATTAAAAAGCAGAGACATTACTTTGCCAACAAAGGTCCGTCTAGTCAAGGCTATGGTTTTTCCAGTGGTCATGTATGGATGTGAGAGTTGGACTATAAAGAAAGCTGAGCACTGAAGAACTGATGCTTTTGAACTGTGGTTTTGGAGAAGACTCTTGAGAGTCCCTTGGACTGCAAGGAGATCCAAGCAGTCCATCCTAAAGGAGATCAGTCCTGGGTGTTCATTGGAAGGACTGATGCTGAAGCTGCAACTCCAGTACTTTTCCAATGACTCAGCTCTTCGCATGAGGTAGCCAAAGACCCTGATGCTGGGAGGGATTGGGGGCAGGAGGAGAAGGGGACGACAGAAGGTGAGATGGTTGGATGGCATCACCGATTCGATGGACATGGGTTTGGGTGAACTCCAGGAGTTGATGATGGACAGGGAGGCCTGGCATGCTGCAGTTCATGAGGTCGCAAAGAGTCAGACACGACTGAGCGACTGAATTGACCTGATCTGAATACATGGGAAGAATTCAAGAGTATGATAATACTGAAATTGCTTCTACTTTAATCTCATCAAAAAGTATCAAGATATTTTGTAATTGAACTTTGTAACATAAAAATTCAGTAATTCTGCATACTTATTACATGTTGCAATACAACACTGGAAATCTAAAATGTTCTATAGAGTGCCCAACCCAATATAAATTTTTAAATAACATCTTTTTATTATTGAAGTTGCTCAGTCATGTCCAGCTCTTTGCAACCCCATGGACTGTAGCCTATCAGGCTCCTCCGTCCATGAAATTTTCCAGGCAAGAGTACTGGAGTGGGTTGCCATTTCCTTCTCCAGGGGATCTTCCCAACCCATGGATCAAACCTGGGTCTTCTGCATTGCAGGCAGTTACTTTCCCATCTGAGCCACCAGGGAAGTACTTAATGACATCTTAAATATACCTATTTTAAAAAACACTAAGTATATAATACGGCATACAAATACTAGGGGTGCCTCAAAGCAATACTCTGATCATGAGGTTTGTATCCTGGGGTCTATGGATCTACGGGCTTCAGGAATCCTTGGCCCCTCTTAGAATCAAGTGCAAAATTTTGCACATGATCCACTTCTTTTCCCAGGGGAGGTAGAGGGTCAGATTTGCAAAAGAACTAGGAAGAGCAAAAGAATAAAAGGATTAACTTTTGTTGTTGTTCTAAAACTTACGGAAAGTTTACATAGATTTTTATTAGTTAAAATGTATCACTTAAGTTAGTGAGTCAATGAAAGAAAAATAGCTAATTTGAGATTTTCCCTAAAATGTTTAGAAAGAACAAAATGAAAACAGGCAAACTGAAATAATTAGCACAGAGCAGAAATTAATAACTAGATGCTACTTGTCTCTGATTAATAAAGTGTTAAAAACAGTAAGATATAATTCTGGTAAGGGCACTGTGGAGGGAGCATAAATTGGTAGAACATTCCTGGAAATGTGGTCTGTATAACAGACTAAAATTTCACTTCAGTTTTATAGTCAGTTACTTTTCGTCAGGAAAAACAATGTTGCCAAAGATGAAAGTTCTGATTTACATCACAGAATCATTTAAAATAGTACACATTTAAAAAACCTATAAGAGGAAACTTTTAATGCAATGAAATATATAATTATAAAAATTAGTGGTCTACAAACACCCATTCTACATAATGACAAGTGAAGAAAAACACAAAGGTAAGGAGTAATACACACTGCATAATTTTTGTCAATACATAGCAGGATGTTAAAATGAAATTCAGCCCAACTATGAAGATTTGAAGGAAGTACTAGTATAGGCAGACTTTACTAGTATTTAAGGAACTGTTACATCTTAATCACACTTCAAGAGCATAAAACGGTCAAGATGAGGGCTTGGGAGAAGGACTATGGAGAGGATTTCTCATGTAAGAGCCCTCACGTCAACTGCGTGAGGTTTTAAGGGGCCCAGTTAGCTGTGGACGTGCCCTGGAGTTTAGGGAACACGCTGTTCCAACCATAGCTGAGCAATCTGAAGCAGCAGACCATGGCCACAGAGGATTGGGGTAAAGCTCAGGATCTGTCTGCAACCCCGGAACCTGCTGGGGCCAAGGATGCTTGGGTTTTCCTTGGATCAGATGTGGGCCACTGAGAGGAAGCTGGAGAGAGCTTTCTCAGATCCTGTCCAGCTGAGTCACTTGGAGAAGCGAGGACTCCTCAGGAGAAGAGAGCTGGAGAGTGGTTCTCAGCCAGGAGCGGTTTTACCCTCCTCCTCAGGGGGCGGCTGGGCTGGCCAGTCTGGAGACAATTGGTTCTCCACGGGAGGATGGGGGAGGGTGTGGTGCTGCTACTGTCTGTCGTTTGGAGACCAGGGATGCTGCTTAACGTTCTACCAGGCAGAGGAGGACGCAGGACGGGAAAGAACTGTCGAGTCCAAAGTGTCAGTGGTGCAGACGTTTAAAACCCAGATTCAGGTTTCTTTTTTTTTTTTTTTCTTTGTTTATTTATTACTTTTTAAAAAACTATTTTTTAGTTGAAGGATAATTGCTTTACAGAATTTTCTTGTTTTCAGTCAAACCTCAGCATGAATCAGCCATAGGCATACATGTATCCCCTCCCTTTTATTTTATTTTTTTTTTAATTTTATTTAGTTATTTTTTTTTCAGTGGGTTTTGTCATACATTGACATGAATCAGCCATAGAGTTACACGTATTCCCCATCCCAATCCCCCCTCCCACCCCTCTCTCCACCCGATTCCTCTGGGTTTTCCCAGTGCACCAGGCCCGAGCACTTGACTCATGCACCCCACCTGGGCTGGTGATCTGTTTCACCATAAAAAATATACATGCTGTTCTTTCGAAACATCCCACCCTCACCTCCTCCCACAGAGTTCAAAAGTCTGTTCCGTACTTCTGCGTCTCTTCTTCTGCCCTGCATATAGGGCCATCGTTACCATCTTTCTAAATTCCATATATATGTGTTAGTATGCTGTAATGTTCTTTATCTTTCTGGCTTACTTCACTCTGTATAATGGGCTCCAGTTTCATCCATCTCATTAGAACTGATTCAAATGAATTCTTTTTAATGGCTGAGTAATATTCCAGGGTGTATATGTACCACAGCTTCCTTATCCATTCATCTGCTGATGGGCATCTAGGCTGCTTCCATGTCCTGGCTATAATAAACAGTGCTGTGATGAACATTGGGGTGCACGTCTCTTTCAGATCTGGTTTCCTCGGTGTGTATGCCCAGAAGTGGTATTGCTGGGTCATATGGCAGTTCTATTTCCAGTTTTTTAAGAAATCTCCACACTGTTCTCCATAGTGGCTGTACTAGTTTGCATTCCCACCAACAGTGTAAGAGGGTTCCCTTTTCTCCACACCCTCTCCAGCATTTATTGCTTGTAGACTTTTGGATAGCAGCCATCCTGACTGGCGTGTAATGGTACCTCATTGAGGTTTTGATTTGCATTTCTCTGATAATGAGTGATGTGGAGCATCTTTTCATGTGTTTGTTAGCCATCTGTATGTCTTCTTTGAAGAAATGTCTGTTTAGTTCTTTGGCCCATTTTTTGATTGGGTCATTTATTTTTCTGGAATTGAGCTTCAGGAGTTGCTTGTATATTTTTGAGATTAATCCTTTGTCTGTTTCTTCATTTGCTATGATTTTCTCCCAATCTGAGGGCTGTCTTTTCACCTTACTTATAGTTTCCTTTGTTGTGCAAAAGCTTTTAAGATTCATTAGGTCCCATTTGTTTATTAACCATTCACCATTGCAACAAAAAGAATAAAATACTTAGGAGTATATCTACCTAAAGAAACAAAAGACCTATACATAGAAAACTATAAAACACTGAGGAAAGAAATCAAAGAGGACACAAACAGATGGAGAAACATACCGTGTTCATGGATTGGAAGAATCAATATTGTCAAAATGGCTATTCTACCAAAAGCAATCTATATCCCTATCAAGCTACTGACAGTATTTTTCACAGAACTAGAACAAATAATTTCACAATTTGTACGGAAATACAAAAAACCTCGAATAGCCAAAGTAATCTTGAGAAAGAAGAATGGAACTGGAGGAATCAACCAGCCTGACTTCAGTCCCTACTACAAAGTCACAGTCATCAAGACAGTATGGTACTGGCACGAAGACAGAAATATAGATCAATGGAACAGAATAGAAAGCCCAGATATAAATCCACGAACCTATGGACACCTTATCTTTGACAAAGGAGGCAAGGATATACAATGGAAAAAAGACAACTTCTTTAACAAGTGTGTTGGGAAAACTGGTCAACCACTTGTAGAAGAATGAAACTAGAACACTTTCTAACACCATACACAAAAATAAACTCAAAATGGATTAAAGATCTAAATGTAAGACCAGAAACTATAAAACTCCTAGAGGAGAACATAGGCAAAACACTCTCCGACATAAATCACAGCAGGATCCTCTATGACCCACCTCCCAGAATATTGGAAATAAAAGCAGATTCGGGTTTCTAAAGAAGGAGCCTCAAGAGCTGGGATCAAAGTGCATGGTTTCTTGCCTAGGGAGTTGCAGGAGCGTCTCAGTAATGAACAGGGGGTGGGAGACTTCCGAGAAAGAGGGGGCTTTAAACGGCTGCTATCCAAGGAGCTCTGTAACCATGATCTTGATGGTATCCGCCAAGTCAAGGCTCTCACGGTCTCCTTTCTCTCCTGCTCACACTCAGAGAAGGGCTTTCAAGGTGGGGGAAACCGTGCCTCTTTGCCGCCCCCCATGCTTCTCCTCGAAGAAAAGGTAAAGCAGGAGGCACCCGACAACTCCCTCCAAATTATTATCCCCTTAGGCCTGAATCTTCCAGTCAATCCTTTATTCCCACTTAGTTGCCTGGAGTCGGGTGATGGACCGACCAATTCTAAAAATCTCACAATCTCTTACTGTGGCTTACACATGCAGTCGAATATCACTTCAGGATGTGGAATTCTGGATGCCTTGCCGAAGTTTTGAGGCTTCTGGGGTCTCTGTCAAGACAACTGAGAAATCTTAAACTTTCATCTAATAGGAGCCTGACTACATGTATCTTAATCATTGCACTAAGTATTATTTAACTGAGAGCTCGGCTTGCTAAGGCCAAGAGAGGCGCTTTGCCACTGTTAACTGTGATTAATCCTAGGATTTGAGATGAGTGATGTTTGGGAAGCAGCAATAGAGAATCCTTTTTGACACACTTCTAACTGAAATGTTGCCAACAGTTCTTCTAAAGATTCTCCTGTCCAGTCAAGATACTTACGTTCAAATTCCCTGATGACTAATCCATTCTCTCATTTTATTAATTTCTACATCCAATATGGGTCATTTAATTTGGTCACCTGGGGCAAGAGTGGGGGAGGGAGAGTGGTTAAATCATCCCTCTAGGAAATCTGGAAATATCTTTTTCCTTATGTCCCCTGACAGCTTTTATGATGAAAAGATGCTGGCAGACTGAGAGATTCAGGATCCTTCCAAGGCATGCATATCTGTCTTCCCAGTTGATAGCTCTGCAGAAGGGCACCAAAAAACCAAACATACCACTGGCAGGAGCCAGAGAGAAAAGCATTAGCTGCTTACAGAACATCCTTTCATGTTCATCATAAGATCAAAGGTCAGTCTAAAACATGAGAAAGCTGTCTTTTCTGGATCCAGAACCACCGTGATATTTTCTCCAGTGTGCTGTTAGTATCTCTTGTTACTTAGTATGTTGAGTGGATCCCTTTGTTCTGTGTAAAATAATATCTTAGACTAAACTCAGTTCATTTAATTTCCAACTCTCATTACCCAGAACTGACATACAATCTTTTTGTTTTTTAACTGAAAACAGGTTGGATAGCAAACCTGAAATAAACAATTCCGTCAATTTTGTCACACTGAGGTAAGAAATGTTGCAAAATGAATTTGCTTCCAGAAGAGTTGAACTTAGATTTAGTTTGCAGAAGGTGCAAGCCTTCAATGGCCAGTAAACTGAGTCCTGAAGAGTTTAACACATTGGTGTTTTGTAAGAGATGTAAACAGTGATAAAATAGCCCTTCACCTCAGGCTCACTTTCCTTATTGTGTAGAAGATAGATGATTTAGACAAAAGCATGAACCTGTCAGGAAAACGTACTTGTGATATCAGTTCAGGTCAGTCGCTCAGTCGTGTCCGACTCTTTGCAACCCTATGAACTGCAGCACGTCAGGCCTCCCTGTCCATCACCAACTGCTGGAGTTTACTCAAACTCATGTCCATTGAGTCAGTGATGCCATCCAACCACCTCATCCTCTGTTATCCCCTTGTCCTCCTGCCCCCAATCTTTCCCAGCATCAGGCTCTTTTCAAGTGAGTCAGCTCTTCACATCAGATGGCCAAAGTATTGGAGTTTCAGCTTCAACACTTGGGCTTCATAATTTGACCAGCACAATGTTCTCCAGCTGATACAATTTGATTGAATATATACTGACCCCATGGACTGTAGCCTGCCAGGTTCCTCTGTCCATGGGGTTCTCCAGGCAAGAATACTGGAGTGGGTTGCCATGCTCCTCTCCAGGGGATCTTCCCAACCCAAGGACTTAACTCAGGTCTCCCACTTTGCAGGCAGATTCTTTACCGTCTGAGCCACCAGGGAAGCCCATATTAACCAAACTTATATTCAATGCAGAGTGACTGACACTTTGTATATATAAAGAGTGAAGGGAGATAAGGGGAAAAAGCGGGAGAATAGGGGATGAAGGACTCTCTGCTGTTTGTTTTGGGATGTGTTTTGGGGCTGAATTTCTTTTTACTGGAGGCTTCTCATCAAATTACAAATAAACTTTTAAGTTTTCCCTCCTAACTTCAACTATGCCATCTTCTATCAGATTTTTCCTTCTCCTTGATGATACACTTCTGGAAAGAGTTGTCCACACTTGCCTTCATTTCTGCTCTTTCCGTATTTCTCCTGTCTGCTCACTTGTTCATCTGTTCTTTCAGCCCTAAAAACCTGGTTTCCTCTTTATCTCAGAAAAGGTGCATTTCTTTAGAGGCAGGAACAAGAAGACCCAACACAGACATTCCAAGAGAAGGGAGGGGGCTTACACCAAATGGATTCAATCGAGGGATGATCTTGAAAAAGTAA
The DNA here is from genome assembly GCF_963930625.1 of Muntiacus reevesi. Taxonomy (NCBI): domain Eukaryota; kingdom Metazoa; phylum Chordata; class Mammalia; order Artiodactyla; family Cervidae; genus Muntiacus; species Muntiacus reevesi. The sequence goes on from NC_089269.1 coordinate 3,066,925, forward strand.
GTTGGAATTGTGGGAAACATGTTAGCAAGGGATTTTAAAGGGGGCATGGGGGGAGGGAATAGATCTAAGGGACTGAGAACCGTGTGCGTCGTCATTCCGCAGAATCCACCTACCCACCGTGCAGCACCCGCAGTGAAGACTAGAGCGCAGGAGACGCGCCTGTTGAGGGTAGCGGTTTGCTTCGTCAAACGCGGCTGCTTTCTCTGCAGGACATGGGGAGGAGGAGGCTGGGAGACCGTTCAAATTAAAGCACCGCCATGAGCAAGCCAAACATTTGGGAAGAGTATAATTCTCAGAAAAGCAACTTGGAAATGTATCGAGAGCAAAGAGCTTGCTCTTAAGGACTTGGTCCTGCATCTATGTCTTACTCTCAAGTCAGTTTGCTGGCTTACTGGTCTACTGAGGTCAAAGCCGCTTGCTGTCCTCACTTTATGTAGGTCTACGTGGATGGAGAGTAAAGTCAGTCAGTTCCTGTGGAAGCTGCAAGGAGCAGATTCAGATTGCCCAGAGTTGCTAAGGAGGCTAAGTGAAGTGAGAAAAGAACCAGAAAAACGGAAAGAGGAGGACCTGAGCAGGCCAGGGAAAAGCTTGATTTGAAATATGTACCCGAAATGGTAATCATCAAGCAGGAGAAATGCTGGAGATTGTTTTTTGTTTTAGACTTTAATCCTGGAGGCACTGCAGGGGGGCAGGGATTGGAGAAGAGAGTGATAAACCATTCAACTCGGGGTCAAAATCGCTGATCAAAGGGTGAGTGTTCTGAAAGTAGATGGAGCATCGTGAATACGTAAGACTTGGCATCATGAGTGAATTTCAAAAGGACAGGTCAAGAACGTTTGGAAATCCATGACTCCTGCTTGGAGGGGGTGGAGGGGGTAGAGGAAAAAGTGATCTCCCTGGAGAAGGATGAGAGGATGGTGGTATCCTTAAGAAGAGGCTCAGTTTGCAGAGACAGATCACATGTTCCAGAAAGCAGACAATTATGCAGGAGTCATTTACTCTTTATGTAGTCTCCTCAAGAACAAAGAAACCGGCAAAACGGGGAGTGTGCTTGGAAAGGGCCTAGAAATAGAGTTGAGCTGAAAAACAATGTAAATCTAGAAGAGAAGATGTTGGACTCGGGGAATAACTGAATTCACCTGCAAGCAGGGAGCTGGGGCTTTTGACCTGTAGTAATAACTCAGAAGAAGGGGGTACTTTATGGTTTCTGGAGCAGCTTACAGAATTAGTAACATCGTTTACTCTGATATAAAAACTCATATCTTAAATATTATTGGCTTTTATAAAATGAAGATATCAGATTAGTCGCACTTTGTATTAACAATGAACCACTCTTTCTTGGCAAATGCATACACAGATTTAAAACTGATAGAATTTGCTTTTATTTGGAAATTATTGGAGGTGGCTCTGTCATCTCAAGGGACAGCTGGGCCATTCTATGCATCAAGATAAAAGTGCTAAAATTGTTGTACAATGACTGCCCAGTGCACCAAAGGACAAGGAAGAGAAAGTAATGAAGACATAGATGGCTGATATCTGTGGAAGTATAAAAGGATTTTGCCAGAATTTGACAGAGGAGGATACAGCGCTTCACTCACACTTAAAGTGAGTGTCACAGATGAAAATACCTATTTGCATTTTTATAAATTATATATACCCCAAATAAGACTTTTATTGTTATCATTGTTATAAAAATATTGGTAGAAATGGAGATGTTTAAATGTAGCAGAATAGTGTTGACCATGTGCCAACATATCTTTTTCTGATTTCTCAAAATAAAAAGCCACAAACACAGCATTTGTATCTGACCCAATGTATATTGAGGCCAAAGATAAGAAGACTCCAGCACACCCAGATACAACAACAACAAAAAAAAACTTCAGGGATGTATATGAAAAATTCCAATTTGAAAATTGCAAAAAGATGACCAACATCAATTCTGCTGCAATAGAAAAATACAGAATAGCTATTTTTAATTCCAGACATAATTGTCGTGGTAGCTAGCAAATCAAAGTTAGATCAGAAGACAGGTGTAGGTTTAGTGCTAAGAGAATAAAGCAACAAAGAGCTATAAGCTCCATGAGAGCGAGAGGTATTTCTGGTTTTTTATGTACTTTGGTGTTTCTTGTTCTCTCTGGCCATAGTAGGTTCTCCATAAATAGTTGTATAATGAGTTTCTGATAAGATATCATGGAAAACAAAGGAAGAAGTAAAGAATGAGTAAGCACCGTATGCATTGCTATCTGTAGGAAGAAAGGCATCTAAGAGACAAGTTTGGAAATGAACATACATGAAAATGGGTTTGTCTAGTCACTAAGTTGTATCCAACTCATTTGTGACCCCATAGACTGTAGCCCGCCAGGCTCCTCTGTCCATGGACTTCTCCAGGCAAGAATACTGGAGTGGGTTGCAGTTTTCTTCTCCAGGGCATCTTCCCAACCCAGGGATGGAACCAGAGTCTCCTGCATCATACGCGGATTCTTTATAGTTGAGTCACTTGGGAAGCTGAAATATGCATTACAAATGTCATAAGATGCAAATACAGATCTGTTAGCAGAACTCAATTGCCAATGGAAAGCATTAATAGACGTGAGGCACAGAGGAAGGTTAAAGGTGGATTCTTTCTTCCATTACACTTCTCTGTAGTGTTGGTTTTTTTTCACCATGAGTATGTATCTTTGCTATTACTCAACAAGTTAGCTTATTCTTATGAACAAAAGCATCTAGGAAAGGAGATTTTGAAGAGAATCACAAAGACAGAAAATTGAAGCTCAACATTCAGTATCACTGAAGAATGAAAACAGAAGGGATAGCAAGACAAATCAGGATAAATGATCAAGCGTGGGATTCTGCAGCCTTCACTTCGGGAAGAATAGCAATCGGCATGCTACCTTGAGTTTCTTAGGACTCATTCTTGAAATGATTTAGGGAGACTTATAGACACTTGTTCACAACCACAGGTGCAGAAACTGTCCAGACACAAAGTACCAAATAGCCCAGGGATAAAAGAGACATATGTGGCTGATAATATACTGTGAAAGTGAAAGAAACAGAATGAAGCCAAAGAGAAAATGAGAGGGTGGTTATTCAGGAGGTAATTTGGGGTAAAAGGAAACAGGGACAGACATGAAGGCCTTTTATTGAGTGACTAACCAGAAAGACCATTTTCTAGACTGGAACACTGGAATCAAACTGGGAAACTGGGGACTACCAGGAAATAATAGGGAAATCAAGTTTCTTTATATGAGACAAAAAATTGCAGCTTTTTTATAACACTCAGCCATAAAATACTACTAAATGCTTCTAGTGCCACCTTGCTAACGAATACAGAACTGAGACTCACCTCCTGAGACTCTGCAATTCCATCTTTGCTGATTTCCCAGCCCCAGCACAAAATGTCATGTTCTTATTAGAAAGAATTGAGAAGCAATTCCTTGACACTGGTTGGTTTCTTTTCTAACCAACCTGATTTCTTTAGAGAAAAAAAAAATGTTAATAGAGGCATACTCAGTACATTTTGATATTTTGGAAGAGACAATTTGGGGCTTATAGACACTAAAGATATTAATGGGAAGAAAGACATGATCCAGAAATATCAGCAAAACAACCGGATTCAAAAAACAAGACTAAATATTCATGGGTCACTGTCCTATCGCCAATAAAACCACTGAACTTGGTCATGAGTGATGATGGAAAAGCACCCGTAACACTCACCTTCAGGGTCCCAAACAGCCCTATATAATGTGGCTATATATTCTGTGTATTATGCATATTTCAATATATAAAAATTGTGCAATTTCTGAATTATATGCCACAAAAATTAATGTGTTTCTAGATAGAAAACAAAAAATAAAAGCTCAAAGCGTTATTTTAGGTCCTGAGTCCCATGAGCTCTGGCTTGGTCATTTCTCATCAGCTTAGACTTTTGACTGGTTGATCTTTCGATAGGAAATTTCTGGACCTGCACAGGCAATCCTTTCTAGGGAGACACAGAGCCATGTTTTACTTTGTTTGGGCATAAATCCACAGACAAATCAGAGAGGACCAGGAAGTAATGTTTAAGAATATCAGCTGAAGGAAAGCAATTCATCAACTGAGGTTTTCAGAGCACCTCCCATCTTTGCAACCCTGGTTGACCATGCTGGTGGAGCCAGACGGAGGAGGAAACGGCAACTGTGGTAAGGCTTAATGAATGTTTGAATGCTCAGTCTTAGGAGGAAGAGTGAGGAAAACTTCAAAATAAGTATGTTAGAAATAGTAAATATTATTTAAGCTGCTTTTGGTAGAGGTTGGCTTAATTTGGAAGGGAGAATGTTTTTGGTAAGTGGGTTAGAGAACATGAAAAAAGCAAATATGCAGAATTCATAGGCATTTTGAAAAGCTTAACAGCAGTGAAAAATTCCTTAAGAGTAAATCTTAAAAATTGTGACAAGAAAAATTAACTATGTAAGGTGATAGATATTGACTAAACTTACTGTGTTACATCAAGTTATGTTGTACCCCTTAAAGTAATATATTATGTCAGTTACATTGCAAATTTTTAAAATTCCGCGAGTATTTCATCTTTTTTCTCATTTCCACATCAGTAACTTGCATGACTCTTTAACACATTCTACTGTATCCTGCGTTTCATCGCTCAGTCTTGTTCAACTTTGCGACCCCGTGGCTTCTTCTGCCTACAGTGATAATCGAGAAATGTTACTCCAACTGAGTGGTCAAAACAGATTTCAGCTCCCTTATCTCCACTCCCACCTCTCTGGCGGTCATACTGAGCCCCTAGAAATCTGAAGTCTTTTGGGTTGTAAATCTAGCAGCTGTGTTTTCCCTTTGCAAAGGAGACTTCTTATTTATGGCCCCCTGCCCTATGACCAGCGCGGCATGCGACCTTCCCCACTGCACACTTGCTTCTCCTTTTGAGTTTCAGATTTCCCTCCTTTCCTTTGGTTTGTTCCACAGTTGTACTTTCCTGGGATGCGTAGGGAATTCTGATCCCACCTGCTGTTACTGGGATTTTTGCAAGGACTTCTTTGGCATAAGAAAACATAAAGGAAAAAAGATTAGATTTCTCTCTTTAAAAAAATCTTATTTTGCCATGGAAACCAAAAGGAAAGGATCTCATAAGAATGTGATTTATGCTTGCTTGTATTTGGGCCACAGTTGTGGTCATTCGATATTTGTCTTCATCCGTTAAAGGACAGGTACACTTGGTGATGGACAGATAGGCCTGGCGTGCTGCAGTCCATGGGGTCGCAAAGAGTCAGACGTGACTGAACAACTGAACTGAACAGTTAAACACTTGCTTTCAATTCCTGCTGACCTTCTGCCTCAGGTACATATTCCCTAGTAAGTTACTCAATGTAACTTCACTTGACTTTGACTGACCTCCCACCAAGACACACACACTATTAAGTACAATCTCCTTGAGATTTGGAAATTCATCTGTGCTTTTCAACCTGAGTACACCCACTAGTATAATCCAAATGCCTTAAGTCGACAGACAGCCTCTCTCCACCCCCCACTGCCCAATGTTGAAAAGTTTGTCTTATGGGCTGAGGGTGGTGGAAAACGCGGCAGCTGGTACACATGGGTATACGTCAGTAGTTTTATAGCTAAACTGGAAAGGCTGGTCAGCGTAGACCTAAGGCTTAAGTCAAGGAGACACAATGAGAAATATAAAATCAGAAAAGGCGAGAACTAGCGAATGAATAAATGTTTACCCTTCTCTACAGCTTTGGATAGTCCTTGAAATCATTTCCTCAGGGAGAAGAATGTTAAAAACAGCCTTGCAAACAGTCGTTTCCTTTGATCTTAGAAATCAGCAGTTTTCATGCCCCTGTGACTTCGCTAGATCTTCAAGATTCGGTTCAGTTCACTTTAGTCTCTCAGTCATGTCCAACTCTTTGCAACCCCCGGACTGCAGCACGCCAGGCCTCCCTGTCCATCACCAACTCCCGGAGTTTACTCAGACTCATGTCCGAGTCAGTAATGCCATCCAACTGTCTCATCCTCTGCCGTCTGCTTCTCCTCCCGCCTTCAATCTTTCCCAGCATCAGGGTCTTTTCCAATGAGTCAGCTCTTTGCATCAGGTGGCCAAAGTACTGGATTGTCAGCTTCAGCATCAGTCCTTCCAATGAACACCCAGGACTGATCTCCTTTAGGATGGACTGGTTGGATCTCCTTGAAGTCCAAGGGACTCTCAAGAGTCTTCTCCAACACCACAGTTCAAAAGCATCAATTCTTCGGAGATCAGCTTTCTTTACAGTCCAACTCTCACATCCATACATGACCACTGGAAAAACCATAGCCTTGACTAGATGGACATTTGTTGGCAAAGTAGTGTCTCTGCTGTTTAATATGCTATCTAGGTTGGTCATAACTTTCCTTCCAAGGAGTAAGTGTTTTTTAATTTCATGGCTGCAATCACCATCTGCAGTGATTTTTGGAGCCCAGAAAAATAGCCTGTCACTGTTTCCACTGTTTCCCCATCTATTTGCCATGAAGTGATGGGACCGGATGTCATGATCTTCATTTTCTGAATGTTGAGCTTTAAGCCAAGTTTTTCACTCTCCTCTTTCACTTTCATCAAGAGGCTTTTTAGTTCTTCTTCACTTTCTGCCATAAGGGTGGCATCATCTGCATATCTGAGGTTATTGATATTTCTCCTGGCAATCTTGATTCCAGCTTGTGCTTCTTCCAGCCCAGCATTTCTCATGATGTATTCTGCATATAAGTTAAGTAAGCAGGGTGACAGTATACAGCCTTGATACACTCCTTTTCCTATTTGGAACCAGTCTGTTGTTCCATGTCCAGTTCTAACTGTTGCTTCCTGTCCTGCATACAGATTTCTAAGGAGGCAGGTCAGGTGGTCTGGTATTCCCATATCTTTCAGAATTTTCCACAGTTTATTGTGATCCACACAGTCAAAGGTTTGGCATAGTCAATAAAGCAGAAATAGATATTTTTCTGGAACTCTCTTTTTTGATGATCCAAAGGGTGTTGGCAATTTGATCTCTGGTTCCTCTGCCGTTTCTAAATCCAGCTTGAACATCTGGAAGTTCACGGTTCATGTATTGCTGAAGCCTAGCTTGGAGAGTTTTGAGCATTACTTTACTAGCGTGTGAGATGAGTGCAATCATGTGGTAGTTTGAGCATTCTTTGGGATTGCCTTTCTTCAGGATTGAAGGTCAAATAATCAATACTGTATAGAGATGTTAAAAATTTATGTGTGAACACAGGTATTATATATTACCTGATGTTCTCAACTTGAAAAGAGAATGTCACCTGTACTTTCACCTAACAATCCTAGCGTTGAATGCTTTTCTATGGAAGGGTATTCAGGGAATTAAGAGTCTGAGATGAAAGTATCTAAGAATACCAATAAAAATGCCAGTGAATATATTGTATGTTAGTGAGTGGTGTAGACAAAGCCTTTTACTAATTGTTATTTTCTGGGAGAATTTTGACTTTAGAAGGATTTATCAATGGCACGGAAAAAGATCAGGACCTTCTGGAAATTGTTTCCAAGAGCTTCGACTTTTCCAATGTACTGAAAGTAACCTGTGGTGGGAAATAGCCAGACAGTGGAGAGAGGCTTCTTCTAAACCAACTGACAAGAATGGTGAAGGGACAGTGAAAGTCAAGAAGCTGTGGATGGATGCAAAGCAAAGCGCTCAGCTTTCGGTGGATTGAAAACTTCTCAGTGGAGAAGAAATGTGATTTTCTGCATGTGCTTGCTGTTGATTACATGTTTTTATTATCATTGGTATCCACTTATGAATACCCCACTTAAGTTCCACAGAGAAGTCTCATTAAGATCCTAAAAAGAAGCATTGTTGCTTCTGTTGATACATCAGTCCTCTGTCCACATATTGGAACATGGTTAAACTAAAGGATTGCCTCCACGGCTATCGGTGCAAACTGGAGCTTGCGTGTATGTTTTCTTGCCCACCTAAAATTAGTCTGCATCTTATAGAACTGAATTATTCAGACAGTGTCTCAACAATTTAAGATTCTTAGATTAAACACACATTTGACAAATGTATTTGCTGCCTCATGGCTCTTGTTGCATCTGTATATTATGAATGACTGAGTTCTGGTCTGTTGGAAAAACTTTTTTTTCTGCCCTTCTTTCTTATTCCTTACCCTAAACCTTGTCTTGAATCAGTATTAATGTTCTGCTCCAAAGGAAAAGTCTTAAACTATGTAGTAAAAGGAGAAAATTTCTGACTGGGCAATGAGAATGTTTCCGTCTGATTTGTTATAAATCTGGGTCCAGTTGTGCATGAAAATTCAATGCATCATCTGTAATTATTATGCCAGTTGGAGGTTTGATCAGAACAGCAGACAGCCAGGCTATGCAACAACAAGCACTTGACATTTTAAATGGTCCTGACATTATAGCTCTGACATTTCATTTTTTATATCCTTTTCCCAAAAATGAAATGATGAATGGGATTTCTTGATAGGTTAGAACTTTTAAAGTTTTGGGTTCTGTAACACAGGCCTGTTAGTACCTCTGTCAATGCCAGGCTATGTAAACAGTGGAGGCTGAAAAGCAGATGTGAGCTGTCTTTATGTTAAAAGCTTCCTAATTACTCTTTCATATTCAAATTTGGGTTAAAAGCACACAAACTACTAAGAGTGGACTGTCCCTGTCTCCCTGTAGTTACAGATGTGGATCAAGTGTAGAGGGGATAGATGAGGGGCACCCAGCAATAGAAATGAAGTATAAGTGGAGGTGGGAAGACTTAGGTAAACAAACTGATGAAGATGCAGTTGAAGGTCATATAGATGCAGGTAGAAATATTCTGAGTGATAGTCGCTCAGTTGTGTTTGACTCTTTGTGACCCCATGGACTAGCCCATCAGACCCCTCTGTCCATGGAATTCTCCAGGCAAGAATACTGGAGTGGGTTTTCTAGGATCTTCAAAAGATTGAGATTTACAAAACACATAATGTAATGTGAAATATGTTGAAATGGAATGATCACGGACAAGGTAAGGCAAGAAAAATCATTGCGGCTGTAATGCCACAAAATCCTGCTCATTTGCCGATGGTGAGCTACCCGCTGGGCTCTGAGCTTCCTAGCAGTAGAAGTGAAAACGAAAACATCATTACAGTCTTACCCCAGCAGCAGCCCCATCCCAGCAGTGGCAGTTGATTCATTTTTCAACCACATTCCTCTGAGGCACCCAATGTCCTTTCCACATAAAACTGGGTCCCAGTTCCCGCTTCCAAGCTTCTATGTTCTAATAACCTCAGCCTCTTCCTTTTGTTTCCCTTGCCTAGGATGGCAGCTGCTACTTGCCATTTCTGTGTTACTTCAGTGTCTTGCTTGACTTTTCCAGTCCTCCAATGTCCTCTTAACCAATTCTTTGTACTAAACAGAATTTAAAATATTGTGTGTGTGTGTGTGTGTGCATGCTCAGTCATGTCCAGCTCTTTGTGACCCCATGGACTGCATGGAGGAGCTTCCCAGGCTCCTCCGTCGATGGGATTTCCCAGGCAAGAATACAGGAGTGGGTTGCCATTTCCTCCTCCAGGGCATCTTCCCAATCCAAGGATTCGAACTTGGGTCTCCTGCATTGCCAGGTGGATTCTTTACCGCGGTGACACCAGGGAAACCCTTTTCTCTCTATGGACTAAGCCCTTACTATGGAATGGGCTGAGTGGGCTCATTTAACACTGACAGCCCAGTGATGTGGTGGTGACCCCTGCTTTATGCCTGGTAGCTGAGACTCAAAGCAGGGGTATCACTTTCCCAGATAGCTGCCTGGTGGCATCACATGATCCAGGTTGAGCCTTACAGGGAAACCACTGGCAACAGAGCGATGTCGTCAGTAGGACCCCAGCCCAGCCTCACAGGGTCAAATACGGAAAGATGGGTTTTGGAGCTGAGGGTTTACAGCTTAATTATTAACACAGAAGTAATAGATAGGGTGAGCCAAGTAGACACTTAAGGACACCGCCCTCCCAATAGAGACCCTGAGGACATCCGCTCCCTGCTTTATCCCAGGGCCCATCTCCCACTTTATGTTTTGAATCCTGTGATCCTCGGGTGGCTCCCCAGCCTCCCTTCTGCCTCCTACCTGGATGATGCGCCTCCTCTCATCACCCTCTTTGGAATCATGACTGCTTTGTCTAGTTGACCAGGCTTGCTTTCAGTTTTTTCCTTGGATGCTGCCTGTTAGATTTCTAAGCGCTTCTCCATCACTATACCCAACACCCACCCCAGGTCTGCCTCTTCTCAGGTTGACCCACAGCTCATGGGAAAGGTGAGAGCACCTGCTCTTTCCAATGTGTGGCTTTGCTCGTATGTGAGAATAGCACACGCTTGTCAGATTCTTAGGAAAATACGTTTGTGGGGCTATTGAAGGACGTGAAAATGCTAGTTGCTTGTCATAAGAGAACACATCATAAAGTAATGTCTACTTCATAGGTTTGCTGAGGGTGGTCCTAAGGAGGTGAGATGAAATCGAGGTACACACAGATTTAGATTAAATCATGTATAGGTGAGGTAGAAAAAGAGGCTGGAAAAACAGAACCATATTATTTCCTTTGGGACTCTGTCTCTTAATACCATGTTCTTCTCAAGGCCTATTCGTCTTCATTTTTTCTGCAACTTAGCATTGTGATGTTGAATCCAAGGAAATAGTCCTAACTGAAATACGAAGTCATAGTTCTTTACTTTAAAATATCTCATTGATGAAAGTAAAAGAGGAGAGTGAAAAAGTTGGCTTAAGGCTCAACATTCGGAAAACTAAGATCATGGCATCCAGTCCCATCACTTCATGGCAAATAAATGGGGAAACAGTGGAAACAGTGGCTGACATTATTTTGGGGGGCTCCAAAATCACTGCAGATGGTGACTGCAGCAATGAAATTAAAAAACACTTACTCCTTGGAAGGAAAGTTATGACCAACCTAGACAGCATATTAAAAGGTAGAGACATTACTTTGCCAACAAAGGTCCATCTAGTCAAAGCTATGGTTTTTCCAGTGGTCATGTATGGATGTGAGAGTTGGACTATAAAAAAAGCTGAGCTCCGAAGAATTGATGCTTTTGAACTGTGGTGTTGGAGAAGACTCTTGAGAGTCCCTTGGACTGCAAGGAGATCCAAGCAGTCCATCCTAAAGGAGGTCAGTCCTGGGTGTTCATTGGAAGGACTGATGCTGAAGCTGAAACCCCAATAATTTGGCCACCTGATGCAAAAGCTGACTCATTGGGAAAGACCCTGATGCTGGGAAAGATTGAAGGCAAGAGAAGGGGATGACAGAGTATGAGATGGTTGGATGGCATCACAGACTCAATGGACATGGGTTTGGCTGGACTCCGGGAGTTGGTGATGGACAGGGAGGCCTGGTGTGCTGTGGTTCATGGGGTCGCAAAGAGTTGGACATGACTGAGTGACTGAACTGAAATTTAAATTCATTCTTTAGATAAGCTTTAATCGGAGACTTCTGCCCATTGATTTTTTTTAAATTTTGAATTTTTATTCAAAATTTAAATTTAAATTTTGAATTCCTCAGGCCCTGCTCCCCACCCCCGAGTGGTTTTTACAGTAAAATTTCAAGCAAAGAATCCCATGACAAGTAAGGCCTGGTTTGTGAAGAACCTCAATAACTTTTAATTAAATGGGAATGACAGCCTCAGAAATCATCAAAGGGCAGTAGCCCAACCAGAATTACAGCCATCTAACGAGATCCTAGGTCTTCCAATATATTTTCCTCTTAAAAAAAAAAAAAATTCCTTGGCATTTTGAAGGAAAGGAACACTATTTTAAGAAAGTGGAAAGGCATGGAAAGATCTAATTTTTACCTTATAAAAAGGACCCCTCCCCTTAAAGAAGGCTGAAGTCCTATAACTCACATCTCTCTACATAGTTGCATACTCACCAGAAGGAAGATGGCCTGATTCTTTGGCTCAGTATCAACAAAGAAAGGAAGTGAAAAGGGAAAACAGATTGAGTGGCAGCTGGTCCGGGGTGACGACAGGCTCTAATGCAATTTCTTTCTCCTTGTCAGTGGCCTGTGTCTTCTGCTCCTTGTTTTGGTTATTTCTGGCAGAGAGGACACTCTCCATAGAGGAGCAGCTACTGGCCTGGAACTGAGGTTTAAAGTGCAAAAGTAGGCCGTGGAGGGCTCAGGAGAGAGGGTGGTGGTGGTTTAGTTCACCTCTTTGGTGACTCTTAGACTGCAGCCCGCCAGGCTCCTTAGGTGGGGCAAATACTCCCTTCCATTTTCTTTCCAAAATGTTTTGGAATAAATGTAATGGGGGAATAAATGAGAAAATATGATTTGTTTAAAATTTGTGTCTGAGAGGCAAATGAAGAGGCCTGAAGGAAGCATCACCGCATTAAAGGAGCCAATAGGAAAGAGCCCGCTTTCTCTACTCCCTTCCTGCCCCCGCCCCTGCCCCGCCAACAAATTCATATTAAAATAACCTTTAAAAATGAAAATGAAATACAGGAGAGTCCTGACATTTAAAACCAATCTAGGGTGTTATGCTTTCAGAAACCTAAATCATTAAAACAGTGTGGCCAGGGAATATCTTTCTCAATATTGGCAGTCTGTGCGGACAGTCGTAGGTAGGCAAAGCTTGGACACGCATATGAAACCAGGGGATGCTAAGTGTATCAGTGGGATGACTGACAGCACTGAGAGAGATTTCGGGAGGCAGAATGGCTTGGCAGGAAGAGCGCTGGGCTGAGACTCAGACCTCGGTTCTTCTGACGTTGGACGAGTCATTTATCCCTCAGCGTCTCAGTCCCCTCTGCTCACAAAGGGCTGTGGGTGGGGGCAAACCTCTGAGGTCCCACCTCTAGCTTCCTATGATTCCATGAAGCTGTCATAATGCAGGGAATGACACCTCAGTCCTTCAAAACGATTAGTTGTTTAGAAACACAATTTAAGAAGACTTGTTTGACACAAATCTCAGGAAGCCCAAGTCATTTCAGGCTCAGTGGCCAATGAGTTTCAGGTTGCTACCCATGGGCTCTGGTTCTAGTTGTTACTTTTTGTCCTATCTCTCATTCTGAGACTCTCTCCATGAATGGAAGGGAGGGCCCGTGACAGGCTGCCTACATAGAAGTCACCTGCATGCCTTTTCCAAAATAAATGTTTTTATACCCCTGGTGGTTCTAATGCATGACCAGTTATCTGCTCACATCTGAGAGACCCATCACCCCCAGGATCATCCATCCACACTCTCTCCCAGCACTGACCTTTAAGTTCTCTGGGGCCATGGAGTCCTGCATAATTCATTTATATGATACATACAGCAAAAAAGATCAGTCTTACATATGCATGCATGCAGACTAATTTCAACCTACTGCCTCCATCACTAACTGTATTACCCCTGTGTCAATACAGGGTATTTCCCTCAGTGAGTCTGTCTCCACCCACATGAAATGAGATTAAAAACACTCCAATGAGCTATGAAGATGACACGAGAGGCCGTATGTAAGCGCCGAGCAAAGTGCCTGGCCTACTATATGCTTAGTATGTGCTTGTTCCTCTAACGTCTAGAATATTTAAGGCCTTAGATATATACAGTTAAGGCTGCTTTTTAGGTAGTAGATTCCATTCTGACCTAAAGCAACACTATATACTTTTCCCAGACATTTTAATCCCTTGGTTCTTTAGCTATGAAAGGTATGCAGCTGACAGCCCAGCAGGCTCCTCTGTCCATGGGATTTTCCAGGCAAGAATACTGGAGTGGGTTGCCGCTTCCTTCTCCAGGGGATCTTCCCGACCCAGTGATGGAACCCACATCTTCTGCATTGCAGGTGGATTCTTTACTGACTGAGCTGAGGAAAGCTTCCTCCCTAGTTATATTTGATTGGTCCTTCTAATGAAGTCTGAGAGAATCACTGTCTATGAACTGTTCAGTATTTGGGTAGGCAAAACTTTTAACACACCCACATGGAATGGATTATCTGTCAACTGCAGAGCTTTAATATTTTGTCCAAGCTCTTCAGATGACAATGAACCCTCGTATACATTTTCAGACAAGAGTCTTACAGTTAGACTTTACTCTTTGTCCCTGTTCCAGCACATAGTTCATTTCTTCTGATCATGCACTTTACATTTCTGTAACACTATACTTCTATGAACATTTTAAGAAATATAAATAGCGGTTTAGGAATTTAGATATTACAATTATTTTATGGGCAATTGTATGAGAATATTGAGTAAAAATGTCCAGAACTTGACCCCCTTTGCTACCAAGCTCCTGCCTCCCGTACCACCAGCTGCTCTAGGCTACCTCATCCCTGGATTATGAGGGGAACCTCCTGTAGACTCTCTGCTCCCGCCTTCGACCCTCCAAAATCTTAATAGACTAGCCAGACTGCTCCAACTATAGCAAAACACAGAGCATGTCAGCCCAGATTCTGTGCGGCTTCTGCTGCACGCTAAGCCACTTGAGTCACGCCCAATTCTGTGACCCCATAAGCAGTAGCCCGCCAGGCTCCTCTGTCCATGGGATTCTCCAGGTAAGAATACTGGGGGAGGTTGCTATGCCCTCCTCCAGGGAGTCTTTTCCTGACCCAGAAATCTAACCTGATGCCTGCCTTGCAGGCAGATTCCTTACTTTCCCTTAAAGTGAAAGTCAAAGTTCTCCTCTCGGAGTGGCCTTCATGCCTTTGCAGTCTGCCCTCCCCCGTCCTGTCGCCTTTCTCAGCTCTCTGCTGCTCTTCTTCCTCTCTCATCCTCTGCTCAGCTGCAGTAGCCGCTTTCTCTTCCTAACGCATCTCAGGCACCAGCGCTCCCCAGGGACGCTTTTCTCTCGGACTGGTATGCTTTTCTCCAGATAGCAACCAGGCTTTTCCTCTCACCCGCTTCACACTTTATGCTTGACTGTCAGCTTCTCCATAAGGTCTTCCCTGACCACCTACCTAAAGTTGCAAATATCTTTTCTCTCTACCCCCACACTCCCTAGGCCCCTTCTCTACTTAACTAGTACATGGTATAAAGTGTATCTTCTAACCTACTATCTAATTGGCTAATTTGCTTCTTGACCTCTTTCCCATTAAAACGAATTCTACAAACCAGAGATTGTCAGTTGTTTGGTTTGTTAACACATCTCCAGCACTTAAGACTTAGCCCAACACACAGTAACCACTCAACAAGTACTTGTTGAGTGAGTGGAGGAATGTGAAACTTGCCAATGATTATGCACCTTAAGGGTGACTGGTGCTAACAGAGCCCTTCTGAATCTCTCCGCAGAGGCTTTCTTCCACCCCATGTGGCCTTTCCTTATGTCTTGGAGGCCAAAATGGGGAATAACTTCTTCCTTCATCCTTCTAATTACCTTCTGTATGAGCTCATATAATCCAACTGATGCTGCCATTTAAAAAATCCTTTTGAAATAGGCTTTTAAGCACTTTCTTGATCACACAAGAAAATCATAATGTTATCATTATCACAGCTGGCTAATGCTTTTGTTTTTCAATTTGTTCATTTTCTTACCAAAATGATATTTGTGTATCTATACTCTGATTAGACTCTGATGTTGGGAGGGATTGGGGGCAGGAGGAGAAGGGGATGACAGAGGATGAGATGGCTGGATGGCATCACCGACTCGATGGACATGAGTTTGAGTAAACTACAGGAGCTGGTGATGGACAGGGAGGCCTGGCGTGCTGCGGTTCATGGGGTCACAAAGAGTCGGACACGACTGAGCGACTGAACTGAACCCTGATTATCTGAATTAGCTATGAATGGTTTCTGGGTCTTTTTAGAATTAAAAATATATTCTTAAAGAGTAGAATATGTCACCATTGAGCGCAAAATGGCTCTCAAAATGTGAACAGATTTTTAAACAGTTAAAAATTTAAACTACTAGATCAAAAATTAAAAGATAAATATATTTGTACCAGTGTGACAATGTATTTAAAATATAAAAGTTCAGACATTTATAGGTAAAATACAAACTTTGAAGATTACAAGTTATCAAGAAAAAATCTGCAAAGGAGAAAATACAACTGATTACTGATCAACAAACACAAAGAAAAGTTTTTAAGGTCACAGATAATAGGAAAAAGCACCACAGATTTGAACAAAACAATTTAACATGTCAAACTTAAAGTTTATTCTAAAAGTCAATCATGAAATGGTAATATTTGGGGATGTGGGCTACTAGATATAAGGTAATTCCTTTTGTACTATTTTGCAACTTTTCTGTAAATCTAAAATTAGCTCCAAGTTTGCAAAGAGAATAGATGGCTTTGCTCTGTGTCTATCCCTTCAATGATTTACTCTGAATTACCACACTATGGTAGCAAGGCTTTATGTGGTATCTGCTTTCTTCTTTGCAGTTGTCTCAGCATTCTTCACCCTTTCCCATATACAGTGCAAAACCAGCTGGTCAGTGTAAAATCGCTGTTGGGATTTTCCACCAGAATGACATTGAACTTACAGCTCAGCCTGGGGAGAGTGAGCGGAATGAGAGGAGAGGTGTGTGTCTGCCTCTGTCGGTGCTCTCTGAGCTCCTTTCCCAGGGCCTGCATGTGGAATAAAACTGAGTCTGATCAGAACTTGCATGCGTTGCTCAGCTGCTCCAGTCATGTCCAACTCTTTGTGACTCTTCAGGCTGTACCCTGCCAGGCTCCTCAGTCCGTGTTATGCTCCAGGTAAGAATGCTGGAGTGGGTTGCCATTTTCCCCTCCAGGGGATCTTCCCAACCCAGGATCGAACCCAGATCTCCTGCATTGCTGGCAGATTCTTTATCACTGAGCCATTGGGGAAGCCTGATCAGAGCTTAGATCTCTCCAGATTTACTGGCTGTTCTGATGGGTATATTTTTCCACTTGGATTATTCTCTTCTGATAAAATTTTAATCTGGTATAGAAAATAAACCATATTCTTCTTTCTAAACTAAGTCCTGTTTTAACAGGTATGTGTATCATGGTTTAGAGTAAATAGATGACCCTACTTATACCACCTTAGGAGTAGAAGATGCGGATTAATTCCAAAGCAGTAGTCAACAGCAGAAACCTAGCTCAAAATAGCTCAAGTGTTTAATAGAAAAGGGAATCTACTCACACAACAAACATTCAGACAATGAAATATAAGGCTCAAAGAACACATCAGTTCTCTGGATCTCATGTCCAGTTGTCTTTGTACTTAGCCTCATTCTCCCCTCAGGCCACAGATGAACCTTACCTGAATTATTTTTACAACTCTCCATTCCAAAGAAAGGGAGCTTCACAGGCTAAAATGATCTGCTTTGCCTTTCTGGGCATTTAAGTTCAGGGCCACTTCTAGATGCCAAGTCCTCCCTATATAACCTGGGCAAAAGGAATTATTTATGTAAGACAACCTAACTCACTAGAGTTGGGTTCCCCGCTGGAATAAAGGCCTCAGAGTAACAAGTTGTATTTTATAGGTCATAGAGATACGCTAGGTTCCATATATACAGAGATATATCAATGCACATGTGCCTGTGTGTGTGCTAAGTCACTTCAGTCATGTCCGACTCTGCAACTCTATGAACTGCAGCCCGCCAGGCTCCTCCGTCCATGGCATTCTCCAGGCAAGAATACTGGAGTGGGTTGCCATGCCCTCCTCCAGGGGATCTTCCCAACCCGAGGACTGAACCCGCGTCTCTTACATCTCTTGACAGGCGAGTCCTTTACCACTAGTGTCACCTGGGAAGCCCTCAAGGTCTCCTAAACCCCAAATGCTAATGTTGAAGCACCTTGTATGCGTGTATGTACTTGGAGATATCTTGCCTTTAACAAGAACTTCCATGACTATCAAAGAGCCGTAAAAGAGGTGGACTCAGATCTCAATGCTTCATCACCAAGACAAAGTTCCAAAGAATCAGTAATTATGGGGTTATAGGGAGTGGGAGTCTCTAGTTTTACTAAAATTCAGGGTGTGGTGGACATAATCATGTTGCCCAGGTTCCTCCTCAAGGAAAGACTTATTGATCCAATCACTGAGCATATTGTCTTTAGACAACCTCCAGCTGTCAGCTCCATCTGAAACTGTGCCAGATGCAGAGAGCGGCCTCATTCAAGGTCACACCCTTGGTGGTAGGAGGGGATGGCCCACATGGAATAACTGATAAAGGGCAGGGGAGGAAGCCCTAGTCATTTCAGACCAAGAATAAGCACTCTAGGATCACTTCTGCTCCAGAGCAACTCAGTGGGGTCAGACGAGGCTGTTCAGCCTGCATCACAGCTGATTTTCCCCTTGCTTTCCCCTGGTGTTGTTCACAGGTGCTCCATAATAAACATTCTGCACACTATTCCATCTCAGAGACTGCTTTCCAGACAGTCTAACCCGCAACAGTGGTCTTTCTGTTGTTTTTCAGTTGCCCAGTTGTCTCCACCTCTTTGCGGCCCCATGGACTGTAGCAGGTCAGGCCTCTCTGACCCTCACCATCTCCCGAAGTTTGCCCAAGTTCATGCCCATTGCCTCAGTGATGCCCTCTTCTACCCTCAATCTTTCCCAGCATCAGGGACTTTTCCAATGAGTCAGCGGTTCACATCAGATGACCAAAATAACTGGAGTTTCAACTTCAGCACCAGTCCTTCCAATGAGTGTTCAGGGTTGACTTCCCTTAAGATTGACTGGTTTGATGATCTTGCTGTCAAAGGACTCTTAAGAGTCTTGTCCAGCAAAATATTTCGAAGAAATCAATTCTTCAGCGCTCCGCCTTCTTTACAGTCCAACTCTCACAACTGTTCGTGACCACTGGGATAATCATAGCCTTGGCTATAACGGACCTTTATCGGCAGAGTAATAGATCTGCTTTTCAACACACTGTCTAGGCTTATCACAGCTTTCCTGCCAAGAAGCGAATATCTTCTGATTCATGGCTGTAGTCACAATTTGCAGCAATTTTAGAGCCCAAGAAGAGGAAATCTGTCACTACTTCCACTTTTCCCTCTCTATTTGCCATGAAGTAGTGGGGCAGGATGTGACGATCTTAGTTTTTTAGTATTTAGTTTTAAGCCGGCTCTTTGACTCTCCTCCTCCACCCTCAAGAGGCACATTAGTTTCTCTTCACTTTCTTCTGTTAGAGTGGTGTCCTCTGCTTATCTGAGGTGGTTGTTTCTCCCCCATCACGATTCCAGTCCAGCGTTTCTCATGATGTGCTCAGCATATAGATTGAATGAACAGCATAACAGACAGCCCTGTCACACTCCTTTCTCAATCTTGAACCAATTGGTTGGTCCATACAGGATTCTAACTGTTGCTTCTTGATCAGCATACAGGTTTCTCAGGAGACAGGCAAGATGGTCTGGTATTCCCATCTTTTAAGGAGCTTTCCACAGCTCATTACGGTCCACTCAGCCTCAGACGCTTGCACTCATCTCCCAAACTAGCAGTGTCATGCTTAAAATCTTGCATGCTAGGCTTCAGAATTTTGTGAATCAACAACTTCCAGATGTCCAAGCTGGATTTAGAAAAGGAAGAGGAACCAAATATCAAATTACCAACATTTGCCGAATCATAGAATAAGCTAGGGAATTCAGAAAATATCTACCTCTGTTTTATAGACTATACCAAAGCCTTTGATTGTGTGGTCTTTCTATTATAAAAGTATATAATAGTATATTCTTGAAAAGCCACATATTCTGCAAAAATTGTGCTTGGAAAAATTACCAAGCTTTTGGAAATTATAGGGCTGGACGGAAAGTATTAAACGATGCGAGTATATAAGTTGAACACACACACACAAAAACCAGTAAAAATTGTAAGAAAATACTAACCAGTTAAGTAGACACCAATGGCCTTAAAACCCAGCTCAGACTTCCTCCATCAGTATGTGCACCCCTGACAGCATTTGCTTCTGGTAGAGGCCAACTTCATCAAAATTAAAATGAAAAGGTAGCTTTCATCAATCACCTTTTCTTAGCCAAGGGGAGAATACATCTTTCACAGTTTCTTTATCTTTACTCACAGCCTCACCAGATAGTTTAACAATATGGAAACTGAGGCAGTTTAGCCACTATTTGACTAAAAGAAGACACTCTTACAAGATGCTTAATTTTTGTTTTTTTTCAGTTAAGTTTTCATATATTGCTAAGGTTTTTTTTCTTGAATTGTGACAAAACTTGCCTTGATCACTTCAAAACCACTAATAAGATGAAAATTTCATGTAGGAACCAAGGCAGTTTCTGTGTTATACTGACATCAATCCCTGACTCATTTCAAATTCAAGACTAGAAAGAGATAAGACTGTCAGATTTCAAAAAAGGAGACTCTAATTATGTATTATCTCTATTAAAATTTTAACTGTATCTATATGAAAGAGGCATTCTGGAGAAAGGGAAACTAAACATGAGTGATACTTTAGTATAAAATAAGAATAATAAAACAGACATGCAACATGATTTTTTTCAACTTCCCCTGACTCTTTGGACATTAATCCCTGTAATAAGAACTGTTCTTCACTGTTCATTTGTTACTTGTAGGCTTACTGATCTGCCACCAGCTGAGTCAGTCTTACCCACTGTTCTTGCATTTTCAGTTCATTTGGTGAAAATGGTACCAGGCAGAGTGAGGATTCCGTTCTCTTAGGCTTTCCAAAGTTGCTTCCACATCCCACATTGCTGAACATGATTAAAGGCAGTTTAGTGCAATAGAAATAACCTTGATTTGATGTCAAAAGACTTGGATTCTATTCCTAACCCTGCCCCCAACAATGTGGCTTCAAAGGTGGAATAAGTAATGGATACAAAATTAGCAAGACTGATGGATGCGACTTTCTGTGCTCCCCTCATCGCCTACCACCCTTACTTCTGAAACACCAGCCTCACCAAATAGCCGCCAATTTTGATGGCTACAGCTTGTTTCCACACTTACTTCCCTAGCACTTAACTGAAAGACAAAGTTAAAAACCATGGAAGTACGTAGTAGGGACCAGCCAGACGTGGACAAAAAGACGCGTGCACCGACTTCGTGTTTTAGTGGAAATGGTTCTGACGGCCAGGCTCAGGAGCAGGGAACAGCGTGCCGATGCTGGCTGACTTACAGTGACTACAGTCAGTTTTGGAAAGGATGTGATGGTTAGGCTGTTTTACTCTAGTGAGCAGTTTATTAGGCTGGAGATGCCTGTGAAAATTGAGCTGTCAGTGGAAAGTCTGTAAAAGACAACATCCTTGCTGAGCCTTGACATCTAAATAGTTTACAGTGAGAATTCTTAAGCTGATTTGGATTCAGCATTTTTGTTGTCTCTTGCTTATATAAGTTTATATTTTGAATTTTTTTCCTCAGATAGTTTTTCCTCTCCTAAGAGGAAAGAGGTTTTTGTTTTAGATAGTAAACAGAGTCCTGAATAAGCACTGCCTGTCTCATTGATAGATGTCACAGAAAGTGAATCTACACAGAGAAAGTCACTGATGAAATAGGAACATGATATTGCACTTGCACACTCTCCTGTTTGTGACAATGTGATGTATGCATGAACTTAGTCCACAGAGGCAGGTATGTGGAGAATGTAATAACTTTTCTGTAACTGGACTTAAGATTACCATTCTTAGTGGTGGACATGTGGTCTCCATTTAAAGACTTTCCTTCTTTCACCTGTAGTAGGTGAACTGTCACCAGCCTTTCCAGCTGGTCCTCTGCAAGCATCCTTCTGTACAGAATCACTCAAGCCAGTGAAGCAAGAGTTTGGTTCAGGAGCAAAGGAAAGTTTTGACGAAAGACTGGAGAGGTGCCGGCAGACCTGAGCTCCAGAGGACACGTCCACCCAGGGAAAGGCCCTGGGGTCTACTTTATAAAGCAGGGATCCCATCAGCGAGGAAGGAAGGGTGGGGTTCTCAGGGGCTGGCGCAGTGTGCTGCTCAGGCCCCAGGGCGCAGAGTGACGACAGCGTCTCTGTTCAAGGCCGGCTGCTGCCATCTGGAATCTGCACTTGCCCTGTGAGCTACGTGGGTGAAGGGCTGGCTTTGAGGCCTCCACACATGGCTCCTTATGAGCAAGTGCAACTGGGCTAAGTGCAGAGGAAAGAGAAAGGTTAGACTTTGTCACCCAGATTTTATTTCTCAGGATTTGTTAACGGGCTTTGATGGTGACACTGATGTATTGGAGGGTGGAATCTGGTGTGTGTTGCCGTATGTCCAATTGGCTTCTGTAGTGATCAAGGATCATTATAAATACACTAGAAGCATTTAAAACAAAATGTCACAGGCACAGACAATCAAAATGGATTCCTGTAGTAACTAATTAGTACAAATGAACCGCATGGACTGATGCCCCTGGCCTTTTTTTGGGTCTTCAACTATTGGTTCACCCAAGCTCATCATTGTGTCCCCATAGAAGATTCTGGGCCATACTCAAGTGCTTCATGGGAGCAGTAAACGTATTATACTATACCCATCTCACTTTTGGCCATAAAAAGTGTCTTCTTTACTGCTCCTTGGAATTATGGGCCTTGCATCTTCATGAATTCTACTCAAGAATTGGAGGAGGAGGTTTGGCATCAGAGGGTCACCCTGTTCTTGCTTTCCCCTTCCTTGACAGCGTTTGAGTTGGGTTTGGACCAGGTTAGAGGCAGGGATCAGGTACCTGAAATAGGGCAAAGATAATTTTTAGAAATCCTCAATTTCTAACTTTGTTTCCTATTAAGTTCTTTCTAAAGAATCTTTAATAGTAAACAGTGTAGCCTGGCTCCTCATATATATGCAAATATACCCAAAATTTTGTTTAGGACAAAAACGTTATGGTCTGAGTCCTTCACTGTCCTTTGTCTTGACTTTTGGCAAACAAGGGTCATTTTTCTCTTCTGTTTCCCATCTACTGAGACAACAAATGTTGTCCATTAAACAGAATAGATGTTCACAGCATAAAAAAAAAAAAAAAACCTCATAGTGGTAAAACTGATCAGCTACTGCATACCAATCCACCATATCAGCTTCAAGCATCTGATCCATCTGTCAAGTCTCTATATCTCATGCATGGCCACAGGCTTCCTCCTTGAAAGCCCACCCAGCCTTTGGGTCACTCTATTAGGAAGTTATACGTTATAATGGTCTGAAATCTGTCTGTATGTAACTTTCCAAGTTATTTAGGAGAAAACAACCAGTCACTTTGGTATTATCACTTTTCTCTTGATCTCTCTTCAGATAACCAGTTCTGTTCACCACTTTAATGGCCCGAGCGAGGGCAGACCCCAACACCAGCACAGAGATGGAAAATTGACTTTTTGGAACCACACTGTTTGTGTGGCTTTTCTGCCATCTAAATTCCTGCTCCAGATCTCTGCTTCCTGATTAGTAGTATGGGCGATCAGCTCTTTATCAGCATTCCTTATGGTCCAGCGAAAAGAATTCCAAGCCCAGTTGCCCTGTGTGTAAGGGAGGTAATTCATCCATCATTGGAATTCAAAAGCTCCACAGGCCATCCATATGAGGCTTTATAACGCTCTGCTTTTTCTGGCTTTGTCTGTGAGCCTCAGTTCACAGTTCACACTGTTCTGCCTCTGTGCTTTCTCCATAAGGGGACTTTGGTCGTTTTTCAGTTTCTCTTCAGACCATACTTCCTCTTGACTCACACAGCCTTTGCTTTGCTGTGACTACTCTCAGAAAAGATGGGGTTTTTTTCCTATTTATCCAGTACTACATGGATACACATGTAGTACTGTATCACATGATACATCCTTGAGTAAATGTCCCCAAATTCCCTAACAAGATTCCCTGTTTGTCTTTTTTCAGAGTCACTGATTTATACTTGCTTGTGTGATTATTGATTTTCCCCATTCTACCCTCAGGGTTATCATTCAACTGGCAAATGGCAGGAGCTGCAAGATAGCTCTTGAATGAATAAATAAACGAAAAGTTGACACCTACATGTGAAGCTAAACCTAGGCCACTGACTCGGCAGGTCTTTCTCCACTCCCTCCCCTGTTTATCTCTAAATGTTTCCTTTCCCCCTTTGACTGCAGTGCCTGTTTCACTGGAAAAAATGAAATGGAATAGATTGCAATAGATAGGTAAATGTGTGTAGTTTTTTTCCTGAAGGCTAATCACAGGCTATGGTGATGATTACACTATGGAGTCACCCAGACCTCGCTCAATGAGCAACGTGAATCTATAGGTAAACAGTTTTTCCCAGGGTTTGAGTTGAATATTGCACAGAGGTTGGAAAAGGAAAATGGTGAAAAAAAATTTCCAAATGTCATTTACGTTGCTTTGTATTATTTACAGTATATCTTGTTAAGAATTCCGCCTGTTAAAGGGTGAAATGGCAGAATCCTCTCATAGTTGATATAACAAAACTCTACTCTTTTTCGTATTTCCTACCCAAAATGTAACATATCTTTGGATGTCATTATAAATCCTTTGACATATCATTTCCCTTCTGATGTAGCCCACCAGGTTACACAAAATATCACTGAAATATGTCATTTTTCACAGAAATCAGATATGCTAATTTGAATGTTTAAAGTAGTCCTAAACAAATTCTTGATTACATTTTTATAACTAGTAATGTTTTCTCCATATGATTTCTTTCCAACAGCAGTTTTAGAAACCTACCAGGCACAATATTCCAGCAATATTATTCTGACCATTTGTTTCTTTAGAAAGATGGTATTAGACATTCTGTTGGCATAATTTTGAATGATAATCTTGTACATTGGTCACAAAAAAAATTAAGCCTTATAAGTGATAGCAATTTGAATATGAACAGTTTACTGTCAAGCCAATCCAAGTTTCATTTTCTACAGTTATAATTAAAGTTGATAAACTCAGGAATAAGATATACGTTTACAGGAAGACGGCTTCAAGTAAGTTAAAAGTAGCTTATTTGGAACTGAGTAACAAAAAATGAGGCAGATATTCTATGTATGATGCAGACATGTAGATCAGTTGCATTACCAAGAATCCATACAAGTTTAGATATGGAAAACTCTTCTGCCAATAATTCTATTACACAAAAAAGAGTTAAAAACATAAAATCACCACCTGAAGCACTGGTCACTTTAATTTTTTTCCAGTACTATTCATTTGGGGGAGAGACTTCTTTGGTTTATACTTATGCTTAGCAAAAAAATTTATTAAACTTACATAAAGAAGATATGGCAATTTGTTCAGTGATAAGACACTGTTGAAAGTAAGATAGTTTGATTTCAAAATATTGTTGTTTGGATTTTTCCCGAAGTAATCTATAAAGGTAGTCTGTGATCCAGCCATGAATTTGGGGGGCTTAACTGTACTGCGTCACTTTGAAATCCATCCTCCAATTTAATATGAGATGGGCTAGGAAAGGTGAGCAAAGTTATAACCAGTAGTAGGAAAGTGGGTTTTTGGAAGTAAGGGAAAACGGGGAGCTGAGAGTAGACAGAGAATCAAGATACTTGCACTGGAAATGCAATACCTACATCAGCTCTAAATTGCTGTTTCTCTCTGGGCAACCCCTGAGTCCCTGTTGTGAAAATGACATTCGTGCAGTACCATTGAATGTCCAACATAATTAACATAACATGGATAATGCAGTGACCTCTTGGTGTAAAATAATTGGTGTCTTTATACAAATGAAAATTAGTAGCTCTCTACACTGCCCTCTGTTCTGATTCAGGTTAGGAAATGCATTTTTTTCTATGTAGGCTAAGACTATCCATTAAATACACACTCTCAGCTTGTTTCCTAATTTGAAAATTATTCAGTATTTTCCAACTACATTCTTCTGGCAGAAATATATTTTAACAAAACTAGTGTGATAAGAGCTAGTATACCTATTTATACTGACTGAAGAGATTAAAATCTTGATTTTTATCAAGTAAGATCACATCAAGTAATTAAAAAATGTGTGGTTTATTTTGCATCATGAAACATTAAAATGCAGATACTACAGTAGAAGATCAATTATTTTTCTCTGATTTAAGATTTGTTAGGATGACCTTTTGACTGAAGAAGTCATGAGGAAAACCAGACCAATGGTCATGTAGTTCAAAGAAAAAATCTCTAACCAAAGCTAGATTACATGAACTAGGACTCAAAGTGATTGTGCACAAGTATATTATTCTCAACTGAGTGGAAACCAAGGTTTTTTCCTTTATGTAGTTGATGTACAATAGTATGTTAATTTCAGATGTCAAATTACTGTGTACATTTGCATACATTGCAAAATGATCACAAGTCTAGTAAACATCTAGTCCATATGAAATTGTTACAGTATTACTGACCACATTCCTTGTTGCATTAATAATTGCATCCCCATGGCTTATCTATTTTATAACTGAAGGTCTGTGCCTCTTAATCTCCTTCACCTATTTTTCCCAAACCCCCACCACCCTTCCCTCCGGGAAGCACCTATTTGTTCTCTGTATCTGTGAGTCTGTTTTTTGTTTTGTTTTTCAGATTCTGCTTAAGTGAAATCACATGGGATTTGTCTCTGACTTATTTCACTCATTATAAAACCCTCTTGATCTACCATGTTGTCACAAAAGGTAAGATTTCTTTTCTTAATGACTGGGTAATACGCCATTGTACTATGGATCCTTGAACAATATGGGTTAGAACTGTGCAAATCCACTTAGACACTTTTTTCATTGTGCAGTACTGAAGTATGCATTTAGCAATCTATGGTTGACTAAATATGTGGATATAGAACCAAGAATTCTGAGGGACAACTGAAGTTAGGGTCAGCACCCTTAACCCTCACGTGGTTCCAGGATCAGCTGTGTGTGTGTATGTATGTGTATGTGTATATATATACACACACATTTTAATATCAACAGACACAGGTTGCTTGCTTATCTTGGTTATTGTTAATAATACAGCAATGAACATTGGGGTGTATGTATCTTTTCAAATTAGTTTTTTATTAGAAGCAAACATACAGAACTGAATGCTGAATCAGAGTGTTTTTAATTTTGAGGAGCCTCCATGCTGTTTCTCCTAGTGGCTGTACTCATTTACAATCCCGCCAACAGTGAACGAGGGTTCCCTTTCCTACACGTCCCCTTTGTTTCATTTTTTTCAACCACTTCTTTAGCAGGCAGGAGCAGCAGCCGTCACCCCAGGTAGGGCTGGATGGCCCTTAAATGTATGAGCTGAAATGAAGTTGCATCTACACTTACCTAACCGCAGCCCCCACTGAGCCTACTGCCCAGGGAATAGGAAGCGACGGCAGTCTCTGCTAAGGTGCGAGGAATAGTCCTGTGAGGGGACCGACTTCCTTACGGTTTTGCCTTTCCCGGATGGTTAATGGGTGAGCATCTCTTTCACGTGCTCATTTGTCATCTGTATATCCTATTTACTGGAATGTCTTCTGCCTATTTTCCAACTGGATTTTTTTTAATAGTTGAATTTTGAGCGTTCTTTATACATTCCAGATAGTCCTCTTTTGTCATGTGTGTTTTACAAACACTTTATAGACTATTTCTTTTTAATAGGATCTTTCATAGTCCAAAGTTTTCAATATGATAAATTAGTTTTATCAATTTTTCCTTTTATGATCAGTACTTTTGAAGAATTCTTTGATTAACTCTAGAGCCTAAACATTTTCTCCTATGATTTTTTTTTCTAATGGTTTATAGTATTTGACATTTAAGTCTTATCTGTTTTGAATTATTTTATTATATTACGTACAATGAGATTTGAGTCAAAGTTCATCTTTGTGCCTACAGATGTCTGTTTGCTCTGGCATGTTTAATTGAAATGACTCTGTTTCCTGTACTGAATTGCTTTTACAACTTTGTAAAAAAATAGTTGGATATATTTTGGGTTCCTTATATATGAGTCTATTTTGAGTAACCTATATGTCTTGAAATTAAGTAAACTGGTTACAATCCCTTTATCTTTTCCAAAATTGTTTCAACTATATTAATAGCTGTAGAAATATTGAATTTTGTATACATTTTACAGTATACGTTTTTATATCTAAAAATATTGCAGAGGTCTTTATTTCCCTCATGAATACAGAAACAAAAACCTTGGTAAAATATTAACCAATAGAGTTTGGCAAATATAGTAAAAAAAAATTATAAACCATGACCACTAAGCATGGTTTACTTCAGGGGTGACATTGTCCAGCGTTCAAAAAAAATCAATATCATTCACCCTCTTAAGCGACTGAAGAAAAATGATCATATGATCACATGATGGCATCAATTGATGCAGGGAAGACATTTGACAAAATTCAACACACATTAATGACATGAATGTCTTGGGTTTATCCTGTTTAGTGTTTGGTCCATTTTTTGATCATGTAGATGTGTGTCTTGCTAAATTTGGGAAATTTTTAGCCACGTTTTCTTCAAGTACTTTTTCGGCTCTGGCTTTTTCCTCCTTTTCTGTGGCACCACCCTAGTAGGGATTCAGGAATATCTCTTTACAGCATCACGAGTGTGGAAGTCTAGGCTTCTTACTCAGGTTTTGCTTGCAGGCTTGGAGGTGGGGCTGCAGCTTTCTCTATGGTATTTGACCCAAGCTGATCAGTTATTCTCTATAAGATTTTTTGTTAGGTGGCCTCTTTCCTGGCCCTTTAACTAAAGAGAGGAAGTTTTTTCGTTTGTTTGAGCTCATTGGCATTTTCAGGTTGCTTATCTTCTTTAGTTCCAAATAGACCAATTCCGGGAGGTGGTGAGGGGCAGGAAGGCCTGGAGTGTTGCAGCCCATGGGGTAGCAAAGAGTTGAAAACAACTTGGCGACTGATCAATACATGGGGCGGACGGGGTAAAAAGAAAATCCAGTTTCATCCATCTCATTAGAACTGATTCAAATGAATTCTTTTTAACGGCTGAGTAATATTCCATGGTGTATATGTACCACAGCTTCCTTATCCATTCATCTGCTGATGGGCATCTGGGTTGCTTCCATGTCCTGGCTATTATAAACAGTGCTGCGATGAACATTGGGGTGCACGTGTCTCTTTCAGATCTGGATTCCTCAGTGTGTATGCCCAGTCCAGAGAACTCATGACTCTGTTTCTTGGGAAGCTAGGTTGCTGCATGGTTTGCTGCTTCCCTCAAGTTCTTCTGTTTGTCTTATATCACGCTCAGGGGTTTGCGTTGTACTTAGTGGGAGAAATAGGAAAATTATTTATATTCCGTCTTCCTGGAAGCAGATGTCATTTTTTTCAATTAGTGCACTTTCATTCAACAAATGCTTTCTTGAGTTTCATACATAGAAGGATCCAAAAAACTCAGAAAGGAACATGAACACTCTCAAAATACACACCCAGAATCCAAGCACTCTTCATGGCTGCTGCTGCTGTGGCTCAAAGCATCATCTCCCATCAGAATTACTGCAGTTATCTCAAGGTTACTCTCCCCTTGACTGCCTACTATTAAATCTAATATAGCAACTGGGGGGACGCTATTAAAACAGACTAATCACCGTGCCCAAAATCTTTCAAGGGTTCCCTGTCACCAAAGCCAAACTCCACTGGCCTCTGTGGCCCCATGCATTCTCCCTCCCTCCCCCTCCATTTACCTGGGACTCCTTTCCTCCTGTTCTCCCTGCCGCAGTTGCCTTCACAGCTAGACTGCTCACATGCTGGACACAGTTTCTTTCTTTGGGAACATTCTTGCCCCATCCATCCTCATGAGTAGCTCTTTCACCTCCTGCAAATCCCAGTTGTTACCTTCTTAGGCCTTTCTTGACTAGCACACTTAAAACTGTAACTACCCATCACTTCCTCTCCCCATTATAGCCCTCTTTTTGCTCTATTTTCTCTGCAGTTTTCCTTCTAACAGATCAGACAATTTACTAATTTGTTTATTCTCTGCCTCTCCCCAGTAAAATATAAGCCCCACAAGGGACATGGTGTCTTGTCTGCTCTTTGCTGCGTTGTCCACATCAAGAGCAGTGCCTAGCATAGACTAAGTGCTTGGTAAATAGCTGCTGAATGAATAAATGCCCTGTGTGTCCAAGTTTCAATGAGACAAGTATCTTCATGGCACAGCAAATTGCTCTAATGGTCCAATTGATGGGAACTCTGGTGATACAAAAGGAATTCTAGTCAATCTTCCTTTGGAGCGCTTATGTATAGATCCGTGTTCTCGTGTTCTACCCCATGTCTCTCAGATCCTCCCTCTGTTTCTTATTATCTGTCTCATTCTAGACCGACTACAAGTTCTTTTCAGTAATTAGAAGCCTAAAAGAATAACAAGATTGACTTCGATCCAGTGATATTGTCGTCATACTCTAGCTTGAAAAAATCCTTAGATCACATTATAGGTTAGTGGCCAGGGCCTACCCTTGGGTCAAGTGGTATAGTATGTGACCACCTCAGCTGGATAAATTGCTTTGGGTAGTTCTCTCAAAAGCAGCAAGTGGGCAAGGCAGAGGCCCAGAGAGGAGTAGACTCTTTTCTCATATGCAGAACCACTCTGTTGATTTGCAAAAAATTGTACAAATTTAAAATCCTTAAATTCCTTCCTTGACTATGATACCTGTGTGTACAGGTTAGCCCAGACATTAGAGAAAAGGAAACCAGATTATGATTCTGCATTTATCAAAGAGCTCTCTGACCTTTTCAGCATTCTGTCTGATAGAGGACTTTGCCCCTTGAAGAACTTAAGAATCTATGTGCAAGAAATAACAAATAGCTTGATTTGACTCAACTTTTATTTTTGAAAGGAAATTGAATTTCAATACAAAACAGAGGAAGGCTTTCCTCTTGAGCTTATGCATTGTCAGAAAAGTGACAACCCTCTTCGCTTTGCAGTATATCCTAGAGGGATCCTGCAAGACCCTTGAGAGTTATTGGGAGAGGGGGGTGCCTTGTTTCAGATCTTATGGCTCCACTACAGTGCTTTTCTGGGCTCTCTGAGCCTTTGGAAGCATACATAAATAAAGTAGAAGTGTCAGAACTAAGTGCTGAGACGCATGATAGGTAAGGGACGGCAGTCTGGAGTCAGTATGGATTTGGAATTTTTGGTTAAGAATTCTTTTCCGGCTCTACTGGGGCAAAAACTGTTTCCAGCACACAGGGCATAATTAGGCTCAGTGTAAAACCTCTCACATTTTATGTGATATGAAAATACTTCATATACAAACTGTTATGTGACAAGCAGCTTTCAAAACACAACAAAAAGATGAGAAAAAAATATTAAACATATTTTCTTTCCCAGGAAATTTCTATCATCTCCAATAGCTGTTGGTTATTATGCTGTTTGGTGGGCTTCTTCCTCACCGCCATACCTAATGATGAAAGGAAAAAGCTATTATGAATAAAGCATGATGAAATTATTAAAACCCAAAGAACCAATGGAATGATTTAATGAGTATGTTTTAGTTTTGTAAAAATGGGGCTAGTTTCAAATTTTAACAGAGACTTTTGTCTTCACTTCAGAATCTTTTCCTTATTGCACACAAGATACTGATTATTAAGCAAACATTTGTTTACTTTTCACTCAACAACCAATTGACTTTGAAAGTAGACTCAGAGTTTGCCTTTTGCTGGTGACCCATAAGCAGGAGCTATTAAGCAAAATGCACATACAGATAGCTGCTTCTGCTCACCTACCTTATGGAACACTCCTTTATAATTGAGTAAGCTTCAGTTCCCCTGATTAGAATGCAGCATTACCCAAATTGAAAGGAGGTAGATTAAATAGTAGCATGTCTGAGCTTACATGAATTATCTTCTGATGACATTAGAATGACAAGTGATTACCATGCTTTTTTCATCTTCATTTGCCCAATTATCATTGTTTAATTATCCTAGATAGAAAGTAAGGCCAATAAAATTGTCAAGACAGAAATTTGTATAACTTTTGTACAGCTCTATACTAATAAGCAGCAGCCAAATAAAATGATCAGGACACAGAAGTGTTAACATTTAAAAAGTCAATTTTATGGTATTGCTTTGTTAGCATTTAGTACACTTACTGTCAGGGCCACCTGAGGCAAGGACAATTATTAAACAAAGGCCTTGAAAGGAGTTGTGCTCCATATTTTTGCCTTTCCACCTTTTCTCTGGCTGTAGTGGTGTGATTTATTTCTTCAAGAGAAACCCTGTTCATTTGGGTTGGTGTGTCTGAGTAGATCAGACTCTGAAGCAAAAGTTAAATTGCTTTTATTGTGAGAATCAAATTGATTCTGGCTTCATCCCTTCAGTTGTTAAGACTGTGTGAAATTCAGTCTGGAGTGTTTTTGGAAGCCCCTCCACGTCTCTAGAGGGAGTCTTTCGTATTGTCTGAGCAAGAGGTCCTGCCAGCACCTTCGCTCCTGCTGCCCGTCGCTGTTGACCTGTTTCTCTTAGGAGTCCTCCCCCTGTTCTGTCTCAGAAACCTTCAACACCACTCTCAGAGTGATTCAGATTCAGGGCCTGATTCAGAGTCTGCTTCCAGGGACATTTCACAGCCAACACCAAATACAGGGCCCCAGGAGTAGGCAAGACACATATATCTGCCCTTTGAACACACCCCCTAAACACCCACCATCTCCCACATGCCTGCAAAAGCCCTCCGTCTTTTTCTCCTCTCTCTCTCCCTTCCTTCCTCCTCCTCCTCGACCACCTGCCTCATTTTTTGGTGTGCCTCATGTCCCAGCAACAACTTTTCTCCCCAACTTTATTCTCCTTCAAAAACACTGTGGCTCTTCTTGGCATCTACATTTCTATATAAATATTAGAATCAGCCTTTAACTTTCACAAAAGAGCCTGTTGGAGTTTGGATGGAATTACACTGTGGCTCAAACAGTACAGAATCTGCCTGCAATGTGGGAGGCAGGGTTCAGGCCATGGGTCAAGAAGATCCCCTGGAGGAGGAAATGGCAACCCACTCCAGGATTCTTGCCTGGAGAATTCCATGGACAGAGGAGTCTGACAGACTCCAGTCCATGGGGTCACAAAAGAATAGGACATGACTGAGCAACTAACACTATAAGATCTCTATTTATACAAATATAAGTAAATGTAAAATATGCATAGTTTTATTCCTCCAGCTTTGACTTAGTTATACAAAGGGCAGCATATGTTATACACTATTACAGACTTAAAAAAAAATTTTTAGCCTATACCCTGAAAGCTTTTTATATCAATGCACAATGTGTTTTCATTCTTCTTTATAGTTGCATAGTATTCAATTTAGTGACTATATCAGAATTCACTTAAAAGATTCATATTGCTTTCTAAATTTTGTGTAGAAATATAATTTCAAAGATATCCTAATATGTCCTAATGTACCTGTAGAATGAATGCCTTAAAATGGGAGTGCTATAGCAAAGAGCAAGTGAATTTGTAATTTTTAAATATATTGCCAAATTGCCCTCTGTTGTGTACTGTTTTATATTCTTTCCCTGTGGAGTAGGAGAGTGCCTGGGCTTCCCTGGTGGTTCAGATGGTAGAGTCTGGCTGCAGCGTGGGGGACCCGAGTTTGATTTCTGGGTCAGGAAGATCCCCTGGAGTAGGGAATGGCTACCTACTGTAGTATTCTTGCTTGAAGAATATCATGGACAGAGGAGGCAGGTGGGCTACAGTCCATGGGATCACAAAGAGTCAGACAGGACTGAGTGATTAACACATATACAGGAGAATATCTGTTTCCACTAGGAAGATTGTAAAGTTTTGAGCCAAATTTTCTAACAGTTGTAATTCAGTTTTTCTCTTTTTTTCTTTAGTTTTGGTAAATTTGTATTATTCTAGAAATTTATGCATTTTGTCTAAATGTCTATTCATTTCTGTATACATTTGTTAGTAAGATTCTAATTCAGCTCAGTTCACTTGCTCAGTCGTGTCCTACTCTTTGCGACCCCATGGACAGCAGCACACCAGGTTTCCCTTGTCCATCACCAGCTCCCAGAGCTTACTCAAACTCATGTCCATCGAGCTGGTGATGCCATCCAAAAGTCTCATCCTCTGTCATTCTGTTCACCTCCCACCTTCAATCTTTCCCAGCATCAAGGTCTTTTCCAGTGAGTCAGTTCTTTGCATCAGGTGCCCAAAGTATTGGAGCTTCAGCTTCAGCATCAGTCCTTCGAATGAACACCCAGGACTGATCTCCTTTAGGATGGACTGCTTGGATCTCCTTTCAGTCCAACGGACTCTCAAGAGTCTTCTCCAGCACAACAGTTCAAAAGCATCAATTCTTCGGTGTTCAGCTTTATTTATAGTCCCACTCTCATATCCCTATATGACTACTGGAAAAACCAAGGCTTTGACTAGATGGACCTTTGTTGGCAAACTAATGTTTCTGCTTTTTAATGGGCTGTCTAGATGGGTCATAGCTTTTCTTCCAGGGAGCAAGCATCTTTCAATTTCACGGCTGCAGTCACAACTGCAGTGATTTTGGAGCCCCCCAAAATGAAGTCTGTCACTGTTTCCACGTCTATTTGCCATGAAGTGATGGGACTGGACTCCATGATTTTAGTTTTCTGAATGTTGGGTTTTAAGCCAACTTTTTCCACTCTCCTCTTTCACTTTCATCAAGACTCTCTTTAATACTTCTTCGCTTTCTGCCATACGGGTGGTGTCATCTGCATATCTGAGGTTGTTGATATTTCTCCTAGCAATCCTGATTCCAGTTTGTGCTTCATACAGCCAGACAATTTGCATGATGTACTCTTCATATAAGCTAAATAAGCAGAGTGACAATATACAGCCTTGATGTACTCCTTTCCCGATTTGAAACCAGTCTGCTGTTCCACGGCCAGTTCTAACTGTTGCTTCTTGACCTGCACACAGGTTTCTCGGGAGTCAGGCAAGGTGGTCTGGTATTCCCATCTCTTTCAGAATTTTCCACTGTTTGTTGCGATATACACACTCAAAGGCTTTGGCATAGCCAATAAAGAACAACTAGATGTTTTTCTGGACTCTTGCTTTTTTGATGATCCAGCGGATTTTGGCAGGTTGATCTCTGGTTCCTCAGACTTTTCTAAATCCAGCTTGAACAGCTGGAAGTTCACAGTTCACATACTGTTGAAGCCTGGCTTGGAGAATTTTGAGCATTACTTTGGTAGCGTGTGAGATGAGTACAGTTGTGCGGTAGTTTGAACTGTGGTGTTAGAGAAGACTCTTGCGAGCCTGTTGGATTGCAAGGAGATCCAACCAGTCCATCCTAAAGGAGATCAGTCCTGGGTGTTCATTGGAAGGACTGATGCTGAAGCTGAAACTCCAATACTTTGGCCACCTGATGCGAAGAGCTGACTCATTGGGAAAGTCTCTGATACTGGGAAAGATTGAAGGCGGGAGGAGAAGGGGATGCCAGAGGATGAGATGGTTGGATGGCATCACTGATGCCATGGATATGAGTTTGAGTAAACTCCAGGAGTTGGAGATGGATAGGGAAGCCTGGTGCGCTGCAGTCCACAGGTTCACATAGAGTCTGACACAACTGAGCAACTGAACTGAACTTGAAGATTCCTTGGCATTGCCTTTCTTTGGGATTGAAATGAAAACTGACCTTTTCCAGTCCTGTGGCCACTGCTGAGTTTTCCAAGTTTGCTGGCATATTCAGTGTAGCACTTTCACAGCATCATCATTTAGGATTTGAAATAGCTCAGTGGGAATTCCATTACCTCCACTAGTTTTGTTCATAGTGATGCTTCCTAAGGCTCACTTGACTTCGCATTCCAGAATGTCTGACTCTCGGTGAGTGATCACACCATCATGGTTATCTGGGTCATGAAGATCTTTTTTGTACAGTTCTTCTGTGTATTCTTGTCACCTCTTCTTAATAGCTTCTGCTTCTGTTAGGTCCATACTGTTTCTATCCTTTATTGTGCTCATCTTTGCATGAAATATTCCCTTGATCTGTAATTTTCTTGAAGAGATCTCTAATCTTTTCCATTCTATTGTTTTCCTCTATTTCTTTGCATTGATCACTGAGGAAGGCTTTCTTATGTCTCCTTGCTATTCTTTGGAACTCTGTGTTCAAAGGGTGTATCTTTCCTTTTCTCCTTTGCCTTTAGCTTCTCTTCTTTTCTCAGGTATTTGTAAGGCCTTCTCAGACAACCATTTTGCCTTTCTGCATTTCTTTTTCTTGGGGATGGTCTTGATCCCTGCCTCCTGTACAATGTCACAAACCTCTGTCCATAGTTCTTCAGGCACTCTATCAGATCTAATCCCTTGAATCTATTTGTCACTTCCACTGTATAATCATAAGGGATTTGATTTGGGTCATACCTGAATGGTCTAGTGGTTTTCCCTATTTTTGTCAATTTAAGTCTGAATTTGTCAATAAGGAGTTCATGAAATGAGCCACAGTCAGCTCCTGGTCTTGTTTTTGCTGACTGTATAGAGTTTCTCCATCTTTGGCTGCCAAGAATATAATCAATCTGATTTCAGTATTGACCATCGGGTGATGTCCATGTGTAGAGCCTTCTCTTTGTTGTAGGAAGACAGTGTTTGCTATGACCAGTGCATTCTCTTGGCAGAACTCTATAGCCTTTGCCCTGCTTCATTCTCTACTCCCAGGCCAAATTTGCCTGTTACTCCAGGTATCTCTTGACTTCCTGCTTTTGCATTCCAGTCCCCTAGAATGAAAAGGTCATCTTTTTTGGGTGTTAGACCATTCAACTTCAGCTTCTTCAGCATTACTAGTTGGGGCATAGACTTGGATTACTGTGATATTAAATGGTTTGCATTGGAAACAAAAAGAAATCATTCTGTCATCTTTGAGATTACATCCCAGTACTGTACTTCAGAGTCTTTTGTTTGCTATGATGGTTACTCCATTTCTTGTAAGGAATTCTTGCCCAAAGTAGTAGATATAATGGTCATCTGAGTTAAATTCACCCACTCCAGTCCATTTTAGTTCACTGATTCCTAAAATGTCAATGTTCACTCTTGCCATCTCCTGTGTGACCACTTCCAATTTGCCTTGGTTCTTGCATCTAACATTCCAGCTTCCTATGCAATATTGCTCTTTACAGCATCAGACCTTGCTTCCATCACCAGTCACTTCCACGGCTGAGTGTTGTTTTTGCTTTGGCTCCATCCCTTCATTCTTTCTGGAGTTATTTCTCCACTGATCTCCAGGAGCATATTGGGCACCTACCGACCTGGGGAGTTCCTCTTTCAGTGTCCTATCTTTTTGCCTTCTCATACTGTTCATGGTGTTCTCAAGGCAAGAATACTGAAGTGGTTTGCCATTCCCTTCTCCAGGGGACCACGTTTTATCAGAACTCTCCACCATGACCACCATCTTGGGTGGCCCTACACAGCATGGCTCATAGTTTCACTGAGTCAGACAAGTCTGTGGTCCATGTGTTCAGTTTAGCTTTCTGTGACTGTGGTTTTCATTCTGTCTGCCCTCTGATGAATAAGGGGTTTATGGAAGTTTCCTGATGGGAGAGACTGACTGAGGGGGAAACAGGGTCTTGTTCTGATGGGCGGGACCATGCTCAGTAAATCTTTAATCCAGTTTTCTGTTGATGGGCAGGGGCTGTGTTCCCTCCCTGTTGTTTGACTTGAGGTCAAACCATGGTGGAGGTGATGAAGATAATGTCACCTCCTTCAGAAGGTCCCATGCAGGCACTGCTACACTCAGTGCCCCCAGCCCTGCAGCCGGCCACTGTCGACCTCCACTGGAGACGCCTGGACGCTCGCGGGCAAGTCTGGGTCAGTCTCTTGTGGGGTCTCTGCTCCTGTCTCCTGGGTCCTGGTGCACAAGGCTCTATCTGTGCCTTCTAAGCGTCTGTCTCCCCAGTCCTCTGAGTTCTGGCAGCTCTATGGTGGGGCTAACGGCGACCTCCTCCAAGAGGGCCTGTGCCACACCCAGGTCTGCTGCACCCACAGCCCCGCTGCCCCTGCGGCCGGCCGCTGCAGACCCAGACCTCCACAGGAGACCCTGAAACGCCA
This sequence comes from Muntiacus reevesi, assembly GCF_963930625.1. Lineage (NCBI taxonomy): Eukaryota > Metazoa > Chordata > Mammalia > Artiodactyla > Cervidae > Muntiacus > Muntiacus reevesi. Next base: position 3,104,638 of record NC_089269.1, read on the forward strand.
GTCTGGCTCAGTCTCTGTGGGGTCTCTGGGTCCTGGTGCACACAAGCTTTGTTTGATCCCTTGAGCGTCTCTGGCAGGTAAGGGGTTTGATTCTAAATGCGATTTCGCCCCTCCTACCATCTTGCTGGGGCTTCTCCTTTGCCCTTGGACGGGGGGTATCTTTTGTTGGTATTATCCAACATTCTCCAGTCGACAGTTGTTCATCAGCCAGTTGTCGTTTTGGAGTTCTCCTGGGAGAAGGTGAGCATACATCCTTCTACCCCTCCATCTTATGTCACCAACGCTAAGATTCTAATTATCTTAATATTTTTCTATATTTGGGGACATGAGCCCCTTTTCATTCCTGATATTGTGTATTAATGGCTCCTCCCTATTCTTAATCTATTTAACTGAATAGGATTTCTCCACTTTGACATTTCGGGTCAACGATTCTTTGTTAATAGGAGCTGCCCCGTGCATTGCAGGGTTTTTAAAAATCTATTTTTTAATGTATTGGCTGTGCTGGGTCTTCACTGCTGCACAGGCTTTTCTCCCGTTTGCGGTGAGTGGGGCTACTCTAGTTGAATGTGCAGGCTTCTCACTGCAGTGGCGGCTCCTGTTGGGGAGCGTGGGCTCCAGGCACTTGAGCTTCAGTCGTGGTAGCGTGCGGGCTCAGTGGCTGGGGCTTGAGACATGAGCTTCAGTGGTTGCAGTTGGGTCTCTGGAGCACAGGCTCAGTAGTCGAGGCACACTGGTTTAGCTGTTGGGGCATGCGGGGCTCTCTGGACCAGGGATTGAACCTGTGTCTCCCGCATTGGCAGGCGGATTCTTTACCGCTGAGCCCCCAGGGGAGACCCGTGCAGGATTTTTAGCATCACCTTTGGACCCTACCCACGACATGCCAGTGACACAACCAATCCAGGCTGTATTTCCAATTGCATTTGTCTTCAGTCATTGCCGAATGTTCCCTGGGGCAAGGTTGGGCGAGGAGGAAAGCAAACTTGGTCTCGTGGCAGACCGCTGATCTAGTAGTCTGAACGAGTTGGCAGTCTACCTTATCAAATGATCAGCTTTGGCTTTGCAAATTCTACATCTTTTCCTAATTAATTGCTGCTCTTTGATTACTCCTCTATTTAGACTTATGTTTATCGCCAACATTTTACAGTTGACATTTAAGGTTTGGTTTTCGTCCTGTTTTTTTAACTTGAGCTTTTAAGACTACATTTCCTTCTAAGTAGCAGTTAAAACAACCCACAAGTAGGTGGAATCATAGTTCAGTTTTACCTCTCAGTTTTAACTTTCATTATTCTTTTATCCATGGGATATTTAAAAATGTTTATCATTTCCAAATTTACTTACTTTTTTAACTTATTTTTTTAACAAAATCAACTTCTATCTTAATTGTCAAAGAATGTGTCTGTAATTCTGCTTTTTTGACATATACCGAGGCTTAGTTTATGGCTTAGAATGTGGTCAATAATTTTCATAGCTGTTCTATGTGTTCCTAAAAATGTCCGGTTACTGAATATAGTTTTCTGTAAAAGCCCACTGTCTCAGTTCCTCAGATTTTTCATATCCTGTATTAGCAGCATAAATGACTGAGGTTATTTGAGGTCAGATGAAACTGGTCTGAGAGGCGCAGGACACCTACTGTCCGCACTCCTAGGGCAGAGAGACCTAAGATCTGGGCCAACTTGTAACCTTTCACAGCATAACAGTTTGCCAGAGCACAGAAGCTTATAAGTTTTTCATTGAGTCAATATTAACTGTATTTCCTGCATCTTCCAAATCCTTATTGATTTCTTTGTGTATTAATCCATAAATTACAGAGAAAGTTGTGTTTAAGTTGATGTGGCTCAGGGCAGGCCATGACCAAATATGCCAAAGTGGCATATTGATTATTTTAAAGATATTTAAGAAACAGCCAGTGCCAGAAGGACACTCTGACCCTCTTTGTCCCCTTCCTTTGTTCCCCTAAAAGTAGGAGATAAATCTCCCATGTGACAGGTAGCCTCCCTGTAGCAGGAAGCAGAGAGACATCCTTATCACCAGAGACAGGCAATTAGGGCTGAGAAGGCTGTGTAAACAAATTCTGTTAGATTCTTCACTAATTAGTACTCAGACCTAAGCTGCTTTGTCTTGTCAGTTCCTCACAAATTTATTGTTTCTTTACCTAAAATGTATGAAAGCTTCCTTCTTTGCTTTGGTACCTTCTCTGAGTCTCAGGTTTTTGGGAAACCCCATAGCTGGGTTTAGAAAAGGCAGAGAAACCAGAGATCAACCTGACAACATCTGCTGGATCATCGAAAAAGCTAGAGAGTTCCAGAAAACATCTGTTTCTGCTTTATTGACAATGCCAAAGCCTTTGACTGTGTGGATCACAATAAACTGTGGAAAATTCTCAAAGAGATGGGAATACCAGACCACCTGACCTGCCTCTTGAGAAACCTGTATGCAGGTCAGGAAGCAACAGTTAGAACTGGACATGGAACAACTGACTGTTTCCAAATAGGAAAAGGAGTACATCAAGGCTGTATATTGTCACCCTGCTTATTTAACTTATATGCAGAGTACATCATGAGAAATGCTGGGCTGGAAGAAGCACAAGCTGGAATCAAGACTACCGGGAGAAATATCAATAACCTCAGATATGCAGATGACACCACCCTTGTGGCAGAAAGCGAAGTTATGAAGAGCCTCTTGATGAAAGAGGAGAGTGAAAAAGTTGGCTTAAAGCTCAACATTCAGAAAATTAAGATCCTGGCATCCGGTCCCATCACTTCATAGCAAATAAATGGGGAAACTGTGGCTGACTTTCTTTTCTGGGCTCCAAAATGCCTGCAGATGGTGACTGCAGCCATGAAATTAAAAGACGCTTACTCCTTGGAAGGCAAGTTATGACCAACCTGGACAGCATATTGAAAACAGAGACATTACTTTGCCCACAAAGGTCCATCTAGTCAAAGCTATGGTTTTTCCAGTGGTCATGTATGGATGTGAGAGTTGGACTATAAAGAAAGCTGAGTGTTGAAGAATTGATGCTTTTGAACTGTGGTGTTGGAAAAGACTCTCGAGAGTCCCTTGGACTGCAAGGAAATCCAACCAGTCCATCCTAAAGGAGATCAGTCCTGGGTGTTCATTGGAAGGACTGATGCTGAAGCTGAAACTCCAATACTTTGGCCACCTGATGCGAAGAGCTGATTCATTGGAAGAGACCCTGATGCTGGGAAAGATTGAGGGCAGGAGGAGAAGGGGACGACAGAGGATGAGATGGCTGGATGGCATCACTGACTCAATGGACATGATTTTGGGTGAACTCTGGGAGTTGGTGATGGACAGGGAGGCCTGGTGTGCTGCGGTTCACGGGGTCACAAAGAGTTGGACACTACTGAGCAATTGAACTGAACTGAACAAAGCTAAATTGGCTTTTCTTCTATTAATCTGTTTTATTTCAATTATTACACCAGCCAAAAGAACCAGTAAGAGTAGAGGAAAAATTTCCTCCTCAGAGTCTCTTGTTTTTATACTTTCTTTTCCTGGTTCTGTAAATTTTGGCTTTATGATATTAGGTACATATGAAATAGAAACACTATATATTCTTAGTAAATGTTAAGTTTACCAACTGCAGTGCTTTATTATTGTTTTCTGTTGTCATGTCTGTTTTGCCTAACACTATTGTAACTGTCAACTTATGTTATTTGCTTATTATATCTGTTTTTAATCTTTATTTTCAACTTTTGTATCTTTTTTTTTTAATATATTACTTGTAGGACACAGGTGGATTATCCGTCCATTCTCAAAATATTTATAAAATATTATTCCTGATAAGTTAGTTGACTCACTCTCCTAGTTAAAACAGGAGAAACTGTAGTCATTGACTTTTTTTTTTTATCATGATTGTGACAAAATTGGAAAATGCTAGTGATTATTTCCTGATGTGACTTACTAATACAACAAGTAATTTTTAGGTTGATACAAAAGTAATTGAAGTTTTGGGCATGAATTTTAAATCACAACTAGGCTCAAGTACATCTTTACTAATAAAAATAGGGACCATTGCAATCAACACATTTTTGCCAACAAGAAATAAGTCTGTTTATTCCTGTAGCGTAAAAATCCATGCTTCAGGATTCGCTGAACTCTTGGAAAAAGCATTTTCTGCCTTCTGCTGGTTGTAGAAGCATTTTCCCTACAACAAGTTGTCAAGATTCTTAAAGTGGCACTCGGTTGGCAAGAGCTCAAGTGAATATGGTAGATGAGGTGTAACCCGATTTGCTCAACTTTTGAAGCATTGGTTGTGTAACCTGTGGTTGGGCGTTGTCATGGAAAATAATTGGGTCCTTTCTGTTGACCAATTCTGGCTTCAGGCATTACAGTGTTCAGTGCATTTTATCAGTTTGCTGAGCACACTTCTCAGATGTAATGATTTCACCAGGATTCAGAAAGCTGTAGTAGATAAGGCTGGCAGCAGACCACCGAACAGTGACCATGACCTCTTGGCACAAGTTTGGCTTTGGGAATGAGCTGCTCATTGTTTGTTGTTGTGTAAAGTATCCTTTGTTGCACGTCAAAATCCAGTTGAGGAATGATTCATTGTTGTTGCATCAAATAAGAGAACACTCATCAAAATGACAATTTTTAAAATTTGCAGTCAGTTCCTGAGACACCCACTTATTGAGCTTTTTCACCGCTCCAATTTGCTTCAAATGCCGAACAACTGCACAGCAGTCGACGTTGAGTTCTTCAGCAACTTCTCATACAGTTGTAAGAGGATCAGCTCCGATGATCCTCTCAGCTGGCCATTGCTAACTTCCAGTGGCCAGCCAATGTGCTCCTCATCTTCAAAGCTCGCATTTCCTCTACAAACTTCTTGAACCACCACTGCACTGTACATTCATTTGCAGTTCCAGAGCCAATTGTTGTTGTTGATGATGATGAGGCAATTTGTCTCTGCTGCTTTGCAACCCATTTTGAATTCAAATAAGGAAATTGCTCATATTTTCTTTTTGTCTAACATCATTTCTATAGTCTAGAATAAACAGTGAGTAATAAGTCATTAGCAAAAAAACAAAGTGAGAAATGTGCATTAAAATGATGTATAACATAACCACATTTATATAAGGACGTATTCCAATATCATTGTAAAGTTCAACAATGCAAAACCACAATGACTTTTGCATCAACCTCATACAATCTTAAAAAACACTGAGAAGACAGTTATAATACTGTCAGCTTGGGCAAAATAACTAATCAAAACTGCAAATTTCTTTTGGTTATTATTACAGAGCATGGCAACAATCTCTAAAGTCTTCAAAGTCTTATAAGAATCTTATCTTTAAATGTTGCTTCCAAGGATAAATTTATATTAATAGAACAGTTATGAATATTCACAAATCCCCTTGTTGCACAGGAAACACAGTTGATATTCTTGTGAATACTCTCTATTTAATACTTTATCAAATCAGACCATTTGAATTTGTTTTATGATGTAGAAAGCACTCTGTAACTTCAGGAGAGAGGGGACATCGTTTCTTTTAGACTCTTGTTAATTGTGAAGACTTCTACTTTTTTAATGCGAGTCTTTGTAAACTTCATTACTTAGCATAAAAAGTAAAGAGCAGGCCTGTGACCTCATTTTTATTTGCAAAAATGGAATAAGAGATGAATGGGATTTTATTTATTCACAGTGAGAGAGGGTGCATACAGCATTAATCTTCCACATTCTGATTTTGCAAATGAGATATGTGCTATTTCTCATTGAGGGCAAAGTATGCAAGAATGGCAAAATGGACAAGACGATGTCAACAGATCCAGGATGAGGTATTCCTTTTTTTAGGATAATTAAAGTTTCAAAACTATGGAGCACACTGCTGGCTGGAGGAGGAAGGAAACGCTTTGCCCAAGCGCCCTGCAAGAGGCTGCAGACCTGCCTCCTCGGCAGAATCTGACCCCCTCGCATCCCCATCGCTCTGCTCTGACCTGCGTCGGAGCTGGACTCTGCAGGCCACGTGATTTACATCTCCGCTGGAAGCTTGTCTTTCAGAGCCGGCTAAGCTGACTGAATTAGGTCAAACTGATAGCAACTCGGTAATTAAAAATACAGCAAGTATGATTGTTCTAGTTTTAGAGTAAGGTTTAGAGTGGATGAAGCATAATCAGTTAAGAGATAATTGTTGGCCTTTTAAAACTGGTTGTTTTAATATCTATTTAAAACGCCTGTGAGTGTCTTGCTGAATTTTCAGTGATCTCCTTAAGGCACAATTCTTTTGTGTTTCCTCTGAACTTGTAATAACCAATGAAGGCATGCAAGTGTAGTTTTCAAAATCGTACGTAATAGTCTAAATTTAAAAGGAGGAGAAAGAAGCTTATGCATATGTGAGGAATTTGAATATGCATTTTAACTCCTAAAAACTGGCTTTTCTATGATCTCTAAGATTATTCTGAATAGTATAAAACAGATACTAACCATGGATGTATGTCAATGGATCTCATTTTACACACTTCCCTGTACCCTAAAGGACACAATTTTAGCATTCCTTATTTCCTCTTGGAGAAAAGTTAGCTAAAAAGTGAAACCAAGGTATTTGTGGATGCATGACTTAGATAAGGCCTGCCTGGAAGTAAACAGAAAGCTCAAAATAGCAATGGCTTAAATAAAACAAATTTCTCTCACATTAAGAAAGCTGGATATAGTTGACCCCAGGTTGGAGCGATGCCTCATGTGTCAGAGGCTTAGCTGCTTTCTGTTGCTTCTCTGGCTGCCAGCCTTAGCCTGTGGCATCCATCCTGTGATCTCACATGGCTGTTCAAATTCATCCAGCACATCTTTTTAATGGAAGTATAGTTGACCTACAACATTGGGTTGGTTTCTGGTGTGAATCAGCAAAGTGATTCAGTTTTATATATACATACATATGTAAACATACATATTTATATACATATTTATACTTTTTCATATTTTCCATTATGGTTTATTACAGGTTATTAGATAATTCCCTGTACTATGCAGTTGGACCTTGTTGTTAACTCCAGATTATACCACCCGCGTCCCACTTCCCTTTTGGTAGCCATAGGTTTGTTTTCTATGTCTATGATTGGTTTTGTACACTTATTTGTATCGTATTTTAGATCCCACATATAAAGGATATGGTGTGTTAAGGCCTGTTTCCATGTCTGCTCGGCCGTGTCCAACTCTTTGCAACCCCGTGGACTGTAGCCCACCAGGCTGTGTTCATGGAATTCTCCAGGCAAGAATATGGGGTGGGTGGCCATTTCCTCCTCCAGGGGATCTTTCTGTCCCAGGGAATCAAACCTGTGTCTCCTGCTTTGGAAGGCAGATTCTTTTACCACTGAGCAAACTGGAAAGCCCTAAGGCCCGCTTGGTCACCAGTAAAAATATCAAGATTCTGTATTGAGAAAGAATGAATGGGATTATGAAAACTAGAGGAGTACTGGCAGTTTGCCTCTGCTGGCTCAATAGCATTCTCTCCGTTCTTTTGAAGAATACAAAAACAATAATGCTTAGTTCAGAAATTAATCTTTCTGTTAGTAGATTTTCAGGTGCTGCTATTGTTTGTGTGATAACAGCCTATAGATAACAGTCAGCTGAAATTTATCCCACCACCAGGGTTGTAGACTTCCCAAGAGTCAGGTCAGTCACTCAGTCGTGTCCGACTGTTTGCAACCCCATGCCCTGCAGAACACCAGGCTTCTCTGTTCATCACCAACTCCTGGAGCTTACCCAAACCCATGTCTATTGAGTCAGTGATGCCATCTAGCCATCTCATCCTCTGTTGTCCCCTTCTCCTCCTGCCTTCAATCTTTCCCAGCATCAGGGTCTTTTCAAATGAGTCAGCTCTTTACATCAGGTGGCCAAAGTATTGGAGTTTCAGCTTTAGCATCAGTCCTTCTAATGAACACCCAGGACTGATCTCCTTCAGGATGGACTGGTTGGATCTCCTTGCAGTCCAACGGACTCTCAAGAGTCTTCTCCAACACCACAGTTCAAAAGCATCAATTCTTCGGCTCTCAGCTTTCTTTATAGTTCAACTCTCACATCCATATATGACCACTGGAAAAACCATAGCCTTGACTAGATGAACCTTTGTTGACAAAGTAATGTCTCTGCTTTTTAATATGCTGTCCAGGTTGGTCATAACTTTCCTTCCAAGGAGTAAGCGTCTTTTAATTTCATGGCTGCAATCACCATCTGCAAGGATTTTGGAACCCCCCCAAAAATTCAGCCATTGTTTCCACTGTTTCCCCATCTATTTGCCATGACGTGACGGGACAGGATGCCATGATCTTAGTTTTCTGAATGTTGAGCTTTAAGCCAACTTTTTCACTCTCCTCTTTCACTTTCATCAAGAGGCTCTTTTGTTCTTCTTCACTTTCTGCCATAAGGGTGGTGTCATCTGCATATCTGAGGTTATTGATATTTCTCCCGGCAATCTTGATTCCAGCTTGTGCTTCTTCCAGCCCAGCATTTCTCATGATGTACTCTGCATATAAGTTAAATAAGTAGGGTGACAATATACAGCCTTGACGTACTCCTTTTCCTGTTTGGAACCAGCCTGTTGTTCCATGTCCAGTTCTAACTCTTGCTTCCTGACCTGCAAGAGTCAGTGGTGTTTGTCTTCTAAACTTGCTAGCTATACTTGTTATTGTAATTACATAAGGCAACTATTATGTGTCCTAATGATATATGATTATGTCTAGAACTTTCTGAATGATAAGCTTACTGTTTTGCAAAGAAAAAAATGTGACTTGCTTAAAAATTGCTGCCAATTTAGATATGGGTAAAGTGCCCATAAAGATCTTGGAAGAAAAGGTCTAGAGGAATTCTGCACTTAGATTTCATCACAGATGTTTCTTATTTCACTTTAAAAATAATTAAAACTGGGGCTATAGACATTATTTTATGGATAGTGAGATTTATATAAGAAAGATGGCATGAAACTCCCATCATAGACTTTTTAAAGAAATGGCCTTGGGCCTACATCAAAGGTTTAATAAAAGATGTTTATACATTTTAAATTAAAATGCTAATGGTACATTTTTATTACTCAACACTTGGACCAGTTTTTAAAATTAATCTACTGTCTCAAATGTCTAACTCTCAAGTTTGGTGATGGATACTGACTTGTTAAGAGAGCTAATTATATCAAAAGTGGCCAAAGATAGTACTGACTGAAGCACTTATTCCATTCTTTCCATTTTGGTTTAAATAAAAATTTCTAAATAAGATAGCTTTCCACACCCATGTTCAATATTAGACAAAAGTGGGGACAAAACCAGGTGCTACCTGTAACGCTGAAAATTTTTTTGCAAGCTTGTTTTGGATTTTGTCTTTTATAGGTGTGGACATGACTTTAGCATCCAAAGTCACTGAAGTGGTGACCTCTCTTTCCCCTAAAAATGGGATAGAAGACTGCTAAAGGCAAGGCATTTAAAACCAAGTGGCATTAATAAAATACTTGCCTGTGAAAATACTTTAATATGAACCTGTTATGGCAGATGTCTTGGTGTTTACTGAAAGCCGCAAACTCTCATTTACATGGATATATATTTAGATTCATCCTAAATTAGAGACGTTCTTAGTATGTGAAAACAATAAATTTTTGTTACTTTTCAACATTTCTAATACTTTTTCTTCAATTTGTGTTAGTTAACCTTTTTTATTTTAAATATGAGAAACATAGTATATTTTTATTTTAAAATTTTTTTAATTAATTAATTATTTTACTTTACAACATTGTATTGGTTTTGCCATACACTGACATGAATCTGCCATGGGTGTACATGTGTTCCCCATCCTGAACCGCCCTCCCACCTCCCTCCCCATCCCTTCCCTCAGGGTTTTCCCAGTGCACCAGCCCCGAGCACCCTGTCTCATGCATCCAACCTGGGCTGGTGATTTGTTTCACAGTTGATAATATACATGTTTCAGTGCTATTCTCTCAAATCATCCCACCTTTGCCTTCTCCCACAGAGTCCAAAATACTGTTCAATACATTTGCGTCTCTCTTGCTGTTTCGCATACAGGGTTATCATTACCATCTTTCTAAATTCCATATATATGCGTTAGTATACTGTATTGATGTTTTTCTTTCTGACTTACTTCACTCTGTATAATAGGCTCCAGTTTCATCCATCTCATTAGAACTGATTCAAATGTGTTCTTTTTAATGGCTGAGTAATATTCCATGGTGTATATGTACAACAGGTTCCTTATCCATTCATCTGCTGATGGGCATCTAGGTTGCTTCCATGTCCTGGCTATTATAAACAGTGCTGCGATGAACATTGGGGTGCACGTGTCTCTTTCAATTCTGGAGAAACCTAGGATATTTAAAGTAGAGATGATTATGATTAAATAGGTAGGATGTAGGGACAATCCAAAACTTGGGCCTAAGGTGCTTTTAACTAACTGAAGGGATCAAATTCTCAACTTATCCAGTTCTGCACTAGGACTGCTCTTTAAATTCTGAGTCTATATTTGTGAAATACTGGGCAAGTTAATCTTCATCAGCCTTGGTTTTCTCATACGTAAGATGATAATAGCGTCCATCTTTTAGGGTGTCACATGGTTAAATTAGGTATGCAGATAAGTACTTAGCCCAGCGTCTCGCGCTTAGTAAGCTCTTAATAAATTAGAGTTGTTATGACCTTCTGATTGATCACAGTCTTGAATTCCATCCTCTAGCAACAGCCTTCTTGTGTTTGCTCTTGGTTTCTGCCCCCCGGCAACTGTGCCTGTTTCAGTTCAGTTCAGTTGCTCAGTCGTGTCCAGCTCTTTGCGACCCCGTGAATCGCAGCACGCCAGGCCTCCCTGTCCATCGCCAACTCCCGGGTTGTTTACCAAGCACCAAATTCTTTTCAATAGCATCCTGTTGGCTCCGCCCCCACTGATAGATAGTGCATCTTCTACACCAGTCTATAGGTTAGACAGCTATCTTGATTCAGGTACCCACTTCAGGTACAGTCAGCCATGACTTAGTAGACGCTGTGAGTAGGCAGGGTGGCTTCTTCGAAGGCGTTAAAGGAACACAAGCATCGTTACTAGTACATCTGTTTAATTTGTCTTGTTATCTTCTGTAAATTTTAATGTTCTTTTTTTTTTACTGTCTTAATAGAATTATCAATTCTTTTTATCACATGAAGGCAAACCCTCAGAGATTTAAGTATATGTCAAAACTAATCATACTGCCTTTAATCTGCTAGAAATAAGTTCTTTAATACCAAAGGAAAATTAGTTACTGCTCCTGCTCTTGAGATTTGAGTTGAACTTTTTGGAACCTTAAGACATTTTCAGTGAAAATCTTAAGACTGTGGAATTCATCTGTTTTTTGAGTCAAAATGTTCTCTGTTCTCTTTACATTTTTCAGCTGAAATGTGAAAGTTTATAATGATACGTAATACTAAAATAACAGATTTATAACTAATAATCCAGTCATGAAAATAAAATGGAATCATAAAATACTGATATAATCTAGAAGATGTCATAAAAAGAAGAAAACAAGAACAAATGGGGCAAATAAACATGTCAAAAGTGTTGAACCCAATAATATCAATAACTGCACTAAATGAAAATAAATGCCCCAATTTAATGATAGATTTTCAGACCAGATTTTTTAAAAAAGCAAAACTATATGTGGCCCACAAAAAGTGCCCATTAAGTATAAAAGATATAACTAGGTGGAAAAGGTATAAAAAGATATATCATGCTAACATTAATCAAAAGAGCTAGAATAACAATATTAGACACAGTAGATTGCAGAGAAAACCATCTTCATCCTTGGTAGTATTGTTATTTCATAATGATGAAGATTAAATTCATCTCAAAATAATGCTCTGAACATGTATGCCCTAATAATAAGAGCTTTAAAAAACATGAAGCGATAACTGACAGAATGGTGCAGAGAAAGAGACAAATGTACAAATACAGTCAGATCTCAACAATCTCCTCTCAATAACTGATAGAGCACATAGGAAAATCAGTGAGGATGCGCATGTGTGTGCATGCTCATTCACTGCAGTTGTGTCCAGCCGTGTGCCACCCCACCGTCTGTAGCCCACCAGGCTCCTCTGTCCACGAGATTCTCCCAGCAAGTATGCTGGAGTGGGATGCCATGGCCGCCTCCAGGGGGTCTTCCTGGCCCCCGGGTTGAACTCGCGTCTCCTGGGTCTTCTGCATTGGCAGGGGGATTCTCTACCACTAGTGCCACCTGGAAGACTTGAAAAACTCTATCAGCCAAACTGACCTAATTGACACTTACAGAATGCTCTATCAACAATAGAATATACATTTTTCAAGTGCACACCATTATCCACCAAGATAGACTATATTCTGACAGTAAAGCCACAATAAATATAAAAGGATTCAAGTCATATGTTCTATGACCACAATGGAATTAATTTAGGAGTCAACAACAGAAGTATCTGGAAAATCCTCAATGATTTGGAAACTATAAAATACATTGATAAGTAACCCATTGGTTAAAGAAATCAAAAGGGAAATTGAAAGTATTTGAAATGAATGAGTATGAAAACAGATCAAAATTTGTGGGATATAGCAAAACAATATTTTAGAAAGGGGACATTTATGAGACTGCCTACTTTAGATTAAAAAAGTTTTATATTAATGACCTCAGTTTCCACCTTAAAATGTCTTTTTAAAAAAGAAAAACATAAAATAGGCAGAAGAAAGGATATAATATAGATCAGAGGGTAAGTCAATGAAACAGAAAATGTAAAAACAATAGAAAATTGAACAATAACTTTTTCAGGGAATCAAAATTAACAAACCTCTAGATGGGTAAAAATAAGCAAATTATCAGTATAAAAGAAAAGTCACTACAAATTCTACATATACTAAAATAATAGAGAGTATTTGAACAATTTAATTCCGATAAATTTAACAAATTCCTCAAAAGACATGTTCACCAAGATCACACAATAAGAAATAGATAACTTAAAGAGCCTTATATTTATTAAAGAATTTGTAGCTAAAAATCTTCCTAATGGGCATCAGATATACCTGGTACACAAAACTTTAAAATATTTTGGAATTCAAATTATATAAACCAGAGGCAAAAAATTCAAGTATTTCCAGATGCCAGGTAAATAATACAAGTGAATCCTGTGGAATAGTTATGGGAAAAAATAGCTGCCATAAACACAATCTAACTTTATTTTTATTGAGCCATGGTAAAATATAAACATGTAACAACATAAACATGATAGCAAAAATTTTATTTTAAATTAAACATTAAACACAAAGTCAATATGTATTATTAACTTCATTTTGTTTGGAATCAGAAACCTGACTTCTTCTGACCTTAGATATTAATATGTTTTGCCTTTTCTATGGCATTGTGGACAACTTGAAATATTTTGTAATCAGCATTGAATTTTCTACAGTCATAATGGAAAATAATTATTGATAGAAGTAGGCACTTCCAAATAGGGATAGAAGTTTTACACAAAATGTGCTCTTCCTTCCTCTCTTTATGTGGGTGGTTCTTTCTCATTGTTCAGTTCTCAGAATTAAGATTTCCTCCAGAGATGCCCTCTCACTGTTATTATCTCTAATTTTTTTTTCTTAATTTTTTTTTTTTTTTTTTTACTAGTAGCTACACTTTTCTTTGAGCTTCCCTGGTGGCTCAGATGGTAAAGCGTCTGCCTGCAATGTGGGAGACCCGGGTTCGATCCCTGGGTTCGGAAGATCTCCTGGAGAAGGAAATGGCAACCCACTCCAGGATTCTTGCCTGGAGAATCCCACGGAGGGAGGAGCCTGGTGGGCTACAGTCCATGGCTCGCAAAGAGTCAGACATGACTGAGCGACTTCACTTCACTTCACACTTTTCTTTAACCTAATACTCATCTTCTATCCTAGCCTAGTTCAATGGGTGCAGAGCCTGTTTCCATCATCATTGTTTAACTTACAGCATGAACTGCCACGGGATTTCCACAGATAACTGAAGAGTCACTAAAATCTTCTAAGCTCTAGTCAGAGGGCAGGACCAATAGCTGTCACGTATAATGTTTTTGTTCAGTGATTTTGACCCAATTGTCTACTCCAAATGGAGCAAGAGAGAAAGCATTTTAGAAAAAAATTTTTGGAGAGCAATTTAAGAGCACTAATACGTTTAAACAGGGCACACACTTTGACCTAACTCTTAGCCTTTCAGAAATATAATCTATAGAGCCTTATACAATGCACACCTTTTAAAGCAACAATCCTTTTCCTAGACATTTAGCCACAAGAAAGTCAGACAAGTACCAAACCTGTGCAAAGATGGATTCTCATTAAAATGTTATTTGTAAAAGTAAAAAACCAGAGATTGGAAATGAGCTAAATGTACTTCAAAATTATTTAAGTTTTCATACAATCATCAATGAAATACTATGCAGTCATTAAATTAAAATTATTAACTATAGTTATAGTTAAAAATAACAGTGGAAAGAAATTTATGATATATTAAGTGAAAAAACCTTAAATAATATGTGTACAATCATCATTCCCCCTTTTTTGTTTTTTGGTTAAAAAAAAAAAACTAGTGGGCCTATAAATGGGTGTATATGTGGTCATGCTTGGGGCTTCCCTGGTGGCTCAGAGGTTAAAGCATCTGCCTGCACTGCAGGAGACCAGGGTTCGATCCCTGAGTCAGGAAGATCCCCTGGAGAAGGAAATGGTAACCCACTCCAGTATTCTTGCCTGGAGAACCCCATGGAGGGAGGAGCCTGGTAGGCTACAGTCCATGGGGTCGCAAAGAGTCGGACACGACTGAGCGACTTCACTCACTCACTCATGGTCACGCTGAGAAAAATATCTAAAAGAATGTATAGAAAGTTGATCCTGGCAATTATCTCTGGCTAGTGGAATATCTAAATTATTTTTGATACTATTTACTGTTATAAGGAATATGCATTAATTTTATAATTTCTAGAACTAAAATTTCCATTTGTGAAAAATATTAAGAAGCCTACCCCTCTACTCTTAGAAATAAGTTTAAAGGCCTCCCATGCCTTTCAATCAGAAATTTCCTCCAATTATGGGATATTTCACATTCAGAAGGGAGAACTTTAAAAAAATTGACTTCTTTCAACATGATCAAGAACATAAGCTTAACACCTTTTTTGGGGGCAGGTTTATATCACTGAGCCTTGTTCTGAAGTTATAGCTTCTATCAGGATCAATCTGCAAACTTTATTTTATTCACATTTGACTACATAGGTGTTTTTTAAGTGAATTCAAATAACTGAATAGCTAATGTGTGTGGTATTCCATTTGGTGTGCATAACATAACCTCTGGATAAAAGGCACGCGACCATCCCATCAACAGATGATCAGATCATCACCCTGGCAAGTCATGCTGTGTCAGATGGGTCTTCATTTCTCTGACGAACGCGTCCAGCAAGAGCCAGTTCACTGAGCCAGGTCGTAGTCCAGTGAGTGTAAACTTTCCTTCTGGGCACGGATCAATCCAAACAGCCTGATGGGATCATCATGAATGTTCTCCTCCACTGCCTCGCTTTCCGGTGGGAAACTGTCCACCAAAGTGGTCTTAGAAAGGCTGATATCCATTGCATCCATCTGCCCCTCTCCATCCTTGTCTGACAAATGAGGTTTCTGTTTCCTGGGCTTTCTTCGCTTCGCCTCATTGTTGTGATCTAATGAGGCATAGCACATCCTTACTTCAGTTTCCTGAAAGAGAAAGGCATGCTAAGTTTTCACTGTTAGCCATTCTTTAACTTTGACCTCTGGGAAACTCTAAAGCCTACCAAAAACACACAAGTTTGTTTTCTGGTCTTCACGGCCTTATTTGCCAAATTTGTCAGTCATAACTACAAATCGTAAATTCAAGATTTTGGAGTGGAAAATGCTTAAAAGAAAACAGTTTTCTTTCTTACACACAGAATACACGTGAACTTTTTAGATGGATTTTTTAACCCTTTTCTCCCCCTGCATTCACCTCAGGGAGTGACTGCCCTGTACTTCACCTACCAAGTAACAAAACTCTGACTTGTTAAACTGGGAGCAAAGCATGACAGGAAGGAATATAACCAATCAAATATGCTCTACATATGTTTAATAACTGGCTATTTGATACGCACAAAAGTCTCTACTTTCTCTACATTTGAGACTCAGAAGTATAAGGTTAACAGGGTTTATTTGTATTACTGGGACTTCTCTGATGGCTCAGTCAGCAAAGAAGATACTTGCAATGCAGGAGACCCAGGTTTGATTCCTGGGTTGGAAAGACCCCCTAGAGAAGGGAATGACAACCCACTCCAGTATTCTTGCCTGGGAAATCCCATGGACAGAGGAACCTGGCAGGCTACAGTCCATGGGCTTGCAATGGTTGGACGTGGCTTGGCAACTAAACAACCACCAGCAACCATTTACATGACCAGCATTTGGCAAGAGTTGCATTTTCCATCTCCCCCTACTACTTCCTTCATGCATACCTGTCCCCAGATCCTCTTTGCGCTCATTTAGGTTGGTCTTGGGTTCATTTGCATCCAAGAAAGCCTGGTGGTCCTCTCTGGCCTAAAGCTGGGTCAGTACTGGATTAAGAAGGGCAGGAGACTAGAGAAACTTGCAGAAAGCAATAAGCCTGAAGACAAGATCTTGAATTTGGTGTTTGAAAGTTTTAGGATTGAATTCCAGCTGTGACATTCTGATCATGGGACCTTGGGCAGTTTGTTTTTTAAACTATCAATATTTTTAACCTCTGGCTATCAAATGAGAATACCTATCTTAGAATGTTGGGTTGGAAGATCCCCTGGAGGAGGGCAAGCAACCCATTCCAGTATTCTTGCCAGGAGAATTCCATGGATAGAGGGGCATGGTGGGCTACAGTCCATAGGATTGCAACGAGCTGGACATGACTGCAGTGGCTTAACACACATCTTACAACGTTATTAGCAAATGGAGGTAATGTACAGTTGGCCCTTGAACGATGTGGGAGTGAGGGATGTCAACCCCTTGAGCAGGTGAATATACATATAATTTATATGTAATTTAATGTTAAATATAATTTTATAGTCTGCCCTCCATAGCCACAGTTCTGCCCCCACAAATTCAACTAACCCCTTGCTCTGTAGCTCTGGAGTATGCATCTAGTGAAAAAGCCCCATGTTTAAGTAGACTGCACAGTTCAAACCTGGTTTTCGAACCAAGATAAGGTCCAAGGTATGGTGGTATTATAATTATCAGAGTTGTAGGCTAAAACTTTAGAACAACCCTTGAATAAACAAAAATAAGGGTTTACCATTCAGAGTAAGTCAACGTTATATCAATTTGTGGGGTTTTGGGTAAAGAAGCAACATTTGGATTAACAACCCCCCGACGCATGGATGAGCTTTCCCCTGTTGGCACTTGTGTTCACGCTAAAAGTTAAAAGTCTTATCTCCTCTACCAGGCAGGGGGATAGTTCTATTTACAACCTCTCTGGTATCTTTGGTCTGACTTTATTTCTAAAATAACTTCTGGATAATTGTAGATAGGTAACTGGTATCATTGCCATCGCATCTCTATACTCTGCCAGTTAGCTCATATTGCTATTTTCAAATTATCTTCCTAAGGCATAACTTTTATATTTTACCATCCTGGCCCCAAAACTTTAGCCTAGAGTCTGAGTTTTATAGCATAACATTCAAGGTTTCCTATGCTCATAATTCACACCTTCTATTTGATTCCCAGTACTCCCTTACATAAACTCTGTATTTCAAGCAAACTGGACATTTCACTGCTTTCTTAACATACATCATATTTTAAGACCTGATTTGCCTTTGCCTAGATAGAGAGCATGTCGGTGAAGTTAGCAAAATTACCAAAATGCATTCAGTAATATAAAGGGGCAGGTAACTTTTTTGACTGTCTAGCACTTTGTTCTATTCCCTTTCTTTAATAAATTCTCCACTTTGTTTTAGGAAATTTCTTTCCTCCATCTGATCCTGGAGAGCCTATCAATTACAATGCTGTATCCCATCTCAGCATAGGAATAAGCATTTGACCCAGGCTGGAACCAATTACACTATCCATCCTCCTGTCTACAGAAGCCGGGCCAAGAGTAGGCATATGACTTCAGCAGAGCCAATTACGTGGCCTTTTGGGGACTGAGGTACAGGTGCAGAAGTACAAAAGATATCTTTCCCTGGATTTGGGAGAAAGAAAATCTGGGTCTCCTGTGGCTTTCCCAGCCTCAGTGGAAGAGCCTGTTGGTAACAGAAGAGAGTAAAAGTCAGTAACAAAGAAGTAGGGAGAAGAAATGGAGGGGCAAAAAACAAGACACCCTCATATCTCAGCTACATGAGCCAGTGATTTCCTTTTTATGATATAGCTTGAATTGAGTTTTTGAACTTATTACTGAAAGCATTCCAAATGTTTGGTCAACAACTGGTCAACATTTATCAAGTCCTGCAGAGTTCAACAAATGTGAGTCTTGAGAAAAGACCACAAATTGTACGTGTAATGGTCATTTGTGATTTACCAAGTATTGTTTCAGTTGAATAGATGGGTGGAAAATATACTGCGTTGCATGCTCATACATGTTCAGTTGTGTCTGACTCTTTGCGACCCCATGGACCGTAGTCCACCAGGCTCCCCTGTGCATGGAATTTTCCAGGCAAGAATACTGGAGTGAATTGCCATTTCATCCCCCAGGGGATCTTCCTGACCCAGGGATCAAATCTGTGTCTCCTGTCTCCTGCACCGGCAGGCGAATTCTTTACCACTGAGTCGTCACCTGGGAGGCCCAGAAAATATATAGACAGGGATAAAAAAATATGTGTACCTGTGACTATAAATGGAAACTGGACAAAAGTAAAAACCAGTTTAGGAATTAGAGACAAAAACAGGTTGAAGTAAAAATTTTGTTGTTTCGTGTTTTTAAATATTGCAGAGATTTGGGTATATTTGTAAGTCAATAAATACTTCGTTTATTTAAAGGAATGGAGACAAATAATTGAAGGTGCAAGATCTTGAAAGAAGTAGAAGAAATAGTCAAGAGCCCAAGTAGGACTGTTGGCTTTGGAAAGGGGAGAGGATGCTTCTGACATGGAGGGAAAGGAGGGATGGGTGAGGTTTTGATGTGAGGATAAGAGAAAAACAAGTTCACATTCGTGCCCCTCAGATTTTTTAGGGAACTCTCATGAACCCATTCTTTCACTGGATTTCCCAGTCAACTCTTCTGGTTAACAGCATGGACTGAAATTGCAACTTTTGAACTGTACACATCACTTTCAAAGGACAAGGAGCTTTTTCCTGTTTCCAGTATTTGATCCATGAAGCTTTTTTTGCATTGCATTATGGACTCTTCACACTTTTGTAACTGACCAAAGTAACTGAGTACCGTGGTAGCTAACGGGGCAGTGTTTTGATGATAACTGTCATTGTGACCCCAGGGACTACACAGTCCATGGAATTCTCCAGGCCAGAAAACTGGAGTGGGCAGCCGTTCCCTTCTCCAGGGGATCTTCCCAACCCAGGGATCGAACCCAGGTCTCCCACAGTGCAGGTGGATTCTTTACCAGCTGAGCCAGCAGGGCAGCCCAGGAACACTGGAGTGGGTATCCCTTCTCCAGGGGAAATCTTCTCCCCCAGGAATCGGACCACGGTCTCCTGCATTGCAGACGGATTCTTTACCAACTGAGCTACTAGGAAAGCCCTCTAATAAAATGGAATTGAGCAAATCTAAGGAGATTATCTCTGGTGGGATAAATTGGGAAATTAGGATTGATCTTTGCACACTGCTTACTTTATATAAACTAGATAACTAATAAGAGCCTACTGTATAGCCACAGGGAACTCAACCCAATACTTTGTAATGATCCATGTGGGAATAGAACCTATAAAAGGGTGAATATACATACATAGCTGATTCACTTCATTGCAAATCAACTATACTCCAATAAAAATTAATTTGAAGGTAGAGATTACTTCTAATTTGTGAAATTAAATTTGTGAGAAGGATACAGACTAATTCCCTTAGAAGTGTCTTTAAATATATAATTTATAAAATAGCAGACTTTTAAAGACACTTTAAGGCACTGCACAATTTCCTCGAGTGTAAACCAGATGCAGCATAAATAAGGATGGCCTATTTAATTGACATGTATTAAACAGCAACTTCTATTCAAACTGCAACAGAAGTCTTGGTTCTATTATAAGTAAAGTGCTGTGGATCTCTGTATTTCAGGTGGTATAGTTATATTTTAACCTTTCTCAAAAGGTTTCCTTTTTATTACCGTGAATTTTGCAAATCATAACAAGCAGTTTTTTCATACCTTTTATCTAAAATAAATTTAACAATTAATTGAATGTCACATGGCAGATTTGCCCATGAGAGAGTTACTTTACCTTCTGCTTAAACCTCACCACATCTTGTTTTCATTAAAAAAAAAAAATTAAGAATTTGATTTTTAGAAGGCTCCTATAAAGAAAAAGAAAATTCTATCTTAATGGGAAGTTTCCAAGTTTTGACCCATCTTTGGGAGGAAAAGGCTTTCTGTCAAGTGGGACCAAGTTCGGATTCGGTTTCCACTTAGTTTCTGAGTCTCTAGGGCGAGTTTTATATCATCTCTGTTGACTGGGACTAACCATGCTGCCTCCCTCATAGGGATATACAATGCTAAAGACTATAAAGCATGTAAGACCAGTCTGACACATGACGGCTACATGGGAAATGCTGGCCCTCTGCCTCTTTCTAGGAAACAGCATGAGAGCACATACCAAAAGGGATGGGGCAGGGAAGGAGAAGAAAGAGCCATTACAACTGAGTTTATAACACCTCAACCGCACGAACACGAAGAATTGTCAACAGTAGCACTGTGTCTGAGGAGGCTGAACTGAGGTGCGTAGGAAAAGTATAAACCACCCATTTCTCCTTGGGTTTCTCTATTTCTGCTTATGCTTTAGTCCTGCCTACCCCCAACAAGCCGCATGTAAATCTTGACATAAGACAATAGCCATAGAGCATGTATTAAATTTACACTCATTTTCCTTATAAAACACAAGTATGTTCTTTTATAGTTCATTTCTTTTCACTAGGGTCTTTCTCTCCCCATCCACCTTCCATTCCTGACATCTGGGTCTTCTGAGCATTCTGTTTGTGTCACTTTTCATAATTATTTCTATGATACATGTAACTTTTTTTTGCTCTGTAAGAAAAAAAGCTTATTTAGGAAGAGAATCCACTTTTCCCTTGATATCCACTGCCTTTGTGGCTGTACACAATTTTGACTCTTTAAGTGTAGCTCTGAAAACTATTTATTTGCCTTCTGAGTTTTTCATTAGAGCTTAGGCTCTAGAATTGACAGCGGTTCAGAATGCAGAATTTCTAACAGGCTGCTTCTGGTGTTTATTGGAATGCTCTGCCTTTATGCTCTTGAAAGAGGCAGCTGTGCTGTGACCTAGGCTGAATCTGGCCCTTGATACAGAAAACAGAACTTACCTGTGAAGGGGGGGCATCTTGCAGTTTGTTCACAGGTCTGTCTGGTCGTGCTTTCATCTGTTCGTAGCAGTTTTCATCCACTGGTTCTGGGGAGTTGAAAAGAGATTTGCAATGGAAAAATTTTTAAAATGCTGGCACCAATCATAATACATGACCCAAACAACACATAGTTATAAATGTGAAACCTGCGAGGGTCATTTGATTAGTCTATTTTTGTGGCCATGCAAAGGTAAGGAGGGACAAACTGCGCTCTGCAGGTCAGACTGCGGAGAGCCTGTTGCCTCACAGTATTAACAGTTAGACAAAAGAAGTCACTTGGATAAAGACGAGATCATCTTACTTTTTATACCATCGCAGGACATGGCGGTCTCAGCTCAAACTACCGTTTATATGTCCCGGGCATCCCCTGAGTGAAAGGCTTGCCTGTGACCTTCTATTTAAGTATGATTAGAGATGCTGCAGGTGGCGTAAAGCACAGAGCACGTGTATTGATGGTCAAAATCTGGTAATTTTTTCCATAAGAAAGATAGTTTACACAGAGGCCTTTTTAACCCTATACTATTTTTTGAAAAAGAGGGTTTAGATTATGTTTGTTGTCCCATAGATAAGTGACAGGACAGGTCATCCAGGCTGTTTCGAGGGGTATACCATGGGGTATGTAATGCTGATACTAAGTTGTTGGGGGGTTTTGGCCATGTCCATCGGCCAGCAGACATGAAACCGATTTGCTTCTGGGGGGGATGCTTACTGAGTCATCCGTACCTTTCTTTCCCCAGATACTCTATTTAAAAGGGAGAGGAAGGAGAGCTAATGACTTGTAGGATAGAGAATAATCTTGCAGAAATGTTGATTGCACCAATTCGACCCTACAGAGGAAAAGACGTGTTTATAACACCAGGTACTTTGTAATCCTCCAACCCTTTCTGAAAAGCCATGTAGAGAACTGGCCCATAGAGGAATGTTTCTCAAAGCATGAACCATGGGCAGCATGAGTTAGAATCACCCCGGAGGCTGGTTAAATAGGGGCTTCCTGAGCTCTACTGTGGACTGACTGAATCAGAGCCTGTGAGAGGGGCACCTGGGCTCACTGCTCGTGAAGCCTGCAGATATGGTGGGCTTCGAGCTACCGAGATACAAAAGAAATTCAAGTCCTCAAATAGTGTAAGTGGGCACCACAGTTCTGCAAGGGGAAACAGGAAGGAAAATTCTTAATAGTCTATTCCTGAAAAATAGTTTTGATTCCTCAGAGCGCAGAGGATTAAAGGATACTTTACAATGGTGGGGGTGGGGGGAGACTAAGATTACTTAAATTCTTGACTCCTATAAAATTCTCATGTGTTTAACTGTAGGAGATTTCATACTGTCTTGATATATAGAGATTCAGATACATTTAATCCAATACTGGGAATCTGTGTTTGAGACGCCAATTAACAGAAGTTAAACCCACCTACCCACCCTCCACCAATCGTGAATTAAGTACTCACAGGGCAAGGATAGAGATAATTGGTAGCCCTTGTCTGACAGCTTCCCTCATCAGAGGGCTGGGATCAGATCAAGGCTGTTTGTTTTGAGACACTTAGGGGCTTTTTAGTTGTGGGGGAGTGGGAGGTTTCAAGGAACAAAGGTGCTGGGAATTGAAGAGTACTTGTTACGAAAGAACAAAAGGTGTATAACCCGTGAGGCAGTGATGGTTTGGCTCTTCTCTTTCCCTGATTGTCATCAGTGTACCCCTAGATCCCCTACTTTAAAAGAACCAGTTAAAACAAAGGAAACCAGAGAATCTGTCCTTTGTTCCAAATTATTCACTGTAGATATGCTTTTGTACACAGAGCATAAAGCTCTGTTTCCCTGGGTGATCTTCTGTTCTAGAAATAGCTTTATTTCATAGAAATCTGTGTGTGTCAGAGTTCATGGTAATTGAGTCTTCCGGTATGCTCACTACAAACTAGAGTGAAATGAAGAGAATATAGAAAAACAGGATGTTGATTCACACTGAATGTTGCAATACAACTTACAATATGCAGCTTTGAAAATACATAATAAGTGGTATGCTAAATATACTTGAATGTACAGTTACCATTGGGATATTTAAATATGATTGCGACAAGAAATAAGGTACCTCAAATTCTTTGTGGAATTATGAGGGGGAAATTGATTTATAGGTAAATTTAATTGTTGGAAAAATAAAACTTACCTAAGGCCACATTATCTACGTTACCATAAATTGGTGCATCTTCGAGATCATACTCATCTTCCCTATAAGAAGGAAATAATTTGCCTTGTTAGACTCTACATAGTTCATATCTAATTTCTCAGCCATATTCTGTATTGGGTAAATTATTGCACATTCTTATCCAGCCTTGACCACCCAAGTGGTCAGTATATGCAAGTGAGTCAGTAAATACAAGTGTGCATGCATATGTGTGTATGAATTTGAAAAGTGTATTCTGGATCTTCTTTTAGTGAATAATAGCAAATTCTTATTTAGCATTTACTGTGTGTCAGGAGTTACTTGAAGAGCATTATATATATATTCATTCTTTTTATATTTCTCACAATAATTTAACCAGACAGGTGCTATAGCATTCCCATTTTTTAGATAAGGAACCTGAAACACAGATTGGTTATATAATATGCTGAAGGTCACAGAACCAGGAAATGGCAGAGCTGGGATTAAAACATGGATTATCTGTGCACTAAACTCTACACTGTACTTCCTGTTTGCTTGCCAATAATATCACTCAGAACAGACCCCAACACAGTTTACTAAATATTGACAGTGATTAAAAAATAAGAGGCCAGAGAAATATTGTAGACTCAGCTTGGTAGATGCAATAAAAAGACTGATTACCTATTACACCCAAATACTGTGCTGTTTTACATACACTATATAAAAAACCCAGGGAAATTCTACAGAAATATTATTTCCCACTTTTCAGATAGATTAACACATTTCCCCTAACCTTATGTGTAATATCAGCAATAAATAGCAAACATGAAAGCTTTTCTTTCTGCCAGTGCTCATTCAACCCTCAGGACAACCCTACGAGATTCATTTTTCAAAACTCCCCATTTGTGCACATAAGGAATTTGCCAGCTGTAGAGGCAAATTGTCAAAAGACACATAGTAACTGACAATGCTAGGACTGGAATGCAAGTCTGGTCCGAAAGCTCTAAATATTATTTGCTCTTGGTGTTTGATTAAATTTCCTTGCTGCTTCATCTGAATAATCCTATTAGGATTACAGTAGACAACTACTATTGTCGCAGGCAGTGACAGTGGTCTCGGTGACCAGCTTTCACAATAGCAGGCTGGGAGCAGAAGAACATCTTAGGCAGTGAGCGGCATTTCATAAAATAGCAGCAACTGTTTTAACTTTGAGATTATATATCACCGAGAGCTGGAGGGAACTGCATCAAGAGGAAAAACCTATATTATAGTCCCATGCTTCTGAAAGAAGACAGTATACTTAAATATCAAGAGTGTATCCTTAAAAAAAGATCAAATGATACCTGTATGAAATTATTTGAGAAGTCCAGTTGCTGGTATGTATTTGCCTTATTTGATAACAAAGAAACTCGTTCATACCCTTTCTGTTGGTAATTCACTACAGCTTAATATTGGGATACAAAGTTAAGTCCCTGCTAATGGTTTTTCTCTGGCTATGCAGAGAATAAAATAGCAAAAGGTGAGGAATTTTTAATAAGACAATCCATCCATTTTCCCAGCACACATGAATAGCAGATACAACCTGCAAATGATAAATCATGTCCAAAAAATGAACATCATTTCATTCCCTGTGAAGAAAATAGGACGTGATTTATAATGCAGTGGCCTGTGTCTGCAGGCAGGTCTCAAACGATTAATCATCACAAATAATCTATTATAAAGAAGCAGTCTAACCAACAAATTAATAAGTATATTTTTAGTTGGCAATGCCAAATAGCTGCAGCCTATTGCAAATATCTAATAAACTTCAAGCACAAATGTTTGGCAGTGTCTTATGTTGAAGACATTACTATTTAGAGTAAATTAATAAATATGCCCAGAGGCTAGTGCACCTCTGAATTTGGAGCCAGATCACATTCTCTGTCGTTCTCAACATGTCTGAAATGATCCTGTAACCAATTAGCACATTTACTGACACTCCAAAATTTAAAATAATATTGTGATTGTTCTGTTGTTCAGTCACTGAGTCATGCCCAGCTCTTTGTAACCCCGTGGACTGCAGCACGCCAGGCTTTCCTCTCCTTCACCGTCTCCCGGAGTTTGCTCAAACTCATGTCCATTGAGTCAGGGATCAACCATCTCACCCGTCCATCCAACCATCTCATCCTCTGCCACCCTCTTCTTTTGCCTTCAACCTACATCTTTAAGGTTCAGATTTTCCACTTTCACGAAATTTCTCTAGTCTCTATTTTTAAAGTTCTTATTCATACTTTATCATTTTTATTGTGAAGTCCTTTTAAAGAAAATGCCTCATACTTTATTATTTAAGATTAAATAAGTGAGTTCAATTTTTAAAAAATCACTACTTTTGCCTGGGTGACTTTGAACATAAATTCCTGAAGTTTAAATTTCCTGATTTAAAAAACAGAAAAATTATTCCCTATGTTGTTCTTTTCAGCTTCCAAATTCTAGGACATAAATGTGGGTTTCAATATCCAAATAAAAATGAAAAACATTTCTGGAAAACTAAATAAAACTATTTTACGGGTCTGGAAAGTTGAAAGATTGAGGAAAGAGTAAGCTTAGGGGTCTGTCAGATATTGGTTTTGGTTAACTTTATTTGTTTAATAGATATTTGTTTGAAAGGCTTCCCCAGTGGCTCAGACGGTAAAGCATCTGCCTACAATGCAGGAGACCCAGGTTCGATCCCTGGGTCGGGAAGATCCCCTGGAGAAGGAAACGGCAGCCCACTCCAGCACTCTTGCCTGGAGAATCCCATGGACGGAGGAGCCTGCTAGGCTACAGTCCACGGGGTCACAAAGAGTTGAACACGACCGAGTGACTTCACTTTCTCTGAGCAGGCAGATAAACGTTTGGTCTTTGTCCAGTGTATAAATGTTACTTAAAGCCAGGAGAGAGGATGAGATTACTAATGACATGAGTGTAGATAGAGAAGAGGTTCACTAGATGAGCCCGGGCACTCTGTCATCTGTGGTTCAGGAGCCAGTGGAGGAGAAGGAGCTGCAGGTGTTGAGGAGGAAAGCTAAAACGGAGGTGTCCTCAGAGCCTGGATAAAGCAAGCGTCTCAGAACTGGCGCTAGTGGTGAACCCGCCTGTCAGTGCAGGAGACCTAAGAGACGCGGGTTTGATCCCTGGGTCGGGAAGATCCCCTAGAGGAGGGCATGGCAGCTCACTCCCGTTTTCTTGCCTGGAGAATCCCACGGACAGAGGAGCCTGGTGGGCTACAGTCCATAGAGCTGCAGAGTCAGACACGACTAAAGCAACTTAGCACGCACACCAGAAGTAGAGAGTGACAATGTGTCATGCGGCAGATGGACCACATATGAGACTGAAATTTGCCACACATGTTTCACAGGAGCTGAGTCAGTGGATCATTGAGGACAGAGAATTGAATAGAGTGGGTTCAAGAAAGAGGAGGAAGAGGAGCCAGCAAATATGGACAGAATGTCCGTGGACCTTCCAAGTTTTCCTGTAAAGACTGCAGGACAATGGAGCGGTGACTACAGGCAAGCTGGTATCAAGCGAGTTTTCCTTTAAGGTGTGAGGTGTTACTGTCTGTTTATACACTGATGGGGTCAGACCAAGGAGACCAAGAGAAAGCAGCAACGCAGGAGAGGAAAGGGGAAGTTGCCGCAGCGATGTGTTCCTGTGCATACGCTCGATAACTTTGTACTTTGATAGGGACTGTATCATGAGCGTGGGTTTCCTGAACCTGCATGAGCCAACATCAAAGGTAGACACTAGGTCCAGGAGAGAAACGTAAACCCTAGCCATTTTTGTATGGCTAGGGTTAGCTAAGAACCAGCAGTGTTTCCTATGAGGAGGGATGTTAATAGGGTCTCAGAGATAGGATATCTAAACTAAATTTTTATTTTGATCAGTGTTCAAGTTCTCTTCTAATAATGCCCACTTTTTTTTAATAAAGTCAAACACAGAAGCTTGTATTGCCAGTGATTTGGAGCACTTAAAGGACACTTAAAAAGTGTTTTTTTCCCCTCAAAGTTTGAGGATCTTGAAGAACTGTAAAGAGATGGGAAGCGAACCCAGAGCAGCGGCACAGAGACAGTCAGGAAGAAGATCTTTGAACCTGTAGGTACATTTCGGGAGGTTCTCACAAAGACTTGGGCACGGGACGGGACTTCTTGCATTCATGTAGGGTTGGAGTTTGGATTGGTTACTTGTACGTTAAAACAAATAGAAGGCTGGAGAACATGGAGATGTTTTGGTTCCAGATGCAGCAGTGGTTATAATGAGGGCCTCTTCTGCGCATCTACTTGGAAATCTGATGCCAGGGAAGGCTACCCAGGAGTTCCAATATCATCAGGATGTTCAGCCCTGGGAACAGGTGGAGACGACAGCTGAGACCAAAGTCTGTTCCAGGGCACCTGGTCAGTATATTCAGCAAAGGGGGGAAGTGAGGTGGGGTCCTCAACCTGCAGAGCTCTAGAAATCCAAGAGATCGTTTTAGGTAGAAGAATAACGAGATGAGATGTTTTGTGATAAAAACACCTTTCAGTACCTTGCAGGAGGAGACCATGCAAAAGTTGCTGGAAATTTGTCCTGAGTCCTTGAGACAGACCCTGAAAACTGAGGAGCTATAATAAGCTTAATGTAAATCTGAACTGCTTTCCTGATTATCTGAACCGCTTCCTTTAATTAAGGGGTAAATATAATCCAAATGGGTGGGTATTTTCTTAGACCTTAATTTAGACCTATAAAGTAGTCAGCTTTTTCTTTTTTTTTAACCAGCTACTCTCTGTAAGTGTAGTATTATGTTATAATTCAGCTTCAGAAATGCTCATTTCCCCAAGATTACAAACCTAGTAATTGCAAGCATTTGATTAAAATCCAGAACTGTTTGGATCTCAAACCCATGTTATTCTCACTGCATTATCCTCTTAACAGAGATCATAAGACAAGAATTGTGCAGAATTACGTTTAAAGGAAAAATAAAGTGCCCTGGGATAAGTACCAGGAAGCAGGCATTTAACTTTCTATTAGATGTAGACACTTTGCTGTCCTTTAAGTGATCATGTTCCTGACTTACTAATGCAGGAAGAGAAGATCAGAGAGGCAAATTTCTTTCCCCTCCAGCTTAGTTAGCTTCCCACCTAAACCAGTGCTGAGAAGGAGCGGGTCAGGGCGGCAGGGAACCCAGGGTGGGGGAAGCTCGCCTCTCTTCTACTGGCCTCAAACCACGTAAGGAACTGCGGAAACAGCCATGACTCTAGCCCCACCTAAGAAAGATACCTGCCTAAGTCCTACCTAAGAAAAGTCAGTACTACCTAGGAAGAGTCAGTCCTACCTAAGAGCCTCTTGATGAAAATCAAAGAGGAGAGTGAAAAAGTTGGCTTAAAGCTCAACATTCATAAGACTAAGATCATGGTATCCAGTCCCATCACCTCATGGCAAATAGATGGGGAAACAATGGGAACAGTGACAGCCTTTATTTTTGGGGCTCCAAAATCACTGCACATGGTGACTGCAGCCATGAAATTAAGACACTTGCTCCTTGGAAGAAAAGTTATGACCAAGTTATTAGACAGCATATTAAAAAGCAGAGACATTACTTTGCCAACAAAGATCCATCTAGTCAAAGCTGTGGTTTTTCCAGTGGTTATGCATGGATATGAGAGTTGGACTATAAAGAGAGCTGAGTGCCAAAGAATTGATGCTTTTGAACTGTGGTGTTGGAGAAGTCTCTTGAGACTCCCTTGGACTGCAAGGCGATCCAACCAATCCATCCTAAAGGAAATCAGTCCTGCATATTCATTGGAAGGATTGATGCTGAAGCTGAAATTCCAATACTTTGGCCACCTGATGCGAAGAACTGACTCATTGGAGAAGACCCTGATGCTGGGAAAGATTGAGGCAGGAGAAGAAGGGGACAGCAGAGGATGAGATGGTTGGATGGCATCACCAACTCGATTGACATGAGTCTAAACAAGCTCTGGGTGTTGGTGATGGACAGGGAAATCAGTCCTGCATATTCATTGGAAGGATTGATGCTGAAGCTGAAATTCCAATACTTTGGCCACCTGATGCGAAGAACTGACTCATTGGAGAAGACCCTGATGCTGGGAAAGATTGAGGCAGGAGAAGAAGGGGACAGCAGAGGATGAGATGGTTGGATGGCATCACCAACTCGATTGACATGAGTCTAAACAAGCTCTGGGTGTTGGTGATGGACAGGGAAGCCTGGCGTGCTACAGTCGGACATGACTGAACAACTGAACTGAAAGATAGCCCTTATTTCCACTTGCTGTTTTAATATTAATGCCTTAATGGCGGGAGATTGTTCATTTGTTTGTTTTTTTTTTTTCCCTGAAGCCTCCATGCTCTCTTATAAAGGTGACTTTGGCTTCCAAACTACATAATCAGAGAAATAGACAAGCTGTGAAGTACATACATAAACTTGTGAATTAATAAGATAGCCTCTTTATAGATACAGTCTGCACTGTATATTCAAATTCTGCCTAAATGGAGATTTATTACAGTTGATAACAGATTATTAAATCCTTGAGGGAAGGATTCGCATCTTTTCATCTTTGTATCTCTATTGTCTAACAAATGCTTATTTGTTAAATGAATATTTATTGAAGGAATGAATGTTATAAAAGAACCAGCCTTTTTTCTGAATTTTCCCTGCAGCCAAGAGCTTGCTTGCTTTGAGCTGGGTATTTTACCAATTTTCCTTTCTGATTTCTTATCATCCTAATTAAAAAACCACAATTCTGTCTTTGGTAGGATGATTGTATCACATTACTTTCTATGACAATGCATCTTAACTACTTTTCAAGTGAAGAGTGTAAAATCAATTGCCAGATTAAGTTCTGCATGGCTATGTAGGATTCTTTTTGTCACATTTGTTTTGTTGTAACTGAATCAGCAAATCATTCTTGATATGAACTAATGACTTAAATTATCTCATGTTGTAAAATATAATGTTAAAAATAATCATGAAATATAGATTTTCTTTATTGTGTAGGTCTGCCTGTAGCCCAGATCTGAATCTTCCACAGACATTTCCATATGGAGAAGAATTTTTTAAAGGATGTTTTAGAGGACAATAAAAAGCTTACAGTGTTACCCTATACCAATGAGAAAGCTCTATGTTTTTGAAAGACATTTTCAACCTTTCAGTTTACCATTTCAAAAAGGTCTTAAAGAATCCTCTAGGAAACTTTCTATATTTAGATTTTTTTGTCCCAAAAGAGAAATTTCCAATTTAATGACACACTTGGGTCAGAATATACTGTCTAAGAAAATGAAACTTCCTTACTGTGACATCATAAATCTTCTCTTAAAAAAGTATTATACAAATTTATCGGCAACTTGCTTAATAAATATGTGATTAAGTTATGTTAAATCTATAATCGCACATTACTTAGAGTTATTTATTGGCAATACCCCTAAAATGGCACAGCACAAAGCGTTCTTGTATATGTGCACACATATCTTAAATTGTATTAGGTATTGCCAGATTTCCTTCCACCTCGAATTCTTAAGAACCACACAATTCTATATTTAATTGTACTACATTCTTACAGTCTGAACTGAATCATAATCTAGGGATATCTTCTTCCAAAATTAACGAGGATTCTATAGATACCAGATTAGTTTCATTTTCATCCAGCTCTCTCATTGACTCAGGGAGAGTAAATAACTAGGGTAGATAATGTCATAACTATTACTCTTTAGATGGAAGTAAAAATAATCAAAACTCATCTTTTATTTTAACCCAAGTGACACATTCCTAAGTCAATCCTATAAAGCAATATAACACTAGTTACTTTCCATATTATTTGGGAATCATAATCCATGACTTGTTTTCTACGTACCTGGGAAAGTAGTCGTCGGAGTATGCACATATTTTTTCTGAAAGATATTCAAAATAGACAAGAGAAAATATGACATGTGTTAAGCCTTTCAGAGCATGTTCTGAGAGGAGCTTAGTAACAATGTCAGTTCACATCTTTAATCAAGCCACTTAGCTACCACCTAGGGGTAAAGGTATTCCCCGCTGTGGGCCAGTCGCGTTCCCTCTTAGTAACCTGACGGCAAACATCGTACAGCTTGGAAACCGTGCGAGCTCGAGAGAGCGGCCACCTCACGCAGGGGAAACGCCAGGCTGAGCCCAGGGGACCCCGTGCCCGCCTGTCCTGTGGTTCCAGCCTCTTATAGGGCACAGCGGCCCTTCTCTGCCTCAGGTTCCACGAAACAGCTCTGCTGCCTACTGACAAAGTGCCCTCTCTGCCCTTACAGATTTGAATAGGCTTTTCTTCCTTATAAAAAAAAAAGTCCCTAGAAGACACTTCTATTTATCTAATTTTGGAGCGCTTGTTAGCTTTTCTTGGTGTGTGACAATCACATAAAAATTATCTAATCATCAACAAAATTTCTTTGAACTGGATAGATATATATAGTGTGATATCTTTTATATTTTGATTGCATATTATTAACCTGGAGTTAAATAAAAACCAAAATCTTGCAAAGGCTATCATATGAAAGTGAAGCCCAGTATTATCTGACAGTGACTGAACTGTGTGTTGGTATTAAACTAACAAACGTTTCCAAATAATTGAAAAAGTCACCAAACAACTACAAAAATTACTTTTAGTTAGATTGATGTATGACAAAGTTATTATCCAGACAAGTCATTACCTGTTAGAGAAATATTATTCAGTAATGTTTCAAATTATTAAAATCACCATGTTGGAGGGCAAAATAGACATGCCACATGTCCATATATTTGGGAGAATTCTGTTAAGGACCAAATGTGGGAACTTTTTGCAAATCACAAGCATCAAGCAGCTATGGGACCAAAAGTGGTGAATGTAACCTGTTTGGGAGCTGCCACAAATATGCTTCTTTGGCCCACAGTAAATGTCTTACCATGGGCTGCATCTGAAAGATGCTGTTTTCAACCACCTTCAGATTAGCCTTGTGAATGTGAATGTAACACGGATGCTGGGAGAAACCTGGAGAAGCCTACTGCTGCACGTAGCCACAAGTTAATGGAAGCCCAACAAAATGAGAAAGCTTGAGAAAATGTAAATAAGTTCAATAAGCATAGAAACAAAAATTAGTTAATATAGACAAGAAAATTGTTAACTGGAAAATATAAAGTATGTATTGATTTCTTTTTATATGAAGTACTTGTTTATACTCAGGTCATTACTATTCAAATTTGTCTGAAACTAAAGTGCATACATAAAAATTTAGTCAAACTGTAGCTTTGATGTATCATGGAACAGATTCAGGGCTAGGAATCAGAACTGGATTTGGGTGCCAGGTCTTCAATATATTTCATTGCAGATGAACAAGCAAATCATTGTAGAACTCATTCTTGGTGTATATCAGTAGGGTTAATAATGCCTATATCATGGAGTAGATGTGGGAGATAAATGAAGTAATTTGTATAAAAACATTATAGAAAGTCAGTTATCAATATTATACATTCTAAGTTCACATCCTCTAACAAGCTACGTTTAATTGTGCTAACTTGAATTTGGGAAGTTTTCAGATTAAATGGATTAGCTGAAAAGTAGCTGACAGAATGTAATTTAAATGCTATTTTGAAGACTTATAAATAAATCTTGATTTGAGATGTAGTCTTCTTTTGGGAGGAAGCTTGTCATAAACTGAGTAGTAAATTCAAAGAAAAGATTAAAACTAAACAAAAATAGTGACAGTACTTAAATAGAGTGAGAAAAAGACATAGGTGTGGAGTAAAAATGTTTCTCCAAACTGACTAATACTTCTTAAAGATGATGTGGGTTTTCCAACTGGAGGTGCTTAGAGTATAAATGATGGTGCCTGGAAAATACCCTGCTGTAATACGTAGAAGGATCGCTCTCTAGAAGGAAAATGTAGTTCAATGTATTAGCAGCAGAGAAAAGCAAAACAAAGATTTAGACCAGAAAGTTTTGTGTGAAAAAGGAAGGAGAAAGGGAACTAAAACAATGTGAAGAAGAAAATAATTAATGGGTAAAGGACTTTGTACATCAGAACAAATCATACTGAAGAAGCACCCTGAAAGGAAACATTAAAAGTTCAAGGTCACCATATCACATTACTCTTAAAATTTAAATGTATAATCTGAAGCAAGACCATCAGTACTTATGTCCCTTTAGTCTTACAATGCTTATCATAAGAAGCGTAATAGAACATGATCTCTTTAAATAGGGGTACTACAATAAAAGGTTTAGAGCTTACAGCAAAGGAAAAAGATCAGTAAGTTCAGACTCCTGAAAAGAGCTTGCCCTGTTATGAGTGCTTATAGGTTTAAATGACATGATTTAAAAGCTACTTAAACATTTCAGTTATATTTAATAAAAGACAGTTTTTATTTTATTATAAAGCAGGTATGTTTGTAAGACTCAGTTTGAGAAAAGCTGGGTGAGTTTTCATAATCCTCACCCGTGATTCAGATATAAACGCTGTGGTCGGGCTCATGGTTGAAAGGGTGCGAGCTGACATTTGCTTTTGTTTTGCCCTCTGTTGTGTTCACCCTTCCGTGTGCAATACGGAACAATAAGAAGCAAGAGTACGTGGCTTAAACTCCATAATACAAATTTTATGATACATCTTTAGTGTGAAATATGTGCTGTAATTTTCTAGCAAATAGGAGATACACTGATAGGACTTTGATGTATGAATACACCGTACAGTTGTTTATCCTTCTCAAAACAGAGAAGAAAGGTTAAAGAATATTTTTTAGGCTTAAAGGAAGAAAAAGTGGATGCATTCCTACTAGAAAGAGAAATAAATGTGATCCTCCTAAAGAACATATTTGGACAAAGAATCACGTAAAAATGAAAGATTTACTTGGGGGGAAGGGAGAACTCCATTTCAAAGCTTCTACGGAGCCCTGCCTGCTACAGAAAACATCAAGGAGAGGCTTATCTTGTCTATCTGATTGAATGTGTAGATACTACATTGTTGCTGGAACAGAGATTTTCTTTTGCAAGCTATTTAATACAACCAGAAAAACTTATTCACTAACTGTTCGCCAAGGTGGAGTCATATCTTGCAAGTTTCTTAGCCACAAAGAATAGCACAGAGATGTAGAAATAAAAGTTACATGAGGCCAGAGGTAGGAGCAGTGTCAACAGAGACCAAGGGACAGCAAAGCTGGCTAAATAGGATAGAATCTCTGGTAGTCTGTCTGTCCAGGAGAAACAAGTCAGGGAGGGTCCTCAGGCTGACTGCCAAGGAATCAAACAGTTTGCAGGACTAATCCCAAATCCACCTGGAATCTCTGGATAAGAAAGAAAGATAGTGTTCTTTGCTCATGTGAAGTAGAAAGGATGGTGATCATTCGTAATACCGCAGTGGTTGGGAATGGGCTACCGAGAGAAAAGGGGGAGATGGGATAAGAACATCCACAAACGCTGTTCCAAGGTTAATCTTAGATTTCCACACCAGTAAAGTGCAAGACCCAGGGTAACATGCTCCTCCTAAAGAGCAAAGATCGAGTAAAGTCAAAACAAAAAAAGTCTCTTGTTTTTCCTGGATCCATGAGCTGAGAGGTGAGCGTATCCATGACGCAACCCAAGCCCTGGTGGAAGAGGGTGGTGGTACCATAATTTCTAGCAGATTGCGGGTCTAAGGGATTGTGCAGCGGGTGTGGGAGAAGGAGGGTACCTAAGAATGGGAAGGTGCACATAATGGTGTGAGGTAACACCCATGTGTAAACTTGGCCCTGGGCTGAAACTTGGGATGCCCCTTCTGAAAGCCTCACCCTGCCTGGAGTAGTCAGACAGTTTGCACCTGGCTCAGACCTCGGGATGGTGCAGAGTCCTGGCTGGAAGTGGTGGGGCACTGCTGCGTTGAGGGGCCTGGGCATCAGGGGCCTGTGGCAGGGTTGGGGTACTCCAGCATGGTCCCCCTCCCCAGCTGTTTCTCCCCATCCCCGGGGTCTCCCTTTCTCTCCATCCTTAGAAAGGGAGGTACAGGGTCTGCAGCAGGGCAGCCCACTGGCCTCATACATCTGCAAGGCCTAAAATCACCATGAAGGAACTGGTGTGGATACAGAAGAGGGACACATTCCAGAAGTCTTGAGCTCTTTACTGCTCAAATAAATTAATTTGAGGCAGGGTGATATTTAGCAGCGATTCTAAGAAGCCTACACAAAATTCTCTAAAATGAACCTGTATGTGGTTTGAACAAACTGTTACCACTGAAACTCAGGTTATTGTACAGACACGCTAAATAAGAGACAGGGCAGGAATTGGGGTGAGAGCTGGAGAGAGTGGGGACGGTGGGAGGGGCGAGAAGCCAGAGAAACTAACGTTCACTGAACAGAGTAATGGATAAAGGGGATGTGGTACGCCCACACAAAGGAGTATTACTCAGTCATAAACAGGAATGAAATTAGGCCATTTGTGGAGATGGAGAGGGACCTAGTCTGTCATACAGAATGAAGTAAGTCAGAAAGAGGAAAACATCCTATTCACATGTCATGTGGAAACTACAAAAACGGTACTGGAGAGCCTCTTTGTGGGGCAGGAATAGATATGAGGATGGACAGAATGGAATTGTGAGGCCAGGAGGGGAAGGGGAGGGTACGAAGTACCGGCAGAGTCGCATCGACACGTATGCACCACCCAGGGGAAAAGGGAGAGCTGGCGGGAAGCTGCTCCCAGCAGCTCCGCTCCGCCGGGCGAGAGGGCCCAGCTCCGCTCCGCCGGGCGAGGGGGCCCAGCTCCGCTCCGCCGGGCGAGGGGGCCCAGCTCCGCTCCGCTGGCTGAGAGGGGGCCCAGCTCGTCTCCGCCGGGCGAGGGGGCCCAGCTCCGCTCCGCCGGGCGAGAGGGGGCCCAGCTCCGCTCCGCCGGGCGAGAGGGGGCCCAGCTCCGCTCCGCCGGGCGAGAGGGGGCCCAGCTCCGCTCCGCCGGGGTAGGGGGCCCAGCTCTGCTCCGCCGGGGTAGGGGGCCCAGCTCCGCTCCGCCGGGCGAGAGGGGGCCCAGCTCCGCTCCGCCGGGAGAGGGGACTCAGCTCCCCGCTCTGCGCTGAACTAGAGGGACGGGAGGTCCAAGACGGGACCAAGACGGGACGGGAGGGGACATAGGTACCCAGATAAGTGATTCTCACTCAGCTGGTGAAGAATCTGCCTGCAAGGAGGCAGCCCACGCCAGGCTTCTCGCCTGGGGAGCCCCACGGACAGAGGCGCCTGGCCGCTGCCAGCCCTGGGGGCGCAGAGCCGGACACGACTGCGCAGCGCCGCACGCGGCCAGCCCGCCGCACTGCGCAGCAGACGGCAGCCGGGACGGGGAGGCGGCTGCGCCCGGAGGAAAGGCGGGAGCGCGAAGCCTGGCGAGACCGCGGGCAGCTGCGGGAGGGAGGCCCGGAGCCCGGGCGGCGCCGCGCGCTGCGCCTGGGCAGGAGCCGCGTGCTAAACCCCAGCGCCGCGCGAGGGTGGCTGCGTGCTGCTCCCAGAGCCCAGGCTCCAGAGAGCGTTCTCTACACTTTGGAGATAAAAAGTCCAAAACTCAGAACTTACAGGACTCCAACAGGATCTCTCGGGTAAATAGTAGCAGAGTTCTAATACAGGTCACCTTGATTTCAGAAGTCATGGTTTTAAAAACAATTGAGGGAACCAACATTGATTTTTTTTAGAGTACATTAATGTAATTTACAATCTTCTGTTTCTTTTTAAGTGTTCCTCCCCTCTGCCGATTTTAGGCAAGAGCCATTTACAGCATGCCTGAGGTGGTAAGGGATTGTGCAATTATAAGGGGGGAAAAGTCTGTCTTCTAAAAAACCTGCTTTTTTTTTTTTTTATTTTAAGTTTAGGCAACTGTCTATTAACCGTGGCCAACTAATCATCATAAACAACTCCCGAAAAAAGTTTGTATGGTGGGAAAATGGTGTGAATATGGATTAACAAATTCCAACACACAATCAAAAATGAGAACTGCAAAACCTATTGACATCATGTTGTAACAGACTAGCGCAGCCAAATACTTCTGGGGCAGTGTGGGGTCCTTTAATGGACCGGAACCTGGTGGTCCGGAGCCAACGATAAGAAAGTGAAAGAGAAAGAAGCTAATATCCCCTGGGTTACGCAGAGAACCAGTAAAGGCCCAGGAGAGGGCTTGCACCGCTCACAGAGGCACAGGGCGCCCCTCGAAGAGGCCTTGAAAGCCCGGGGCAGGAGAGTGAGCTCCGCAGGTTTCCAGCTCCAGGGAATTAGCCGGAGGGAGGGAGGGAGAGACACGGACCCAAGTCTCTGGTGGAGCACGGGTGTTTTAATGATCTTTCTGTGAGTGTACAGAAATTTCTTTCTGTCGAGTTTCTTTCGACAATGATAAAGATCAGAAAACCAAACGTGCAGCAACCGTTACCAAGGGAACAAGGAACCAACAATGGTCATAAGGTCAGAAGACACCCATATCTCAAGAGAGGGTCGTGACTGAGCAGTTTTGTGGCAAGGAGAATGTTTACTGAGGAAATCCATGCATGTGTCTCAGCCTATGACCCCAGTCCTGGGAGCGGCGGGCGGTTCCCCTGGTTCCTGTTACCAGGAATAGATAAGGAACAGAGGGTTTATGAGACACAGAACACAGCACGCAGGGGTCCTTCTGTCAAACGTTCGCTGACAGCGCAGCGGTGATAGGTCAGTAAAACTGGACCAGTCCTGATCTTATCACGCTGATGAAAAGTGATTCTACGCTCTGATATTCACCACAGTGCCGTGCAGTCATAGGGCTGAAGTAAGGGATGCATAGGTTGAAAGCGGGCTTCCCAGGCAGCTCTAGGGCTAGAGAACCTGCCTGCCAATACAGGAGACTCCCTGGAAACTGGCCACGGTTCCAAATTAGCTTCATGTACTTTTCCTCGAGCACACGTTTCTAACTCAATTGTGTTACTGCTGCTGCTAAGTCGCTTCAGTCGTGTCCGACTCTCTGCGACCCCATAGACGGCAGCCCACCAGGCTGCTCCGTCCCTGGGGTTCTCCAGGCAAGAACACTGGAGTGGGTTGCCATTTCCTTCTCCAGTGCATGAAAGTGAAAAGTGAAAGTGAAGTCACTCAGTCATGTCTGATTCCCAGCGACCCCATGGACTGCAGCCTACCAGGCTCCTCCATCCATGGGATTTTCCAGACAAGAGAACTGGAGTGGGGTGCCATCGCCTTCTCTGCAATTTTCTTAGCTTTGCTTTATTTATTTTCATCTGTTTAAAGAAACTGTATTTCCATTTTCTGTTTATCACTTAAATGTCCCACTTCCAAGAGTGTTCTGGTTCTAGAATATTAAGAGCACTGAGAAATAGTTGAACTTTCCTTCCTCCATCCACCCATCCTTGTATTCAACACACACACCCACATTGAGTGCCTACTCTGCAAATACCGTGCCCCTTACTGGGCATCACCTTAGTCCAATCATGGCACAAGAGGGTGAAAGCCACAGGGGTAAAACCTCTGCCCAGTTTATTGAAAAGAGACGCTGCCGGTGGCTGACCCTGGGAGTGTTTGATAACAAGCCTGTGGTTCAACCTATCGCTTTTCCATTCCCTTCTGATCTTCCAGGCAAGCCTGCTGCACTTTAGAGATCCTGAATAATACTGAGGAGCTTGAGTAGACTTGAGTGGAACCTTAAAGAGCTAAAATTGGGACTCTGTTTACATTTCTAACAAGAATACATGCTTAAGCAAACCCTCAGGGTGAAAAAACGTAACAAATAGATTCTCTATAGATAAAAACATGAATAACATTCCATAAAGTTATCTTACTCCACAGCGTTTCCAGTGACTCCATCTCCAAACAGGTATCATATGACTATTTCTCAGTGTCTTACCTTGTCGCTGCTTTTCCACGTAGTGGAAAATGTTGAAGATCAGCGATATAGTCAGAGCTAAGCCCAAGAAGGCTAGAATTGCCCAGACAGAAAAGTGGCATTCAGAGTTTCCTGCAAACAAAAGCAAACAGATGCTTAGTAATGCTTGCTTACTCATTTTTTCGGAACTGGGTATTCCCAAAATCAAAACCACTGTATTTATTCAGAACGAAGGACAAATCTGTCAAGAAATAAGCTGGCATTTGTTAGTCTAGCTACTAAAGATTCAGTTCTAAATCAAGAACTTCAAGTTATGCAGAATCATAATTGGCTGCACTTATCCCCTTTTTTTAATCCTCTGTGTAGTCGTACATGCTTTCGTTACTGTGGAGGATCACTTATTACCTTCTACTAATCCCAGTACTACAGGACGCTGTGTGTTGGGATAAAAACAATAACACTGGAATCAGAGTAACCACTTTTGTCACAACTAGCCGTGAGGAGTTTTCTCATCCTATTTGGAGCCCCAAGAAGAGATAATGATGAGTCGATTACGGTCCTCCCTCCCCTCTGTGAAGGCCTTTCTTTCTTCCTGAGCTAGCAAGGGCGTTTTGTGAGATACTTACCATCAGCTGCCCTGGGTTATTTATGCCAATCTTGACACACAGATGAGCGACCACTAAGATAATTAGCCTAATTACAAGTATACTATAAAATGTAAATGGGATATATTTACATACATGTATAAAATTCAACTAATTATCTTAGTAGTCCTATACCCATGTGAATGCTGGCCCCAGAAAAATAGCATGTGATTTGTGTATTCGCTCAGTATCAATTAGACATTTCTTTGTGCCAGGAACTATGCCCTATATTATGGAATCAAAGATAGAGAAAACAGAATCTTTGTCCTCAAGGAACTCTGTTTAGTTGGGGGCATGATTGTGTAAACACAGAATTAGGAATGCAGTGTGAAAAAGCAATTGCAATAGAGGTTATGTTCCTTCATAGTCCCCACTCTCTTTCTCTCTGTGACTCCCTGGAACATTTTAAGCCCTTTCAGAGAAATCCAAATACCACGATGTTAAACACAATAAACAGTAGAGGCAAAAGCTTAATAGGAGGAAAACGAGTTCTACGCCCTTAACCTACCTTTAAACCATCAAATAAAGACTCCCAAGTACAGATGCCCTTTGTGTTCCTCTATTTCACTTGTTTTTTGTATCTCAGATTTGACTCTTGAATTGTTTAATTTCCTTCAAATTATTGACCTTGCAATGGTTGTTGAACCGCTTCTGTGTATTTGAGTTGCTTTATTTATTTATCAGAATCATTTATTTTTAAATGAGCATAGTTAGGCATGCTGCTGCTGCTGCTGCTAAGTCGCTTCAGTCATGTTCGACTCTGCAAACCCCATAGACGTCAGCCCCCCAGGCTCCTCCATCCAAGGGATGCTCCAGGCAAGAATGCTGGAGTGGGCTGCCATTTCCTTCTCCAAAGGTTAGGCATAGAGGTGATTAAATATATAAAATATATATTTTTGATATACATGTACATATACATATAATTTGCATGTCACTTATTCAATTATACATTGCTTTTGTTTAACTAGCCTGCGGGTGTTTTAGCACACCAGAAACTCTATCTACTAATGTCTCTTCTCCCTTTAATTTTGTATTATGTAATTAGATGCTCAAAATATTACAAGTCTGACAAAAGAGGGCCACTTCTGTCTTCTGTTCTGCTGTGCCAGACATATAGTACATATAGGATTTATAAAATCTTTTCAAGAATTGATAAATGGGAAAAGTTAACTGATAATGGTAGTGAAATGTGTGGTTTCATTTTCCTTTATGGGAATCTTTATATTTCATAAAGTATCAGAAAACTGAAAAGACAGTCTTCTGCAATAGTTTAACAGACTTAAACTTCTGCAAATTAATTTGGTTAAAAGCACTGAGATTCGGAGGGGCCTAATTTGTTCATCATGCACATAATCCCACAAATATTTATAGAATTCTATAACATAGTAAATTATCTTAAGTATATTAGAAATTCTAGTTATTTCATGATACTGCATATATTTTTAGAAGTATTTGATTTTTATGTCTAATGGTTTAAAAAAAACAGGCACTTAATGAGTACAAATTTTTAAAAGTCTGACTATCAAAATACAGAATAATATTCAAGGCCCTCTATTTAAAGATAATGGAGAAGGAAATGGCAACCCACTCCAATATTCTTGCCTGGGAAATCTCACCGACAGGGAAGCCTGGCAGGCTACAGTCCAGGAGATCACAAAGAGTTGGACACGACTAAGCAAATGAACAGCTTTAAAACATAAATAGTGAGCTTCCAAGGTGGTGTTAGTTATAAAGAACCTGCCTGCCAATGAAGGAGATAAGAGATGTGGGTTCGATCCCTGGTCAGGGAGATCCCCTGGAGTAGTAAATGGCAACCCACTCCAGTATTCTTGCCTGGAAAATTCCATGGATTGAGGAGCCTGGTGGGCGACTGTCCATGGGGTCGCAAAGAGTCAGACATGACTGAGCAGACATGCATGCGGGACACTTATACTTAGTAGCCTTTTATTTATACTTAGTAGCCTTTTATTTATACTTAGTAGCCTTTTTAAAAAATCCTACCAGTGTGTTTCGCAGATTTTTACCATGTTAGTATGTTACTTTTAGTGGTTACATAGAATTTCAGTAGTGTTGCAGTAATGTAAATTACATACCCAATTCTCTAAGACAGATGTTCTGATTTTTTAAAAACATTTTTCTTTTATAAACAATGATGCAAGAAAGTCTATTGGATGGACATTTTCCACGTATGCGGGCTTATCTGCAGAAAGGTTCCTGGCAGTAAAATTGCTGGGTTAAAGCAAATTTTTAAGGCAAACTTTCAGAGCTTGATTGTTCCCCACTCCTTTTGACAACGACCCCTTTTAGGTGGTTGGTTTAACTGTAATGAACAATGAAACCAGCAAGCTCTCTCATGCCAGACGCCTCTCGGTTTCTTTCCTCGCTGTCCCAACGTGTGTGTGTATGTGCGGGGCTGTGTCCCAACTCCTTGGATCCCCATAGCCCACCAGGCTCCTCTGTCCAGGGACTTCCCAGGCAAGAGTCCTGGAGTGGCTGCCATCGTCCCGACCCGGGGTTGAAACCATGTCTCCTGCATTGGCAGCTGGATTCGTCACCGCTGCACCACCTAGGAAGCCCGGGCTTTAATTGCCACAGTCACAATACGGGGTTATTAACTTCTGATTTCTGTTATTAAAATGATGATTTTTATTATTAAAGATTTTTCTTCCTTTCTTTTCCTTGTATATGTCCCTTTAGGACCACAGTCTAGATACAGTCTAGATTCTTCCACATTTTAAAGCAATTTGAGCACACACAGTCTTTTCTATTGCGGTATGTCACAACTACCATTTTAGGTTGTTCACTCAACCAAATGTGGACTCTCATCATCACCCTCTACACTCACTGTGTCTGGTGACACTTAAATAAATGAACTTTAATTGCTACAAAAAAGCCAGGCTTATACAATCATCCATGTTCAAAGTTAAAAACAATTAGTAAACTCAGATAAGCTAAAAAAGATAAGAATCAACTATAATCCTACTATCAAGAGACAGTCACTGTGAACATTTTGGCTAATGCACTTTCAAACTTATTTTCTGTATAGAAGCTGTTTTGGTCATGAGGCATATGATTTAATTATAGTGACTATACTGTTATCTGCTTCCCCCTGATAATTATACAGCATGCTTCTTTTCCTAGAAGCTAAATATCCCTTCATTTCTTTTAGCTGCCCTATATTCCATGTATGGATTTCCCATAATTTAACCAATCCCCTATTTTTAGACATTTAAATTGCTTCTAATTTTTAGTTATGTAAGAAATTTTGTGATGATTATATTTAACCAAAACTATACACCCAATCTTAATTTATTTCAAGGTAAAAATTCCTGAAACTGAATTACTGGATCAAAGAATTTTGCCATCTTGATGGCCAGTGTTTGAACACAGAGTACTAAGCAGACCCTTCTCAGGTCAGTTCGGCCTCTGTTCCTATTAGTTCAATTGGCCCTGACTTTGTGGCTCTTGGTGTTAATCCTTGCTCCATCAATCACCGCTCTTAACCCAACTACTATCTTTACGCACACTGTTCCCATTCGCTCCCCTTTTCCAGAGTTTCTGGAGAAAGTTGTCGTTTTATTTTTTCTCTGGAGCCTGTGACTTAGGTCCTTCAGGAGAAGGTGGCTGCTCCCACCTCTGCCCTAAATATAAAGGACATCACACTTTTCTTTGCATGTTGTGTGCTCAGGTGTGTCCAGCTCTTTGTGATTCCATGGACTGTAGCATGCCAGGCTCCTCCATCAATGGAATTTTCCAGGCAAGAATACTGACGTGGGTTGTCATTTCTACCTAAGGGGAACTTCCTGACCCAGGGATTGAAAGTGCGTCTCTTGCATTGCAGGCGGATTCTTTACCACCGGGCCGCCTGGGGATCCCTTTTCTTTCTTTGCCACGAGTTTTGTCATTGTTGTTATTC
The DNA here is from genome assembly GCF_963930625.1 of Muntiacus reevesi. NCBI lineage: Eukaryota > Metazoa > Chordata > Mammalia > Artiodactyla > Cervidae > Muntiacus > Muntiacus reevesi. The sequence continues at coordinate 3,148,608 of NC_089269.1, forward strand.
AGTCACTAATTCATGTCTGACTCTTTGCAACGCCTTGGACTGCAGCCTGATGGACCTCCCAGCCCATCACTGTCTCCTGGAGTTTGCCCAAGTTCATGTCCATTGAGTTGGTGATGCTATCCAACCATCTCATTATTTGTCACCCTCTTCTTTTGCCTTCAATCTTCCCCAGCATCAGGGTCTTCGCCAATGAGCTGACTTCTTCCCATTAGGTGGCCAAAGTATTGGAACTTCAGCTTCAGCATCAGTCCTTCCAATGAACATTCAGGGATGATTTCCTTTAGGATGGACTGCTTTGATCTCCTTGCTGTGCAAGGGACTCTCAAGAGTCTTCTCCCAATGCCGCAATTTGAGGGCATCAGTTCTTCAGTGCTCAGCCTTCTTTATGGTCCAACTCTCACGTCCATACACGACTACTGGAAAGACTATAGCTTTGACTATACAGACTTCTTTTGGCAAAGTTATTTCTACAGAATATTACTTTAAATTTTCTGTCTGTCTTTCAGGACTTGTCTACTACACACGCCCAATAATAGACCATGCTCCAGTCATTCTGAAGCACTTGCAATTTTCAATAGAGACCGTACTTTATGTCTGGACATTTGCCCCTTTTCCTGAAACACCTTTCTCCTTGGCCATCTGACAAATCCCTAGTCACCCTTCAAAAGTGCCTTCTCTCTGGAGCACTCACGCAGTACTGCCTGTCCCGCACCACGTGACAACTCATCTATCCCTCTACATTGCAACAAACATCAGAGTCATCATTTATGTATGAAAACTCCTCCCTGCTAGACTGAACTTCCCAAAGGAGAGAAAGAGTGTCTTATTGATCTTTTATCTTCACACTTCAATTTCCTCAATGCACCTACTGTTAATAGGACTCGTTGAGAAAAGACATATAGAGAGATTTGTGTAATGATGCTTCTCACTAATAAAACGCTCAATAAATGGTAGCTATTGCTATTGTTGTTATCTTCTTGCTTTGGTCACCTGATGTGAAGAGCTGACTCCTTTAAAAAGACCCTGATGCTGGGAAAGATTGAAGGCAAAAGGAGAAGGGGGCGACAGAGGATGAGATGTTGGATGGTATCACCAACTCACAGGACATGACCTTGGGCAAACTCCGGGAGACAGTAGGGGAGAGGGGGGCCTGGTGTGCTGCAGTCCACAGGGTCACAAAGAGTTGGACACGACTTAGCGACTGAACACACACAATAGTAAGACTCCTACTATTATTTCTATTTCCGATTCAGCACAAAGTAGGTGATCCCTAATTATGTGTCAACTGACTAAATGAAGAGTAAAGTGAAGAGGGCAACTTCATAACCAGGGCCAGCAGAAGGGTTCTGCTCAAGTATGAAATCCAGACACATCCACAGTCCAGGAAAAGACAGATTGAAGATTCTCTTACATCTGTCTCTAGTACTATTGAGAAGAAGACCTATTTCCCAGCAGCTAGGAAACAGACCACTGAGAAAGAGTGACTCATTGTCGCTCTGGTGACGCCATTCATCAATTTACCATCCTAATTCTCTTTGCCCTGAGCCTGCATTTGCCAAAAAATCTACCTAGAAGTTGTATCCTAGGAAACTTGATACAAGGAAGCTGGTTCTAACAGCTGGTTATCTGATTAGATTTATGGGTGGTCACAACTATAAAGGTAATATTTTATTTTCTTGTTTAAAAAAGTCAGTCTTTGAGGAGTTTGAGTAGTATCCATTAAAATCCCCTGAAAAAAGGAATTTAGAAAATACCATTAGCTGAGGTAAGCTGTGAACTCTGTTGCAACCCAGGATACATATGCTTGCATAAAACTGGGTTGCTTGCATAAAACACGAGAGTCAGGGTGAGTAGAAACAATCGTCACAGACCACATAATCATTTTGAGAAGCATGAAATGGGGATGTGCTTTCATTCTCTTCTCTTCAGCCTTTACCTTAAAAACCTCATATGTTTACTGTTATGTATTAAATGTACACTTTCCTACTATGAGAACAGAAAAATGGATTTCTTCCTATAAGCTGACAACAAGGTTCTATCTACATAAACCAAGAGTTGCCTCATGAAATAGTTGTTTTGTCTATTCTTTATTGGAGAATAATGGAAGACTAGCTCCTGCATTTAAAACTAAAATAAGTTTTTGGCAGATGTTCTTTATGGTTTATTTTTATTTTTGGCCCAGAAAATAATATAGTGTAGTATAGTATAACTTATCTAAGAATATAGAATATTAACCAAAAAGCTGCACTGCTTAAAATTAAGAATTTAATAACTGTTTTAATAATTTACCTTTGGCCAAAATTAGGGGTGACTTGTAGCCTTGCTTGGGCTTCCCCAGTGGCCCTGTGGTAAAGAATCAGCCTGCATGCAGAGGTCTCAAAAGCTTCGGGTTCAATCCCTGAGTCAGGAAGATCCCCTGGAAGACAGCATGGCATCCCACTCCAGTATTCTGACCTGGAAAATCCTCTGGACAGAGGAGTCTGGCAGCTACAGTCCACAGGGTCAGAAAGAGTCAGACAGGACTGACGTGACTTAGCACAGTACAGCCTTGCTTTAGAAATGGTCCATCTAGAATTCAGTTCAGTTCAGTCCCTCAGTCATGTCCAACTCTTTGCAATCCTGTGGACTGCAGCACGCCAGGCTTCCCTGTCCATCACCAACTCCCGGAGCATACTCAAACTAATGTCCATCGAGTCAGTGATGCCATCCAACCATCTCATCCACTGTCTCCCTTTCTCCTCCTGCTTTCAACCTTTCCCAGCATCAGGGTCTTTTCCGAGGAGTTTCAGCTTTAGCATCAGTCCTTCCAATGAATATTCAAGACTGATTTCCTTTAGGATGGACTGGCTGGATCTCCAACACCACAGTATAAAAGCATCAATTCTCCAACACTCAGCTTTCTTTATAGTCCAACTCTTACACCTATACATGACTGCTGGAAAAACCATAGCTTTGACTAGACAGGCCTTTGTTGGCAAAGTAATGTCTCTGCTTTTTAAAATACTGTCTAGCTTGGTCATAGCTTTTCTTCCAAGGACCAAGTGTCTTTTAATTTCATGGCTGCAGTCACCATCTGCAGTGATTTTGGAGCCCAAGAAAATAAAGTCTGTCACTCTTTCCACTGTTTTCCCATCTATGTGCCATGAAGTTATGGGACTGGATGCCATGATCTTAGTTTTCTAAATGTTGAGTTTTAAGCTAACTCACTCTCCTCTTTCACTTTCATGAATAGGCTCTTTAGTTCTTCATTCTCTGCCATAAGGGTGGTGTCATCCGCGTATTTGAGGTTATTGATATTTCTCTCGATAATCTTGACTCCAGCTTGTGCTTCATCCAGTACGGCATTTCTCATGATGCACTCTGCATATAAGTTAAATAAGCAGGGTGACAATATACAGTCTTGACATACTCCTTTTCCTATTTGGAATCAGTCTGTTGTTCCATGTCCAGTTCTAACTGTTGCTTCTTGACCTGAAAACAGATTTCTCAGGAGATAGGTCAGGTGGTCTGGTATTCCCATCTCTTCCAGAATTTTCCACAGCTTGTTCTGATTCACACAGTCAAAGGCTTTGGCATAGTCAATAAAGCAGAAGTAGATGTTTTTCTGGAACTCTCCTGCTTTTTCAATGATCCAGCCGATGTTGGCAATTTGATCTCTGGTTCCTCTGCCTTTTCTAAATCCAGCTTGAACATCTGGAAGTTCACAGTTCACATACCATTGAAGCCTGGCTTGGAGAATTTTGAGTATTACCATGCTAGCATGTGAGTTTGGTGCAATTATGCGATAGCTTGAACATTCTTTGGCATTGCCTTTCTTTGGGATTGGAATGAAACCTGACCTTTTCCAGTCCTGTGGTCATTGGTAGGTCTTCCAAATTTGCTGGCATATTGAGTGCAGCACTTTCATAGCATCGTCTTTTAGGATTTGAAATAGCTCAGCTGGGATTCCATCACCTCCACTAGCTTTGTTCGTAGTGATGCTTCCTAAGGCTCACTTGACTTCACATTCCAGGTGGCCCTAGGTGAGTATTCACACCACCGTGGTTTTCTGGGTCATGAAGATCTTTTTTGTATAGTACTTCTGTGTATTCTTGCTACCTCTTCTTAATATCTTCTGCTTCTGTTAGGTCCATACCATTTCTGCCCTTTATTTTGCCCATCTTTGTATGAAATGTTCCCTTGGTATCTCTAATTTTCTTGAAGAGATCTCTAGTCTTTCCCATTCTATTATTTTCCTCTATATCTTTGCATTGATCACACTGACCATCTAGAATTACTGCATCTAATCATCATGTCATATATTTTAGGGATTTGATCATTCATTTATACACATGGTTAAAAGGTGCAAAACAGATTTTGGAAGATTTTTTGACTCTCCCTGCAGATTTTCCCTAGGTCAACCTCTGAATGGAGGCTTTGATTATTTCTACACCAGGACATGTCCTAGTTAAGTTCCCAAGATTTCTTAAGAGAATATAGAACTTACTTCCATCTCAGCTGATGACCTGTGTAAAATAGCAACAGAGCTAAACTTCAGCTTGTAGTCATAAAATAAAAATTAACTCTTTATTGCTCTTTTTATTCTCTTCCATTTTCTACATCTTCTGCCTTTGTTATCAGGACAAAATAAAACTTATTTTAAGAAAAAGAACCAATTGTATGAAACTTGCTGCTGAATTTATTAATGATAGAGATGCTATAGGCTAGAAGATATTGTTTAATACATCACTGGTATCAAAAATGTAATGAAATACAAAGCTTCTGAATGAAATCTTCCTGCTGGTAGCTCAGATCACGTTACAAACGGTATAAGAAGCTGAGGATCTCCTCGAGAAAGGATAAATGTTTACTCTAATAATCCATGTGAATGTTGTACTGGTCAGTATTGTCAGTGGTCACCTCTCTGACCTTGTGCATCATTTGAGACGCAATAGGATTATAAGCTGCTCACTTTTGTGAATTAATTGTACCCCTTGTTCCTCTTCTCTTTGCGCTGATTTCTTTGGTTCTCGTCTGTGTATGTACTATGTACTATTCTATGTACTATTCTATGTACTATTTATAGGTACGGTTCTATGTACTAGTACTTCTCTGTCTGGGGGAAGGGTAAGAGAGCAAATAAATGCACAGAAAATATAATAAGTCTACAGTTTATCACCCTTGGGAGAACGAATAAAATCATCCTTTGGAGAACTAACAAAATCAGTCTCCTTTGCACTTACCTTTTTTCCCTTTCCATTTCCCACAGAATCTAGTATTTAGTATACACTCAATAAACTGTTGTGCTTTGTATAAATAAAACACAGCAGAGTAGGAAAAGGTGCACTTCAAAGCAGCAAGCAGAAAATCCTAATTTCATTTTAAAATTACACTGATTCTAGCTGTAAATTCTTATCATTCACAAAAATATATTTCACTGATGAACTTTCCTTAGTCCATTAATTGTTACAAGAAGATAATTTTGCTCTGAGCAGCAAAGAAATAACCAAAGCAATATCACAAGATTACATTTATACTAACGGCTTTAGGAAAACCCTAATAATTTTCATGAAATACATCAACTCCAAGGAAAGAACTTGGACCACACTGTACATCCCTTTAGGGCTGGGTTTTGTCATTGACTAGAACAGTAAATTTGCTTTGATCAGTTGCAGACATTTTAAAACAGGCTAAATTCTAATATGTCAGGGTTTGTTTCACATGGTCTCTAGTTTTCCCCTGATTTTAGGAGTCTATGAATCCTGTGTAACCCTTCTATTCCCCAAGATATTTTTCTTTTGTAATGTGATACGGGTTAAAATTAGGAAGGTTTTTACTTGGAAGCTTTGTATTGCATGACACTCTTGATATCTTTCAAAAATTTTGATTGCCAACAATAAATGCCCTATTTTGAAAAGCAAAACAAAAACCACAGAGATGAGAAGATATTGAATAGCTAAATGGTGGAGATTTTCAACCTGAATGGTAGTTTTGTGTAAATGTTCACATATACAGACTCACACACATACTTCATACCTCCTCTTACTGAGTTACCTTCCGTATGCTGTATTCCCGTGTGGGTATCTATTCAATACTAACAGTGCCTCTTATACCAGCGGATGTGCAAAGTACCTAAAATTTCTTGCCTGACAAATGCAATCTTTAGTACCATTATTCATTAGTTGTAATTACTTGCATATAGCTTTTAAATAGTACTCTTACACAATTTTAAGTTAGCTATCTATACTGTTAAAAAACTAAAATTTTGGTACGTTATCAGTGAGGCGATGCCAGGTAGGAAAACCATGACTGAAGTTTCTAACTAGCTTTCAACTACCAGGGGCTAATGTGTGTGTGTGAGTCGCTCACTGATGTCGGACTCTCTGTGATCCCATGGACGATAGCCCACCAGCCTCCTCCATTCATGGACTTCTCCAGGCAAGAATACTGGAGTGGGTTGTGATTTCCTTCTCCAGGGGATCTTCCTGACCCAGGGATCAAACCCGGGTACCCACATTGCAGGCAGGTTCTTTACCAGCTGAGCCAGCAGGAAAACCCACCAGGGGCTAATAATAGTAGTTTAAATATAAGTTGGATTAAAACTCAACATTCAAAAAACTAAGATCATGGCATCTGGTCCTTTCATTTCATGGCAAATAGATGGGGAAACAATGGAAACAGTGAGAGTCTTTATTTTCTTGGGCTCCAAAATCACCGCAGATGGTGATGGCAGCCATGAAATTAAAAGATGCTTGCTGCTTGGAAGAAAAGCTATGACCAACCTAGTCAGCATATTAAAAAGCAGAGACATTACTTTGCCAACAAAAGTCTGTCTAGTCAAAGCTATGGTTTTTCCAGTAGACATGTATAGATGTGACAGTTGGACTATAAACAAAATTGAGCGCTGAAGAATTGATGCTTTTGAACCGTGGTGTTGGAGAAGTCTCTTGAGAGTCTCTTGGACTCCAAGGAGATCCAACCAGTCCATCCATAAATAAATATTCATTGGAAGTACTGATGCTGAAGCTGTAACTCCAATACTTTGTCCACCTGATGCAAAGAGCTGACTCCTCGGAAAAGACTCTGATGCTGGGAAAGACTGAAGGCAGGAGGAGAAGAGGACGATAGAGGATAAGATGGTTGGATGGCATCACCGACTCAATGGACGTGAGTTTGAGCATGCTCCAGGAGTTGGTGATGGACAGGGAGGCCTAGCATGCTGCAGTCCATGGGGTCGCAGAGGTGTACATGACTGAGCGACTGAACTGAACTGATAGTTCAACATAAAAGTACTGATATTACAGTCCCCATGGACTCTCCTCATGAAATGAACATTTCTTATTGTGGTGATCATTTGGTTGCAAACTAGGCACATTATTGATGACTGTTTGTTGCACACTGCCACTGTCTGCACAGCCTCTGCCACTGCTGTCCTTATGCATTATCCCACCAATAAAAGGCACTAGAGCCACGGACTGGATCACTGGAAGAGATTCTCAAATCTAGTCCCAGGCTTTCAAGTAAAAAACTTTTTAATGCAAAAACTGAAAACTGCCAAACTTAAATGTGTCTGTTAAGAATAGGTTATTTGAAAAGTGAATGATACATGTTAGGAAGGGGCCATGAGGGGAAGAGGAACATTAGCAATATGAAGCTTTGGAGCGTCTGTTTTGGAACAGTGTATAGGTGAAAAAGGCAGAAGGTGTGACTTTCTGCAGATCACTGACCCTCGCCATAAAGTGAAAATGAAAATCGCTCAGTTGTGTCCGACTCTTTGTGATCCCATGGACTGTATAGTGTATAGACTGTCTAGTCCAGAATACTGGAGTGGGTAGCTATTCCCTTCTCCAGGGAATCTTCCCGACCCAGGGATCAAACCCAGGTCTCCTGCATTGCAGGTGGATTTTTTACCAGCTGCGCCACAAGGGAAGCCTGACCGGCATACTAAGCCAACTATAAATCTGGTGTTCAGAGACCATCTGTGTGACATAAAGGTCCCCTCTTTCTAGTACCCCATGATTCCTCTTCACCAATGCCTACTGATAACCGGAGGAAAGTGTACATAGCAGAGAGAGGTGGAGGCTAGATTTTAAGGCTAGATGTTATGATTCCTCTAGTATTAGACTTGTCATTTCTTTCATAATTAAGCTCAGAATTGGTAAACTTGGGAAGACCTATTGGGATTTTGAAGTCTGCCGAAATCCCTGCTGTAGATGAATCTGTATTTTTCTGTACTTTTCGCTGCTCCATTTTGTATATGTACTTACTGTTTCCTGTGGGAGAACCACCTTGGCAAGAGCCTCTGAAGATGGCATAGGTGTGTGCAACTTCATCCAACAAAATACTGTAACCATACATTTCTTTAATGTTTTAAGAAGGCTTGTTAATTGTTTCTTTCCTGTTTAAGTCAGGAATGCTGAGAAAATTAAATGACAAAAAAAGGTCTGGAAAAGAGTTCAATATTTATTTATTATTAACCAGCAATTTGTAGGTATTTATTTCTTAGAGTTGTGAGCTTTACGTGACAATCATTGCTGGGTTAACTGTTCTTAAGATCACTGTCGATTATTACCTAATTAAATGATTGTGTTGGACCTACTTTTAAAGAACATCTGCATTGAAAAGATTCATAAATGAGTCCTATCTGGTCTCTGAAAGACAAGCTTTCACTGCTCTCCAAAGATGACTGAGGCTCCAGGGAAAAGAAACTGAGTCAAGACAATGAAAATCTTTTTTTTTCCCCTCAAAAAACAGTGATGTGTAACTAGAGTGAATCTTTGTTTAAATTAAATTAATAGCAGCCCAATGAATTCGTTCTTGCCATTTGGTTCGGCTGATGCTGACTACGTGGACACAGAAGCTCGGGAGCATCTTGGATGCTGGCACGCTTACTGATGCAGGCAGGACAAGCCACGTGTTCAGTGCTGTGCTTGGCCGCCCAGACGTGTCCGACTCTCTGTGACCTCAGGGGCCGCGGCCCGCCGGGCTGCTCTGTCCCTGGGGGTTCTCCAGGCAAGGATACTGCAGAGGTTACCGTGACCTCCTCCAGGGGATCTTCTAGACCCAGCAATGAACTGGAGTCTCCTGCATTTCAGGCAGATTCTTTACCAATAAGCCATTTAGGTAGGAGAGAAGGAAAACTTTGGATTTTACTTTTCATACATTCTTTTTACTCAACTAGGAATCTTCTCACTTTTCCATTGTGTTCATGTTTATTTTCTCCTTTACTTCACCTATCTAATTTAAAAAAATACTATACTCTGAGTCTCTTTTCACATTAAGCATGTTTCATTTTGTTTCTTGGCTTTTAAGATCTATGAGGCTTTAATGGCAAATGCTGTACATATTTTATCTCCTGTGGAATTTTAGGTCTTAATTGTCAATGGAGGAGTTCCTGCATTACACTGGAAAAATCTAAATATAAGCTATGAAATCCTAAGGAGAAAGTTTTATCCTCTCCTCCAAATTTAAAATTAATTAATGGGAAATAGTTGAATGTCATATTCACTACCCTCAGCCTTCCCACACTTGCCAAGTTCCCCATGACTGTCAGCTCACTGTAGTTATTCATAGTATTGCTCTGTTCATTTCTGCAGGGAACTAGCAAAATGGGCACAATTGTTTTTGTTCTTTGCTAATATATGTACATGTACCTGGGAAAGGTAAAGAGAACTGTGAAAATCATACATCAGTGTACGTTCCCTGTGGAATAATCCAATCACTCAATCTTAAAATCCATCAAGCAAAACACTGGGAAGCAAATTCACAGATATTATAGTATCTATTATCTTCCACAGATGGCTCATACATATGGATATTAAAAATACTATTAGCACAATTAAAAGCAAAAGATGTAATCACGTAATTCACAAATGATAGAATTATAAGCAGTTTAAAAACCCACACAAAAACGTTCATTTTCATTATAATCAGAGTAATACATATTAAACAATGGCTTAGCATGTTGTGCTTATCAAATTAGTAAAGATTTATAAAAATGAGGCCAGCTTGTTAAGGAGAAACACTTCTAGGGTGAGAGTGAATTGACAACAACCTTGGAAAAGCAATTTGACAAGAATGATACTGAAAATGTTCATAACTTCTTATTCAGTAATTCTGTGTCTAGGAATATTTCCTGAGAAAATATCCTTAGTATAGAAAAAGCTACAGAGTTGTTCATCCCTCTGTCATTTAAAATATAAAAAGACTGGATGCAACATAAATGTCTAACAATAAACAAATGGCTAAGTAAACTATAACTCAATTGATGTCACAGTGCATCCTTATAAAACAACTAAGCAGAAGTTACTGTGAAGATGGAGATGGTGATAATGTTAGTGAAAAACACTGAACATATGATTTTATAAATATTATTATTTTAGTTGTGAAAAGCAAACCAAGTAGAATACATAGAAGCAAAAGTTGGAAGGAAATACAAGATAATATTTTCTAGAGTGATGGAAACTAAATTTTTTCATTTGTATTCCACACTTCTCCCACTTTATATATTATACATATTTCTCTTCTAATGGGGCTTCCCCCGATAGCTCAGTTGGTAAAGAATTTGCCTGCAACACAGGAGACCCCGGTTCGATTCCAGGGTCAGGAAGATAGGCTGGAGAAGGGATAAGGCTACCCACTCCAGTATTCTGGGGCTTCTCTTGTACTCAGCTGGTAAAGAATCTGCCTGCAACGCGGGGGACCTGGGTTCAATCCCTGGGTTGGGAAGATCCCCTGGAGCAGGGAAAGTCTATACATTCTAGTATTCTGGCCTGGAGAATGCCATAGAATCCCAAAGAGTTGGACAGAACTGAGTGACTTTCACTTTTCTCTTATAACATTTCTTTAAAGAAATTAAAAGTACATTAAAGAATAAAGGAGGAATGATAGTCAACATGGAGCAGAAATTAAGCTAATCAATGTGCGTTCAACCCTCATAGTCCATTCCAAAGGTGATGGTATTTTCACTGGCCTTTGCAAATTGTCATCTCTCTGAGTATTGATGTTTGAATTGATTTCTGGGAAGCTAATATAATGCCTAAAGTGTAAGGAATTAGAACGTTGTTCCTTCTAACCTGCTTTATTTTTTCACTTTATTCTATGTTGCAGTGCAGGTGATTAACAATGTTATTAATAGTTTCAGGTGTCCGGCAAGGCGGTTCAGGTACGTGTATGCATGTCTCTGTCCTTTTTCAAATTCCTTCCTCGATTAGGCTGTTATGTAACACCGAGCAGAGTCCCCTGTGCCGTACAGAGGGGCCTTGTTGGTTATTCATTTTAAATATAGCAGTGCACACATGTCAACCCCAGGATGCTTTTCTTGCTTTATAGTTAAACTGTAAAAAGGAATATGCAAGCTCAAGGAAGGATCCTCTAAAAAGAACAAGTACTTTGAATGGGACGAGTATCAAGGAACAGGGGCTTCCCCAGTGGCTCAGCAATCAAGAATCTGCCCGCAACGCAGGAGACCAGGTTCTGTCCCCGAGTCAGGAAGATCTCCTGGAGAAGGCACTGGCTACCCACCCTTGCCTGGAGTATTCTTGTCTGGAGAATCCCACGGACAAAGGAGTCTGGCTACAGTCTATAGGATCACAAAGAGTTGGACACGACTGACGCAACTTGGCATGCATCAAGGAACACATACCAATAGCTACAATTAGCTTTAATTATAAAATACGGTCCAACTTTTTAAGACAAAGTAGGCAATTTACGCTCATTGATATACTTCAAATACATTCTAATTATTATAAAGTTCATCTCACACTTTTCAAATAATTGTGTAAACTTAATTACTTTCCAAACCTTTATTAAGTATCTTTTTGCTAGAGGCTTAGACATTATTATGTAAATTCTTAGGCACATGAATTGAGCAAAATTTAAAATGCCACTTACCTGTCATGCTTTTTTTCTTTGAGAAATCCTTATGTAGCCATAGGCAAATGTATGAATTAAAAATACTCCCGCAAGCTTTTTTTTCTAAGTAATGTTGCTCTGTTAAGTGAGAAGTGTCAGTAAACTTTATCTGTACCTCCGGTTTTTCTCTCTTCTTAAAATCTTCTGCGTGTACTTTGTTCAGTTACAAACAGGAAATGTGGTGATGGAGGCTTCTAGAGTTTTGATCTGAAACCAGCAGGCTGTTAAATTTTTTGTGAAACGTGAGAAGTAAATCCCACAAGCCTCTGTACCCTGGTATTTGAACTTTTATTAGTACCTAACTAACATTAAAACAAATAATAAAATCAACGTGTAAATAGACTAGGCAGAATGAGATGGTTGGATGGCATCACTGACTCAACGGACGTGAGTTTGAGCAAACTCCAAGAGATAGTGAAGGACAGGGAATCCTGGCGTGCTGCCGTCCGTGGGGTCGCAAAGAGTCGGATACAACTTAGCGACTGAACGACAGCAAGGACTTCCCATCTCTTAGGAGAAAATCTAGGGATCTCCTCAAGTGAGGTCATGTGAAGACAAAATAAAATACACTAACTGAGGAGGAAACGGTAAGAAGCCCCCAGGCATGCTCAGCTGTTGATTGCGTTGTATCTGAGGGGTGTCAGAGGAAAGAAAATTAACACTCTTGGAACACTTACTGATCAGGTACCTTCTGTACCAACCCCACTGGGAGATTGGGTGCCTGCCTTCCTTCCTGCCAACCTTGCCGCTGCAACGCGAGTCTCTCTGTCCAATCTAGGGCCAGGGGGTGACAAGCTCCAGCTCTCTCCCATCCTGGAGTCTCAGCATCAGAAGTCCTTCAATGTCAGTGTGCATAAGTGTGTTATGCAGCGTTAGTTTAACATGCATATTCCTTAGCCCTGCTGAATCAGAATATTTGGAGTGCAAATCTGCATTTTCAGAGTTACCCTTGCTTATTTTAATGTAAGTGTTCTGAATAATTCTCTGAGAAATCCATATATGTGTGTGTGTGTATATATATATATATGTGTGTGTATATATATATATGGTTGTGTGTGTCAATAATAGCATTTTATTTCTAATGTTAGATAAAAAATTATCTTGGTCATATCTGTGTATACAGTTTATAAGTATTTCTGTGTATATATACCTGCTGCATATTTGCTTATGTACTTGCCACTTTTCTTTAATTTTAAAGGAATGACAAACCTGAATCCAGTTTATTACAAAAAGAGATGCTCCTAAAGCTTTAAGAACTCAAACTTAATATAAAATTAAAAATGAGACGCTTGATGCCCAAACTCAGAGTGAAGGTACTAGGTGGCTTGCTTTAGCTTCCCTAAGACTCCCGAGGGCAGGGGGAGCACTGGTCTTGTCTGTCCTTAACACTCCAGCGTCTAGAATAATGACTAGCACGTTGCAGTCTCAATAAATACTCTCACAATGGTTGAATAAATAAGAGAAGGTTCGTTTTCTGCTTTCTCCCTGCTCCATCACACAAAAGAACTTCCCAGTAAATAAAATACAGTGCTTCTCTACTCCTTGGACAGAGTTAACTAAGTACTAACAAATTTTTCTACCTTGATCACTTTCCTCCAAAACACTGAATTGGCCAAAAAGTTCTTGTGAATCTTTGAATCAGAATCGATAAAACTGAAAGAAGTCATGGGGAATCCCTAGCTTAATCTTCTAAAAAATTTTTTCAAAATACATTTCATAGAACACATTTTGCTCTAGGTTTTCAAGAAATCCTTGGAAAAAAATAGTCCTTTAACAAATATATTTGGAAAAATTATATATTTTCACCTCTGTGGATGCATATCAGTATTTTAAAGTCTTAAATATAATCCTACAAAAGAGGAAACCTGAAAAACATTTCTAGCAGAGCTTTTTCTAAACTTCTTTGTCCAGAGGACTTCTTGTTCAGCTGCCATCTGTTAGTCGGGCGGCAGATTGTATGAAATGGGCCTGGATGCCCACAGACAAAGATCTCAAGGAAACAGACGTCTCAGGCACATGTAGGGACAAAAGGACAACAAAAATCAGAAGGACCCATCCAAGATTAGATAGAACAGGAATGGAGACTGAAGAGCTGACTCCCAGATTTCCAGAGAGGTTTGGACACCTGCAACATCAGTTCAAGAGGAGAAGGCCGGCTCAGGAGGCCATGAGGGGTTACCCTTTGGCCTTAAGACAGGATGATTGGAAAGAAGGGTAGAAGCCCCAGGTTCAAAAAGGAACTGCATAGATTCCCCAGGCAGGACCTTAGGTTGGGGGCAGGGTATTGATAGATTCCCATTTATACCAACTGGGGCATGCAGAGGACGAGGGAGAAAGGGTTTCAAGACTGGACGCTGAGGTATGAGCACCCCCTTGTTAGAACAAGAACTGTGCTGAGGATGGGAGCGAAGGTGAGAAGATGCCGGCATCCTGGCTGATCCATAAAGCACAACTCTAGAAACGAGAAGGGCGTTCAGCAGTTGGCTTTGGATGCAGCGAAAGTCAGACTCAGCGATAACGACTCAGGTCAAAATGTAGGAATGCCGTGGTGTAGCTCAAGAGGTGGAACTCTCAGTGCAGACCAACAGGGCAGGGGCCGGACACCTGTGGGACAGCGCCTGAGGATGGCTGAGGCTCGCCCGTCTCGAGTTTGCAGCCTCCCAAAACCACGAGTCGGCAAAGATCTAGAAAAGACAAGGGCAGAGGAGACAGGCAGGGACTGAGCCAGAGTATACCCCTCACTCTGGGTCAATAAGGCAGCCTGGGGTACCTGCTGAGTGATTGCCTACTGCCTTAAAAGAGTTAACGTACATGATTGTACATAGTCTGCATGACTGGCATTTCCAAAATCGTCAAGCTTTGGCTGGTAAATCCGAACCACTTCACAATTTCTAATTATTGTAATGTTCCTGAAAAATGACCTGCATTATAATGTTTCCCCGAGTCACAGACTTACAGACTCAGGAGACAGAACAAGATTGTCCAAGGTCATACGGAAAGTCCGTGTCTGTGCATTAGCTAGCTCCACAGATGTTTGAAATCTGCGAGGGAAAAATGATAGCTTTTCATCAAATATAGATGGCTGAGCACATGAAGACATTATCAGAATATAAACACCTACAGATATGCTTGTTATGAAATATATTAGTGCATTCAGAGATTTGAATCATGCCTTCATGAGTTATGTTCAAATAATAAATAAACATGAGGCTTCTGTACAGCTGTTTAATGAGAAGGGTGATCAGAATGAAGTACAGAAGATATAGCTAGACAAAGGAGAAATGTCCTGACTAGATTGAAGCAGTTAGATATGTTGCAGAAATTTAGGGGAAAGGTGTGGTCTTGATGAGCACCTGTCAAGAAATAAGGACTTTAAGGCCAACAAAATTGAGGTTTTGTTGCCAAAAGAAACTAAAAAACTTGTCAAAATGGCAAGAGGTTCCATACTCAGAAAAAAGGGGTCACGGAGTGTAAAAAGAGGCCCAGTTTCCAGTCTGTATTCTATGGTTATCAGTTTTTTAATTACTTCCTATCACCGTAGTGTGTTCATTTGTATCTGTATATATGCATGCGTATATTTTACACACACATATTTAAGGTGTTACAAAATGTTTTGTTTTTCTCAAGGAGTTCCAAAATGTTAAGAGTAGCTATTAGCAGGGGATTATCAGGGACTTTGACTTTACATTTTACATAATGATCTATTGTTTAAAATTATTTACAATAACTTGTAGTACTTTTATAGTTGGAATAAAAAATGCTTCCTTATTTTAAAGGCTCATTGAAATACCTTGTTTTATAGAATTAGAATTTCTCTCTCTGTGTGATTTTTTCCCCTTATTCTGGAAAATCATTCTTTAGTAAAACTGAAGCTAGTACAAAGTAAGCAGACAATTTTATGAAAGACAAAATGGAAAGGGCCCCCATGAAGCTTCCAATTATGCTGTTTTAAAATATGAAATTATTTAGAATTAATTAGAAATTAATTGGAATGTTACAATTGCATCTGATTAAACTGTACTGATGATTCATATTTTCATCAAGTTTATACTAAAATATCCTCCAGAAAATGTAATTACTCAGATGGAAAGAAAAAAAAGTTAAAAGCAATAGAATGCTGCATAGATTTGGCCTAAGATTCTCAGATCTTTTTATTACACTTATAATAGCCTTGTAGAACCAAAAATCAAACACTGGAAAATCAAACACTGAAATAAAAGTAGATAACAAAAATTCAGAAATGAAAGAAATTTTCATTTTCCTACATGTAAAAGGCGTAAGCACCCATATTTTCTGGAAGAAAACAATTTGTCCATTGCACAAATTTCTATGTGATGTCCTTTAACAAAGTTAAAGCATTCTGAGAAATGTTGTTCTTATTTGAAACACAACTGGCTCAAGCAAAGAAAACCAGTTTATCATAAAACTTCTCATAATTTTAGTGAGCTAATATGCAATTTCACTTCTCAGGAGGATATATTATGCAGCATTTCCAAAACGCATATAAGAGAAGTATTCCCTTTTAAAAAAAAAAAAAAAAAAAAACATTTTGCAGAACTACTGTCCTGAGGTATGTATTTTAGCAACTTTATCTTCCTGTTGAACTGGGTCTTACTTTCTGCCCTCGTTCCACATTTGGGGCCTGATTTACTTGAGGAGTACTATGGAGAGTATCAATTTTACCATCTTTATAGAAATTTCCATCTTGAGATGTTTTGCATGAGATTATAAAAGAATAGCCCCTTAGAATTCAAATGTCCCTGGACAGGTAGCAAAATTAGAATCCTCAGTATAGCTTGCACAGTAAGACAAGTTCCTTCAAGTGAGACATACATTACATTAAGTTTTGATCAAAATAAGATTTAGGGCTCAGACCATCCTAAGGAAAGGTAAGCTCTAGTTGGAGGACGCTAGGGAGTAGGAACATAGAGTAGAAACAAGAAAACACGTGATGGGCAGTCAGAGTCCTGGCTGAAAACACATGCACCTTCGGAAGGAGGAGTTGAATGAATGACTTTAATGAAGTGACTGTTGACAGAGGTGCAGTTGGGGCTGATGGAAAGAACAGGACATGGGGAAGCCCGTGCCAGGTAACAACGGAGGGGCTCCGTGCCAACTCCTAGGCTTCAGGGTGTTAGCGGAGTGTCAGTTACTGGAACCAAGTGAGATGTATAGCTGCAAGAAAGGGCTGCCAGGCCGGGACTGTGACTTGTTAACGCACCCCAATGCCCACCCCACCAAGAAAAACAGCAGAGTCAGTTACGGCCCGGCACAGGGAAATCTGTGGGAAACATCCCAACTTTGTTCTCTGCCCGCCAATCTCGGTCTCCCACTCAACTTCCTCATTAAACCCAGTCAACCCAGGGAAGGCGACCTGAAGAAACAGTCTATAGGGGTCAGCCGCACATGGTCTGAGAAAGGTGAAGAACAGAGAGTACGTCTGGAGAGAAATGTGTGGGTAAGTGGCTGGGAATGGATCTAATTTTAATAGGTACTCTCTCTCCTGATGGCGCTTCCCTAGCCTCACAGACGGTAAAGCATCAGCCTGCACTGCAGGAGGCTTGGGCTCAGTCTCTGGGTCGGGCAGATCCCCTGGAGAATGGAACGGTTCCCCACGCCAGGGTTCCTGCCTGGGGAATCCTAAGGGCAGAGGACCCTGGTGGGCTACAGCCCACGGGTAGCCAAGAGCCAAATACAACTGAGCGATTAAGTACACACAAATATCTCTCTTCACACACAGACTTTACGATTTTGTAAGTAGACTTATTCTCCAGAGCACAGAAGAGTAAATAAGAGCAATCAATCTTGAAAATTTTAACTAGATTCATCAAGGCAGTTTTATTGACCTTATATAATAACCTGAGTGAGTGATAGTTGCTCAGTCATGTCTGACTCTCCTCCATCCATGGAATTCTCTAGACAAGAATATTGGAGTGGGTTGCCATTTCCTTTTCCAAATAATAACCTGAGATTCCTAAAAAATAAGTTGGTTCTGTCACAAGGAAAAAAAACTAAGGATAAAATTTATCCCAAGATGGTACCAAAATGATGGAAGGGAGTACATAGTAAAGGAAACTATATGTGAAAATTTCCCAGGGTTTAAGAAAAATAAAAAAATTTTAGGTCAAAAGATTCAAAGGCAGTGGGAGGGGAGAGAGATAGTAAAGCCAATGTGGCAAATGGTTAACATTTGAGGAATTTAAATGAAAAGTATATGAGAATACTTTGTATTATTCTTGTAATTGTTTTGTAAAGTCTGAAATCATGTCAAATGTACAAGTTAATAAATACTTGTAAATTACTTAGAAGAGCATATGCTGCATATGAAATAGTAAGTATAGCATATGCTGCATATAAAACACTAAGCATAGGTGCTGATGCTGCCATTATTAACCTGACAGCAAAATCAGATAAAGACACTAAAAGAAAAGAAAATGACAGAAAAGTTATTCCTCATAAACATACGTAGGAAAATTCCGAAAACTTTAGCAAAACTAAGCCAGCATTATATTAAAAAGATAATATATCGTGACTAAGTGGTATTTATTCCAGCAACAAAAGATGGTTTAACCTTAGAAAATCAAAGTAAATCATCAGGCTAACAACTAAAAAACTCAACAAACAAAACAACCATGAGATCATTCAATAGAGGCAGAAAGACTACATGACAAAAATCTCAACATGCTTTCCTGACTTAAAAAACAAAACTCTCAGGAAAATAGGAATGGAAGGGAGCTTCCTTAACAGAATTAAGATACTTTAAAAAAAAAAAACCTACAACTTACATCATCCTTAAACATTAAGTAGGGGCTTCCCTGGTTCCTCAGACAGTAAAGAATCTGCCTGCAACGTGGGAGACCTGGGTTCGTTCCCTGGACTGGGAAGATACCCTGGAGAAGGGAATGGCTACCAATTCCAGAGTTCTTGCCTGAAGAATTCCATGGACAAAGGAGCCAGTGGATACAGTCCATGGGATCACAGAGAGTTGGATACAACTGAGCGACTAACATCTAATCATTTAGGAGGTCATCCTCGTAAGTTACTGAATGTTTTCCCTCTAATATGGACATAAGGCAAGGATATATACGCCCACCACTTTAATTCAACATTGTACTAGAGGTTCTAGTCCAAGCAATAAGCAAAATAAATGCATCTGGATTGAAAAGCAAGAAGTAAAGAAAGAGGTCTCACCATTGACACGGTTTTATGAAAATTACAAAAACAGTCTGCTACAATTAATTAGAAAGTGCAGCATGGTTTAATAATATAAAATTAAAATATAAAATTGTATATTTGTAACAAAAAATCAGAAATTAAAATAGGAACAGAAATGAGATTAGTATGTTTGGGGGCTAGAAGTTGAAAGAGGGATTGACTGCAAAAGGACAAAAGGGAACTCTTTGGGGAAAATTTAAAGAGGTTTATTTTGACTCATGAGAGTACATCTGATGTATGCAGAGTACATCATGAGAAACGCTGGGCTGGATGAAGCACAAGCTGGAATCAAGATTGCCAGGAAAATATCAGTAACCTCAGATATGCAGATGACACCACCCTTATGGCAGAGAGTGAAGAGGAACTAAAGAGCCTCTTGATGAAAGTGAAAGAGAAGAATGAGAAAGTTGACTTAAAGCTCAACATTCAGAAAACTAAGATCATGGCATCCGGTCCCATCACTTCATGGCAAATAGATGGGGAAACAGTGACAGACTTTATCTGGGTGGGCTCCAAAATCATGGCAGATGGTGATTGCAGCCATGAAATTAAAAGATGCTCGCTCCTTGAAAGGAAAGTTATGACCAACCTGGACAGCATATTAAAAAGCAGAGACATTACTTTGCCAACAAAGTTCTGTCTAGTCAAGGCTATGGTTTTTCCATTAGTCATGTACAGATTTGAGAGTTGGACTGTAAAGAAAGCTGAGCACTGAAAAACTGATACTTTTGAACTGTGGTGTTGGAGAAGACTCTTGAGAGTCCCTTGGACTGCAAGGAGATCCAACCAGTCCATCCTAAAGATGATCAGTCCTGGGTGTTCATTGGAGGGACTGATGCTGAAGCTGAAACTCCAGTACTTTGGCCACCTCATGCGAAGAGCTGACTGATTTGAAAAGACCCTGATGCTGGGGAAGATTGAAGGCAGGAGTAGAAGGGGATGACAGAGGATGAAATGGTTGGATGGCATCACCGACTCAATGGACATCAGTTTGAGTAAACTCTGAGAGTTGGTGATGAACAGGAAGGCCAGGAGTGCTACAGTCCATGGGGTTGCAACGAGTCGGACACAACTGAGCAACTGAACTGAACTGATTTTGACTCTATGTAAAATTAAACTTTGATAAAGCTAACTTCAAAAATTTGGAGGCAGGAAAGAAAAGAATCTTTGAGTCCATGTTGATAAGTAAAATAAATAAATAAATGTTGAATAAGTAGTAAGGGGAGTTTGTTTCTTAAAATAGAATGGAAGGAATAATGATGGTAGAGCATCCAACATTTTGAAACTATGAACTTTGTAACCGATTCAGAGAAAATGGTCAATATGTCCTAAAGTAGTAAGTAAATGACCAAATTTTAAGAAATTACAAACTTTGACAGAAGTTCTACAAGTTACTTACTAATTTAAAAGGAAAAATATTAATTTATTGCTAGAGAAACCTAGCAGATACAATCTTAAGTAAGTATTAAAGTTAATGTTGTCAATAATGAAACAAAGTAAAGTCCTGTATCTACTGATAATGGTACACCAAGGTAGACTTGAGAACCGACTGCAACTTTGAAGGTGTTCTTCACACACATAACCTCAATTGGCAACATCTGGGCAAGTGTTGGAGAATCAAGGTGTCTGCTCAAATCATTGACTGACCACTAAATTATGTAGACAGAGCAGCCCCAAAAAAGAAACACGAAAAGAAAATGACCAGATACATTCAGTTTCAGAAGACAGTCTGTGGTTTAAGTCCAGGCAGATTACCAAAACAAACAGAAACCCACAATACAATGAGCCTTAGAAAAATAGAATACACGGTGGCTACAATCTTATCTAAAATTCACAGTTATCTGCCCTATCACCACCACACCACATCAGTCTCAAAATTCACACAATCATGACAAGACATGTTAAGAAACAGAAGAGTGTGACCCATATTCAGCGGGCGGGGGAGTGGGATGCGGTCAATAGAAACTGACTCTTGAGAACCCAGATGAAATAACCAATTGAAAGTCCTAGATTTGAAAAGTACAATAATTGAAATAAAAAATTCACTAGGTAGACTCAACAGCAGATTTGAAATAGCAAAAGTAAAAGATTTTTTTAAAAGGAATAGTCTCAAAGATTTGTAGAACAATTTCAAGAATGTATGTATCGGGAGTCATAAAAGGAGGAGTGATAGGGAGACAAGACATTATATCAAAAATATAACGGCTATACACTTCCCATTTTAATGAAAAACATTTATTTTCAGACCCAATGAACACTAAGAAGCTCAATGAACACAGGCAGATATACAAATAAAACACAACTGGACACATCATATTCAGATTCCTAAAATCAAAAAAAAAAAAAAAAAAAAGTCTTGAATGCAGCAAGAGAAAAGCGACTCATATAAAAAGGGACTACAGTATGATTAATGCTTAACTTCTCATAAGAAACAATAGAGGCCATAAGAAAGAAAGACATAATCAATGTGCTGAAAGAAAAAAAAATGCCACCAAGTAGCCTAGTAAAATTAGCCTTAAAGCAAAATATATGTCTAGATTTAAAGAAATTAATAGTATTTATTGCTAGGAGACCTGAAAACACAAGGGAAGTTCTTTAGGTGGAAGGAAACGACCCCAGACAGTAATTCAGATCCACAGGAAAAAATGGACGGTCACCAGAAATATGTAAGGAAATAAAAACTATATGCACGTATGTATCATGCTTTCCTTCCTTAACTTGTTTACAGTTAGAAGATTGGTTAAAATCTTAATTCTAACACAGTATTAGATTTACAATACATATATGAAGGTTTTATATATATACGTCAACAAAAAAATAAGGAGAAATGACATAGACCTTTACTAGCATGCTACATTTTAATTATGTCAGTGCTAACTTTAAGTGAATTGTGGAAGTTAAAAATGAATATTTTGATCCCTAGGGCAGCTAACCACAACACAAAATTCTCAAAGAATACAGTGAAAATAACGAACAGAGGAATTTAAATGGTATCAAAAAAGTTTTTGCTTAACACAAAAGACAGAAATTGAGCAATAGAAGAACAAAAGGAAGTGAGATATTAAGAAAACAAATAGCAAAAAGGCAGATATAAATCCAACTATATCAATACTTACATTAGATATGAATTAGATGAACCTTCCACTCTAAATTTAACACTTAGATGAAATGGATAAATTCCTAGAAAGTCACAAAGTACTAAAAACTGACTTGAGAACTAATAGAAAATCTGGATATACATATGCAAAATAATTAAATAGCAATTAAAAATAAGGGAATGCAGGGAAGGCGTTTATGAAGCTCTGTATTAGTTGAATCTTTTATAGTAAGAACAGAGTTCTGAATCATCTGAGAGATAACAGAAACGTCAGTTGCCTCCAATCGTCGTTATTTAGAGTTCGACTTAACAGTTAAACTCACGGGACACACCAGACTTCACCCAGCACCAGGGGCTGTTTAGTCTTAAGGCAACAAACAGGAAATAACCCAGCACACAACAAAGCTGCGGCCCCGGGCCTCCCAGCCCCAGCTCGCGACGTGCCAGCCACGCTGCTTAGAGACACGCGTGGCCATAGAAATGAAGCTGAGAACACCCAGCCCCGGCCGCTCAGGCCCTCATCAGCTCTGGGACAGTAAGCCTCTAGCCCGCGCCTCTTTGTCCTCATGTGTGAGCCATTAGCCCCGCGTCTCTGCAGCGTCACCTCAGATACCAGATACTCAGCACTCATCCTCAGTGATGAGGTACGGCTCGGTCCTCGAGTCCTTGCCCAGATCCTCTTTAAGCATAGAGTCGTGCAAGTCCTGTTTCTAAAAGTTCTTTCAGTTAAGGAAGGAAGGAAGACCCAACGTGGATGAAACCTTCAATCATGAGACTGAACAAAAGTCAAAGAAACAACTGTTGGCGCCTTTTAAAAGGTCTGGACAGATATCACTCAAAAATTAATAACAGGCATGTGTTATCATTACAAGCATTTTTTTCTTGTTGAAATTTTCACCTCTTTTGTTAATTTTACAACAAGCACTAATTGATTCAGAAAGATGAAGCTATTTTCCAAAAAAATGTATAAGGAATATGTATACTTACGGCTGACGTGTGCTGAGGTGTGGCAGAAAGCAACATAAAATTGTAAAGCAATTAGCCTTCAATTAAAAATAAATTTTAAAACATTTATAAGCAATCAAGGGTTTGCTCAGTTGAGGAAATGAATAGTTGGTACAGATGGCAAATCTCTCTCACTTGCCGATGTTGGAGTGACAATGAATGTCAGTGCTGTGTGGCATCCTTAAAAATTACATTTTAATTTTAACTAATTTTTTTTTAAAAAATTCAAGCTTCCAAACAAACTTTAAAACTGGAGAAAGGAACCTATTTTGAGTGTATCTAATTTCTATTTTTGTAGCAGGTTGGGTTCTCAGGAAGGCGGCTCTGAGACAGACAGGTTTGCCAGGAGTGCGCTGGGGATCAGCTGAATCTGGAGGAGATAAGAGCCCAAAGCAGGACAAAGGAAAAGGTCAAGGGGCGACACAGCCTCGAGCTTCGAGCTCCCCAGCTCTGAAGACAGGATGACGGTTCAGAGCTGCCCTGAGAACGGAGAGGGATGGAGGGGCGGGCGCAGGGAAGGAGGCGGAGGGCCCTGACAAGCCCGTGTTGGTGAAGACGGCCTTGAAGCGGTGCATCCTTGGTAAGGGCACTCTTCATGTCAAGGGAGCTGAGAGCTGGAGGCCTGTTTTCCTTCCAGCAAACCTCCCAGAAGCTGGGTAATCAGCCCTTAATTCCTGAACAGGAGTCTGGGCAGCGCATTGTAATGTTCACCACGATTAGGAAATGACCAGTGAGTTAAGCTGAGTGTATCTGGTAACAGCCTGTGAGGCAGACACTGTTAGTTGGCCGGTCAAGACCCAGCTTCTCCTCTTGAAGCAGGATGTGCTTAAGTCAGGTGACAGAAGAGGGGTGTCTAAACCAATTACGAGAACCCTCTTCTCTGCTTCCCGGAGCCTCTGCTCGGTCACCTGTGGTCAGGGACCCTGATGGTGATAAGATGATGAGATTCGGGGAAATGTCCACAATAGGAATTTTGAAAAATATTTTGTTTTCTTTGTTAACAAGGAACAGATGAAGCTGGCGTCCTCTTAACCTCTTCCGAATCCCTTCTTCCTTCTCTTGCACCCAGCTTGTACTTACAGCTGCAGGAGTTACTTTGCAACTGAGAGGAAAAGAAAGGTCAAGAGAATTTTTGAGTTTGTTCTGACATTCATGAGCCACTCAATAAAGCCACAAACCCATCTCTTGGTTTCTTGCTCTTTGAAGAAAATAACCCCTAATTACTCCAGTAGCTAAAATTGGATATTTTGCCACTGACAGCAAAGCATAACCCAAACCGACCCAAGTTATATGCTCGGATGATGACTCTTGAAAATACATCGTTGATATACATGTGTGCATGTTTATCAAATTATATGTTTTCAGTAAGTTGGAAAACACCAAATACTGTATCACTCTCTGAGACTTCACACTGCATATTAGCATGAATGATATTAATTATTTGCATTAAGTATTCTGCCAGGGATAAACCTACTTCAACAAAGTTTATGCTACTTAAACATATTTGACCAAAAGGTACCTTTTGAAACCTCACCTACTACTATGGAATGGATTGGGAAACATTATTTAGGATGGGTTCTGATCCATCATGATCCATTAACGTGCTCCCTAATTCTAGGATTATTTTCTGCAGTAGCATGCCTTGGAACATCCAGTCGAAGTTGAATTAATCAGAAACAGTAAAATGTGGTCATATTGTTTCTTATGCTTATGACTAGACCACTCAAGTAAGCAAACTGGCTCAGAAAAATCCATATGCTGAACTGCGTTTTAGGATGTGGTCAAAGCCCCAAAGATAAACATGTGTAGCAGCGCATTTGCAGGTCACAACTAGCTTGCAAACTCTGTTTGCTGGTCACAATCAGCATCCTGTGTCTCTCTACCAGGGTTATTTTTATCTGCCTGCAGTCAGCCCCCTTTCACTGCTGGGCTGGCTTGCTCATTGACGGTGCAGAAAGAGAAGTGCAGCTTCCCACGCTGGAGGAGGAGGCTGCCCTCTGTTTTGAGACAGAAAGTAATGATTGTTGTGGCCACTTTAACAAAGGTCCTGAGTGACTTCGCCGCCGGGCATCTCTATGTCTGTAATGTATACATATCATGAAGGGCTTTGGTACACCCGCTCCAAAGCCATTCTAGTGTGATTGACTGCATCCTAGCCTTGCCTTTCTCCTTGACCTGCGTCAGCAACGAGCCATTTTCCCTCAATTGTTATTTATTCAGGTATTCTTCTGTAGGATGACTCAGTGTCTCACAGGCATGTCAAACCAGAACTTTCTGAACCTGAACTTCTGATTTCTTATCCATCTTCCATATTTTGAGAACGGCACCATCACCACCGAGAAACGTGAAGCAAATCAGAAACCTGGAACTCACCCTTGCGGCCTTGTCATGTCCCTTACCCTCACATCTCATCCATTATCCTGTCCTGATTTGAAGGCAATGAACTCACGCACGCCGGCATGAGTGCCCCCTGGAGGCCAAGCATCTCCATCTCTTGCCCAGACCACCACGAAGTACCTCCCTACTTATACGCTGATGGTTTTATGATCTATCTTATGATCTATCTGTTCCCTACACATTATCTAGAATATTTTAAAAACTAAATCAGGCAAAGTCACTCTTTGCTCAGTGGGAACTTTCAATTGCTTTAGATTGCACTAATGATAAAATTCCAGCTTCTTAGTATGCCCTCAGCCCCACACAATCTGGACTCTGCACTCTGCACTGTTCCATTTCTTTTGCTCTATAGTCCAGACCACAGCAGGGCTTCCCTCACAGCTCAGTCGGTAAAGAATCTGCCTGCCATGCAGGAGACCTGGGTTCGACTCCTCGGTCAGAAATACCCCCTGGAGAAGGAAATGGCAACACACTCCAGTATTCTTGCCTGGAGCATCCCAGGGACATACGGTCCTTGCGGTCACAAGAGTCAGACACAACTTAGGGACTAAACCACGACCACCTCCAGACCACAGCAAACTACAGCCCACGGGCCAAATCTGCCCCACTGCCTGTTCTTGCAAAGTTTTATGGGAACACAGCCACACTCACTCATGAACATCTATGGCTACTTTTGTGTTGTAAAACAGAGCTGAATTTTAACAGACAACGCATGTCCTGAAAAGCCGAAAATACTTACTGCCAGACACTTTAGAGAAAAAAATGTGCCCACTCTTCCTCTAGAGTCGCATTAGCTTCCTTCCCCTCCCCTTAATCAAGATAAACTTTTATTTACCTCTAGCCTTTGAACTCATCCTCCTTTCTGTTTGGAGAGAGTGAAAAATGTTTCTTTACAAAGTTTCTTCCATCTTTTCCTCAACGACTCATCTCAAAACTTAAATATTCAGAAGAGCTTTCCTTTATAACTCTAACTAAAGTAGGGCACCCATCTGCCCAGGTACACTCTACACTACCATATCCTGTTTCCTGCATTACACATTAAAAGAGAAATTGTCTTGCTCATGTTTTTGTTTGCCTACTTTCTTCCACAAGACACCAAGTTCCAGGAAGTGAAGGTCCCATGTCCCTCTTCCTCAGCACCGCTTCCCCACCGCCTAGAAAGTGTCTGCACTTAGGATGTACTCAGCAAATACTTGTTGATTAAAAAAAAAAGAAAAGTAACTGTATAGCTAACTTTGCTAAAGGGCATTCAGTCATTTGATTTCACATCTAATATACATTTTCCACAAGAAGTACTATGTTTCCTCTGCCCTCAAAACAGCCTAGAATACAAGAGAAGAGAACAACACGCTCATGGTAGCTCGAGTAGCTGACTGTTTGCTCTTTGTATTTATTCACACATTTACTAATCCAGTGAGGCTTCCCCGGAGGCTCAGTGGTAAAGAGTCTGCTTGCAGTGCAGGAGACCTGGGTTCGATCCCTGGGTTGGGGATTTCCCCTGGAGGAGGGCATGGCAGCCCACCCAGTGCTCTTGCCTGCGGAATTCCATGGACAGAGGACCGTGGTGGGCTACCGTCCACGGGGTCACACAGTCAGACAAGACTGAAGCAATTCAGCCGCAGCAGCATTCATCCAGCAGATATAGACTGATACCACCTGTGGGACGTCTGGGGCACGACATGATTCGGTAGACTTGTCCGTTGGGCAGAAGCATGACTATCATTATCTTACTATGAGTAAGAGATTTTGAAAATCAAAGGGATGCCGTCTGAGATTTCCCCAATGCACTACCCTACTTATCCTGGACCACCGCCTCAAAGACTCAGCGAGAATTTTTCTGTTAACCCCAGGACAAGAACAGTCAGTGTGGATCTTCAAAGCCCCACTGGAAACTGCTCTGCAGAACTCAGCGTGGTTAGATGTAGCTGAAGCATTCTGTAGTGGGGATAGAGGAACGGGTGTTTCTTCTCCAGGCTGTGAGTGTGAATTAGGGAGAGGAGGAGCAGGTTGGAACGGAGGACCTTTCTGGGGCTCAGTGAAATCATGCTTGGGCTTCCCTGGTGGCTCAGAGGGTAAAGCGTCTGCCTGCAATGTGGGAAACCCGGGTTCGAGCCCTGGGTTGGGAAGATCCCCTCTAGGAGGAAATGGCAATCCACTCCAGTACGCTTGCCTGGAAAATCCCACGGATGGAGGAGCCTGGTGGGCTACTGTCCAGCAAAGAGTCGGACACGACTGAGCGACTTCACGCTCTGCAATGGAGAGCTTCAGACCATGTTGTCACTGGGTATTTAAGGAGATAGACCGAATTTCATCTGACAGCTGAAGACAGGGTGAAGAAAAACCAAAAATAAAATTGTCCTGCTTTGAATATGTGTGTGCGCTTGGTCACTCAGCCGTGTCCGACACTGCGACCCCATGG
Organism: Muntiacus reevesi; assembly: GCF_963930625.1. Lineage (NCBI taxonomy): Eukaryota > Metazoa > Chordata > Mammalia > Artiodactyla > Cervidae > Muntiacus > Muntiacus reevesi. Next base: position 3,176,633 of record NC_089269.1, read on the forward strand.
ACTGTAGCCCGCCAGGCTCCTCTGCCCGTGGGATTCTCCAGGCAGGAATACTGCAGTGGGATGCCATGTCCTACTTCAGGGATCTTCCCGACCCAGGGATCCAACCCGCATCTCTCACATCTGCACTGGCAGGCAGGCTCTTTACTACTGAGCAAACTAGAAGCCACCTTGAATATATGACACTGAATCGTTTAATCACTTCTCCTTGGCCATGGCCGCATCTTGCAGGGACTTACCTTATTTATCTTTGCAGCTCTATAATGCACAACTCAGAGATGTTCACGCAGAATTTCTTAGCTATTTGCTGAAGTAAATAGCAAGTACATTTTGAGAAAAGAGATTTTCCCCTATGATTTCATAGGCAGTGAATGCACCCGAAGCATTTGCATGTTTTTTGTTTTGTTTTTTAACTACAGTAAGGTTGGTGTTCCATGCTACTAAATCCAGAGGTGGCTAATATAATCAGCTTCTGAAACTTTCTGTAAATTGTACATACAGATAAATTTGCAGTGACAGTGTTAAAAGGTACTAAGGGTTTCTGGTGTTACAAGATAAAGCTGACTGGCAGTCGTCATCTGTTTGGAAACGGCAAATGATGGACTTCAGAATGATTAGCAAGCAGTGATTTCATTATCCTGCCCTTCAAGTGAGTTTTACCATGAGCTGCAAGATGGATATCCTGCGGGAAGTTACCACTCGCCCCCAGCCCTCTCTTTCCCACCTCTAAGTCTTAACTGACATCATCTTATCATTTCCAAGGAATCTGCAGAGTTACTAAATAATGATAAAGTGATTATTTTTAAGCATCTACACTTCTGGACAAAAAGGGGAAAAGGAAGGAATGTAAAAGTGTTGTGTATACAGTTGCTATTTTCTTAGTCTTACTGAAGTATTTTGAATATATTGGTAAAAATCTTTTCAATTTTAGCTTGTACTCACTATGGAGAAGATTGTTTTTAAAAAACTCTTTTGGCTATTTTCATTTTCACACTTGAGAGCCTCCCCTTGCTAAATTACTCCAGTAAATATTCATCCATATTTTTCCTATTAGCCACCATCTTTCTTACATCAGTGAGTCTTTGTATTAGAAACATCAAAGTTAATCGCTAGCAATGATTATATTAATCCAAGTTAATAATCCTTTTAATCCAAAGTAATTAATACTAAAGCTCAATATTTCCCTGTTATTAACAAAAGCAAAATTGTTAGGATGGAAGAGATCATAATGTAGGGATTTCGCTTTGCTTGGAAATCCAGGTCTTTATTTGATACCAAAAAACCCATGCTGAAGCACTTAAAACCATCCAGATAAAAATAAAAAACTAATAAATTATTTTGAGAACTGTGGCCAAGGATAAATTTTTGTATTTCACAGCTTTTTAAGGAATTTTCATGTATTTGAACAACTGTGAATTTATTCTGACCAAAAGAAAATGAAAAAATAGTTTCCAGGTAAGGAAATGTAGACAAATTTTTTCTTTTTTTGATAATTTTTTTAAAATAAAAAAATAATAGTATTCTAGCTCAATATCAGGGTGAAGGCAATGGCACCCCACTCCAGTGCTCTTGCCTGGAAGATCCCATAGACAGAGGAGCCTGGTGGGCTGCAGTCCATGGGGTTGTGAAGAGTCAGACACAGCTGAGAAGTTTCACTTTCACTTTTCACCTTCATGCATTGGAGAAGGAAATGGCAACCCACTCCAGTGTTCTTGCCTGGAGAATCCCAGGGACGGCGGAGCCTGGTGGGCTGCCGTCTACGGGGTCGCACAGAGTCGGACACGAATGAAGCGCCTTAGCAGCAGCAGCTCAATATCAATCGAACTATCATGTGGTTGAGAAGAAACAACATTCGAGGCCCCCTTACAGGTGAAACATACAAACTCACTGTCCATCAAAACCTTGCAAGGCAAAGGTCCAATGTATTTCTGACTCTACTGTTACAAAATATCTGAATTTGTAGGAAAGGATAAATATTGCAGAAGTTGTAGTTAAACAACTTCAGGCTGTATTTTGCAATCGTCTTAGGGCAGACTCTATTTCTTATGCATTTTTGTGATTTTCCATAATGCCTAAAACAGTTCTACAAATATAGGAGATGCTCAATGCTCATTTGCTAACAGAACGGAATTAGTGCTAAACCAAACTGGTAAACCTAGACAGTCCTAAATTATACAGTGACTTATCCACACTATACACTTAAATATTATGAAAAGCCTCAATTTGTCATATATTTAAAACTTTTTAATCTCTCCTGAAAATTCAAATTCATATAAATGGATAAATTATACCAGTTCTTAGTGAACAATAAGCAGATTTTATAGAAGACTAGTTTTTGAATTATTCTATCAGCCTAATATATGGTTATGGTTTATCATTTAGAGTAAGTGAAAGAGATGCTATGATCTTTAAGATGCACATTTCAGAGCAGCTTTTCTCTCTAATTCAAAGATACTTTATATTGAACTGTCTTGCCTTATTTTTCATTCAAATAATTCTTTATCTACCTATTAAAATAAGCTTGTAATTTTAGAACACTTTTCAGTTCAGTTCAGTTGTGTCCAACTTTTTGTGACCCCATGGACTGCAGCACACCAGGCCTTCCTGTCCATCACAACTCCTGGAGCTTGCTCAAACTCATGTCCATCATGTCTGTGATGCCATCCAACCATCTCATCCTCTGTCATCCCCTTCTCCTCCCGCCTTCAATCTTTCCCAGCATCAGGGTCTTTTCCAAAGAGTTAGTTCTTCACATCAGGTGGCCATAGTATTGGAGCTTCAGCATCAGACCTTCCAATGAATATTCAGAACTGATTTCCTTTGGGATGGACTGGTTTGATCGCCTTTCAATCCAAGGGACTCTCAAGAGTCTTCTCCAATGCCACAGTTCAAAAGCATCAATTCTTCAGTGCTCAGCTTTCTTTATAGTCCAACTCTCACATCCATACATGACTACTGGAAAAACCATAGCTTTGACTAGATGGACATTTGTTGACAAAGTGATGTCTCTGCTTTTTAGTACGCTGACTAGGTTGATCATAGCTTTTCTTCCAAGGAGCAAGAATCTTTTAATTTCATGACTGCAGACACCATCTGCAGTGATTTTGGATCCAGAGAAAATAAAGTCTATCACTGTTTCCACTGTTTCCCCATCTGTTTGCCATGAAATGTTAGGACTGGATGCCATGATCTTAGTTTTCTGAATGTTGAGTTTTAAGCCAACTTTTTCACTCTCTTCTTTCACTTTCACCAAGAGGCTCTTTAGTTTTAGAATTATAGATTTATAATAAAGGCAGGACAGAGAGCTCCCATATGCCCCACACCCAACTTCCCCTGTTAACGTCTTACATTACATGGGTTACACTTATCACAGTTAATGATGTATTTTTTCCTATCCCTTCACTTTTAACCCGTCAGTGTCTTTTATATTTAAAATGATTTCTTGTATATCAGAAATACTTGGCTATTTTTAATCTACCCTGACAGTCTTCTTCTAATTAATGCATTTAAATTACTCACATTAGAATGATTATTGATATATTTGGATGAATATCAACCAGTTTTAGAACTTCTCAAGTTCATTTTTAATCGGTTTAAGATGTTGCACTGGTTTCTGTCGCACATGAATCGGCCACAGGTGTGCGCATATGCCCTCCCTGGCGGACCTCCCTCCCTGCTCTCAGCCCACCCCCTCTCTAGGTCGTTGCCCAGCAGCAGGTGTTACGCAGCACCTTCCCATCAGCTAGCGCAGTTTCTTCTACAAACGGTAATGTGTATATTTCAGCGCTGCTCTCAGTTCGCCCACCCTCTCCTCCCCCTGCTGCGTCTGTGTTCCATGTCTGTTTCTCTACTCCTGCAAACACGCTCACCAGTTACCATGTTTCTAGATTCCATACACATGTGCTAACATATGACATTTGTCCTTCTCCTTCTGACTGACTCCACTCTCCAGCAGACGCTAGGTTTCTCCACCTCACTACAATCTGACTCAGATTCTGAAGGGTTTTCTGTTCCTTGCTAGAAGCTTCTCTTTCTGTCTTCTCCCCGTCACTCTTTTATAAGATTCCAGTTTCTGTCCTCTGTTAGCATGCCAATTGTATTTTATGCAAACAGAATTTACCATTTGAGCTAGAGTTTCCAATATGTGTTTTTAACTAAGTCAACCTTCGATAAGACTATTCACTTTGTGTATAGTATAGGAACTTTCTAACATTCCTCCTCATCCCTTGTGACATTCATTCATTCATCTACTATGTTATAATCACCCAATCCACTATTACTACTTTTGCTCCAAATAGTTAATTTTTAGATCAATTATTTTTTTAATTATTTTACCTACACTTATTCTTTCTCTAAAATCTGCCTCTTCTTTACCATAGATCCAAGCTTCTGACCTATATTATTTTCCTTTTACCTGAAACAAGTCTTGACATTTTTTGCACAGTAGGTGGCTGGTGATGAATTCACCTCATTTCTGTTTGTCTGAGAATGACTTTGTTTCTCCTTTACTTTTGAAGGATAATTTCACATAGAATTTCACTATAGAATTCTGGGTTGATAAGCTTTTTTCTTTCAGCACTTAAAGTGTTACGCTTTCCTCTAGCTTGCTTCTTTTCTGACAAATCTGCTATGACTCTTACCCTTGTTCTTCCATAGGTAGGTTTTTTTTCCCCCTGCTTGACTTCAAGAATTTCCTGTTATCTTTGGTTCCATGCAGTTTGAAGATGATCTATCTAGGCGTACTTTTTTTATATTTATTGTGTTTCGTATTCTGTGGACTTCCTGGATTTGTAGCTTGACATTGTCACACTTTTGGAAAGTTCTCAGTGACTTTATTTCAGATATTTCTGTTATTCTTTTCTCTATTTTCCTTCAGGTATTTCAATTGTATATATATATATATATACACACATTGTATAAAAACTCTCTTACAGTTCTTCTACATTCTGTTCCATTTTCTTTATCCTCTTTGCATTTCAGTTTGGGGGTTTTCTATTGCCCTATCTTTAGGGACACTGATTTTTCAGCCATGTTGAGTTTTTTTAGCACTTCTTGTTGACTATCTTAGAATTTCTCTCTCTCCTTATAATATCCATCTTTTTTTGCGTGTTGTCTATGCTTTCCATTAGAGACCTTGACACATTCATCACGGCTATCCCTTTGTCTGATAATGTCTGTGTCATATCTAAGTTGATTTCTAATGATTTGTTTCTTCAGACTGCTTTTCCTTGCTTTTTGCCACACCTTGTTGATAGCCAGATAAGTTGTATTTGGAAACAGGAAGTCAGATACCTAGGTCTCTGGTGTGAGGATTTACATTCACATGGCTAGGAGTTGGGCTGTGTTTCATGTCTGCGGTAGCTGTGGGCACAGAGGCTTCAAATTTCCCAGGTGTCCTCATTTTTGCCCCCATCTTACGCTGGGCTCCCTAAGAATCCCTCTTCGGAGGCAGTCAGTCTCTTGGTCTTTCAGCCCTAACCCCTGTGACTGTACTAGAAGCTCGCTGATGTGAAGGTGAGGTGTGCATGTGTGTTCATGGCCGGGTGGGGTCTGAGGCAATTTATATCTTCCCACTAGATCTCAGCCTCCTCATGGGCCTATGTCACTGGGCTCTGACTTTCACGAGGATTTTGTCTTTCATAGCTCTTCCCCACCTCCCTTAGATGAGGCAGGACGGCTAGGTGGGGCTGTGGTAAGGGGAATGTCTTTCTGCCATAGCTCTGGAGCAAGACTCTGATAAGCCCTTTCCCCATGAGAAGTAAGCCTTTGTTATGGGGGAGGCTTCAGGCAGATGAATTTCACAACGATTACTCTCCTTCCCCCAAGCAGAGCTAGAAGGAGTATCTTTTTTATACCATCACCATGAGAACTTGTTGGGTTTCCTGGAGGTAAAGCTGATAAAAAGGGTGGTGTAACCTCTAAAACTTTGACCCCCCCCACCTCCAGGATTTACTCACTCTTATCCTGATCCATCAGCAATTCATCACAATTACCACTTAAGTTATTTCTATCAGTTTATACCTTCAGGGGCTCTGTTCTAGGTAAGCAAATCCCACTGTGAGGTTGGATTTACCTACCTCTCCAGATTTGACGGCAGTGTTTTGCACTGGAAACTCAGTTCTCTAATGGATCGAAGAAATGGTGTTGAGTTTTAGTTTGTGCAACTTGTTTTTATGGTAAGGATAGGAGTGATGACCTCTAAACTCTTTAAATATTGGAGTTGAAACCTGCATTTAACTTTCATTGGCTGTCTTTTGCAAATGAACGTTTCATACTTAAATCTTAAAAATGTGCTTTTCTTCTTGACAATATATCAACTGTCAATGATTTAGATTTTTATCACCAGCAATAAAAAGACCACAGACCATTTTATATCTCCTGCTGCATGTTTTGCATCTATGAGGCTTTCTTTTATTTTGCTGGAAATGCCTGGTTTTATATCCTGCAGTCGCAAATCTAAAGTGTACAAATGAACATAAATTACTAATACATGAAATAGCCCGTTTTGATGTATGCATAGATGGCTTCCTTATGCTGCGCTTTTTACCTTTTTAGTTTGAAATGGATACTTAAAAGAATGCACAAGACACACACATACAATTTAGAGAATGATTCTAAAATCATACCACCCATGTTAAGAAGAACAATATTGCTATTTAGAAGCCTCTAATACAATGTGAAATAATTATGGAAATAGTGGGCACTCTTGCCTTGTTCCTAATCTTATTGGGAAAGCTTCTGGAGTTTCTCCATTAAATAAAGTGATTACTTTTAAGTACCAAACTATATGCTTTTCATGTTAAGAATGTATCTCAATTACTATTTTATTCATTGTTTTTCTCAGAAATGAATGTCCATTTATGTTCAAATTTCTCTCAATACGTATGGAAATATTCAAATTACTTTTCTCTTAAGTCTATTAATATGGTGAATTAAATTAACAAATTCCCTCTAATATTGAATAATCCTTATATTCTGGAGGTAAATCCTACTTGGTCATGAATTTTTTTTTAATGTGCTGGTAAATTCAAGTTGCTAATAGCCATTTCCTCAATTTTTACATCTATTCATAATTGTTTGTTAGCAACTCATTGATAATAGTTTTTAGTATACTAACTATCAAGTTTGTGCTATATTTTATCAAGTATAAACTCTGGATGTCAGAATTACCCTTGCTTTATAAAGGGAAATTTGATAGCTTTTTCCTCTTTTTTCTGTACCTGGGGACAGTTTCATAGCATTGAAATTATCTGCTCTTTTGAAAGGTTTGGATGCTCCCTCCTATGAAACTGTCTGCTCCTAGCATATCTGTGAAGTTGTCCTTTGATAACTTTCTCTATTTCTTCTATGAAAATTGTCCTATTTAAACTCTTAGAAGCAGACAGTAGAATATTTGCAAGGGGCTGAGGGGAAGGAAAAAATTCAGGAGTTTCTGTTCAATGGGTATAGAGTTTCAGTCATGTAAGACGGAAAAGCTCCAGAGATCTGTGGTATATAATGTGGTATATAATGTGGTATATAACTATATGCATATAATTAACAATATTGTACACCTAAAATTTTGTTAATAAGGTAAATTTTATCTTATATGACTTTCATCCACAATAAAAAGGAGGGTTTTGTCTATTTCATTCGGCCTCTTTTGTTTCTGCTTCATGAAAATGGTTGCTATGTTATCTGGCATATAAATAAATGTGCTGAATCATGTCCTTCACCATTATAAAGAATCCATATGTGTAGCATTTACATTTGGGGACTGAATTCTATTTTTACCACCACAGCATTTCAAACTGCTTTATTAGTACATATATATAATATATATATATATGTTATATATAAAACTTGGTAATACTTTGCCTATCTTTTAATTTTTAGCTTTTCTTAATCACTTTCTTTTAAAGGGAGCTCTTGTATATGACACAGGGAGAAGGCAATGGCAGTCCACTCCAGTACTCTTGCCTGGAAAATCCCATAGACGGAGGATCCTGGTAGGCTACAGCCCATGGGGTTGCAAAGAGTTGGACACGACTGAGCGACTTCACTTCACTTCACGGTCTTATAATCGTTTTGTTTTGATAGAGAATTGAAACAGTTTTGATCTATTGATATCACCAGTATGTTTAATTCTTTCATTGGATTTTTATATTTACTCTTTGCAACACATTTGTTGTATGTTTTCCCTTAATGATTAGTTCATGCACTTTAAAAAATATCTCTGGGGTTTTACGAAGTTTTCTTTTCCTAGTGTTTAAATTTACACTTATTCTTTTACTATTTTTTTTTTTTTTTTTATTTTTCAGAATGCCATTTGTTTGTACTTTTTGGTTGCCCACTTTTAGATGATAAACTTTGAGTCTCACTTATTGTCTTTGCAGCAACCGGTAAGATCGCTCCTCTTCCTCCTCCTCTCTCCCTTCCCACTCATTTTTCCCCTTGTTGTTTTGACACAAGGCTGAACTTTTCAAACCTTTGCCTACTACTCTTCTACTTTTCCTCTCCTGTTTGTGTTTCATGTGGACCTGTAATTAAATGTTCCTTTTGCTCACCATCAGTTCCTTCGCCAGTTCTCCCAGTCATCATGTTGATGAATAAGGTTAATCCTCTGGTTGATTCTTCCAGTATAGCCCCTTAGTACAGTAATCCCTGGATTCTTTTATGCTTAAATTTTATTTCCCAGAGCCTTGAATGCTTGAAAAAAGTTTAGTTGAAACTCCTTGGTATGTTTTTTTTTTTTTTCCACTTGTGTTTCTTGAAAATGTTGCTCCTCTGCTAACTTACATATGTGTAGCAGATGAAGATGAATAAAAACATGATTTTCTTTCCATTTTAACTGACTTACACTTTTGTCAGATTCTTTTCTTCATCGTTCCTGTTTTTTTACTGATTTGTATTATTGTACATATCGTACATATTATACATATATATATTTAAATTATCCAGTCTGGGTCAATTTTCCTGGGTACACAGTGTGTGTTTTATTATAATCTTTCTGTTCTATTTTTTCCATGTTTCCCCCCTCAGTGTTTTTTTTTTTTAAATATCCGTAAATGCTTTTTTAAATGTGTTTAATTTAGGTGTACTATTTTTACAATTTTTTTCTGCCTCGTGTTTGTTATTAAGAAATTCTTTCAAAATGAAAGTTTTGATTCTCCTGGCAATGGCCTTGGAACTTGAAAGGACCAAAGGTTATTAAATTGGCAGAAATGGATTTGCTTTCCTCTTCCTGTGGCCTGGAAGCAGAATCATTCTAACTGAAATTTCTTTTGGCTTTTTGGATACATCATGGTATATTCTCTTTATAATATGTTGACATCTGTTTCATAACACAAAAACTGTGTTTAGAAAGGTGGCTGGAAGAAAGAGAGACTTTTGTGCATGTCTTCTTGTCTCACAAGGAAAATGTCGGGCAGTCAGTGGTTCGATTACTGAAAGCTGTGAGCTGAGGAGAGAGAATACTGTGTATGGACTTTCCCTGGTGGCTCAGCCGTAAAGAATCCGCCTGCTATGCAGGAGACAAGGGTTCGATCCCTGGGTTGGGAAGATCCCCTGGAGGAGGGCATGGCAACCCACCCCAGTATTCTTGCCTGGAGAATTTCATGGACAAGAGGAGCCTAGCGGGCTACAGTCCATGGGACCACAAAGAATCAGAACAGTCCATAGGGTTGCAAAGAGTCAGACACGACTGAGCGAGTGAACAACAATAATAAATGAAATGAGTCCTAAGTGATTAATTTCTCTATCATCAAAACTCTTGCCCACCTTTTAAACATTTCTTTGTTTGCATTTGTCTTGTCTTGTGCTAATAAATAGCCACAGTGTACTCCATATATTATGTGCAGAAGGTTCAGCTGCAGCATAATCTGCTAAATAAGCTAAATTTATGAGTACAAATTTATTCTCAAAATTCATATGTTTCCCTACTTTACCCTTTGCCATGGTGGTTTTTTCTTTTATTAATAAAGGAAAAATAGCAATTCAATCTTCAGTTTGAAACTCTGACTAGCAACTTGTCCTGGCTAACAAAACATATATCTTTATAGCAAAATACTATTTTAGAAAGTATATAACTTTTTAAAGGGCTTTCCCAATGGCTCAGTGGGTCAAAGAATCTGCGGGCAGTGCAGGAGACACAAGAGACATGGGTCCAATTCCTGGGTTGGGAAGAGATCCTCTGGAAAAGGAAATGGCAACCAGTTCCAGTATTCTTGCCTAGAAAATCGCATGGACGGGGAGGTTGGCTAGCTACAGCCCAAAGGGTCGCAAAGAGTTGGACATGACTGACTTAACACACACACTCCTCTTTTAAACTGATGATTTCTACCCCTGTCTTGGACATTACAAAGGCAGACTTTGAGGCAAAGTGTCTTGCTGCTACATTTGAGAGATTTAGTGGTCATGTAAGCATCCACTTTGGGATTCATGTTTCTTACAGATTTGGCACCAATCTTCCCACATCCTACATACGTTCCATTCAATAATGGAATGCTTGATAAAGTTCTTGCTAAAGTTTCATCAGTTATTTTACCATCAAGTATGTGATAAATTAAGCTGACATCAGACATTACTGGTATAAATGTAGTCATAAAAATAAAGTGATCATTCATGTCTGTATTTTCATTCAGCTCAGTGATAATCAAGCAAAATTTTACCTTTCAGTTACTTGTTCAAATCCAAACCTGTCTATAGCACAACGCTTCCTCAGATTGTGTCCTCTTTTACAAGGTCCACCTTCCAAAGTAATCACCAAAACTAAACTTGGGGAAAAATCTCGGGCAATTTAATTCTGCTGCTTCATTGTGCATTTGAGTATAATTCCTCATCAAGATTTCTTTTCTTTCTTTTAGTCTCAGGAAAATAGAAATTTTACTACTGAACAATTGATTAATTCATGAACACCCTCACTTTTCATTCTTAAGGATTCCAAAGATTTTTTTGCATTTTAAGTCGTCTCCTGGGCTCTCCTTGGTTCTAAAGAAATCAGTAATGAGGAGGGAACAGTGAGAAAGACCAGTGGGAATTCTTCATTGGTGTGTCTAAAATGGAACTAAAATGACACTAAGGTTGTGTACATTTGCTCTGAGAATTGGAGGCCAGGCGCAGTTGAGAGAGCTCAGCAGAGGGGAAAGAACTGAAGGAAACAGACGCTTCTTGGGTGGAGGATACAGAGGGGAGAATGACGGTAACAGCGGGTTTTGAAGACCCCCAGCTGGCTTTAGACTTTCCTCTTACAAGGTCCACTGAGAGACTGATTAAATGATCACATCTTTTAAGTTACCTTTTGGCTGCCAAACCAGACAGTGTGAGCTGTGGGATCGGACTGATTTACACTTACATGACCTCGGGGCTTTCTAACACAAGAATCCCAACAAAGAAGAACGACACAGAACAAACTCTTCCCAAGGATATGTTTTGGCTACAGCAAGATTTTCTTCACCAGCTCGTTCACCTGTGACTGCACCAAACCACCAAATTCCTTCCTGTCCCAATAGGCAGATCCACCAGGCTTTCCCTGAAAAGGCTCCTGGGGGAAACCTTAGGAAGGGGTCTTCTCGAGCAGGCCTTCCATAAACACCGGGAAAAAGCAGCTTCAGTTTGGGGCTTGCGTTTGCGATCACGCGGCCTGTTCATTTCCCTCTTGCTTTGTGTCCGCTCCTTCATGGGAATGCCCGTCGGTCAGCACCGTGTCAGGGAAGGGGGCTCAGCTAAGTGGGGGCCACAGCTGGCAAACGAGAAGGCCTGCCGAAGCGCCAGTGGAGAGGCTTCTTCCCGCCTGCTGAGGGTGACAGGTCGCTTCGCAGCTCTTCCAAACCCAGGGTGCTAGCTGTGACAAGCAAGCGTTCAGGGGACAAATTTCCAGCCCCACTGCCAGCGCCCCCGCCCTCTCTCGGGGCGCAGAACCCAAGCCCCGCAGAGCCGCGGGCAGGCCCCGCTCTGCCCAGCTCCTGGGCGGGGGCGCTGCATCCACGCCCCGACGGGCCCCGCTCTGCCCATCTCCTGGGCGGGGGCGGCGGGTGTGCAGCCGGCCGGGTCGTTCTCAGCTGCAGGACGAGCAGGGGCGGCGGGGGGCGGCGGGGGGCGGCGGGGTGCGGCCGGGCCGGTCGGTTCTCAGCTGTAGGACGGACGGGGGCGGCGGGGGGCGGCGGGGTGCAGCCGGGCCGGTCGGTTCTCAGCTGCAGGACGGACGGGGGCGGCGGGGGGCGGCGGGGTGCAGCCGGGCCGGTCGGTTCTCAGCTGCAGGACGGACGGGGGCGGCGGGGGGCGGCGGGGTGCAGCCGGGCCGGTCGGTTCTCAGCTGCAGGACGGACGGGGGCGGCGGGGGGCGGCGGGGGGCGGCGGGGTGCAGCCGGGCCGGTCGGTTCTCAGCTGCAGGACGGACGGGGGCGGCGGGGGGCGGCGGGGGGCGGCGGGGTGCAGCCGGGCCGGGTCCTTCTCAGCTGCAGGACGGACGGGGGCGGCGGGGGGCGGCGGGGGGCGGCGGGGTGCAGCCGGCCGGGTCCTTCTCAGCTGCAGGACGGCCGGGGCGGGGCGGGGCGGCGCACCCCAAACCACACCGGCTGGTAAAGCAGAGCCGCCTGTGCCGGAGCCCCGAGCGGCTAGTCTAGATGGCGCGCGTTACTCGGGAGTGGGAATAACACCTTACTTTGTGGTTGGGCCTATATATAACCCCTCCTTGTCAACCCCAATCTTGAAATACCTTCCACCTCCTTTGTTCTCCACTGTTAGGCGCTTTTAACTTTTCTCTCCGATGTGTCTCCCTCACAGGTGGGAAAGGATAGCGCCCCTGGGGTGAGTGTATTGTTTGGAGAGGAATTAAATCATCTCTGTAACGGCTGCGCAGCCTCAAAGCGCCAGCACCGCGCGGACTGCGGTTTCCCCAGCTCCGCTTGGCCTCCGCTAATGGGCCCTCCCCGAGAGGAGCGACCATTTCCACCGCCGCCCCCACTTCTGCTGGTACAGGGGGCTGCGCCCGCATTGCACCGCTTTGCCTTAGCACAGCCCCGCGTCCTGCGCTAATAAGGAGAACGCAGAAATGAGATGCTGCGGCCTCTCTGATCTACCAGCACCCGGGCAGGCTTACAACCAGTCCCACTGGGACGCGCAGTAAAGAAGCGTAGGGCAAAGGCGTTTATAAGATGCCATGCTCAATCCAGCGACAAGAAGACGTCAGTGAGACACTGGCGTTTGAGAGAGGACTTGCAACGAGTAAGTGGGGAAGGCAGGAAGGGGCTTTGCCGCCAAGTGGAACAGGATAACTTACACCAGAGAGGCGTCAAAGAGCGTGGCATCGACTTTAAATCACTTGGGTTAACTATTTTTCAAATCCTTTATGTCCTTGTTATTGTCATTATCATCGTTATCACTTGAAATGCCGAGCTCTGTCGAGGAGTCTGTCTTCTCCTCTATTTTTCCCAATTTTCCTTTTACTTGTATTCTTTTTTAAATTTCCTATATTTTATGCTCTGTTAATCAGGATCTAAACTTCTGTCACTATTTTATCTTCCTGATTGCTTACATTGTTACTAATAAACAGTCACCTTTGTCTCATCTAGTGTTTGGGGCTTAAAGTTCTACTTTTTTCTAATGTATTACTTTCATTAAACAAAGTAGTTGTGTCTATAATAAAGGGACCTCAATCTTCTGCCTGGTGCTTGAGAAGGAATAAAGCAATGAGGGATGACCGTAATTCTTATATTGCAGCCTTGAGGGCAGTGATTAGGAAGATCACTGGCGTGTAGGAACTTGGGAAATAGCAGAAGGAAATTTTGTAAGAGTTCTGAGTCCTGGACATACACCAGAGCCAATACAGTTAATGTGACACTCATTTGTTTTTGGAAACCCAGACTGACTCCTCTAACTCTTCTAATTTTAAGAGATGTGAGGCCTTATAGACTTGAGCTGTTGTCAGAGAGAAACCATTTATACGTCCTGGATGCCTAGCAACCTGCATGTTCTCTCCAGGGGGGGGGAAAATGTTTCTTCAATGAAACCATTTTACCATGAGACTAGAAGTGGAAAAATGGGAGGGAAGGTAGTGGGTTACATTTTATCTTTGTTCATAAATAAATAAGTCAATTTATCATTTTGGTGGAATCCCCTGAGCTAAGGAGAAGTGTCATTTAATTCAACTGGGCTGGAAGCCACTAGTTGTTTTAACTCCTGTTCAAGAGGCTTGGCTAGGAGGGCGGTGAGATACCAGCAAAGCGCATCTGCAAGAAGCAGACAGCCCAGACCCCACAGCTGCAGTCTGAGCTCAGGCGGGAGCACGAAGACCCCGCCAAGTGCACGCAGGGAAGAGCCAGGTCCCGACAGGACACGCGTTCTTAGGACTGGAGTGCGTGTACACAGCCCTCCCGGCTTGCCTGTCTCCCTACCTGCACTGCCACTGCAGAGGACGTAGGTGAACTCGGGGGGGAGGCGGAGGGGGGGTGGAGGACCTGGAAAAGGAGGTCCGCTCCCAAGGAGTTGTACTTCAAGAACTGCACCCAGAGCTGAGGAGACATCCTCCCCTCACTGGGTGTAATGACAAGATCTGGATTTGGGGCTGATGAGACTTTGGGAGTAATTATATGTCACATGTAAGAGTGATGTGAATTGTTGTGTCTGGAAACAAGACTGTGACGGTCTGTATTTTCCAAAGACGGATGTGATAAGATCTGTCCTCTCACCAGGCACCTCTTGCTTCCTTGGTCCAGCCGCACGCTCTACCGTAATGTGACCTTGTCACTCCCCATCGGTTCTCCTCTGCTTGAATCTGATCTGACCTTTGGTACTTATTTTCCCAGTAGAAGGTGGCAGAAGTGATGTTACACATTCTCAAAAGCCTTGCAGCTTGCTCCTCGGTCTTTTATAAGACTTGGTCTTGAGAAACCCTTTTTACAAATCCAGCCGCCATACTGAAGGAAGCCCAAGCTCAAGAAAAACATGTACTGTTGCAGCGAGCAGTCCTACTGAAGCTCCCAGCCAGTGGCTGGCAATGTGCGTGAGCCCTCAGGTCACTAGCCCAGCTGAGCCTCTAGACGCCAACACCTGGCCGTGAGTGCTTGAGTAACCCCAAGTGAGGACCATCTCGCTGAACGTGAAAGATAGTGATAAATGTACTAGTATTCTCAGACTGTTGAAGTACTGAGCTTGTGGCCCCACAGGTGATGAGACAATCTGCCTTTCCCTTTCCTTTTATGAACATCATAGACGCTCAAAATAGAAATGTTCTTGTTCCATCCCTTTTTGTCCCGCCTTCCTTCCTTAGAAAACTGATTTCTGCTCTTCAAAGATTGTTTTCACTATCTGTGGTTTCTATTTACCTTTAGATTCTTGCTTAATTTCACTGTGATTCTAGGAAGTCATTGAAGAAAGATGTCTATTTCAATAAAATTTTATCATATAGTTTTGCAAAGTTCAAGAATTGAGCCTTGAAAACTCACTCACTTGTCAGTAGTGCAAGGATGAAGGGACAGCAGTTAAGTGGAATTATTTAAGTTGAAGTACTGCTTTTTAACAAAGTTTATAACATCCACTAGTTTTTGATAGAATAACAAGCAAAATTTAATCCACTCTAAATAATATGCCAATGCAGGTACCATTAACTAATCATTCATGGGTTTAATTTAATGTAAAGTACTGCAGTAGTTGCCTCACTGTTCTTACCTTATTTGAAAATCCTTTTTTTAATTTTTAGAGTGACAGGTAGAAGTTGGGTGACTTTAAAAATCAACTTTGAAGAAATGTTGATTGGCATTTTGAGAAAGCAGTCAAAAGCATATGGATTTTTCAACTAACTCCATCTCATTGAGTAGTTTTCACGTGGACTTGGGTAAATCACAGAACCCTTTGAGACTGATTCCTCCATTTTAAAGTGGGGAATGAGGCCAGGCCTACTGTGAGTAATTCACTGAATTACAAAGCATGCTGCAAGCTGTGAATCCCCAACCCCCCTTACTTAGCTGGGTTAGATGTCTCTCTGTGTATTTCCTCAGCCTCTATAACAAGCTATTTTCTGGTATTCCAATTTGTCTGAGTTATTAGCGCTTACGCTCCTCAAAGGCAGGGACGGTATACTGTTCACCATTATATGCCCAGTTCTTAGACACATTATCTAGGCCACACTGTGCTCTTAGCCAATGTTTCAATGAGTGAATGAATGAGATATCCAAGCTTGCTCACTTCTCAGAATTTGTGTATTAGTAAAGGTACTTTGGGACATTTCCATCATCCCAGAAACATCTGTTGGATGGTGCTGCAACAAATGCAGTATTAAACAGTAACCAGAAATAGTTTTGAATGAAGAAGAGACTTTTTACAGGAACAGTGTAAGACTGCATGTTGTATTTATTTAAATATGTAACAGTTATCTTCAGGGCATGTTGCAGACCCATTTATGTGACTTACTTAAACTTACTAGCATAATATACAAACCACACCTATTTAACACAAGTAAAAATAAACCGTCTTTACGATGAATGTTAAAGAGGCTTCTTAGATTTATACAGGGCAATATATGTGACCAGACCAGGGTTTTCTAGAACAAGTTGAGCTATAATACAGACACAACCGTAAATGTGACTGGGTGCTAAGACTGCTCCAGCCGATCTCCTAGAAAACTCTACTTGTGAATAATTTTAAATCAAGGAGGAGGTAGGCCTACATCTCCAGTGTCCTTCCTTCTTGGAAAAAAAAAAAGGTTCTGTGATTACATGAATTCAATGTTTTAATGACAATCCTCAGGAGGACTGTATGATATTTGGCCAAATGAGAGATGCAAAGATGAGGATTTCCCAGTTCGGGAAAGAGATACCAAAATATTTTTCTAGGAGAGGAGGCAGACATTGAACTTGACCTTCAGATGACTTGCTTGTGTTTATTCCTTTCACGCAGTCAGAAAAGTCTATCCCACAGATTAAAGAATGTGAGAGCATTTGAAACTCATTTGGAGTTAGAAAGTGTTCTAGTTTCATTCTTTTACAAGTGGTTGACCAGTTTTCCCAGCACCACTTGTTAAAGAGATTGTCTTTTTTCCATTGTATATCCTTGCCTCCTTTGTCAAAGATAAGGTGTCCATAGGTTCGTGGATTTATCTCTGGGCTTTCCATTCTGTTCCATTGATCTATATTTCTGTCTTTGTGCCAGTACCATACTGTCTTGATGACTGTGGCTTTGTAGTAGAGTCTGAAGTCAGGCAGGTTGATTCCTCCAGTTCCATTCTTCTTTCTCAAGATTACTTTGGCTATTCGAGGTTTTTTGTATTTCCATACAAATTGTGAAATTATTTGTTCTAATTCTGTGAAAAATACCATTGGTAGCTTGATAGGGATTGCATTGAATCTATAGATTGCTTTGGGTAGAATAGCCATTTTGACAATATTGATTCTTCCAATCCATGAACACGGTATGTTTCTCCATCTATTTGTGTCCTCTTTGATTTCTTTCATCAGTGTTTTATAGTTTTCTGTGTATAGGTCTTTTGTTTCTTTAGGTAGATATACTCCTAAGTATTTTATTCTTTTTGTTGCAATGGTGAATGGTATTGTTTCCTTAATTTCTTTTTCTGTTTTTTCATTGTTAGTATATAGGAATGCAAGGGATTTCTGTGTGTTAATTTTATATCCTGCAACTTTACTATATTCATTGATTAGCTCTAGTAATTTTCTGGAAGAGTCTTTAGGGTTTTCTATATAGAGGATCATGTCATCTGCAAACAGCGAGAGTTTCACTTCTTCTTTTCCTATCTGGATTCCTTTTACGTCTTTTTCTGCTCTGATTGCTGTGGCCAAAACTTCCAACACTATGTTGAATAGTAGTGGTGAGAGTGGGCATCCTTGTCTTGTTCCTGATTTCAGAGGAAATGCTTTCAATTTTTCACCATTGAGGGTGATGCTTGCTGTGGGTTTGTCATATATAGCTTTTATTATGTTGAGGTATGTTCCTTCTATTCCTGCTTTCTGGAGAGTTTTAATCATAAATGAGTGTTGAATTTTGCCAAAGGCTTTCTCTGCATCTATTGAGATAATCATATGGTTTTTATCTTCCAATTTGTTAATGTGGTGTATTACGTTGACCGATTTGCGGATATTAAAGAATCCTTGCATTCCTGGGATAAAGCCCACTTGGTCATGGTGTATGATTTTTTTAATATGTTGTTGGATTCTGTTTGCTAGAATTTTGTTAAGGATTTTTGCATCTATGTTCATCAGTGATATTGGCCTGTAGTTTTCTTTTTTTGTGGCATCTTTGTCTGGTTTTGGAATTAGTGTGATGGTGGCCTCATAGAATGAGTTTGGAAGTTTACCTTCATCTGCAATTTTCTGGAAGAGTTTGAGTAAGCCCATCAGCAGATGGATGGATAAGGAAGCTGTGGTACATATACACCATGGAATATTACTCAGCCGTTAAAAAGAATTCATTTGAATCAGTTCTAATGAGATGGATGAAACTGGAGCCCATTATACAGAGTGAGGTGAGCCAGAAAGATAAAGAACATTACAGTATACTAACAGATATATACGGAATTTAGAAAGATGGTAACGATGGCCCTATATACAGGGCAGAAGAAGAGACGCAGAAGTACAGAACAGACTTTTGAACTCTGTGGGAGAAGGGGAGGGTGGGATGTTTCGAAAGAACAGCATGTATATTATCTGTGGTGAAACAGACCACCAGCCCAGGTGGGAGGCATGAGTCAAGTGCTCGGGCCTGTTGGGCTGGGAAGATCCAGAGGAATCGGGTGGAGAGGGAGGTGGGATGGGAGACCGGGATGGGAGACTCTATGGCTGATTCATATCAGTGTATGACAAAACCCACTGAAAAATAAAAATTTAAAAAAAAAGAAACTCATTTGGAATCTTTTTTCAGTTTCTGAGGATACTGTTTGCAACAGAGGGCTCCTAACTGCGCCCTCCTATCTCTGCGTCAGGATCCGTATATCCCAGGACGAGTGCTGTGCTGTCCTTAGTCCTCAGTCGTGTCTGACTCTGAGGCCCCACGGACTGTGGTCCGCCAGGCTCCTCTGTCCATGGGGATTCTCCAGACAAGCACACTGGAGTGGGTTGCCATGCCCCCCTCCAGGGGATCTTCCCGACCCAGGGATCTCCCACATTGCAGGTGATTTCTTTACCATCTGAGCCACGAGAGGTACTTGGGTTGAAATTTACAGGCCACCACTTATTAAGCATAAATAGTTCATTGTTTTATCTTCTAAGACTTGAAGTAACAGTGCAAGAATGCTTACGTCAGCAAATAAAGCATTCTTCTAATTTATTTTCCCATCCCAAAGCAACCGCTGTACCCTTTTGGACATCCAGCCTGTTTGCTATTTTTGCTGTCCTGCTCCTGCACTCAGAACAAATCTTTATATATTTTTATTAAAGCATCTCATTAAACTTTTATCACAGTGCATTATGAAAAAAGATGCTTCCTTCAAAATGTTACATACTGAGTTGCTTGCCTGGATGTCTCATCTAATCAATAGAAACTATGAATTTTTAATAAAAACACATTTCCTCCTCCTTTGCCCCAATAAGTTTCACGGACTGAAATCATATGCTGAAGTCCTCAGCCCCCAGGACCTCAGCATGTGACTGTATTTGAAGACAGGGCCTTGCAAGAGGAACTTAAGGTAAAATTAGACTATATGGGACTGGCGTCCTTGTAAGAAGAGGAGATTAGGTCACAGACATGTCCAGAGGAAAGAACATGTGAGACAGAGGAGAAGATGGCCATCTACCAAGGAAAGAACCCTCAGGAGAAACCCACCTTTCCTATTGCCTTATCACAGACGGCTGGCCTCAAAACGGAGACAATCATTCTTGCTGCTTAAGAACTTTGTTATGGCAGCCTGAGCAAGCTAATAAAGGCGTCAATCCACAGAAACACATGATTTCTGACGGCAGCGCTGAGACCTGGAGTGGAGGTGAACATGTGAGCTCGAATTTAAAATTCAAATTCAAACCCAGGAAGCAGACCGAGGAGAGGGCATGACTTTAATATTTTCTCCTCCCCTGTGTTTGCTGCTCTTCCCTCCTGACAACAAGGTGTCTCTAAACATAAAGACATTCATCTGAGAGAAGCAGGGAAGAATAAGACCACATGAGGAGAGTCTGGTTTTAATTAGGCAGTCTTATGTATAAGACGAAAAGCTAATTTTTAAGGTGACTAGAGCAAGGACCGAAAAATTGAAGTAGGAATCAGCTTAATGACTGCCATTTCCAACACTGAATAATGCAGCAAACAATATGTGAGCATGGAGGAAAGAGCTAGAAGCTAAATACGTGACTAGATTCTCCTGTTGTTTACACCGCAAGATGTAAATACCAGGAACATTTTGTTTTAGCAATAATTTCTGAAACGAAAGACTGTCTTTGGGTATGAGGTTATTATTTCACTGAGTTTGGGTGTGATTTATTAATTATCTCAGGCCTAGAGACATCCTAGAATGAAATAACATTTTGAAGCTTCATCTTTCAAACAAAGCTAGCCGCCTTGACAATGAAAAGAATTTGTCTCTCCATGTTCAAAATAAGCCCATTCAGGTCCAACAGCCTATTAACCAATATTTAGCTTATTGAAATTTGATTCAGAGGAGAAAAATAATGCACTAATATAATTTATTACTGGACATAATAATAACTAACAAACACCCGTAATTTTGTACACATAGCCCACTTACTCCTCATCACAGCCCTTGAGCCGTTGTTTCCCATTATGGTGAAGAGGAAGCTAAGATCCTAAGCAGTTAAGTGCCCCCTCTCTCACAGCCAGGAGAGTAGGAAGTGATGTCATCTCTTGAGGTTGAATCAAAGGTTATTTTGAGATTTGAGGCAGTGCAGGGAATTTAGGGCAGTCTTGAGGGACATGCCATAATGTACCAATAAGAAACAACTAAGAGCTCCAAGAAGATCAATAGAAGTTATTCAGCTTCAATGTTTAGTAGATGAAGCAGTGTGTTCTTTTTTTTTTTTTTTTTTTTAATTTTGCCTAAAACTTTCAGCAGCCAGAGACAGAGACTGAGAAAAATAATACTAGAAATTGGCCAGGCAGAGAGAATGGTCAGAGTGTGAGGAGAATGATGAGAAAGTATGGAGGAGAATGGAAAACTAGGAAACATACTTTTTTCAAAGAAAGAAGTTTTTATGAATGTGATATACTGGACGGCACAGGAGCACGGCCAAGAGGAGCTACCCCACGTCCAAGGTCAGGGGCGGCGGCTGCGCTTTGCTGGAGCAGCCATGAAGAGATACCCCACGTCCAAGGTAAGAGAAACCCCAGTAAGGCGGTAGGCACTGAGAGGGCATCAGAGGGCAGACAGACTGAAACCACAACCACAGAAAACTAGCCAATCTGATCACAGGACACAGTCTTGTCTAACTCAGTGAAGCTAAGCCATGCCGTGTGGGGCCACCCAAGACCGTTGGGTCATGGTGAAGAGGTCTGACAGAATGTGGTCCACTGGGGAAGGGAATGGCAAACCACTTCAGTATTCTTGCCTGAGAACCCCATGAACAGTATTAGAAGGCAAAATGATAGGACACTGAAAGAGGAACTCCCCAGGTCAGTAGGTGCCCAATATGCTCCTGGAGATCAGTGGAGAAATAACTCCAGAAAGAATGAAGGGATGGAGCCAAAGCAAAAACAAAACCCAGTTGTGGATGTGACTGGTGATAGAAGCAAGGTCTGATGCTATAAAGAGCAATATTGCATAGGAACCTGGAATGTTAGGTCCATGAATCAAGGCAAATTGGAAGTGGTCAAACAGGAGATGGCAAGAGTGAATGTTGACATTCTAGGAATCAGTGAACTAAGATGGGCTGGAATGGGTGAATTTAACTCAGATGACCATTATATCTACTACTGTGGGCAGGAATCCCTTAGAAGAAATGGAGTAGCCATTATCGTCAATAAAAGAGTCTGAAATGCAGCACTTGGATGCAATCCCAAAAATGACATAATGATCTCTGTTCATTTCCAAGGCAAACCATTCAATATCACAGTAATCCAAGTCTATGCCCCAACCAGTAATGCTGAAGAAGCTGAAGTTGAACAGTTCTATGAAGACCTACAAGGCCTTCTAGAACTAACACCCAAAAAAGATGTCAATTTCATTATAGGGAAATGGAATGCAAAAGTAGGAAGTCAAGAAACACCTGGAGTAACAGGCAAATTTGGCCTTGGAGTACAGAATGAAGTAGGGCAAAGGCTAATAGAGTTCTGCCAACAGAACTCACTGGTCACAGCAAACACCCTCTTCCAACAACACAAGAGAAAACTCTACACATGGACATCACCAGATGGTCAACACCAAAATCAGAAATTATATTCTTTGCAGCCAAAGACGGAGAAGCTCTATACAGTCAGCAAAAACCAGACTGGGAGCGAACTGTGGCTCAGATCATGAACTCCTTATTGCCAAGTTCAGACTTAAATTGAAGAAAGTGGGGAGAACTATTAGACCATTCAGGTATGACCTAAATCAAATCCCTTATAACTATACAGTGGAAGCGAGAAATAGATTTAAGGGACTAGATCTGATAGACAGAGTGCCTGATGAACTATGGACAGAGGTTTGTGACATTGTACAGGAGACAGGAATCAAGGCCATCCAAAAGAAAAAGAAATGCAAAAAATCAAAATGTCTGTCTGAGGATGCCTTACAAATAGCTGTGGAAAGAAGAGAAGTGAAAAGCAAAGGAGAAAAGGAAAGATATACCCATTTGAATGCAGAGTTCCAAAGAATAGCAAGGAGAGATAAGAAAACCTTCCTCAGAGGTCAATGCAAAGAAATAGAGGAAAACAATAGAATGGGAAATAATAGAGATCTCTTCAAGAAAATTAGAGACACCAAGGGAACATTTCATGCAAAGATGGGCTCAATAAAGGCCAGAAATGGTAGGGAAGAAATGGCAGGAACCTAACAGAAGCAGAAGATATTAAGAAGAGGTGGCAAGAATACACAGAAGAACTGTACAAAAAATATCTTCATGACCCAGATAATCAGATGGTGTGATCGCTTACCTAGAGCCAGGTATCTTGGAATGTGAAGTCAAGTAGGCCTTAGGAAGCATCACTGCGAACAAAGCTAGTGGAGGTGATGGAATTCCAGTTGAGCTATTTCAAATCCTGAAAGATGATGCTGTGAAAGTGCTGGCCTCAATATGTCAGCAAATTTGGAAAACTCAGCAGTGGCCACAGGACTGGGGTTTTCATTCCAACCCCAGAGAAAGGCAATGCCAAAGAATGCTCAAACTACCACCCAATTGCACTCATCTCACACGCTAGTAAGTCATGCTCAAAATTCTCCAAGACAGGCTTCAGCAATACATGAACTGTGAATTTCCAGATGTACAAGCTGGTTTTAGAAAAGGCAGAGGTATCAGAGATCAAATTGCCAACATCTGCTGGATCATCAAAAAAGCTAGAGAGTTCCAGAAAAACATCTTTCTGCATTATTAACTATGCCAAAGTCTTTGACTGTGTGGGTCACAATAAACTGGAAAATTCTGAAAGAGATGGGAATACCAGACCACCTGACCTGCCTCCTGAGAAACCTGTATGCAGGTCAGGAAGCAACAGTTAGAACTGGACACAGAACAGCAGACTGGTTCCAAATCAGGAAAGGAGTATGTCAAGGCTGTGTATTGTTACCCTGCTTATTTAACTTCTATGCAGAGTACATCATGAGAAACGCTGGGTTGGATGAAACACAAGTTGGAACCAAGATTGCTGGGAGAAATATCAATAATCTCAGATATGCAGATGACACCACTCTTATGGCAGAAAGTGAAGAAGAACTAAAGGGCCTCCTGATGAAAGTGAAAGAGGAGAGTGAAAAAGTTGGCTTAAATTAAGCTCAAATTCAGAAAACTAAGATCATGGCATCTGGTCCCATCGCTTCATGGCAAATAGATGGGGAAACAGTGGAAACAGTGGCTGACTTTATTTTCTTGGGCTCCAAAATCACTGCAGATGGTGACTGCAGCCATGAAATTAAAAAAACACTTACTCCTTGCAAGGAAAGTTATGACCAAGCTAGATAGCATATTAAAAAGCATAGACACTACTTTGCCAACAAAGGTCCATCTAGTCAATGCTATGGTTTTTCCAGCAGTTATGTATGGATGTGAGAGTTGAACTATAAAGAAAGCTGAGTGCCGAACAATTGGTGCTTTTGAACTGGGGTGTTGGAGAAGACTCTTGAGAGTCCCTTGGACTGCAAGGAGATCCAACCAGTCCATCCTAAAGGGGATCAGTCCTGGGTGTTCATTGGAAGGACTGATGCTGAAGCTGAAACTCCAATACTTTGGCCCTCTGATACGAAGAGCTGACTCATTGGAAAAGACCCTGATGCTGGGAAAGATTGAGGGCAGGAGGAGAAGGGGATGACAGAGGATGAGATGGCTGGATGACATCACCAACTTGATGGACATGGGTTTGGGTGGACTCCGGGAGTTAGTGATGGACAGGGAGGCCTGGCATGCTGTGGTTCATGGAGTGGCAAAGAGTCAGACACGACTGAGTGACTGAACTGAACTGATTCTGGAAGTGAGAGGGATTTAACAGTACAATAGGAGAATGTGTAGAGATGTTAGGTAAAGAGAAAGGTAAGAGATATATCTACTGTTCTTTCCTATTTCCCACCTCTGAATCTCTGTGTTATTCCAAGTTAGGAGAAATGTCAGAGTTACTGTAGAAATCCTGGCTTCCCTAGAACCTCAGGGTCTACCTGTAACCTGAGTGAATAAAACACACCTATTTAAGTGTGGGGCAGTCATGAGAAAGCCTCCACAGACCACCCCACCCCCCCCACCCCCCCCACCCCCCCGTCCAAGGAGTGGAATAGAGGGAAAACCCCATTCGGTAAGGTAAATCCATCCATGTGTCAGAGGCATCGCAAGTCACAGCCCCCACCACCCTCACCCGGCTGCCAGTCACCTCCCTGTTTCCTTTCCTCAGGCTTTGCCCCTAATAAAGTCCTGGTGACTGTACACCACAAAGTGTTTTCAGTTGAGTTCAGTTCAGTCACTCAGTCATGTCTGACTCTCTGCAACCCTATGGACTGCAGCACGCCAGTCTTCCTTGTCCATCACCAACTCCTGGGGCTTGCTCAAACTCATGTCCATTGAGTCAATGATGCCATCCAACCATCTCATCCTCTGTCGTCCCCTTCTCCTCCTGCCTTCAATCTTTCCCAGCATCTGGGTCTTTTCTAATGAGTCGGCTCTTCACATCAGGTGGCCAAAGTTTTGGAGCTTCAGCATCAGTCCTTCTAATGAATATTCAGGACTGACTTCATTTAAGATTTACTGGTTGGATCTCCTTGCAGTCCAAGGAACTCTCAAGAGTCTTTCCCAACACCACAGTTTGAAAGCATCAATTCTTTGGCACTCGGCCTTCTTTACAGTCCAACTCTCAGAGACTGTGTTTATTTTGTTGGCAGTCCATATCCTGGACCCTTAATAGTCTCTCAACAAGATACTTTAATAAATGAATACAAAAACTTTTTCTTACTGGATACTTGGAAGTCTGACCACTATCATGGAAGTGTAAGTGATATTTTAAAAAGGGCTCCTTCAAAAAATTGTTTGGAAAACCTGTTCTGGTTCCCCTACACTGGTGACACTGAGGTCCAGCATGGGATTTCATACATTATTTCTCCACCAAGAACAGGCTCAAGAGTGTGACTTGGAGGAAGGATTGGGGGGAGCAAAAAATCACAGTATGAAATAGAAGCAGCATTAGAATGTCAGATGGTTTTCTGTTTCTCAAGTTCTAGTCTTTGATTTAAATAATGAACCATTCCTCAGGAGAAAATTCAGAGGAAAGGATACTATGCATTCTGTGTACTCCACCTCACGCTTTGTGAGGAACACGGAAAATGAAGACCAAGAAATGCACACCTGAAATGAGCATTTTCCTCGGGGATGAGCTAAGTGGTTGGAGAGAACTCTGGACGGGATTGTCTTACCTTACCTGGGCTGGAGACCTACAAGGTGCTTCAAGAGGAGATGGGAATCTAGATTTGAAAATGAAATACCCTAGGGTTAAATGTGAACTGATTTTTTTTCAAAATGTTGTATAAGCCAAGCTCTTTTGCCAAAATTTGCTTTCTTTATATTATTAGATCGTCTTCATTTGCACCTACTCTTATTCTTTTACCATTTCACTTTGTCCCAGGGTCTGCTAAACTGCTGATCTCCTGGGTCCTGACTCTTTATCTGAATGCCATACATATGGCATTTAAAGCCCTTGACCCTGATGAGAAATCTCTCCAAAAACAAGGGTTAGGTTAGATTAACCCTGTTAGATTAGGTTAGGTTAGATTAGATTAGGTTAGATTAGGTTAGGTTAGATTATCAGGTTGCCAGCTCTTGATTCACATATTGCCCAGATCTCCAACCCTAGCCCCAGACCTCCAGACCCCACACAGAGCAAGAGGACAGGGCTCCATGCCGACAGAGTGACAGCCCCTGCCCCACAACACACACAAATGTCCTGGGCCCTTGCCAGATTTATGCAAGCATGAACTGTTGTCTTGCTGGCTGGCGGAAGAGTGAGATGAGTGAGAAGTAAAGGCTGTCAGGACTAAAGAAGTCTCAGACATCACAGAGCTTTGTGCCAAACTTGATGCCAGTAGGGAGTGCTGAGGTCGCACCCCAGATATCTTGGTTGGCATCAGAACGCTTCAGAAAGAACCAGTGGCTTAAATTCTGCCCTTAATTCTGGGCCAGAAATCCTTCACACCAGGGAGGAAGTGCGGCAGGAAATAGGAGGGGCCCCTCAGCAGAACCAGCTCCTTGACTCTAAGCTACAGACACAAGTGGCAGGTTTGGGCATGCGGCAACAGTTCCTGGTCCTGATACTTTCTGACGCAGCTTTGGAACCTCATACCTAGCACAGGGCTCTTAGGCAGGGCTTGGCACGGAAGAGACAAAATGATGATGATGGAGGTTGATCGCAGAGGAATATGTCAGTGAGTGTGACATCCATGAGGATCATGCCTGGGGGAGATGAACTGGGAAAAAACTGCATATTGAAACTAGCAGTTGTCAGAATTCTTTTTCCCTAGCCCCACATGCTTCTGCTTAGTTTTATAATAAATATCAATTACCCAGTAGGAGAGGAGCGAGACAACATCCATCACCAGGCATCTGGCTTTGGAAACACTTTGCTGGGAACACAACCTGTGAAACAGAAGCTGTGCACTTCACTCTCTGCTGGTCTCAGGCAGTCTTGCATCCAGAGAAAGAAACCCCTTTGCAATATTATTTGATGGTTATATTTAGAGCACTGCATAAAACTTTTGGGCTGCATAACTTTTTGGACCCTCTTTTATGACCTAGAATCCCACTGAAATGTGAAATGTTCCTAAAATTAGCAAAGGCCACGTGTTTTATCCTACCTCTCAGACTTCACTGGGCTGAAATAAGTGGGACAACATCATATAAACTGTAATGCAGAGGAGCAGAGAGGCTTGGGGGCGGGGGAGGGGTCCTGTCCTGAGCCATCCACAGGTACTTTGGAGAAAGCGTGCTCTATCAATGAGGAAAAGGGGCACACACACAGAAGCATACTCCGATTTGCTGGCCCGTCGTAGACCACCACCATCTTTTCTCACCAGACCACCTTTCAAAGCACAAGCTGCATGTGACTGCAGTGAAACTTCCATATAAACATCCGAGGTGATATTTTCAGGAACTTATGGGCAACCATAGCCAGCCTCAACTTCCTTTTTAAGATGAATGTTTATGCCGCTGTTTCCGTGATCTCTTTCTGAGTTAACACCCCAACTGGGGCTTGAAACAACAGCATTTTTTCTTTCTCATCCTGAGGGGTTGATGGGAAGGCTCTTCTGCCGGGCTCGCCTGGGCTCACTCAGGCACCTCGCTGCATCCCGCTGGAGAGCTGCCTGGCCTGGAAGGGCCGTGATGCCGTTCATGGCGTCTGGCGCCTGGTCCAGCCCGTTGGCTGGGGTGCCTTGGTTCTCTCTTGTGAGGCCTCCTTCCTTCCAGTAGGTTAGACCGACTTCCTTCTGTGGTGGTTTCGTGGCAGCACTTCGAGGGAACAAAATGGAAGCAACAAAGCTTCTAATGGCCTAGCCCCAAAAGCTGTACATTATTTCTGTCAAACCAAGTCACAAGGTCAGATCAGGTTTAGGAGATGGGGGAATAGACTTCGCTTTGTTTCCCATCAGTGGAAGGACTCTAAGACACTCATACACAGAGATCAGAGGGCTGGTTGAATCCCTCTTCACCTCCATTTGTCACAGACACCTTTTAAAATAATAAGAGAATAAACCATTACAATTGTAGAAAAAGTAGAACATATCAATTATAAGTAAGAAAATGTCCAAAATCACCCTTAATACCACCACCCCAAGAGAATGACTGTTAATCTGATCAGCATAGGCACTCCCAGAATTTTCCTATACCTATCTATATCGGGTCAAACAATGCATACTGTGCCCTGATTTTCATAATGTGACAACAGACCCTAAACATAATATCACAATGTACATAAAATCTCATGTATGTAACATGCTATAATTTATTTAAATATTTCAGATATTTTTACTACTATAAATAGCAATAAACTTTAAAAATATAAATCTTTGTGCATGCCTCTGATTTTTTTAAAAGTTTAAGCCCATAAAGTGGAACTTCTGGGTCAAAAGAAATACATACTTTAAAACTTTGAGATATTTTGCCAAATGACCTCCCATAAAAATGTATAAATAATTTTATGTTTTCATCAGAAAAATACCCCAAGGAATTCCTGCTTTCCTTGTTTTCTTAACCCTGGAGAACCTAAGAGGTAAAAATTGATATTCACAGCAATTTCCATTTGTATATCATCCTGAATTAATAATGTTAAACAATTTCTTCACTTTCATCAGCCATTGGCATTCTCTCACCCACTCAGTCTACTGCTTGCCTCTCCCTCTGGAAATATCAAGGAGAGAAAATGGAGAAGAAGATGTCTTAATGGAATGTCTGTCCTTAATTGTCATTATATTAGTCTCTTTTTCCTGTAGACAAGTAGTCAGCTATAAATGTGAGTGTTTAAAAGTGATAACAAGAACTATGGCTCACTAGTCAAAGAGACCAGAATTGGTGGGGCAGGGAGAAGAAAGAAAGAAGGAAGGGAGAAAAGTAGGATGGAAGGAAGGAAGGAAAATGAAAAGGGAGCGGGGAAAGGAAAAGAAAAAAAAAAAAGTTATTTGCTCAAGAGAAACATCAGAGAGAGGTGGAAAAAGAAAGCTAGACTTAATTTTATGAGCAGAGATGGATCAGGGAGGTTTAGAAACCTGCTTGCTAGATACCTCTGTAGTGCTAGATGAAAATAACATGTGGTATAAAAATCAAGGAGACTGGACAACCCATTTAGGCATCTGAGGAATGGTGGGGTTGACCCTTTTCAACCCAAACTCAGTGATTGTCCTTTAAAAAAAATTACAAAATGTATGTTGGTATACTTCCACAGCATGAAAAACTCTAACTTGGCCCTCATGATAGAAGCAGGGTCTATGACCATACCACCTTGAACACGCCTGATCTTGTCTGATCTCGGAAGCTAACCAGGGTTGGGCCTGGTTAGTACTTGGATGGGAGAACCAGGAAGAAATATGTAATAAGTAGGCCAAAATTCATCCTCTTATTTATTCAACTGACCAACCAACAACACTGACATCTGCCATGTGCTAGACACTGTGAGTAATGGAGATAGAGAAGAATTAAGCAATGATTCTGACTTTTGAGCCACTTAAAAATCTAGTAAGTCATCAACATCAGGGAAAAGAAACAAGTGGGCAGGGAAGAGATACCTGGTGTCTAATTATTCAGGCTTATGGATCGACGATGTGTTCATAGTTAGACCTTGAAACTCATTTGTGGCATTAAGGTTGTCTTACCACTAAGAAGAAACAAGTCAGAAACATGATTGTGCTCCAAACTATATCTTAAACGTAAGCACCCCCGAGCATCTCCCAAGTTGCTTATTATCAAATTACAGGCAATAAATACCACAGAGGATTCCAGGCTTTTCCAGAACTAGTTTCAACTGTGAGCCTCTATCCCTGGTGTGGAGCCAGGTCATCCAGTCTAGACTCCCTCCTCCTTCCTAATGGGCTCTCACTTGGGATCTCGGTGTCCTTCTGTGTTAGCAGAACTCATTCACAACCATCTGAATCCTCAAACTTTGAGTCAAAAGAGCCATCTTAGTCCTAAAAGTATGACTCTAGACATAAGGTTCTAAAGAGTTTGAACTTGAAAGTGAATTGTTAGAGGCTCTACCCCTTTTCTCCCAGTAACCTCTTTGGCCCCTTTATAAACTTGGCTCCCTTCTCGCTGTGACCCAGCTCAGCACTCCAGGAATCTCAAGAAAAGAGTGAGTCAAATCCTAGCCAAATGTTTCCCAGTCCCATGTTTTATTCCTGGGTACCTGAAGATGATTTATCAGTTAGAATTAAGCCAGTGATTATGATGTGAATTAGAATCTGATATCAAGGATTGCTATCAACATGGCCATTTATTATAGGTGGCCAGATATACAGAGAGTAAAACCATAAACCTGATTGGACTCTGGAAAACCGTACGTGTTGCTCACGTGTGTCAGCTCCTTATCATATATGACCAATTACCATGCAGCACAACAATAATAATGTCATTAAAATGCATGTGAATCAATACTGTGGTAGAATTTTCTGTCTCTCTATACATATCACTAAAGACAGAGAGAGATACACAGACATGCTCAGGCCACCTAGCTTGTCCGTGACCAGTTCTGATCTCTTTCTACACCTTCAAAGAATTAAAGGAAACAGCCTGAGTTGTGGTGAATCTTCGCTCACCCTAACCCCCATTTTACTGGCAGAAGAGGAGTTCTTTCACAACAGCAGCAGTTGGAGAGTCAAACGGGTAGGCATCCACTTGTAGGAATACGGCATGAATAATCCTGCCATCCATACGTGACCACTGGAAAAACCATAGCCTTGACTAGATGGACCTTTGTTGGCAAAGTAATGTCTCTGCTTTTTAATATGCTACCTAGGTTGGTCATAACTTTCCTTCCAAGGAGTAAGAATCTTTTAATTTCATGGCTGCAATCACCATCTGCAGTGATTTTGGAGCCCAAATAAATAAAGTCTGACACTGTTTCCACTGTTTCCCTGAGAGTTGGACTGTGAAGAAAGCTGAGCACTGAAGAATTGATGCTTTTGAACTGTGGTGTTGGAGAAGACTCTTGAGAGTCCCTTGGACTGCAAGGAGATCCAGCCAGCCCATCCTAAAAGAGATCAGTCCTGGGTGTCCATTGGAAGGACTGATGCTAAAGCTGAAACTCCAATACTTTGCCCACTTCATGTGAAGACTTGACTCTTCCTGAAGCTGGGAGGGATTGGGGGCAGGAGGAGAAGAGGACGACAGAGGATGAGATGGCTGGATGGCATCACCAACTAAATGGACATGGGTTTGAGTAAACTCCGGGAGTTGGTGATGGACAGGGAGGACTTGTGTGCTGCAATTCATGGGGTCGCAAAGAGTCAGACACAACTGAGCGACTGAACTGAACTGAACTGAGTCCCACCATAGACCTTTTGACAGCCCACTACCTCCTATTGCCTCCTCTGGGGGAAGGGGCAGTTTCCACAGGTCTCTCTTCTTTTCAGGGGCTCTTGTTTTTCTCCCCTAGATCTATCCCCTTCCTGAATCAGAGCCCTGGAATCCTCCATTACTTCTCTCTAGCCAGCAAACAGAGACAGAACAAGTGAGGAAGAGAGCCCTGAGCTAGGATGACTGCCGTGGTGCATGATCCCAAGGTGAATCTGACCACGCAGACTTAACCTATGTCATCTTTAAATGACTCCAAGAAATGCTGTCTACTTCCAGGAAATCCATGTGCCTGTACGTCTTCTAGCCTCCACCGTGCTCATCTTCTTTCTTTTGAATTCCTCTTCTCTATTTTCTTCCCTGGATGCTCTTCTTTCATTATTTCCTCCCCAGTGACTCTCTCTGTGGTTATTGTCCACTCAGTATTCCTCTCTCTGTCCACAGTTCAGTCTGTTACCTAAGCAATGCCACAACTAACTTGATGATAGAGAATGCCAATAACATACTGTTGTCTTTATCAGAGGGACAACAGCTTTGGAAAAATCAATCCATCCAGCCATTCTAGGATATTTTTATATATTCTTTTTGGTCTCCAGAATACAAATTCTCTTCTTAGGGCTGACTTGCACTTGATTGGAACTTTGATGAGAAGAGAAACTTTATGGTTTCACAGCTAATTGAAGGCATCAGCTCATCAAGTTTCACAGAACCAATTTTGACCCTGCTTAATGATGCAGAACACTTCAGTCTTAATCAGGTATCTCTGCAACCATTGAGCAGATTCCAGAATCATTTTTGAGGGACATTTTGCTCTATCTACAAGCAAATCTACAACTAATCTCTATTCATGGTGGGTCAGCCTCTCAATTTTTATCAGCATCTCAGTTTTTAATCTCTAATATTGACTGGGCTGATTTATCATGTCATATCTGAAGTATATGAATTCACAAGATGAAACTCCAGCATTTAAATGCCTCATCAGAGAGTTCTCCAACTGTAGCCAAAAACAGAGCTGAAACTTATCTTAGAGACCTGCAAACTTCCTGTGGCTCTCGGTATTTTTTTTTAAAATACACCATGAGTTTTTAAGCATCCATTTAAATGCATTTTAAAACTATAAACATGTAGTAAGATTATTTGTACCCTAACACATATACAGACTGAAAATGTTAAAGATTGAGAATAAAATAAATATAGAAGCTCTGTTGTTCACTTCGCATAACTCAGTGGGTTATTTGGTATCCCTTTAGGGTTCTGTGTTCCACACGGAAAGCTGCGCCCAGGTGCAAGGGGACTCACAGGGAACCAGTGCTCTGCCTGAGCCTGACCCGCAACAGATGACCCCGTCTCAGCACCATCTTTCCTACCTTTGCTTTTCCCAATTGTCCAGTTACTTTTACTCAGATTTATGCCCCTGTTCTGTGCAGCCTCTGTCCTAGGCTACCAACTTCTGCAGCTTTTCTTTGCATCCTGTTTCATTTTATGTAAGTTCAGTTCAGTCGCTCTGTCATGTCCAACTCTTTGCGACCCCAAGGACTGCAGCATGCCAGGCTTCCCTGTCCATCACCAACTCCCGGAGCTTGCTCAAACTCATGACCATTGAGTCAGTGAAGCCTTCCAACCATCTCATTCTTTGTTGTCCCCTTCTCCTCCTGCCTTCAATCTTTCCCAGATCAGGATCTTTTCCAATGAGTCCATTCTTTGCACCAGGTGGCCAAGGTATTGGAGTTTCAGCTTCAGCATCAGTCCTTCCAATGAATATTCAGGACTGATTTCCTTTAGGATTGACAGGTTGGATAATCTTTCAGTCCAAGAGACTCTCAAAAGTCTTCTCCAACACCACAGTTCAAAAGCATCAATTTTGGGGGGCTCGACTTTCTTTATAGTCCAACTCTCACATCCACACATGACTACTGGAAAAACCATAGCTTTGACTAGACGGACCTTTGTCAGCAAAGTAATGTCTCTGCTTTTCAATATGCTGTCTAGGTTGGTCATAGCTTTTCTTCCAAGGAACAAGTGTCTTCTAATTTATGGCCGCAGTCACCATCTGCAGTGATTTTGGAGCCCAAGAAAATAAAGACTCTCACTATTTCCATTGTTTCTCCATTTATTTGCCATGAAGTGATGGAATTGGATGCCATGATCTTAGTTTCTTACATGTTGAGCTTTAAACCAGCTCTTTCACTCGCCTCTTTCACTTTCATCAAGAGGCTCTTTAGTTCCTCTTCACTTTCTGCCATAAGGGTGGTGTCGCCTGCATATACAAGGTTACTGATATTTCTCCTGGCAATCTTGATTCCAACTTGCCCTTCATCCAGCCTATCATTTCACTTGATGTACTCTGCATAGAAGTTAAATAAGCAGGGTGACAGTACACAACTTTGACATACTCCTTTCACAACTTTGGAACCGGCCCATTTTTCCATGTCCAGTTATAACTGTTGCTTTTTGACTTGCAGACAGGTTTCTCATGAGAGAGGTAAGGTGGTATTCCTTTCTATTTAAGAGTTTTACACAGTTTGTTGTGATCCATGCAGTCAAAGACTTTAGCATAGTCAATGAAGCAGACTTAGATGTTTTTCTGGAATTCTCTTGCTTTTGTGATGATCCAGCAGATGTTGGCAATTTGGTATCTGGTTCCTCTGCCTTTTCTAAATCCAGCTTGAACATCTGGAAGTTTTCAGATCACATACCGTTGAAGCCTCGCTTAGAGAAATTTGAGCATTACTTCGCTAGCATGTGAGATGAGTGCAACTGTGCACTAGTTTGAACATTCTTTGGTATTGCCTGTTTTGGGTATTGGACTGAAAACTGATCTTGCCAGTCCTGTGGCCACTGCTGAGTTTTCCAAATTTGCTGGCATATTGAGTGCAGCACTTTCACAGCATCATCTTTCAGGATTTGAAATAGCTCAGCTGGAATTTCATCACCTTCATAGCTTAGTTCATAAGTGGCGCTTCTTAAGGCCCACTTGACTTTGCAGTCTAGGATGTCTGGGTCCAGGTGAGTGATCACGCCATCATGGTTATCTGGGTCATTAAGATCTTTTTTGTATAGCTCTTCTGTGTATTCTTGCCACCTCTTCTTAATATCTTCTGCTTCTGTTAGGTCCATACCATTTCTGTCCTTTATTGTGCCCATCTTTGCATGAAATGTTCCCTTGGTATCTCTAATTTTCTTGAAGAGATCCCTATTCTTTCCCATTCTATTGTTTTCCTCTATTTCTTTGCACTGATCACTGAGGAAGGCTTTCTTCTCTCTCCTTGCTATTCTTTGGAACTCTGCATTCAGATGGGTATATCTTTCCTTTTCTCCTTTGCCTTTAGCTTCTCTTCTTTTCTAAGCTATTTGTAAGCCCTCCTCAGACAACCACTTTGCCTTTTTGCATTTCTTTTTCTTGAGGATGGTCTTGATCCCTGCCTCCTGTACAATGTCACAAACCTCTGACCATAGTTCTTCAGGCATTCTGTTTATCCGATCTAATCCCTTCAATCTATTCATCACTTTTTCCACCATATAATCATAAGGGATTTGATTTAGGTCAAACCTGAATGGTCTAGTGGTTTTGCCTACTTTCTTCAATTTAAGTCTGAATTTGGCAATAAGGAGTTCATGATCTGAGCCACAGTCAGCTCATGGTCTTGTTTTTGCTGAGTGTATAGAGATTCTCTATCTTTGGCTACAAAGAATATAATCAATCTGATTTTGGTATTTTATATAAGTAAACAGTGAAAAATTAAATAGATGGGGAAAGCAGATAAGACAGATTACAAATGTACCTCCACCTTTGAGCCATTGGGAAAGGAGTGCACTCTTAGGAAGAGGGGAGCTCTAAGGAGAAAAGAATATTAAAAGACTCTACTTAGTCTACGGATTTTGAAGGAGCAAAAACCTTCCTTCTACCTTCTCTGTGCAGCAGCTTCTGACCATTTTCCAGGAATGCTGAAGTGGAAATTCTACCTTCTGGTAGCTGATCACAGGCAGTGTCTTCATACTATTGAGATAAGCCGTGACTATCAAAGGTAGAGGGGCAGGAAAGGAGCAGGATGTATTGTCTATAGAGAATTTAAAAGCACTAATAAATCTCAATAAAAGTCAACTCAACTTCTGTTAACCCCATATACATGCAATTCTAAATAGTCAGTGGTAAAATACTCCTCCTCTAACACGTAATTTGTTAGGCTAAACAATGCTATGATTATTGTTGCTTTAATAAAAGCTATGTAAACTTCAAATTAACACAGTGTTATTACATATCTTCGAACAAGTGTTGTATTCTACATGGAAGTTAGTTCAGAGTAATTCCAATTACATCGTTGGCCCCATGTGTTGATACTTGGCCTCAGCTATATGCCTTCATTTTTAAAGTCAGTTTGTACCAGTTAAAAAACATTTCAAGTTTGCGTGTGTGTCTACAATTCCTATCCTTCTCTGTATCCCTGCAGTTAGATAGTAGAATCTAAATAAGCAATGACAACCTGATGATTGCTAAGACAAATTAAACAGAACTTGAATTATATCAATTTGGTTATTCTATATTATATTGAGTTTAGTTGTGCTTTAAACTTAAATTCAGAGAGTGCAAACTGGGAGGTATAATAATTTTGGTAAGTGCAAATTTTAGTTCACACAAAGGTACATGCTGAATTTAAATAGCATCTTTAAAATTGACATTTGCTCCTCTTAATAGGTTTTGTTTTGTTTTAAAACTTTAGAATAGGTCAAGAAATAATGATTATTACTGATCATTACATAATTATTACTGGAAGTAATTTTTTCATATAAAGAATGGGAGTGTTAAAGAATGACCCCCTATGGGGAAGGGTGTTGGGGGACAGGCAAATGGATGAAGGGGTCATTGTATGTTGATGAATGAAAAATAGAATCTTGGTGGTGATCATGCTGTAGCATATTCAGAAGTCAAATGATAATGTCATATACATGAAACTTACATAATGTTATAGACCCATGTTACCTCAAGAGAAGAAACATCTAAAACAGGATACTGGATTTCATCCAATTACTGGTAAGTCTTTTTAAAAAGTTCTATAGAGGAAGGGAATGGAAACTAGTAATTCAGGAAACTAGTAATAATGTAATACTTTTGACTATTAAATACAAGCTTCACTTTATTTTTTCAACTTTATAATCTATTTTTAATTTTTAAAATTGTGAAAAGATACACATCACATAAAATGTACCACTTGAACCATCTTTAATTATACAGTTCAGTAGTGGTAAGTACATTCACAATGCTATGCAACCAGTCTCCAGAACACTTTATCTTACAAAACTGAAACTCTACACCCCATTAACAATTTTTAATCCGCCCCTCCTGCCAGCCCCTGAACACTACCCTTCTACTTTCTGTCTCTTAAATTTGACCACTCTACGTAGCCCACATAAACAGAATCATACTGTATTAATACACACTTTACTTTTGCATTTTAAAAATGGGTGGTAGGTGCTAAATTGCCATGACAAATAGATTTCATTGCATATATTTTTAATAAGTGTTTTATTTTAAACTGGTAAGCCTTTTGCTACTATTTACACTTATGACTTAAATTTTTGAAAATCAGTTCAAAAGGTATAAGGCAGTGCATAGTTTTCTAAATCTCATTTAGGGAGAATGTGAATAGAAAAGATGCCCAGTGGTCCTAATTTGGTCTTTTGTGTTATATATGTGAGATTAAATGATTTGCATACAGAAATCTAATGCAGCAGAAGGAATCTAAGACCCCTGACACCTAAGAGCTCCCCGCAAGCCAAGATTCTGTTGTCCACAAATTTTATACATTCGTTTCCATTTTAAGGGCACTATTCACATATAATCTTATTTGTGAATACCTTGAGTAGCCAAGAATCTTTTTAAATGAAAAGTACCCTATATCTTGGATTTCCTTGGTGGCTCAGTGGTAATGATTCACCTGCAATGCAGGAAATGTGGATTCGATCTCTGGGTTGAGAAGATCTCCTGGAGGAGGAAATGGCAACCCACTCCGGTATCCTTGCCTTGAAAATCCCATGGACAGAGAAGCCTGGCGGGCTACAGTCCATGGGGTCACAGAGCGTCAGACACAACTTAGTGACTAAACAACAACCCTGTATCTCTAGTGTGTTTGATTTTTATATAATAAACACAAATAGATAAACCTATCTTTGGTAATATAGTTAATATTCTGTTTCAAATAATATTAAGTATATTATTCTGGCTTGGTGGTAAAGAAACCACCAGCAACGCAGGAAACTTGACTTGTAGATGTTGGAGAGGAGCTGGAAGTCAGAAAATACAGAAGAATACACTAAGGCGCCAGGCAGTAAAGTGCCCCAAAGAGCCTTCAGGGAATTCTGACCCATACTAAGTGTTAAAGATATGAATTCTGTGACTATCCACAAATATTTCTTAACTTTTAAAAAGAGATCCTTGAAAATTGGTCAACCACTTGTAAAAGAATGAAACTAGAACACTTTCTAACACCATACACAAAAATAAACTCAAAATGGATTAAAGATCTAAATGTAAGACCAGAAACTATAAAACTCCTAGAGGAGAACATAGGCAAAAAACTCTCTGACATAAATCTCAGCAAGATCCTCTATGGCCCACCTCCCAGAATATTGGAAATAAAAGCAAAACTAAACAAATGGGACCTAATGAAACTTAAAAGCTTCTGCGCTACAAAGGAAACTATAAGTAAGGTGAAAAGACAGCCCTTAGATTGGGAGAAAATAATAGCAAACAAAGAAACAGACAAAGGATTAATCTCAAAAATATACAAGCAACTCCTGCAGCTCAATTCCAGAAAAATAAATGACCCAATCAAAAAACGGGCCAAAGAACTAAACAGACATTTCTCCAAAGAAGACATACAGATGGCTAACAAACACATGAAAAGATGCTCAACATCACTCATTATTAGAGAAATGCAAATCAAAATCTCAATGAGGTACCATTACATGCCAGTCAGAATGGCTGCTATCCAAAAGTCTACAAGCAATAAATGCTGGAGAGGGTGTGGAGAAAAGGGAACCCTCTTACACTGTTGGTGGGAATGCAAACCAGTACAGCCACTATGGAGAACAGTGTGGAGATTTCTTAAAAAACTGGAAATAGAACTGCCATATGACCCAGCAATCCCACTTCTGGGCATACACACTGAGGAATCCAGATCTGAAAGAGACACGTGCACCCCAATGTTCATCGCAGCACTGTTTATAATAGCCAGGACATGGAAGCAACCTAGATGCCCATCAGCAGATGAATGGATAAGGAAGCTGTGGTACATATACACCATGGAATATTACTCAGCCATTAAAAAGAATTCATTTGAATCAGTTCTAATGAGATGGATGAAACTGGAGCCCATTATACAGAGTGAAGTAAGCCAGAAAGATAAAGACCAATACAGTATACTAACGCATATATATGGAATTTAGAAAGATGGTAACGGTAACCCTATATGCAAAACAGAAAAAGAGACACAGAAGTACAGAACAGACTTTTGGACTCTGTGGGAGAAGGAGAGGGTGGGATGTTCAGAGAGAACAGCTTTGAAACAAGTATACTATCAAGGGTGAAACAGATCACCATCCCAGGATGGATGCATGAGACAAGTGCTTGGGGTTGGTGCACTGGGAAGACCCAGAGGGATGGGATGGGGAGGGAGGTGGGAGGGGGGATCGGGATGGGGAACACATGTAAATCCATGGCTGATTCATGTCAATGTATGGCAAAAACCACTACAATATTGTAAAGTAATTAGCCTCCAACTAATAAATGAAAAAAAATAAAAAAGAGATCCTTTAAGAAACTTCAAAATACTCGAATGGAATAAAAACTTACTAACTCCTCTGGGTGTCAGATGCACTCGACATGCCAATGACTGCAAGTGTTGCTGAGTGGGCGGTCACTCCTCCTGTTGTCAGGGCTCATCTTAACCCGAGAGCACTCTCGGGATCCCGGGTTCTCTTTTTCCCTCTGTCACTCTCAACAAACCCAGTAGTCAATGCAATTCATAT
Source organism: Muntiacus reevesi (assembly GCF_963930625.1). Classification (NCBI taxonomy): domain Eukaryota; kingdom Metazoa; phylum Chordata; class Mammalia; order Artiodactyla; family Cervidae; genus Muntiacus; species Muntiacus reevesi. The sequence goes on from NC_089269.1 coordinate 3,216,244, forward strand.
CAATAAATCAATGCTCTTCTGGGCAACCACTTTTCAGTTGCTTTCTTTACCTGATTCCCTTAAAAAAAAAAAAAATCAGATTTCTCCTCTTTATTAGATTATCTATGCTATTATAGGCGGCAGTAATGGTAAGGAATCCGCCTGCCGGTGCAGGAGACGGAGAGATGCGATTTTGACCCCTGGGTCAGGAAGGATCCCCTGGAGTAGGAAGTGGCACCCCACTCCAGTAGGCCTGTCTGGAGAATTCAGTGGGCCAGGAGCCCGGCAGGCTGCCGTCTACGGGGCAGACATGACTCAGCGACTGAGCGCGTGCTGTCATACCGTCTGTGGGCTGACCGCGGTCGGATGCGTATCTCTGACTCTCACCTTTCCTCGGAGCCCTAGACTTGTATCCCTGACTGCTTATACCAGAGCTCCAGCTGAGCGCCTAACAGACGTATTAAAGTGATCATAATCAAATGGGATTGAATGTTTGCTACACCTACTCTTCCCCCCAGGGGTCCTCATTTCAGTCAAAGGTATCACTCCTCAACAAGCTGTTCAGAACACAATCTTGATCTTTCATGACTCTCTTTCTCCTGTTCTTCCCACACAGCCCGTCAGGAAATCCTAAAGAGGCTTAACCTTCTCTGTATAACCAACGCACCCGATTCTCACTCCTTCCTCCACCACCATCTGAGTTCCAGAACTCTGCCAAAGCCTCCTGCCTGATCTCCTTGTTTACCTGTTTTCCCTCAATCTCTTTCCTACAACAACGGCCTTGGAAAGCTTTATAAAACATAAATCATCTTGTGCCAGTCCCCTGAGCGGAACACTCCGGTAATTTCCTGTCAAATTTACAGTGAAACCCAGATCCCTTAACTTGGCTCACGAGTGCTGCATGGCTGGGACCGGGCCGTGTTTTAGGCTCTCATCTGACATTGCCTTCCCTTGCTCATCTCACTCGCTTCAGGCACACCGCTTTTGCTGCCGATTCCTTCGACACAGCACCCACCTCCCTGCGTTGGGCTCCTGCTTGTCCCTCAGCCTGGAGCATTCATCCCAGCTCTGTCCATGGCTCACCCACACTCCCGTGGGTTTCTGTTTCCTGAGACACTTTCCCTGAACACACTGCGTTGTGTACAAGATCACAGAGGCGCACTCGATTATCTTTCTTTCTTTCTTTAGTTCTTTATCACAAAAAAGTTTCAAGCATGTTCAGAAATAGAATAGTATCAATCACCAACTTCAGTTCTCTACCATACGTGACTAATCTTATTCATTCATATCCATCAGCTCTCTCCTGCCTAATAGATTGTGTGTGTGCTCAATCCCAGCAGATTATTTTGAAGCAAACCCCTGATAACATATGATGTCATATTTCAGTGCACATCCCTAAAAGGTCAAACCACTTAAAATGATTACAGTATCATTATGATACCTAAAATAATAATCATAAATATTAGCAAATATTCAGTCAATATTTCCCTAGTAGCCTTCTAAATTTTTAATGGCTTTTTTTTGTTTGAATGAAGATCTATATAGGATCCATATTTTGAGAGTGGTTGAAATTGATTTCTTTTTCTTCAAGGCATTGTCCAGTATCTGACATATTATATCTTTACCTCCCATATTAGAATGTCATCTCAAGAAGGCAAGGACCTCGTCTTCATCGCCCACTGCTGAATCACCAGAGTGAAAGTTGGCACAGAGAAGCTCTATAAACAGTCACTGAATTAACAAATGAGTTCATCTACCCAACTTCAGACCAAATCTAAGCCTGTGCTCTCTCTTGCTCTCTATCACTTTTTCCTCTTCTCGAATTTCTGTCTGGTAACAAGGAAGAATCTCTGCCTCTTGCTGGCATCACTGAGCCCCACTCTCAAACTTGCCTGAGGGGGAGAGATAAAGAATAAAGAGCTGCTCACCAGAGGGCGTCTCTGCGGAAGGGGCAGTGAGCCTGACCACAGTGGAAGCGGCGCCAGGATTCCCCCCCGACTGCCTCCAGTAGCTGCCATCCAACAGCCGTTCTCTGCTTCTTCATCTTGCTCTTGAATCACAGGTTTCCTCGCAGTGATCACGTGCCCCATCTTGGAGGATGAATCATAGTGCCCCTGCTCCTCTTGGCCATGTACAAGTCCTCAACCACTACTGCAAAATCTAAAGGGCCCCACAAGCCTAAAGATGTTCCCCTGAGTTTGAGAATAATTCATTTGACAGCGAAACCAGCCATGGCTTGGTGTCAGGCTATTTGCGATCTTTTCCTCACGTTTTGTGAATATTCATGTTACTGCAGCAGAAAATTAAGATGTTTCATTACAGGATGTTGCCCCCAGATCCCTTAGTAATAAGCACAGCATAATATGCAGAATTTGCACTCTCTTTCCTTCTAAAATCTGAAAATTTTTGAATGCTGAAACATGTCTGGGGTCAACTGATCTTGGATAAGGGATTGAGGAGCCTTATTCAATTACTCAGCCACACACGGCGGGAAGGGATGTCATGGAGCCCAGAACTGAACAATGAAGTATAACAGGAGATCTGCTGATCTTCTAGAGGGAATCATTGCTTCTAAAAGGAAGATGGAAAGCCTCCAAATAGCATCGGCTTACCCTAATCCCTTCTTCCTGCTCTGGGTCTCAGTGGAGGATGTGAGTCCTGCGACTTTATGACCATGAGAAAACAAGGTCAAGGATGAAGAGCCAATAAACTGAAGATGATGGAGAAAAAGGGGGAAAGATCAGGCTCTTAATAAGTCTGAGTTTCCCAAAGAACCCTGAACCAAGCACCATGTCTCTGGTTAAGTAAATAATAAATTTCTCGTTTATACACCAGTGTTAAGCAGGTCTTCTGTTACTTTCCTATAGATGAGATTAGCCAAGGACAATAAGACAGTGTCTAGACAGATAAGGAGTAGGGCCCTCACTTGGCAGACCATAAAGTGACCACTTCCCAATGAAGGATTAAACAAGAGGCCTATAATATGGGCCTCTCAACACAAGGCCCAGGTGCTGCCTTGTCAGGCTGCCCAGAAGAAAGGAGAAGAAAGAACCGAAAGGCAGGAATTCTCTTCTTGGCAGAGAACCAGCATACAGGCAGCCGTCGCTCACCCTGGGCACCCTGACATTATCGGTCTGTGTGCCGCACTCCAGCAGACAGTTCTTTGAAAATTTACCGTGAAGTGTGTTTGTATGTGGGTGCGGGCTTGTGTTTTAAGGGGTGACCCAGTTAATACTGCTACATGTAAAACATCCCTGAGTCTTTTCAGAACGTTTCTGCCCTTCTTGGTGAGTGAGTCTGCCCTGCAGCTGAGCTCCCGGATTCTCCAAACTGCCTAGAGAGCCCCAGGCCCCTCTATCTTGACACGGACATTCTCCCACCTGTCCTCTCTGGAGACTCCACATTCTCTCCTTCCTTCCCCCCAACCACAGCTCTGAGATCTGTTTCTTTCTCTCTTTCCTTCCAGCCCCAGGACACTGCCCTTCTAAACAGGATGAAGTCAACCTCTTGCTTCCTTTTCATGGCCATCCCTCTTGAAGTGAAGTGAAAGTTGCTCAGTCGTGTCCGACTCTTTGCAACCCCATGGACTCTCCATGGAATTCTCCAGGCCAGAGTACTGCAGTGGGTAGCCTTTCCCTTCTTGTCCAGGGGACCTTCCCAACCCAGGGATCGAACCCAGGTCTCCCGCATTGCAGGCGGATTCCTTACCAGCTGAGCCACAAGGGAAGCCCAAGAATCCTGGAGTGGGTGGCCTGTCCCTTCTCCGTGATAATCCCACGGGGTGCTCCGTAGTCCTCAGGGTCCATTATCGATAAAAAGATAAAAATGCTCTCACTGGCCTAGGTTACTGACTGGGGCCAGGCAGTCAGAGGCAGGGGATGGGAGAGTAACCCCTGGCTGTAAACCTTAGAAGTTACTGTGAGGCCGGATTATGGACACAGTGACACCTCTGGGCGGAGGGGGATTTCCATGGGGATTTTGGGAGCCAGAGATTAGGGACAGCACCCCTTCTCTCCTACGCAGAGCTCAAGGCTCTGCCACAGAGAAGGCAGCTCATGTTCCAGCGTCAAGAAGGCAGGCAAACCGTCCTGCCCTGCAGGTGAGTACCTCTCCGGGGAGGACTGGAGGGTGCGATGCCCCATGCCCTCCCCTGCCCACCCCCGGCACCTACCCCTTCCCCGGCCTTGTGTTTCTGCTGCCCTGGGGCTGAGTCCTAACTCAGCTCCCAGAGATCCCTTCCCATCCTCATGTCCTGTGAGGCTTCTACTGAGCAAGCTTGGGCGTCTGCTCGCCCTCCCTGCCGTCCTCCCGCGGCTGCTCGTCCGCCCTTCCTCTCTTCAGTGCTCCCGCTGTGCTCAGGCCCTGCCTCTCCCCGTCTTTGTCTTCCTTTCCCTGGTTTTTAAAGGCCAGCACAGAGGGGTCTTTTCTGTGACCCTAAGGAAACAGAAATGCTCAGGCCCCTCACTTTCACAGTCCTATGCCGAAATTTGTTTTAGTAGTTTTTATTCATACTTTCTTTTCTTGAAGACCTTCAAAATTGAATTCGTTTCAGATCCCACAAACCCTAGATCTACCTCTGGGATGCATACGAATGAAAGGTAATTATGAGCGAACCTCCCCGCTCTCAAAATCAAAGAAATCTGATGTCTGTGTCTCATGCGCCCACACAGGGTCTGCTGTCGCTGGCCGTCTTGTGGTTATACCTCTGGCCCCTGGGACATCCGGGGAAAACCACGTGTCACGGCCAGTGCGACCCGGTGGACTGGACCACTGCCTGCTGCTGCCATCTGAGCTAAGAGGGAGCAGGATGAAAATCTCACTGTCTGTGACCGTGATGAAACCATGATCCCAGGCAGGACCTCTGGGACAACCTGTGAGGGATACACCCACCCCGAGTTCCTCACTATTTAATAAAAGGGAAATGACCAAATGCTTTGCTTGGATTGGAGGTACAAAGGGATGAAATAACATATGTTTCTATGAAGCCCAGCGACTAGAAGAGTGGCCAGACAGGCTTTCCAGCAAGTAGGCAGGCAAAGAGAGCTTTGAAATAATCAATTTCTACACATAAGAAATATTACTAAGCAGTAAAAAAAAAAAAAAAAAAAGAGAATAAAATAATGCCATTTGCAACATGGAAGGACCTAGAGATTATTGTCTTAAGTGAAGAAAGCCAGGGAAAGACAAATATCATATGATATTGCTTATATGTGGGATCTAAAAAGATAGTACAAGATCCAACCAGTGCACCCTAAAGGAAATCAGTCCTGAATATTAAAAAAAATAAAAATAAAAAAAATTAAAAAAAAAATAAATAAAAAGATAGTACAAATGAACTTATTTACAAGTAGAAACAGACCCACAGTTATAGAAAATACACCGCTTACCAAAAGAGAAAGTGGGAATGAGGTAGGGATAAATTAGGAGTGTGGGATTAACAGATACACAATCCTATATTCAAAATAGATAACCAAGAAGGACCTGCTGTACAGCACAGGGAACTATACTCAATATTTTATAATAACTTATAAATGAAAATAATTTGGAAAAGAATATATACGTTTACTTCAACTACACTTTAATTTTTAAAAAGGAAAAAGAAAAAGCATCAGTTTCTAGGTTTTTGGCTTGCATGTGTATTCTTTCCTAGATTTACATGCCAGGCATCTGCTTTGTTCATAATAAAGATTCGCCATGTCTTCTCCCTTGGAAAAGCTATGACCAACCTAGACAGCATATTAAAAAGCAGAGACATTGCTTTGCTGATAAAGGTCCATCTAATCAAAGCTACGGTTTTTCCAGTGGTCATGTATGGATATGAGAGTTGGACTATAAAGAAAGCTGAGTGCTAAAGAATTGATACCTTTGAACTGTAGAGTTGGAGAAGACTCTTGAGAGTTCCTTGGACCGCAAGAAGATCCAACCTGTCCATCCTAAAGGAAATCAGTCCTGAATAGTCTTTGGAAGAACTGATGCTGAAGCTGAAACTCCAACACTCTGGCCACCTGATGAGAACAGCCGACTCATTTGAAAAGACCCTGCTGCCGGGAAAGACTGGAGGCAGAAGGAGAAGGGGACGACAGAGGATGAGATGGTTGGATGGCATCACTGACTCGATGGCCATGAGTTTGAGCAAGCTCTGGGAGCTGGTGATGGACAGAGAAGCCTGGCATGCTGCAGTCCATGGGGTGGCAAAGAGGCGGACACGACTGAGCGACTGAACTGAGCTGAACCTGGAACAGAAGAGAAACTCAGCCCTTCCCCGTCACTGAGCCACTGCCCTGCAGTCTACACCTTGGTAAGTAGCTACACTGGATGTGGCCTCCTCTAAACAGAACCACTGTCCTTAAGAGCAGAGGCCTTAAGTCCTAATAGTCATAATAATAGCTGTTTTAATTGTATGAACCATACATAATTTGTGAAGACATTACAAGGATTTACTGATGTAATATTTTTTCAGTTGTTCAATCAATACCATTTTTGCTCTTAGTAATAACAGCTAGCTCTTAGTTTTTTCATAGTTTCCCCACCCATTGAATTAATGGAGTCATTTCTTGTATTTGAGTCTGAAAGCTGACTTCTTTGAATCCCTAGGGAGGAAATAATGTTTAAGATCAGGGTTCTCTGAAAGAAAAAATTTGAACTAAACTCAAATTTTTTCCTTTTAAAAAGAAAGTCAAAGTCTGATACTAGAGTCTTAACAGAAGCTGATACCGCATGTCTCTGTTCTGCCATGGGAAAATCAAGCAGATACTTGTCTTATGATTTAGGACATTGTCTAGTTGCTGATAACACTGATGCATAAATCACATGATTCAAAGAGCAAAGTTTGCACTAATCAAGTGCCAGGCTTTTCTTACACTGGGAAGAACTAGAGTGTAGACTTGGGTCTGAGGACATCATCTGAGGGTTATCAGTTGGGGAGGGAAGCTGTGGCTGACTTCTGGTCTTTGCTCTACTCTCAGATCTTTTAAGGCATTTGTCCTTCCTTCTCTCTCTCATCTTCTGTTCTCCTGACCATCGTCCAATGCTCTCTCCTCACATACCCCTCTCTTCCAGGTTATATTAGAAGTAGAGGGTTTAACCACCGTAGAATTATTTCCTCCAAAACCCCAGACAGAAAAGTGGGGATCTAATCCTTTAAATAACCCATGTCACTTAACAAGTCAAAACATTCTTCTGGCTGGGAAATAATGACCAACACAAAGTTACCTTGGGTTCAAGATACATTTGAGGAATTATTAGGCATTTCTTCAGAAAACAAAAATCCTCAATAAAGTAGGATTTACTTTAGACTGACTTGTTTTTCAAATCTCACTATACATTTCGGTAATTATAAACATAAGTTTTAAACATATGGCATAAATCTGTATAATGTACTGATCTTGCTAAGGTATCATAGAATGAAGATAGAGGATAAAGATTAAATATGAAAAAGTAAAAGTGAAAAAGGAAACCCAGGAAAGGAGTAAAGCTACAGGTGGTACTTCTGGTCTAGATAATATGGCAGACTTATTTTTTTCTGCTAAGTAAAGCTATCAAGCCTGGAAATAATGTAAGAGGTACCTAAAGGAGAGATCTGAATGCTTGAAGCAGAAACTATGCCACGCCTGTGTGCTTAGCCGTGTCTGACTCCTTGCGACCCTTTGGACTGCAGCCCATCAAGTTCCTCTGTCCGTGGGGTTTTCCAGGCAAGAATACTGGACCAGGTTGCCATTTCCCGGGGATCTTCCCGACCCAGCGATCGAACCCATGTCTCCGGAGTCCCCTGCATGGCAGGCGGATTCTTTACCTGCAAAGCCACTGGGGAAGAGGAAGTCAGAATAGTTAGGAACCCCCCAGATGGAGGAAGCATGCAGTGGCAGTGCGTCTTAAAACTCTCTCCTAACAGAAAGTCTGGGAGGTCTGGCATTTTTTAATCTGAACCCAGTGATAACAGGTGGTCTACATAGGCTTATTCTTCTCCCCTAAAACTCTGGACAAGCCCAGCATCCTCAGCATAAGGTATTATTTGGGAACCCCACTGACAGTAAGTGACCAAGGGAAAAACTTATTTCCCCACTGGATCTGAGATGCCCCGTCCCACAGAGAGACTTCAGAAAACCAAGCAACCGTAGCAAGAGGGTTCCCGCCACAGGTAGCCCAGATCAAGCCCGGTCTACCACACTTACAGGCTAAATCAAATGGCTCACTGAGAGAAACTCCTTCTGTTCTCTCAGGCAAAACAGGCAGGGACCAGGAGGAGCCCCAGCGGCACCAAATGTGCCAAGCAGACCTAAGCATCACTGTAAAAGCTCTGAAAAGTAAATTTCATCAGATCCAGCCCACAAAGTAGGCCAGCATCTGCTTACTAAATGTAAATAGGGCAACTAACTATTATAATGACAGTTTTAAATGATACAGGATTTCCCACCTTAAACCATGGAGGTCAAAAGGAAGTGTCACATAAGAGAACTGTCAACTGCAATTTCTATATCCAGACAAATTATCCTTCTGGAAGCAAAGACATTCTCAGGTGAAAGAACATAAAAGGAATATAGTACTAGCTGACTACCCTTGAAATAATAGCTAAAGGAAGTTCTTCAAACAAAAGAGAAATGATAAAAAAAAAAAAGTGAATCTTAAAGCATCAGGAAAGAAGAAAAAAATGGAAAGAGCAGAAATATTGTACATTTAAAATAGACTACCCTGCCCATGAGATTTATAAGTCTCGTTTGGCTAGTAAACTAATTATAACACCAATTGATACTTAGAACAATGATATTTTAAAATAAAGGTACTACATGAAAGGTATTCATACTTCATTTATAAAACATTTATATCAAAAGATTATAATGAATTACAGATATAGTGTAATACCCAGAGCAATCAGTAAGAAACTATACAAAGAGATGCATACAAAAACAATAAATAAAGATAAAATTTTAAAATATGTGTTTAAGTAACCAATAGGAGAACAAGAAAAGTAAAATCCAAGAACAAAAAACATAGGTAAAAATAGCAAATAGTAAAATGGGAAAATTAGGTGTTAATTAACCACATATTTACCTTAAATTTCAATGGTCTAAAGATAATTAAAATTAAGATGTAACCTGACATAATAAATGCAATTCAAACACTGTTTATAAAAAACTTACTTCAAATTCAATAGCATAGGCATCTTAAAAGTGTGGATAACAATAAATCATGTAAATACTAATTTTTTAAAAAGCAGGAGTTCAGTTCAGTCGCTCAGTCATGTCCTACTCTTTGTGACCCCATGGACTGCAGCACGCCAGGCTTCCCTGTCCATTACTAACCCCCGGAGTTTACTCAAACTTATGTCCATCAAGTTGGTGATGCCATCCAATCATCTTATCCTCTGTCATCCCCTTCCCCTCCCGCCCTCAATCTTTCCCAGCATCAGGGTCTTTTCCAATGAGTCAGTTCTTTGCATCAGGTGGCCAAAGTATTGGAACTTCAGCTTCAACATCAGTCCTTCCAATGAATATTTAGGGCTGATTTTCTTTAGGCTAGACTGGTTGGATCTCCTTGCTGTCCAAGGGACTCTCAAGACTTATCTCCAAAGCCACAGTTCACAAGCAGCAATTTTTCAGTTCTCAGCTTTCTTTATGATCCTACTGTCACATCTCACAACTCTCACATCTTACATCACATAAAACAGGAGAATCAACATGAATATCAAAGTAGACTTCAAAGCAAAGAAAATAATGTAAAAATGGCCATTACATAATGATAAAAGGATCAATTCACCAGGAAGACACTAACTCTGTCTATACAAAAGAAAAAAAAAAAACAAAAAAAACCAGCCCTAATATATGAAGTTAAAAATACAGGGGAAATAACGTGTATATCTAAGGCAAATTTTCAAAACCTAGTGTGCATACTCTATACACACAAGTGTTTGTCTTTCTGAAAGTTTAGAAGGGTATATTCTCCTGAGTTTTGGATTATAAGGGGGCTTCTTTCAGAAGGTACATGTACCTCTTTCTCAGCATAGACTCAAGAAGTATCAACAGAAGAGTGAATCACCCTACTAGAACCTGCTTCACTTTGACTTGTATATATAACCTCAACTTCGATATTGGCCAACATTACCACGGTAGTAGCCATTCCTATGCTCACCCTGCTTTGGAAATCTAGCCACTAGTTGATTTTAGCATCTTTTCTCCACATAACAATGATAAGAAGAGTGATTCTTCACTTGTTCAAACAACATGAAGTGTCTGGAAGCTATTTTGAGCAGTAGTATCCAGACCTCGAAGAACTATAAGCAATAATGTTAACCTGAACAATTCTCTACTTGGCATCTCCAGAATATCATGAACTATAGAATCATATATTAACTCCAGCCTCTAACTTTACCTTCTTATTTGCTCTCTGGAGTTCAGAAGCCTTATGAATTTCAATCATTTATCAGCAACACAGAAAGTACTTAAGAGAGCCCTAAAAACTGACCATCCATTGTGAGGTTCTATCTCCAGCTGACACATATGTCTATATTTTAATAAATGTCTTTTATGTTAAATATTTCTCTCTTCTTCTTGAAATTATAGATAGTTGATGCTATTGCTTTATCTTTTGGCAAGTCCTTAAGGAAGTTAATGCACATGGTCTGTAGGGACAGGAATATATATGTGACTAAGACCAGCACACAATTCCTTAGGCCCTAGTGAGAAATTAGAAGAGAAATCATTGTCTATGATGAGGCTGTCCTCTACAGTTACTGATGAAAGAGACTAGTGAAAAACAGCTCTCCACCTCCACAGTGGCAGCTCTTCTCTGAACAAAGATTAGTTCATGAACTTCCTTTAAATGTTCTTATGTTTCATGGTAAGAATACTGCCGTTAGTTTAATTTGGCTAGGTCTAGAAGGAGAAGGAAATGGCACCCCACTCCAGTGTTCTTGCCTGGAGAACCCCAGGGTCGGGGGACCCTGATGGACTGCAGTCCAGGGGGTTGCCAAGAGTCGGACACGACTGAAGTGACTTAGCAGCAGCAGCAGTACACATGAGCAAAGTAATGCTCAAAATCCTCCAAGCCAGGCTTCAACAGTACACGAACCGTGACATTCCAGATGCTCAAGCTGGATTTAGAAAAGGCAGAGGAACCAGAGATCAAATTGCCAACATCTGTTGGATCATCAAAAAAGCAAGAGAGTTCCAGAAAAACATCTCCTTCTGCTTTATTGACTATGACAAAGCCTTTGACTGTGTGGGTCAGAACAAGCTGTGGAAAATTCTTAAAGAGATGGAAATACCAGACCACCTGACCTGCCTCCTGAGAAATCTGTATGCAGGTCAAGAAGCCACAGTTAGAACTGGACATGGAACAACAGACTGGTTCCAAATCGGAAAAGGAGTCCATGAAGGCTGTATATTGTCACCCTGCTTATTTAACTTATATGCAGAGTTCAGCATGCCAAATGCCAGGCTGGATGAAGCACATGCTGGAATCAAGATTGCCGGGAGAAATATCAATAACCTCAGATATGCAGATGACACCACCCTTGTGGCAGAGAGTGAAGAACTAAAGAGCCTCTTGATGGAAGTGAAAGAAAGAGGAGAGTGAAAAAGCTGGCTTAAAGCTCAACATTCAGAAAAATAAAATCAGGGCATCTGGTCCCATCACTTCATGGCAAACAGATGGGGGAACAGTGGGAACAGTGAGAGACTATCTTTGGGGCTCCACAGTCGCTGCAGATGGGGGCTGAAACCATGACATTAAAAGACGCTTGCTCCTTGGAAGAAAAGCTATGGCCAACCTGGGCAGCATATTAAAAAACAGAGACATTACTTTGCCAACAAAGGTCTGTCTAATCAAAGCTATGTTTCTTCCAGTAGTCATATATGGATGTGAGAGTTGGAGTGTAAAGAAAGCTGAGCACTGAAGAATGGATGCTCTGAACTGTGATGCTGGAGAAGATTCTCAAGAGTCCCTTGGACTGCAAGGAGATCCAACCAGTCCATCCTAAAGGAAATAAGTCCTGAATATTCATTGGAAGGACTGATGCTGAAGGTGAAACTCCAACACTTTGGCTACCTGATATGAAGAACTGAATCATTGGAAAAGTCCCTGAATCTGGGAAAGATTGAAGGTGGGAGAAGAAGGGGATGACAGAGGATGAGATGTTTGGATGGCATCACCAACTTGATGGACATGATTTTGAGTAAGCTCTGGGAGTTGGTAATGGACAGGGAGGCCTGGCGTGCTGCAGTCCATGGGGTCACAAAGAGTCAGACACAACTGAGCGACTGAACTGAACTGAGCTGATCTGTCGGATAAGATGCAGGATTCATGTGCCCTTCACCTTAGCAAAGAAGAAGCCCTTTTGTACTAGGAGAATCTTGGAGAGATTCAGGTGGGATAGAACTTCTCACACTATCTGCAGTCCCAAGAAAAATGCCTATTATTAGGTATCATTAGATTGTCCTTGCTTACCCAGGTGGAGTGAGGATCTGGGTCCTGCCCTGGTTCTGACGGGTGTACTCACCATTAACAAGTCCATCCCGCCCCTACTGCCTTGTATTCAGGAAGCATGAAGGGTTTAAAAACTTCATCGAACTTATATATTTTAGATCATCATGCATTTTAGCCCTGACTGCTGTCTCTGTTGATGAAAGCTCATGTTAACATCTTCGTTTCTATTCCATTGCCCCAAACCAAGCTCAGGCCCTCAGTCCTTGGAGGAGAATGAACACTAACTGGCTGGCCCCTATGTGCCGGGTGCTTCGATAGGCATGTTTTACATGGTGTATCACTGAGTGTCACAAAAAGGGCAAATCCACTCGTCTCATTGCTCAGGCCAAATATTTTGGAGTCATTTTTGACCCCTCTTCTTTCATTACCTGGTGTACAGGTAGTACTCAAATGTTTTAAAGAAGTCAAATAAATAATTCTGTGGTAAAGGTAAACATTTTGCAGAATCAGCTGAGCCTGTGGACCCCTGAGGATCTTTTCTGAAGTCACACCGTTGAGGACAGCCAGAGTGGGGGGTCTTTAACTCTGGTTTGTGTTAACTCCAAAGCTATCTTTCCCCAGACCAGGCTACATCCCAATGCGGTCCTCCCCATGAGCCTCTGACTGCTCTCTTTCTGACCTGGCCTCACCTGCCGTACCCAGCTCTGCTCATCTGTGTAAGTTCTTTCCTGAATTTGTCTGTTCAAATCACTCCCCTGTGCAAAATGTTCACTGCCCCCGTTGCCTACAGAACCCAGCTTACTATCCTCAGCTTTGCCCTGGTGCCCTCCACAATCATTTCCAACCCGCCCTTCCAACCTTATCCACCGCTATTCCCCTAGAGGACCTTCATGCCATCAAATGTTCTCGGCTCCCCTAGTTCACTCTCCAAACTTCTTTTTTCCCTCTGTGCTTTGTTTAAATCCATTCGCTCTACCCAAAATGCCGCCACAGAGTTCAGCCTCCCCACACCCAAGTCCTGCCTATAGCAAGCCTACCTGTCCTTGAAGGTCAGAAATAGAAACCCTGTCCCCACTGACCAACCTCAGCCCACTGTGACCACAACTTCCTCTTGGCCCCAGTATCTGTCAACACCTTCCCTTCACACTTGTAGGTTTCTTCCTGCGTTGTTGATTATCTCTTTATGTATTATGTCTCATTTCTTCTGCTAGATTTTAAGCTTTCTGTGCAGCAGAGATTATGTCACATCCATCCTCCAGAGTGCTTAGGACAGAATTTTACATAGTCTAGGAGTTTAATTTCTGCTTCTTATTAGTATTGCTATGATCTGGCACTTAAATGATATATAGTGAAATCCTGGAGTGAATTACTCCATCTGATAGCTTTATTTCAGAGGTAGGAAGTCCATGCTGTGTACAGAGCATTGACTTTGTATTAAACAGATGGACCTTCACATCTCCTCGCCTTCAAAGTCTGCATTGCATGATTTTGTCCTCTCTCTTCATGGGATTCATGATGTCTCTAGAATAATCTCAGCCTGAACTCAGTGAGTTCTCGCAGGCACTTGAGTGGATGAGGGTCTTTGATTCATCCCTCATTCTTTCACATATAGGGTGTGTGACCCCTAAGTATATCCTTCCCATATTAGCATCAAAAGTCTCAGCAGACTATTCCTCACTGAGAATTTATCTGAAAGACCTCCTTCCCCGCAGCTCAGGCTACCATGCCTTCCCCAAGCACCTGTTTCGCTGAGCACAGTGATCTGAGTCACTGTCCTTAACCCCTGCCCTCTCGCCTTTGTTTCCTTGGAGGATGATCCTGATAGATTGCTGGTTGGTATCCCTTTCCTCTCCTGGCTGTTAACGCCTCTTCCATTCTTTCTTTAGAAGATATTTTGCCGCTTGCTTTGCCACAAGTCCTTGCTTTCTGTCCTCTGGCTCCTCCTCACCTGCCTCTTAGGTGACACTTTCTGAACTCCCAAAGGCTTTGAAAGGATAGCGCAGGGTGAGGAAGGGTGAGCAAGAGTGAGGTAGAGTTGGTAGAGGTAAGAATTCCTCCCTTTAGAAATCGAAGGACTGTCATTTCTGTCCCATGTGCCGTGCCGGGCACCTCACTTCTGCTTGTACTCGTCTCTCTGACTGTGGATCTTGAATGTTCTATGGAAGACCACCTGTCACTATCGGCATGCCGTCATAGGCTGGACCACTGCTTGCTGCTGCCAAAGAAGAGACCTAAAGACGTTGCCCTTGGGATCCCTAGGAAGCCTCAGCCCTAATCAGGACACCTCACTGAGTAACCTGCAGTATGTCTTCTCCAGCCCAGTCCCCCTGACAGTGACATCTGTTCCAAGTGATAATGGTCTCTGCATTTCTCTGCCTCTGTGTTTACCATTCCCCTAGGGAATAGTGGTTTAAAAGTGAAATACTTATTTCTATTTTCCCCATGCTTTTCCTCTCCTTTTATTTCAAACTGGTAGCCAAGTTTTACCAACCCTTGCTTCAAGGACTCTGGCCAGACAGAAGTCGCGCCGAGCACACAGATTTTCCTGTGCCCGTAGTGGTAATGGTCATTGACGGGCAGGAGAGAAAGACACTTCCCGATAGTAAGGACAAGGAGGGGACACTTCCCCGGGCTGGCAGGTGGAGAGGAGTCTAAGGGCTCTCCTAGCGGCAGGGCTGTTCATACCTCGTCTCCATCACTCCATCTGAATGTGGTGAAACACCTTAGAAGATGAGAATCCCAGAGTTATATATTCCAGCATCCAGCGTGCTCTGAACACAGTAAGGAAACAGTGGGACTGATGTCCCCAAAAGGGCCATGGAGTTTGGAGAACAGGGATCTCTGGTAAATGACTGATCAAAAGGAATTTTCCTATTCCTTAGCTTTGTCTAAGAGGCTTACTCTTACGTGGATATCCCCACAAAAGGAATGAAGTTGAATTTCCTAAAAGCCTGGAAGAATGGGGGCTATGAATCAAAATTCATAAAGACGTGTGGAACTTCTCACACAGCCCAGCCTGTGATCATGTAGAATGCCTCCAACCACATCTCCTGATTCCCAATTGTTCTCATCTCATCTCAAGGGGAGTTGGGCTGTGAGCCAAGGGAGACACCAGAATCCCAGTTACCTCACTATCCCAGAAGCCTTTACTGGACTTTGCTCTGAGCTCTGTCTCGGCTTCAGAGGCAAGAAGAGGCATATGAACTGGCCATGCCGATTAGGCTCATGAGACTCGGTGCAGCAGGACTGGTTTTATCACAGCTTATAGCCTCCTGGTTCTGTTTGTTGCCGGTCACATCTGTGGCCTCATCATCACTTGCTTCTCTTTTTCAGACAGTCCTGGCCACAGCCTGGCTCATATTCTTCAGGGGAAGTCATTCGCCTGTCATCAGCTCAGCATGTAGCCCTTTGGAGGGCCCATAATTCTCATGTTGGGGGGATATGAAAATGTCAAAAACACAACAAAGACTCATCTGCCTCAGCCTCAAGGATCAGACTTTATCCCATATGAAGGAGGGACAAAAACAATGAAGAGACAACCAGAAGAGGATGGGTAGCATTTTTATATCCTAGACAAAGAAAAAATGGACCCAAAACAGAGATTATTTTCCCAACTTTATTTTTTCCTTTGTGGGGAATAATTGAAACTTCATCCCAGGAAGCCATCATGAACTTTTAAAATATTTCTTGATTAAAATATTCCTTAGCAAGCATTAACTTAGCAGCTATGATATAC
Organism: Muntiacus reevesi; assembly: GCF_963930625.1. Taxonomy (NCBI): domain Eukaryota; kingdom Metazoa; phylum Chordata; class Mammalia; order Artiodactyla; family Cervidae; genus Muntiacus; species Muntiacus reevesi. Next base: position 3,232,379 of record NC_089269.1, read on the forward strand.
TTGACATTTTGGCAAGTTCTAGGTGTACACTCAGCAGTGGCCATGGGATTGGGAAAGGTCAGTTTTCATTCCAATCCCAAAGAAAGGCAATGCCAAAGAATGCTCAAACTACCGCACAATTGCACTCATCTCACACTCTAGCAAAGTAATGCTCAAAATTCTCCAAGCCAGGCTTCAACGATACATGAACCATGAACTTTCAGATGTTCAAACTGGATTTAGAAAAGGCAGAGGAACCAGAGATCAAATTGCCAACATCTGCTGGATCATCAAAATAGCAAGAGAGTTCCAGACCACCTGACCTGCCTCCTGAGAAATCTGTATGCAGGTCAAGAAGCCACAGTTAGAACTGGACATGAAACAACAGACTGGTTCCAAATCAGGAAAGGAGTCCGTGAAGGCTGTATATTGTCACCCTGCTTATTTAACTTATATGCAGAGTGCATCATGGAAATGGCAACCCACTCCAGTAATCTTGCCTGGAGAATTCCATGGACAGAGGAGCCTGGCAGGCTACAGCCCATGGGGTTGCAAAGAGTCAGGCATGACTGAGCAACTGTCACTCACTCACATCATGCGAAATGCCGGGCTGGATGAAGCACGAGATGGAATCAAGATTGCTGGGAGAAATATCAATAACCTCAGATATGCAGATGACACCACCCTTATGGCAGAAAGCAAAAAAGAACTGAAGAGCCATTTGATGAAAATGAAAGAGAAGAGTGAAAAAGTTGGCTTAAAACTCAACATTCAGGGGGGCGATCCTAAGATGGCAGAGGAATAGGAGGGGGAGACCACTTTCTCCCCGACAAATTCTTTGAAAGATCATTTGAACGCTGAGCAAATTCCACAGAACAACTTCTGAATGCTGGGAGAGGACACCAGGCACCCAGAAAGACAGCCCATTGTCTTCAAAAGGAGGTAGGACAGAGTATAAAAGACAAAAAGAGAGACAAAAGAGTTAGCGACAGAGGCCCGTCCAGGGGAGGGAGTAGTGAAAGAGGAGAGGTTTCCAAACACAAGGAAACCCTCTCACCAGTGGATCTGTAGGGAGTTTTGGAATCTCAGAGGGCACCATACTGGGAGGAAAATAAATAAATAAATAAAACCCACAGATCAGGCGCCTAACCGAAATTCCCAGCGGAGAAGTAGCCCAGATGCTTGTGTCTGCCACCAGCAAGCAGGGGCTGGACACGGAGGCCTGGGCCGCATTGCTCAGGGTAAGGACCGGCCTGAATGCCCTGAGGGCCATCTGAGGGAGCTAACGTGAGATAGCAACCCAGACTGTGGGATAGCCAGAGAGAGGAAAAAAGAGAGCGCGAGAGAGAACTTTCCCATGAAAAGCTCTAAACTAAGGTACTGCCGGGCCCGCTCACAGATGCTGAAGCTGAAGCTCCAGTACTTTGGCCACCTGATGTGAAGAGCTGACTCGCTGGAAAAGACCCTGATGCTGGGAAAGACTGAAGGCAGGAGGAGAAGGGGACGACAGAGGACGAGATGGTTGGATGGCATCACTGACATGATGGACATGAGTCTGAGTAAACTCCTGGAGCTGGTGACGGACAGGGAGGCCTGGCGTGCTGCAGTCCATGGGGTCACAAAGAGTCGGGCATGACTGAATGACTGACTGAGGTATACAACAGTGATAAAGAAATTGCTTCTGCTTTTTTTTAGTCATCGAGTAGCTGGGAGACATCAATGTAATTTCAAAAGGATGCAGTAAAGGCTGGGTGGAAGGGGTGTCCCAGGTACAAGGGCGGCAGGATTGCAACATCTAACTCAGCATTGAGTTCACTACCTGGAAGACATGGTGAGGATGAGAAGCAGTTTAAGTCTGGGGACTGGTCTAAAACCTCTCAGATGGTAGGCAGGTTCTCGGTGGACAGGAACACTTATTTTCTTATCAGATGGATGGAGTTGTGGGCCCACGGACCCAGCTTTCAGATGATACTTGAAAATGGAATTTGTGCTTCCACCTTCAGTGCCTCTGTTATTCTTTTAAAGTGTTTTTCAAAATATTTGTAAAAAATTTTCTGCTTATTGATGAAAGTGTAAATAGCCTCTGTGACACTGTTTCAAAAGAAACGAGAGGTTTTGCCTCTTCTCGGCCATCTTGGGGGGTTTTGTGATGAAGTTACAGGCAGGCAAGGGAGAAGAAACCACCATTTGCCTTAGTGACCTAGAACTAACCACTTTCCTCTGTGCTTTTTCTTATGTTCCTCTGTTCAACAGTACTACCCAAAACCATGCTATAGGAAATGTGAAGGTTAAAAATCAAACATCTAAATGTTAAGAAAGAACATAAACATGAGATAGTTGCATAATGACTCTATGCCTGTCTCATCTAGAAAATGAGCATAATAATAATACACAGCTCAGACAGAAGTTGAAAAAATTAAACTGTATGTAAAACATTATGTAAATATTAGCTTTAGTTATTTATGTAATTAAATATATTTAAAATAAAAATTTCCAAAGTACCAGCTCAGGGCCTTGTAGATATTAGGTGCTCTAGAGTATTTTTCATTTTGCCAAAGGTGTCACTTCTCCTCTGCTACTGGCATTAATCTTTTCTTTCTTGTCTGCACCAGATCATTGCTTTTTCTTCTACAAACAGTAGTGAATCTGGCAGAATAAGGCTTTCATCAAAAGCAAGGAGATCAAGCAAGGAGATGGAGAGCTGAGCCAGGGATCTTCCCATTTATCACTCTGGAAAAGATAAAGAAGACATTTCTGAAGTATTAGCTTATGAGCCTAGAATTCTAAATTATATCACCTATAAATCTAAGCTCCCCCTAAGTGAGACTTATACCTGAGCTTGAGAGCTGAAGAATAATGGTGGTATTTATCTCCTACGGCCCGTTGGATGGCAGAGATCCCAGAATTAACATTGATAATCAAGACCACTGAAGAAGCCCTGACCACTCTAAATCAGCTCCGAGTGTTTTATCTGGTGACAATCCGTCTTATCATTCAGACAGGAAGCGAGGGTGCCCTGGATGGAAAATTCTCTGGCCACAGTCTGTTTGTTGGCTTTGGGTGGTTCTCTGGGGATGAGGGGCGGTTTTAGAGGGGAGTGGTATTTCTTTTTCTCCCCTCAGGAAAAGTAAGTGTGATTATCAGGATTTTTTTTAACCCCTCATTGATGATTTTTAACTTCCTCTTTCCTCCTTCTTCAAGAATTTAACATTCCATCATGTTATTCTTCCACTGTGTTAGAAGAATATTGGAATTGCTTGCTAGTGTTGGTTGGGATATAAAAATTTTTTTTTCATTTTATTAATAGATTAAGCAGTTAGTGACTGGAAAGAAATGAGGTTTTTGTTTTGTTTTGTTTTTAAGCCATTGCTCTCTAAGGAGAAATACTATAGACTTTATGATGGTAAAAGTAAAAATTTTAAAAATCACCAAATGAAGCTCAGACCAAATTGAGGGCACTCCAAGTCACCTGGTGACTACTGAATGCCTCAACAGAAGGAAAGAGAACTCATTTCCTTTAAATTTTAAAATAAAGCTATAGCATATAACAAATAATGTCCTAATGTTCTGATTAGAGAGGTTCTATGCCATCGACAAGGGCACAGACGTTCTGAAACAAGATAACTGGAAGCGTGCCTGACTTTTTATGCTTTAAAAAGCAGCCAGCTGGGAGGTTGGTGAGGGGTCTCGCTCTATAGCCAGAGCAGAGGACACAGACACGGCGCCCCCACGCCGGTTCCCCCAGCTCCACCACCAGGCAAGTATTTCTCAAAGGTTCTAGCCTGGAATAGCTCGTTAGGCTCGGGAGAAGGAAGGATCAGCAGAAGACAGCATGATTCGTTCTCTGGATGCACAGAGAATCAATCCTAGGGCAGTAATTACGGTGAAAAATCAAGAGCAAGTTCAGAAGTGAAGCCTTCCCTGGGGTTCAGATCTGAGGTGACACAGATTATTGGAGGTCACAGCAGGGTGACAGGAAGAGGGAAGACCCAGGCTCGAGCCTGGCCTTCCCTGGGGTTCAGATCTGAGGTGACACAGATTATTGGAGGTCACAGCAGGGCGACAGGAAGAGGGAAGACCCAGGCTCGAGCCTGCCGCTCTGCCAGCCAACTGCTGTCTGGCTCTGAGCGAGTTCCTTAGGCTCCCGGGCCTGCTGGTCCCCGTAGCTGAGGGTTTGAGCTGGGACTGAAGCGTGCGCGCCTGCAGCAGAGGCGGTCATCCTGCCGGCGCCGGCAGCTCTCTCCTCGCTTTGATGTATTTGCAAGCCATCCACACAGGACGATATACGTGTCCGAGAACCTGAAAGAAAGCGGGACTTTGGGGACATGATGAACAAAGTAAAAGTGTCTCACCTAAGAGTCCACTGTCTTGTAGAGAAGAAAAACGGTTAACAGCGAAGCACACTAAAGGTGCATAACAAATGTTGAATTGAAAGTTACGTTGTGATTCACGCCAAGTTCATTTCTGCTGCAATTGATGTACATATAAGAATCCTGCAGGACTGAATACAAAATGGAAAAATACCTGCTTTGACAACAGGATTTCAGCCTCACTAGTAATTAAAAGCAAATTAAAATAAGATTTTCACTTACCAGACTGACAAAGATTAGAAGAATAGGATGATTTGGTGGTAGTGTGGTTGTGTAAGGAAACAGGAACCTTCACAGAACTGCTATCAGGAGTGGGACTGATTTTGTTTTATCCAGAATAACAGTTTGGCAATTTAAAAAAGCTCTTTAAAAAGAGCTTTAAACCAGCTTAAATTTTATATTCTTTGAACCAGCAGTATCACTTCTAGAAATTTCTCCAGAGGAAATAATTGGACAAGAGCCTCCAAAAATATAAGATTGCTCTGTAACACAATCTAAGATAGTGGAAAATATAAACCAAAATATCCATTGAAAGATTAGTTAAGTGAATTAAAACAATGCAAAAGTTAAATACCACAAAAATAAAATAGTGGAAAATATAAACCTAAATATTCGTTAACAGATAAATGAACTAAGACCATACAAATACCACACACACAGACACTAAAAATAAAGATCAACATTAAATTATTTACAAGTCAACCTGGGTGTCTCTGGGTTATGAAATTTGGGGGTGATTGTAGATTTTTTTTCCTTCTTAATTTTTGAAATTTTCTAGTGGTTGACTGGGATTGGTCATTAATCTAACCCCTCAAAGAGCTGTTTGATGGGAAATAATTTAAGGAGAGTGGTATAAAACCTTCCTTGCGGCAGGCTCTCAAAGGCAGGAGCTCTTATGAGCATCTCATCAGTGAGGTGGACTTGAAGGCACATGGGCCAAGGTCTCAAGAGATGATTGAAGGGGAAATTTAAGCTTCCACTTTCAGTGCTTCTATTAAAGCATTTAAAAATATTTGTAGAGGATACTCTGATTATTGATGGAAACTTAAATAGCCTTAAATGTTATGATTGTTTGGAAGGAAAGGAGAGCTTCTGCCACTTCTTGAACTTTTTTTTCCTTCTTTCTGCAATGGGGTTTATTGGCAGGAAAAAGACAGAAAACCATCATTTGTGACCAAGAAATAACCATTTTCCTTTCTGTTTTTTCTTATCTGCTCAGAATCACTATCAAAAAGTCTTCTCTAGTCAATGTGAAGAGTACACAGCACACACCTGAATGTTAGGGAAAAGCATGGTATTTGAAACTTACTTTCCTCTGTCTTAGAATTTTTATTAAGAAAGTTAAGAAACCGCAAGTTTTTGTGTGATACAGGAATCACATTCTAGAAATCTGTAATCTTCTGACAAAAATGGATTTCCAGTGATATTTAACGAGGCCAATAGGTCACAGGTCCACCATCTTTCTGCCTCCAGCTGAGCTTCTTCAATAATCTGAAGGCAAATTATTATAGATAGGAGTATTAGCTTCATAGTCACTAAGAATCATTATGAGGGGTTGAATCTGTATCTAAGTTTTCAAAGAACTGGATTCTACCCTCATTTCTGACTCTTCCTTCTTCGATTCTGTTCCCTCCATTCCTTTCTCCCGACTCCTTCTGGTCTCCTGGTAATGTGACCTGCACTCGAGCCTAGTTCTTTCTATGCAGTTCACAGGTACAGTTGTCTGATAAGGACTGCATCATAGCTCATTCTTCACATCTGAGCAGTCCTGGTCCTCCAAAATCACTGCAGGTGGTGACTGCAGCCATGAAATTAAAAGACACTTGCCCCTTGGAAGGAAAGCTATGGCTTTTCCAGCAGTCATGTACAGATGTGAGAGTTGGACCATAAAGCAGGGTGAGTGGAGGAGAATTGATGCTTTCCAACTGTGGTGCTGGGGACGACTCTTGCCAGTCCCTTGGACAGCAAAGAGAACAAACCAGTCCGTGCTAAAGGAAATCAACTCTGAATATTCATTGGAAGGACTGACTGAAGCTTCAACATTTTGACCACCTGATGTGAAGAGTCAACTTATTGGAAAAGACCCTGATATTGGGAAAGACTGAAAGCAAAAGGAGAAGGCAGAAGCAGAAGATGAAATGTTTAGATAGCACTGTCGACTCAATGGACATGAATCTGAGCCAACTCCGGGAGTAGTGAGGGACAGGGAAGCCTGGCATGCTTCAGCCCATGGGGTTGCGAAGGACACAACTCAGCGACTAAACAACAGCAATTGATATTTTCTTTCCACCTAAGTAAAACACATTAATCATTAAAAAAACTACAGTCAAGACTGGAAATAGAACTGCCATATGACCCAGCAATCCCTCTTCTGGGCATACACACCGAGGAAACCAGATCTGAAAGAGACACGTGCACCCCAGTGTTCATCGCAGCACTGTTTATAATAGCCAGGACAAGGAAGCAACCTAGATGCCCATCAGCAGATGAATGGATAAGGAAGCTGTGGTACATATACACCATGGAATATTACTCAGCCGTTAAAAAGAATTCATTTGAATCAGTTCTAATGAGATGGATGAAACTGGAGCCCATTATACAGAGTGAAGTAAGTCAGAAAGATAAAGAACATTACAGCATACTAACACATATATATGGAATTTAGAAAGATGGTAATGATAACCCTATATGCAAAACAGAAAAAGAGACACAGATGTACAGAACAGACTTTTGAACTCTGTGGGAGAAGGTGAGGGTGGGATGTTTCGAAAGAACAGCATGTATATTATCTGTGGTGAAACTGATCAGCAGCCCAGGTGGGATGCATGAGACAAGTGCTCAGGCCTGGTGGGCTGGGAGGACCCTGAGGAGTCGGGTGGAGAGGGAGGTGGGAGGGGGGATCAGGATGGGGAATACGTGTAACTCCATGGCTGATTCATGTCAATGTATGACAAAACCCACTGAAATGTTGTGAAGAAATTAGCCTCCAACTAAAAAAAAAAAAAAAAAAAAACCAAAAAACTACAGTCAAGCATAACTAGTGAAAATGAAAAGCATCAGTAATCTACCACTCAGAAAACCACAGCTACAATTCAGAATATATCTTTCCAGTGTTTTGCTTTGCATTCAAAAGAAATTTTTTAGTAAAACTGGATCATAGTCTTACACAGTTTTCTAACCTGATTGCCTTTTCAATTAGCCACTGTATGAATCTTTCCATGTTAACCAAAATCCTAGAACTTTTTTTTTTTCCATTTCAATTTAAGAAACATTTCTTTAGAACGATACACAAGCTTACATTACATTACAGAGGCGACCGGACAGAGACAGCTTTGCTTACAAGCACAGAAGAAGCACAGATCAGGTGAGTGCAGGGAGGGGATGGACCAGGAAATTAAACTTTGACCGGAGGCTGGGGAAGTGCTCCCTAGGAAGTACGTTTACCTCATAATCAGAATGCAGGTATTTCAGTATATAGCTGCACCAATAGACTTATCTGCTCATATTTGAGGTCTTCTCACCTGGTTAGGTCTACCAGATGTTTACAGTGATTAAAAAACTATACTTCATAAATCCTATTAGCCATCTGTGTGTAGATAGTTTTGCTTCTTTGCTTCTGTCAATCAAGAGGGTATATGCATCAGTGGAAGCCTGGTGTCTCATAAATTCTCCAAAGGTATCTTCTAGCCTGTGATTAAAAAAGGAGTCAGTTCAGTTCAGTCACTCAGTTGTGTCTGACTCTTTGTGACTCCACGGACTGCAGCATGCCAGGCTTCCCTGTCCATCACCAACTTCCGGAGCTGGCTCAAACTCATGTCCATTGAGTCGGTGATGCCATCCAACCATCTCATCCTCTGTCGTCCCCTCCTCCTCCTGCCTCCAGTCTTTCCCAGTGTCAGGGTCTTTCCCAATGAGTCCATTCTTTGCATCAGGTGGCCAAAGTATTGGAGTTTCAGCTTCAGCATCAGTCCTTCCAATGAATGTTTAGGACTGATTTCCTTTAGGATGGACTGATTTGATATCCTTGCTGTCCAAGGGACTCTCAAGAGTCTTCTCCAACACCACAGTTTAGAAGCATCAGTGGAAGCCTGGTGTCTTATAAATTCTCCAAGTTCCTAAGTGACTGGTGCTTTCCAGTCACCAAAGTGGTTTCCAGTTTCTTCCCAGCATCTCTTGTTGGTGGTACCACCAACACAACCACCCCAGAGGCACAGTATCACTCTCCTGTCAGATTTCAGACCATTTCCACCACCTGAAGGTCTTCTGACAAGGAACACTCAGGATAAAAGCACCAAGTATTCTTGACTTTAAGGAAGCCCTGGAATCCCTTCCCCAAACCAGTTCTTTCACTATATATCCTGTTTGTTCCCTCCCTCTTCTTCCAAAAGAACCCAGGCCCATGATCTCTTTTTTCCATTTCTGCTGTTAGAGGTTGGGGCATCCTGTTTACATTATATATTTTCTCTGACAAAATTTGTCAGAGATACCCTTGTTTTTTTCTGTTTACTAAATATCCACCATTGATTTCATATTTAGAGAGAAAGGGTAGAATGAGGAAAAGAGTGATTTGAAATATTTAATTCAGGATAACATTCTGGATACCAAACTATATAGAAAGTCCCCAGTGAAATATGTGAGCCAACAAATCCTCTTACATCTTTAAAAGGGAAAGAATATATTTGCAACTGTAATCATTAGAGTAAATGTTTTCCTGCTTTGATACGGAGATTTGGGAAAGCAGAAGAGTAGTTTTTAAAGAAAGTATTCTCTTGAGCAGTAAACAGCATATACAACTTAGACTGTGGTGAACTGTCTCTTGATAACCGGCTTTGTGGCTTTTTTTGAGGCTAAGATCTCAATTTCTGGGTCTTGGAGACTTGATCATCAAAAATGATCTAAAAATGCATCAAATAATACCTCCCAACATTACAGAAATGCCATGAGGCTCACATAATATTTGTGAAAGTAACCTAAAAATGTTGAAAGTTTTGCAAAAGTTTATGAAAACATATTAAAAAGCAGAGACATTACTTTGCCAACAAAGGTCCATCTAGTCAAAGCTATGGTTTTTCCAGGAGTCATGTATGGATCTGCTGCTGCTGCTAAGTCACTTCAATCGTGTCCGACTCTGTGACCCCATAGACGGCAGCCCACCAGGCTCCCCCGTCCCTGGGATTCTTCAGGCAAGAACACTGGAGTGAGTTGCCATTTCCTTCTCCAGTGCATGAAAGTGAAAAGTGAAAGTGAAGTTGCTCAGTCATGTCCGACTTTTCGCAACCCCAGGGACTACAGCCCACCAGGCTCCTCCATCCATGGGATTTTCCAGGCAAGAAAGAGTACTGAAGTGGGTTGCCATTGCCTTCTCTGATGGATGGGAGAGTTGGACTATAAAGAAAGCTGAGTGCCAAAGAATTGATGCTTTTAAACTGGGGTGTTGGAGAAGATTCTTGAGAGTCCCTGGGACTGCAAGGAGATCCAACCAGTCCATCCTAAAGGAAATCAGTCCTGAATATTCATTGGAAGGACTGATGTTGAAGCTCAAACTTGATGTGAAGAGCTGACTCATTTGAAAAGACCCTGATGCTGGGAAATATTGAGGGCAGGAGGAGAAGGGGATGATAAAGAATGAGATGGTTGGATGGCATCACCGATTCGATGGACATGAGTTTGAGCAAGCTCCAGAAGTTGGTGATGGACAAGGAAGCCTGGCATGCTGTGATTCATGGGGTCGCAAAGAGTTGGACACGACTGAGGGACTGAACTGAACTGATTATTATTTTTAAAATGAGCAGCGTCTTAAGTCCGTGGATGAAATACTGTAAATATTGGGGAAGGAAAACATTTTCCTCCACCCCTTCTGGGTTCTTGAGGCTGGTCTAAGAATTATATTGATGTTAGACAGATGGACAGGAAAATATCAAATTTAGTTATGTATGTACAGGGGTCTGAAGGGAAAATGACACAGTGGGACAAGTTAGAAAATTGAAGCTTATATGCCATCTGAGAGAAGAAGGGAGTGGGGTACTGAGACATCAGCGGTGAGGAAGGAAATTCACGTGCAGATGGAAAAGCAAAAGTTTGGTAACAAGTATGTGCTGGGACACAGACTGGATTTTGGGCTCTAGGTGCTGCTGGGTCCCCACACCACACGTAGCCCATATTCTTTGTAGGTATCTCTGGGCATGACTGTCCTCCTCCCGGACCAGGCTCTTTGTCTAAATTCCTTTAGGTAGTTAAGGCAGAGGTAATAAGACCTGCATCTCCTGTTCCTTAAAAAATAATCAGTCTAAAATAATCTTCATGCTAGAGAGACATATTTTGGGACAGCAAACTTTGTTTCTCTAGGTAAGGCTCCCTCCAACAAAAGTAACAAATATTTAGGAGATAAAATATATTCTTTTCAAATTCATTTCATGTATTCCTGTTACCAATTATTTCTAGGAAGTATATAATAGTTACAAATTGATTTCACATGATTAGCTTAAAATATCCCAGAGATTTTATTTCACTCATCAATGAAAGAGAGTTTCTGTGGGTTTATTTTTTTAAACTTTCATGTTTTAGCATGAGTGCTTCTGATGTTTCTCTGCAGAGTCAAGGCTGGGCACAGAAAGCAGATGGCGGGTACCACTGCTAAGAGCTGAAGTCTGGTGTCAGCAAAGCTGGAGTTACGGTGACAGGTCACTTCCATTGACCTGCGGGTGCTGCACCTGCTTCGTGAAAGCACCTTCGTGGAGCAGGAGGAGTGTGGGCTTTTGAGTCAGAGTAACCTGACTTTAAGGATTTGATGAGTCTTTTAACTTTAGTTTTCTTATCTTTAATATGTAGATGGTAATTCCTACCTTGCAGCATGTTTGAGGACTAAATAAGGTGAAGGATGTTAAGTTCTACAACAATCCTGGAACTTGAGAGGTTAAAAAAAAAGATTCTTCTTCGGCTGAGACTCTGGTGTCTCCAGATGAGTTCCAGGTCACCCTGCTGCAGCAGTGATGGGGCAGGCTGGCACCAATCTCAGTTGTAGCACATCCTTCCTCAGGGAAGGACCCTGAATTATAGGACTGTTTCCTAGGTATGGTGCTAATTGCTTGGCCGTATGGCATATAGAAAAATGAATGCAAATCTGTGTCTTGATGAATGCCTGCTCATTGAATATGCACCTATTTATCACACGACAGCAATGACAATTTTTTCCCAGAAAGAAATGTTGCTGATTTACATATGTGTGGCTGATGCATGAAGTGGGTTTTATAAATCACTATGTCATCATCACAAAAAAATGCCCTCTAGCCATATTAAAAAGAGCCCGTGACAAGGAGCCTATCAAATTGAATGGAAAGGCCATAAAACCATCAGTTCATTTGACATAAAGCTGATATATTATGTGATAATGCTTCAAGTAGAACCTGGGACCCCATTCATCACATAGGCTGCTCCTCGGCTAGGTTCTGAGCTGTGTGTTAATGAAACCGTCACGCTCGACTCATGCTGCAGATTGCAGTTCCCAATCAACAGTGGAAAACTACACACCAGAAAGTGTTTCTGGGGAGTACAGGTTTCACTCAGTAATGAACGTTCCCGGCAGAAACTTACAACAGGATGGAGGTCACACGGCTTCCTGGGGGCACAATGTCCTCAAGTGTAAAAGGTCAACTGCATCCATGGTTCTTGGTAAGAGAAGCACATAGACTTATCTGGCTGACCTATGCAAGTGCAGGGGCTGGGGCCCCATCCCAGGGCAGGACCTGGGATTCCTCAGCTTTCAAAGATCCTTACGTGATTCTGATGCTCAGCCAGAGTTCAGCCTCTTTATTCAAAGTGTCATTTGAGGATTAACAGCATCAGCATCGCTGAAAGCTTATTAGCAATGCAGAATCTCAAACCTTCAGAATAAGAATCTGAATTTTAACGAGATCCCCGGTGATTCAATGGACATTAACATTTGAGCAACATTAGAACAGGGTTTCACAGACTTGGCCCCTTCTTAACATCTCTTGGGAAGCTTTTAAATATCCCAGGGCCCAGCTGCTTGTAGAGCCAAATCAGAGCTTTTAGGGCTAGAACCCAGGCATCACATATTTTGCTACTTTTTAAATATCCCCAGAAGATTCTAATAAGTAGCAACATTTGAGACCCACTAACTTAGAACCTCATTTACAGTTTACACCTGAGGCTCTTGCTGGCGTCCCCAAAGCACGTGATGATGTGAATGTGCAGAATCACTGGCTTAAGGAGGGGCTTCACACCAACCGCAGGAAGGCGAGGCACTCCGTATTCACTCCCCTTCTGGCCAGGCACTGTCTCATCCTTTCCTACATGCCTTCAGGACAACCCTGACAGGTAAGAACTGTTACATATTTTTGAAATGAGAAAACTGCAGTTCAGAGAGATAAATTGATTTGCCTGAGGTTATGTAGCTAGTTCTGGAGGAGGGCGTGGTGACCCATTCCAGTATTCTTGCCTGGAGAGTCCCCACGGACAGAGGGACCTGGTGGGCTGCAGTCCATGGGGTCACAAAGAGTTGGATATGACCGAGCACCTAAGCAGTCATGCATGTAGCTAGTTATGGGGCTTCCTTGGTGGCTCAGTGGTAAAGAATTTGCCTGCCAATGCAAGGGACGTGGGTTTGATCTGTTGGGAAGATTCCTTGGAGAACAAAATGGCAACCCACTCCAGTATTCTTGCCTTGAGAACCCCATGAACAGTATGAAAAGGAAAAAAAGATAAGACACCGAAAGATGAACTCCTCAGGTCAGTAGGTGTCCAATACACTGCTGGAGATCAGTGATTAACTGATCAGAGATCAGAGATTAACTCCAGAAAGAATGAAGGGATGGAGCCAAAGCAAAAACAGCACCCAGCTGTGGATGTGACTGAAGCCTTTTGGGGGAGAACATCAATAGAAAACTAGTGAAGCTCCGATCTGCCCAGCTGGGTGGTGGTCCTCGGTGGGTCCTGGTCTTACTGTCTTTACTCCAGTTGGCTAATGCAATCTCCTTAGGATGTAACAACCATACTACTGTGTGAAATTCAGGACTCACTTAAAAAAAAAACCGTACAGTTGAGATATAATTGACAAACAATAAACTGTATATATTTAAAGGATACAACTGGATAAGTATTGGTATAAATATGCTCTCAGGAAACTATCATCACAATAATGATCATATTTTCCACCTCCCAAACTTTTCCTTGTGCTCCTTCCTGTTCCTCCCTGCTCCCAGGTAACCACTGATGTGTCTTCTGTCAACACAGACAGGACTTGCGGGGGACTTCCCCGGCGGTACAGTTGGTGAGACCCCATGCTTTCAACGCAGGGGGCACAGGTTTGATCCCTGGTGAGCAAAGTAAGATCCTGCATTCCACATGGTATGACCAAAACAAAAAGTAGATGTTTCCATTTTCTAGAATTTTACAAAAATGGAATCATATAATATGAATTACATTTTTGTTTGGCTGCTTTCAATTAGCAGAATTATTTTGAAACTATCCAAATTGTTGTATGTATCAAAGATTTGTCCTTTTTATTACTTTATTATTTATCTATTTACATAGTGAGGGGTTGTGATATAATGAGATATATATGTTTGGTCTTTGGTCTCCAGGTCTACCCTGAGAATTGTCTGAATGATAAGTTTCTCAGCATGCTAATGAGATGACTTGGCTGAGGGGTCCCTAGACAGCTTCAAGATCGGGGCTGGTCACCAGAAAGACATGCTGGAATCTCAGTGTCCTGATCTCATTTCTTCAAGGATGGGAACAGGACTGGAGGACTGAAGTACTCACCAATAACCAGTGATTTAATCAATCATGCCCATGTAAAACCCCTTAAATGATAGGTTCAGAGAGCCGAGCTAGGGAACAGAGGTGCTAGGAGGGTACCACAAGCAGAGAAGGCACAGAAGCTCCGTTATCCTCCCCCACACCTTGTGCTGTTCACCTCTTCCATCTAGCTGGTCCTGAGTTGTATTGCTTATACTCAATGGGTAATAATAGTTGGAAAGAGCTTTCCTGAGTTCTGTGAGCCATTCTGGCAATTATGGGCCCTGAGGAATTGGGTCACGGAAACCCCCAATTTATAGCCAGTCTGTCAGAAATATGGGAGTCAGGGACTTGTGCCCGCATCTGAAGTTGGTGTCGTCTTGCGGGTCTGAGCCCTTAATCTGTGAGGTCTGTGCTAACCCCAGGTAGGTAGTGTCAGAATTGAACTGAATGTCAAGACACCCAGTTAGTGACCAGAGCATTAGAAAACTGTGGTGAGGCAAAAAATCCACATATGTGGTGTCAGCAGTGTTGTGAGCAAAAAATCTCAGTGGAAGGTTTGGGCTACTTCCAGTTTAGAGGTAACACAAATAAAGACTTCCTACAAGTCTTTGTATGGACTTATGCTTTCACTTCTTTTGGATAAGTACCTAGGAGTGGAACGGCTGGGTCTATAGATGGTATATGTTCAACTATACGAAAATTTCAAACTGTTTTCCAAAGTGAGGTTTTATATTCTTGAAAGTAGCATATGTAATTTCAACTTTTTTAGACACTCTCATAAATGTATAGTGGCATCTCATTGTGATTTTATTTTGCATTTTCCTAATCACTAAAGATGTTGAACATCTTTTTGTATGTTCATTTTGCAATGAGTGTGTATCTGTTCTAATTTTTGGCCCTTTTTTTATGGAATTATCTATTGCATTTTGAAAGTACTCTATATGTACTGGATGAATGTACTTTATGTGATTTAAAAATATTTCTCAGTCAATGGCTTGTCTCTCTATTCTCTTAACAGAATCTTTTGAACTGTAGTTCTTTCAGATGAAGTCTGATTTATCAGTTTCTCCTTGTGCAGACTGCTCTTTTGGTGTTAAATATATTTAAGAATTCTTTGGTATTTAAGGACAAGGACACAAAAAATCCGTTCTATATTTTCTTCTGGGATTTTTACAGTCTAAAATATTTCATTGAGATCTATGGTATAATGCAAGGTGCAAGGTATGGATCAAAGCTTATTCTTTTTATTTGGATATTTAATTGTTCTACTACCATTTGTTGAAAGCACTAGCATTTTCCACTGAATGGCCTTTAAATTTTGGTCAAAATAAGTTGTCCATGTATGTAAAGATTTATTTCTGGTCTCTGTTCCCGTTGATGGATTTTTCTATTTTGACATACTATATTACCTCACTGTCATGATTACTGTAACTGTAAAATTAGTGTAGAATTCAGGTAGTGAAATTTCTTCAGCTTTTTCTTTGTTTTGCCTATGTTAGGTCCTTAGAACTTCCAAATCAATTTTATCACCAGCTTGTAGATTTCTATGAAAAAAGTCTGTTGGGATTTTAAGTGGGATTGTGTTGAATTTATAAATCAACTGGGGGAGAATTGAGACCTTGTATTGAGTGTTTCAATCCCGGAAGATGGTAGTTTTCTTCATATATTTATGTCGTCTGTGTACAAAAAAGGTTTTAGTTCTACCTTTCCAAGCTGAATGCCTTTCACTTTTTTTTTTTTTTCAATTTCACTGGCTAGAACATTTAATACAATATTGAGTTGACGCTGTGATAGCAGACATCCTTGCCTCATTACAGAACCCAGTGGGAAAGAGTTTAGTCTTTCACCAGGGTTTTTAAAATGTCATGTTCCGCTTGACTCGCTCAGTCGTGCCCGACTCTCTGCGGCCCCGTGGGCTGTAGCCCGCCAGGCTTCTCTGCCCATGGGGATTCTCCAGGCAAGAGAGCTGCGGGGGGTGGCCATGCCCTCCTCCAGGGGATTTCCCAGCCCAGGGTTTGAGCCCAGGTCTCCCACATTGCAGGCGGATTCTTTACCGTCTGAGCCACCAGGGAAGCCCTAAATAAGGTTAGGTTCTTTATTTAAGATTAATCTTATTTCCTGAGGCGAGACTGTATGTGATATGAACTCACAACTAACTGCTTTTGCTGTATCCCATAGGTTTTAGATAGCTGGGCTTTTTGTTGTCATTTGTTTCTAGGTATTTTTTGATTTCCTCTTTGATTTCTTCAGTGACCCATGTGGTTTAATAACACATGATTCAGCCCACATATTTGTGATTTTATAGTTTTTTCTTGTAGTTGATTTCTAATCTCAGTCTTGTGATAAGAAAAGATGCTTTATATGACTTCAGTTTTCCTAAATTCACCAAGGCTCCCGTTGTGGCCCAGTATGCATTAGTTCCTGGAGAGTGTTCCATGTGCACTTGAGAATAATGTATATTCATTCAGCTGCTTTTGGATGGAATGCTCTATAAATATCAGTTAGGTCCATCTGATCTAATGCATCTTTTAAGGTCTATGTTTCCTTACTCATTTTCTGTCTGAATGATCTGTCCATTGATAAAAATGGGGTGTTACAGTCACCCACTATTATTGTGTTACTATTGATTTCTCCTTCATGGCTTTTAGCATTTGCCTTTTATATTGACGTGCTCCTATGTCGGATACATACGAATTTACGGTTGTTATATCTTCTTCTTGGATTATTGATCCCTTGATCATTATATAGTGTCGTTCTTTGTCTCTTGTTAGTCTTTATCTCAAAGTCTGTTTTGTCTGATGTGAGAACTGCTACTCCAGCTTTCTTCTGATTTCCATTTGCATGGAAACCTTTTACTCTCCCCTCACTTTCAGTCTGTGTGTCCTTGGATTTGAAGTAGGTCTCTTGTAGACAGCACATATATAGGTCTTGTTTTTGTATCCATTCAGCCAATCTGTGTCTTTGGTTGAAATATTTGATCTATTTTTGTTTAAGGTAATTATCAATTACATGTTCCTATTGCTATCTTATTGTTTTGGATTTATTTTTTGTTTTTTTCATTTAGTAGTTGGAGGCTAATTACTTTACAATATTGTAGTGGGTTTTGTCATACACTGACATGAATCAGCCATGGATTTACATGTGTTCCCCATCCCAATCCCCTCTCCCACCTCCCTCTCCACCCGATCCCTCTGGGTCCTCCCAGTGCACCAGGCCCGAGCACTTGTCTCATGCATCCAGCCTGGGCTGGTGATCTGTTTCACCCTAGATAATATACATGTTTCGATGCTGTTTTCTCAAAACATCCTACTCTCGCCTTCTCCCACAGAACTGGAGCCTATTATACAGAGTGAAGTAAGCCAGAAAGATAAAGACCATTACAGTTACTAACACATATATATGGAATTTAGAAAGATGGTAATGATAACCCTATATGCAAAACAGAAAAAGAGACACAGATGTACAGAACAGACTTTTGGATTTGTTTTTATATGTATTTTCTCTTCCCTTCCTGTTTTGTTCTCTTCTCTTGTGATCTGATGATTATCTGCAGTGTTGTGTTTGGACTGCTTTTTTGTTATCTATTGTATATTTTTGGTTTGCAGTTACTGTAAGGTTTTAATGTAGCAGGCTATATGTATATACACACACACACACATATATATATACACACACATACACACAAGACTGTTTTAAGTTGATGGTCTTTAATTTCAAATGAATTTCCAATATCCTGCATTTGCACTGTCTTCTCATGATCGCTGCTTTTTATATCATATTTATGTGTGGATGGTTCCCTACTTGAGAGGCTGTGTGTGTGGATGGCTCTTACCTGAGAGGCTATGTGATAAGGGATTAAGGTATTTCAGGAGCATTTTATAAATGTAGAGGAGTTTTGCTAAATTTTGAATCTGGTAAAAAAAAAAAAAATTAACCATAAAATAAAATTAATCATCTGTACTAGGACACTGCTGAGAGTAAAGGGGAGCACTATTAATATGTCAAGACAACAGGCGTTAATTGGAACCATCTCAAGCAAACCCTGACGTCTGAGGGAAAAGTATACTGTATCACTATTATATATTTTTTTATGTATTCAATACCATGTTCATAGCCCAAAATAATCAGATGTACCATTTGTTTCATTTTATTTTGAAGTGTATTATTTAAAATAACATATGTGTATACAGTCAGTCCAGAACAGGGAGACCACTATGAGGAACTTAAAGAGAGAACACTCGCTAAGGCACAGAGATTTGTGTTTAAATCCTAGGACGCCACTTCACAGCTGTGACCTCAGACACAGTATACCCTCTTAGCTGAGCCTCAGTTTCATCGTCTGCAAAATAAAAAGGATAGTATCCACTTTAAAAGTTATTAGTGGATCACACAAAGTAACATTTGATCGAGGAAGGTGTCCCATAAAAGCTGGAAAATGTTATTATACACACGGACAATGAATATAAAGGAAAACACTGTAAGACGTACCTTGACAGCAGCTGCAGTGACGTGACATTACAGGAGGTGCACAGATTGTAAAGTAAATGTCACTCCTCGTCTCACTGAATTTCTGTGCAGTATGGTGTTCTAGATCCTTCAGCAGCCACAGGCATGACAGCAACCATTGTTTATAATGGAATGACTGCTACAGTTGTCTTTATTGTTAAACTTCAAAAGGAAAAAAGATCCCATTACCTTCAGCATCTGCAGAGTTGGACATGACATTCAAGAGCATGTTCCTACTACATTCTCGCTATGTATCAGCTACCCTGTTAAGTTCTCTGGCCCCATCTCTGGAGCTAAGAACAGCAGGTCAGCACCAATACAGCCTTGCAGCTTGAATTGATAGAGGAAACATGTGACTTACTGCGTATCAGGACTCTCTCAAGCATTAGGACTGGCTCAGCCACTATTTAACCGCATGGTCTAGGGCAAGCTGTTCCTGCAGAATGAGGCCACAGACTGGAGGATCATTAAAGACCCTATAAACTCTGACATTCTATGATTCTAAGATAGTCTTGATATTTTACAAGTATAGATGCCTGACTTCTTATATATTTTCCTACCCTTTCTCATAAGAGAAGATAAAATTTAAGCAGAATTAAAAAGAGATGTTTGAAAGAGATTTCAAGTAGTTTTAGGATACAGTTACAGCGATAAACAGAAATAAAATAATAGGCATTCAATTAAACATTTATTCTTTCCCACATGAAAGTGTATATGCAATTGTAAACATACACTAAAAGATGTTTTACAAGGTAATCTGCTATATGACCATGACCTTGAGGTGTTAGATGAGATAATTATTAAAGGTCCTGTAAGTTCTGAATTGTATAATTCTAGACTTTTTTGGGCACTTAACAAGTCTAGATAACTGCCTTCACTTTGGGGTATTTTCTTTCACATTTTCCAGTCTATTCTCGTTAGAGAAGAAAACAGCATACAATTTCAGAAATAGTAATTTTAAGTAGAGATTTAAAACAACGTCAAGATATATTTACAGTGAAATATACAGGTAAAATAGTTGCTGAGTCAGGAAACACTTATTCACAGAATGAATTTCGTTAATTTATGGAAAATAATATGAACAAAGTAACATTTCTCTTACCAGGTAACTGAATTCTTTTATTAATAATTTTGTAGCTAGAGACATGTACAACACAACATTTACACAGTACCAATTTCAAAATAGATTTTTGACCTCTAAGAATGAAAGTTCTCAGCGACAAGCTGTAAATGTGCCACTTGGCTCAGTGGGTGTCAACTCTGTCTTAAGAGACTAGACACAAACAGGAGACCACCCATGCGTGAGAAAGGGAAACTGGAAACTTCTAAGACTGAAAAAAAATCCTCCAAAACATAACTGATTAAGGTCCAACGAGCGTGTTTACAAATAAAGTTATTCAAATGAGCAAGTGACTTAATTTGCATACTAATTTTCTTACTGCCTCCTGATTTCTGA
Organism: Muntiacus reevesi; assembly: GCF_963930625.1. Classification (NCBI taxonomy): domain Eukaryota; kingdom Metazoa; phylum Chordata; class Mammalia; order Artiodactyla; family Cervidae; genus Muntiacus; species Muntiacus reevesi. The sequence continues at coordinate 3,252,452 of NC_089269.1, forward strand.
TTTGGGGGGCTATTTATGGTGTGTCTACCATGCAAGACATGGAGAGCAGTCAGAGCCATCAGGCATGGGCACAGTGTATGCTGGTAAATCCTTAATAACCAGCTCTTGGGGGGAAGGGAAAAAAAGCCCTTATCTATAGCATTCACCAATTTCTGTGGTGTAAAATACTCCCACTATACCAGATTGGAAGCTAACAACAGTTTGAATAACTGTTTCACAAAATTCCTGAAACTAGGAATCATCTCTCACAAACCAGTACAGTATATAAGCCAGCTCCAAGACATCAGTGGCTGGTCCTCACCCTCAAGTAGCTCATATCTATTCACAGGTACATATTTTAGAGAAGAGGAAAGAATGGGGAAGATAGTGATAAAATATAAATAAATAACATATATTTTACAAGTAATTTTAAAAGTTAAAAGGAACACTAAAATCTGAGGAATTTTCTTACTCTTGTTTACATTTAGTTCAGGAAATTAAAGTGTAGCATATTCAGGAGAAAGTAAAGGATGAGAGGAATAAGGAAAAGAGAAGACATTCTAAGATACATGTTAACAGTAATCACGTTTAAGTTAGAAGAAAATATTTACTAAAATAAGGGCAAATCTAATGTAACTTTCAAAATTTTATCTTCTTTAAACCGTTTCAGTTCAGTTCACAGTCCTGAAGATTTGTCCTCTCCTCTTTGGCTGCAGCTTTGATGAGATCAACTAGCTTATTTTGAATAATACTGAAGAACATACTGCTTCATATCACTCACACTATCAGCTCAAATAAATGGAAAACTAAATTCTGGAGTCTGAAAGTTGAACTTCCTTTGCATAGTCACCCTGCTGAATCAGATCTTGGGCAAGTGCTGGCTGGGGTGACCTGGAAATTCTTCTGGTAGCAAAACGTGGAGTCTGCAGGTTGGGCAGGTCCCCTGTTGCATCAACCAAGGTCTAATGCACTAAGGAGCAAAAAGATTCATGTCAGTCACTCAGATTTAGCCTAGCAGAGGCAGGTGTTACTCTATACATCAGGATTGCCAACCAATATGTCTTCTGATGGACCTTAGAGCCTTATTTGGTGGATTGCCATGAAAACTGGAGAAGGAAATGGCAACCCACTCCAGTATTCTTGCCTGGAAAATCACATGGACGGAGGAGTCTGGTAGGCTATAGTCCTTGGGGTCGCAAAGAGTCGGACATGACTGAATGACTTCACTTTCACTTTCTTTCATGAAAACTGCTTGCAGGCAAGGCACTTTGTCCATGGTTTGCTGAGCAACATAGCTGGTAACAGGACAACACCTTTCGGCCAGTTTATTCTAATAAGTTCCTTTCTCCAACCCCAATCTTCAGATAGACTAGCACATTTTCCTAACAAGGAGGTTGGGGAAACCTGCTACATTTTTTTCTATTTACTATCTATTATTCTAATTGATAATCTAGAAAAAGTCATATCTAAATATACAAACGTCACAAATATGTTGTATCAAGTACTTCAGGTGTTTGAAGTTAAAATCTTTAGATAATGGGTATACTTTTAAGATTGCCTTCCTTTGGTGATAATGGTAGTACTCTTTGGCTATGAACTATCTATTAAGTTATTTGCTTGAATACTGACTCTCCAAAAACAAATCATTTTACCTGAATGAATGATGGAGAGCCTAGCCAGATGAGAGAGTATTAAGAGTATGAAGAATGGGCAGTAGACATGAGGCCCATTAACTCTGTCCCTAGACAGCACCCTAAATGAATTACTTGCTTTCTATTCAATGAGCAGTGGCAAAGGATAAGATAAGTTTCTGAAACATTTATTTTCTACATAGATCTTCAGGAAAATCAGACTGGATATGGAACAACAAACTGGTTCCAAATAGGAAAAGGAGTACATCAAGGCTGTATATTGTCACCCTGCTTATTTAACTTATATGCAGAGTACATCACGAGAAACGCTGGGCTGGAAGAAGCACAAGCTGGAATCAAGATTGTTGGGAGAAATATCAATAACCTCAGATATGCAGATGACACCACTCTTATGGCAGAAAGTAAAGAAGAACTAAAGAGCCTCTTGATGAAAGTGAAAGAGGAGAGTGAAAAAGTGGGCTTAAAGCTCAACATTCAGAAAACTAAGATCATGGCATCTGGCCCCATCACTTCATGGCAAATAGATGGGGAAACAGTGAGAGACTTTATTTTTTTGGCTCCAAAATTATTGCAGATGGTGATTGCAGCCATGAAATTAAAAGACGCTTACTCCTTAGAAGGAAAGTTATGACCAACCTAGACAGCATATTAAGAAGCAGAGACATTACTTTGCCAACAAAGGTCCGTCTAGTCAAGGCTATGGTTTTTCCAGTAGTCATGTATGGATGTGAGAGTTGGGAGTGTAAAGAAAGCTGAGTGAAGGAGAATTAATGCTTTTGAACTGTGGTGTTGGAGAAGACTCTTGTGAGTCCCTTGGACTGCAAGGAGATCCAACCAGTCCATCCTAAAGGAGATCAGTCCTGGGTGTCCATTGGAAGGACTGATGTTGAAGCTGAAACTCCAACACTTTGGCCACCTGATGCAAAGAGCTGACTCATTGGAAAAGACCCTGATGCTGGGAAAGATTGAAGGCGGGAGGAGAAGGGAACAACAGAGGATGAGATGGCTGGATGGCATCACCGACTCAATGGACATGAGTTTGGGTAAACTCCAGGAGTTTGTGATGGACAGGGAGGCCTGGTGTGCTGCAGTTCATGGGGTCGCAAAGAGTTGGACATGACTGAGCGACTGAACTGAAGTATCTATCTGGAGATCATTTAGGATTAGTCACTCTGTGCATATCTCTTAACAGAGCAGATGAAAAATATAGCTCTGTACCAGGTCTCACACTGTCTTTGAAATGATGTTTTACAGATATGGCTTGAATAAGGTGGCTATTGTTCACTTCCCTGAGAAGCCTTTCTTGTGTAAGATTACCTTCTCTTGTGTCATGTTGCACTCCCACAACAGCAGACTCAGATCATAAACCATATATCAATAGCACTTGCAGAGCAACAACATCAGAAGTTAATCTATGTTGCTAATCTATAAATGCCAAGAATTAACAAAAGATGTGCCATCCTCACATTTTCCTAACATCAAAATTAAACTATAAATGAGATGAAAAGACAACATTCAGAATGGGAGAAAATATTTGCAAATGAAGCAACTGACAAGGGATTAATCTGCACAATGTACAAACAGCTCATGTTTGTACAAACAGCAATATAAAAATAAAGCAGCCCAATCAAAAAATGGGTGGAAGATTTAAATAGATGCTTTTCCAAAGAAGATACACAGATGGTCAAGAGGTATATGAAAAGATGCTCAATATCACTAATTATCACAGAAATGCAAATCAAAACTATAGTGATGTATCTATCACCTCACACCAGTCAGAACAGTCATCATCAAAAAAACTACAAACAATAAATGCTGGAGAGGGTGTGGAGAAATGGGAACCCTCTTGCACTGTTGGTGGGAATAAAAACTGATATAGCCACTATGGAGGATAGCATGGTGATTTCTTAAAAGTACTAGGAAAAAAAACTACTATATGTCCCAGCAGTTCCATTCCTGGCATATACCTGAAGAAAACCATAATTTCAAAAGATACATGCACCCGAATGCTTATTGCAGCACCATTTACAATAGCCAAGACATGGACACAACCTCGATGCCCCATCAACAGAGGAATGGATAAAGATGTGGTACATGCGTACAGTGGGATATTTCTCAGCCACAGAAAGGAATGAAACTGCGCTATCTGCAGAGACAGGGATGGACCCAGAGACTGTCACACAAGTCAAGGAAGTCAGAAAGAGAAAAACAAGTATCGTCTATTAATGCATATATGTGGAATCTAGAAAAATGGTACATATGAGTCTATTTGCAAAGCAGAGATAGAGACACGGACATAGAGAACAAACGTATGGGCCCCAAGGGGGGAGGCAGGGTGGGCTGAACTGGGAGAGTGGGGGTGAAATACACACATTACCATGTATGAAACAGATAACTAATGAGGACCTACTGTACGGCACAGGGAACTCTACTCAATGCTCTGTGGTGACCTAAACGGGAAGGGAATCCCAAAAAGAGGAGAAGTATGTAAAGCTGATTCAAAGACGTACAGCAGAAATTAGCATAACATTGTAAGGCAACTATACTTCAATAAAAATTAACAACAAAACAAAAAACTCAAGCCTTAGCATCTTCAAAAGCAAATACGGAAGCCTGGACAGGCTGTTAAGGTAATTCTCATGTGTTGTAACAGCACTTGGTCATCATTAGGTGTTAAAAAAGAGCACTATTTAGAACAAGTCAAGGTGAATTGTCACTTTGCTAAACTGTCAACTGTCATGTCAATCAACATTCCTTCCAGTTCTGTTCACCAAAGGAAATGCCACTCTGCCCATTAAATTTCATCATGGTCCCCTTCTCCTGGTAGGTATATCAAGACCTGAGAAAACAATGCAATCCATGGCTAGGTATGGGGAAACACATCAACTCTATCCACTATGTGAATATCCAGTGAAATTCATGACACAGTGGATGATCATATGTGTATATGATTTCAAGAAATGTAGCATGAATTTCACTTAATTGATTAATGGCAAAATATTAAACAGATAAGTTTACCTGAGCATGGAATTTATGTGCACAAGGCAAAACTGAGAGGTTATCTGGAGAGAGAGTCTCATGACAGATCACACAAGGCTCTTCTTCCTCATCATCCTAGGGAAAACATACATAAGGTTAAATTCAGCTCATTCTCTCTCCTAAATGTAAATGTATTTAGAATCAACAGTCTCAGTCTCACCAAATGGTTGGCTCCTTCCTGTGTCACAGAGCCTTGCGAACCGAGGGACCTCCGGGTTGGTTCTGAGGGCTGGGCAGCATTAGCCTGTGGTGGAGTATGGCTAGGTGAAACACAATTACCATTTGGTGCTGGTTTTCCTTGACTCTGAAAATAAGAATATCATACTTATTATTTTTTTAGAACTGCATAAGACAGGAAGAACTGACAGACTACTATAGAGTAGGCTACAGTGGAATTTAGCAAAAGGGGAAATCAACCTTGAATATTCATTGGAAGGACTGATGCTGAAGCTGAGGATCTAACACTTTGGCCACCTGATGTAAAGAGCTAACTTACTGGAAAAACTCCTGTTGCTGGTAAAGACTGAGGGCAGGAGAAGGGGGTGCACAGAGGATGAGATGGTTGGATGGCATCGCTGATTCAATGGACAAGAGTTTGAGCAAACTCTGGGAGATAGTGAAGGACAGGGAAGCCTGGTGTGCTGCAGTCCATGGGGTCACAAAGAGTCGGACACAATTGAGCAACTGAACAACAACAAAAAGGTTAGTAATCAGGCTCATGAGAAATCTTGAAGCAATTGCTGGCAATATTACTTATAGATTAAGAACCAGGTAAAAACAAAAGTAACTCTAGGTGCTCTTTTAATTAAAATAAGTCTTTGCAGAAAATTAGAAAAAAAAAGTTTCCTTTTTGAAATATTCAAAATAACCTAAATTTCAAAAGGCTCAGTTTTATTCTAGAATGATCAGGTGGTGTTTCCAACGCCATTTGTCAAGTTTAATTGTTTAATGTTAATATATGATTTAATATGATTATAATTGATTTCCTGATCATGTTATGGAGATAATTAGTACAGCTAACTAAAGATAAGGGTCAGGAGATACAGTTTTACTTTTTGTTTTCTGTTGTTTAGTTGCTTTTCTTTTTTTTTACCTGAGATCTCTTGGGGTCAATAAATTGGGAAATCTTGTGAACAATTTCATCAAATGTCAGTCCAGATAAGGACTTCCCATGAGTATCCTTCAATTTCCGTACGAAATCTGTAAGCTCTTTTCTGGAAAAGATCAAGGAAAGAGTAGTGGTCATTTTCCTACTGCCTTGAAGATGTGCCCTCCAAAGGAGATATAACTCCTATCGTAGGATAATATCCACCATACAGACGTGACCCTTTGGATCTCTGATCTAAAAACGTGATCATGGGTCCATCTGCATTTATCTTAAACCAGAATGAAAATTCCTACTAATGTGCTCATTAAGGATGCTTAATGTGTTCATGATTGATAAAGTTTAGCATTTATTTTCTTCCCCCAATGAGATTTTAACTGTTTATGTGAAAATGAAGCTTGCTATCTAAATACTTATTTATGTTCTGATCCTCTTTATGTTGTACTTCTCAATGTTCTCTTACTCGAGAGAGACTAAAATACTTCTTTACAATTATGTTACTATCAGTCTCTATCATTGTGCTATCAATTCTACTTTTATAAAATTCATAAACAGAAAATAAAGATTTAACAGAAAAGGAAGGCAAAGACTAAAAGACACATTATGTGATAAAGAAACCTAGGAGTATTTTAATCAACATGCTATTTTTCAATTCCCATGGCCCACTGACCCAAAGTCTGCATACACATTTTGGTAGGACAGGGTAGGATGATAAAATATTTTTCTCAAATGAAATGTCATGTCACCAGCCTTATAAAACTATCTTTGATTTACTATTTATTTTCTATAAATATTTTTTACCACAACTATATTAAAATTGTATTTTCATTTTCTATTCACCATTACGTTTACAAAACCATAATATAACCATGAAACATAATAGTATATACTGTTAAATAAAAGCATTGGTCTTCAAATGAAAATGCTGGTGAAAACTAGAATTATTCATTTGATACAAGATTAAAGATACTTCATTTCTGGAGAAATAGAATTAAATAGTTTTCTGCGAAAGTCAGGACTGTGAAAAGCACAGTAAAATAATGATTTCTTGCATTTAACTGTGTTCCTTAACAAAGAAACCATAAGAACCCTCAATAAATTAAGGAAATCTGATTATGTTTGCGCTTATATAGCATACAATTAACTTAAAATTCACTTTGGAAATAGGTTATTAAGATAATTATTGTAGCTAGTGGCATTAAAACTGGATAGGTTTATAACTAGTTGTACTTTCATTAAACAAGCAAACCTAAATTCAAAAGTTCATTCCCTCGTGACTTAAAACTAATAATTTTCATGGAGAGGTTTAGCATTTATACTGAAAACTATCCCTTCTTAATGAACGTCATTTTCCTTACCAAGGTAACGGTTAGGAAATGCCTGTACCTTCTGTGTGTTGGAGGGGGGTGGGTGGGTATTGTTTCTCTGAAATGTTTCATTGCATAATTATGGCTATGGAAACTGTAGTATGGTCTGTTCACAACACTAAGGGAGACCACGCTACCTGGTCTGCTGTGGAAAGGCAGTTTTCAGCCTCTCCGTAACCTTCTCCCAATCCATCACGAGGGGGTCACGTCCTAGACTTGCACTGGGGGGCAGAGCTTCTCCCACAGGAGCTGGCAGTGTCCAGGCTATCCTAGTCATCTGGAAGAAGCACAGTCATGTCATCCGCTTCAGTTACGGGGAAGCAGAGTTCCACGTCAACATGACATCTCCACGCCTCAGGAAAAGGGTACAATAAAGAGGAATACTGACGTGCATTCTCCCTGTTTACAAGTTTTCTTCCTTAACCAGCACAACAGTATTTCTAATTATTTATATATGTTTACCTTTATTTTTAAAATGGCACATACTAGTCTCAGTAATTACAAACATAAACAGAAATACAGTGTGTATTTCTGATAGCAACCTAGTTTGGTAATAGGGGAATAAGTAAATAAACTGTAGCATATCTAATCAAGTCCTTAAAAATAGATCTATATGTCTGAGCATGAGAGATATCCATAATATACGTAATTTTAAAAAAGTCTATGGCACAGCTTTATGGTAGAACTCGTATTAAAATATTTTTCAAATGTGTATGCATAGAAAAAGGACTGTAAGATATAAAATAACCCATAAACTGATTATTTTCTAGGATTCAACAGGGTAGTTTTGCTTTCTACTGTATATATTATATATTTTGTATATACTATGTGTATTATATTTTTCTGATTATAAAAGTAATTAATAAAATTACTAATAATAAATATCTAATAAGATAAAATTATTCATCATAAAAAGCAAATAATAAAGTTTACTTTTCAAACAACTAAGTAAAGATGAGAATACTGCTGAAATATCTGTCAATGTCCCAAACGTCACACAGGTGGTATATGGAAGCTGAGTGACAACTCAGAGCCCTGAATCATCAGACAAAAATGTCCCCGTATTTTATGAGAGTTCTTTCCTAGAACCATTAAGTTTCTAATTAATTGATATCAATGTGTGAATATTGTTAAGTGCTTTATCTGGTTATTAGGATAATTATAAACAAAGTACCTTCTATCTAAGATTACAGATTATTTTAAAATGTATGGTTACTACTTATGAAAAATTAGCAACTACTAACAGCCACTGAAATTACTCATACAAAGCCTAGTAAGTCAGAGAAAGAGCAGAATATCCCCAGAAATCTGAGTTTGCCTCAGTGTCCAAGCTTTTTCAGAGGAATCAGAAACTAATCCTATTCGAAGGCTGAGGTACTTTAAAATTTTACAGATCCTCATAGAATGTTGCAGGAGCAAAACACATCGGCAACACTGTAATATCAAGGTGATTAAAAAAAATGTGTTGCTTAGTAAACATGTTAAAGCTTAGACACATATTTGCTTGTAGAGAGGCCTCTATACAAGTAAGTAAATCTATTTGACTATACATTTCAAAGGGAGTCTGTCAGCAATATACAGGTAGAGAATAAACCTCAATTCACTAGAATGCAGTTATGACAAACTCAAAATTAGAGAATTTTTCATTAATTATATTAAACATCAATCTTCTGTGAGGTTTTTTAATAAAAAGTATACCTTGACCAAGATTACAACTAATAATCCTAATCATTTTAAACTTCTCTCCTGCTTCTTCAGGTTCTGATAAAGCTTACCTGGCTCTTTGTAACTAGGAGAATTTGTAACTTTGCAGTATAACATGTTTCAGGGTGGTACTATTTATATTACCTGTTTATAGATAAACACTGTCCTACAATACACACATATGTATCTATGTATGCAAACTTTTTCTTTTGTTTTGTGGCATAATGGAACTTGGCTTCTTTGCTTTTCAACCTATCCAACAACCATGCTAAATATAAACTATCTTTTAAAATTATCAATCTCACCCTGTCTGTTTTAGAAGCAAAACTAAGAATTCTCTACTATAATATCAGATTTATCTTTGTATCTAAAAACTAAACTACTATTACTTAATGAAATAGTTAATATACATAATGCACTTAACACAGTGCCTCATGGACATATTCATTCAATTATCATCATTATTTACTTTATTAAACAAATCAACAAAGAGGAGACATTCATTCTGGGAGTCCACTGTGACAGTGGACTAGTTAATGTCTGTTCTACCAAGAGGGTTTTGTACCAAGGGAGATCTAGATTGACCAGTTGCAGAGACGATTCCAGAACAGACGGCAGGCATTTGAGGAACAGTGAGTATGGGTCTAAAGAAAGATTCTTTCACAATGGGTCTTCCCAAGAACTGCTGCATCTAAAATAGAAAAGATAGAAAATAAAAACAAACCCCCCACATGATTATGTAGTCAATAATATGAACTCATTGAGCAATGAATTTTGGCGGGGGAAGAAAACTGATTTGAATCTAGATACAAAATATATTAGAAGCAGTGCTGTTATAACACTAGCTAAATAGATGAATATCTGAAAAAAGCAGGGAGTAGTAAAATACACTTAAGAGCACAGAGAGAGAAGAGAACTCAATTCTAGCCCTACTTTCTTTCCATCTCGCTGGGTGGCCTTGGATACCAAGTTAATAACCCATAAAGCAAGAGTTGAGGTTAGAGGATCTGAAAGTTCTCTGCCAAATGGGATAACGCAAAGGACTGTACAAAGCAGTCCCTCGGTGAGTACTCTCCACACTGATAAATACTGACACTCAGAAATTCACTAAAGACTCAGTCGTCTACATAAAACACTGCTTGTGCTCTTATGTACTGAAAGGACCTTTTACCACCTGGTGGAGTTCTAAACTTATGTTTAGTTTCCAGGATACTAGAAAGCTAAAACGGGGTGGGCCAGGGGGACAAGCCCTCCTGCAGTGACTCGTGGACATGCCTGTGGGTGATACTGAGCTTCCCAGGGATTCGTAGAAAGCTAGCCCTTCTTAGCACCGACCAATGGGATGGCTACCTTATCACCTGGACTACAAACGAGCACACGCTTATGGGACATCTACTGTGTGCCAGGTCTAGCACTGGCACAAAGCAGAAGCTCACCTATTCGTTGAATTAAAAAATGAACATCAGGATCGCTCTTAAGTAACGAGACTGAAACCAGAAGGTGACAATTATGGGGAACTTTATAATGGAGACAAGAATGACATTTGATTCCTAACATCACTAAACGAGAGACACTGTGTCTTCTAATGTGCATATACTTCATCACCTATAAGGTACTCTTGCTAAAAATACTGAACCTGATTCTAATTTAACCCTCTAGACCTATGATCAGTTTATAGGAAATAGCAGAACATGTATAATGACATTATAAGGATGTAATCAGTTACATCAATAATATAGGGAATTAGTTTTTCAACGAATAAATGACGTGAATAAGAGAGAGGGTTTTGGGTAGCTGTTACAATTTTAAAGAAAAATAATCAGCCAAATGAAATTATAAACCTTGTTTGGATTGTTTTTTTTTAAAATAAGTTTTTTTTTTAAAGTAATGGTAATTATAACCAAATTGGAAGTATTGTTAACCTAGTTAAGAAAAGGACATTTTTGAAACAATTGGGGAAATATGAATTGTAATATCAGATATAAAAACTATAATTTTCTTAGAATGGTGGTGTGATTATAGCCAATAAGAGTAAGAGTCTTCATCTTTTAGGAATGCATACTAAAGTATATATGGATGAGATTATATGATATATAGAGTTTACTTTAAAATGTTCCAGTGGGGAGGAAGGAGGAAATAACATGAAACAAGATTAATAAAATGTTGATTATGATGTTGAAGATGGCTCTTGGGTTCACAGAGGTTCATCATTCTATTTTTATGTATGTTTCAATATATTTGTAATATAAAGTTCTTAAATAACAAATGGCGGTTCTGAATCAGTGGTCCTGCTCTTTTTGAGGACAATAATTACCTAATATTACTTTGAGAATTAGACAGCCAGGGCATAAAAATCAAAATATAATGAAACTTGTAAAAATATTGGGTTAAACTGCAAAGAGTACCCATTATTCCAGACTTCTCAGGTTAGACCACAATATTTATTTAAAGCCTGGTGATCATTCTTTACAATAATTTCAGAGAGACAGTGGTCTGTCTCTCTGTTAGTTAGTGATCAGATCATCCAGGACAACTTCTTGATTTGTCAATAGGAAAACCGAAGCTTGGGACAGCTGAGTTTCCCCAAACTAACACAGTCCTTCACAGTTAGGACCTGAACCCAGACCGCTACTGTATTCCCACTGTACAATACCGTCTCAGCTCATACTGAGAGAATGGCCACATCTCTAGCATGGGCGCTTTCCCACTATTCCGCTAATGCTCAGTGGTCACTAGCGCCTGCACTTTAACACATCAGTCAGCTCTGACCAAGCACAGCGGTGACTCTCGCTAGAAAGCCCCAAAGATACACATGTACCTCTTAAACGTTTGCAAAGGATGCTTATGGGTTTTACTGAGCCTAACTGCCAGTGAATTTTTGCCCTTGACCAAATCTGGAAAGCCACATCAGACATAAGCAAGTCTCTGAAAGGGTGAGGATGTAGAGGTCAAGGTCAGATAATGCTTGTCAGCCATGGTGTCACATATAGCTGTCGCAGACAGCTGATGCCAGCCTGATTCCAGAAAACTCCAAAGAACAACTCTGTATCTAGCTTCCAAGTCTCTGGAACCATTTTATGTTTAGTCATGGGAGAGTTTAACTACTATCTACAGGCAGCAGTTTCAAAACAGGCAGAAGGCAACAGGGTTTCTAGAAATCCTACTATGTTACTTCCCATAGAACTAAAGGGAATCTGGGATTTGTCATCTATGCAACACATCCCTTATCAGAAGAATTGGCAAGGATGTTGTTCAAAGCCTAGAATAAAAATATCCATAATACAAAGCTCCTGTAAAACTTGAACTAATCAAAAATATAAAAGGCAACCCTCTCATTCTAAACTAAAGCCCATGCGTATCATAGAATACTTTCTCAGCTCTAAATTCTGCTTTTGAAACACAGTGTAACTCCACACAATTTACATATTAATAATTTTTAAGTTCTTTGATATACTGAACTAGTATTTGTAGAAATAACATTTTCAGAGTTCTATTACAAGCAGAAATGCTAATGTCAAAAGTGATCTACCCCTAAATATATCACAGCTTTTTTTTTTCTTATCCTCAGATCTGTTATCATAATATAAAAGCTATCATCGAGTGGTTCTGTTCCTAAAGGTCTTTTGGAAAGCTGCATGAGTTTATTGGGCTAAGGTACTATGCTTCACTTTTTTCACTTTTCCCCCCACTATGTTTCCCAGAAGGCTAACATATACAGTATGGCATAGAGATTAGTTTGTCTGATGAAGACCCATTTATCCCTAGCCACAGTCAGGGAAGGGACCTAAATGAAAGCTGTCTTTGATGTTAAAAGGTAAGAATAGAAGATAAAAGTTCAGGAAACACAGTCTGAAGTGGAAGTGGAGGCGTGAAGTCCAGCCTGATAGGGTATTATGCTGAGAGGGTTCAGTAGTCTAGTGGTAATTTGAGGGCATTTGGGAATTCTGAGCATTCATCAGTTTCCTCCCACCATGTAAATGTGGTTGACAGGATGAATGAGCATACATTACCTCTTTAGATATCAAACGCATTACTAAAATCCAATGATACAACCTATCTCTTGGCCTCACTGAGCCAACAAACTAGTCATACCATCTGTAGATGATACAACAGGAATGGACGTAATTACAAGTGACAGACACACGTGCCCTATCCATTTTGAAGACACGTGAACGCATGCTTATTCAGTGTTGTACAGTTTTCACCATTTTATCAAGATGAGGATGGAGACTGTTCAAAATCGTATGCAACTGATTCTTGAACAACACAGGTCTGAGCTGTGTGGGTCCACTTATCTGCCTATTTTTTTCAACAAATATAGTCCTTGTATTTTCATTTTATAGATCTTTAAATGTGGAGAAAGTGTACATTTGATTCATGGAATCAAAAAACTAGGGTTTGAGTCTTGATTCTATCCAGACTGTTTCAGCTTTGTGCTCTTGGGTAGTCATTTACCAAACTCATTGTTTTCGAGTAGAGCAGCACCCAGATTCCTGACTGCATGGGGGGCTGGCACCCCCACCCCTTGTGTTGTTCAAGAGTCAACTGTATTTCTTACCAGTATCTCAGGACTGGGAGGCGGTGGAGGAAGCTGGATCGGAGGTAATGTACTCAAGGCAAACCCTTGCTTCACCTTGCTGATTTGTTCATTGTATTGTGTCTAATAGAAGAAGAGAAACAATATTTTACAGCAAAATCAACTTCAAAGGAATAGCACATGGAAATACTTTATGTAGTTTTGAATAGCACAACACAGGTTAGTGATTCCCAATCTAGTATGCCAGAAATACTATAAAAATAATTTTTGACATAAAACAACTCTATACACCACTCTCCATAAATGTAAACACTAATAGTTGTGTCTTCAATAGTGTCTATTGAGGGACAAGGTACAATGACACATAATTCACAGATCTCTGTGATAATTCCTCAGTGTTTCCATAATTTTGAGCCCCCAAATGGTAATCACTAATTAAAGTAAACAATGTCTAAAGATCAAGAAGATGTAAATAATACACTAGCTGATCAATATGGGGAAAAAGTATTGTAATAGCTTAACTACTTGTAAATGTTCATTTTAGAAATGAAAAGGAAGGTTTAGAAAAAAGTTATTAAATGTCCACATTTTTTTATCTTAAAAGTTATACCTTTAATTTTCTCTAGTTCCTCACATAGCTTTGTTTTTTTCCTCTTGGATTTTGCCAAAAGTAAGACTCCCAACCTTGAAGTTTAAAAACGTACTTTCTAGATTATTGGCATTGTCCCCATTTTGCTTTCCATATTACTTTGTAAACAACCCACAAGAGTGGAAAGAAAAAGTCTTAAAACATAAACTTTCAAATACAGGACATGTTCTTAGAAGAAAACAATGATAGAGAACAAAGGGCAGATCTTTTGAGTACAAAACTTTTAATAAACCCAATAAAAGTGCTAAGCATCACTAAAAGCTGAGGATGAAAGAATCCAGGAAAGAAACAGGGAAGCCCACCAAGGACAAAGCCAGACAAGTAGATAGGGCTTTGAGGCAATTCTTTATAACCGAATGTCACTGTTTTCCTGGCAGTATTGTGGAATCACAAAACAATCAACATTATATATTAACTTTAAGATATAAATGTGAAATTATTCTAAAAACAAATGAATAAACTAATAAATATTCAGTGGTTTACCTTTTCACAGATTACCTTTAGCACAGTTCTAACTCTATTACATGAATAACTTAAGAGTTTATTACTTTGCATTAGGGAGTAATTATTACTACATAAAAAGTTTAACATTAAAAACTAATACAGGTATTCTTGGCCTTCCTTTTAATTCTATAAACACATAATTACTCAGATAAAAGTTAAAACATTCACTTATGATTGGAGCACAGTTAGCTTTGGAATTCTAGGAAAATTAAGTGTGAGGCAGAATTTTTGCATGTACCACTTACTAAACCAAGAACCTGAAAGAAGATATGTTAGAGTTAGGATGAGATCTACAACCAACTACATGGAAGTAATCAAACCTCAAAAAGGGATACTTTAATAACTGCAATGAAAAAACATGTTTTCCTTAAATTTCTGTTGTCATTCAGTCACGTCCAACTCTTTGTGACTGCACGAACTGCAGCATGCCAGGCTCCTCTGTCCTTCATAATCTCCCAGAGTTTGCTCAAACTCACGTCCATTGAGTCGGTGATGCCATCCAACCATCTCGTCCTCTGTCGTACCCTTCACCCCCTGCCCTCAATCTTTCCAGCATCAGGGTCTTTTCCAATGAGTAGACTCTTCAAAACAGGTAGCCAAAATATTGGAACTTCAGCTTCAGTATCAGTCTTTCCAATGAACATTCAGCATTGATTTCCTTTAGAATTGACTGATTTGCTCTCCTTGATGTCCAAGTGACTCTCAAGAGTCTTCTCCAGCACCACAGTTCGAAAGCATCAATTCTTCAGTGCTCAGCCTTTTTTACGGCCCAGCTCTCACATCCGTACAAGGCTACTGGAAAAATCGTAACTTTGACTATTTGGACCTTTGTTAGCAAAGTGATGTCTCTGCTTTTTAATACACTGTCCAGGGCTTCCCTCATAGTTCAGTCAGTAAAGAATCTGCCTGCAATGCAGGAGACCCAGGTTAGATTTCTGGGTCCAGAAGATCCCCTGGAGAAGGACATGACAACCCACCCCAGTATTCTTGCCTGGAGAATCCCACGGACAGAGCTGGCAAGTTACTGTCCATGAGGTCACAAGCAAGCTACTGTCCATGAGGTCACAAGAGTCAGACATGACTTTCTGACTAAACCACCACCAGGTTTGTCATAGCTCTTCTTCCAATTGTTTTTAATATTAGATTTTTTTTTAAGCGTATACCATCTACACCATTGAGTCAATTTACTCTAAATACTTGATGACTTACCCTGAGGAAGGCAATCTTGTTTCTAACATCTGTCACAATGGCATTCCAACTGTCTACAGCAGCCTTTAACTGAAGTGATTTTAGGTTGCTGGTACAAAAATGGAAACATAAGAGAAAGTTCTTTGTATATGTCACTTAGATTTCCCAAAGTTTCTATTATGTTCTCTAATATTTATGTAAATAAAACAACAACAAAATTACCTCTATCACCAGTTGCCTCAAATGCAAAGAAAGTTTATGAAAGGATTTGTTATTTAAAGTTTTAAGAAAAGACTAGGAAACAAAGACAAATTTCTTTTTTAAACAGTGGATATAACCTCTGCTTCCAGAACACTAAGTTTTTTTCTATCTTGGCAATATTTTTTAGGACATACTATAAACCTTTGTACAGGAACCCCTCGACTGAAGAGGGCAGGCAAAGAAGACCAAGTAGGGAAATTGCCCTAGCCACCTAGTTTGGTTTCCCAGGTGGTAAAGAGCCCGCCTGCCAATGCAGAAGATGTAAGAGACGCAGGTTCGATCCCTGGGTCGGGAAGATCCCCTGGAGGAGGGGACGGCAACCCACACCAGTATTCTTGCCTGGAGAGTCCCATGGACAGAGAAGCCAGGCGGGCCACAGGGCAGAGTCATGGGACACAACTGAAGTGAACCGGCACTCACATGTGCATCAGTGCACAAGCAATCTCAAAGATGCTGACTCATCCTGGAAGCAGGTTTCGGACCATTTTCACATTAACCTGACATCACAGGGCCATGGTTGGCCTATAAGCCTGTCTTGTAAATTAGAAAAAGATATTCCCTACAAAAAGGTAAATCACAAAGTACCTCCTTTGCAAGGATGAATTATGGATTGCTGTCTCTATAAAATGTATAAATTGCACAGACACAGCAGCTCTGCCAAGCAGCCCACCAAATGGCTTAAGTAAACAGTTTTAAGGTCTTTAGGGTCTGGTGTCTCTAGAAGAGAGATTTCATGTGGCCTTTCAGAAGCTTCTATCTGTTGTAACATCCCCACCCCAGAATCACCTAGCACAACAACTTTAAAAGAGCCTAACAAGTTATCACCGAGACCATCTCATACAAAGAAGCTTGACAATATTCTAATTTATAGAGCATCTCTTCCCCCTTGAGGAAGCAAAGGCAGATTGATCACTTACAACAGTGCTTTCCTGACCTGAACGTACATCAGCATATACTAGGAATCTTGTTAAACATCAGAGATTCTGATTCTTCAGAACTGAAGAATAATGACGATTATATTAAAATAATAATCACTAAAAACAGTGATGCATTGGTCCCAGAGATTTTTAACTCAATTAATTCCTTAAGTGTAAAGGTATACCTGGTAAAATTACAAATTGAAGAATCCCATGCAACCTGCCCAAAATTTGAAAACCATTCATTTGTAGCACAGTAGCAAACTGCCTTTAACACAGTTTTAGGTATTAATGCTGACTTTCCCTCAGCGTATTTTTCCAAAGGCATTTAAAAGCAAGCAGTAACAGAAAAGAATTAGAAAGTTTTCCGGTTGGAATCCACCTTGCTTTGTGAAGACCTGGTCTTTATGCCTGTCTCTGGCCGAGACTTCTGATCTGCTTCATTGTGGAGGAAGGGGATCTGCTGGCAGCTGTTACTGCACTTAATAGACTGCTCCGTGCTACACAGGAGCAACAGAGTAAAAGCTCAAGTGATTGAATGACATTGGAGGTTTAAAAAAATGGCTTCCTCATTCCAAAGATTCTGATGTCATATATGTAAAACACAACACAGATTATGTCCGACCTTGGAGCCGCCTGTGAGATCTCAGAGCTCAAGCACATCAAGGAAGTGGGAGGTTACCTTGCTGCCATGTGAGTCGCCCTGGCAAGCTGGCCGAGGCATTCCTTTTCAGTCTGCTCTAGGTGCAGCAAACCAAAATCTCTACGACACTGTAGGAAATACACCTACAGAATTGTGAGAGAAAGAGAAAGAAGTGAAAGGTGCCCTTACAGAAGAACACATTTTTCTTCAAACATTTCAAGTAAATTTAAAGCTATTTTAAAAAATCTCTTCTAATAGCAACTGAGCTTCTTTCCTAACCATAACACATTAAAGCTCTCTGTTCAATCCTGAAGTTCTACTATTTTTATTCAAAAGTTACATGGTTGGTAAACATTTTAGAACATTAGTTTTCAAAGTTGCATATGCAATGGAATCATCTCAGAAACTTTAAAAAATGGTGCTTTGGTTCCAGAGATTCTAATGTAATTGATTCTAGGTGCAGCCTGGTAAATGGGTTTTTAAAAGCTCTCAGATTATGCAGCAAAGTTTAAGAACACTCAAAAGAAGTCCTGCTATTTGATTTTTTTTTTAATTGATGAAGGAATAAGAAAACAATGAGACCATATAGGACTGTGCTGCCCAAATGCGGCTTGGAGGTCATCTAGTCTGATGTCGCAAATGACCATATTGACGCATGGCCATTTGGCCCTTGTTTTTTTCTATGGATCACTCAATATTCACTGAAAGTAGCTTACTATACTCTTGGACAGCATTAAGTGTTTCTAAAATTAATAATTAAAGTAGAAACTTTCCAATTAAAAGCAGTGAAAAAGTGTACAAACTTGAGTTCTTAAGGTAATCTGAGGTTGTTTTCTTTCCCCAGTTAAATTTAATATCCAATACATCACTCTCCAGGGATTTTCGGCGCAGATATCAACCCTTGATTGTTGAGCTCTGGGTTTCAGAGTACTCTGTTAAAAATAGACCTTACCCATGACAAAGGTGAGAAGGTTTGTGATGATTTTAATGTCAATGAGCTGTCCAAAAATTTGAATTTTATTGTACATCAAGATTGGTTATCTACAAATAAAAATTACACACATACATAAAATCACATTTCTTTTGAGAAATCCTAGCTGTGGTGTTCAAAAATAACTTAGGAGGACTGGATGACTTTCTAGGGGAAGAGGTAAGTTAGTTTTTGACTGGAATGTATGGTGTGTGTGTGTGGTTTTGAAATATTTATACATTTAAACAGTAAAGAAAGGATTTATTATAGCAGCAGTGAAATATTATTCTTAGACATTTGGCTCAGTCACCTAGTTTAATGAGAATTTTCCAAGATCAGTATGCTATATTTACTGAAGCAAACCAACTTCTTGGGAGTCATTTGGGGGAAAACAACATAAGATCATCAACCTTCAAGTAAACATACAAAATGCCAATGAGTCAAAAAAAAAAAAAAAAAAAGCACAAGAGTTTGAACTGCATTTTTCTGGCTGGTCCTAAGATGTCTTAATTCTGTTTATTCAAAAAACAATCTTTTCAAAATTCTTTAGCATACTAGTACACAAGTAAAACTTCCCTCCCCAACTCCATCTCTCTCTCTCTTTTTTTTACCTCAGCTGTTAAAGCCCTGCTAGTTTCTGCATTCAGTTTGTTTAAGTATGTTTTAATCGTGCTTTCCAGATTATGCTTCTCCATTTCCCACTGAGATCTGAAATACATGATAATTAAAGAGTCAGTAACATTGCCGCAGGTCAGACTCTCCCACCTCCCTCGGGAGGCGCACAGACACAAGCATTCAGTGAACAGAGACCGGCGTCCTGAAAAGCGGGCGGCACGTGGAAGCAGGAAGAGACGCTGCCCAGGCCTCAGGGTTATCCTTTACTGCCGCAGTGCGGCGGGTTCAAGGCTGTCAGTACAGAGGTTATGAGTTAAAACTTGACTCTGAAGTCAAGCTGTCTGAAGATGACTCTGACCTTCACAACTTGTTAAGTGTGAAACCAGGAAGAAGTTACTTCTCTATACCTCAGTTTACTCACATAGAAAAATGGAGAAAACTATATTACTTACCTCAAAGAGTTGTCGTGAGACATTCATTCAGATAATATATATAAAGTACTTGCATCTGGCACATATTAAGTACTAAGTAAGTATAAGCTATTATTAACAAAGTTTACATCAAATAAAGTTTCTACAAGCCTTTTTACGTTATAACGATAGCAACCACCCCTGTAATAAAGCTACATCACTGTATTAAAATATTTTACTGGTTATCTCAGTGCTCATATTCAGTACCTCAGAATGAAAACAATTCCTATAGGGTGAGAAAGAGAGGAGGAGATGCTGATAAGGATATTATTTATGAAGGACATTATGGAAAATGGCTACCTATGAGGTTTCTCTTTTTCCTAACCCGTTTCAACTTCCTACACTTGAGCCCCGGAACTCTAGACCATACATACCAAATTATGTTCCCAATGAAAGCATTTAATTGGACATATAGCATTGTAATAGGAATTTTTTCACAAGGCTTTCCTCAATGTTTTATTATTAGAAATATCTGGATGCTAGAATACCTAACAATACCTGACAAACATTTATAAGAAGCTTGATAAAACAATATGTTGTTAATATCCATTAAGGCCAGAGTATTTTGAGGGGGAAAATTATAAAATATGGAAAGAGTCAACAAAAATGAATTATTATGCCATTGAATTCTGTGAAAATTTTGCCTATGAGAGAAAAAAATAAATTGGATTTCATCAAAATTAACTGTGCTTCAAAGGACATCATCAAGGAAGTAAAAACACAACCCACAGAATGGAAGAAAATATTTGAAAATCATGTATTTGAAAATATTTAAAAATCTGACAAGGAACCTGTATCCAAAATATACAAAGAACTCTTAAAAGTCAATAGTTTAAAAAGCGAAAGTGAAAGTCAGTCACACGGTCATGTCCGACTCTGCAATCCCACGGACTGGAGCCTGCCTGGCTCCTCTGTCCACGGAATTCTCCAGGAAAGAGTACTGAGTGGGTTGCCATTTTCTTCTCCAGGGGATCTCCCTGACTCAGAGATCGAACCCGGGTCTCCTGCATTGCAGGCAGATTCTTTACCAACTTAGCTACTAGGGAAGCCCAGCAAAAGAGAAACAATCTGATATTAAAAATATTCAAAGGAAGTAAAGGGACATTTCGCCAAGCAGATACACAAATAGACAGAAAGCACATGAAAAGATAATTATTAGGAAAATGCAAATAAAACCCACAAAGATACATACCACTTCACAAATACTATGATGGGTGAAACCAAAACAGATAACCTAAGTACTGGTGAGAATGTAGAGAATCAAAATACTCACATGGCTGGTGGGATTGTAAAATGGTACAGTCACTTAGGAGACAGTTTGGCAGCTCCTCCAAAAGTTAAACACAGAGCTTACCGCATGTCTTAGCGAGTCTACTCTTAGGTATATACCCAAGAGAACTAAAAGCGTATATCCACACAAAAATTTGTATACACATATTCTTAACAAAAAAAAAAACACAAGTATTTGTAACAGCATTACTGATAATAGTCAAAAACTGGAAACAAACAAAATGTTCATCAACTGATGAAAAATGTGGTATATCCATATAATGGAATATTATTTGTCCATAAAAAAGGAATGAGTACTGAAACCTGCTACAATATGGATGAACCTTGAAAACATCATGTTACGTGAAAGAAATTAATCACAAGAGGCCATGTGTTATATGACTCCATTTATATGAAATGTCCAGACCAAAAAAAAAAAAAAAAGACTAGTGCTTCCCAGAAGCTGGGGGAAAAGAGAATCAGTGATTTCTAATGGATCCAGAGTTTCTTTTGAGGGTGATAAGAATGTCCTGGAATTGGATAGTGGTGATGGTTATAATCCTCTGTGAATATACTAAAAACCAAGTAATTGTATACTTTAACAGGGTGAATCTTATTCTATATGAATTAGATCTCAAAACAACAATTATAAAAAAAATATACGAATCAGAACAAAACCTAGCCGGTTTCATAAAGCAGTCACAGACAGCAGTCATGACTGCAATAAAGAGAGGGGAACTCACAAGCCCTAGTCTCTGGCAGGAGTCTGCTGTAGGGCCAGCTGTTTGTTACCTTTTCATAGAAAGTTGCTCTTTAAGGTTCTTGATTTCATTATCTTTAGCATGGCTCTGACGCTGTAATCTAAGGAGAAAGAATGCCATAAGATGTTAGAAATCAGTTGTCATGAACAGTCAGAACAACTCTGTTTGTAGCTGAGGAGGGACCGAGCATGTCCATCTCTTGTCGGAGGGCAGCACCTGTGTCTGGGGTGGTGTGGGGTTGCTGGGGTCTGGCTGGAGTGAACGTCTAGTGCCAGGAAGGTTCCATGTTATTCTGTCTTCCTTTCCCTCATCATTTGGTTAAAGGGAACAGACTTTTCTTGGTGCTTTAGTGCCCCCCTCCCCTGGGCTTACTAGCAATTCCATGTTGGAGGTTTCTGCAGGGCCTTGTCTAATATACATGGAAGGCAATAAGAAAAATCACTCTCACATCATTCTTCAGGTTCCAAGGTTTCTAGACAGTCATCTTTCTTCTTCTATCTTTCAGAGTCTTCCTATGTTCGTTGGGCTCTATCCAGGGTGTTATAGTTTTAAGGAGGATTTGCAAGTCAAGAAGCTACTATGTGTTGGTGAAGTGGTGGTCCCTCTATTATATGTAATTTTAATCCTCTCATATTAACCTATATTTTCCACAAGCTCACAGTTAATATCTGATATGTCTTGGCATCTTTTACATGTCCTTACATAATTGTTTGCACACCGTGGGAACCTGATAAATGTTTGATGTCCTCACACAATGAACACACAAGCTAGAA
This sequence comes from Muntiacus reevesi, assembly GCF_963930625.1. Classification (NCBI taxonomy): domain Eukaryota; kingdom Metazoa; phylum Chordata; class Mammalia; order Artiodactyla; family Cervidae; genus Muntiacus; species Muntiacus reevesi. The sequence goes on from NC_089269.1 coordinate 3,274,855, forward strand.
TTTTTCATGAGAATACTTGATTAGAGAATCTGATGGACTCAGCCTTTTATAACTGGCTGCTTACGCTGGACAAGGTACCAGAACTGAAGAGGAATATCTCAGATAGTGAAGGAGAAAAGCAGCTGCATGGATGGCATTGCTTTTCTGATCTCTGATGCTGGGTAACATGTTCACGGGTTGGTCATTATCTTCCGGGCTAAAAGACGAAGTTTGGAATCCTGAAGTGTGGTTTCTTAAGTGATGTCAGCCAGCTTAGTTTCAGGTCCACAAACCTCAAAGTGTCTGTAAGTGACATCATGTTGCCAGAGGTATGGCATCCTGTTCTTGCTTAAAACCCCTTCAGGTTGAATGATAAGTTATGTGGGAGAAAATTTAAGACCAAAATCTGTGTCAAGTATTTTTCCAATTTTCCAGTTGGTGTCATGGGTCCCTTACACCCAGGTACTCCCTAGAACCCATGTTCCTTATTAGCAGTCTAGCCACTGCAGTGGATTTCAAATCGGACATCATGAATGACTGGTATTTTGTGGTATCACTGTTTTATCAAAATATGTTACAAATTATACTACTATTTCACCCGATAGTGGTTTGAGGCAGTGGCTAGATTATAAAGAATGGAGCAGGATACTAACTTTCCATATTAAATCAGAATTTTTAGTCTTAGGCATTTAACACGTAAGATTGTAGGAGATATGAGATTGATAGGGGAGAAAAGATTCTCCAGGAATTTGATTTGTTTTCAATATCTTGTGCTTAAAACACAAATACTCTCAGAAACCAACATTAAAAAGTATAAAAGTGAGCCAGTGATGTCTGAGGAATGTAATTCTTATATGCTATAAACTAGCCAATCATTAGTCATATTTTTACAAATGAGAGTCATGACCTGAAAGTTAATTATTGCTCTCATGTTATTGCTCTCTCTCTATTATCTTCACACTTATTCAGCCAATATGTGAAAAGCGTGACATAGAGTGAGCAGTTGCTTATTTCTCAATGCAGCTGGCAAGGCACGCATGCAGTGGAGTTTTAAGCAGGTGCGGTCCTTGCGGTTGGGAGCTCCTAATGTGCAGTCACAGTGCCACCCAGTGGCTACACAGGGATTATCTTTTAACACAGGATTTTCTTCTATCAACAAATGTGCACTTACTTGGACATCTTACTGATTCCAAAAGCCACTTGTTGGTTAAGAGATTCGATGATTTTATCTTTCTTTTTAATCTGCATTTGGTTTTCTTGCCACCACAAAGTCACTGTTTTTAGTTGTCTTTTGAAATCCTGATTAATGAAAAATATTATTTCAATGAATTTTGTTTAAGTCTTCAGAAATTTAAAGAAAAAAATTGGAGTCTTCATCACAAACTATCTCTAACATGCCTCAGATCTAAGGGCAGAAGTACTCACTTCACACTGGCAGTGCAGTTCACAAAGCCGCCGCCGTCGAGCGAGCTCCTCCTCTGTTCCTCCATGCTCTGCAGTGACCTTGTTGGTTGGGCCCTATTGAGCAAATGAAATACGAATGCTTCAGTTTTCTCTCCAAAAAAGCAGTTAGGGGGCTTCCAGCACGGGTGGCTCAGTGGTAAAGAACCCACCTACCAAAGTAGGTGCCACGGGTTCAGTCCCTCTCCTGGAAGACCCTACACATGGTGGAGCAGCTAAGCCTCTGTGCCAGCTGCGGAGCCTGCGCTCCACAGCCAGAGAAGCCGCCGCAGGGAGAAGCACGCACCCGCCACAACTACAGAGAGACCCTCGCAGCAACGAAGACCCAGCACACACAAAATAAATAAGTAACTTAAAAAAAAAGCGCTTAATATGACAGCTATTTAAAGGAAAAGCACTACTATTTTTGTTATTTAGTGAGTATTTAAGTTGCTAACTCATGCATTATAGCTTTCAATGCAAACATCATTCTCTGATTAATTTAAGTAAATCAACCTCTCTCCAATTACAGCACTCACTGAACAATACCAGAGTTACTACCAGCAGTCTACTGCTGCTACTACTGGATAAGGTTATCTGCAAGATCACCTTTTTTAAAGTTTTTTTCGTAATGCTTTTGTTGTCACAAGATCATATGGCCTAGGTACTCGATATTCCTGTTTTAGAGATGATAAAACTAGGTAACTTGCCCAAGGTCACACAGTAAGTGAAAGAGCCAGAATTCTAACTCAGGCAATCTTGATTGCTCAAGTACCTAATTAGTACCTTAGAAATTATCACCTTAGATTAATGTTTAATTTCTCCACTGGATTATAAACACTATCGTCACGGGGACCATATCTTGGCATACCTCTTGACACAACGTAGGTGCTAAGTGCCTTTTAAATAAATGAATGAATAAACATTTTTCAAAATGTATGTGACATTTTGATTCTGTCTTTGAGTTCTCATAGCTGTTGAATGAAAACTAAAGACCCCACATTTAAACTTTAGTGTGACATCCAAAGCCTAGAATATGTCATTTCAGTTAAACTTTATGTATTTTAATTGGAAAGGAGACAGAAAGATATGACAATCATACTAATGTACTATCAGTCAGAGAATCATTTGCACTGTTTCCTTAGACAATCAATATTATTGATATTATATACTATATTATACTTAAACCCTGGAACAGGTTATCATAAAATTATCACAGTATAAAATTCTCATGGGTAGTAAATCCTGTGGTTTTTCAAAAAAAAAAAAAAAACACCTTTCACAGTTTTGTCCAACTGCTCTATTGAGCACATAGAATATGTTCATGTGCACCTTCATATATGCATGTCATCCCCAGTACTGACTACTAACAGGAAAGGAACCCAAAAAAGTGCTGTTATTCATATTTTTGTAGATATTTCATTGTAACAGCCAAGTTTAATTATCTAAAAAATGAGAGTAGCTTTGTTTTATAAAGCTATTTTCCTAATGAAATTTAATCCAATGAGATTATGCTAAGGTATTTTTCTTCCTTGTGTTATTTGAAAACTCTTTATAAGGTATGCATTTGTAACCAACTCTGCCCAATGCTTAAAGCCAGGAAATGGTTTGAGGACTAAAGTGAAGAGTCTCTGGCTCCTAGAGCTCTTTTTTGTGTCAGCCATCCCTCCATCCCCCCTTTCCTACTTTTTCTTTTTCCTCACACACACAACATAAAACACTAGGATAACAAGACGTTCAAAGAGCCACGGCGAGAAAACGGTCACCAATTATTCTGGAAGAAGGAAGGCAGGGCTGCACCCTCTCCAGTCAGGCTTACCTGCTCTATCACGCCCAGAACGTGCAGTTCACGCAGACTAGAGGGCTTGGCTCCGGCCGTGGAGTCTCCGTGACTGCTGCCTGCGCCGTCTCTCGTAGACCTCCTGACCGCACACAGACTCGCTCGCTCTCCCTTCAGCTGCTCCCCCTTGCCTGTCACACTTGGGGGGACATAACCAACGCAACCTTTTATAACTGCATAGTGTTTTTCATCCAAGCCATTATTTCCCAAAATAATATTGTACTGGCCTCAGGAGATGCTTAGATCAGAAAGGTTCAAAGTCTGGACAGTGCCGATGCCGTGTGTTTCTTTTGGAGACTCACAGTGAGTTTTAGCATACTTGAGATAGCACTCAACTGAGGTACCTATTCTGTTCACAGTAGTGCTTCTAAGAATTATGAGACCATGGAGTTCATTTTCCAAGTTATAACTATTAACATCAGTTACTTTGAGAAACAATACTTTGGGAAATATTGACAAGCATTTCCACATCTGCTATATTATTTAATCATTACAGCATTCCTGACAGGCAGGTTGGTTTAATCAACTTCAGTGCTTACGTCTCATGTACATTTAAATAGAGGGCTCTGAATAGCAACATACATAAAGCAGATTTAAGATGGAGGTTTGTTTTGTTAACAGGGTATTTTTTTTTTGTAACAAGATTTTATTAAAAAAAAACCTGTAGTGATAATGAATTTCAGTAACTAGAAACCACTGAGAAAAGAAAGGAAATACTATAAGTACAATGGCAATTAACTCATTTTTATACCTATGTCTAAAATTTAAATGCATACTAGTATCATTTCAGTCGTCCTACTATTTAGTAGCTATGAATTTCCTTCCTAATCTCACTGAATAATAACTAGAAATAGTACTTTTACATATAGCATGAAATAAATTACTTGACTTTATTAGCAAATGGAAAGAAAAAAGATGCATTAGTACTTATTTTAGGTCAATAAATGTAGAAAAAAGGACATATTATGCTTGTAGAATAACTTGTAAAACACTACAGAAGTCATTACATATCACTGAAGTATTCTAGACTAACTCAAACATTTTGAAAAGTTCAATGAAATAAATTACTTGTTTAGACCACAGTTCCAAAACTCAGTTTTCCATATTACTTCCAACAGTTTTTTAAAATTTATATTCCTCCTGAAACCACAACAGATGCAAAAATATGAATTTATACTTTTGAAAAGCTAGAAAAGGTTACTTATAAATTTTTAAAGTATGATAATAGTATTGTGATAATATAGAAAAATATTCTTCTATTAAAGAGATGCAAACTGAAGCATGTATAGATAAAATTATAGTTTTGAGACTGAAAACACTCAAAAAATAAATGTGAAGGGAAGAATGAAGCAAATGTGGAAAAACAATGAAAACTGTAAAATCAGGATGATAGGTATACCTACTAATGTAGATATATTGTTATTATTCTCTTTATTTTTGTGTGTTTTGAAATTTTTCATTTAAAACAAAGTTCCCTGGGTGATTTGATGGTCATCCAAGTTTGGGTCTATGGTGTAAGTCAAATAAGCAAAATGACTGATTATACTGTTTCATTCTTTAATAATTTACATTTATGGTATCTAGACATAAACTTACTTTTTCACTGGTCATAGCAAACACTCTTTTCCAACAACCCAAGAGACAACTTCACACATGGACATCACCAGATGGTCAATAATGAAATCAAACTAATTATGTTTTTTGCAGCAAAGATGAAGAAGCTCTATACAGTCAGTAAAAACAAGACCTGGAGCTGACTGTGGCTCTGTTCATGAGCTCCTTATTGCCAAATTCAGTCTTAAATTGAAGAAAGTAGGGAAAACCATGAGGCCATTCAGGTATGACCTAAATCATCCCTTATGATTATACAGTGGAAGTAATGGAAAGATTCAAGGGGTTAGATCTGGAGTGCTTAAAGAACTATGAACAGAGGTTTGTAACACTACCGGAGGCCATGACCAAACCACCCCAAAGAAAAAGATATGCAAGAAGACAAAGTGTTGTCTGAGGAGGCTTTCCAAACTGCTGAGGAAAGAAGAGAAGTAAAAGGCAAGGGAGATAGGGAAAGATAGACTCAACTGCAGAGTTCCAGAGAATAGCAAAGAGAGGTAAGAAGGCCTTCTTAAATGAACAATGCAAAGAAATGGAGGAAAACTATATAATGGGAAAGCCTAGATATCTCGTCAAGAAAATTGGATATTAAGGGAAATTTTCATGTAAGGATGGACATGATAAAGGATAGAAATGATAAAGATCTAACAGAAGCAGAAGAGATTAAGAGATGGTGGCAAGAATACACAGAAAAACTACACAAAAAAGGTCTTAATGACCCAGATAACCATGATGGTATGGTCACTCACCTAGAGCCAGACATCTAGGAGTGTGAAATCAAGTGGGCTTTAGGAAGCATTACTAGGAACAAAGCCAGTGGAGGTGACATAATTTCAGCTGAGCTATTTAAAATCCTAAAAGATGATGCTGTTAAAATGCTACACTTGGTATGTTAGCAAATTTGGAAAGCTTAGTAGTGGCCAGAGGACTGGAAAAGGTTAAGTCTTCATTCCGGTCCCAAAGAAGGGCAACGCCAAAGAGTGCTCAAATTAGCGCACAGGTGTGCTCACTCCACACACCAGCAAGGTTATGCTCACAATCCTTCAAGCTAGGCTTCAGCGGTGTGTGAACCGGGAACTACCAGATGCACAAGCTGGATTCCAAACGGGCAGAGGGGCCAGATTATTGGATCATGGAGAAAGCAAGGGAGTTGAAGAAAAACATTTACTTCTGCTTCATTCATGACGCTAACGTCTTTGACTGTATGGATCACAACAGCTATGGAAAATTCTTAAAGAGATGGGAATATCAGACCACCTTTCCTGTCTCCTGAGAAACCTGTATGCCAAGAATTAAGTTAGAACTGGACATGGAACAACTGACTGATTCAAAATTGGGAAAGGAGTACGTCAAGGCTGTATATTGTCACCCTGCTTATTTAACTTATGTGCAGAGTATAGCATGTGAAATGCCAGGCTGGGTGAATGATTACCTGGAATCAAGATTGCCAGGAGAAATACCAGTGACCTCAGATATGCAGATGATACCACCCTAATGGCAGAAAGTGAGAGGAACTAAAGAGCCTCTTGATGAGGGTGAAAGAGAAGAGTGAAAAAGCTAGCTTAAAACTCAACATTCAAAAAAGTAAGATCATTGCATCTGGTTACATCACTTCATGGCAAATAGAAGGGAGGAAAGTGAAAGCAGTGACAAACATTATTTTCTTGGGCTCAAAAATCACTGCAGATGGTACAGTGAGTGCAGGCATTAAATTAAAAGATGTTCGCTCCTTGGAAAGAAAGCTATGACAACCCTAGACAGCATATTAGAAAGCAGAGACATGAATTTGCCGAAAAAGGTCTGTATAGTCAAAGCTGTGGTTTTTCCAGTAGTCATATAAGTATGTGAGACTAGGACCATAAAGAAGGCTGAGTGCTGAAGAATTGATGTTTTCAAACCGCATTGCTGAGGAAGACTATTGATGGTCCCTTGGACTTCAAGAAGATCAAATCAATCAAACCTAAAGAAAATCAACTCTGAATGTTCTTTGGAAGGACTGATGCTGAAGTGGAAGCTCCAATACTTGGGCCCACTTGATGTGAAGAGCCAACTCATTGGCAAAGGCCCAGATGCTGGGAAAGATTAAAGGCAAAAGGAGAAAAGGGCAGCAGAGGATGACATGGTTGGATACCCTCACCAACTCAATGGTTATGAATTTGAGCAAACTCTGGGAGACAGTGAAGGACAGGGAAGCCCGGTGTGCTGCAGTCCACGGGGTCACAAAGAGTCGGACAAGACTCAGTGATTGAACAACAACAACAGATATAACCTTGAAAAGACACACACACACACAACTATCAGTTTAGTGGCTCAACTTGTTGACAGAGAAAGTGAAAACCCATCTTGGATGATAAACTATTAATGTACCAAGTGGATCATGTCCATTATCAATGAGAAAATATCAACTACAAGATGCTTTAAAGCTAACAAAGTATGTTCTTGTTACCATTTTAAAGATAAGTATGTCCTTACAGAGAGTTCTCTAGAGCTACTACTTTTCAGTTAACAAAACTTTTGGTGGGTATAATGATCTCTTCATGGAATGTCTCCCCTATTTCCTTCCTCAATTACACTGTCATTGATCATGTTGCTGGAGATTATAGCTCACAATTATCTTTAGACATTAAAAGGTGTCCAGTAAAGGTTCAAAATTCACAGTTAACAACTGGGATTATAAAAAAAGCAACAAAACATCTTAGAAGAAGTGAGCATGGGATGACTCTTGAGTAGCCACACAGAAAAATGGTAAGAGATTCTATTCTCCCAAAACAAGTGATAATTTAACTGCCATTTTCAATAAAAAACCCGACAACTTATTAAGATTAAAAAACTGTCTTTTCTTCTCTTGAGAATATTGCCATATTCTGAGACTATGCACCAAAGCAAGGCTGTGTCATACTGGTAAAGCACACTTGAAAGGACTAAGAAAAACTTTAAAATGAAATAAATACTTACACTTGCTCTTCTTTTGATTCCTTATTCTGAAAAGTAACATCAAGAATTAGTATTATGTATTAAGTATGTTGGTACGGTACAGTGATCTAACGGAATTTAGACATTTCTCAAGTTTTGGGGGGATCCTTGGTGGCTCAAACGTAAAGAACATGCCTGCAATGCAGGAGACGTGGGTTTGATCCCTGGGTTGGGCCGACCCGCTGAAGAAGGGCACGGCACCCCACTCTAGTATTCTTGCCTGGGAAATGTCATGGATAGAGGAGCCCGGCAGGCTACAGTCCATGGGGTCACAAGGCTTGGACACAACTTAGTGACTACATCACCATCACCACCAAGCTTTCTGACCACAACCAAAATAAATATACTTTACACTATGACTTAAATGCACTTACACAGCTATTTTTATACACAAGCATAAAACTGAAATAGAAGTTCCATGAAACAAACTTTACTCATTATGTGTGTTACAGACTACATGCTTGTGTGCCTCCGAAATTCTTCCATTGAAGCCCATCAATGTGATGGTAATTGGACAGACATATGGCGATGGGGAGGTAATTAGGTTTAGATCATGTGGAGCCTTCATGACAGGATCAGTGCCATTATAAGAAGAGACCAGAGAGCTAGCTTGCTTGCTTGTGCATGCTCACTTCTTTCTTTAACATGTGATAATACAGCAAAAAGGTAGCTGTCTGCAAGTAAGAAGAGGGCCTCCACCAGACACTGAATTGGCTAGCACCTTGATCTTGAATTTCTCAGCCTCCAGAACTGTGAAAACAAAAATCTTGTTTAAGCTATCCAATCTATGGTAGTTTGCTATAGCAGCCTAAACTAAAACAACGCATGAGGAACTCTAGAATTCTTTATTCATGCTAACTCTTTTCCTTTTCTAAAATTATAGCCGTGGCCTACCAAATCGATTTTGTTATCTAACCACTGAGTCATGAAACACACGCACACAAAAATCACTGATTCAGATAATGGAAATGAGTGCTGAGGCTGAGTTTGTACCTATTGCTATATCTTAAGACAGGGTATATGTAATTCTTATTTATGAAATCTGACACTAATTACAAGCGTTCTTGAAAAATCTACATGTAAAGAGAAAGCAGACTGATATACTAAGAATCTTACAGGAAAAAAAAAATGCTAGGGAGATCACAATTGGGAGGAAACGTTAAATAGCCCTAAATTTTATTTTCATTAAGTTAAAACTATAAAGGCAACCTATTAAATAAAGGTAATATCAATGACACAACATATTAATTACTCTATATGTCACTCTTCTACTAAGAGTATCAATTACCGTCATGTAAATTACAGTAATAATTTCTACTATCATCTCTTGTTTAAAAAAAAATTCTGGTCTCTTTCCCCACAAATTCTATGATAAACTTACTAGTTTGTTTTACTTTATTGTCTGCATACCAAGAGGATTTTTGCATTTCACCGTCTGATCAATGTCCAGTGCCAATTTGATTCTACAATTTAGAATTATCAACACCTGCCTTGAGTGTACCTCAATAACTGAATTGAAAAGAGCTCTGGTTGTTCATAATGAACACATCTAGTATAATAAGTTCCCCAGCTACCCAAAAGTACATCATTCCTATGAAACCTTTCCAAAGTTGAAATGGTATGCGTTAGTTGTTTAGTTGTGTCCGACTCTTTGCAATCCCAAAGACAGCAGCCCACCAGGCCCCTCTGTCCATGGGATTCTCCAGGCAAGAACACTGGAGTGGGTTGCCATTTCCTTCTCCAAAAGGAACTATACAAACTGAAGAAATAATTACAGGCATACCTTAGGTGTAATGAAGGTTTGGTTCCAGACAACCTCAATAAGGTGAATATTGCAATAAAGCAAGTCACACAAATTTTTGGATTTCCTGGTACATATAAAAATTATGTTTATACTATATTGCAGGCAAGTAAGTGTGTGATAATAACATTACATCTTAAAAAAAGAATGTGTATAATTTAATTTTAAAATACTTTATTGTAAAAATGCTAACCATCATCTAGGTTTTCAGCATACTGCAATCTTTTCTGTGGTAGATGGTCTTGCCTTGATGTTGATGGCTGCTGACTAATTGGGTGACAGTTGCTAAAAGTGCAATGACTGTGCTAATTTCTTAAAATAAGACAACAACAAACTTTGTCACATTGATCGACTCTTTCTTTCACAACTGATTTCTCTGTGGCATACAATGCTGTTTTAGATCTTCTTTCAAAACCGGAGTCAGTCCTCTCAAACCCTGCAGTTAAGTTTATGTCATCTTCTAATCCTTTGTTGTCATTTCAACAGTATTTACAGAAATATCATCAGGAGTAGATTTCATCTCAGGAAACTACTTTCTTTGCTCATCTGTAAGAAGCAACTCTTCACCCATTAAAGTTTTATCATGAGATTGTAGCAATTCAGTCACATCTTCAAGCTCAACTTCTATTTCTAGTTCTCTTGCTATTTTCACCACATCTGCAATTACTTCCTCAACTGAAGTCTTAAATCCATCAGTGTCATATGAGGGCTGGAATCAGCTTCTTCCAAACTCCTGTTAATGTTGATATTTTTACCTCTTTCCATGAATTATTAACATTTTTAATGGCATCTGGAAAGGTGAATCCTTCCAGAGGTTTTCAAATGACTTTTCCCAAATTCATCAAAGGAATCACTATTTATGGCAACTGAAGCCTCTCAAAATGTATTTCTTGAATAATAAGACTTGAAAGTTGAAACGACTCCTTCATCCACAGGCTGCAGAATGGATGCTGTGTTAGCAGGCATGAAAACAACATCAATATCACTGTAGACTTCCATCAGAGCTCCTGGGTGACCAGATATACTGCCCATGAGCAGTAATATTTTGAAAGAAATCTTTCCTTCTAAGCAGTAGGTCTCTAGAGTAGGCTTAAAATATTTAGTAAACCATGTTGTAAAGAGATGTGCTGTCATCCAGGATATGTTGTTCCATTTCTAGGGGACAGAGTTGATTTAGCATAATTCTTTTTGCTAGGATTTTCAGAATGGTAAATGAGCACTGGCTTTTACTTAAAATTACTAGCTACATTAGCCCCCAACAAGAGAGTCAGCCTGTGTCCTGGAGTTTTGAAGACAGGTATTATTTTTCTTCCCTAGCTGTGAAAGTCCTAGATGGCATCTTCTTCCAATAGAAGGCTGTTTTGACTACATTGAAAATCTGTTGTTTAGTATAGTCACCTACATCAGTTATATTAGTGAGGTCTTCTGGATAACTTTCTGCAGCTTCTGCATCAGCACTTGCTGCTTCATCTTATAATCTGACGTTATAGAGATGGCTTCTTTCCTTGAACCAACCTCTGCTAGCTCCAAACTTTCCTTCTGCAGTTTCCTCACCTCTCTCAGCTTTTACAGAACTGAAGTGCCTTCCTCTAGATTGGGCTTCAGTTTAAGGGAATGTTGTGGCTGATATAATATTCTATCCAGAACACCAGAATTTTCTCTATATCAGCAATAAGGCTGTTTCACTTTCTTATCATTCCTGTGTTCACTGGAGTAGCACTTCTAATCTCCTTCAAGTACTTTTCCTTTGCATTTACAACTTGGCTAAGTGTTTGGCACAAGAGGCCTAGCTTTCAGCCTATCACAGCTTTCAATATAACCTCCTCACTAAGCTTAATAATTTCTAGCTTTTGATTTGCAGTGAGAGACCTGCAACTCTTCTTTTCATCAGAACACTTAGAGGCTATTGCAGGGTTATTAATTGCTCTATTTCAACAACTGTTGCATCTCAGGGAACAGGAAAACCCAAGGAAAGGGACAGAGATGAGGGAACAGCTGGCTGGTGAGTGAAAGTCGCTCAGTCATGTCCGACTCTTTGTGACCCCATGGACTGTACAGTCCATGCAATTCTCCAGGCCAGAATACTGGAGTGGGTAGCTCTTCCCTTCTCCAGGGGACCGTCCCTACCAGGGACTGAACCCAGGTCTCCCACAATGCAGGTGGATTCTTTCCCAGCGGAGCCACCAGGGGAGCCCTGATTGGTAGAGAAGTCGGAATACACACATTTATCTTTTAAGGTCACCATCATATATGGGCAAGATTTGTACCATCCCAAAACAACTGCAATAGCAACATCAAAGCTCACTGATTACTTCAAGTGGGATTTATCCCAGGGATGCAAAGATGGTTCAATATTTACAAGTTACTCAATGTAATATACCACAATGACTGAAGAACAAAAATCATATGGTCATCTCAATAGATGCAGAGAAAGCTTTTGACAAAATTTAATATCTGTCTATGATAAAATTTCTCCACAAAGTGGGTACAGAGGGAACATACCTCAACATAATAAAGGCCATATATAAAAAGTCTACAGCTATCATCATACTCAATGGTGAAAAGCTGAAAGCATTTCCTCCAAGATCAAGAACAAAACAATGACACCCACTTTATTCAACACAATATTGGAAGTCCTAGCCATGGACAAGAAAAAGAATTAAAAAGAACCCAAATTGGAAGGGAAGAAGTAAAAACTGTTACTGTTTGCAGGTGATATGAAACTATACATAGAAAACCCTAAAATGCCACTAAAAAGCTAGTAGAGCTCATCAATGAATTCAGTGAAGTCACAGGATACAAAATTAATATACAGAAATTTGTTACATTTCTTTACACTAACAAGGAAATATCAGAGAGAAAGTAAGAAAACAATCCCATTTACCACTGCATCAAAAAGAATAAAATACCTAGGAATAAATACAAGGAGGTAAAAGCCCTGTAGTTGAAAAACTATAATGCTAATGAAAAAAACTGGATAAATTAAAGTGAGGGGCAGATATTCCATGTTTGCTAATTGGAAAAATTAATACTGTTAAAACAGCCACACTACCCAAAGCAATCTACAGATTCAATGCAATCCGTATCAAAATACCAAAAGTATTTTTCACAGAACTAAAACAAATAATTATAAAATTTGTAAGGAAATTCAAAGACCTTAATAGTCAAAGCAATCCTGAGAAAGAAAAAGAGAGCTAGAGGTATCATGCTCCCTGATTCCAACCTGTACTACAAAGCTACAGTAATCAAAAGAATATGGTCCTGGCACAAAAACAGTCATGTGATCAAAGGAACAGAGCCAAGAGCCACTCAGGAATAAACTCACACACTTATGGTCAATTAATCTATGACAAAGGAGACAAGAATATGCAATGGGGAAAAGACAGTCTCTTCAGGAAGTGACGCAGGAAAAAACTGAACAGCTACATGGAAAAGGCTGAAATTAGAATAGTGTCTCATATTATACGTAAAAATAAACTAAAAATGGTTAAAGACCTAAATGTAGGACCAGAAACTATAAAACCCCTAGAGGAACATTCAGGCAGAACACTTTTTGACATAAATTGCAACACTAATTTTTTGGAACTGTCTCGTAAAGCATGGGAAAGAAAAGCAGAAGTAAACAAATGGGACCTAATTAAATTTAAAAACTTTCGCAGAGCAAAGGAAACCACTGACCAAAATGAGAAGATAAGCTACTGAATGGGAGAAAATATGTGCAAACAATATGACTAAAAAGGGGCTAATATCCAAAACAAACGGTTCATACAGTTCAATATTAAAAAACAAACAAACAAACCCAAACAACCCGACTAAACAATGGGCAGAAGACTAGGCTTCCCTGGTAGCTCAGTAAATAATGGGCAGAAGACCCGAACAGACATTTTTCTAAAGAAGATATACAGGTGGCCAAAAGGCACATGAAAAGATGCTCAACACCGCTAATCATCAAAGAAATGCAAATCAAAACTATAAGGAGATCATCCCACATGTAGCAAAATGGCTATGATCAAGACGACCACAAATACATGTCAGCAAGGAAGTGGAGAGAAAGAACACTGCACATCACTGGTGGGGATGGAAGCTGGTGTGGCCACTACGGAAAACAGGACAGAGCTTCCTCAGGAAACCAGCAGTACAGTGACCACAGGATACAGCCGCTCCACTCCTGAGCATACAGGAAAGGAAAATGAGAATGTGCATCTGAAACTATACATGCACCCCAATGTTCACAGAAGCATTATTTATGGTAGCCAGGATACGGAAGCAACCTAAATGTCCATCAACAGATGAATGGATAAAGAAGCTATGGTATATATACACAACGGAATACTATTCAGCCAGAAAGAAGAAATTTTACATTTGCGACAACATGGATGTATCTAGAGAGTAGTAGGATTAGTGAAAAAAGTCAGAGAAAGGCAAATACTGTATGTTATCACTTATATATGGAATTTAAAAGGTAAAACAAATGAATAAAAATAACAAAATAGAAACAGATGCAGATATATACTGGATAAACTAGTTGTTACCAATAGGGATAGGGAAGCGAGGAGGGACATCATAGGAAGAGAGGGTTAAGATATACAAACTACTGTGTGTAAAATAAACTACAAGGATATATTATATAGCACAGGGAATGTAGCCAATATTTTATAATAACTTTGAATGGAGTATAACCAATAAAAATTTTGAATCACTATGTTGTGTACCCCAAAATAATATAATACTGTAAATCAACTATACCTAAAAAAAAGATAACTGATCACAGATCACAATAACAAAATAATAATAATTTAAAAGTTTGAAATATTGTGAGAATTACCAAAATGCAACACAGAAACAAAGTGAGTAAATGCCACTGGGAAAACGGTGCCACTAGATCTGTTTGGTGCAGAGCTGCCACAAACCTTCAGTTTGTGAAAAATTCAGTGTCTGCAAAGTACAATGAAGCAGAGTGCAATAAAACGAAGCAAGCCTGTAACTTTTTTTGTATAAGCAGAACTCCCCTTCAGATTTCTTTTGGCTAGCATAAGCAGATATTAATGCGCGTCTTTCATAAAAACAAAGTGGTATAAAGTGAACTTCAGAAAGCAGGAGATACCTGTATTTCTAAAATTCCTTTTAAGCTCCTTCCAGGATAACTTCATGCCAACTTTATGTATCATCCTGTCTTACAAGCATCTCAGCGACTCCCCTTTAGAGAGGACACCCACTTTGAAAAGTTTATTTCCTGCCGTATTTTTTCCCTCAATGCCATCTGCTTTACCTTCCTTTTCTACTTCTAACATCAGTTTCTCTGAGTAGGGAATAAAATTAGGAAGAAAGAAAGAACTAATTAACTCTCGAGAGTTATTTACAATTTACTACTATACATACTAGTTAGAAGTTATCTTATTATCCCCTCTATTTGCTACATAAATTATACTTTTTGTCATCTTCATCCAGAGAATCCCTGATAGGTGTTTTTAGCACTTTGAATATTGTTAGGTAGACATGCTGAAAATCAAATTTAAAAATCAAATTTTGCAGTTGGGCAAATACTTCCACTCAGTTTATAATTTAACCCAGACTTTAAATATATGTTTCAAGCCAGAAATAACATTTTTCACAATAAAGCTTGCATAGCATAGTGATTAGCTATATGCTTAATAAAAAAATCACCTTGAGTCCAAATCCACAGAAATGTACAGAGTGAACCAAAATGTAAAGTGTGGACTCTGGGTAACTATGATATATGGATGCGGCCTACCAGTTGTAACAAATGTCAACACTAGGCTGGGGTTGTGGTTGAAGAGGCTGTATGCATGTTTGGGGTCAGAAAGTACATGGGAGATCTCTGTAACTTTTTCTCAACTTTGCTCTGAACCAAAAACTTGCTCTAAAATTATTAATACGGTCTTGATTTTAAAAAATTAAGCCAATAAAAAATACTCTTGACTTTCTATCGTAATTTTTCAACCTATTAAGAGACTTCTTGCTAAAACTGTTATAGACCATAACTTGCTGATTTTACAACTCTCAGACAACAGGAAGAGGCATAAAAGAAGCTTTTTAGCTTTGCACCATTTTAGTACATTATTGCATTGTTGGCAGAGTCTTAGATACAAAGGAGAAAATCAAGATTTCTTAGGTTTTAAAAAATGCTTGTGAACTTATCTGTAGAAATATGAAAAGAAGCTGTTTTTAAAACAGAGTAGGTATTTTTAAAATGAGAGTGGTATGCAGAAATTAATTAAATTTCAAAGTGATTAATTCAGTTTCTTTACTTATGTATTTAAATGTATATATTATGATTTAGGAAAGTAAAGTAGGGCATATTGTAAATTTAAATCACTTTCAGAATCTAACATATATACACTTCTCAATAAGCTATGAACATTTGTAAGTCATCTGTGCTACTTGTCACTTGGGCTAATTTTAAGTTCTAACTATTAACAGTAAAACCAGGCTTCCCTGGTGACTCAGTGGTAAAGAATCTGCCTGCCAATGTAGGAGATGCGAGTTTGATCCCTGGGTTGGGAAGATCCCCTAGAGAAGGAAACGGCAACCCACTCCAGTATTATTGCCTGGGAAATCCCATGGACAGAGGAGCCTGGCAGGCTACAGTCCATGGGGTCGCAAAGAGTTGGACACAACTTGGCAACTAAACAACAGTAAAACCATGTATCAGACCAAACTGTTCATAATCAGACACTCCTCCATTATAACGCCTCTTACCTTTTTATTCTTGGTCTTTTTCTTTTTCTTTGACTTACTCTTAACCTGATAGGTAAGAAATACATCTATTTAATATGCAATTCAAACTGTACAATAGATTATTTTGCAAAATATATTTCCTCTAACCACTCAGAATTTTATCATCTAAAATAGATCATAGTTTCCTCTTTATTCTATGGAACATTAGTTTCATTTTAATTTCAACCTCAGTTTTCTGCTTGAGAAATCGCTGATGTGTAAAGGAACAACATATAACATTAGTGAGCAGGCTACTGAAAAGAGCGCAGAGGTCTTCACTTGCACATGTGCACATATGACTAACAAAGGTATGTGTGTGTCTGTGCGCATGTATGACTAACAAAGGAAGAAGGCACCTTAAAAAAAATCAACATATTCAGGTCCATAAGATGGAAAACTAAGCCTAGAAAGAATTCAGTGACCACGTATTAACTGCTACCACTTATCTGTAAAAAAAGTACATCCTGGATGACTTTAATTCTACCTCTGTGTAAACAGTATTGAAATATCCCTGTTTTCTCTTCCTTTCTCTCTCCTTCTATTCCCTACTATGCTTTCTTCTACTTTCTGCTAACCTTCCACCACTTAGGATGAAGAAACATGTTCAGAAATCTAGCAAAGAGCCTGGCACATAATAAGTGTTCAATAAATGCTGTCACAAATACATGATTAAGGCAGGGAAGATTGTAGAAGAAAGTACTGGGAAAAGAGTCATTCCAACTCAAGCTCTGTATAAACAGTACGATAATACAAACTAAGACTATCTGGGATGCTTTAAGAACAGCACATGTAACAAACTAAAAGCCTTGATTAAGTTCTTCTAATTCAAATATTAATGAGAGCTTATACTTCCTGGAGATCTTTAATAGATTCTGTTGAAGATTCACTGGGTATCGATGCCACATCTTTATTCATTTCTGCTAACTGTATTTCAGGGATTGATTTCACATTTATATTGTACTCCATAAGAGGTGGACTGAGTTCTTCTTCTTCATTTTGTAACTCTTCTACTTCAATACCTAAATATTAAAACCAAAACACTCAAAATCTGGATGCACATAATTTTAGCTTTATCACTATTTTAAATACATTTACTCTGCCCATAACACCATCCCAGGAATAAAAATAGAAGACATCTTACTCTGTTCAAGTACTAAATGAAAATAAAATGTCCATTTATCAATGACCAAATAATAATAGGTACATATACTAGCCTGAAACCAATCAGGGTGAACACAGTGCTAAGATATTTTACTTTTATCTTAAGCAGACTATAGATATTAGATAATCTAGAATTCAAGTCAACCCTAAATATAAGCTTTTGAGTATCCTGACATTGACCCTGTTAACACTGCAACTAGTATTATTTTAGGGCATAAATATGAAACATAAAGAAAAGAAGGAAAAGTTTGATTTATTTTTTCCCTTTTTTCCTTCTTTTTCATAACCAAAGGTTGTTAAAGGGTATCAGCCCCCTACTATGTAACTTCTTCCTTGACACCAGGCTCCTTGATTGTGCTCCAGAGATTCAATCTCTACACCTGCAGACTTCATTTGACTGCTCACAATTGGTTCAAACAAAAGCCATGGTGCTCCTTTCTTAAGTATAATTTTAGTTGCAGAATTTGAATTACATTTAAAAAACCAACAGTACATAAATGAAAATCAAATAATTAGCATCTCATAACCTGGCAAAAAAGGATACAGCTGAACAATGGGTAGTCAGCCAGATAAAAGCGACATAAGCTAACAGGTAGCATGAATGGTCAGGCAGGGCAAGCAAGCAGGCACTTCTGCCTGACGACGTGTCCTTTGTGTCAAAAGCTAAAACACCCTGTTAGGGTAAACCCAGGGCGCATGTACTAAGAGGAAGGCAGAGTAAAAAGGCTCATACTAGATTCAGCTGATCAGTAGGGATTTGATCATATAATTTCCCAAACTTATAGTAAACACAGTGTATCATACAGTTTATTTGACCAAGTAAAAATCTACAGGTGCCCCTTAGCTACACAGGGTTGAAAGGTCACTTAGGCATTTGGTTTTTAAACATACTTACGTTGACTGCCTGTTATTGACTGTAGAGCAATTCCTATGATACATAAAGAAAAATTTTAGATGTATAATTGCAAATGCAACCAACAAATATCAGACTGAGAATAAGAAGAACCAGAAAAGTTTTTTATATTGCACCAATAAATATTACAATTAAAAATAACCAACCTCACTCATGAATCCAGTTTAAACAAAGTATAATTTTTAGATTAAAACATAAATCTTATGTTATAACATAAAGCTTATCTAATCCATGATTAGAGAAAGAAAAGTTAAGAAAAAATAGTTCATAATAATGTCTAGAACACCAGTACTTTAATCCAAGAAGCAAATTCTTATAATTGACAGTCTAAGGTCATGAAGTAATAATATATAACTATGAAGCAAATCTCCATTGTAAGTTTGAGCCTTTTTTAAAGCAAAATCCTGATAAGCATCCCCCCTCCTTACCCATTAATATTTATTAAGCACCTATAATATATGAGACTGTATTAGGCTCTCGAGTTTGAAAGGTGAATAAAAAAGATAACCTTCATAGAGATTAGTGGGGACAATGGATATTAATCAGATACACAAAGGAAAACTACAACTGTAGTGACTACTAGGGGAGAATCGTAAGATTCTAGGAAAGCTTCTATTAAAGAGACATGACCAGTAAGCTCTTCAGACTTCCAGAGTGAGAAATGAAATGCCTTGAATTTATTGCTCAAAGCTCTTTCCCAAATATTACCTTTATTCTCATGAGTTTTTGTTATTTAAAATTTTAACAGAGTAAATGCAAAAAAGAAAAGCCTCTAATTTATAAGTTAATTTACAAGTCAAGGGTTCTTGCCTGACTTTCTTGTATCATCAAACTCAGCATTCACTTCTTTCATGTTCAAGGACAGCTCTTAAAGGTTAAGCAGGAAAACACAATGGTATCCAGAGCCTTAGCTAAAGGACTGGGATGGGGGTCTAGCAATTATCTCTGAGGAAAATCTGGACCAGGTCAACAATTACTAGACTTGGAAAGTTGTATGTTTAAACAGCACCAGCGTAATCATCAGTTGCTCACCAGGTAGTATGACTAATAACTTGGGACCAGGAAAATTCAGCCAGAATAGCACAGTGAGGGTGTCAGGGATGCTGACACACCTTCACTTTCACCTTCCATGACAGCTGAGAAGCCATCCTGGAATGTGGGAAGGTGCTCTGAGGTCTTTCCCATAACGGACAATGTTATCTGATTTTTAAAATTACTTATGACCAATGGAGAGCTAAACTTCTAAACTAAAAGTCACAGTTCTGATAGAAAGGTGAAACATGCACTTATGGTATTTAAAAGAGCATTCTTGAAACACGCAGTACCTGTATTTCAAGGTTTTAGGCATCCTTAATTTTGTAGAAGTGATAAAACTCCTCTACTTAAAAATCTTCAACAATTCCTTTATGAAAACACAAACTCCTCAGCGTGGCAAAAGAAATCCTCTTGAATTTATTCTATGAACTCTCCCCTACGTTAAACTCAGTATTGCCAAACTTTTTGTTCCTTGAATTATATTTCTATGTTTCTATACCTTTGTTCTTGTTTCCTTCTGAAACATCCTTCTCCATCTTCTTCACTTGGCTAACTTTTACATTTAAGATATTACATTCTCCGGAAAGCCTTTTTGGATTCTCTTAGACTATAACTTCCCATGGTATTTTGAAAACATTTCTAGCACTGTAATTACTATTAATGTCTTGATGAGTCTATTCTCTCAAGAATGTGAGCTCACTGAATCTCCTGGCCTTAGCAGTATGTCTGACACATAGCAGACACTCAGTGAAGGTTTACTAGTTTAGGTAAATAACTATTTTGTACCTTGTTGATAGCAGGATAACATCCTCTGGATGATCTCTGGTACTGGTATGCCTAGGTAGAGGGACAGTTGATGGTAATCAAGGGAGATATTTTCAATGGGGTTCTCCTTCACTTTGTCAATATCTTCTTTTTTCATCCCAAGGCGCAGAAGAATATCTGAAACTTTTTTCCAAATTGAAGTGAACTGTGGCTCAGTGAGACCATTCATCAAAATCTCACTGAGGAGGATATCCCTGTATTTGCACAACCTCAGGATGTCTGCAGACTTAGAGAGGTCAGAAGGTGGTGGTTCCATATTCCAGCCTTTTTTGGGTGCAGGGAACACATTCAGATGTTTTATGAGAGCTAATAGGAGGTATAAGTCAAACTGTCTGGACTGTGGTAGCTCCTTGTTTGGGGGATAAAGCAGATGCCATGCTCCACCCAGAGGGTGATTGGTCCAAAGATGGTTGTAGTAGGGTTCCAGTACATTCTTGTGTATAAGAAGCTCTTTTCTCAAAAGAGGGGGTGGCAGAGCCTCATCAAATATTTGACGAACAATGTCAGTACCAGAAACAATAATTATATGAAGCAGATGATAGAAATAATTATAATCAAGTTTGAAGATAGGCATTTCATCTGAAAATGAATTTTGAGAAGTCAAAAGATTCCACATTAATGCTCTTTTTCTATGTGGGTTCAGGTATTACATCCTAAGTTCATGTAGGACAGGCACTATTCCAAAAGAATGAAGTATACAGTACAGAGCTTTGCCACAGCCAGTGCTCAATAAGCATGCTGCTATCTGTCTAGCTGTCAAAAAGTCAAAACAAAAACAGTATGCTCTAAGCAAAAGAAATCACAAAAACCCATCACCATAGAAGCCTTTCAACCATTCAGGATTTTGTTCAAATAAATGATCTGTGTCCACCAAATGGCATGAAAGTATTAGGCCTTTGAATATTTTGAAGACTGTCAAGAATGGTAACTGCCAGTGTTTAATTATACTTTATTTAGGCAATTACATTTTACCTTAATCA
This sequence comes from Muntiacus reevesi, assembly GCF_963930625.1. Classification (NCBI taxonomy): domain Eukaryota; kingdom Metazoa; phylum Chordata; class Mammalia; order Artiodactyla; family Cervidae; genus Muntiacus; species Muntiacus reevesi. The sequence continues at coordinate 3,296,151 of NC_089269.1, forward strand.
GCATTGTTCATAAAACTTTCTGTGATGAAAATATTTTAAATTTCTGCTGTCCACTATCCACTGAGAATGGAAATGCTGCCTGTCTGACATAGGAACTGAGTTTGAAACTTTATCTAATTTTAACGAGTTTAAATAGCCACATATGGCTAGTGGCTACCTTATCAGAAAATGCAGAACTATATTAAACGTAAAGTGATTTAATGGCTTGCTCCTCAAAGTATAGTCCATTGACCAGCAACAGCAACTTCCACATGGGAGCCGGCTAGAAATACAGAATCTTAGGTCTTACCCCAGAGTTACTGAATTGGCACCTACAGCACCTACAATTTAACAAAATCACAGATAATTCAAACATATATTAAACTTTGAGACACACCAATCTAATGAACCTCTTACTCTTATCTTCTCAAAAAATAAACTAATGACTAAGTAGGTGTTTCATCAATGAAATGGAATAAGGCATATGAGACTGAACTATTTTATCTGGTTTAGTGGCACCTCCAAAGGATGAAAGCAGACTGAGATGAATTAGAAAGTAATAAGAATTTGGTATATGATGGTATATTTTTAAACTAATAAAGTATTTATCATAAAATGTAGCTTTATTATTTTATCCTTAATGAGTGTGTGTTTCAAAAGATTTTTTATAAAATCTTTAAAGATTTTTAAAGATTCTTGCTTGATATACTTGACATAAACTGTGGAGGCAAGCAAGGTTACAAAGCAGATGACTCAAGAAGCTTTCTCTGGGATGCCAAATGAGACGCTGGCTGGAATCAGGGACACCCCCAAGCAAGAAGGAATACCACCAGACTACACTCCCCGGGGCCAGGAGACCTTAAGGTCTCCAACTGCTGAGCAGCTGGCATTTGCTAGCACACTCCTGAAGAGGGGGCACCCAAAATGTTCATTCTTTCCATTTCACCCTTCTAACAGGGAATGCAGCAAAGAAGAAGAGGTTGGTAAGGAAGATCAGATGAAGCTCAATCTGTACAGCCACATTTATGCACTACCTCGCTGTACAGGCGAGGTCACGTGACACTCATACACCTGATATTTCTGTCAGTGAACTCCAGCCTATACCAAGTGATGCTTGTTAGTATAAACCCAAGCCCATGAATGACAGACACAGATAGACATAAGGCTGTTAATGGCATGACACTTTACACAGAGAGGCAAAGTTTTTACACGGTTTTTAACAGCAGACATATGAAAATAAAATATACCTTTTGTACCAAATTTTAAACTGATCTTCGGTCTTTTGTCAGTATCAGCTATTTTCAGAGACATCAACTTTTTATAGCTGCAATTGGAAAAAGATAAGTTAAAAAAGTCAGTGGAGATTTTTGGTGTCAGCATGGCTAAGCCAGTGAGCACCTTCTTCCTCTACTCCTGGAAATAATTTAAAAGCAAAGGAGAAAATTGAATGAACCAATAAAAACACCAACAATAACAACCCTACAAGGCCATTTTCATTGGAATTCAGAGGCAAGCGGAATTGCTAGATTTCATACAAAAAGAATCACATGACTAGCTTGTTTGCAAGAAGACTGTATGGTAGGAAAACAAATAGAAGTCTTTGTATTGTAAAAAGTCAGCAAACCGGGAACTCCTCCCACACCCTCTTCTACCACAGAATCTTCTTACCAATAACTGTTCTAAGAAAACTCATTTAATTACTGCATGCATGCTCAGTCGCTCAGTCGTGTCTGACTCTTTGCAACCCTTCGGACTGTAGCCCACCAGCTCCACTGTCCATGAGATTTTTCAGGCAGGAATACTGGAATGGGTTGCCATTTCATCCTCGATGGGATCTTACCCAACTAGGGATCGAACTTGTGTCTCCTGCATCTCCTGCATCACTGGCAGATTCTCTACCATTGAGCCATTGGGTAGCGCTTTAAATTGACTTTAATTGACTAGCGCTTAAAAGAGACACAAAGAAAGAAACTGGCAGTGTCAATACAAATAACTAGGGAAAAATGAGAGAAAAGTAGCAAGATTTATTAAATAGACTAAACACTAAGTAAATGCTGCCGTGAAACAGATGAAAAAACTTGGCACTTGAGTTCGAAAAGAACTCTCCAACAGAAAACAATACAAAAAAAAGAAGCAACACTAGAATGTACACTTAGCTTAAAAGACAGAGGTGTTGGTGGTGGTTGTTACTGATTTTATCTCCAGCACCAGCGTAACACTGCCAATCATCTCCTACACTGAAGACATTTTAAACTCTAACAATATACAGTAACAGCAAAGATACTGAGTAAAAGGAATTCTACATTGCCAGCAAGAGTGTAAATTGGTAAAACCACTGTGGGAAACAGTTCAGCAAAATCTAATAAAGTTGAAGATATGAATAGATGGCCTAGCAATTATACTCCGAGGAATACGCTCTAGAGAATTTTTTGCACATATATACCTGGAGACATATATAACAATGTTCATCATAGAACTGTTGTTACTGTCTAAAACTGGAATTAACCCATCTATCTATCAATGATAGAACAAGTAAAGTAGTATAGCTATAAATGTGTCCACAGGATTCTCCAGGCAAGAACACTGGAATGGCTTGCCATTTCCTTCTCCATGGGATCTTCCCGATTCAGGAATTAAACCCAGGTCTCCAGCATTGCAGGCAGATTCTTTACCGACTGAGCTACAGGGAAGCCCTATAGCTATAAATGAAATAGACCATTGAAATGAAAAACTGTGATAGGAAAAAAATTTCAATGTCTATTTAAAAGCATAAAAATTAGTGTTTAAATGTATATAAAGTTCAAAACAGAAAAAAATAATACTTATAAGCAACAGTATAATGTGGAATTCAGAAAATATGTAGAAGTAAAATATATGATGCACAAAAACGGGAAGAAATCAGACTATATTATTGTAATGCTCATACACTATATATGATGCATTATCTAAAAATATATTTTTATAGGTTAAAAATGTGTACCATCACAACATTGTAAATCAACTATATTGCAATAAAATAATTTAAAAATGTGTATGATAGGTTTCAGAGCAGTCACTTAAAAAATGTAACAAAAAAACTGCTATCAGGAATCAAAACACAAGGGCAGATGGGAAATATTGAAAACAACCAAGAAGATGGTAGCTTTAAATCCAATGCAGTCAAGAATTACAGCAAATGTATGTAGAAATGATCATCTAATTTAAAGACAGACATTGTCAAGGTGGATATAAAAAAAAAAAAAAAAACCAAGACCTATGTTATCTGTAAGAAACCCTCTTTAAAGGTAAAAATATATATGTGCTGTGTGCTAAGACACTTGAGTCGTGTTTGAGTCTTTGCTACCCTATGAACTGTAGCCTGCCAGGCTCCTCTATCCAGGGGATTATATAAACTGAAGTAAATGGTTGCAAAAAGACATGCCACACAAACACTAACCAAAAGCTGGAATAGTCATGCAAATATCAGATAATAAACTTAAAGCAAAGATATTCAGGGACAATCAGGGATGTCCTTTTACATAAGGATAAAGGACTTAAAGCATCAAGAAAAAAAGTAAGTAACCCTATATATGTGTGTAGTATCTAATGAAAAGAGTTTAAAAATATACAAATAGGCAGTAGAAAAAGACAATATATAGACATCCAACTTCAACATTTCCCTCTTAATAATTGATAGAAAAAGTAAACAGATAATCAGTAGTGATACAAAAACACTGAAACAAAACTCATACATCAACTTGGTATATTAATGGCACATGGTACTAAACAAAGGCAGATATATTTCAAATGCACATGAGACACTTATCAAAATACACAACATTTAAGTGTCATAAAAGAAATCTCCACAATTTTTAAGGCTATAATGCTTGAAAATACATTCTGTGACCACAGGGAATGAGATTGGAATTCATATCTAGAAACATAATTGAAATATCCCCAAATATTTGGCAATTATATAACACACGCCCATAATTATATACACACACAATTAGAAGACAATCTGAGTTGAAAAACCTAAAAACAACTTACATTTTAAAATGGATGGAACATAGCAAAAGCAATGATGCTATAGGAAAGCTGGTCTATAAGGAAAAAAAAATGTCTCAAATCAATCATGAATTCTTTCATCTTAAAAAATTAGAAAAATGTGAGAAAGCTGAACCCACAGAAAGCAGAAGCAAGGATGTATAACAAAGGTAAGAAAAGAAAACAATGAATTGAAAACAGAGAAATATTAGAGGAAATCAATGAAATCAACTGATTCTTTGAAAGGATCAACAAAATTGGTAAACTTCTAGTCATAATGATCAACCAAAAAAAGGAACAAATTTCCAACATTAGAAATGAAAAGGGTGACATCACTGTAGAATCTACAGACATTAAAAAGGGATCATATGGAAATATTATAAATAACTTTATGCAAAGATTCATAACTTGAATGAAATTGACAAATTCCTTGAAAAAGACAAAGCTCATTCAACAAAAAATAATCTTAATAGCTGTGTATCTCTTACACAGAAGAACTATACAAAAAAGATTTTCATGACCCAGATAACCAAAATGGTGTGATCACTCACCTAGAGTCAGACATCCTGGAATGCGAAGTCAAGTGGGACTTAGGAAGCATCACTACTAACAAAGCTAGAGGAGGTGATGGAATTCCAGTTGAGCTACATCAAATCCTAAAAGATGATGCTGTGAAAGTGCTGCATGCAATATGCCAGCAGATTTTGAAAACTCAGCAGTGGCCACAGGACTGGAAAAGGGCAGTTTTCATTCCAATCCCAAAGAAAGGCAATGACAGAGAATGTTCAAACTACCACACAATTGCACTCATCTCACACACTAGTAAAGTAATGCTCAAAATTCTCCAAGCCAGGCTTCAACAGTACATGAATTGTGAACTTCCAGATGTTCAAGCTGGATTTAGAAAAGGCAGAGGAACCAGAGATCAAATTACCAACATCGCTGGATCACTGAAAAAACAAGAGAGTTCCAAAAAAACATCTATTTCTGCTTTTTTGAATATGCCAAAGCCTTTGACTGTGTGGATCACAACAAACTGTGGAAAACTCTGAAAGAGATGGAAATACCAGACCACCTGACCTGCCTCCTGAGAAATCTTTATGCAGGTCAAAAAGTCACAGTTAGAACTGGACATGGAACAACAGACTGGTTCCACATAGGGAAAGGAGTATGTCAAGGCTGTATATTGTCACCCTGCTTAATTAACTAATATACAGAGTACATCATATGAAATGCTGGGCTGGATGAAGCACAAGGTGGGATCAAGATTGCCGGGAGAAATGTCAATAACCTCAGATATGCAGATGGCACTACCCTTATGGCACAAAGTGAAGAAGAACAAAAGAGCCTGTTGATGAAAGTGAAAGAGAAGAGTGAAAAAGTTGGATTAAAACTCAACATTCAGAAAACTAAGATCATGGCATCCGGTTCCATCACTTCCTGGCAAATAGGTGGGGAAACAGTAGAAACAGTGACAGATTCCCTCTTCTTGGGCTCTAAAATCACTGCAGATGGTGACTGCAGCCATGAAATTAAAAGACGCTTGCTCCTTGGAAGAAAAGTTATGACCCACCTAGACAGCATACTAAAAAGCAGAGACATTACTTTGCCAACCAGGGTCCATCTAGTCAAGGCTATGGTTTTTCCAGTGGTCATGTATGGATGTGCGAGTTGGACTATAAAGAAAGCTGAGCGCTGAAGAATTGATGCTTTTGAACTGTGGTGTTGGAAAAGACTCTTGAGAGGCCCTTGGACTGCAAGAAGATCCAACCAGTCCATCGTAAGGGAAATCAGTCCTGAATATTCATTGGAAGGACTGATGCTGAAGCTGAAACTCCAATACTTTAACCACCTGATCCGAAGAACTGACTCATTTGTAAAGACCCTGATGCTGGTAAAGATTGAAGGCAGGAGAAGAAGGGGACAACAGAGGATGAGATGGCTGGATGCTGGATGGCATCACTGACTCAATGGACATGGGTTTGAGTAAACTTCAGGAGTTGGTGATGGACAGGGAGGCCTGGCATGCTGTAGTCCATAGGGTCGCAAAGAGTCAGACACGACTGAGTGACTGAACTGAATTGATCTCTTAAAAAATTTTAATTAATATGTAAAAGAAAATTCCAGTCCAGATGGCTTCTCGAGTAAGCATTCAAAACATTTATAAAACTGTTGCTTTTGTTCAGTCGCCCAGTCGTGTCGGATTCTTGCGACCCTGTGGACTGCAGCACGCCAGGCCTCCCTGTCCCTCACGATCTCCCAGAGTTTGCCCAAGTTCATGTTCACTGCATCGGTGATGCCGTCCAGCCATCTCATCCTCTGCCACTTTCTTCTCCTTCTGCCTTCAGTCTTTCCCAGAATCAGAGACTTTTCCAATGAGTTGTCTGTTCGCCTCAGAAGACCAAAATACTGGAGCTTCAGCTTCAGCATCAGTCCTTCCAGTGAATATTTGGGGTTAATCTCCCATAAGACTGACTGGTTATATTTCCTTGCCACCCAAGGGACTTTCGGGAGTCTTCTAAAGCACAACAGTTAAAAGGCATCAGTGTTCTGCTTTCTTTACAGTCTGGCTCTCAGAACCATATGTGACCACTGGGAAGACCACACCCTTGACCACACGGACTTTTGTCAGCAGAGTAATGTCTCTGCTTTTCAACACACTGTCTAGGTTTGTCATCACTTTCCTACCAAGAAGCAACTGTCTCCTGATTTCATGGCTGCAGTCACCGTCCACAGTGATTTTGGAGCCCAAGAAAAGGAAATCTGTCACTACTTCCACCATTTTCCCCTTCTATTTGCCATGTGGTAATGGGGCCAGATGCCACGATCTTAGCTTTTTTTAATATTTATTCTTAAGCTGGCTCTTTCACTCTCCTCCTTCTCCCTCACCAAGAGGTTCTTTAGTTCCTCTTCACTTTCTGCCCTTAGAGTGGTATCATCCGCATATCTGAGGTTGCTGACGCCTCTCCCACCTATCTTGATTTCAGCTTGTAACTCATCAACCCTGGCGTTTCTAATGATGTGCTCAGCACATAGGTTAAACAAACGGGGTGACAGCAGACAGCCCTGTCGTACTCCTTTCTCGACCTTGAACCAATCAGTTGTTCCATACAGGGTTCTAACTGTTGCTTCTTGACCCACATACAGGTTTCTCAGGAGACAGGTAAGATGGTCTGGTATTCTCATCTCTCTAAGAGTTTTCCACAATTCGTCATGATCCACACAGTCAAAGGTTTTAGTGTAATTGATGAAACAGAGATAGATGTTTTTCTGAAATTCCCTTGCGTTCTCTATAATCCAGTGAATGTTGGCAATCTGATCTCTAGTTCCTCTTCTTCTTCTAAACCCAGCGTGGACATCTGGAAGTTCTTGGTTTGCATAATGCTAGAGCCTAGCATGCAAGATTTTAAGCATGATCTTACTATCATGGGAGATGAGTGGAATTGCCCAATGGCTAGCACATCCTTTGGTACTATCCTTCTTGGGAATTGGGATAAGGATTGACCTTTCCCAGTCCTGTCGGCCACTGCTGGGTCTTCCAGATTTGCTCACCTAATGAATGCAACACCTTGATAACATCGTCCTTTAGGGATTTCAATAGTTCTGCTGGAACTTCATCGTATCCACTAGCTTTGTTAACAGTGCTTCTTAAGGCCCACTTGACTTCACACTCTAGAATGTCTGACTCTGAGTGACTAACCACATCATTGCAGTAATCCAGTTCATTAAGATCTTTTTTATACAGTTCTTCCATGTATTCTTCCCATTTCTTCTTGATCTCTTCAGCATCTGCTATGTCTCTCCCATTTTTATCCTTTATTGTGCCCATCTTTGGGTAGAATGCTACCTTGATATTTCCAGTTTTCCTGAAGATATTTCTAGTCTTTCCCCCTTTGTTGTTTTCTTCTATTATTAAACACTGTTCATTGACGAAGGCCTTCTTTTCTCTTCTAGCTATTCTTTTTAACTCTGCATTTAATTGGATGTACCTTTCCCTCTTTCCCTTGCTTTTTGCTTCTCTTCATTCTTCCACTATTTGTAAAGCCTCCTCAGATAACCACTATGCCTTCTTGTTTTTCTTTTTCTTTGGGATGGTTTTGTTCACTGCCTCCTATATAATATTATGGGCCTCTGTCCATAGTTCTTCAGGCACATTGTTATCTAGATCTAGTCCCTTGAAACAGTCCCTTATCTATTCGTTACCTCTACTGTGAATTCATACAGGATTTAAATCATATCTGACTGGCATTGTGTTTTTCCCAATTTTCTTTAGTTTAAGCCTGAATTTTGCTATGAGGAGCTGATGATCTGAGCCACAGTCAGCTCCAGGTCTTGTTTTTGCATTACAAAGAATGTAATCAATTTGACTTTGGTATTAACCATTTGGTGATGTCCATGTGTAAAGTTGTCTCTTCTGTTGTTAAAAAAGAGTATTTGCTATGGCTAGTGCATTGTCTTGGCAGAATTCAGTTAGCCTTTGCCCTGACTCATTTTATTCTCCAAGGCCAAACTTGCCTGTTACTCCAGGTATATCGTGACTTCCTACTGTCACATTCCAATCCCTGATGATGAATAGAACATCTTTTTTAGGGTTTAGTTCTAGGCAGTCTTCTAGGCCGCCTTCATAAAGTTGATCGACTTCAGCTTCTTTCGCATCGGTAGAAGGGGCATAGACTTGGATTATTGTGATGTTGAATGTTTTGCCTTGGAAACAAACCAAGATCATTCTGTCATTTTTGAGGCTGTACCCAAGCACTGTATCTCAGACTCTTTTGTTGATTGTGAGGGCTACTCCACTTCTTCTATGGGATTCTTGCCCACAGTAGTAGGTATAATGGTCATCCGAGTTAAATTTGCCCTTTCCCATCCATTTTAGTTCGCCAATTCCTAAGATGTTGTTTATTCTTACCATCTCCTGCTTGACCACATCCAGTTTTCCTTGATTCATGGACCTAACATTCCAGGTTCCTATACAATACTTTTCTTTGCAGCACTGGATTTTACTTTCGACAGTAGACACATCAACAACTGAGTGTCATGCCCACTTTGGCCCAGCTGCTTCATTCATTCTGGGGCTATTGGTGATTCTCTTCCACTCTTCCCCAGTAGCATATAGGATACCTTCAGACCTGGGGGACTCATCTTTTGATGTCATATCTTTTCGGCCTTTAATATAGTTCAAAGCATTTATAAAATAGTAGCAAGGCAGCATTCTGACAAAATAAAAGTAGGAAAATTTTCAAACTCATTTTAGGAGTCTAGCATTACATTGATACCAAATCTAGACAAAGACATTACAAAAACAAACAAACTTTGGATCAATTTCCCTTAGTTGCAAAGGGCAGAAACCCTTTAATTACACTGGAAAATTGAATCAATGACGAAGATTCTCTCTAAGACCAAACTCTAGTCAGGGCCTTTTGAACTCTTTTTCAGTTAGGCCCCATGCTAGTCCAGATGCTCAACAGCTCCAAATTAGGAAGAATCCTGCTAAGTCAATTTTAGCCAGAATCCACTACTGGTTATTTGGTCGCTCTTGATATGTCAGACCAAATTCCTCTCCTCCATATTCCCTCAGGTAATATTGATTATCCTGGCCTGACTTCAGCAAGAGTCCTATTAGGTAAGTTTAACAAAGAATTACCCTTGATGATTCTTGGTAATTTTTCATCCACTGCCTCCCATTCTGCTCCCTGACTGTAAATTCCTACTTGTCCAGTCTCACTCCCTACTACACAACCCTTAGCAGGAGTCTCCATGCCTCTCATGAAAGTTCTGAATAAAGCCTGCCTTATCATATTAAAACTCATCATGAATAATATTATTAACAACAGCAGTGAAATGACATCATCAAGATAGCAACACAGACATTCCAGACTTCAGTCTCCCTCACAAAAAGACTAACGAGTAACTCTCCAGAGACAAGACACCTTTATGAAAATCCAAGAACCCAACTGTGAGGCTGATGCATCCCCCTGGACAACAGAGACAAAGAAGAGCTATCTTAAAAGGATTAGAAAAGCAGTCCCTCTTTGACCACACACCCAACTCCCAGGCTGGCACAGCATGAACCAGGAGGGCCCCTCTGGGCCTACAGGTTCTCCAGTGAGAAAAGGAAAACTCAAGATAGGCTTCTGGCAACCCAGCATTGCAGGAGGCTTACTAGGAGGCTTACACTTGGGTCTTGCCTCATGGGCATCACTGAGGCAACTCTACTCAGCTCAACCATTGGGCATCAGATAAACAGAGAAGAGCAGCAGAAATTACAGCAAGCAGTGTTTGTATCTTGGCAGACTACATTCCTTCTTGCAGTGGCTACTGAAAAAGCTGAAAACAAAGAATGTAACGAATAAATAAAGCTTAAGGGATTTATAGGACAATGATAAGAGAAACAATATACTCATATAGTAATCCCAGAAGGAGATGAGAAAGAAAAAGGGATGGAAGAGTATTTTAAAAAAATACTGTCCCTTTCCTAAACTTAAGGTGCAAAATGGACATCCAGATACACAGGGCTCAAAGAACCATAAATGGGTAGAACCTTAAAAAGACTGCACTGAGATGCATTATAACTTATTTAACAAAAATAAAAGACAGAGACCTTTGAAAGCAGAGAGAAAAGCAACAATGCCGTGACATCAGTCTTGGCGATGATTTTCTAATATGACACAAAAGCACATACAAAAAGGCAAAAATAACTAAGTGGGACTACACCACACTAAAAAGCTCCTGCACACTAAACGAAATAGTCAACAAAATGAAAAGGCAACCTACAGACTGTAAAGAGTCTGCCCGCAATGCAGAAGACCAAGGTTCACTCCCTGGGTTGGAAAGACCCCTTGGAGAAAGAAATGGCAACCCACTCCAGTATTCTTGCCTAGAGAATCCCACGGACAGAGGAGCCTGGCAGGCTACAGTCCATGGGGTTGCAAAGAGTCAGACACGACTGAGTGACTAACACTTCTTCACTTTATGTGTCCAAAGGAAATACAATTTCTGTCTCAGAGACATCTACATCCCCGTGTTCACTGAAGCATTATTCACAGCAGCCAAAACTTGGAAAACAACTTAAATGTGTATTAATGGATGAATAGAAAAAGAAAATTTGGCATACACACACACACACACACACACACACACACACAATAGAATACTTCTCAGCCATAAAAAGAAGGGAATACTGCCATTTGTGATAAATGGGTAAACCTGGCTAAGTGAAATAAGTCTAACAGTGAAAGACAAATACTGTACAATCTCACTTATATGTGGGAGCTAAAAATTCTTGAACTCAAAAACCACCCCTGGGGATTGCCAGGGGTGGGAGTGAAGAGGAAAAGTTAAAATTTTACATAAACTCCTGCTCCTTCTGCCTCTCTAACTCTGTAACTTTGCTCCTTGCAAAGTCTAGATCTCGTAGGTCTCAGAAAGTAGGGAGTCACAATACTAGGAACCGGAGCTTATCTCACTCACCTTTGTCCTGCTCTTTGCAATCACCCTAGCCCCTGCAAACCTGCAAACACTTAATCATGCCTGTCTGTGTATAAAAAACTCTGTAACCCCTTTGTTCGGGGCTCAGAGCGTGGAGTGTGAACTCCTCTGGGCCCCCCGACATAATAAACCTGAGTTCTCCAGCTCTCCGAGTTGGGGCTTGGTTTCTTGAGTACTTGTTAGGTCAACATTTCTGGAGGCCCCAGTCAGATTCCGACCACATTGGCCCCTGGACCACTGGACTGGGGCTCGGCCGGGCTGGAACCAAGGAACCCGGAGACGAATGAGGAGGTGTGCTACCTGGCGGCCTACCAGGTTCTTTCAGACCGGTGTTCCGACTCCCCAGTGGCCGAGCCCCAACTGGACTCACTGGAGGGACTGACCAACTCACCAGGAATGGCCACAGGATAAGGTAAGGCCCTGGGGTCGGTCCCCAGGCAGGACCCTGCCCCAACGGGAAGAGGAGACTAATCACCTCCATGGGCTCCCGGGAAGGGAGCACTAGATAGGGAGAACGGGGGACTTGGGAGGAAGGGAGGCGTTGTAACTGACAGTCTCCCTGGGGCTCCCAGAAAGGGCAACAGTTAAGGAAACCTGGGGACTCAGGAGAAGGGAGGCATTGTGATAGCCTCTGAATGATTGTGAGTGCGTGATTGCTGACTGAAAGGAGTGAGAGAAGCTTTTTTTGGAAACTGCAAAGCCAATTCTTTATGCATATACAGTTAAAAATAACTAGCTTCTTAAAAGGCCTGCCAAGGAAAAAGCTTGAAGTTAACTCTTTCCATGTCCTTGAAATACACAGCCTACTTTGCCTGAGACCTCAGCCTTGGGTAAATTAGAACTTCATGCAAAGAAAAAAAAGGAGTCAAAGAGATATTTTAAATCTCCATCAGAAAACTATAAGATCTCTGTCTGTCTGTCTGTCTGTATTTATGTATGTCTCAGTGTATGGCTTTTTCTTTTTCCTGATAATATTGTTGAAGTTGTAAATGTGTTCTAATTTAATTGGCCTAAAGAAAAGTAAGTGCTTATAAATCAAACAATTCTAAGTACAAGAAAAATTAACCTAAATAAATTTCAGATTCATGTAAACTGGGAAATATTCAATATTAAATATCTAGTATTAATGTTTGTTTGCTAATCTAATAAGGAAGTAAGATGTATATTTTTAATAATGAAGATATAAAAAATAAAATTTTACTTTATAAAGGGAAAACAAAGTAGGTCTGACTTACAGGTGGCTGTTACAGAAAGTGATTAAAAGGTTTGTGGAAAATGGACCCTAAAAAGTTTTGTGCATGGTTAGGACTGACAAAGCTTAAAATAAATTTAATTAAGTTTACCTAAATGAGTTTAAAGTAAGCTGGTGCAAAACTTGAATTTGGCCTTTCTCTCTGTTAAGAGGACATACTTTCTTCAGATGTTGAACTACTTTCAATAATAGCTTTAAGTTTCTTTACCTCTTAATTGATCTGTTCTAAATTTACTTTTAAAATCTTTTGTTAACTTGGGTAAGTGAATAACTATTATTTCACAGTGACGTATATGATCCTGCCAGGCTATTATAACCCTTTTGATATTTATTGATAAAACTTCCTAGATAACTTGACTTCTAGCTAATTTTGGGATGCTTCAGAGGGCCCCTGAGACATCCCAAAGGGCTATTAAGCTACCTGGGTTCACTGGACCTGTTACATTACATGGGAAGCGCCACTGAAGCGACGTGAAAGTCGCTCAGTCGTGTCCGCCTCTTTGTGACCCCAGGGACTTCTCCAGCCCATGGAATTCTCCAGGCCAGAATACTGGAGCGGGTAGCCTTTCCCTTCTCCAGGGGATCTTCCCAGTCCAGGGATCAAACCCAGGTCTCCCGCATTGCAGCCAGATTCTTTACCAGCTGAGCCACAAGGGAAAGACTGTTGAAGGGGTGATAAACCTTTTCAGATTATACTGTATGGTTGATGTTACTAATATAGGTATTCTAAAATTGTGTAAAATTCATATAGATCTGATATGTCCTGATAAAATATGGTCAATTATAATTCTAGTTATCATATTAAAATGTTATGAACCAGGTTTCTTTGTCAATTGCTATAGAATCGAATTTTAAACATGCTTTCTATGGTTTTATTCTCATGCCTTTAAAAAAATACTGCTAGTTCTTCAAGATTTATAGAAAAGAGTTTCTAAGATTAAGTAAATAAACAAATTTTGTTATTAACAGTAAGCTGGTACCAGACTGGAATTTGATCTTCTATTTAGAGAATAAAGTTCTTAAAATGCAGCTTTCAATAACAGATTATGAATTTCTTTGCCTAAAAATTTAAGTGATTTATATTTGTTTTCAAAATCTTTTTATAACTTTGATAAAGTAAATAAACATCATTTAAGATTATGGTACATGTAGACAAAGTTCATTCTGCTTCAACAACAAAAAAAACCCTCACAGTTAGATTTTTCTATCCTGATGTCCTTAAAACATGGCAATAGTTTGCTCCTAAATCAGGAAATTAAAAATAGATAAACAACAGCTTAAAATCAAAGAGCCAGGGCTATGGGAAATCCACAACGGCCACCTGGCTTTTCCCAGCTCCCTGACAGACTTCATTTTATTTGATGGGTTAAAGCCTTACCTGGCTACAGTCTTAATGCCCACACAATGAGTTCTCCAAAAACAAAAAGAAAAGAAAAATTATGTTTCACTGAATATTAAATTCTAGTTTTGTTAATTAAGGTCTGTACTTCTAAGACTCACTTCTGAGATAGTTCCTTGTTATATTATATTGCCAAAAGTTTTAATTAAGTTATTAAAAAGGACACTCTAAGATTGTTTCTAAAGCTTATCTCAGTAACCAGTCTTTGGGTAAAGGTCAGATGCTCCATGATATACAACCAGTAGATGAAAACTTGGCTATAATCATTTAATTGAGTCAAATGACCTGGGGTACACCAGGCTATACCCAATGAAAGTTCTTGACTTAAATTCTTGCTTGTGACCTTACTAATAACTGCTAGCTCTATTATTTTCTATGTAGCTTGCTTCAGAAGATTATCTCTTACATTACCAAATGTGTGACTAAGCCTGTGATAAAATGATGATATGCTGTTCCACGTGAGATCAATAATTGTAATAATGTAACTCTAGATATGGAAAGAAACAAGAAGAGGAAATATTTTCCTGGACCAAAAGGCTAGTAAGACAGGTATGGTCCAGAGACTTTTGCTACTTACAAGGCCTGGTCTAGTGACAACACATTGAGTGGCCTCTCAATGGAATCTTTGTTAGAGCTGAGAATGAGCCTTCGCAGCACCATGGGACAGGATGACCATGAAATGCCCCCAAAACATGGCCAAATATGTGGCTACGAAGGGGCTCTGCTGACTAGAAGGTGGCCCTTGCCAGCTGCCTCTACAAAGACTAGATCATAACCACTACAAAATGCTGACCTTCAACACACCCTTGAAAGGAGTTCAGGATGGAGACAAAAAATAAGGCACTCCATGCTCTGGGAAAAACCCAGAAAACAGGTCTTCAGATAAGACAGATGTTTTTAGGTAAAGATTTTTATGAGTCCAAATTCTTGCATCTTCTCATGCCCAGAGAAGCACTAATGTCACCAACCGATGCCTGAACCTGGTTCTCCTGGCTAGCCCACGACAGCTTTCATGCCTGTTAACCTTCGGGTCAGATATCTTTAACATTCTTGTTAAGTTTGTTTCTCCAAGTAGTAGTACAACAAGAATGTCCGCCCAGCCAGCACCCAGGCAATGCTAGAACAAGCTGCGTTATCATTCTGTGGACTCTCCTCTCCCTCCATAAATGCACCCTGAGGCCCTCAGGCTATTTTCCCTTTGAGATCTTATACAGGAGACCACCCCCAGTAACAGAAAAGCTCAAGGGAGACCACCAACAACTAGCTGACCTGGAGATGTCCCGACACCTCCAGGCCCTGGAAAAGTCTTCAGCCATGTCGCCTGAGAAACCTTAAAAAGGACACCCATTCCTTTGGGCAACTGGGTTCATCCCTATCAGTCAGGAGATGAGATATGGGTTAAAGATTAAAAGAAGGAACCACTTCAGCCTGTTCAGTTTGAACAGGCCCTCACAAGGTTGTCCTGGCAACTCCTACTGCTGTTAAAGTTACAGATGTCATCACACCAGAGTCAAGAAATCTGTGGCTTCCTTGCTTAGGACACCTGGAAAGCAGTTTGGGACCCAAAGAAACCTCCTCAAGGTCTGGTTCCAAAGACAATGGCCCTCACCCATGAAGGATGCTGAGCCCCGCTCTACTCCCTCCAGGAGCTGACTAGTCAATGCACAGAAGAAGCTTGAGGATTCCTCAGCCTTGCTCCAGTCCCACTCTGACAGCTGGCTGGTCAATGCATGGTGGAAGCTTGAGGATCCTGCTATCAAAATATCCGTGGATTTTCACTGTCAACCCTGGCCTCTATCCCTCATTGGTATTATTGCTGTGCTTTTCATTACAGGACCAACTAGACTCCCTGGCTGAGCTGATTTTACAGAATGGGAAAGGGCTAGACCTACAGACAGCTGAAAAGAGAGGACTCTGTCTCTTCTTAATTGAAGAATGATGCTTTTAGGTAAACCAATCAGAAATATTCAAGGACTAGGCCCAACAGCTAAGGGGATAAATCATAAAAAGGGGAGAGAAACAAACTAA
Source organism: Muntiacus reevesi (assembly GCF_963930625.1). Taxonomy (NCBI): domain Eukaryota; kingdom Metazoa; phylum Chordata; class Mammalia; order Artiodactyla; family Cervidae; genus Muntiacus; species Muntiacus reevesi. The sequence goes on from NC_089269.1 coordinate 3,312,323, forward strand.
TTTCTGGGGTATTTAGAACAGTATCTGGAGCTGAGCACCGTGGCTTCTCCCTTTAACAGGTCCTCTCTTTACGTTCTTTGCAGTGCTCTTGTGTGGCCCTTGTATTCTTGATGTAATTGTCAGTTCATAACCTCTTAGATTAAATCCATAAATTTACAAACGGTAATAGCTCAAAATAGCCCCTGAACAACGGGGAGCTCTGAATGTCCTACCAAAACATGAGATGATGCTTTCTACACTGAGTGATAGAAGCATCAAGAGGGGGAATGAAGAGGAAAAGCTAAAATTTTACGTAACTTCCTGCTCCTTCTGCCTCTGTAACCCAGCTTGCTCCTTGCAAAGTCTAGATCTCGTAGGTCTCAGAAAGTAGGGAGTCACAATACTAGGAACTGGAGCTTATCTCACTCACTTTTGTCCTGCTCTTTGCAATTGCCCTAGCCCCTGCAAACCCGCAAACCCACTTAATCATGCCTTTGTAAAAAAAACTCGGTAAAAAAAACTCGGTAACCCCTTTGTTCGGGGCTCAGAGCTTGGAGTGTGAACTCCTCTGGGCCCCCCAGCGTAATAAATCTGAGTTCTCCAGCTCTCCCAGTGTGGGGCTTGCTTTCTCGAGTACTGGTTTCTACAACAGGAGGAGAAACGGGTAAAGGGGTCAAAAGGCACAAACCAGGGATCCAAATACCTCATGTGACTATAATTAACAATGCTACAACGTATACTTGAAAGCTGTTAAGACAGTAGATCTTAGGGACTTCCCAGGCAGTCCAGTGGTTAAGACTTCATGTTTCCAATGCAGGAGGTGCAGGCTTGATCCTGAGTTAAGGAACTAATAGTCTACATGCTACAAGGCGCAGTCAAAAAAGGACAGTAGATCTTAAAAATTCCCATCATACAAAAAATCTATATGAGGTGATGGATATACTAATCTTAGGGTGGTAACTGTTTCATATAAATATATATGTACATATATGTGAATATTATACATATATAAAAGCATCACACTGTATAACAAACCTACACAATATTACATACCAGTTATAGCTCAATAAAGCTAAAAAATAAAAGACAAGCAGCAACATGAAATAAAATAAAGATCAAGACCAATTACGATTTGCTCCTGGAAAGCACATATGATTCAACATTTGAAAATGAACTGATGTAATTCAACATATTAACAATAAAGACGAAAACCATATGATCATCTCAATGCAAGCTGAGAAGCATTAGTCCATCATCCATTCATGATAAACGTTTTCAGAGAAGTAGCTCGAGAGATGGATCTCTTCGCCCTGAACAGGAGCATCTGTAAAAATCCTACAGCTCACAGCACACTCAACGGTGAGACTGCCGGCTTCCCCCCAAGGTCTGGGAAAGGCCACGATGACTGCTCTCACACTGCATTCAGCACTGCACTAGGGAACTCAGCTCACGCAACATGTAAAGAAAAACAAACAAAGAGCAAACAGACTGCAAACCAGAAATAAAACTGTCATTATGCACAGAGGGCATGATCATTTATAGAAAACCTCAAAGAATCTACAAATAATATTAGAATTATTAAGTAGCAAGTCACAGGACATAAGTTCAATAGACAAAAATCAATTCTATATAACAGAAATAACTAGAAATTTAAGTTTTATAATTTTCATTTACAATAGCATAAACAGTCAAATATACATGGATAATCTAACAAAATATTTATAAGAGACAGAAGACTACAAAATATTTCTAAGAGACATCAAAGAAGACTCAATTAAATGAAATTAATTATACACCATTTTCATGGATGGGCATTCTCAATATTGCTAAGATACAAATCATCCCCAAATTGACCTACAAATTCAATGCAATCAAAACCTCGGCAAGAAGTCTAAAGAAATTTATAAGGTGTTTCTGAGATTTATCATGTAAGAACAAAGGATCTAAAATAGAAAACTAGTTTTGAAAATTTAGGCAAATGAAAATTAAAACCACAATAAGATACCATTACAGATCTTTTGACATGGCTGAAATTTTTAAATTTAATAATACCAAGTGCTGAACAGAATACAGAGAAACTGTAATTGTCTTACAATGCTGGTGAGAATAACAAAATGTATAGCTACTGTGAAAACAGTCTGGCAGTTTCTTGTAACATTAATCACAAAACATATGACTCAGCAATCCTGCTTCTAGGAATTTACCCAAGAGAAATGAAAGCATCTCTTTCTACAAAGAGTAAGACATGAATACTTATAGCAGCCTTATTTATAAAGCCAAAAACCAGACACATTTCAAATGTCACCAATTGCTAAATGGATAAACAAGTTATGGCACATCTATGCAAAGGAAGAGTACTCAGCAACAAAGAAAACTGAACCACTGACACATGCAATAACAAGGATGACTCTCAAAATCATCACACTAAGTAAAATAAATCCAGAGCCCAAGGTCTTCCTCCTAGAGGATACTCAGAAAAAAGCAGTATTAATCAGAATGGAAATCATATCCGTGGTTACCAGGATTTGGAGGTTGAAGAGGAATGACTATGTAAGAGATTTTATAGAGACTAGGGAAGATGAAGAGCTATTGATCACGGTAGTGGTTACCTGGTTGTATACAAAGAAACTCATTTAAACGTATATTTTTTAAAAGTGAATTTTACTGTATATGAACTATAGCTCAAAAAAGCCTAACTCTATAAAAAATTCAGTGTTTAGAAATGCATTTATATTAATAAAGAAAATGAAGAGATGATTACTGTGAAAGTCAGGTTAACAGTTACCTAGGAAGAGGGGAACTGAATGCTTCTGGAGTGCTAGCAAAACTATTTGGTGCTTTGGGTACAGCCACAAGACTGCATGCTTCATAATTCTTCTTTAAACTCTGCACTTATATTTTGTGGGCTTTTCTTTAAGCATATTTTAATAACAATTTAAAGTTTTAATAAACAATAATAAAGTTTTAAATTTAAAGTTTAAAGCATTTTAAAGTTAAAAAACAAATATTTCTGTTATTCATTCATAAAACCTTATGAGGTAGCTCTTCCACTTTTTTTCCCTTGCATTTTACTTTTTTTTCCATTTATTTTTATAAGTTGGAGGCTAATTACTTTACAATATTGTAGTGGGTTTTGTCATACATTGACATGAATCAGCCATGGATTTACATGTGTTCCCCATCCCGATCCCCCCTCCCACCTCCTTCTCCACCCCATCCCTCTGGGTCTTCCCAGTGCACCAGCCCTGAGCACTTGTCTCATGCATCCAGACTGGGCTGGTGATCTGTTTCACCCTTGATAATATACATGTTTCAATGCTGTTCTCTTGAAACATCCCACCCTCGCCTTCTCCCACAAAGTCCAAAAGTCTGTTCTGTACTTCTGTGTCTCTTTTTCTGTTTTGCATATAGGGTTATCTTTACCATCTTTCTAAATCCCATATATATGTGTTAGTACACTGTAATGTTCTTTATCTTTCTGGCTTACTTCACTCTGTATAATAGGCTCCAGTTTCATCCATCTCATTAGAACTGATCCAAATGAATTCTTTTTAACGGCTGAGTAATATTCCATGGTGTATATGTACCACAGCTTCCTTATCCATTCATCTGCTGATGGACATCTAGGTTGCTTCCATGTCCTGGCTATTATAAACAGTGCTGCGATGAACATTGGGGTGCACGTGTCTCTTTCAGATCTGGTTTCCTCAGTGTGTATGCCCAGAAGTGGTATTGCTGGGTCATACGGCAGTTCTATTTCCAGTTTTTTAAGGAATCTCCACACTATTCTCCATAGCGGCAGTACTAGTTTGCATTCCCACCAACAGTGTAAGAGAGTTCCCTTTTCTCCACACCCTCTCCAGCATTTATTGCTTGTAGACTTTTGGATAGCAGCCATCCTGACTGGCGTGTAATGGTACCTCATTGTGGTTTTGATTTGCATTTCTCTGATAAAGAGTGATGTTGAGCATCTTTTCATGTGTTTGTTAGCCATCTGTATGTCTTCTTTGGAGAAATGTCTGTTTAGTTATTTGGCCCATTTTTTGATTGGGTCATTTGTTTTTCTGGAATTGAGCTGCAGGAGTTGCTTATATATTTTTGAGATTAACCCTCTGTCTGTTGGTTCGTTTGCTATTATTTTTTCCCATTCTGAGGGCTGTCTTTTCACCTTGCTTATAGTTTCCTTTGTTGTGCAAAAGCTTTTTAAGTTTCATTAGGTCCCATTTGTTTATTTTTGCTTTTATTTCCAATATTCTGGGAGGTGGGTCATATGGAACTGGAGGAATCAACCTGCCTGACTTCAGACTCTACTACAAAACCACAGTCATCAAGACAGTATGGTACTGGCACAAAGCCAGAAATATAGATCAATGGAACAAAATAGAAAGCCCAGAGATAAATCCACACACCTATGGACACCTTATCTTCGACAAAGAAGGCAAGAATATACAATGGAAAAAAGACAACCTCTTTAACAAGTGGTGCTGGGAAAACTGGTCAACCACTTCTAAAAGAATGAAACTAGAACACTTTATAACACCATACACAAAAATAAACTCAAAATGGATTAAAGATCTAAATGTAAGACCAGAAACTACAAAAGTCCTAGAGGAGAACATAGGCAAAACACTCTCTGACATAAATCACAGCTCTTCCACTTTTGATAATAAGGTTCAATTATTCCAGGGTTTTCCCACAGAAAATAACTATAAAACTTACACAAATTACAAAAAGCAACTCTTGAGGCACCAAAGAGTGGAAGAAACAAACCAACCAAACAAACCAAATGTAGAGGGTATATGCTTGCTCAGGGAGAAGAGAAGAGAATTACATGAAGTTAAGTTTACCACTTTTAGTTAGAGCTTTTAGTCTGAGAGTAAGAATAACGTTCAGTTCAGTTCAGTTGCTCAGTCGTGTCTGACTCTTTGCAACCCCATGGACTGCAGCACGCCAGCCTCCCTGTCTATCACCAACTCCTGGAGTTTACTCAAACTCATGTCCACTGAGTCGGTGATGCCATCCAACCATCTCATCCTCTGTCATCCCCTTCTCCTCCCGCCTTCAATCTTTCCCAGCATCAGGGTCTTTTCAAATGAATATTCAGGACTGGTTTCCTTTAGGATGAACTGGTTGGATGTCCTTGCAGTCCAAGGGACTCTCAAGAGTCTTCAACACCACAGTTCAAAAGAATCAATTCTTTGGCGCAACTATAACATAGTGGAAAACAAAGGTCTCCCTGGTTAAAGGAACCAGAAAATTGAAGCCATGGAGCCATGGCTATTGAGTGTGGGGGAATTCCAGAAAGGAAATAGAGAAGAGATCCCCCAGTTTTTTTGGCCACATCTCTGACTGAAAGCTGAACCATACATGTGGAACAGACTCATTCATAGCAGCTCAGCTAAAGACAAAAGATCTGAATTGAAACTGGAACCACTAGCCAAGAAAAACAAGCTTGCAGTTCAGTTCCAAATAAGTTAACTGCCTATCAAAACAAAAGTAAACACTCATTGCAGAATCTCCACACCTGTTATGCAACTGTTGGGTACTAGCTGTATGCCAGGCATTATGCTACATGCCAGGAATATACCAGTAAGCAAGTTAAAGTTCTTGCCCTCGTGGAGGCTATACTCAAATGGAGAAGAGAGCCAAGAAAGTACAGCAGAACTTAGTAAATGTTCTAATAGGAGAAAAAAAGGGAATATGTGATTGAAACACCTAATGCAAAGTAAATAGGACTTTCTAGAGTTTTAACCAGCCAAATCCAAAGGAGTGGAATATTCTGGGCAAATCCTAGAGGTAAAACAGATGGCATACTTAGTAACTAAAAGAAGTTGAGTATAGTTGCTGCATGTATTATAGTAGGAAAAGAATGACAAGAGATGACACCAGTAAGTATAGCAGGGTCCAAAGTGTCTTAAGGAACCAACCTAAGAAATCTGAACTTCACCAGGAACAACCAGAAGTCTCTTAAAGATTTTCAAGCAGAGAAATGAAGTATTTCCAATTTTCTTTTAAAAAAGCTATTTTAATGGCTGAACAGACAGTTCTATAGACTGTTGAACAGTCAGACTGAAGAAAGGTAAGACTGGAGCCAGAAAGACAAGTTTAGAAGCTATTTAAGAATTCCAAATGAAAAATAACTTTACTTAGCTTAACAGAAGCACAAGGGCAGAAGTAAGGAGGCATGTACAATATATTTAAGAAGCTGAGTTAATTGGACCTAAAAAATGTTACACAGCAGTGTTGGCAAGAAATATTGTGAATCTAACTGTGGGCATATTGAACTATAGATCTTTTTGAAAAATAAAAATGGAAACATTTGGCATTCAGGTAGATAGAGCTAGACTTTTGAGAGTGAGATCTAAAGCAGATAAAGCTTTGTGTTTCATTAGCTCATAGGGAAAACTGATGCCTGAGGTATTAATGTCTAACCCTGGTAGATTAAAAAATGGTAGACATTTTAAACAGAAGAAAAGAGAATCAATGGATTAGGATAAGTTTTATATTGAAATTCCTAATTTCAACAGAAACAATTTATAGCTCAATTAATTTCTGCTTGTATATGATATATAATCAGTATATACAGTTACAATACAGCTTTCTAATCTAGAATGATTCTCTCAGATGAGCCTGGAGGCCTGGATGAGTTTTGAAAGCTAGGAGAAAGTTTTTTTTAACAACCTAATTTAAATAACTTTAAGAAAAATATGCTTGGTTTTCATGAAGGGATTCTTTTCATACTTAAGGTAAAAGCATCCACATAATTTCTCCTTTCCTCTTTAGAATTTAAGTGTCTACAAAGAGGTGGGGAAGGGTAAACAAATGTCAATTAAATACAGTTTTTCACACAACTGAGACTGTCTTTCAATTTAATGAAGCACCAAAAAGTAACAGAAAACACAGAAAGAAGCAACTGAAAAATACACACATGCTAAAAAAAAAAAGTAGAATATTTAATTTGAAACTTACCTTGCTCCTAAATTTTCAATGGTTATATATTCATCCTTTCTCACAACTTCAAACTGCAAGTGATGGGGAAAAAAAAAGCCCTAAAGCAGTTCAATTTTCAAAATTCTTTAGTGTTACTCCTTAGCCTTAATTTTTGAAAGAAGACAGTGAGAATGAAACTATAGGGTATATACAACAAATAAAATAGAAGAAACAAGCTATAAACAATCTTAGCCAAATAGTAGAGCTGATCTTAAATACCAGTTCTACTTTATATCACCATAGGATTTAAATGCCAAATCTAAAAGAGAAGATCATACCTAAATATAACATATATATACATTTTTAAAATTTTGGTTTACTTACTGATAAACTGAAAAATCAAGAAGATATTTTATTAAAATGAAAGAGCAAAACCAAGACTATAAAGGGTTCAGAAACCCTGAAATTATTTTAAGCATATGCGTAGCAGAATTAGATTATCATCCTCTGTACATGATAGAATTTCCTCACTGGTATAGTCATGGCCTGTTTTGTCAGTTTCTGTGTGTGTGTGTGTGTGTTTTATTTTTTAAATTTTTTTGCTTTTAAGTCCCACTTAAATACTACTTTAGAGAAATCAACGCAACAAAATGTTAGAGAGCTTAGTCACCATCAAAGAGAATATTACTAGGCTACTATTATTACAATTCCCAAATCTGTCCCAAGTCAAAAACATCATTCCAGTGAAGAAAAGCAAGAAAAACAAGAGAAAGTTACTCACCAAAATTTTGACAATTCCAGGTACCTCACATTGTAGCATCCTTACCATGTCACCCGTACATCCTTCCTTTAAACATTTTTTTCCACTAAAACTCTATAAATTTTATCAATAGAAAACAACAATAAATTTTCAATAGATAAAATAATATGAACAATAAAAACAGAAAAAACCCACTGATGTGCAAAACAGATTATATTTATATAAATTTAGAAGCAAATATTGCTAGACAGTAAAACAAAAGATGTGAACAAACAATTGAGAGTTAGTTGTTCAAAGACAGTCCATTTCTTGTACCAATGGATTTCCTATTTAAAATGTATGATCACACTTTTCTCTCTCATCATTTCTATTAATATTTCAAAATCTTTATATAGTTACATTATAAACTAAAATGAATTTGAAGCTCCCAGTGAAAGCAACTTCAAGCAAAATATACAAATTAAATAAGTGCAAAAAGAAATAATGAATTTCTATTAGATAAGTGAGGATTCCAGTGGAAAAAAAAGATTAAAAATTTGAGTCCACTGATTCTGATCTTGCTATTTCCTCTGGTTAATTTATTTAGTTTTCTTTTGCTTATCTTTCTAAAGTTGAGTAATACTGATTGCCCTGACAATCAAAGAAAGTGAAAAGTATTTACATACTGCTAAAAAAATGAATAACTATGCCTTATATAATGATTTTTACAATGTACAAGTTTATCTGTTAATCTTCACAACCTTATAAAGTAGGTATTACTACCCTCACTTTATGGCTTAGAAAAATGAGTTTCAGCCTAGTGTAAAATAAAACCTAGTAAGTGGCTCTATCTGGACCTGAACTCAGAACACTCAACTCCATATACAATTGCTTTATAAGTGTTTTCTGTGGTTTCCACAATGTAAACACTTTAGAATTAAACATTACAGACCCAACTTATGGCCATTACCTCATTAAGAAATAAAGAGTAATTAACATAGACTCAGGCATTCAATTTCTACTTTAATTTCAGTGGAAAAATTTCAATTTAGTTACATGATTTTAGACAAATATAAATAACACAAATATATTTTGAAGGTCTTCTGTTGGTGTTTTTTTTTTTTGGCCACACCACGCAGCTTGTGGGATCTTAGTTCCCTTACCAGAGACTGAAGCCGAGGCCTGGCAGTGAAAGCACCAAGCCCCAACCACTGGACTGCCAGGGAATTCCCAATAACAGATATATTTTTGAAGACTATAAAATTTATCACTGTTCTCGACCCTTAAAACTATACAGTTGGCCCTTCTTTTTATTAAGCAATTCTATTCTTTGATTTTATGTCCTTTATGTGAATTTCCTACAAAGACCTATTTAACAAATGGTAATGATGACCAAATAGTGAGGAGAAAAGTATCAGAGAGAATAGGGAAAGAAAAATGGAGCGAGAAAGGAAGAGGAAGGAAGTGAACAGAAAGAAATGAAGGGGAAAGAAGAAAAAAGCAGGAAAGAGCAGAAGAGGATATGCTCCAGTAAAGTTTTAAAGGAAGCACAAATATAATACCTGATCATTTTCACCTGGATATTTTAAATTCTTGAACTTTTTCCAACAAATTTTATGGAAGTAAACACAGCAGCTCTTACTGCACATTAACTGAAAAAATCCCTGGAAAAGAGTAAAAACTGTTGCTAAGAAATAATAATCCATGTAGATAAAGAAAATATCACCTTAAGTCACTTTTTATTATTCTATAACTAGACGAGTTTTACGTGGCATTGAAAATTTATCAACAGATCACTGGTAATCAAAGAACTATATAAATCATTTTTATATCATTAAAGACAAAAAATAGGCAGTAATTTGAATAAATTAATTAATATTTTTCATATGCTGCATACAACAGAATATCAGAAACTCAGTGAGTGACCTTTGTAGATGAACATGCTATCTGCCCCACTTCATCAGAACTTTTACATTTCTCTTTTCCTTCAGCCCCAATTCCATAGCATTATTCCCCAAAACTCCTTTGTCATCAATCACCAGACCTTAGATTGCTACATTGATGATAAACAGCTCCTGAGCTACTGCACTTGTGAATATTACAAAAGCCCTAGCAAAGCCAATTCATTTTTAAAAATTTACTATTGAAGGATAATTGCTTCACAGAATTTTGATGTTTTCTGTCAAACCTCAACGTGAATCAGCCAAAGGTATCCATATCTCCCCTTCCTTTTGAACCTCCTTCCCATCTCATGCCCCATCCCACCCCTCTAGATTGGTACAGAGCCCCTGTTTGGGTTTCCTGAGCCACACAGCAGAGCAAAGTAATTCAGAAAGAGAAAGATAAATGTCATATTCTAGTGCATATATACAGAATCTAGAAAAATGGTACTGAAGAATTTATTTACAGGGCAGCAATGGAGAAACAGACACAGAGAACAGACTTATGGAGATGGGGAGAGGGGAGGAGAGGGTGAGACGTATGGAGAGTAGCATGGAAACTTACGTTACCATACGTAAAATAGACAGCCTACGGGAATTTGCTGTATGGCTCAGGAAACTCAAACAGGGGCTCTGCGCCAATTCATTTTTTTATAGACTCACAGGATATAAATAATTCCTGATCACAAGGAATCTAAGCTTTTGAGATTTTCGAGAGTCAAACAACTTCTCAATTGCATTTTTCTGTAATTAAATGAAGTACTTTGAAAAAAAAGTATTTAATTGGAGGCTAATTACTTTACAATATTGTAGTGGTTTTGCCATACATTGACATGAATCAGCCATGAAAAGATGCTCAACATCACTCATTATCAGAGAAATGCAAATCAAAACCACAGTGAGGTACCATCTCACGTCGGTCAGAATGGCTGCTATCAAAGTCTATAAACAATAAATGAAGTACTTTTTAAAGAGTATTTTGATGAATGATAATATAATAATTTTCACCTAAGTTTAATTTTACTATTACATTTTTAAAACAGTTGATTGATAATTATAGTACCTTATAATTGGTGTTCTTTAAAATGTCAGCTTCACAAGATCGCTCACAATCTAGATAACTGCAAATGGTCTGCTTCATTATGTTACTCTCAGTTGTCTTGATGAAATTCTTAAGAAGGTCCTAAATTTTAAAAATAAAAAATCTATGCATCAGTAGTAAAAAGGCCACACACTTATATTGTTATAGGCTCATTTCATATCCTTTTTTGAAGATTTTTTAAGTAGTTATAGAACCTATCTCCCTCATTCAAAGTAAGCACCACACAGAAGTGCCCTTAACGTGGAACAGTAGACCTCTCACTGAGTACAAACAGAGAGAAAGCGAAAAGGTCTCTGTCCGAAGCCTCACATCTATCTTCCATTCTAACTCAAAGCAGCCAGTGGGTTCCTAACAAGAATTACCTTCTCTGATACAGATACAGAGAAACAACAAATTGTTGGAAACCCAGGAGCGTCCCTGCTAGAACTGGCCCCCAAGACACCGTGTTGGCAGTGGTGCCACTGTATGGTGCAGCAGGCTGCTCAGCCAAAATGGGCAGGACCAGAAATACGTTTCCAGTGTTCAGAGTTACAACTTTGAATGCAATTTCCCTATTTTAAAAGGCTGGCTAAAGGCTGTGAAACATATTATCAAGTCTAAGTTAAAAGTCCTTAATACTACGCCTTAGAGAGACATACCCACACACTGAGGGTATATGACATGATAAAGTAAACCTCTATAGCTATTTCATGTCTCAGGTCAGCATTCATAACATTTGTTTAATGACATTCAGAAGTTTATGAAGAATAAAAACATTTTAACCAAATCAACTAGAAATTCTTAAATGTCAAGAAATAAAGAAGAAACATCCAAACACCTATCCATATGAAAGCAGTATATCCTATGAGGATAGCCAATAGTAAGTGCAGATGGTGAAATAAAAGGACAGGACTCATAGTATGCATATAGTTACTGTCGTTTCACATATCTAATGCTTAATAGTTCAATACTGATCTACTGAGTTGCCCACCAAAACTGTTCCTTGTTCCTTACTTCTTATTTTCTGCCCCAGTCATTGATATTCACTCATTCAACAAATATTTACTGATTGCCTGTTATGGACTAGGTTGTTGGGAATGCTAGCAAATGTTAGATGTTAAGGATACAGCAGTGTACTTAAAAGGTCAATATATACTCAGTCCTCATGGAACTTACATCAAGCACATCTACCACAATCTATTTAACTTTCAACCAGCAGGCTTGAAGTCATCCATCACACATTTATTCCATCACACTTTACATGCAATATATAAGCAATACTGTTGAGATTTCTCCCAAAATATATTGTAACTTTTTCTAATTCTCTCTCCATTAGTACCACTCTATGTCTTACCTAAATTCCTAACTGTAACAACTGCCTAACTGGTCTCTCTCATCGCTGCCTATTATGCTCCAAAGCACTCTACAAAGAAGCAAAAGATCATGCCAATTTCTTGCTTAAAACTCTTCAGAGGCTTCCCACTACCTACCTACCTTCCCACTACCTTATTAAGACTGACTTCAGGGTTCTGCAGAACTTGCAGCATCTGAACCCAGTATACCTATCCATCACTGGCCCATCTCTTCAAATTCATCTCTAGCCTCACTCCCTATAAAATTCACATGGTTTTATACTTGCAGTTCCTCAAACTTGCTCTTCAAGGCCTGGGGGCCTTTTCCCAGTCAATTCCATTTACCTAGAAAGTCGTTCCCCTGCTCTTTACAGAGCTAGTTCCATCAGTAGTTTTGTGCTTCCAACTTAAGTATCACCTCCTGGAAAGGCCTTTCCTAAGCACTACACACAGACACACACACACACTTATGCATGCATACATATAAATATGGATACATGTAGGCATATAAGTGTGTTCTACATTTCCTCCATTTTCTCTATCCCAGTCCCTTGTTTTTCTTTAAAACACTGATTACAATTTGCAACTATTTTATTAACTCCTCCTTTACCATAAATACAGAAACTAGTCAAAGTCCTAAATTCTATAAACCATACTTTACTATAATTTAATTATAACACCCCACTATTTATAAAGCCTTAAATGATCCGGCTAACATCTCCCTTTAACATTCACCTCTCAAATGCATGAAAAAAGGACAGGATATTATTTTTTTAAAAAAAGGAACATTCATAACAAGAAAACTCTTGGTAGATGGTAGCTGAAATAATCATGGAAATTAAAAATTCAACAGAAGGACAGAAATAAGAATCATGTTGAAAATAATAACGATATGAAGGTCGCCACTCTACAAGGGTGCCAACATCTCTATAAGTATGATCTTCTTCCAACAGGGTAAGTTCATCTCAGGAGACACATGAGAATAGAAGCAACTGGGATAGGATAGGCCTCTGGTGGTTCTCACCTGGAATTTGTCAATGCCAGATAAAGGGTACAGGCCAGCCCTCTAAGTTTCCTTTAAAAACTAAGCACAATGTCTGGGAAGTAGAACTTCTGGTGGGCTGACAGGCATAGGCACCAATTAAAACAGATAAGAACATGCTCACCTAGAGCCAGAGCAGGACCACGGATGCACTCTGCTCTATTGGACATTAAACCTTTAGTTACTGAATTTTAGAGAAGTATGGGGAGAGAGGGCTGGAGGAGGGTACAGAGCATCTGGAATGCAGCTGGTTACCCAAACTATTTTTGAGGCAGAAACTATTTTCCAAGTAGTATGGAAATATTTTAATATTATGATAACTAGTATGATAGCACTAGTATATATTGGCTGAATACTAGCTCTATGCAAAAAGATGAAGTTAAGAAAATCTCCTAGAAAGTAGAAAAGACAAAAAATAAAAATGAGCATAGAAATAACAAAGTCAGAAATTTAGTCCAGGATGTCAAGCAGCTGAATAACAAACATCTCAAAAAGAAAAGAGAAAATGAAAAGTAAATTATCAAAAAAATAAAATGTCCTAGCACCGGAAAAAAAAAAAAAGTTCAGAACACTAGGGATATACAGAATATCCTAAAAATTCCCAGAAAGGAAAAAATAAAACAGGTTACAAGCAAAAGACTGAGAATCAGAATGACATCAAATATCTCAAAAGTAGTATTATTGGAAGATAAATGATAATAGAAACATAATTTTTAAAATTAAAGGAAAATTATTTTCAACCTATAATTTTACACCCAGGCAAGATACAAGTAAAGTGTACAAAGTATATATTATTTTGAGACTTGAAAGGTCCCAAAAAATTTATCTCCCATTAAGCTCCCTTCCTAGGAAGCTGCCGGATTAAAGCTACTCACCCAAAACAAGGGAGTACAGCTAGAAGGAGGAAAACTTAATCCAAGAATAGGATATTTACACAGGAGAGGGGTAAGGATATCCCCAGAAATAAAGGGAAACTCTAAAGCCAATTTAATAAAAACATGTAGCTATTAATAGGATGAGGAATGGGAAGTGTGTGTGCGAAGGAGATATATAAGGAAATTAACAAACCCTCATCTTCCACAGTAGGAAATCAAAAGATGATACCTAAGACGGAGAATTTTTTTAAACAGCAGTACAGCTTTTTAAAAGTACAGGTTAATATCAAAGGAAAATGCCTAGAGGGTTGAAAGAAGTTACCTATAGTCAGAAACTACAATTAGAAATGATGAACCACAGACTGTTAAAATCTTTTAATATGCTTGACAAACTGTATACATGTACTAGCGGGCATAAAACAAAAATAAAATTTGGATAAGAAAGAAAAATATTTTAAAAGGAGAAGGAATAGGAGAAAAACAACCAAGACCAAATAAGGGCTGCTTCAGGTAAACACAGAAATTCAATATTTTTTTTAAAATGCATAAAATTACTACCTAATATATTAAGTCAAAGTTACAAGACATATGATTATCTCACCAAACACCAAAGATTATCTTGCTTATACTATTGATAACTGAGAGAGGTATATTAAAATATTCCACTGTGACTGGGAAGTCTTCTAGGTCTTTTAGTTCTACCAGTTTTTGTCACAAGTATGTTGAGGTTATATTATTAGGTACATAGAAACTTTTGAGTTGTTAAAGATTCCTAGAAAAATTGAATTTCTTATTTTTATGAAACATCCCTCTTTAATTTGAGGAATGCATTTGGCTTTAAAGTCAGCTAAAATATAAGGATCCAAAAAGGTTTAAAGTAAAGGTTTGGAATAAGAGACCTCACTCAAATGTTAACCAAGAGAAGCCTAATGTAGCTATTTTCATATTAAACAAATAAAAAGTGACCAATATGGCTCATTAGATGGTAAAAACTACCCAAAAGGTAAAGAATATCCAGAGAGTGCGGGCTTCCCTGGTGGCTCAGATGGTAAAGAATCCGCCCACAATGTGGGAGACCTGGGTTCCATCCCTGGGTTGGGAAGATCCCCTGGAGGAGGGATTGGCAACCACTCCAGTATTTCTGCCTGGAGAATCCCCACGGACAGAGGAGCCTGGGGGTGCTGCAGTCCGTGGGGTTGCAAAGAGTCGGACATGACGGAGCGGCTAAGCACGTGAGGACAAAGAGCAATTCTTATACTCTGTCGTGAGAATATAAATCAGGACAAACTTTCTGTGAGGAAATGTGGAAACACACATGAATAACTTATACAAGTGTGTAAAACTTCACAATTCCACCTCTAGAAATTTACACTAAGGCAACGATGTGAGAAATAAAAGATCACTTTCCGTAATACTAAAAAACTAGAATGTTTAGGATAAACTAAATGTTCAATACCAGGGAATTGGTTAACCAAATTAAAGCACAGTTTATGATAGACTATGAAAAATTATACTTTCAATATACAATAACATACTTGCTGGCAAATTCACAATAGTATATTTTTTATACTATAAATCAATGTATATAACATCACACCAATTTACTAAAAATAAAAAGTGTTTATACATGTGTGTATGGAAAGACATAAATGAAAATTCTAACAATAGTTTTGCCATTTGAAGGAATATATGGATGAACTTTACTTTTATTTTTGGCATTTTCACATTTTTAAAGTTTTCTGAAGTGACCATTTAATAATTTTAAAATTTAAATCAACAACAAAACAATGGCAAATATAATTAGAAAAAAGAAGTTAACTTACATTTATCTCTAGCCATGTGAAGTACTGAACTAGTACAACTTTTAATCTTCTTGTTATCTGGAAATGCTAACACATCCACTTCACTTGTCTCTACTTGTTGAATCATACTCACATTCTGTACCAGATAATGGAATCAAAGTTTTCTCATACAAAAAGCGAATGCCCAACAAAAGAATATGTTTGCTATAGGATGACATAGCATAAACTGCACTTTATCAAAAATTATTCTGATTGGCCACAGATTAAATGTTACTCTTAAATAATTTCTTACTTTAAAAGTTGTAGGTAAATCTTCATCTTCTGTAGGATCTATATCAAACCAATGATCATCTGTATCTCCTATTTCTTGTAAGCTTTTATGAAACTCTAGCAGTCCTCCATTATATCTGCAAAGCATTTTAAAAGGTTAATTTGAACAAGACTCTGTAACTAGCTTACCAATTAGACAACAAGCAACCCATTTGTGTGTGTGTGTGTGTGTGTGTGTGTGTGTGTGTGTAAGTAGGATGATAGTGTTCAGCATGCTACAAAAACACAAATACTAGGACTCTCACCTATAGTAGATTGGGATGAAATACAGGTAACAGGTTATGTAGCAGCTCAAGCCTGAACAGGATGGGGGCCATGGTAATTAAAGGGGTTGTAGAGTTGGCTGGCTTTTGTTTACTGTCCTGGAAGCCATGAAGAGAGAGAATGCCAGGCACAGGTCAGCCAATGACTGACTCAGGGCACAACGAAAGACAGAGGCCTCGCAGGCAGCATTTACAGAGACCCTCAGCTCTGACAGCCATAAAGATAATCTGTGCTGAAAATCAGGCCCAGATTTAACAACACAGTGGAAGAAAGTGGCTACTACTATCAACTAAGGGTACTCCGTGAAAGTTAAAAGGCCTCCATGGTAACATTTAAAGAAATCTGACCAACTCTAAACATAAAGGCAGACCATGCTGAAAATAAGACCCAGTATTTAATCACAAGGATAGAACAACAGCAAAAATCAAAAGCACAGCCCCAACAGGACTATAATACTATCAGGACTCTGATATGGAACAAGGAGGCCATACAAATGTCAGTACCTCATCTGAGGTACATGTCCCAAAAGACGATGCTCTTCTTCCTTCTCAAAGTCCTCCCCTATCTCTACTCATTGCCTAAAGACTGAAAAATCTAGGATTGGGTACAAGCAAAGCCCAAGTGAAAAAAGAGGACGAAAAGGCTTGTTCACCATAAGCATTGCAGACTTCACTACTTTCACTACTATGCAGAGGGAGGAATGTGTCTGGGAATGGACCTTAAGAGAGCTAAACCAACGGTCAAATGAGCTAAACCAACGGTCAAATATATAGCTGGGTAGGGAAATGTATACTGATATGGGGCAACTCTCCCATAATTCAGCATTTACTGAATGCAAGGACATGCGAAGCCAACCCTAACATGTTGCTGAGGCTACTTGAAGCCTGGACAAAACCAACGGCCTCTATGATAGTAATAGAGATGAAAACGTTGAAAATTTCTTGGCAGAGTACTCAAGAGAGGTCAGGGAGGAAAAGACGGCAGAATGGACATGACGCCATTGAATCCAGCACGAGACAGGGCAGCCTAGAAAGGCCCAGAGGACGTTCCATTCCAGTAATCCCATAAGAAGCACAGAGTGAGGAGGGCACAGCCCGGTGGTGGGCTGTTCTCTACAGGCCAGGGAGGAAAGGAAACGCTGCTGCCGGACGACTGGGTTTTCTCCTGTCAGTGATTTGGAAAACGGATTCTCGATGCCCATCAATAAAGAAAAGAAACAGTAGTTCACATATCTGAAGGAAGGACGGCAGTCCAGACTCTTTGACTCAGAGCTGTGCTAATTCTCCCCACAGTATTGAAGGGATTTTGATTATCCTGACTTTCTGCGAAATATCACAGTGGCAAACTACATTGAGGACATCATGCTAATAAACAGGGAGCAGGACGTCTTCTGGATAATGAAAACCAAGCACGCCAGAGGATGGAAGACCAGCCTTTCCGAGAATCGAGGAACCACCGTATTAAGCGGTGCTTTTAGGGATTCAACAGTTGGGCCCAGCAGGAACCCTTCATAAGGATTTGCATACGTAAATTCTTCCTAATTCATCCTTCAGATATCAGCCAAACACTATTTCTTCAAGAAGACTTCTGATTCCCAAGAAACACACTGAGGTTCCAATAAGGACTTTAATTCTTTATTATATTTTCCTTCATAGCTCTTTATCACATTTCATAATTGATTATTTAAATAACTAATTATTTGATTAAGGTCTACAAAGCTTCACTATACTGTCAGTTACATGAGGAAAGAAACTGTTTTGTAAACCATTTTACCCCTAACACCTAGAGCAGTCTCTAATATATAATAAATGCTTAGAAATAAAATGAATGATTGATTCTACAAATGGCTAAGGATATACATATTAGAGGGCTTTCTTGTTGGCTCAGTGGTAAAGAATCTCCCTGTCAAGAAGGAGATTGATGTTCGATCCCTCAGTCGGGAAGATTCCCTGGAGAAGGAAATGGCAACCCACTGTAGTATTTTTGCCTGGGAAATCCCATGGACAGACAAGCCTGGCAGGCTACAGTCCATGCGGTTCCAAAAGAGTTAGTTATGACTTAGTGACTAAACAACATACATATGGGAAGTGAACAGATAGCCCATATACATTCCTCTGTACCTAACCATGTAATACCTAATACTCACGGACTCAGAACTGGGACCCTTTCAATGTGCTATAAGCTCATTTATAACTTAAACAGCCATTCCAAGTGGTAATAATATTAATAACTATAATTACTAATTATTTAATAAGAATAGTAGTTTTGTGTCCTGAGCCCTATGTTAATTACCTTATGAGGTGGGCACTGTTATTAGTTCCAAAGATTAGGCTTAGCAACATTAAATTTCCTAAGGTCGTATATCAGGTAAGTGGTATAAAATGTATTTGAACCGGCCTATCAGACTCCAAAGTCTATGTTCCTAATGCCTATGCTATACCACCTTTTATTGCCATGGCCTGTTAAATTTGATATTTAACATTCTCAAGTACATTAATGAAATGATCTACAGAATCAGTGACAGAGAAAAGAATCAATAGAGCACAATGTCACGATCCCTGATATATTGTCCGTTACATAATGCTGAAAGTTAACAGGCAAGAACTACCCATTAGTTAAAATTCTTACCTCTTCTGAGCACATCGAAGCGAACCACGACCAAAATAAACCAACGACATAAAGTTTTCACAGATTTCATTTTCTTGGATCACCATCTTCATCACTAGAAATTTATTCTCAGCTTCTATATAATCCTGTAGTAACATAAAACTAGGTTTGGCTGATGTAAAAATTATTTTTTCCTTTTAAAATAAACAATTATTCACCAAACTACAGAAGATAGAGCAGCTTTAATACTGATTCAGTCATCTGGTCATTTATTCACATCTCTATTTGTAGAATCTCTGTATATGATCCCATAAAAATGTACTTAGTGCTTAATAAAACAGTTACAAAAGAACTTAAGATCTTTAGTGTTTCAAAGTGAAACATTAAAATAATAATCTTTATGTCTAAAGCTGACAAATATTACTAGCAAAAACAAGGGCTCTTCTAATGACTATGGGAACATAATTCTAATTTTTTTTCTTAATCAGAGCGCCAATCTTCCTAATTTTTAAAACAGGAAATAAGTGACTTTTTGACCACACATATAGTCTCTTTTGGGGAAGGATCATCTTGTTTATAAGCAATATAGGAATAGAAGTAAAGATCAGAATCAGTTCTAATAAATGATTCAGTTACTATTATTAGAAAAGGCACAATGGCTCCAATCTCCATGAGGGAAAAGTGTTGCATGGCCTCATTTTAAAACATCGTCTAGCACAACACACTAAACAATAATTAGCACTATGGGAAATTATCTAAACTGGAAATGTTTTCAGTTTAGTGCTTATAAATTCTACTTCACCTAATTAACAAGTTAGACTTATTTATGAAACCAAGAAGAAAGTATAAATTTAAGAGTACAAAAAGTAAAAGAGATATCAAGGCTGAAATTGAGAAATCATTAAAAATAAGCAAAAGAAAATGTTAAATTTGTAAGGACCCTTAGAAATAACCTAGTTAACTCCTAGATTTTTACTTTTGCACTTCACTTTGTTTGATGAAGAACTGAGGTCAAATTCATAGTTTATGTAAGAGGGTAAGATAAAAACCAGAGAGATTAAACCACACTACTACACTAGAAAATGGACTAAAATGTATAAGTGAAACAAGCTAAACAAAATTTTCTGTTTTATACACATGGTAAGTATTTGAAGGCTATATGCTTACATTAAGTTTATCTCATCAATATTTTTAGTTTCACAATATAGTCTCTGGCAGAATTACTCTATCTTAATACATGACAGAAAAGTCATGGAATGGTTTCAGTTTTTAGAGAATTTTTTAAAAAATCAACATTTTAACTTACTAAAATGAAGTCAAAGTATGTGAAAAGATTTATTTGAATGGACAAATAACATATGTTACATACCTCTTTCTTTCCTCTTTCAGTGAGGGCTACTCCATACAAAAACAGTAATGTCAGGTAATAACCAATATTAATCTGATGTGCCTAAAAAGATAAAATGTACCTTAGTTGATTATTTAGACTATGCCACTTCTTAGTATAGAAAGCTTAATACCCTAGGTCTATTTAATAACATTAAAAGGAGCTAAATTATCATTTTATCATCAATCATCTAATAATCACTACAGAATTCATTTTAGATGTATTTAATAATTAGACCCAGAAGAAAGACAGTTAATAATCTCAAAATAAAACATTATAGTTTGAGCAAAGAAAATAAAAGCAAATGCCAATAGTATTTATTATACTAAAACTTTCCAAAAAATTCTAATTCTCCCTTTTTCTCATGGTATTTTAGGTGTAGGAACATTCTGTTGTTGTTATGTTAGTCACTCAGTTGTCTAGCTTTTTGCAACCCGTGGACTGTAGCCCACCAGGCTCCTCTGTCCATGGATTCTCCAGGCAAGAATACTGGAATGAGCTGCCATCTCCTCCAGGGGATCTTCCCGACCCAGGGACTGAACCCATGCCTCCGGCATCACAGGCAGGTTTTCTACGACCAGGGCCACAGGGAAGCCCCTAGAAACACTCTAGATAATAACAAATACCTAAGCATCTACCATCCAGCTTAAAAAGCACAAGGATCTCTTATCAAAGCCTTTTACTGTTCATGGGTGGTTTTGTTATAACAGTATAAACAAAGCTTATCACTTATTTAATGAAAAATTGAAACACAAATATTTCCTTCGTGTCCTCCTTCAGAGGACCTTCCTGACCCAGAGCTCAAACGCACGTCTTTGTCTCCTGCATTGGCAGGCAGGCTCTTTACCACTAGTGCCACCTGGAGAGCCCTTGTTTAAAAGCAGCCTATGCTGAATCAGAGATGGAGAATAGATTGGGGATTAGGAGGAGTGAGGATGGTAAAGGGTGTATGTGACTGTAAAGGGGGGATGATATAGTTCTTTTATCATGATTGCAGGCGTGGTTACGAACATATACACTTGTGACCAAATGGCCGAGACCTATACACACCTGTACGTAAAAACCTTATCATGTCTGGCCTGAGAATGTTATCCTTTGAAAGGCCTGCTTGCAAGTCTGACCCTTCGCTGGTGTCTGGAAATCTGGATTTCAAGAGTATTCCCATTCTTCTCCAACAGGGGTGGCTGACTGTGCCAAAGAGGCAACTCACCCTGAACATCAGGAAGTGTCTTCTGTGAGTCTGGAACTTTGTCACATTTGAGACAGAGGATGCCCACATGACCAACCCCCAATAAAAGTCTTTTTCTTTCTTTCTTTCTGGCTGTGCTGGGTCTTCATGGTTGTGCAAGACCTTCCCTAGTAGCGGCAAGTAGGGATGCTCTTCTTCACCGTGAGGGGCACACTTTGTTTATTTAATGGGAGGACAGGTGATTTACAGTGCCGTGCTGGCCTCTGCAGGCTTCTTGCTGTGGTGGGTTCTCCTGTTCCGGAGCACACGATCCAGGCACAAAGACTTCAGCAGCTGCAGCACAAGGGTTCAGCCTGTGCAGCTCAAGGCCTCTCCAGGGCAGGCTCAGTAGCTGAGCTGCTCAGACCTCAGTTCCTCCACACTGTGTGGGATCTTCCTGGACCAGGGATCACACACATGTCCCCTGCACTGGCAGCAGGTTCTCATCCACTGAAGCAGCAGGCAAGTTCCTCAGTAAAAATCTTCATCAGTGATTCTCTAATGGACTTTCCTGGGCAAAAATACCACACACACATTGCTGTGTTTTTGTTGCAAAGGAGGGAAAGAGGGAATGTACTGTGTGACCCCTCATGGAAGGGAAAATACGTAAGGATGCCCGAAGATGGATTCCTCTAGGCTCTGCCTGTGTGTTAACACTAATGATCTGGGCATATCTTTACTAGGCCACTGTAATAAATCTCAGTGTGAGTACACCTGTGCTGAATCTCACGAGCCCTTCTGAAGGTGAGGGTCTTTGACTCCTGACACCACCCACTGTACCAGCGTCAGCGTCCCGGCTCTGAGAACACACCGCTGTTGCGTGGATGTGACTCCCGGGGAAACTGCATGAAGGGCACAGCAACACCTCGCTGCACTTTTGCGTTCTACAATATTGTGTTTTTGCAATTTTTCTACATCTAAAAGTATCTTGAAATTTAAAAAATAAATTATCTGTGGAGAAAAACAGTGCTCATTCTCTTCATGAGCTTTATAGTGACTGAAGTATAACCACATCTTTTGTCACACTGACTTTTTTCACTGAGATTTCCCCTTTACTAAAAACAAGATTTTTTTTCAGGCACATAAGGATGATAAGCACCTATAGAATACAAGGTGCTTTCTTTTTATACTCATCTAACCTAGCCCACTTCTTATGGCCAACAGTATATATTTATAATTGGCTGGGGTTAGTTCAGTTTCAAATCGATTTTAGTGGAAATATGCATGTATATTTATTGTCAATGGACCAAGTAGGGTTATAAATAAACTCCCCTGAAACATCTAATTGGCTTCCATCTTAAACTTCCTGTCTCTGCAGAGACTCTGAAGCCAAGACTATGTGAATTTGTATCTTAACTCCACTACTTACTACTTGATTAATTAAGCAAATTATTTAATCTCCATGCCCCAATTTCTAATCTGTAAAATGAAAGTAAGAAGATGGGCTGCCTGTGAAAAGTAAATGAGCTAATCCTTACAAAGTGCTTAGAACAGTGTTTGTTAAATAGCAAACATTAACAGGTGTGAGCTATTGTTTTGTAACTTTAAAAAAGCTAGCTTCATAAATAATACAATAGATCCTTTGGCTCATACAATTCTAAACAAAAAAAGCATCTGAGAACAAGATGAGATGCAGAATTGTGGAAACGCTATAACTAGAACATAAAGAAACTTAAAGATGCAAATGGTCTAATCAAACGCCCTGCCCTTTGCTTCCTACCTTCCCCCCACTAACGGAGATCATCTCAGGTGACAGGACTAAGTGGATATAGAGATGTCACCTCAGCAGTCCCCCCCAACCCCCGCACCTGACTGCCACTTCCTAAAAGGGTGCTTCACTTCTCCTTGGAGGCCCTGAGGGTCAGAGAGCCATCTGGATACAGTTGTACACTGCTCTGATCATGACAATTTTGATTCTGCTCAAAAGTGCCACCGAAAGAGGAAATTTTTCCATTAGCAGTAAGACTCATCTTTGAAGTAATGCCTAGAGAAGGCTAAGCAATCAGCATCTGTCAATGCTGATTTTACAATGATTTATTTAACTGCTTAGCAACCTGGTCACTGGGAGAAACAGCAGGTCTGCAGTGTCCCAGAAGTTCTTGGGATTACAGGTGGATGCAAACTCCCTTTTCCTTGTTCCCTCTTTTGACTCCATTTAGAATTGCTCTCAAAGAAGGCGATGGCACCCCACTCCAGTACTCTTTCCTGGAAAATCCCATGGACGGAGGAGCCTGGTGGGCTGCAGTCCATGGGGTCAAGAAGAGTCGGACATGACTGAGCGACTTCACTTTCACTTTTCACTTTCATGCATTGGAGAAGGAAATGGCAACCCACTCCAGTGGTCTTGCCTGGAGAATCCCAGGGACGGGGGAGCCTGGTGGACTGCCGTCTATGGGGTCGCACAGAGTTGGATACGACTGAAGCGACTTAGCAGCAGCAGCAGCAGCAGAATTCCTCTAGGGTAGTATATATCACCTCTTAGAACCTGTCCTGAAAGTCCTAAAAAAAGATCATTTTTCCATCTCTGTGTACACCATTATAACATGGGAGTGGTGTCTTGGGCTACTTTGTTTGATGTCTGGGTAGTCCTTTCTTGAAGATAACTCTAATCCATATTCTTACATGTATGCAAACTTACCTTACTTTACTGACCCAATTATTCAAAGAACTGCCTCTTCCTTTTATGTCCTGTTCTATTGGTTCTTATTTTTGAATCAATGTTTATGTTTCCTCAGATTTTTCTCTATTTCTAAAGTATCATTTGACCTCGAATGTATGTCTTGTCAATTGTATCTCACAAAATTACACAGAAAATAGAAATTCCAATGTTGACAAATACAGAAATATCAGTAGAATTACATATATAAAGGATAAACAAAAGGTCCTACTGTATAGTACAAGGAACTGTATTCAACATCCTGAGATAAATCATAATGGAGAAGAATATTTTAAAAAATGTATATATAACCAAATAATTTTGCCGTACAACAAAAATTAACACTGTAAACTGTAAAATAACTATACTTCAATTAAAGAAATAAATATCAGTAAAAAGAGGAGATGTCTATTAATCAGGAGGAAAGGAAGAAGTAGTTTTTGAAGTTCATAACTCTTCATGTCTAACTGGGAAAGCCCATTTATACTAGTTCCAGGTTCTCTATTTAAGATGAACAATTTTATGGTAGGAAAGGAAACTAGAATAGGCTCATTAAAGAGATGTGGTCATGAGAAAGTACAAGAGAAATGCAAGAAATCAATTTATGTGTATTTCTAGAGGTAAGCAAGGAAAATACAAATTGGCCTATACCTTAAAATAAGTATACACTGGATGTTCTCTCATTGAAAAATGTTGTCCAAGTCCACTATTTCAAACTTCCAAAAGAAAACACTTACAGTATAATTAGTAGTGTGGATGTTCCTAAGTGCTGCTTCTAGCCGTGTTATTAAGAAACGTAAGGTCAAAGCAGGGACAACTTCCTCCCCGTTCTGGCTATTGGCTGCAACTTCTCTCTGTGAAAAATAATTTGGTCAAAAATTTCCTTAAGTTACAACAAATATCAACATTTATTTTTATTAAACAAATAATATACACTCATCATGGAAAATCTAAAGAATAAAGAGGCCTTAAAAAAATCCACACAACCTAGATAAAACTGTTCTTATATTTGTTTGCTTTTAAGTAATTTGACAGATCTTCTTTATAACTACTTCCTCAAAACACTAAATGCCAGCTTTGCAAAAGAATTGGTAATGTCCACTCCTACTTCAGAGGAGAGTCATAATCCCACTGCCTTCTGATACCTTCTATTCTCTAACAGCTAAAAACTTCTTTCCAGCCCTGAAACTCTAGTAAGCAGGAAGGTTGGCTTTAAAAATGCCAACACCAGGGCAAATCATCTTATGCTGTCATCTAATTGAAACCAAGTTAATATATGTTATTATGCACCATAGTTTGTTACTTATATGGATGAAATAAAGGAAGACCTATGTCTTATCTTTGTGTGCATTCCCCAATGCTTTGTACCCCAAAGTGCTTGGCTTAAATTACATTCTTTGTTTAATGATATATACTACTATCTATGGGGGAAATTTAATCTATACTTTAACTCTGTTTCCAGTTTCCAATACTTTCCTGTTCTTCTCCTAGGCTAACTAGATACTTAACTTCAGTCTCCATAACATTCAATTTTCTCCATCAAAACACATTCCCTAGATAAAGTAATATAGCATCATCTTTTTAAATACTGTCTACACATTGACAGTTTCCAAATTTATATTTTGAGCTCAGAACTACCATCTGAATTTCAGACTCATCTATCCAACCATATACTCAAGAATATCTCTTGAATCTGAAAAGGTATATAAAATGTAACACTGAAGCGCTACCTTTGCCAAACAGTTTAGGTAGTTTCAGAGCAATATTCTCAATTAGAACTTTAAAAAGCTGGATAAAGTACAATTTTTTTTTTTTTTTTAAGAAATGGACTACCAAGGAACTAAAATCTATGGGGCCAACATGCAAGAGAGGAGGAAGGCCCAGACACAAGAGACTGATTTTGCAGCCACTTTTTTTCTTAATGCAACTGCTGTATTCAGTTGTGGCTGAGAGGTTGAAATGCTAGACAAAGCTTTCAACAAAGTTGCGCAGCTGGGAGGGAAATTGGGAGTGCATGACCTACCAAGGAACAGTGTCCCTGGCAAACACCTCATTCTTTTGGTTAGAATCCTGAAGAAATTTATCCTTAGAGTAAGTGTCTCTTTTGGTTCCAATTGGAACCAGACACAAAGATATGAATGCAAGTAGTTTACTTGAGAGGTACAGAGAACAATGGTAGTGGGGTGAAGAAGGGAATCAGGGAAGAGAAAGCAGGCTTTAAATTAACAGGTGTGTTATTAAGCTAGCTACCACAGTGGCTGACTAGGGTTAATGCAATAGGAAATCACTGAAAAATTCAGCCTCAGTGTTATTCAACTTAAGGAGAGAGAGTACTGGGATTTTTTATATAGTAATTCCCAAGGTTTATTGATGGTGTGTTTTCTGAGGTCAGGGAGAGTACTATTTCCTTGAGATCTCTAAAATTCTGTGAGAATTATAGCTTTCTGCAGTTCCAGGCACAATGGTAAAGAATATTTTTGCCAGTGCAGGAGACTCAGGAGGCATGGGTGCAATCCCTGGGTTGGGTAGATCCTAGGAAATGGCAACCTGCTCACAGTATTCTTGCCTGGAAAATCCCACTGACAGAGAAGACTGCTGGGCTACAGTCCATGGGGTTGCAAAGAGCTGGACACGACTGAGTGACTGAGCACGCATGCCTGCAGTTTCAGAAAAAAAGCCTGAAACGTAGAGATACAGACACTGAAAACTAGAGACTGGCCAGAGTACACCGAAATGATTCAAGGGGTCAAGGAGTATGGGCAAGGCACTCGCAGTATCTGCTACAAGGGGTAAGCCACAGACAATCATAAAACAGAGTGAAACCTGCAATCATCTCAGTCCCTAGCTGAATTAAGTGATCTGTAAGAAAAGCACAAATAAACATTACTAAGAAAGATTCTGTCTTGTTTTTCTAGTTCTCAAAAGAAGGTTGCCTGAAACTAACCCAGGCAACCATTGTAAGTAGCAGAATTCTATATTATCCTTTAGATGACTATGGAATTTAAAAATAGCTTTATTGAGTTATAATAAACATATTTCAAGTGTACAATATAGTGATTTGACATTTTTTCTTATGACATCCTCATAAAATGATGACTGCAATAACACCTGTTACCATTCATCACTATACAAACTTGTTTTAATATTATTGACTATATTCCTTAGGTGTATATTATATACCCTTGACTTATTTATCTTACGGCTGTAAGTCTGTATCTCTTAATCCCCTTCAGACAAAATAGATGACTATGGAATTTGTATTGAAGCGTTCAAGTTCATTTATTTATGAGTTTGGTTATTTTTGCCTTTTTTCTTAACATTCTTACCAGGCATTTGTTTTATTCCATTTCATTAGATTTGACTATCTTTATTCTTTTTTTAAACTTTGCTTTAAATTTTCTGTTCTTTCTTTAAACTCTTGAATTTTGTTTAGATGACTGGTATTCAACCTTGCTTCTTTTTCTACTACATGCATTTCAAGCTACAAATAATCCTTGCAGCACAGCTTTTATCTAATAACACAAATTATGATACATGTTTTTCATATATTTTAGTTCCAAAATGTATCTAATGTCCAAAGTGCTGTGTTCCTTGATTTAGAGGTATATATCTTAATTTAGGAACAATGATTTTCTAGTTTGTATATCTATAACTAATTTTTAAATCAATTGTACAAATGTCAGAGAACATGCTCTGCATGTTTTGATTCTTTGAAATTTGATAAGACTTACTTTATGAACTAGCACACGGTCAATTTTTGTAAATATTCTATGTGTATTTAAAAGGAATACATTTTTTGTCACTGTTGGGTTCAGTGTTTCATATACATAAATGAATTAGACCAGATAAATTAGACGAAGTCTGCTATAGTTCTGCTAACTTTGTGTCATGCTCTATCACTTACTAAGAGAGCTGTACTAAAGTCTCCCTCCGGGACTGCTGACTGGTGCATTCCCCCTTTAGTGTTATCAATTCTTGTTATCTTACACATAAAATTTCTGAATATATTTGGGTCTACTTCTGGAATTTCTCTTCTATTTTCCAGACTTGTCTATAGAGTCAAGAGCAAGTAACACAATCTTATAGTTATTAGAGCTTCACAGTAAGTTTTAACATCAAAGTGGGCAAACTCCCAGCACTTTGTTTCTACAATGCTTTCATAATTTTCTTGGCTAGTCTTCCTCTAATTTCTGATTTGAACTTTAGAATTAGCTTTTAGTAAATAGAAAACCCTCTTGCTATTTTTATTGGAATTTTGTGATATTTGTAAATTTTTATTTCAGGAAAATTGGCATCTCTATCACACTGTGTCTTCCTACATCTATTGCTTCCCATTCAGGTCTTCATATCTTACTTTTTAACAGAGTCTTAGAAATTTTTACTTACTGTTTTAATATAGTATTGATTTCTAAACTTAAATATGAAAAAATAGGTGTGTCGGGGTACTTGCTACAATGTAGATTCCCAGACCTACCCCCAGAGATTTTGATTCTTTGGGACTAGTATGGGGGTCAGAACAGGTTCATGTAAGTGGCTTAGAAAAAAACTCTGAGAAACACCAATTTATTTCTTGTGTATTTCTTAAGTGTTTTCCTGGGTATTTTATCTTTTTTTGTTGTTATCAGAAGTACTTTTCTTTCATTCTTATCTTCTAATTGGCTATTGTTTATATAATAAAGCCTACTGATTTCTATTTCATATTGTGGTTTCTAGGTGATTTTCAAAAAATGAGAGGGAAAAAAGTGGCATTATTCCACCCATTTCAAACCAGAATTCATATTTTTGGTATATTACCTCATTTAAGGTTATAATTGTACATAAAGTCTTCGGATATTTTTAGAGCTTTTTCGAATTTTTAATCATAATAGTATTAATTTGTTTCATGGAAATAATTAATAATACATTCTTTCACAGAAAAGGTAAGTGTGGCCTTTTAAGGATACCTATGGTGTTCTGTCTCCTTCCCCCAATTAACTGTCACAAAGAATAGATAATCATTTTCTTTAACTTTGGGAAATTTCATTAATTTACAAACTGATACCCATTCTGTGTCAAAAGCTTCACAAACTATCTGAAAAAACTATTTCTAAAATGCAAATCAATAATCTATTCTCTAGAATATTTATCTCATTAAAAATCCAGAAGTCTTATTATTTTCTTTATATTTTATATTTTTGAAAAAGCCATCAGCATTTTACAAATTGGGAAAACTGAAAGTAGTTCCCTCTTCCAGAACAGTATGTTGCCCATTATTAGAATTCAACCCTAGACCTTATAAGCTACTAACAGCTTATAAGCTACTAACCCACATCCTTACTATTATTCTTGAAAGGCTAGCATCAACTTTATTTATTTAATTAATAAAAGTCTAAGCCGAAACCAAAGCCCTTCATAAGGTGTAAGATAGTTTCAAGAACTTAGTGTCACTGTTGTGGTAAAGAAAGGGAGACGGAAGGAGGAAAGGGAGAGAGAGAATGAGAAAAGACGGGAGGGAGGGAGGAAGGGTAAAGTAATAAGAAATACACATACTGATCTCTGTCCCCAGTTCCTGCCAATATTTGGTCTTTGACTCTGGCTCTAGGCACAGAGCTCCTAAAACCCTTGGAATTTCCTGGATGACAGAAAGACAGTGTCTTTTGTTCTAAAGTGGTAACTCTTGGTGGGCTCCTGGATGGACACTTGGGCACCAGAAAGACCAAGCTATGATTAAGAAGTTTGGAACTTTTAGCACCATACCCCCAAAGAAGGGAGGGAAGCTGAAAGGTAAATTAATAATTAATAAATCAACATACCTACATGATGAAGTCCCTGTAAAAATTCTAAGACTATGGGGTTTGAAGAACTTGCAGTTTGTAGATGTCAGGAGAACGGTGAACCCCAACTCCAAAAGGAGAGAAGTTCCTGAACTTAGACCCTTTCTTGCCCTATGCATCTCTTCATGTGGTTGTTCAGCTGTATCCTCCATAAATCACATCCTTTGTCATGTAATTAACTGGTAAATGTGTTTCCCTGAGCGTCATGAGCTGTTCTAGCAAATTACTGCGCTCAAGAGGGTTCATGGCTGAGTATATAAGTGGCCAATGGATAGCCAGCCAGTCAGAAGAACTGGGAAAAACGGAGACGGTGATTGGCATCTGAAGGGGAGCAGTCTTAGACTGGACTCTTAGCTTGTGGGACGGGATGCTAACCCTAGGTAGACAGTGTGAGAGCTGAAGTGAGCGGTAGGACACCCAGGGGATGCTGGAGAACTGACTGGTGTGGGGCTAAACCCACATATTTGGTGTCAGAAGAGGTGTGAGTGTGACAGTGGTGTGCAAGCAAAGGAACACAGCGTGTCATGTAGAGAGCTACACTTCGGCCCCAAATACCAAATTATCATCTTACCTGCATGGTTTGGAAGGAAAAATCTTCTTCTAAGAACTTCTTGATGTGAGGAACCACACCTTTTGGCAGAGTGTTAATTGCATTCAATAATTTCTTCACTTCTAATAGTAGGTTAACAGGGACAAGATCAGTAGGTGTGTCCTTTTCCTGTTTGTCCTAGACAACATTTTTAAAAATTTACACAATTATTCATGATCTTATTTACTACAATACTAAAACCAGTTGATGTACTTTTTAAAAAGTACCTTTACATGCTATATACAATCACTTTGACAGACAACAGAAAATCCCTTATGCGGATTCAGAGAACATTCTCTCTGTTCTCAAGGAATGTACAACACAGCCAGAAGTTTAAGATCAAAACTCAAGAAACTTTAATCTAGGGAAGGCCACTATAAACGCATTTATAAATTATAAACAAAGCATAGACTCAAAGATGGGAATAATTATATCTTTTTTTATTACAGCAGGATGCGAAACATGAATGATTTTAGGCTTACATGTGAGTGAAGCCTCAAAAAATGATTGTCCTTGAGAAATACACAGCATGTAGTGAATTGGTTCATTTAAAGGCATAAAAAATGCTAAGTTTAAAATCCTAAATAGGTTATTCTACAAAATATGAAAACTATCTCCATAGTGCTTTTTACATTATGTGACTAATGCTTCAGCTACTACATACAGCAATTTGAAAACGAATGCAGTTGTAATACTTTAAGTTATAAATAAATTAGCATAATATAATCTACACCTAATCTGAATTCAGTCAGAGCTGAATAAATAGTAATAATCTTGGGACTTCAGGAACTGATCCTTATAGACTTAACAAAGCTGTAATTAATCATTAACTGATAGCTATATAGTCAAGTCTTGCTGAACTTTCTATTAACATTAATTGTGAGAACGAGTGGGCAACAGAAATGAATAAATGTCCTGGAATTGATAGATGATGGCCTTCCTTCAAACCTTAACAAAATACCACAGTTCTTATAACTGCTGAAACTC
The DNA here is from genome assembly GCF_963930625.1 of Muntiacus reevesi. NCBI lineage: Eukaryota > Metazoa > Chordata > Mammalia > Artiodactyla > Cervidae > Muntiacus > Muntiacus reevesi. The sequence goes on from NC_089269.1 coordinate 3,343,924, forward strand.
TGGGATTATGAATATGCAGCCACTGACCTACGTATATAAAAACATTTTCACTGCAGAGGCCATGCAGAGTCACTGAGAAGACAAAAGAATCACTGGCATGGGGTGACTCTGATTGCCAGGTTTCTAACAGGCCTGGAACTACCCAGAAACAAAGAAGGTCCAATGCAGGACTCCTCCTCCTCCTCCTCTCCCCTTCTGGGTTTGAGTCTTAAATTGAGATTCCTTCCCCACCTCCAACAACAAACAAATACATCTTGCATTTTCTGGTACACTTCATTATATTTACATCCAAAAATGTAGGAAATGTTAACGGTTTGCTAAATCTCAGTAAAGAGTATATGTGTTCACTGTAATATTCTTACAAATTTTTTGGTAGGTCTGAAATTTTTCAAAAAGTTAATTAAAAAAAAGTTTATAAAAAATAACCAAACAAACATTTGCAAAGAATGATCATTGTCAACAGTGCGTGTATTTCAAAGTAAAGATCAATTCTGCAGTCAAAAGTCATTGCAGAATCATCTAAGACTAATTACCAAATTGGTACGCAAGTAAGATCATGGTGAGAATAAAATTTTTTCAACAGGAAACACTATAAGCCTCACGTTTGTTAAATAATCTTATTATAAACACAATTTTAATTTTTAAGTTGTCAAAATAGTTGGTACTCAATCCATTTTTGCAAAATAGATTTAGCATCTAAGCCAAATTCAGCTTAAACCTCCCACCTCCTTTGCCAGTGTATTCTGAAATCTGTATCTAGAAATGGCTTTTCTGGATCCAGTCCCCCTAGTCCAAGTGTACATCCCTAAGTACATTTGCACATGTTGTATTTTCTCTGCAACATTCTTTTAATAACCTTATGCAGTGAATACTATAGTTATGTTATGTTTATATATTTTTCTCCTAAGTTACTAGACAACTTTTATAAACTTTATTAACAAGTGGACATCATTCTTTATATAAAACTATGTAGAAAGTAAAAATTGCATTAAAAAGAACCTATCAAACAAATATCTCTCATCAAGGCTTCACTAAATATAAATACATATGACATTCACAAACGTGTCTGTATCTTTTAATCTATTACAAACTCTTTTGTCGCTGGTAACAAGCACTTTATATTAGTGTATACTTCAGTTATTCATTTAGAACTGGAGGTTCTGACAGTAAAAATAAAAACGGGAAAAAGAATTAACTTCAGAAACAAATCAAAGAAATTTCTTACTAAATAAAATTCTTTGTGTATGTTTTCTTGCTATGTGTATAGTGTTCATCTTCTATGAATTTTGCTTAAAAAGATAAATAAGAGATATCTTAAAACTGATTATTGTGATGTTTCTGAGCAAGTCAATTAACTTATCTACTAATTTTAACTTACAGTGAGGATGGATGTTTATAAAGGTAACTATGAGACATAAATATCAATTATGAAAAAAAGATTTAGTGATGACCACTAAGGCAGGAAAATTTTTAGCAGGTAATTAAGCTGATTAGATTTAGTATTCTATTCTCATACAACACTAGTTAACTAAATTTTCTCTTACCAGTTGATCAGTTGATTTTTCTACCTTTTTCTTGGTTTCCTCTGTAGCCTGCTCTTCCAGAGGACGATCCCTATTTCAAATGAAAAAGAAAGGTATATTCAGAGCATCCTCTTACAAAGAACACAGTTAAAAATTTTTGATTAATTTTTGCCTGTATTAGTAAAGAAACTAACATATGAATTTTGGCCTGAAAGTTTCAAAAGTGTAAAACAATACGTACCAAAGCCTGGCAATAGTGTTTAGGTGCTCTCTCTCTTTAGGGACTCAGATAAAGAAAAGAAATTATTCCAAGTCCTTACTGGATGGTGGCAGAGAGAACAGAAAGCTGATGTAAAAAAATTTTCATCTTTAACAAACACATAATAAATCAAAATAATGGGAAAAACTGACTTTATAGCACTGTTTCAGTGTAAAGGAAAAAAAGGCTGAAAAGATTGACATTTTGTGTGTGCGTGCGTGTGTGTGTTTATGAAAATAATTAAGGTTTGGGAAGTGTCTATCTTACATAGTTTTTTTTTTTTTTTTTTTTTCAGCTTTTTAGCATCAAAATGATCTGGTTTTCCAAAGTGGCTTTTTTAACTGAGGTAGGAGAGTATCATATTTAGAAATTATTTAACTATTTCTGTAGAAAGGAATAATGACAAGTTTTGCTTTTGACATGTACTTGAAATGTGAACATATGCAGTATTGTTTATTGAACTGAAAATTTATTTATAAAATTGTTTCTGCCGACATACAGAACCATGACACAAGATTTGAGAACCATAACATAGGGTCATATACAATTTATATATATATAATCTGCTTAATTCTATATACTAGCAGAGAGAAAACTGAGGTGAATAACCTATCAATTGATTTATTCAGAATTGTACTTTGTAAATATCCTATTTCACTTCACATTTATGTACTCATTTGACTAACAATCATTTATCATCTACTATGTGCTAACTGATTTTGTCAGGGGGAACTGGGACAGATAAACAGTACAGAATTGTATACACAGTGAACATTACAACAAAAGCTGATTTATATACACAAACAATATTTCACAATAGGAGTCAGTGTTCTTTAAAATGTCATGGTAAAAAGAAAGTGTTTTCCTGTACTTGTAAGTCCCATTCCAAAAAGGAACACAAGGAATCTGTGTTACCAAGGAATGAAAAATACTACAGCAGTCTTCTGAAGCCCGTTAAGGTCTGAGAGAGTACAAAATGTTCTTGAAAGGTATATTCTACCTGTTGACTCCATTTTAGGGTCATTTACTCCTTAACCCAGTAGCTCTCAGTCCCAGACTTTAATGCATATTAAAATTATCTGTGAAGTTTTGGAAACATCCAGATATCCAAACCCTACTTCAGAATTCTTAAACAAAAGTGTGGAACATGAGCTTCAATATGCTCCATAGGTTCCATAACAAATTTTCATGTGAAAACTTGACTAATCTGCACTTTCTCCACAACATTAAAAGTGCTCTAATAAAAGTTGCTAATGAAATTCTATTTGCTACTCCAGGAGCTTTGTCTTGGGTCCTCATTTTACTGACCCTTTCTGCATTATTTAACATCATACATCATAAATGCCAACCCTCCTTGAACACCTCTACATCCTTTGCTGCTATTGTTTCTCCTCCTAGCCCCTCAGCTGTCCACTTCTCAATATGTACCACTGGCTATCCCTCTTCCTTTCATTTATCTTATTCATTTATTTTTTCATAACATTTACATAGAACTGCATACGCTAACACCATCAAACCATGCTCCCCATGTATTAGACCAGGACGGTGCCCCAGAGGTCATATGTGGCACCTACTTTACTCTACTGATGGGTAAATCAATGCCAAGAGAAGTCATACACTAGAAAGCAGCAAAGCTAAAACAAAGTGCAAGACGAGTTTTGTTTTTTTTTTTTTTTTTTTTTTTTGCTATTCTGCTACTTCTACCATTTATGTACTTTATTCTGCTGCTTGGAAAAGCTGAGATTTTGCTAGAATAAACCTGAAATATACATATATAGCATATAGTGATGCTGCACTCATCTCACACGCTAGTGAAGTAATGCTCAAAATCCTCCGAGCCAGGCTTCAGCAATATGTGTTGTAAACTTCCAGATGTTCAAGCTGGTTTTAGAAAAGGCAGAGGAACCAGAGATCAAATTGCCAATATCCGCTGGATCATCAAAAAACCATGAGAGTTCCAGAAAAACATCTATTTCTGATTTATTGATTATGCCAAAGCCTTTGACTGTGTGGATCACAATAAACTGGGGAAAATTCTCAAAGAGATGTGAATACCAGACCACCTGACCTGCCTCTTGAGAAACCTGTATACAGGTCAGGAAGCAACAGTTAGAACTGGACATGGAACAACAGACTGGTTCCAAAAAGGAAAAGAAGTACGTCAAGTCTGTATATTGTCACCCTGCTTATTTAATTTATATGTAGAGTATATCATGAGAAACGCTGGGCTGGAGGAAGTACAAGCTAGAATCAAGATTGCTAGGAGAAATATCAATAACCTCAGATATGCAGATGACACCACCCTTATGGCAGAAAGTGAAGAAGAGCTAAAGAGCCTCATGATGAAAGTGAGAGTGAAAAAGTTGGCTTAAAGCTCAACATTCAGAAAATTAAGATCTTGGCATCCGATCCCATCACTTCATGGCAAATAGATGGGGAAACAGTGGCTGACTTTTTATTTTTCTGGGCTCCAAAATCACTGCAGATGGTGACTGCAGCCATAATATTAAAAGACGCTTGCTCCTTGGAAGGAAAGTTATGACCAACCTAGACAGCATATTAAAGAGCAGAGACATTACTCTGCCAACAAAGGTCCATCTAGTCAAGGCTATGGTATTTCCAGTGGTCATGTATGGATGTGAGAGTTGGACTATAAAGAAAACTGAGCACCGAAGAGTTGATGCTTTTGAACTGTGGTATTGGAGAAGACTCTTGTGAGTTGCTTGGACTGCAAGGAGATCCAACAAATCCATCCTAAAGGAGATCAGTTCTGGGTGTTCATTGGAAGGACTGATGCTGAAGCTGAAACTCCAGTACTCTGGCCAACTGATGCAAACAGCTGACTCATTTGAAAAGGCCCTGATGCTGGGAAAGATTGAGAGCAGGAAGAGAAGGGGACAACAGAGGATGAGACGGCTGGATGGCATCACCGACACAATGGACATGGGTTTGGGTGGACTCCGGGAGTTGATGATGGACAGGGAGGCCTGGCATGCTGCAGTTCACGGGGTGGCAGAGTCGGACAGGACTGAGCAACTGAACTGACTGAACTAAATGTTCCATATTTAGCCCTCTTTCTTCTTAATACATTTTCTATTTAAATCAATCTCATTTATGCCCATGAGGAAACACTCTCAAATTGGAATCAGGTTCTTCTCATTCACTATTTTTACCTTCAAGTCTCCAGCTCAACATCTGATACAAAGTAGGCACTCAAATGTTTATTGAATGTATGAATATACAAACAAATAAATAAGCAAACATCCATGAATTCAAATAGTAACGCATTCCAATGATTCACAAATCTGTATCTGCAATCTTAATTTTTCTTTGATGTTACAGCTACATATTTCCATCCAGCTATTTGACAATCTCCGTAAGACTATCTTAGTGACACCTCAATCTGCTCATATCTAAAGTTGAACTCATTATCTGTCCTCTCTTACTTTCTCAACACACATTAAAACTGTTCTCCTTTTGTGATCTCCATGTTACTTAACAGTACATATTTCCTTGTGATCATTAGAAACCTTCAAACTAGCTCTACTTCTCCTCTGCCCCTTTTCTTGTAACTCTGCACAAAACAAAGCTAACTCCTTATCAGGAGTCAAACCCCTCCCCAAGAATTTACCTTAAATACATTTTTCTTGCTGTTTCCTCAGCTAAACAACCTCCCATGTGCCCTGCTTCTACATTCATCAAAAGTCTCTATCCTTTAAAACTCAGTTCACATGTCACCTTCTAAAAACCCACTGAACCCCCCAGTCAATAATCAGTTTCACCCTATATACAGCCACAGCATTTCTACTGTAATACTTACGCATGCATTTTGCCTAAAGATAAGACAACTTTTTAGATATCTTCTGACTATATTATAATTCTAAGCTGTTGTTCAATCACTAAGTCACGTCTCACTCTTTGCAACCCCGTGGACTGTAGCACACCAGGCTCCTCTGTCCTCCACTATCTCCCGGAGATTGCTCAAATTCATGTCCATTGAGTCAGTGATGCTGTCTAAGTACACATATTTTATTTTACTCTTATTCCCTACGTGTCAAGGAGGTAATTAAATATTTGCAAAAACAACACATTGTTTATTACATGAGATAGGGCAATGAGGGAAGGAGATCTCCAATACTAACCAGCTCTTTACTATTACATGGGAAAGGTCTAAGCAGAATGAACTTTCCCTAATTGGAGGGGAGAGACTGACATTTAGCTTAGGCCCAGTTGAACCTCTCAGTAGTCTTCTGTGTTATACTTAGGCTACTTTATGTAAAATGGAAATAATAATAGCATCCCCTCATAGAGTTGTTATGAGGTTTATATGGGTTAAGGCTTGTAAAAGCATTCAAAACAATGCGTGGCAGAAAGTAAGTCTATTTGGTGTTTCTTACTCAGTCATGTCAGACTCTTTGCGACCCCGTGGACTATATCCAGCAAGACTCCTCTGTTCATGGAATTCTCCAGGCGAGAATACTGGAGTGGGTATCCATTCCCTTCTTCAGGGGATCTTCCTGACCCAGGGATGAAACCCAGGTCTCCAACATTGCAGGCAGATTCTTTACCATCTGAGCCACCAAGGAAGCCCCAAGTCTATTTAAGTGAACGTTAAATGATAAATAAAACATTACTTTGTTTAGAATGTCCCCAGTGTGGCAAGCTATGACACATCAACTCTTAGCTACTGAGTCAGGGTCTAAGTCCTTAGAGAAATTTTCTAAAATTAGATTTTACCCAGTTTACATCCTCTACCAAAAAAGTGTTGTCTTGAAATATAAGGGTATCTCATTCACACTAGCTTCTCAAAATTTTGTGAGAAAGGCAAATGTTGTGTCTTCAGAATGTAACACCTACAGTCGGTTTTTGTCAGCCCATCCCTTACCTCACAAAAAATTCTTCTGGTAGAGAATCCATGCTGCATAATATTCTTATGCAAGTCTTATTCCAAGGCTTGAAGACTGACTTTTATGGCTGCTGTTTAAAGCTGTAAGGAAAGTAATGTTTTAGTAGGAGGGTAGGAGGATTTCATTCTTTTTTCCCCACTATTTAAATAGTATATAATCATTAAAGAAAATTTTGAAACTGCTATAAAAGAAAGTGAAATCACATAGTTTCATCATCTAAACATAAATAATATAAATCATTGCCTACGTTTTAATATACTTTGTTCCAAGCATGGGTATATTTTACCAATTTGTAATCATATTGCATATGGAATACACCACAGTAGCTTCTTCACCACTGAATTATATCAAAAGCACCTTTCATGTTATTTTATACTCCTAGTAAACATTCTCAATGGCTACATAACAACTGATTGTGGTTTCCTTAGCCATTTCCTGATAGTGGAACATTTAGTGTTTCCCATTTTTTCAACATAAATAATTAGTACTGTGATAAACTCCATTGCCTGTAATGCCTTTTCTATGTTTAGGATTAATTCCTTATGACAAATCCTCAGAAACAGATTTCCCAGGTCAAAGACACAAATATTTTAAGCTTCTAGGTGCTTATTGCTAAATGGTTTCCCAAATGGTTTCTAATAATTTATTTCCCAGTTATAAGAAGTTCCTCTTTAACACAATCTTTTTTTTTCTTTAATTGAAGGATAACTGCTTTACAGAATCGTGTTGGCTTCTGCCAAGCCTCAACATTTCTCTTAGTCCAAAAACAACATTTTGGAGAAGGAAATGGCAACCCACTCCAGAATTCTTGCCTGAAAAATCCCATGGATGGAGGAGCCTGGAAAGCTACAGTCCACGGGGTTGCACAGTCAGACAAGCCTGAGCGACCTCACAGAAAGACAGAAAAAATAACATTTAGCTACTTTTCTTCAAAATTGCATGAATCTCCATTAATAGGAGACAAGAGATGTGAAGAACTCTTGTATATTCTCTGATTTAAATATCAATGAATGTTGTGGATGTTTCCTGAAGGAAAAAAAAATACTGCAGCAAAATAAATGAAAACAAAAGGGGAACAAAGTGTCATTAGCATATCTACATCTATTTATATTGCTCTCTAATTTAACTATTCCAAAGCCAATTCTTCCAAAATCAGTCCCATTTGATTTCTTTTACTGAGGGTTCAGGTCTCCAAATTCTATTGCCCTCTGTTATGCTGACTTCCCTTTCTGGTCCCACTGTACACAGCTGAGAAAGTATTACAGTGAAAGTATATAAAATTATTGCATGGTTCAGTTCAGTTCAGTCGCTCAGTCGTGTCCAACTCTTTGTGACCCCATGGACTGCAGCACGCCAGGCCTCCCTGTCCATCACCAACTCCCAGAGTTTACTCAAACTCATGTCCATTGAGCTGGTGATGCCATCCAACCATCTCATCCTCTGTCGTTCCCTTCTCCTCTCGCCTTCAATCTTTCCCAGCATCAGGGTCTTTTCAAATGAGTCAGCTCTTCGCATCAGAGCATGGTGTTCTGGCACAAAGAAAGAAATGATTCTATCTATATTCTGTATTTGACTTAGCTTCCCTGTTGGCCTACATGGTAAAGAGTCTGCCTGTAATGCAAGAGACTCAGGTTCGATCCCTGCATGGGGAAGATCCCCTGGAGAAGGGAATAGCAACCCACTCCAGTATTCTTCCCTGAAGAATCCCATGGACAGAGGAGCCTGGTAGGCTACAGTACAAGGGGCTGCAAAGAGTCGGACACAACTGAACGAATAACACATACCAGTTCTCACAAAAAGGCTTGAGAAACAAGGATAATCCTCTAACAATTCAATGCTAGCTGATATTTCTTAATCAAACTACAAATGTAAAGATTTACACAGACTTCCACTAAACTCCCTCATTTAAAACAGAACTTTCTAACATCCGTTTCCTGTCCATACCTAATAAAACACTTCTTGCTGTCAGTATTTACATACCTCGCCTATACAATCTACTTCTCCTAGGTATATCATTTTATTTTTTACTTTTAGTCTTATTTCAAAAACTCTGTATACAAAGTCACATGCCTATTAGAATTTGCATTCTCTATTCAAATACAAAGATATAAACTAAAGCCAATAATGAAGCAGAGAACGGTTGGATAAAACTCACTATTCTTTCACACAAACTCAGATCTGCTTTATCTCTTAATAAAGCTGTACAGAAAAGGACATGGCTTTAAAAACTGTAGGACTTTGATCAAGCTGTTTTTACGGTTTCTTTAACCTCCTTGTTATTTTAATAAAAAAAAACTGACATTATTTCATAGCCAGAGCATACAAAGTATGCCTTTCCCAGACAAAATAATCCTCTCATTTTCAGAACTTAAAAGCTCAGGCCTGGATATTCCCCTTTCTGATAAGTTCTCCTTCAGTCAGTAGCTGTTTGCATAGATCACAGTGAGGCTGAAAAGGAGGAAAATCCTCTGGCAACAAGACAGAGAGAATGGAAGGCCTCTGCTAAGCTATTCACTGTTCAGCTTGAAAAAGAAAAGGGCATAAAATTAATCAATAAATTAGAATGTATTTGGACCCTAAATTAAGAGTTTAAAAAGGCTAATGGCTTGCTTTCTCAGACTGCTTTAAAATACAACCTGATATCAATCTCTGTGGTGAAAGGTTGTCCAGGAGAGAGGATCATTCAGTTCAGTTCAATTGCTCAGTCATGTCCACCTCTTTGCGACCACATGGACTGCAGCACACCAGGCTTCCCTGTCCCTTCACCAACTCCCGGAGCCTACTCAAACTCATGTCCACCACATCAGTGATGCCATCCAACCATCTCATCCTCATCTGTCATGCCCTTATCCTCCCACCTTCAATCTTTCTCAGCATCAGAGTCTTTTCCAGTGAGTCAGTTCTTCAGATCAGTGGCCAAAGTACTAGAGTCTCAGCTTCAGCATCAATCCTTCCAATGAATATCCAGGACTGATTTCCTTTAGGATGGACTGGTTGGATCTCCTTGCAGTCCAAGGGACTCTCAAGAGTCATCTCCACCACAGTTCAAAAGCATCAATTCTCCAGCGCCCAGCTTTCTTTATGGTCCAACTCTCACATCCATACATGACTACTGGAAAAACCATAGCTTTGACTGGATGAACCTTTGTTGGCAAAATAACGTCTCTGCTCTTTAATATGCTTTCTAGGTTGGTCATAGCTTTTCTTCCAAGGAGCAAGCGTCTTTTAACTTCATGGCTGTAGTCACCATCTGCAATGATTTTAGAGCCCAAGAAAATAAAGTCTGTTTCCATTGTTTCCCCATCTATTTGCCATGAAGTGATGGGACCAGATGCCAGGATCTTAATTTTCTGAATGTTGAGTTTTAAGCCAACTTTTTCATGCTCCTCTTTCACTTTCATCAAGAGGCTCTTTAGCTCTTCTTCACTTTCTGCCATAAGGGTGGTGTCATCTGCATATCTAAGGTTATTGATATTTCTCCTGGCAATCTTGATTCCAGCTTGTGCTTCATCCAGCCTGGCATTTCAAATGATGCACTCTGCATATAATAAGCAGGATGACAACATACAGCCTTGATGTTTGATGTACTCCTTTTCTGATTAAGAACCAGTCTGTTGTTCCATGTCCAGTTCTAACTGTGGCTTCTTGACCTGCATCAGATTTCTCAGGAGTCAGGTCAGATAGTCTGGTATTCTCATCTCTTGAAGAATTTTCCACAATTTGCTGTGATCCACACAGTCAAAGGCTTTGGCATAGTCAACAAAGCAGCAGTAGATGCTTTTCTGGAACTCTTGCTTTTTCGATGATCCACTGTATGTTGGCAATTTGATCTCTGATTCCTCTGCCTTTTCTAAACCCAGCTTGAACAGCTGGAAGTTCACAGTTCATGTACTGTTTGAAGCCTGGCTAGTAAAGCCATTACTTTACTAGCATGTGAGATGAGTGCAATTGTGCAGTAGTTTGAACATTCTTTGGCATTATTTTCCTTTGGGATTGGAATGAAAACTGACCTTTTCCAGTCCTGTGGCCACTGCCGAGTTTTCCAGATTTGGTAGCCTACTGAGTGCAGCACTTTCACAGCATCATCTTTTAGGATTTAAAATAGCTCAACTGGAATTCCATCATCTTCACTAGCTTTATTCGTAGTGATGATTCCTAAGGCCCACTTGACTCCACATTCCAGGATGTCTGGCTCTAGATGAGTGACCACACCATTGTGGTTATCTGGGTCATGAAGACCTTTTTTGTATAGCTCTTCTGTGTATTCTTGTCACCTCTTCTTAACATCTATGGTGAAAGGTTTTCCAGGAGAGCTGATCATTAATCCCATCACCTTCCAGGAGCTGAGCTGCCAGGTGGCAAGCCCCAAAGGCACCACTGGCAGCAGCAGCACTTCACAGCCTTTCTTGGGAAGGAAGGTATAGATGCCTAGCAACAGAAAGGAAGCAGCCAGCCTGCAAATTTTCCACTGTACTTCTGAAACAATCAAAAGTTCTCACTATTCTAGAAGAGGCTGAAGCATACTTTTAAATCAGGGTTAACATGGGAGAAAGGGTGAATCCAGTTTCCTTCCGTGTGTTCATTTCAGTAGACTTTCCTTGTCAGCTAGAAACGAAACATTTACTCTGCCTTTCTGGAATTGAGGAACTGCCCCTCAACAGAAACTGTTCAGGTCTGGCTGGCTGACCATAGGGCAAGCTAAAGTTCAGTGTCAATTTAAAGCACACCTTTATCCACTAACGAAAATGATTTTATCTGCATGCTGCTTTACTGGTTGAAAATAAGGTATTGCCATCCATATCTTGAGGCAGCAAAATATCTTTTTGACTGCTCCGCCTTTCTGAGCTTCCAGTTCCCACTTTTCCTCTCATGAAATTATAACAAGCTTTTTTAAATTTAAGAGTTTCCTTTCCCTATTTTTAAAGCTGTGCTATTCACATCAAAGTAAGCACAACTATTGTTTATAATTTTTTAATCATTCATTTAAACATTTACCTTGTCACATTGTCACCTCCTTAAAATGTATATATTTACATTGTCTTTATATCCACTTAAATGCTCATCTTAATTCTGTCACCTGACCAAGTCAGAGGTTCCACCTGGCCAACAAGTTTACATTTCAATGTATGGGTGGATGTCCTATGGTCCCATGAATTTGCTAGCCTTGTCAGTTTTGGCACTTAGAGATAGCACATGGCCAGGTTGGGAAAGTGCATAATAACGGTGTAAAAAAAGCAGTAAAAATAAAGTTCATTTTTCTTAATGCTACTAGCTTGAAAAAAAAAAATATTGCGCTGGGTAAATCTTGGTAATGAGAAGTTGTCCTATGCATTTTTAGGATGTTCAGAAACATGCCTAACTAGCCAGTATACAACAGAAGCAACTCTCTCTCACCTCTCAGCCCCATTGCGGCAATCAAAAACGTCACCAAACACTGCCAGATGTCCTTCAGGGAACAAAACTGCCCACAGCTCAGAACTAGCTAATTAAATGAATTAAAATGAAAAGGCTAACTAAATGAACATAGATTGTTCTCAGCAATTAAAAAAATATTCCTGTGATTAGGTATCATGTATGTGTGTGTGTGCGCTCAGCCACGTCTGACTCTTTATCACCCCATGGAATGTAGCCTGCCAGGCTCTTCTGTCCATGGAATTTTCCAGGCAAGAATACTGGAGAGGGTTGCTATTTCCTACTCCAGGGGATCTTCTGGACTCAGGTATCCTGTATAAACACAACAAATCATTTCTCCACAAAAAGGAGAAATGATAAAGTATCTCATTTAGTTTCCATCAGTGTGAAAAGTAAGTTGAGAGGTTGCACAGGATTCGTAGCTAAGAGCACAAGAGCCATTACAGCCAGTTTACAAGAGTGTACAAGTCAGCTTCAACACGTATTAACCATGAAACCTTGAGGGGAATGAACATCTCTGGACTTTAGTTTCCTTATCTGAAAAATAGGGAAAAAGTTGATCCATGATTCACCGGGTGTTTGCAAAGAGTAAATGTTTTAAAACATGTAACTGAACATAGTAAGGGCTCAGCTGGTAAAGAATCTGCCTGCAATGTGGGAGACCTGGGTTCGATCCCTGGGTTGGGAAGATCCCCTAGAGAAGGAAAAGGCTACCCACTCCAATATTCTGGTCTGGAGAATTCCATGAACTAAGTCCATGGGACTATATTTGTTACTATCAACATCTTTGTTTAATTTCATTTAAATTTATGGCAAAATCAGTTCACTTTCCTTCCAATTCTCTACCTTGGAGAAAAGCTATTATATGAAAAGGAATAGTAATAATGAGACTTAAAAAAGTGGGTCAAAAACATCTTTCAACTATATCCTACATGATAACAATTGGCAGTTTAATCTGCATATCTTTGGCACCTTGCAGTTTCATATCAACACATATGAATCTGCCATATTCTTTAAACTGCATGATATGCCATTGTATAAATTAAACTATTTACCAGACCACTACTGATAAATACTTCAACTGTATCCAGTTTGTATTTGTATGTAGGTTTTTTTTATATATATATTTTATAAACAATGCTGCAATAAACAATCCTGAACATGTAACTTGGTCAAATTTTGAAAGCTACTTTACAAAGCTGGATTTCTATTTCAGCACTGAATTAAATGTACTTCAGGTCTGTTACTAAAGCAAATTCTGACAATGCTAGTTATCACTTCTGCTAGACTTTGCCAAAAGAATTCTAAAACTCTCCTCTAAGTGGAGATGTGAGATGTTCTGGCCACATATAGTACAGTAACCACCCCAAGGCTGAAAAAAACTATGAAGAGGACACTTTCTAGGAATAACTCAAGACATTTTTATGGTAGTTTCTTCCAACCAAAATTTTAACTATTATTAATCTATGTCTGCTAGTCAAATAGAAACAGTCATTTTTGGTGGCTTTGAAAGGAGTAAAGCAGGAGTTTTGTGGCTTCAGCACTCTCACATGTGAGACAGTAAACAAGAAGGGCTAGGCCATCAGTTTAAACTCAAAGAATAACTGATTATACAATTAATTTGTTACTAACTGTCTGAAGAATGGGGAAATACACTGATTATTTGATTTTCTAATTTTCCATTTATTTTTTCCATTTTGTATTTATTTAGGTTCTTGGCAAAGACTCAAAATGAACATCTGCAAGACATAAAGAATCCATTTGCAATGCTGGAGACCTGGGTTCAATCCCTGGGTTTGGCAGGTCTCCGAGAGAGGGAAAGCCTACCCACTCCAGTATTCTGGCCTGGAGAATTCCATGGACAGAGGAGCCTGGGGGGCTACAGTCCATGGGATCACAAAGACACAACAGTGACTTTCACTTTAGCAAGGCCTCAAAATGAACATATCTACACAAGGGAATTCAAAATATCATTTTCCCCCATGGAAAAAATACATAGTTTGCTTAAGTAAACTCCAAGACTGATTGACGATGGTTGGAAAACCTCTACAAAAGTTATCAGAAACCAAAGATATTATCTGTCCCAAAAGATCAGGGTACTACTCAGCTCTAGCTATTTAGCAAAGATCATTTTTGCCACTATCTGGCAGATCATACCAGGACACAAGAAAATAGCAATGCATACCCAATGCCCATCCTTACAAATCTGCCAATATAGGGAACATCCTTGCCAAAATTGGCATCTTGTCTGAAGCAGGTATTTAATTCTCTTCAGATCTATTCAGTCATTTATTCCTGAACTTACACAAGCAAATTTGCAGAAAATATATATATATATGTTATAAATATTTGGAATGTATCTATTATAAATATGCACAGGTTAGAATTCACCTGAAAAAAGTCCAAATATTAAACAATCCATCAGTTTCAGGTTACTTACAGGTAGCACTGTGAAAACCATGCTATTCAAAAATGCAGTTAGGACTGTTGGAAGGACCATTTGTTACGCAAACTCTCCAATAGTGGGATATTTTCAGTCATTTAAAAATATTACGTTGTCATTACAGTTGTTAAACAATAATGAAAAAAAGGATATGACAGAATGTTAAAACATGACCCATATCCAGATGACGATCAAGCAGGGAATGGAGGATACAATACATATTTGACTCTCCCACCAATGACCCTACCCAAATCCAACTTTATCCTCCGTCAAGGTTAAAGATTTTGGAGAAGTCTCCAATTTTTTGGATCACATACTTCTAAAGAAGCAAATCTGAAAATACAATGAAAATATATGGCTAGCAATTCATTTATGCTATTAATGCTATTGTAAGCACTACTATAAAATAAAAAGAGTAAGACTAAAATAAGTAAAAACAGAAGTTCTAATATTTGTTCCCACACTGTAATAGTCAGTTTCACGTATCTAAGGTGTGCATACCTACTTTGGATTCCCCAATTTCAGAAAATGATTACACATTTTAACTCGGGAAACAAATAAATACCCCTTTCATGACCTTGATAATTTCTATTTCCTAAAAGACTAGAAAATTTTAAATAAGATATGCAGAAGACACTGCTCTGTGGTCTGCACAGAGGCTGTCAACAAATACTAGTTATAATTTAAAATGATTACTGTAACTTAAAAGTGTGCCATTTCATGTTTACTTATCTATAAAATTAGATTCAGAAAAAAAGGATAGCACTTAAAAAAAAAATCAAAAGTTTTAGGGATATGAAATTAGATGTGAAAACGCGGGACAAAACATTTACCCAAATTATCCATTCCTTGTATTCTTGAAGTTGAAGTCTGTGAAATGTACATTAAATAAAACCAGGAACTGTTTGAAAAGTGAGAAAGTTAATTTTATGGTTTGGTAAGTCATTTACAGATTAGCTTAATCATATATGGTTGGGAAAGAAACCAGGAAGAAAGATAATTCTAAGTGGAGAATAATTTTGGTTTATTTAGGTTTCCTGGCTTTGTGATGGAAGGTAAACTGTTCTGAAAAATGAGAGTTGACATTAACTATACATACTGTTTTCTGGCTCTGTATAAAGGCTAAAATTAATTTAATATCAGTACATATTTGAATTGTTTTAATCGTACTGGGTACATAGTATCCAAATGACCTCATGTCTAGACCTCTGCGAATTTTCTACCATTGATTTCTTCGTCTTGTATCTTTGGAACCTGGGCCAATAGAATTTTTGTTCTACCTCCTGTTTACGCCTACTGAATAATCTCTCAGTTTTAGACTTGGCCTCATGCTCTCACTATCATGGAAGTCCCACAGAGTCACAACATTTTTTTTTTTCTTTATCTAAATCCCTGGTTACATCCCCAGTGCCTAGTACCTGGCATACTTCAAGCATTCGATACTGATATAAAGAATAAAGTCACCGATCCTTCCTCATACTTCAGGTCCTCTGAAGGCAGAAATGAAGAGTGAAACCTGTATATAGATACAGACTTCCTTCTCTGTCGACCCAGAGTCCACCCTCACAAGCTGAAAGCAGTCCAGATACTGCAGGTCACAGCAATCCCTGCAGACAACCACGAGGTCACACAGGCCCCGGTCCTGCGGCAACTACTTCTCGTGTTTCTGCTGGCTTCTCTCCATCTCTCCAACCTCTAAGTACTTCAGTACTTCTGGGTCCAGTCTTTTCTATCCTACTCGCCCTATGTCCCTTAGTCTTGAGGCTTTACATTTTTAGCTCTGGCCTTGACCTCCCCCTTGACTACAAATACTATACTGAACAACCCACGCAGCAGCTTCCAGATGTCTAGTAATACCTCACCATAACTGAGCTTGAGTTCTGGATATCTCCCCTACCCCAGAAAATAGCTGAAGTACCCACTCAGCCAAGTCAGGCCTTGATCAGACTAATAGCAGTCAACCCACAGACCAAGAAAGAAATTTTCATGGTTTCAAACACTGAGCTTTGAGGTGATTTGGTATGTAGCAAATATTGATCAATATTTCACCCTAATTAAAACTGCAATTCTCCATCCTGACTCTTACATTTCCTATATCCGTTCTCTTTCTTTTCCTATGTAGCACTTATTACTAACACTCATACATTTTACTTATATGTTTTTTCTTTGCTATATCTCCCATTAAAATAAAAGCTCTACTTGGACGGACATTTTTGTTTATTTGATTCACTGCTCTATCCCCAGAACCTAGAAATGTATCTGCTACTCAAGCACTCATTAAATATACGGAGATTAAATGAATTAACAATTAGCTCTGTATTCACACCTCCGATATAATTCCTCTATTACAACATTGAGTACTCTGCACTTTTGTCAAAAAATATAGTTCATGTCTCTGTTCAATATGATTCATCTAATATGACTTAAACCCTGGTCATGACATTAAAAATTTCCATTTTACTATTTAGCTTTGAAGAGATGCTCTTTAAGTTTTTCCAGAAGATATAAAGGAGTTTCACAGCCCTTGAGTTGCAAGCTCCTAGGCAAGTTTTAACTCCCTTAAATGTGTTTCCTGATCTATAAATTAGGAAAAGTATCTACATCAAATACAAAGAACAGATGGCAATACAAATTTATGGAGAGATTTCATGCCAATCCCTGATAAAGGAATTGGATACTTGCTATTCTGCCTTAAAAACACCCTGTGTTCCTACAGCTCTCCGTCTCTTGAAAAGTGCTCTGAAGTGTCTATTCCCCAAAAGACTCTAAGACCTTTGCAAAACAACTAGCATTCAGTAAGTATCTGATAAATGAGTATTAGCATTTTAAAAATATTTATCTCATTAAAATAAACATTTTTTAAGTACAGAATGCAGATACTCACTTTAGCTAATAACTTTTTAAATTTTTCTGGAGTGAATAATCTTTAATAAATACAGTATTAGAAATATACTAAACTTTCAACTTTACAAAATTATAAAAAGAACAAATAAAAGAAAAACACATGTATGTGGATGGAATTTTTAAACAGAAAAGTAAAATTACTGATTCTGAAGGAAAAAAAGCAAGATTAATAAAATCAAAGTTGGTTATTGAAAAACTGAATAAAATAGACAACCCCCAGAAAGCCTAACTAAGAAAACAGATAACTTATAATGAAAATGGAAATTTAAATCTACAAAGAAGAGATTAAGAGAATTATTGAATACTGATGCATCAATAAATTTTCAAATTTAGAGAAATAGTCGGTATACTAAAAATTTTTATTTCCAAAGTTCACTCAAGAAAAGGTAGAAAAAATGATCAGATCAATAATCATATTATAAATTCAAATGTCTTCTAAAAATCTACCACTAAACGAGCTATCACACTTGATTTTATAGGTTAGTTGTACACAATCTACAAGAATCAGATGATTCCTATGTGAGTCTCATTAATCTATAGCAAAGAAAAAAAGATGGAAATTTTCCAATTCATTTTTCAAAAGTAACAAAAAACCCAAATTCCAAAAGAATAAAGAAAAAACTATTTGAAATTCTCCCAAACATAAATATAAAACCCTGAATAAAATATCTGCAGCGCAGCAAATACAATGCTTGCTACTACTACTCGTGTGACCTTGGGCAAATTATTTCGCCTCTCTCAAATTCTTCCATCTGTTCATAACAGAGATCATAACAGTACGTAAAGCATGATATTATAAAGACCAAATAGCTAAGTTCTTAGGACAGTGCTTGGCACATGATAAATGCTCAATATGTGTTAGCTGTTACAATCAACCGTGCTACCATTTTAAAGGGAAAAATAAGATATATAAATATTTGATAACTTTTTAGCAGACATTCTGACAAATCTTTAAATAAAACTGGCATTGCGTAAACATTTTAAAGAATACTTATATCTTAGCAACTGTTGCACAAATTATACAAAGCATTAAAATACTGGTCATTCTCATTCAAAGAAGTAACAATGTTCAGTATCACTATGACTATTCCATATTTTAGAAATTATACTAATGAAATAAAGTAAGACAAAAAATATTGGAAGGGATTAAATTATTATTTTCAGGTGATATGTAGCTAGAAAATTTAAGAGAGGAAGCAAAATTGAATCAATAAGGAAATTTCAGTCAGTAAACTAAATAAAAGATCTAGCACAAATCAGTTTCTCTTTTAACAGTAGCAAAAACAAACTAAAAATTTTTAGGGGAAAAAGAGAACCCACTCACAGTAACAAAAATTATATAATATCCAGGAATAAATTTAATGAGAATGGTACAAGACTATATGAGCTACACAATATTTCACTGAACATAAAACACAACGTGAATACTTAACATTGACTACCTCAGCAGTTTCTAAATCTTCTCTATCAGCCAGACTAGAAACTTGGAATCCCTTCTAGTTTCATCCCTCTCATTCTTCCATTTGAAATCATTCAGAGTACTACCTATTTCACCTCATATATATTTCTTAAATTTGTCAGCTTTTTGCTAACTCCAATTATCTCAGCCATCTTTTGGAAAGACTCCAGTGAAATAAATATTCTCCCTACTTCTGGGCTTTTCTTCTTCAGAGTGTTGGAGTAATCAATCTAAGACACAAACCTAACTATCAGGACCCAGTTTGAAACCAGAGATCACCAGTGAATTCAAGACAGAGTCCCACCTCAAAGGCTAGTACAGCCTTCAGTCATCTGGACCCAGCTCCATTTCCTCCTCCTTTTCCCCTTTTTGGGTCTTAAAAATATAGCTCTGTTTCTCATATTGGGATACACAAGTATCTCTGACAAAAGATGTCAGATCTTTTCACAGCTCAATTTTTGGTGAAGATTTTCTTAGAAAGATGCTATTTCACGCTAAAATAAATATGGAGATGCAAACTGTGTGCGACTGCTCAAGTTAAAACGCAATATTTCAAAGGATAGCACTTTGAGCAAACAGCTTTGACCCCTTCCCTCCGATCTAAATGGGGACAATCGTGAGGCATTTATCATTATGAATGAAAAGTCTAATGCTGTCAAACTGTTATCACTGTATTGCCAAAGACCTAAGATGTAACTGACACTTGCTGAGAACATAACTATGCCAGACAACTGTTCTTCATTGGTTAGCTAATTCTATAACCCGACACAACTTCACCTCTACTCCAGTCATAGCAAAGTCCTTGCTGTTCCTTATATTATCAGGCTCCATTTCAAAGCTCTTCCCCTTGCTATTCTATCTAGAAATGTTTCCCCTTAGCACAGGTCTTTTTCAACTCTTCAAGTATTTTTCAAATGTTGCTTTCTCTATCCTGACCTCCCATTTCCCCTTTTTTTAAACCATTACTCTAGAGGAGTAATTCTCTTTTTCTCCATCTCACTTTCCTTACTGTGCTTATTATTTACTGTTTTTCTTTCCCCTATCAGAATGTAATGGTAGGATTTTTGTTTCATGACAATAGGATTTTTACTTTGTTTACCGAATCTAGTGCTTAGACCAATGCCTAGCACACTGCAGGCTCCAGCTATTTATTGAATGAGCAATCTTATGAAACAGACGCTACTGTTAGTCAGATTTTACTTCAAGATGAGATCCAAACAGTGAGAATGTGCCTACGGTCACACAGTAAAAGGC
Source organism: Muntiacus reevesi (assembly GCF_963930625.1). Taxonomy (NCBI): domain Eukaryota; kingdom Metazoa; phylum Chordata; class Mammalia; order Artiodactyla; family Cervidae; genus Muntiacus; species Muntiacus reevesi. The sequence continues at coordinate 3,364,085 of NC_089269.1, forward strand.
AGACCTAGGATTTGTAAGCAAACAGCCTGGCTCCACTCTTTACCATAATCGTATGATGCCTCTAATTGGTGAGTTCTGTATGTACATTATCCAGTACATTTCATTTAATTCCATCCCAGCAGGGTCCCTAACTAGCAGGATTAGCCCACTTTATACACTCGATAATTGCTTACAGAATGAGTAAATGCATAAACACATTAATTACCCAACGATTTATGCCTCAATTATTTTTTTACCTTTCAGAATTAAATTGCTTTTTAATATAAAAATAATTCCCGTCTTTAAAAATGTAGTGACGCAAAACAGGCTTTCTTTGAATTGACAAAACATTTCTGACAAACGGTTTAATTAAAAGGATGTGTACCCAGTTCTTAAAATTTTCTCCAAACTGGCTTTCAAAGCTTCATTCAACAACAGCATTCATTAAGCAAAAAAGCTCCAGAACCAGTCTGACTCATTTCATGATATTCACATACATAATACTATTTCTGAACAAAAACCGCAAACAGTGCCATCTCCTCAGACACCAAGATTTATAAAGCAATCAATCACGTCAGATAAAACCAGACACCTTCACTCACAAAACTGACGCTAATAAGAACAGCCTTCGGAGCAACAGCTGGCACAGGAGTCACCTGGGCCAGCTTTCTCAAATAAATTGACAGCGGCTATCGTAAGCGCATGACTGACTTGCCACCGATCCCAACGGCCATAGGCTTACTCTGAGAAACAAACATTCCTCAGCAGAAGCGGTGGACAAATAAGCGATTTTTAAAAAGAGGCCTCTCCCGGGCCGCCTCAAAATCTAGAACCCAAGATTCTCCTCCTCAGAGCTCCTCACCGTGTCTAGACTAGGGTAAAGCGACCATTTCTCAGGTAGAGGATGACGCACAAAGAAAAAACTGGCCACCCCCGGTGAAGGCCAAGGAGGCAAACGCAAACGGCGCCCACTGACGAAGAGAGACCCCCTGCTCCCCAACCGCCCCCTATGCCAGTGGAGCCGCAATTGACTTCTCGCGAGATTTCTCAGCTTCACGGGATCTCGAACTAAAACCTCGCGGCTTTTCGGATCGGGGGTCTGAAAGAACAACTCCCAGCCCGCCTCACGGACTCACACTGGGCCTCGACACCCCCACCTCCACCACTCCATCCCAGCCTCCCTTTCCTTCGTAGGGTGCCATCCTCAAGTTGCCAAGAGACTTCCGGAGCTCAACCGGAATCGGAAGCTTCTGGGAGCGAGGGGGTGGAGAAGAAAAATCAAAAAAAGCGCGGTAAAAGCTGGAGGACGGCGGTGGTACCCGCTCCAAGCGGCCCTGTGGCGGGTCCGGATGGACTCCACCGCCTGCTTGAAGTCTCTGCTTCTGACCATCAGTCAGTATAAAGCCGTTAAGTCCGAGGCGAACACCGCTCAGCTTCTGCGGCACTTGGAGGTGAGTAAGGGGCTCCGGGGGTGGCGGACGAGACGGACTTCCCTGTAGCCTTCGTTCACTTGGTGGCCGCGGCTGAAGCGGTCTCAGCCTCGAAAACAGAGGGCAACTCCGCGCTCCCTCCGCTCTTTTTGTATCGCTAAAGAAGTGATTGCCTCCTTTGAATTCCCACCCAACCCCAAGCCTCTCCGCGTTCCGCTGACTGCAGTGAGGAAAGAGTACTGAAAGCCCTAGGAAGAGGGGAGGTGGTGGTGAGACAAAAGGTGGGGGATTTCAGCGTGTTTGGAGTTGGCAGAGGAAAGAGCTCGGAGCTATATCATTTCCTTCGCTTCTTATTTTCGTTTTTCCATTGTAACAGGCATTTTCAGAGGTACAGCAGTTCTCGAAGGTGGAGGTGCTAGAGAACAGGAATTAAAATGATTTATCTCTTGTCCCTTAGGCAGTTTGCAGTCTTAACCTGTTGCTTATTACTTTTATTTGAACTCATGTTGATCTCCAGCTTGAAAATTATTGTTTCAATTTACTCTGGATTGAGAACCAATCTTCTTTACTAGCAATCATAATCCTTTTTTCTTTACCAAAATGTATTTATTGCTCACAGTTTTTCAGTCCTAAAATGTTGAATTGTCGCTTTTTCTGTTATTTCCCAGTGATCTGCTTCTAGAGTGTGCTTATTTTGTGTTAAAAGATATAATCATAGCTTTCTGTGATCCTCTTTGTTTCTAGAGTCTTAAACTCCGGCTGTCATTTGTTACACTTTCATGGAATTCCAACTAATATTGACATCAGTTTAATAAAAAGTAATTAAGCTCAAAGTTACCCTTAATTCTATGCTGCAGCTTCTCAACATGGAATTGAACATAATTTTAAAATGTGTCCTGTTTATTATATTAACCCTGTGATAAAAGGCTAAATTTGCAAAGATTAGAAACTGCTGCAAAGAAGGCTATTGTGAATGGCCCAGCAGCATCAGCCTTTGTTCTGACTGGTGTGCACTGTGTCTGTTCTCTCAAGGTTCTCTGGTGCTCTTCTAGAGCTGCCTGTCTCCTAAGAATACTTGTTTTCTTTAAGAATTAAGTTAAGAATTTTAGATTGTAATCTGAAACATTTCTTATTTTCGAGAATAAAGAGGTATGTTGTGAACCTGAGCAGAGTGTTATCAAGAATTGAAAGGGACTTCAAAGAAATTTGAAACTTAGAGATTGACTTCTATGTACTCTGTTCCCAGACTTTTCAAGAGGTTTACCAAAAACTGTTCTACCATTTAATTGAAAGATAACACACATGCATTGCATGAAGTGCATTAATGTTAAACGAAGAGCTTGGTAGTTTTATTTATTTTTTAAACCTAAGTGTACTCTCGAGTAGCTATGACCTGTTATCATGAGATTGAACATTCCCAGCACCACGTAAGTTGTCCCTTACACAGATTGTTCAGACGTCCCCTGTCCAGATAAGTGGATTCATGTGTACTTTTTGTAATGTCCCATAGGATAGTGTAACAGGCAAACCTAACCTAGTTAGTGGAAGAGAATTAGAGAAAGCTTAGTAGAGGAAACAAAGCCGAGACTGGAATAATTACATTAGTGAGTGAGTGAAGGGTAGGTGATCTTCTGTGCAGAGGGAGCAGCGTGTATGAATTTTCTAAACTGGGAAAGAGTGTGGCAGTGCCACTTTGCAAGAACTGGGTTTTTATTTAAAATAGAGAAGAAGTGAAAACTGCCATTTCTCAACTAACACATTTTAGTGACTGTTTTCCAGGTAATTTCTGGACAGAAGCTCACTCGATTGTTTACATCAAATCAGATACTACCAAGTGAATGCTTAAGTTGCCTTGTAGAACTACTTGAAGACCCAAACATAAGTGCCCCACTGATCTTAAGTATCATCAGTTTGCTATCTCAACTAGGTAATGTATTTAGTTTCTCTTTTATTTTTTAGAAGATGCATGAATTTAGTATTTTCTCAAAGGGCAGGTTCCATTATAGAATCTTTCGGAGGATGATTCACATTTGAACGATTTCTTAAAAAAAAAAAAAAAGATTTCTTCACTGCAGGACCTCTTGGAACTATCTTGTTGTGGATCTCTTGTAAAGGGAATATTATACGCATCCTTTTTTAAGGTTATTGGAACAGAGAATCTGAAGCCTATCAAGGGTTCAGTGGTCTACAGAAAAGAATGTACCTTGAGAAATGTGGGCCTGCTTTCAAATTAAAATAATACATGCACAAGTGTCAGTATGAACAGTATTATAAAATCATAACTAGTGATCAAAATAGCATCCTTTTTTTGATAGACTGTACTAAAGTGAAAGTGAAGTCACTCAGTTGTGTCTGACACTTTGCAACCCCGTGGACTGTAGCCCACCAGGCTCCTCTGTCCATGGGATTCTCCAGGCAAGAATACTGGAGTGGGTTGCCATTTCCTTCTCCAGGGGATCTTCCTGACCCAGGGATCGAACCCAGGTCTCCCGCATTGCAGGCAGACGCTTTAACCTCTGAACCACCAGGGAAGCCCAGACTATACTAAACCTAGAGCTAAAAGCTAAAAACGCAAGTGTTGCTTTTTTATTTTTCCCTACCTTGTCTTAGTTTTTAGGTTTTAATTCACTGGTTACTTTTTTTCCTGATTTGTGTTTGGGGGTACAAGGGAGTTATTTCTGTGTGTGGTTATAAAATTAGTACATGCTTATTTAAAAAAAAAAAAAGAACTGATACAGAAGTGGTAACAGATCATTTCAAATAGATGATAAAAATGTTCTATATCTGTGTTGTCCCGTATAATAGTCACCGTGGTTGAAATTCTGAACTGGGGGGTATTTGTAAATAAAATAGCCACATCATATTTTATATTTTTATATAATGGTAAATTTAATATGAAATAAGTTTTAAATTGTTTGTCTTTCATCCATGAAGGCCATAGATAAAGATGATCTATTTTGTGTCCTTTTATTTTAACTTACAGCTGTAGACAATGAAACCAGAGACTGTCTTCAGAATACATACAACCTAAATAGTGTGCTGGCAGGCGTGGTTTGTCGGAGCAGTACTTGCCACAATGATTCAGTGTTTCTGCAGGTATACACACCTACTTTCCACTTCATGCTTATTCTTATTTTCAAATCAGACTTGATAGTATGTATTATGAAGTGCTGACATATGGTGTGCTACTGCATGCTGGCATTAATACTGCGTGGTTAGGCACAGTTCTCACCATCAATAAACTTAAAAACTGGTTAGTCACATGTATGACCACTTAAGAGATTCTAAAGAAGAAGATTTACATCTAGCACTGTTATTGAAGAAAAATTCACATTATAACTATTTTGATAGATTTATAAACATAGATATCAGCATTTTGAGCTATAAGCTGTTCATATTAAAAATAGAATTTAAAGTTAGCATGTAATCTCATACTGTTGAGGAAACATCCTATAAAAATTGAAGCGATAGATTTAGTCTTCTTTAGCATAGGCTCAAAGCTCTTATACCTGTATTTCTTTGAGCCTAAAATGCCATCAGTTGTAAGAAAGAAAAACATGGCAAATTAAAGTGACATGCGATTTTAAAGGTGGTGAAATATGAATAATGTATATCTCAGAATTGACAGAATATATTCTCAACTTGCGTATAAGTTTAAGATGATTAAGTGAGCCAGGTTGATGATACAATGCTGTGTTTGAGATAGAATGTATAGAAATGTGTGAGTCAGGAGATGAACTTTTAAGGTCTCATTAACTGTGTATGTTTAAGTAAAATCTCATTACTTACATGTGAAAATAGAACCTTTCTAAGATATGGAAAGATTTTTACTCTAAATGCCTCCTAAAATGGTTACATGCTCAGAATATGTGTAGGAGTTCATTTTTGTGATCATGCAAATATATTTTTATGTGTTTATATTCATTGCTGTTTTCTTATTCTCAGTGCATTCAGCTTCTGCAGAGGTTAACATACAACATCAAAATTTTGCATTCTGGTGCCAACATAGATGAATTAATTACATTCCTGATAGATCATATGTGAGTATGCAACCACACATGTAACCAAATAATCTACTGGTTTATTTATTTATTTTTTAATGTAGAAAAGCAGTTGATTCCATTATAAGCACTTACACAATTAGTCATAGAGAGTAACAGGCCTGCTGGTGAAACAAGGCACCTAAAATAGAGGTGGTGTCAAGCTAGTGGTCAAGGACTAACTCCTTTAAAAAAAAACAACTCTTATCCAGGATTAATTTAACTTTAACAACAAATATAGGCCATCAGTTGACTCTTTTCTTAACTAACTAACTAACTAACTAACTAGTCTCCCTGTGGCACACCAGTCAGGTAAGAACATGCGTCTGTATAGCTTGCAGTCCCGTTTTCTTTTTCACACCACTTCACAGGCAGGAAAGAAATAATATGAAACCATTCAGGAAATTCACTGACAAGCAGAAATGCATGGGGAAGGAGGGACACGCGGAACACATCGGGCTTCCCTGCTGGCTCAGCTGGTAAAGAATCCACCTCAATGCAGGAGACCCTGGTTCGTTTCCTGGGTTGGGAAGATCCGCTGGAGAAGGCTTAGGCTACCCACTCCAGTATTCTTGGACTTATCTTGTGGCTCAGCTGGTAAAGAATCCACCTGCAATGTGGGAGACCTGGGTTCAGTCCCTGAGTTGGGAAGATCCCCTGAAGAAGGGAAAGGCCACCCACTCCAGTATTCTGGCCTGGAGAATACCATAAACTGTATAGTCCATGAGGTCACAAAGAGTTGGACAAGACTGAGCAGCTTTCAGGAACACATTGTGTTGACTTACTGGTTTATTTTTAACTAAAATATGTAATAATTCAATTTTTCTTAATTTTTTTTCCTAATTTTTAAACTGAGGTAATGATTCCTGTTTACTCATTGGATGATTTCAAGGATCAAATGGTGTAGAACAACTTCAATTTTTATAACAGAAATTTATGAAATGAATTAATTGAAACAGAAAAACTTACTGAAACTGAAAATTATGTTTATATTTAATCTTCTTGAAAGAATATACTGATAAGATAGCATATGATTACTCTGAGAGTTATTTCTATATTTTTATGCTATATTGAGTAGGATCATTTAGTTTCAAAACATGAAATAAATGATCAGTACTATTCAAAACTTGGCAGTCTTCACATGTTAATCACATTTTTCTTTTTGCTTATAAAACGAAAGGAGTTTAAATGTGTAAATGACCATTTTTGAGTAATTTAGAAGGAACTTAATATTTTTATCTTTTATTATTTTTCTTGAAACAGTCAATCTTCTGAAGATGAGTTGACAATGCCTTGTCTAGGATTATTGGCAAATCTTTGCAGGCACAATCTTTCTGTTCAAACGCACATAAAGACTTTGGTAAGAAGTTTATAAAATGTTTCTTTTGTTTTGTGGTAGGTTCACCTTTTTCTTTAAAAAGAGATTTAACAAGAATTTGTGTTGTCTAGCTGACTCATCAAAGTTAACAGAGCATCAGATTGACATAAATAACTTGAATTACTCTAGCCTTCATATATGTTAAATTAAGACAAGTTAATACAAATGTTAATTTAAATACTAGAAGTTTTTCTTCTGTAGCATCTCATTATTTGTCCTGTTGAATAATATAAGAAATGCTGAATTTTGTGCTAATAGAGGGAAAACATGCCATTGGCAGTTGCATTTACCTCAGTCTTGTATTTCTGTATAATCAATTGCAACTTTCCCAAAAAGATTCATAAGTGCCTAGCATCACTACCAGTACTTGTGAGAAGTGAAGGAACTCAAATGAGGTTATTTGAACCACTGTTAGAAGTATGTTAAATCAGGAAAGTTCTTTGATTCTTTAAGTTGCTTTATGAACAGTTCCCTTGCTGTGCAATATTCAGTATTACTTGTTTAGTTTTAAATTTAACAGTATCTCATTTGTTCATGTGCTGGATTTTTCTGACCTCATCCTGTTTTGTTGGTGGAGGTTATTTGGAGCCATGAAACTGTTTGAGAAAGGTAAACATTTGCTCATAAACTCAGACTACACACTGCTGTTTACTCAGATTGTACCTGTTTATACTACTATGAGCGATTTGTGAAAGTCCCATCTTACGCCTTGAATGATCTCTAAGTTGGTAATAATATTTAATAAAAGTTTACCTATTCTGTGCAAGATACACTTTTTAAAACAAAATGTAAGGCTCACAATTTTTTCATTCTAATCTATTTTTAAACTTTTTTCTTCCTCAGAATAATGTGAAATCTTTTTATCGAACTCTTATAAGCTTCTTGGCCCATAGTAGTTTAACTGTGGTTGTGTTTGCACTTTCAATATTATCCAGTTTGACATTAAACGAAGAGGTTGGGGAAAAGGTAAAAACTTTTTTGCAATTTATGAAACTAATTCTAAAGTTTATATCCTCTGATACTTTAAAAGTTATTGAGACTCTGAATTTTAGGGTGGTGTCGACTTAAACTTTTGTTATATAATATCCTTTTCCTGATTTGTTTTTAAGCTGTTCCATGCTCGAAACATTCATCAGACATTTCAGCTAATATTTAATATTCTCATAAATGGGGATGGCACCCTGACCAGAAAGTATTCAGTTGATCTACTGGTGGATCTTCTTAAGAATCCTAAAATTGCTGATTATCTTACCAGGTACGTCTATCTGACAAGTGTAGGACTTTTTTAAAACCAAGATGTATTTGTAGTAAATAAAATTGCTTTTTTGTACAAAGTAAACTTGGACTCTACTGATTCATAATAGACTAAAATCAGAATGTTTTCGTGTGCTTCAAGTTCCCATTCTTTTTTTTCTGACTTGAAATGTGAAAGTATAACAAGGGTATGTGTGTACTTTTTACTTTGTTTTAGGTAAAGAAGGTTGTGCCATTCTCCAGAATATACATATCTTGATTAATCTGTGCAAAACCAGTTTTACATCTGAACAGTATGATTATCTTATATAAAAATACTTTTAATGTATCAATTTCGTACTTATCATTTGATGTATGTTTTTATTTTAAACCTAGGTATGAGCACTTTTCTTCATGTCTTAATCAAGTATTAGGTCTTCTTAATGGAAAGGATCCTGACTCTTCTTCAAAGGTATATATAGCTTTTTGTTTTTAGTTTTTAAAAACTACAATATGCAGAAAAGTACACAGATCTCTGAGTCTTTGCAAAATGAACACAGCCATGTAACCAAGATCTCAAGCAAGAAACCAGATAGTACCAATATTTAGAACCCTCCTTGAATCCTCATAAATTGGCATAATCCTTTTGAGAAATTTTTCACAGTGCCTGTTGAACACATGTAAACCCTATGGCACAGATTCCACTCTTCTCTACATAGTTGAGAGATATGTCAGTAAGCTCACAAAAGACATAGAGAGTGTTAAATGGAAAATGAAAGTTTAAAACTGGTACTGTTTACTGATTTTTTTAAATGCAGATGCCTAGGGGATAAACCCAATAAAACATGTACAAGGCCTCTACTCTGAGATTACAAAACATTAATAGAAAAAACCTAAATAAACACAGATAGAGCAAGTTCATAGATTGGATGAGTTTACCATATTAGGTCAGTCAGAATTACAGCAAGCTTTAGGGGTTTTTTTTGTTTTTGTTGTATATGGAAATTGGGAAGCTGATTATAAACTCTATATGGGTATGCAAGGGTTTAAAAATAGCCATGACTATTTTGAAAAAAGTGAACAAAGCTAGAGGACTTATAGTACCAGATATTGAAGCATAATGCAAAGCTCCAGTAATTAAAATGTGCAGTATTGTCATAAGAATAAACAGCTAGCTCAGTGGGACAGAGTGCAGTGCGAACAAACCCACAGGATATAACCTCCTGATTGGTAACGGTGCACTCTTAAAAATATGGTCATTGCAGTAAATGATACTGATCAATTCAATATCCATATGGGGGAAAGCTGAATTTTAACCATTACCTCACACCAGATGCAAAGTCTTACCTCACACCGGTCTTATAAAGATTGTAGCTCTCAGTGTGGAAGGAAAATAGTGAACTTTAAGAAGAAACACCTAGCAGAATATCTGCGTAGCCTTGGGATGAAGATTTTCTTAAACAGAAAACAAAAACATGGAACTATGTAGGAAAAAATGTTGGTAAGTTAGGTTACATTAAAATTAAGAGTTTTTCTCTTCATGAGAAGGCCACTAATTTAAAGAGTGAAAAAGTTGCTCAGCTTTATTAATCTTCAGGGAAATGCCGATTTAAATGGTAATACAATACCATTACACACCCACCAGATAGTTAAAATATGGATACTATCAAGCATAGATGACATTGGAAGGAATGTTGAGATACTCATGGGCTGAAAATTGGTATTATCTACTAACATAGGATACATGTGTAAACTATGACCCAGCAGTTTCACTCTTTTATTTACCTCAGAGTTGAATACGTGTGTTCACCATGTATAAAATGCAGCAGCGTTGTTAACTATAGCCAGGAATTGTAAACTATAAATGCCTGCAACAGTGGAATGGGCAAATAAACTGTGGTATGTTTATACACTGGAATACTGTGCAGCAGTGAGGATGTGTGAGGTGCAGCTGCATGTAAAAATATGAGTGAATCTCACTAACATAATGAGTGAGACTAACATAAAAATCAGATGTAAAAGTGTACCCTGTAAGATTGTGTTTATATATAAAGTTCCATGTGAGTTTTTTTATATAATATGGCAAGCTGATTTGAACATTTTATGTGGAAATGCAAAGATACAAGAATAGCTAAGGTAAAATTAATGTCTGGTGTCAAAAATCTGATGTCAGAGTAGTGATTGAGGCCTTGTCTGGAAGGGGACTCAAGGGAATGCAGGAGCTTTGATGGGATTCTCATGATCTAATTGCTAGTTACTCAGGTAATTCACTTTGGGGAAAACAGCTGGCTTTGCATTAGCTATTGATGTTTTTATTTCCCTGTATGTTATGCTTATAGAGAAATTGTAAATGAGAGTATTTGGTTCTGTGTGCAGTACATAATCTCTGGTAAGGTAAATAAGAAACTGGCAATAGTGTCTGTTGCTTCCAGGGAATGTTAGATAGAGGTCAGGTCAGTACCTTTGACTTTGGAACCAAGTGATTGTATTATCTATTCAAAAACAAGTACTACAATTTGTATTTAAAAGAAAATAAGTCAAAGAGTTTATCATTTGTAACAGTAAATGCTCATGAGTTGAATTCTATTAAAATCAGACACTGTCAGGTTGATTAAAACACAAATCCCAATTGTATGTCATTTACAAGGAACAGATAAAGGTAGAAATAAGTAGACAAAGAGATACCAAAACTTTTTTTTTAATAAGTTGGTAGTATGTTAAATAAGGTAGAATTTAACTTAATAGCTAATAAATAAGTTGGTGTGGGATGCTATGTAATGGCATGAGGCTCAGTTATGAAGCACTGAAGAAATGTGGACCAGGGAAGCAGGCTGAGGGGAGTATTGCCACCATTGTGTAAGCTGCGGAAATAGCCATCCTTAAAGTTTTAAAGCTTTGGGATACATTTTGAGAATCCTAAAGTACACTTTATAGCAGTTCATAAATCTTAGCATGAGACACAATGTTTGTGCTGAAGAAAAATTAAGTACTATGGAAGGTATATGACATTAGTTGAAGTTGCCCATCTTCAGTTCCCATAGTCCTCTTAAGCGAAGTAACTACCTTTAACAAGTTTATTTGTAACCTTCTGGAACCTAATGACATGTTTTGAGAAATAATACTCTGAGAAAAATGGGAAGCAACTTTTAATTTTTGTTTTATTTTCTTTAAAAATAAATATCATTTCCAACTTCATCTTTTGGTTGCTTTGTACATTGAAGTCTAATGAAATAGACCTTAATGAAGCCTTTATATTGCACAGGTTTTAGAATTACTTCTTGCCTTCTGTTCAGTGACTCAGCTACGCCACGTGCTCACACAGATGATATTTGAACAGCCCCCGTCTGGCAGCACCGTTCTGGGAAGCCGTTCTAAGTCCTTAGAACCTACTGTGGCTCTCCTTCGTTGGTCAAGCCAGCCTTTGGATGGATCAGAAAACTGCTCTGTTGTAGCACTGGAGTTGTTCAAGGAAATATTTGAGGTACTAGAGTGACTAACAAATTGACTTTTCTGCTCTTACCATTCTCAGTAGACAGTTTTCTAAAATGTTTATTATAAGTTTATAATAAATTTACAATCGTTCATACCCTTTAGGAAAACTTAGCAATTACTGGACTCCCTACTTCTAGTAGTAACACCCTAGTTACTGAATTTCGTTTTTCTGGCCAAGTCCCAACTGTTAGTGAGACTTCTGTGTTTTCACTAAATAACTTACATATACTTTCAGCATAATAAGTAAAGGTATGACTAAGATTTGTATGGTTTGTTGGTGTATGATTGTCCTTGGCAATAGTTACATTCTGCCTCTCCATCTCAGTAGATACTGTGCTGTTTTTATTGAGTGGGTATATAGGAACATTGAATTAAGTCAGTCAGATAGAGTGGAACATGTCAGGTATTTAAGGATATAAACAAAAATTCTTCACTGGGAATTCCCTTATAGTACAGTGGGTTAGGGCTCTGCTCTTCTTCTGCAGGGGGCATGGGTTGAATCAGGGGTCCAGAAACTGATCCCACATGCCATGCAGTGCAGGCTGGAAAAAAGTCCTTTTCATAGAGGCCATTAATTTCTGATAGATTCTATCATCTAGGTCATTGTGTTTTCTCTGCTGTTTCCCTGTTTTTATACCCATTCTGTCTATACCAGCATTTTCCTAAATGTTTACCCTCTTGTGACTGTCATGACTAGATCCTGTGCACAAACCAAAATGTGTATGAGTGATTAAATATATTTGTTAAGGATTATCCACAAATTATTCTTTCTGATTCATGTTGACCTTGACTTAACAATCCGTTTTAGCTTTGAAAAAGCCCTGTGAGATCCTTGATGGGAATTATTTGTGGTTGTAAAGTGTTAATACCAGTGTCTTAGTTATTGTAATTGCATTTAGCACCTTCATGATATTTGTTTTCAGTACCTACTTAGAATAATTTTTAAGGCACAGAGTCCACTTTAAAAAGTCTTGTTTGAGACTGGTACATTTGATAAAAAAGTCATCATAGCCCTCAAAACTGGATGAAAGGAAACACAGGTCAAGAATATTTGAAGTAATTACAATTGGCCCACAGGTCAAGAATATCTGAAGTAATTACAATTGACCCTTGAACAGCATAGGTTTGAACTACTTGGGTCCACTTATATGTGGATTTTTTTTTCCAATAGTAAATACTACAGTACTACACAGTCTGCAAGGTTAGTTGAATCCATAGATGCAGAATCACAGATACAGGAGGCCAGGGCCAACTAGGTTATACTCAGATTTTCAGCTGCATGGTGAGGTTGGCACCCCTAACCCTCACATTGTTCAAGGATCATCTGTATAAGAAATTTAAAGAGTGTTGCAGTTCAGTGATGACTATGCATTCTGTATTCTATCTCTCTCTTTTTTTTTAATCTTTGGGGTGGTGAATTCTCCAGGATGTCATAGATACTGCTAACTGTTCCTCAGCTGACCGTTTTGTGACTCTTCTGCTGCCTACAATCCTTGATCAGCTTCAGTTCACAGAACAAAATCTAGATGAAGCCTTAATAAGGAAAAAATGTGCAAGAATGGTCAAAGCCATTGAAGTTTTGTTAAATATCCTTCAGTTTAACTATGGAAACTAACTGCTTATATTTTTTAGAATTTATTTTCTGCATTTTTACTGTCTTTATGTCTTTACTTATAATTTTATACCTCTCATGCTTGAATCTGTACAGAATTACTGAACTCAAGTTTAAATTAAAGAACCGATGCTCACAGAAGAGTCTCTTAGAAAAAGTTATCAAGACTTTTTTCCCGTGTTTTTCTGTGTAAAACTTCCAGACATTTTCAGATACACTTTTTAAGTTTGGTTTGTACATTTTTTATCATAATTTGAGGTTAGTAGATACATAAATAAATACCCTGATGTTCTCTTTTGATGCTGATTGCTGCCCTTGGATGATGTATGTTGTGATGGAGTATATCAGAGAAGAAAAATATATTGGTAGTTATTATTTTAGCTTAGTTTATTAGCTTGTGTTTTAAAAATTAACACCTCCATAAATGTTTCGATAAAGATGACATCACATGTACTTATAAAAAAGATAACCTTGTGTTTCAGAGCAGCAAGAATGTAGTAGATTTTGTCCTGCCCTATAGCACACTCAACATCTTTTTAATTTCTTCTCTGTGCTGCTCCTTCTTAATTTTCTTCTTTCTTGATGGCAGTGATTCTTAATTCTGGCTATGTATTAAAATCATCTGGAGAACATTTAAAAATACTGATGCTTGACTCCTACTTCGAGAGACTGATTCAGTTAAAATAATGTGGAACCTTGGGATGTGAAGGGATGTTTGTGACTGTTGAAACTATCCAGCCAAAGTTGAAACATGCAGCCAAAGTTGAAAACCACTGCTGTAAAGGCAGGATTATTTTGCTTGACCTTGAGATACTCTCTAAAATATTTAGGCCTCCTCTCACTGAATAATACCCAACTTAACCCCTTTTTAATAATAGATATTCAAATTAACTTACAGAGAAATTGAGAAAAAACAAATGAGAAAGTAACTTCCCTTATTTCAATAAGTATTTATTGACCCATTGTGAAACCTGTTAATAAAAAACTAACATCCAGTGAAAAGCAGATCCTTTCTGTTTTACTTTTGAGTCAGAAACTTTGATGGCAGTCCCATCTCTTGCCATTTGTCAGTCATTTAAATGGCTCTGGGCTCCTAAATTCCTAATCTGTCATTGAGCTAATGTAGCAATAATTATACCAAATTGCAGTGACAAGAATAATTTGTTTGAAATCATCCTAAATGCTATAAAGTGCTGTACAAATATAAGGATTTTTTTTTTTGAGAATTTTTTGTTTTTCTTAACAAAACTTAACCTCTGTGTGGAGATGACACGCTAAAAATGCATGTTGCAAAAATTCTCACTACTATCAAGTGTACCACTCTGATAGAACAACAGTTTACATATGGCAAGATTGATATGGGCTTTGGAACAAAGGTAGCAGATTCTGAATTATGGTGAGTATATGAAATACCAATGGCAAAATGGTAAGTCCAAATTTAATGAAAATCAAAAGATGTAGTGATTCTCATTCATTTTCGAGGATCATCCTTGGGTATGTCCTATTAACTCAAGATATAGAAGAGAATTAAAAATAAAATTTTTAATTTTAAAAAAATTCATTTAAGTCATAGATCATGTGCTTCTGAACAGAGATATTAATATCTGTGATTTGTTTTTCATTGTTTAGGTTTGTTTGTCTTGTTTTAATTTATTGTGATTATCTACGAATCTTTTATGCTTCAGTGCATTTTTTTTCTAGAGTTCCTTCCTAACTTTGACTCAGTAATTACTTTGTATTTATTTAATTTTATATTTTGAAATGACAAAGCATGAAAAAAACAGAAAGATTATTTTTATTTCAAAGAAACCAATCACTGCTGAAAGTTTCTAGTAATAAAGACAGCTCTTCTCTAGCATGTTAAGGCTTACAGTTAAATGTGGATTTTCACTGATAGTAATGAAATTATTTTACCCCTGTCCTCCCCTATGAATTAAGTTCATCTAACAAGTGTTTGTTGAGGACTCACTGAATGCTAATCACTATAATTTGTTCGAGTTTTCATAAATGTCATAATTGTCAGTAATTGTACTCCTCAAGAATAACAATGATCTCTTTTTACTTTTTTGTACTCCTTTTGAATTAAAAAGCTGTGAAAAACAGCTTAGTATAATTTGTTCAGTACATGTTAGATACTCTACATTGCTGAAGGTTGCCCTCTTAGGCTTCCCAGGTGGCTCTAGTGATAAAGAACCCTCCTGCCAGTGCAGGAGACATAAGAGATGCCGGTTCAATCCCTGGGTCTGAAAGATCCCCTGGAGGAGGGCATGGCAACCCACTCGTGTTCTTGGCTGGAGAATCCCATGGACAGAAGAGCCTCATGGGCCACAGTCCCAGGGTCACAAAGAGCTGGACACAACTGAAACATTACCCACACAGGCAGAGCTGCCCTCTACTGTTAATATTCTAGTGACAAAGCTAAAAGTTAAATGAGTCCTGTTGCTAATACTGCTAGTAATTTTAAGCAAAAGTTGAAACATGTTGGTATTTGAGATTAGAAAAGAAACACTGTCTAAACTTAAACTGTTAATACTAGTTCTCTTTGGATCTTGGGTTATAAGGATGTTGGTCTCTGATATTTTTACTTCTCATGACAAACAGTGGTTAATCTTGAGGTTTAAGAACAAAGGTTTTGGGTTTTTATTTTCTTTAGATTTATGGACAGAAATAAGCTGTAAGCAATTTTTGAGTTGTCTAACTTAAATATGACTTATTTTTAAAGCAAACTTGCTGCTGATGTGATTTTGAAAACTCTTGATTTGATGAACAAACTTAAACAGCTGGTTCCTGGTATGGAAGTAAGCTTCTACAAAATCCTTCAGGTGAGTTTAAACTCTTAAAATATTGAAGTTGATATATATAAATGTTTCCTAATATATGTTTCTGTTTTAATATTCTTAATCTTTAAAAGATTAATGTTTTTCTTAGAACTGGCCATTGGAAAAAATTTGCAAATTGTTAATTGTCTGATGTAGCATAATATTCTCACTATAGTTATTTTATGGAGTTTTACAAGGGTTAAACATAAGTGCTTCTGATTCTGAAGTATGGAATATTCATGATAGCCCTGCTTCCACAGCCTTTTCCTTTCTTGTGCCATATATCTGGTTTCTTCATTTGTTTCTATTGGCTTTATGGTAGGGGGGAGTAGTATTTATTTTGGAGTGTTTGTTTTTGGTTAAGGTTGATAAGGTAGAGTATTAAGGCAGGAAGAAGACATCTGGAAGAAAAGGACTTGATTGTGAGTGATAATTTGATAGGTGTGCAGAAAATAGCTAACTCACCGACTTTATTGACCATAGTAGCTAAACACGAGTTCTAGATGTTTTCCTTGATAGCCACAAAATTTGGCTTATGGCAGATATTTAACAAACATGTGTGAATTAAGTTATTGTAGTAACACAAGTGTCTCCGGTGCCTGTGTAGACAGGGTAGAAGCCAAAACTGGAACCTACTTGTACACTGGGAGAGCACAGGGCTTACAAGATGGGCTTCAGATGTTGACTCCACCACTTCTTAGCACAGACTTGAGCGAGTTACTTCACCTCTGTGAGCTCGTTTTCTTGACTACAAAGTAGAAATAACGATCCCCCTTCATGGAGGAGATATGGGGGGTTACCATGAGGGTTTTGGAGGTAAAAGCCATCTCCTATGGTGCTGTGGCATTCAATTATATTCCAGTACCTATAAAACACTCAACATTTTAAAATGTTGATAATTATAAAGAATTTATATTGTAATATTTTTCTCTATTAGCAACTTACTCAAATTTTAAATTGAGTCACACTGATTTTATGTCAATAAAAATTTTTTCACAATAGATGATTTGAGCCTTAAAGTACTAATGAAAATATCTGCTGATATGAAGTACTTATACTTTAAAGTATAGTTATTTCATTCACTAAATTAAAATATTTTATGAAATTAATTTGAGTTTAATTTTTTTACTTTAATTTGGAAATGATTTACCATTTTTCCTCTAGCCAGTTTTCCTTTTAAATGGTAGCTAGAAAAAGAAAACAGTAACTCAAATTATCAATCAGTTGTAGATGATAAAATAAATCAAAATATTTAAGACATGATTTTCTTAGGCACAGTAAAAGCATTCAAAACCTTTGCCAGATTTTTGTAAACTAACATTAGGTAAAGACTAATAAATAGATTCAGACATCAGATAGAGATGCTTTGAAATTTGCCTAGAATCGTTTGTGATTTAGGCCTGTTTATTCACCTTACCCTGGAAGGCCTGCCTTTGTTTTCTGCTTTCTGGTTTGCACAGGATCCTCGCCTGATCACTCCCTTGGCTTTCGCTTTAACATCAGATAATAGAGAACAAGTGCAGTCTGGATTGGGAATATTATTGGAAGCGTCTCCACTGCCAGATTTTCCTGCATTAGTGTGAGTTATAATCATTTGCAGTGTATCTCTCGTGGTGCTAGAATATCCTGCCGGTTTCTTTAATAGTCTTCAGTATGGACAAATTGGAAAATTAGTGAATTGAAGACTTCATTGTAATAATTCAAATAAAAAAAACTTTTGATTAAAAAATTTTTTATTTCAACAAATCAGAAGACCAGATGTATACGCATTTAGAAAATAGCTAGATCCATTCAGGTGATTAAATTTATTATTCAGATGCTATGCCTGTCTCAACACCTCTATTTAATGCAGTAGCTTCTATACTAAGCTTACATTCTACCAGTTTAGTTTCTCCATAGAAAGCGCTTTTTCTTCCCAGCTGTTTGAGTGCTAAATCTGAGAATTGCTTTCATTGACTAGATCTGGGTCATTTACCATGGAAAGGATTCCTAAAGAAAAATTCTGTCATTAAAGAAGGTAGGATAATGGTCAGACAGAATTATCTACTGTACACATCAGTTTCAACCATTGAGATGATATTTTCAGAAGCAGGGGCAGAATGGTGGTCAGGTTGGTAAGAATAATATTGAGTGAGAAAAGGGAAGGGTGAAGGAGAACTAAAGGCCAGGTGTTATTGCCCATGGGTAGAAGGATGTTCTTACCAGTACCAGTAACTTTAATTTTTACAGATAATCCGTACTCACAAACTAGTTCTAGAGGCTCCAAACCAGAGGTGGAGTTGTCATTGTAAAGGGTTACAAGTAGAAAAATGGTCCTCTGGCAAATTTTGGGTATTTCCCCAAATTCTGCCTTATCATAGAGTCCAAGATTATTTCAGAAATATTTGAAGACTTAATTCTCAAAAGATCGATTCTAAATGAGTCCCTAATTCTATACTAACTCTCCCTTTTGCTCTATTTTCATATAATTATTTCTCTTTTTTATTTTGATTCCCACTCAGACTTGGAGAAAGTATAGCAGCAAACAATGCCTATAGACAACAGGAAACAGAACACATGCCTAGAAGAGTGCCTGTGCAATCATTAAATCACAGTTTTCCAACATCAGTAAAATGTTTAACTCCTCCACTTTTGAAAGATAGAGTTCCTGGATTGAACATTGAGGAATTAATAGAGAAACTTCAATCTGGAGTTGTGGTGAGTGATAAATAGCCATGAAAAGTGGGATTCTGCCTGGTACATGCCAACTAAAGAGAAAGTGAAAGTCACTCAGTCATGTTCAACTCTTTGCGACCCCACAGACTATACAGTTCATGGAATTCTCTAAGCCAGGATACTAGAGTGGATAGCTTTTCCCTTCTCCAGGGGATCTTCCCAACCTAGGGATCAAACCCAGGTCTCCTGTATTGCAGGCAGATTCTTTACCAGCTGAGCCAAAACATACCACCTAAATATCAACTCTTATTATAACATTTACTTAAACAACTTTAGATGCATATTTGATCATTGAAACCTTATTTAATATAAAGAGTAGCAATATTCTGGAAAGTGTGGAAAGAGGAAAAACTCAGTCATAAAATTCCAACATTTTAATACAGCTATCAGTTTTCCCTTAGTCTTCCCAAACCAGCCTACCTTCCTACCCCCACCCCCATCACCCCCAGTTTAAATATACTTTAAATTCCCACAAGCAGATCACCAAGATATTCTTCTTTCAGAGTCAGGTTAATGAAATGTTTTGATCTGCCTCATAAGACATCCTTTTTTTCCCTTTGTTATTGAGTTTTAATTATTTGGTTTCAGTAGGTGTTTATCTGTGGTTTTTTTTTTTTAATTGAGTGCTAATGATTTCTGATTTTTTTTACTTTATTAAAACCAGGTAAAGGATCAGATTAATGATGTGAGAATATCTGACATAATGGATGTGTATGAGATGAAACTGTCCACATTAGCTGTGAGTACAACCTTATTTTGTGTATCAGTTAAACCCTAAGAGATATTTTCCAGCAAATGAAGAAGATTTATGGAATGTTTTCTTACAGTCCAAAGAAAGCAGGCTGCAGGATCTCTTGGAAGCAAAAGCCCTGGCCCTCGCACAGGCTGATAGACTGATCGCTCAGTATCGCTGTCAGAGAACTCAAGCTGAGACTGAGGTGTGTACAATATACAGACATTTGATTAGTAGAAAAATAGATAAATAGACCATGTACAAAGTATTAGTTTTACCTTCATTACTCTGATTGAAGTACGTTGTCCTTAGCATTTGGCACAGCTACTTCCTCTGTCTTAAAACTATCTTCCCTTTAATTTTGGTTACAGTTACCTTTTTTCTACCTTAATGTATATTCTTTTCCTAAATCTTATTTTATCTACTCACCCTTTAAATGTTGAGTGGGATTATGTTCTAAGCCCTTTTCCTTTATTTAGGTGATTCATGGTTTTCTGCTCATTACCAGAATGCTAACTTACCAGATTTTGTATGCTGAACCCAGGTCCTTCTCCTTAAGCACTGAGTATATTCTGTGTAGCTCCATTTAAATACACAGCAAATACTTCAGGCTCAGTGAAACCAGTGATGAACTCATCATCCTCCCTTTTTAAAAACGTATTCTTTCTTATGTATTCCCTGTTCTGTTCTTAAGAGTTTTCCAAACAAGAAATCACAGTTTACCTTTTGCAGTTAGTCATTCATCACGTTCTGTTGATTATGCTTTCTACATAATACTTTTTGCCTGCCTCTGTTCTCATGGCTATTTGTTACAGGCCAGGTCCTTTTTGTTTTTTCACGTGAATGACAGCAGAGCCTCTAATTAGTCTTCCTACCTCAGTCTAGTGGCCTCCTCTCATCCACCCTCACATAGAGTCACTGGCTGTGTTTGGATCTTCCCATCCTCTTTCCTCTTCCTGCACAGTCATACCTGAGGCAGTACTCTGATCCTGTTGCTTCTCTGCCGAATATCCTTCAGTGTCTCACCTTTTAGCTCAGAAGAGAATTTAAATTCCTAAGAACTTACTGCACAGGGATTTTAGCTACTTCTCACTCCTCATCTCCTTGCACTTCTTTGCATTCCTTCCAGTCAAATATATTAGATTGCTTTGCAGTTTCTGAAACTTGACATACTTTTACGTTTTCCTGCCCTTGCACTTGCTCTTCTGTATCTCAAATACCTTTTCTTCTCTTCTCTGTCTTTTAATACTCCTCTAGATTATTAAACCTATTAAATAAATTAGATCTATTAAAAGCTTCCTCCATTTCCCAGGAAACTTTTCTCTGGTCTTCTGTTTCCCACACTCTTGGTGACTCTTCCTCCCCGTGCTGCCTTCTGTACAATACTTCTCACAGCGTCTGAAAACTGTGTGACCCCACTGTCACCCTTGACGATGTTCGAGAGGAACATTTTTCCTGTCAATCTAGACTGGCCTAATATTGACAATAAACACATTTGTTTCATTAATTTTTTAAATTATAGAAACTGAGCATATTGTATAAATGATAGTAGAAAAGTATTCCATTTTCTTTTAGGCTCGGACCCTTGCTAATATGTTGAGAGAAGTTGAAAGAAAAAATGAAGAGCTTGCTGTGTTGCTGAAGTCACAGCAGGTTGAATCAGAAAGAGCCCAGAGTGATATTGAGCATCTCTTTCAACATAATAGGAAGTTAGAGTCTGTGGCTGAAGAACACGAAGTTCTGACAAAATCCTACATGGAACTTCTTCAGAGGTAAATTAATAAAGTAAAAATTTCCATGTAAAGTTAGAATTTGGAATGAACACACAGCATTTCTCTTCTCTGTCCCTAAAGTTCTTTTCTGAACATTCATAGTGAAATGAAGTGTTACTTGCTCAAGTTCAGACCACAGTTGGGAACAGAATGTAAGTGTCTCTTTCCAGTTTCATTTAGTCAGTCATCAGTCGTCTGGGATGTTAGCACCACAAGGACAAGTTGGACCTGTTTTATTCCCGGACAGATCTCTAGAGCCTAGAATAGTGCTTGATACATGGTTAGGCACTGCATAAGTGATTGTTGAATGACCTTAGTTGTCACAGTTCATACTAGGTTGAACCATATGGATCGGCCGTTTCTGCAGATCAGAAGTGGTTGAATATTAACAGTTGTCATATCATCAACCTAATAGCATAGAAATTTGGATGTTAGTGTTTGACTCACCTTGGAATTTGTAGTCAGTATTTCTCTTTAAAGTCCTTGAGTGTAGTTTATTTAAATTTATGACTGTATCTGCAAGATAAATTCATATAGCTGAATTGCTGGTTTAAAGGGTATGTGCTTTTAAATTTTTGATTGATTGTCCAGTTTACCTTCAGAAAGGCTATGCCAATGCTAATTTATACACTCACTACCAAAGTATGAGATTGAGTATTCCTCCCCTTGTCACTTTTTATGTTTTAAGCCAGTTTTAACTTAACGAATTATAAGGAAGACCAGTAATAGTTATTTATTTCTGCCAAACAAAAATTACACTCTCGTTAACTTGTTTATTTTTCTTTATATATAGTTTAAGATAGGTTAAGACTTGAAACAATGTCCTTCTTTCTCTGGTATTAATATAGAGATACAGAGAAATTTAACTTTACAAGGTCCGTGTGCTTATTTTATTTTTTTTAATTCTTTTTTTTTTCTAAGCAAGATAATGTTTCTTTTTATTTTTTATTTTGGCCTCACTGTGCAGCATGCAGAATCTCGTTCCCTGACCAGGAATTGAGCCAGTGCCCCCTCTGTGAAAGCACAGGTTCTTTACCACCGTGCCACCTGAGAAGCCCTTATTTTATTTGCCCATCAATAAAAATGAAGGGTGGAAAATGCATAGCATCTACAAAATTTGTGAGGACATGGTGGTTTTTAAATAGGATATTCTCCCCCAGCAACTTGAAGTCTGGTTGTTTGAGGCAGCCCTGATAAAGTGGACTGTTAGTGTTCAGTTAGGGTGTGAGAGAAAGTAGACAGTGGTCCAAGAGAAAATAGGCTTTCTAGGATTTGCTTATGTTCCAGATAGTGAGTGAGAGGTGGGCCAGGAAGTCAAACTCCAGCCTCGAGGGGCCATGTGGATAACTAATGAAGCTGGCTGAGAAAGTTTATTTGTAATGGTTGGGATATCTCAAGGCATTCAAATTCAGAATTTTACAAACTCTTGTGGGATAAATAAAACTTGTGCTGGCCACATTTGGCCAATACCACCATTTTGTATATCCTCTGGAAGGACATTTTATGCTTAAGATAGTTGGGTGTCTAAGTATCACTTTGGAAAGGATTTTTTATATGTTTACCTTACAGGTAAAATAAGCACAGGACTATATGATGCAGAGCTATAAAGAGGCAAGAGAAACTTAAAATCTTCAACCACTTAATTCATTAATTTGATGTTTTTCCTTGAACATATATTATGCCTAACAGGCTAGTGATAATAGGTGTAAGTTTAATTTTTTTTGTTTTTAATACCTTTAACAGAAATTGTTTCAGTTTCTGGACTTGACTATAAAGAAAAAGACATTATTTTATATTAATAGCAAATTTTGTAGTCAGCATTCTGTAAATAAAGCTTTTTATCAATAAATATGAAGTTAATGTCCCACATGTTTCCATTTCATAGTAATTTTTTACCTCCTCAGTCAGCCAAAACATATCTTTATTGTCTTTTAGAGTTAACCTAACCCTGTTTATGTCTTGCTTGTTCACATGGCATTCTTCCTCTTCCTGCAGTATCTGCAGTTTAGTCAGAAGAGGTGGTAAAGAAGATACTCAGTTTCTCTTTCTCTGTGTTTTCCTCTACTAAAAATATCTCCTTGTCTTTTCAGGAGTGAAACTGCTGAAAAGAAGAACAAAGATTTACAGGTCACTTGTGATTCTCTAAATAAACAAATTGAGACTGTGAAAAAGCTGAATGAGTCACTCAAGCAACAAAATGAAAAGTAAAGTTTACAGTTTTTTATTTTAATTATTTGGATTTTTCAAATGTGAAATCATTTTCAAAAATCATTCTATATGTATAGAACATTGTTTTTTATATATAAAATTAACTGAGTTATTACTTATAGATATAAAGTACATATTTGGCAGAATTTAAGAGTGATTACTAGTCTTAGAAATTTCCTCTTAAAATACTTGTTGGAGAGAAAAAGAAATTATATGGTTCACTAATGTTTTCTTCTGTATTTTCTTATAACTTCAGAACTATTGCCCAACTGATAGAGAAAGAAGAACAGAGAAAAGAAGTACAGAACCAACTAGTAGACAGAGAATGTAAGCTAGCAAGTAAGTAGCTTGTTTAATAAATTGTCTATATTTTAATAAATCTTATGTTGGAAGAAAATCAAAGTATGAGTGATTTTTAGTTTGCTGTTTCATTTTCTACTTCTCTCATTTTTTTAATCCTTAAATCATATCTTAAAAGTTCTTCTTTCCTTGCCACAAAGCAGTTTAGTTAGACTAAAAAAGCAATACATTTTTTCTGAAATCAGGAGTTATAGAAAATGATTGCCCTTTTTAAAATAAAAAATTTTTTAAAGAATATAACAGCAGGTGGCAGTACTAGGTAGCTTATAGTTGCTAGCTTCTTAATGGTAGTAACTCTGAAGTGATCTACAAAAAGGGTTTTGTTCTGACTCTCTTGCCTTAAAGCACAGATATCTACCTATGTAATTGTTCATAATTTTCTCTTGCCCTTTCTTTTCTAACCCTTAAACTCTATGAGGATTATCCTTCCCCACATTACTGTATATTGTATTTAGAACAAAGGAAGAGGGAAAGACATGGACAGTTTAGCATTTCCTATAGAATCCTGGGCTTCCCTTGTAGCTCAGTTGGTAAAGAATCTGCCAGCAATGCAGGAGACCTGGGTTCACTTCCTGGGTTGGGAAGATCCCATGGAGAAGGAAATGAAAACCCACTCCGGTATTGCCTGGAGAATCTCATGGACCAGAGGAGCCTGGCAGGCTACCGTGAGGTCGCAAGAGTTGGACACGAGTTAGCAACTAAACCACCACCATAGAATCCTGGCATAGGAGAAAAGTTTCATGATTTTTTTTAATTCATCAAATGCTGTATAACTTATTTGTAGCAAGATGTTTCTTCTTTGTAATTGTCTGTCTTTTATAACCTAATAGCTTCAGGGTAATGTCAATATAGGACTTTTGAGTATAAAGCTGACTTTTGTTTTAAGACCTTTGAGTATAAAGCTGACTGTTTGCTTTAAGACCTAGAACAAAGAATAAAAGTACAGGAAGAAAAGATTAAAGTCTTACAAAGAGAAAAAGAAGGCAAGGAAGAAACCATTGGTGTCCTTAGAAAAGAATTAAATAGAACAGATCAGATAAGAAAAGAATTGAGCATTAAGGTAAGAATCTATTACATTCTCATTTGCATTGAAGTGATTAAGTCTTATTTTGTGAAAAAGGTAAATCTGTATAAATTAGTGTTTTGTTTCTTCAGTAATTTTGCTTAGAAGTTAGCAGAAGCTCAAATTGATCTGACAGTTGTTTGCTGTGAGGGCTCTCACAGTGTGAAAATTTGTGTTTTCTAAAATTGTTACACACTGATTAATTGTATACTGTGTTGCAGCCCTTGCTGATTTCAAGAGGGCAAAGAAGGCAGAAAGAGGTTCTCAGTTCATAGTGCCACATACAGATAGCTACCTGTACATGTGTATGTATATAACTGCATCTCTTTGCTTACTAGGATGGTGATGATAATAGAAGTTTGTATATATGTAAAATTTCATAATTTACAAAGGACTCTGAAATATTTTTCTTAATCTTCCTCACTTTAATAAATATACTAATATATAAGTATTTATAAATATTTTCATCCTACAAATGAAACTGAGTCTTAAGTTACTTGCTCAAGGTTGTCACATAGCTATATGAAATAGTAGGCATATATTCTAAGTTCATTGCTCTTTCTACATTATCATGATTGCTTGAGTGTGGGCTGGTGGCTCAAACAGGAAAGAATCTGCCTGCAGTGCAGGAGACACAGGTTCAATCCCTGGATCGGGAAGATTCCCTGGAGAAGGGAGTGACTACCCACACCAGTATTCTTGCCTGGAAAATCCCATGGACAAAGGAGCCTGGCAGGCTACAGTCCATGGAGTTACAGAGTCACACACAACTCAGCGACTTAACAGTCTCACCGAGTGTGATAGCTATGGATAATGCTTTCTGGAGCGACTACTATAAGGAAGATGAGAACAGACCAAGGTTAAAAAGACTGAGCAACTGCAGAATATAAGTGACAGGAGAGGCATACAGTTTAGCTTTAATATGTTTATCTTAATAGTAATTCTAAATAGTAATGAATAGTATTTTCTGTAGAAGTCCAGGCTTAAAAAGACAAATTGAATCATGTCTTCCTAATTTGTTTATTATTAACAGTTGCAGATCTTAAACTTACCATATAATTGTTAAGTAAAGCATATTACATTAATGTGCCTTGATATGGTTGTCTCACAAATAAAACAAGGACATCTTAAAGCAGGTTTCTGTGAAGAAAAAACATGCTAAGTTGTTTTCTTCAATTTCTCTCTACCGCCCCCTTTTTTCAGGCTTCCTCCCTGGAAGTTCAAAAGGCTCAATTAGAAGGTCGTTTGGAAGAGAAAGAGTCCCTGGTAAAACTTCAGCAAGAGGAGTTAAACAAACATTCTCATATGATAGCAATGATCCACAGTCTAAGTGGTGGGAAAATAAATCCAGAAACTGTGAATCTCAGTATATAGACACTGTGTGTTTATCTACTGGCAGGGTGGGGGAGGAAAGCTAATCTGTGACTCCAAAATGAGAGCAAATTATTATCTATTAGTAAAGAACCTGATCTGACACGTGTTGTTATTTGGTCTTAAATTTTTGCTTCCTGTTTCTGTATTTTGCTGCTTAAAGCTTTCTTTGGTTCTTCAGCATATTCTTAACCTCCGTTATTTTTTCTGAGGTGTTTTTTTTTTCCCTTTTCCTTAGTTGCTTTCCACTGTCTTCTGCTTGTTTATTCTCATTTGTGATTAGGTTTTTAAAATCAGGCATCAGTGAACTTTTCCTTCTCCTTTTATTGAAATTTAATTGACACATAGCACTGTATAAATTTAAGATATACAGCATAATAATTTGCCTTATGAACTGATGACCATAATAGGTTTAGTGAACATCCATAATCTTATATAAAAACAACATTAAAGAATAGAAAAGCTGTTTTTCCTTGTGAAGAGAACTCTTAGGATTTCCTCTCTTAACAACTTCAATATGTAAGTTAAAGAAAGCGGTGTAAATTCTCTTTATCATGCTGTGTGCTGCATCTTCAGGATTTACTTACCTACAGCTGGAAATGTGTACCCTTTGATCACCTTCATCTGAGTCTCCCTTCACCCCGGTTCAGTGAGTTTAAAATAACTTTATTACTGCATTTAAAATGTAGTGAGATACGTGGTGTAAGGTCTAAATTTTTTAAAAAATACAGTGAATATTTATAGAAATAATGTATAAAAATTAAAAAATAGCTGTTGTATTAAGTGACTATATTGTCACATAAAAGCGTGTAGTAACTTACAGAATTATTTATAGATACCTTTAGTTTTATTCTTCAAAATGTTACATATTCGCCCATTGGTATCATTTTCAGTCAGTTATAAATTTCTTATTATTAACATACAAATAACTTGGATTCTACCTTTGCCACATATTCAGAAATTTGTTAATTCTGATGTGAATTTTGTTTAATATATCATCTCTTATTGAAATAGTTTTACATTAGGCCATTTAATTTTAAAGCATAATTTTATCCTCATTCATGTATTTCTTTTATACAAGGGAATTTTTTAGTACTTTATTTTGAATTGAATGTTTTAAGTAGTCTTAAAGAAGAATTTGTATATTTGTATTTTGGTTGATTTTATTGCTATGCTATTACAACCATTGATTTTACTTGGTGTATTCCTCATTATATCTCTGTTTGACTTAGGTAAACTTAGATTTACTTCTGTTTTTTAACCATAGTATATCTGAATTTATATTTAGAAAATGTATTTTTGTAATTCACTAATTACACTAAATAGTGTCAAACTAATAAGTTTCATACATTTGTATGCATTTTGTATAGTTCTGAAAATTTTTCAAAAAGCATCGTATCGTATATTACATTTTAAATTGCTACTCATTTCATAAGGGGCATATTCTATTCAAGATACTGAGCCTAGCTCAGTGCTACCCAGTAGAATTTTTTGTGATGATGGAAATGTTCTTTGTCTGCATTATACAGTACCATAGCCTTTAGCCACGTGTGGTTAATGAGCACTTAAAATGCGTCTAGTGCAGTGGAAGAATTGAATGCTTATTTTTATTTAATTTTAATTGATTGTGAATTTTCATCCAACTGCACAGTTCAGATCTAGTCCATTCTTGCAAGTATGCATTTATTTAAACCGCTCAATTTGCCTATTCTTAAAAACCTGTGTAGGCAGAGACTACATGTGTTTTTCAGCCTTTCAGATTAATACAGTAGTTTTAATCTGTTAATCTCTTTTCTCTAAAGAAGAAAAACCATATTTCAGATTTAATGGTGAGTACTAATTGTCGTCCATCTTCATTTCTGTTTTTTCGTAGTCTTTCTATCTCTTGTAGCATCTTTCATATTCCTATTTGTCTTAACCTTAGTATATTGGATAATTTTTTTTTTTTTTCCACTTTTTGGTTCTGTGTACCTCAAAATTTTTTTTTTTTTTACTTTTTGGTTCTGGGTAGATCAAAAACAAAGTGTGTGTGTATATATGTGTATATGTTCTTTTGTAAAAAAAAAATTTAATAATATTAGCTTATTTTAAGCAAATTTGAGTCTCTACTGTAGTCAGAATTTTACAAATGATTCCTATGTGCATATGTCCATTTTCTAATGATGAATACAAGTAAAGAAATATATTGGAGTTGTTCATATTCTTTAAGAATTTTGCTATGAAGTTTGAATTCAAGTATACATTAACACAATTCCTTGTAACCATTTACATTTGTTACTTGGACAAACAGAGTTTTCTTAAAATTTGGCTGATTGGAGTTTATATAAACTGTCACCCATTTAATGTCAGGGCAAAAAATAAGTCATTAAAATCTACTGCTCTGTTTTAGAGAAACGTTGTCAAATTGGTGTCCTTTTAGTTTCATTTATTGTGTGTGGCAAAAACTAGTTATCTGTGTTAAAAATATAATAAGGTTCTGTCTTGAGCTAGGACTGTTCATTAAATAAAAATGTAACTGAATTTCAACTTTTGCTTGAGGCTTATTCTTATATTTTTGTTACCTCTAAGGTTTATTCCCTAGAACACATAACTATATTTTACTTTGATTTTTTTCTTTTCCTCTTTCCAAATATTATTAGTTATGAATTGTATTTACCACTTTACTCTTGACTAGCCTCCTATTAGATAAAACACATGTCCTGTTTGTGACTTAATTCCTTTGCAGAAATCCGCAAACATGGGGCAGGTAGTATATCTTAGACTTTCTGAGACATGCAGCCTGGTCTCTTGCACCCACTCACATCTGCAATGGCAGCATGAAAGCAGCCATCCACAGTATGTAAATGAACATGTGTGGCTCTGTTCTGATATAATTTTATTTACAAAAACAGTTAAAACTTGCTGTTGGATGTTTTATCTTCCTGAATAATTTGACCCTTTAGCATTAAGAAATGTACCACTTTATCTTTGGTGATCTCTGTCTTGAAATCTTTTATACTTGATGTTCATATAGCCTTTTTATATATAAAATGCATGACTTGTAGACAGTATATAGTTGGGTGTCACTTTTTTTTTTCCTACCTGTTTTGACAAATAAGTCCTTAACTCTCAAAGTCCACTTGAAGTCAATGTTGTACTACTTAATATAAAATGTAGAAACCTTACAACTGTATGGATTCTTTAGCCTCATTTTAGTTGACACATACATGTACATTATTGACTCCCAAACAGTGTTGTATTTTTTTGCTTTAATCAAGTACGTATAAATACCCTGGCTTTCAACATCACAATATATTTACGTCTCTGCACACGGTAATATAAACATGGTAGTGTCTTCAATGTAGCATTACTGTTTTTCCCTCTGGATATAATTTATTAAGTAACTTATGGGAAGACACTGCAAATATCCTGTTTCTTCTAACTTCCATCTCCTAGTTTTAATGTCCATTGCAATTCCCTGGTGGCTCAGATATAAGAATGCACCTACCAGAGACATGGGTTCAATCCTTGATCCAGGAAAATCCCACATGCCACAGAGCAATTAAAGCCTGTGTGCCACAGCTGTTGAGCCTGGGCCCTACAGCCTGGGAGCTGCAGCTACTAAAGCCCAAACGCCCTAGAGCCCGTGCTCTGTGACAAGACAAGTCACTGCAGTGAGAAGCTCGGGCACCGCAATGAGCTTGTCCCTGCATGCTGCAACTAGAAGAAAAGCCCACACAGCGATGAAGACCCCGCACTGCCCCCCAGAAAACACACTGATGATTCTCACTTCAATCAGTTGTTACTCTGGTGGTTGCTAAGTGGTTATTTTCTTTACTATTCTGCTTTTTAAATAGGATAATATTGAACATTTTGTCTCAGCCATTTGCCTTGGCACTCTCAGTGATCTCCAGTAAATACTAACTGTGTATTACCCATAATGATTTTTTGTAAAAGTGTTTTGAATTAAGAAGCTGATTGTTTATTTTCAGCATTCACTGGGTTTATACTCAAGATAACTTTTTTTTTTTTTACTGCACTGTGTCTGTTGTAGTACGTGGGCTTTTCTCTAGTTGAGCACAGGCTTCTCTTCTTGGAGGGCACGGGGTCTAGAGCACGCAGGCTCAGTGGTTGTACACAGGCAGCCTGTGAGATCTTAGTTCACAGAAGGATCAAGCCTGCATCACCTCTGTTACGGAGGATTTTTAACCACTAGACCACCTGGGAAATCTCAAGACAATAGATTTTTCAAAAACAATTAAGATGAACAGAAAATATGACTGCCTTTAAAAGCTAGTTGGTTTTTAGAAAGGCAAGTCATAGAACCAAAGAAGAGCTAGTTAATTTTATTATAATACATTATTGATAATGAGCCTGATAAGTACTTGAAGTTGTGTGCCTTTGTATTCTGTAAATTGAGAAGAAACATTATAATAATTTTTTAAAAAGCATGGATTCCTTTGGATCTGCAGTTTACTTTGAAATCTTACACAGTCTTACTTCTGCTTAGCATTTTGTAGCTAATTGGCTTTCTTCCCATCATACAAAAAGGCCTGTTTTGTTTGTGCTTGTATTTATCTAAGAACTTCAAAAAGATTGTAGAAAAAACATAATTATCATCATGATTGAAGGAGTACCTTAATTCGTAGAACATTGCTCTTTTGTACATTGAGCTTCAAATAACCCTTCATAAAGATACTAAATGTGAAGAGAGAAAGTGAGTATCTTTCTTCCCAACTAAATACACTTCTTTTCCCTTAACTTCTATCCCTCCCCCACACCTTCCTCCCTGGTAACCATGGTTCATTCTCTTAAGTCTATGAGTCTGTATCTGTTTTTTAAATATATTTATGCCTTATTACTGTATATGCTGAACATAACTGATAGCATATATTTCTCTGACTCCACTCCTTATGACAGTCTCTAGGTCTATCCATGTTCCTGCAGACAACATTATTGCATTCTTTTAATGGCTGAGTCATTGGAAAAGACCCTGATGCTGGGAGGGATTGGGGGCAGGAGGAGAAGAGGACGACAGAGGATGAGATGGTTGGATGGCATCACCAACTTGATGGACATGGGTTTGGGTGAACTCCAGGAGTTGGTGATGGACAGGGAGGCCTGGAGTGCTGCAGTTCATAGGGTCACAAAGAGTTGGACACGACTGAGCAGCTGAGCTGAACTGAACTGAGTGGCTGAGTAGACTTCCGTTATGTGTGGGGGTGGTATACGTGTGTGTGTGGCTGTATACCACATCCTTTTCCATTCATCTGTCAAAGGGGACTTAGGCTGTTTCATGTCTTGGCCGTTATCAGTGGTGCTGCTATGAACAGTTGCAATTTGTTCTGTAACGCTGCATGTAGTGATAGCCTTCGTTGTGTGTACTGTGGAGTAATATGTAAATAGTGTTGCATGTATCTTTTGAAATTAAGAGTTTTCTCTGGATATATGCCCAGGGGTGGGATTGTTAGATCATAAGGTAACTGTTTTTAGTTTTTTAAGAAACTTCCATGCTGGTTTTCATAGTGGCTGCACCAATTTACATTCCCACCAACAGTGTAGAGATTTTTCTTTTCTACACACACTCTCCGACACTTGTTTGTAGATTTTTTTGATGATGGCAGTTCTGACTGGTGTGAAATGATATCTCATTATATTTTGATTTTCATTTCTCTAATAATCGATGTTGAGCATCTTTTCATGTGCCTGTTGGCCATCTTTATGTCTTTGGAGAAATTTCTGTTTAGGTCTTCTGCCCTTTTTTGATTGGATTGTTTGGTTTCTTGTTACTGAGTTGTATGAGCTGTTTATGTAGTTTGGAAATTAAGCCCTTGTTGGTCACATAATTTACAAATATTTTTTCCCATTCTTTGAGTTGTCTGTTCATTTTGTTCATGGTTCCCTTTGGGCTTCCCTTGTGGCTCAGCTAGTAAAGAATTCACCAGCAATGTGGGAGACCTGGATTCAATCCCTGGTTGGGATGATCCCCTGGAGAAGGGAAAGGCTACCTACTCCAGTATTCTGGCCAGGAGAATTCCATGGACTTTATAGTCCGTGGGGTCTCACAGACTCAGACACAACTGAACGACTTTCACTTTCATTGGAATTTCCTGGTTCAGATAGTAAAGAGTCTGTCCGCAATGCGGGAAACCTGGGTTTAATCCCTGGGTCGGGAAGATCCCCTGGAGAAGGAAATGGCAACCCACTCCAGTACTCTTGCCTAGAAAATTCCATGGATGGAGGAGCCTGGTGGGCTACATTCCATGGAGTCACAAAGAGTCGGACACGACTGAGCAACTTCACTTTTCACTTTGCTGTGCAAAAGCTTATGAGTTTGATTAGGTCCCATTTATTTTTTTTGCTTTTATTACTTTTGCCTTAGGAGACTGACCTAAAAAAACGCTGCTCCAGGTTATGTCAGGAGAATGTTTGCCTGTGTTCTCCTCTAGGAGCTTTAGTGCCCTATCTTACATTCAAGCTATTTTGGCTTCATTTCCGTTTATGCTGTGAAGGGCGTGTTCTCACTTCATTGATGTACATGCAGCTGTCCAACTGCCCAACACCAGTCAGTATACAGATTCTTTTCCCTATTGTATGTTCTTGCTTCCTTTGTCGAAGATTAAGTGACTGTGGGTGTGTGGGTTTATCTCTAAGCTCTGGATTCGGTTGCGTTGATTCCTATGTCTGCTTCTGCCAGTACCACACTGCTTTGATGAGTGTAACTTCATACTGTTGTCTGAAGCCTAGGAGGGCTGTGCCTCCAGCTTATTTTTCCTCAGGTTTGCTTCAGCAGTTCTGGGTCTTTTGTGACTCCATGTAAATTTTAGGTTATTTGTTCTAGTTCTGTGAAAAATGTAGTGGATATTTTGATAAGGATTGCATTAAATCTGTAGTTTGCTTTGGGTAATATGGCCATTTTAACAATATTAGTTCTTCCAATCCAAGAACAGGAGATATCTTTCCATTTGTTTAAATGGAAAGTTTGCCTTTAATTTTCTTTCAGTTTTCATCTTCAGTTTCCTTTAATAAATGATTTATAGTTCTTAGCATATAAATCTCTCAGATCCTTGGCCTGATTTATTCCTAAGGGGTTTTTTGGGGGGAGAGGGAGTGGGCAGGCGGTGATTTTAAATGAATTTATTTTTTTACTATTACCTTGTGAATTTATCAGTTTCAATTTTTCTGTGGGGTCTTTCTTTAAGAGTTTTCTATGTATAGTGCCCTCATCTGCATTTAATGGCAGTTTTACCTCTTCCCTTCCAATTTGGATACCACAGAGGGCTTTTTATGTATTAAATCTGGACAGTGCTGCATAAGAGAATGACTTCACAGTCAGTGGAGTAGGTTGAAGTAGTTTCATTATGTTATTAAAAACTAATTTTTCACTAAGCAGCTGAGCATTTGGCAGGGATTTAGTAGTGATCTTGATTCTGCCTCTGTTACATTGTCTACATTCTTATTCTAAGAGTTATGTTTCATCTCACTTATCTCAAAAAGCCCAAAGATAACAATGTATTAGAGTAGCCTTACTCTTTTCTCAAACTTCAAATAAAAAGAATTGCCATTAGCCTTTGGAAAACAAAACACTGGTCTTGTTCATTTAAGCAGGGTTTTCTTTTACCCACAAATAAAGACTAGTATTAACTACTACAAACTAATTAGCTCACAGTTAATCAACATATTAGATCTCTGGATTCTTAAAGAACAGTGTGCCCAGACCCTATGTGTTTTACAAAAATGTTTAAGTTTTATATTGCATTTTCAGATAAGAGACCCTATGGTTCAAACACAAACTGATACGTAATTTAAAAACACAAGTATTATGGGCAATTTCACTTCTGGGAATCTATCTTAAGGATGTGCACTAAGATTTAGATACAGTATGAATATTACGTTA
Organism: Muntiacus reevesi; assembly: GCF_963930625.1. Classification (NCBI taxonomy): domain Eukaryota; kingdom Metazoa; phylum Chordata; class Mammalia; order Artiodactyla; family Cervidae; genus Muntiacus; species Muntiacus reevesi. The sequence continues at coordinate 3,398,166 of NC_089269.1, forward strand.
CAAAATTGTAATACAAAATTGGAAATAACTAATGTATACAGTTAGAGGAGTAAAGTACTGTCATTCAATAGAATAATGTGTAGCCTTTTTAAAAAGATGTAGAAATATATAAGTACATGGAAAGAGATTCCTGTTGAGTTAAGTGGAAAAACCAGGAAGCCAAACTCTTAACAAGGATTCATTTTTCAACTTATCTTTAAGATGCGCGTGCTCGGTTGCTCAGTTGTGTTCGGCTCTTTGCGACTCCATGGACTGTAGCCCGCGAGGCTCTGCTCTCCGTGGAATTTTCCAGGCAAGAATACTGGAGTGGGTTACCATTTCCTTCTCCAGGGGATCGTCCCAACCCAGGGATGGAACCTGCATCTCCTGCATTTACCACTGTGTGCCTGGGAAGCCCAGAGATGTGTATAAATGTGTATTTATTTATGCATAACTATAAATGTTGAACAGAGGTTGCCTCTGAGTAATGAAATTGTTTGAATTTGTTTTTTACATTCTAAAGTTTTTAAGTAAATGTTAATTTTTTTAAAACTAGCATTTCAAGACATGAGTTTTATAACCACATCTAAATTTAACTTGATTGTATCTAAGGCAAGTTTCATCTGTAAAATGAAGATAATACATACTTCATAGTATTATATTTTGTAAGAAATACAAGGTGTAGCTTTAAGTAGTTTTCCAATAAGTGTTTATCTGAACCTTTTTGGAAGAGTGGAATAGAAACCTTTTTTGCCTTTGTTCATTTTCTTATTTCTCCACAAATCTATAGCCAGTTGTAGAAAGAAAATTGATGGTAAAGATTCTGCATTTTCAAAAGTAGTGCAGGGTAGTGAGAAGGTTAGTACTCACAGTTAAATTTTAAATTCGAAATACTATTGTCTATACCTTGGGGTAACAATTTCATTGACTAAAGCTAGTCTAGGTTGCTGTCCTACCTAATTTACTTCTATTAAGTACCTGAGCAGTGTAAAGTAAACATTTTTCTCTTAAAAAGAAGCATCTCATACTTTAAATCAACCTTCTCTTGGGTGTCATAGCCTTTCCCAACTGGTGAACATAATACAAAAATCATTATGAAGTTGCATGCTGTTATTTCTTTAATTTCCTGGAAGAGAATGTGTGGAAAGATAGAGTTGAGAAAAGTTTGCCAAATTTTAACAAAACTGTCTAGGATTTGGATCGTGTTATATTCCTATTTGTTTTGGTAGATTTATGGACACCAAAAGCAACTTAAGCAGTATGTTTGTAATAGCTTCATTTGACTTGACTTCATTCAGCTTGACTTTCCACTTAATTTAGAGTTTGCTTATTCTATGTTAATATTTCTATTTAAAAGTGTCATTTTCATGTTAGCCTCTTTTAAAAAGTCTAAAAATATTTAGGTCATATATTCCAAAGTAAAGATTTATGCATTTGTGTTTACAGAAATGATGAAAATACACAACTTTAGTTGTGATATCAAGGAAGGGTTATAGAATATGGGGAATTCATATAGAATCAAGAGGAGAGATGATGTGGTAATAGATGTTTGAAATTGACTGTGTAAAATTACTAAAAGGATTAGCAAGGTCACCCTGAAATGTTTAGTCTGAATAGCATTTCCTGCAAATACCCTTGAGGTTAAACTGACTGAAGCCATGATTTGAATTGCTGCTGTCTTTGAGCTACTGATCTGAAAAACTCAAGTATTTATGTAGATTCTTCTGAGTAGTTAAATGTCTCATTTGCTATGATACCTAGCTGGGCATTTAACTTCTGATCATTCTGCTAGTATTTCCGTGGGCTTTGTTTTATTGTAATGTTAGTTCAGTGGTGATTACATATTAATCAAATGTGTTTATGTTCCTTTTGGATCTGTCTGATTCTCTGGACCATAGTATCACACTAATTTAACAATTGTGAGCTTCTCTATTTGGGGGAAAGGAAATAGATTATATAAGCACATACATGGTGCAACATTCCAGATGTATGGGTGTTTTAAATTTCTTTTTGGCCATGCTCGGTCTTCGTTGCTGGGCACGGGCTTTCTCTAGTTGGCGAGCGGGGACCACTCTGCAGTCGCAGTGCTGAGGCTTCTCGTTGTGGTGGCTGCTCTTGTTGCAGAGCACAAGCTCTAGACCAGTCAGACTTCAGTAGTTGTGGCATGTGAGCTTACGGCCCCACTGCTTGTGGAATCTTCCCAGACGAGGGATTGAACCTGTTTCCCCTGCACTGGCAGGAGGATTCTTACCCTCTGAACCACCAGGAAAGTCCTCAATGGCTTTCCTTAGATGCATCTGAGAATTGAGGTCACAGGACTAACCACCACCTCAAAAAACTGGAGAGACAGATGAATGCAGAGGATTATAGATTAACCTACCTATGGAAAACCCTTAAATGGGAATACCAGACCACCTGACCTGCCTCCTGAGAAACCTGTATGCAGGTCAAGAAGCGACAGAACGGGACATGAAACAACAGACTGGTTCCAAATTGGGAAAGGACTATGTCAAGGCTGTATATTGTCACCCTGCTTATTTAACTTCTGTGCAGTGTACATCATGCAAAATGCTTGGTTGGATAAATCGCAAACTGGAATCAAGATTGACTAGAGAAATAGCAACAATCTCAGATATGCAGAAAAGTGAAGAGGAACTAAAGAACCTCTTGATGAGGATGAAATAAGAGTAAAAAACCTGACTTAAAACTCAACATTTGAAAAACTAAGATCATAGAATCTGGTCCCATCACTTCATGGCAAATAGATGGAGAAAAAGTGGAAACAGTGATAGATTTTATTTTCTTGGGCTCCAAAATCACCGTGGGCAATGACTGCAGACATGAAACTAAAAGACACTTGCTCCTTGGAAGAAAAGCTATGACCAACCTAGACAGCATATTAAAAAGCAGAAGCATCACCTTGCAGACACAGGGCCATATAGTCAAAGCTATGTTTTTTTTTCCAGTAGTCACGTATGAATGTGAGAGTTGAACCATAAAGAAGGCTGAGTGCCAAAGAATTGATGCTTTTGAATTGTGCTGGAGAAGACCCTTGAGAGTCCCTTGACCTGCAAGGAGATTAAACCAGTCAGTCCTGAAAGAAATCAGTCCTGAATGTTCATTGGCAGGACTGATGCTAAAGCTGAAGCTCCAATACTTGGCCATCTGATGAGAAGCGCCAACTCATTGGAAAGACCCTGATGCTGGGAAAGATTGGGAGCAGGAGAAGGGGCAACAGAGGGTGAGATGGCTGGATGGCATCACCGACTCAATGGGCATGGGTTAGAGCAAGCTCCAGGAGATGGTGACGGACGGGGAAGCCTGGCGTGCTGCAGTCCATGAACTGCAAAGACTCGGACGTGACTGAGCGACTGCACAACAGACTGTAAACTGTGGTTAAGTATCAGCACTGGTGCACTGATTGTAATAAATGCCCCAGACTAACGCAAGGTGTAAGTAATAGGGGTCTCAGGAGGCGGATAACTATAAATCTAAAACTATAGTGAAAGTGTATTACTTTTCAAGAAAAAAGATACACGATAATTAAACCTCTTAGCCATCTAGTTCTCCACAGATTCATTCACTCATTACTAGTTTTCTTAGTCTCAAAGAGAGGTAGAATATATACAAATACATATAAGGATATACTTGTTTGGGGTGGGTTACAGAAATGAAAACTTTCTCTGCATATTATTCTGTACCTTCCCTACCACACAGTACCTGGGAAAATGTTGCAGGGTGTCAGCATGCATAGAGCTTCCTGCTAATTTTTGACAGTTGCATAATATTCCACTGAAAGACAGGTGATCATTATCCAACTCACATTAGCAAATAGAAATTTTTGCATCTTTTGCTATAATGAAGACTCTGGTATTAATATTTTATAGGAATGTCATTTGAAGTGGATTACTTGGTCAAAATGTATCTGCATTTTAAATTATCCCACCAGAAATTTTTGTTTCCTACATCCTCATTATTTTGTTACAGACATGCATGTGTGCTAAGTCACTTTGGTCATGCTGACTCATAACCATTGTCCGCCAGGCTCCTCTGTCCATGGGATTCTCTAGGCAAGAATACTGGAGTGGACTGCCATGCCCTCCTCCAGGGGATCTTCCCAACTCATGTATCTAATTCACATCTCTTGTGTCTCCTGCTTTGGCAGGCAGGTTCTTTACCAGTATCACCACCTGTAGAGTCCTTATTTCAAGCAAACAGTATCAGTTATTATGGTGTTAAACTTTTCACAGCTGTGTACATGTAAAAATTACTTTTCTTCTGTTTCCTTTTTTGTGAGCTGGTTAATCCCTTTCCGGTTTTTCTCTTGGGTCATCCGTTATTTTCTTTTCTTTTTTTTTTTTTTTTTAATCTCTACTCTTTTTTTTTTTTTAATTTATTTTTTATTTTTTATTTTTCAGTGGGTTTTGTCATACATTGATATGAATCAGCCACATCCGTTATTTTCTTATTGGATTGCAGATAGTTTTTAGTAAGTAAATTTTCCAGTTGCCTATGATAAAATTCCAAATATTTTTCCTGGTTGGTTAGCTAACTTTTAACTTTGTTTATGGTGTATTTTCCTATGGAAAATTTTAAAACTTGTAAATCTTTTCTAATTTTTGCTATTGCAGCTTGATAGTGTTTTAATATTTTATAGGACTCATCTCTTCACTTTTTATTTAAGAATTTTCCTGAGTATACTTGTTCATTTATTTTTTCCATATTATTTTAGAATCATCTCGTCTCTTTTAAAAAAAGTTGGTCATTTTTATTTGAATAATGTTAGATTTATAGATTATTCAGAGAGAATAACCTTACACTGTTAAATCAGCTTTTCTTAAACATGGTATGCCTTTCCATGGATTCAAGTGTTTTATGATAACCTTTTAATAATATTTTATTTGTATATATTTTTTGTATGCAGTTAAATTTTAATTTTTGTTTTAATTTGTTTTAAATTTTAATTTTAATCATCTCTTTACTGTATTTTCTGATTTAAAATGTATATATATATATATGAAAGTTACTTATTTCTATAAGCAGTTTCATATTTTGTATCCAAATTATTGAAAGAATCCAAGAGAACCACCTATAGAATATGATGTTAACATGTCACCATTAAGTATGATTGATATGGTGGTTGTTGTTTTAGAAATGCTTTATAAAAGTTTGTATTTTGAGTTTAAAAGAATTTTTAAAATTTTTGAATGCTTTCTCTGCAGGGATATTATAAGTTGCATGGTCCCCCCTGTGCCCATTGAGGCTGCAGATTTGGAGCCTGCTGTCTTGCAGGCTTAGGCTCTGATGTGTTTGAGTTTCTAGTTCCCAGAGTAAAATTCTTTCATCAAGTGGTACAACGCATGTTCTATTAAACAGGAGTTTGAGACCGGCAGCTGGGCCTTTGAGCTTCTAACGCCAGTGAACCACCAGGAAAAGAAAGGGTTACTCAGCTGGCTGAGGTGAATGATCCTACACGATACACAGTGGAGGCGGGCAGGCCCATGTCTGGAACAGGTGAGTCTCTGAGGGACCTCTTAGTACTCCTATGTCTGTGGCAAAAGGAATAGAAAACTGCATCAGCTGCTCATGATTCCAGACTGAGCTATGACGGTTTGCATTGCCCACTAGGTAACAACCTAAGGCCAACTGAAGTGTTTACTAAAAGCAAAGATACGGAATGAATAGTGCAGAAGGAAGACAGAAATACCGGCAATGGCCACGTGCAGTGTACAAAAATAGAGACTGTACTAGTTAGCAGTATTTCATCCCAACTCTGAAATGAATGTGTATCTTCTTTCCTTTTCAGTCCTATTTCTTTGCACTCCTCTTGCCTCCTAATCCCCTGTTATCTAACCTGAGTTATTAGTGGTTAACTTCCCAGATGGTGCTGGTAAAGAATGTGCCTGCTGATGCAGGAGACACAAGAGATGCAGGTTCAGCCCCTGAGCCGGAAGATCATCTGGAGGAGGAAATGGCAACCCACTCCCATCTTCTTGCCTAGAGAATCCCATGAACAGAGGAGCCTGGCGGGCTGTGGTGCCTGAGTTGGCAAAGAGTTGGACGTGATTGAGCACAGCCTCGTAGCCTGGTATTTAGGTTACAGGATATCAGAAGGGTAGTAGGGTTCAGCCCAAAGAGGAATGGGCATCACCAGTGACTGAGGTGACGTAGAACTCCATGTCCTCTGGGGAGACGGTAAGTTTTGCAAAGGACAGATGAATCATTTTAAGGAGGAGCACAGCATTTCTACTATCTGTAAGTTAAGTATGACTGGAAGTATCTTTCCCAGAACCCCACTTTAAGGTCCAGGATTCAGTAGAGAAATGACATGAGACTTGGAAGGCAGAGAGCAAACAGCTGTCTCACTGTCTGAAGGTTTCCATGGTTGGGTGTGGTGACAGAAAGCAGGGGGCCCCGGTCATCTTCACTCCCTCAGCTCTGGCTGCAGCTCTTCCCGCTTGCCAGTCCTGCTGAGCCTCAGCGCCCCAGGCGCACGGCAGACGTGCGAGCAGCAGCCTTCTGTAGACGTCAGCTTTTCTTCAGTCTCTCCTGGCAGCTGCCTAGATTCCCTGTCAAGCTTACAGCTTGCTGCAGGGCTTCAGAAGACAGACTGGGAGCTTGTCTCTGATCCTCCAGCTTACGCTTTGAGGAAGGCCATCTTTTTCCACAGTTGTTCCTTAGTCCTGTGATAAGTATTTATCCCACAGTATCCGTAGTAGTACCGCTCTCCTGATGCAACCGTGGCGCTCACACTCATATTCCCTTCTAGCTTCTGGAAGTATAATCTTGAGCCAGCCTCTCTCCTGTCCCGATTTAAATTTTCCCACTGAATCATCCAGGAGAAAGCAGTAAGCCTCTCTCCAGTCTGGGGAGTACTGAGCAGTGTGTGCCGCAGAGAAGTCACTGGGAAGGAGAATGCTTTCACTTCTGGGCAGAGAGTCCAAGAGAAAGGGGAGGGCGCCTGCGTGCTCTGTGTTTCTAATCAGTACCACTCCGGTATTGCCTGGAGCATCCCACGGACAGAGGGTCCTGGCAGGCCACAGTTCATAGGGTCGCCCAGAGTCAGCCACGACTGACGAGACAGCATGCACATGCACACACCCTCCGTCCAGGGTGATGTGGTTGTGGATGTCAGGCTCCCCCAACTTTCACAAGGCAGATAAGTCCTTCCACCCAGGAGGAGCTTGTGATGATCTCTGAGGAGCCCCACGAGTGTACCTTCTAGCGTGGTCCGGTCTGGGGGTATAACAGAAGTACCTGAGACCTGGGGTTCCACCTTAACACATTTCACTTGCCTTTGTGGCACTGCAGCTTAAAGACCCTGCTTGTAAGTACTTTATTTACGGTTACTTGGAGTGACATCTATTTACAGTTCTGTAGACTGACTCATTACTCATGATGACCCCTTCGTGCCTGTATCAGTTCTTCCTCATAGGTCTACAGACTCTCATCCCGTGAAGCCAGGGCTTGTTCTGAGCCATGGTTCTGGCCAGTGAGCCATAGAAACCTGTGAAGTGAGTTAAGTGTTAGCCGCTTCAGTCCTGTGTGACTCTGCGACCCCATGGACTGTAGCCTCCCAGACTCCTCTTTCCATGGGATTTCCCCGGGAAGAATACTGGAGTCAGTTGCCATTTCCTTCTCCAGGGGATCTTCCCGACCCAGGGATTGAACCGGGGTCTTCTGTATTTCAGGCAGTTTCTTTCCCGTCTGACCACTAGGGAAGAAATCTGAAGTAGAGGGCTATTCTTGAAAAGCTTTTATTCTAATAAAAGGGGAGAGACAGAAACAAACTTTTCTCTCCTTCTTGCCTTGTACATGCTATTTGTTGAGGCAACAGAAAAACAAGGAAATGTCTTTATGCATATAAATAGCCCTTACTAATTATTTTGGATTGAGAAGGGGAGGTTCTTAACTAGAAGGTACTTATGTAAGATTTAGATGCTTTCTACCTGTCTTAAATATTGTAAGGCTATCTAATAATAAGTCTAATTGTATTTTTCCCAACAAGCTTAACTTAGTTACAAAATACACAAAAATTCAGTACTTTTTTACTGAACTCTCACATTGTTAGGATTTTCAGTTCAGTTCAGTTGCTCAGTCATGTCCAACTCTTTGCACCCCGTGAATCGCAGCACACGAGGCCTCCCTGTCCATCACAAACTCCTGGAGTTTAACCAAACTCGTGTCCATTGAGTCGGTGATGCCATCCAGCCATCTCATCCTCTGTCGTCCCCTTCTCCTGCCCCCAATCCCACCCAGCATCAGGGTCTTTTCCAATGAGTCAACTCTTTGCATGAGGTGGCCAAAGTATTGGAGTTTCAGCTTCAGCATCAGTCCTTCCAATGAACACCCAGGACTGATCTCCTTTAGGATGGACTGGTTGGATTTCCTTGCAGTCCAAGGGACTCTCAAGAGTCTTCTCCAACATCACAGTTCAAAAGCACCAATTCTTCGGCACACAGCTTTCTTTATAGTCAAACTCTCACATCCATACATGACCACTGGAAAAACTGTAGCCTTGACTAGACGGACCTTTGTTGGCAAAGTAATGTTTCTGCTTTTTAATATGCTGTCTAGGTTGGTCATAACTTTCCTTCCAAGGAGTAAGCGTCTTTTAATTTCATGGCTGCAGTCACCATCTGCAGTGAATTTAGTGGTTCTCAAATGTGAGTGTATATCAAAATCTTCTGGAAGGCTTGTTAAGATATAGATTTCTGGGACCCATGAAACACATCCCCAGTTTCTCATTCAGTAGGGCTGAAATGGGTCTAGGAATTCCTATTGCTAAAATGTTCCTGGGTAGTGCTAATGGTACTGATCTGGGGACCTCACTTTGACATTGGTTGTTCTACAATACGAATGCTGTGTTGTCTTCTTCCACACTCTTCTTGAGATAATAGACCCCAGTTGATGTCAGATGCTGTGAGGGGACATATTATGTTAAATTTTGGGAAAAAAAAATTTTGTTGGTAAAGTCGAAATTCTGAAGTGACTCAAATGCCAGAAGCGCACTATCTAGGAAATGTCTTAAAAAGAAAATAGGGAAGTTTACCACCAAATCTAGGAATGCATGCTGTCTATCCATCTGTAGTTTCAGCTCCACCCAACAATTTGAGGTCAGTCCTGACTTTGATTGAGAACTGGTCTTGAAAAACATACAGGATGAGATAGGGCGGTGGAACTTGCTAATGATCTAGCTCTAATCAGATGTCCAGATTCCACTACATAGGTTTTAGTCTCTTATAAATCCTACCTTAAAACCAAGTTTTAATATATGGATTTCTGACCTGCCATGTGTATTCTGATTTCCAGTACAGAACCCTAACGCCTTCACGACTGGGGCTTTATCTGCTCCCCAGGTCTTCCAAGGAGTACAGCCTGACTCTCCCGTAGTGTGACTCCCTGCCCTGTGCTGTAAGGACAGAAACGCGTCTGCCACCTGGGCCATCAGATCATCATAACCTGTGTGAGGCCTTACCTTTGACAAACCACTCTTATTTTTTATGCATTCTCTTCTTTGATCATCAAAAATGATGAGCATGATGGTCGTACTTCAATTTAATTTAATCACAGAGACTCTAAGGCTCAGAAGGATTAAATAATCTGCCCATAGTCCCTGAGCTAGTAAATAATCAACAAGGATATGTGATCAGGTTCTCTGAAGATGAACTCAGCGCTGTTTGGAGACCAGCAGAGTGCATCTTGGGACTTAGTACAGTGCAGGTTTTTCTGTCTGGGTGCAGAAAGAATTCAGCCAGAAGCTGATTGGCACATAGAGTTTATTAATAGAGAATGTTGTGAGAGAGACCAGTGGGCGGGCAAGAGAGTGCCCCCTGGGGGCTCAGTGGACTGCGGTTTGTAATCAAAAGGAGAGTGGGTAGGAGAAGAAGACCACTTTCTCCCTCGTTCCTGAGCAAACATCAAGCTTCCATCATTCGCTCCTCCTCTATGCTGAGTTGGGGGAGTTTTCTTACTTCTGCATGGTTAAACGAGGACTTTCATGGTGCAACGGAAATGGGGAAAAAAGAGAGTACTGTACACAAATGTGGTGACTTACCTCAGGTGTCAGTACAATGTCACCTTTGCCTTAGATCTTTGTTTTTATTGTGCCCAGAGAAGCGTCGTCCTAGAAATCAGTTTCCTGACCTCATGAAACTGGATATGGGTCTCATTTCACTATTGTGTTGTTGCTTGGGGGGCATGTCTCCTGCTTCTGTTGCGTGGTTTTGTTTCTAAGCAAGCCTGCTGTCTTGAGTAATCATTGACTTACAGGGGTTCCCCAAGCTTTTTTATACTTAACCATCCCTTAGTGGGATTAACTATTTAATCACCTACTTTGGCCCTTTTTCTATCCGTACTAGTTTTTCTTAAACCTTCCCATATACCAGACTTCCTTGAAATTCTGTCCTTTACTTCTGTCTGAACTTCCTTCTCCTGCCTGCTGTTGGGACCTTCTCTAGGTTATTCTGTTCTCCAGATCAAACTTAAGTCCTGCCCATTTTGCCAGTCCTGCTCAAAATTCATGAGAAGGGGGGATAAAAGCTCTTTAAAATGTTTTAATGTTTTGCTACATCTGAGTTAAAGTACAGTCACAAAAGATACATAATTTGAGACTAGAAAGAACATCACTCAAAACAAAAATTTATGTTGTAAATAAGTTTTCCTTCCTTTTGACTCCTCCCCTCAAATTGCTTATTCTAAGGTGAGGGAGGAGCTCCTCTGTCAAATCTGAGTTATTTTTCATGTCTTCACCTCTATGGCATCTGTTATTCTTTCTCTGTGATAGTCTTTTTTCTTTCTTTGGCCACATCTCAAGTCTACATCCTTTGGGAAGGAATATAGAGAAGAGTCCATCCTAACCAGTCCATCCTAAAGTAAATCAGTCCTGAATATTCATTGGAAGGACTGATGCTGAAGCTGAAACTCCAAAACTTTGGCTACCTGATTTGAATAACTGACTCATTTGAAAAGACCCTGATGCTGGGAAAAATTGAAGGCAGGAGGAGAAGGGGACGACAGAGGATGAGATGGTTGGATGGCATCACTGACTCAATGGACATGAGTTTGAGTAAATGCCAGGAGTTGGTGATGGGCAGGGAGGCCTGGCATAGTGCAGTCCATGGAGTCGCAGAGTCAGACACGACTGAGCGACTGAACTGCCTGAGCTGAACTGATGGAGAAGAGTAGGGAAGTGGGATGAGGACTGGGAAGGAGGATATCTAAAGACAACTCCTGATGCCATCTTGATTTAGGTAAATTGCCTAACTTCTCTGGGCAGGGTTGGAAGGGCCAAGGAGGCTAACATCTGGAGAGAGACATATCAGCCTGAGGCAGATCAGGGCCTGAGGAGTGTTCTACCACATGTTCTTCCCAGTAAATTGGGCATAATGGTTGCTTCCCTTAACATTCATTCCAACTGAGACTCACTTAACTGTTTTTATAAATAAAACGTCCTGTAATTGAGAAAATTAATATTACTACTTTGTTTTTATATCTTTTGTTATTTTCCAGGTATTTTTGCATGTTTCTTTGCACTTAGAGACATTAAGCAATTATTTCAGGCAAGGGTACAAAATTAAAGTAGAAAGCGGAGCCAAATTGCATATATTCTCATTCCCACCTTCTTCCACACACACATTTATTATTACCTTGACCCTATTAAAATCACGAGCTTTACTCCTCTTATTCCATCCTTCATTTGTACAAGCAATAACGAGAGACCACCTCCACACAAATACTTGCTATGGGTCTCTAGTCTCCTGTGCAGTGTATCTGGCTGCATGCTGCGCTGAGATGCCAAAAGCTACCTGGGTAAGGGGAGTCTTTTGCACTTGATAGATGCTTGAAAGGATTAGAGAAGGGAGAGAAGAATTGGAGAAGAGAGAAAGCCTGGCTGATGTTCATGGCCCGCTGCTGAGCACAAGAGCTACTTGGCATGTGCAGCTGTGAGCACTTGAGATGTGACTCATCTGAATTGAGATGTGTTATGAGGGTAAAACACACACCAAGTTAGTGTGTGTGTCATCGTATTAAAACAATGTGAAATTTCTTACTATTTTTAGATTGCCGACACATTTTGGATATATGGATTTAAATAAAAATATCACCTGTTTAATTAGTGAAATTAACTTCACCTATTTTTCTTTACCTCTTCTAATGTGGACTCTAGAAAATTGTTATTCACGTGGCTTGAGTTCCATTGCCGTTAGACAGCACTCCTCGTAGGCATTCATTCACCACCTTCCATTTCCTGAGTTGCTTCTTTCCTTCTCCATGTCTTTGCACATAGCATTTCTGCTGCTTAAATCCATGTCTCCTCCTTCATAACTGTGCTTATCACAGAGTTTGGCCTCAATCTGTTAACCAGCTTATGCTTAAAACCAAGCACCACCACAATGCTAACGTTCACACACCATGTGAATTCCTCTGTTCCTTATATCTAAAAAGACCCAGTTTTCATGAAATTTCAAAGATAGTGCCATTTATTTACCTTGTTCCAGGATACCTAGTATCGCTCTAAGAGTTTATACAATGGGCTTGAGTGCTGTCCTGTAGACTTACCCAGCCTTCAGCCTGAGGGACAGCACCACTGATCCCTCCCTGGAAATAAACTGCCGGGCACACCAGGTACCCTTAGTAACAAAATGTAAACCGGGCAAACGAAACCATCCCCCACCTCTATTTCCACGGCTCTTCTTTTAGGCCAAAATCTCATTTCCCTGTGGCGTTACTACAGTTATCTCAGGCCTAAAATCTTTGCCCCTGGTCTCCCCATCAGCTCCATCCTGAATCTCTAGCCATTCAGTCTTCCCAAAAAACCACCATTTTCATGTCAAATTTTGTTGAAAGGTCTTCAATGACTCTGACAACCGAGAGCAATAATTCTCAAACTGTGCCTCACTGAACTGTATGATTTTACTCATTAGCAGTAATATTTCTTACCGGAGCAGCAATTTCTTCCTCTAAGTATCAGATTCAATCTTTCTATTGGTTTCTTGAACATATGGAATACATTGCAACAGTTAAATGTTGCAATGTTCTTATCTACTCATTTCATCATCCATATCATGTCTAGGTCAGTTTTGATTGATTTTCCTTCTCATTTTAAGCTGTATTTTCCTGCTTCTTTGAATGCCTGGTAATTTTTAACTGGATGCCAGAAATTTTAGTTTATTGGTTGCGGGACATATTTATATCCCTATAAATATTTTTGAACTTTGTTCTGGTATACAGTTATTTGGAAACAGATTTATTCAATTCTGAGTTGAAGCCTTGTAAGAAGAGCTAGGCCTAATTTTATCTACTATTGAGGCAAATTTTTTGAGTGCTGTTCCTTATCTTCCATGAAGTAAGATTTTCCACTCTGACTTGGGAAAACAGGAACTATTTTCCTGTGGGCACTGAGGATTCCCCTCTAGTCCTTTTGGGTGGTTCTTTCTTCACAGACGTGTACTGATCACTACTCAGCTGAGGACTTGAGGAAGGTTTTCTTTAGGTGCCTAGAACTCACTCTCTCCGAGCAGCTCTTTCCTTTCCAGTGCTTTGTTCTATGAACGCTAGCCATCCTGGTCACCTCAGACTCCCAGATCCAGCTTCTTCACTCAAGGGTATTGCTAGACTTAGTCTGAAAACTCCCCATGTTCTGGCCTGGCAACACCCCAGGCAGTCGCCTGGGGCCACCCTGAGGCTCACCTTCTCTGTTTTGTGTTTCAAGGATCATTGCCCTTCCTTGCTTGTTGAATGATGACTGGAAAACCATTGAATCACATTTTCTGTGAATATTTTCAGTTGTTTTAGGTGAGAGGGCAGATCTACTCCCATCTCTCCATATTGCTGAAGTCACAAGTTTGAGTCAAGATGCTTACATTGTAATTTGCTTGAAAACTGTATTTGTCCGTACAAATAATATTTTTAAAATCTAGAGTAAAATCTAAACTCCTTAGCCAGAGTGCCAAAACCTTCCACAGCCTGCCCTCAGTCTGAATTTCAAGTGCGTTGTCCTGTTGCAGGCAGAACGACTAAATACAGCTGTATCTCCACCTCTTTGTTCACAGGGCCCCCATGCTGTCAACACAACTCTGTCTTCCTGGCTACCTTCCTCACGTCTGATCCTCTATTTTGGTCTAATAATTTTAGTTGCATTTACCTCATCTTACCACTAAGATCATATGCTCTTTTAAGATGGGAACTATGTCTGATATTTTTAGATTTTTCCAAAAGCTTAGCACCAAGACTGGGCAGTGAGTGGGCATTCAGCATATGTTTGTAATTTGTCTGACTAAACGTTGAATAGCCTGACAGCAGGAACCTAGTTTTGTTCTTGCTAGTCTTAATTTGCAGCACACAAATTACTATATGACAGAATAAAAATAGGCTATGATGCAATTTCTGAGTAATCACGAGATGACATTATAAATGTAATCAGCCTACTTTTTAAAAATCCAGACAGATGGTGAAACATTCCGTCTGACTTTATTCCGTGTGCTCTGTGTCCAATCTAGCAACAGACAACTTCTCACTTCCCTTTTCTTAGACACCAAGGGTCATGGTGCTGAAATTTTCCACTTTCCTAAGTCTGTTCTCTGTACCTGGTAGGACAGAGTATGTGATGTCACCTTCTCTATTGTCACTGGCCCCAAATCTGCATAAATCCTAATTATTACTGTGAGTAGTTGTCGCTGGGACCAACGCAGAGACAGAGGACCAGAGGGTGAAGAGCATGGTGTCTGGTGTCATCGGCCTGACGCTCGGGTACTGGTTCTGCTGGATGTTTGCACCATGACCCTATGCAGTCACGCCCTCCCCCGGGCTCAGTTCCGCCCCTATGTAAACAGGAGATCATACCCAGAGTAGACAGTCTTGTAGGAACATAGATCTTCCTACCACACTCAGTGGGAGTTTAGTGCTTTTGAAATGAATTGAGACATAAGCTCAACATCCTAAACTGGATCATTGCTCTTTAAGGACAAAATTCCTTACCATGTCCAAAACCCAGGGTACTTGAGTGCAGAAAGTCACAGCCATTATCCCCAATTTTAGTGTGTCTGTGAACTCAACCTCTTTCACCACAAAAACTATTACAAGAAGTTGAAGATCCAAAGAAACTCATTTTATGCCTGCCTTTAGTCTTGCCAGGATAGGGCCATTCTTAATTAGTGAGAAACAATGAATTTTACTCCTATATGCCTCAATGTAGTTACAGTTCTTTTGTTAATATAATGATCATTGCCACTTATTGAATGCCTTCTCTTTTCCATGTACCATTCTGAGGACTTTATGGATAAAATTTTATTTAAAATAGAAACCTTAAGACGTAAGCGTAATATGGGTGAGAATACTCAGACGGAGGAGAATAAAGAACCTGCTCAGTGTCCCTGGTGAGGTAAGGGTGGAGTTGGCATTCACACTCAGGCAGTCTGACTTCAGAGCCCCTCAGTTAACCTATAGGCTCTTCTGATAAATTGAGACAAGATTTTATGTAAGGTGATGTATTTGTCAAACCTCAAATTGGCCTGACTAGTGTAGATATTGAGGAGTTCTAAGACACGGTCAACACAATATAAGAATGGTGAAAAATGCATTCCAGATGTTGCTTGGAGATTGGATGGGTGATGATTTAAAAAAGAAAATTAAAAGCTACCTAGAATAGCATAAATTGTCTCGTAGAACATAACCGCTGCAGCTGAGAGGCATTTGCAGTGGGAGGTCGAGAAGGATGCTTCCAGGTGGACCTGTGCGGGGGCAGGGCACCCTGGGAGGAAGACTTTCCTCTCTTGGAGTATGTGGAAGTACTAGTGTCTACCAGTGTCTTAAGTCACCACAGAGAGGTTAAGTGGGCCTGGTCTTTACAGCTGGTTGATTGGCCCTGGTGGGCTAGTAAAATCTCCCCGCTTGCTTACTATTGTAGGAAGTTCCTTTAGTCTAGCACCGTTCTCAGAGTGAGGTCCCCAAACCAGCAGCATCAGTTTCAACTAGAAGCTTCTTAGAAATGCAGACCCTCAGGCTCCGTCTCAGACCTACTGAAGGAGAAATGAGTGGTGGCACACAGCAACTTGATTTCTAACAAACCCTCTAGGTCATTTTGATAGATACTTCCAGCAGGATTCCTTTTGAACGCCCCGATTAAAAACAAGTAGTAAGGTGTAAAACCATAGTTGAGAGCTCTTCAGGATGAATTAGTTACAGATAATGTAAATGAAGTTTAACTCACTGCCTGCGATCTGTTTGACTGAGACAAATGCATCAGATAAGTCTAATCCTCACCTCTCTCCTCAAGTCACACACATGACTAATGTTCCTAACATCAAGGCTTAGGGTTTGTAGCATAGATCAGATAGGCTGGGATTTATGACCAGTGTCAACTAGATGCTTCTATTGGAGAAAACATATGTGAGTGATAGCAAGTAATATGTATTTTAAAACCTGTTCTAATTTATATATGTGTGTGTGTAATATCAAGCATTTATATATCACCGATTCTCTGCATATTCTAATTCTTATTTTTAAAATAAAAATCTCTGGAAAACATGAGCACTACAAGTAGTATCGTTCTGTTTAAGATAACTGGTAACGAGCCTCACGGTGGGGCTGTGCAGTCCGGCTCGGGGGCCTGGGCCCCTGGAGGCAGGGGTCAGCCTGGTTACCAGTGTTCGCCTCGTGCCTGGCACACAGCCCCATGCCCAGTGGCCCAATATCAGAGCATGAGCTGGACTGACTGGAAATGAGTGAAAAGATCAGAGGACGTTACCCTCACAAGTGAGAGGACAGAGATAGGGAGAGGAAGCAGAGCAGGAAAACTTTCAGACTTGACAACTTCGCCATCTTCACTTCACTATGAGGACCAATACAAGTATATGCCTCACAGCTGCAAAATCAGGTAGCTCTGATCTGCATGATTTGTAACTAACATGTTTGTTGGTGGCATGAATTGATTAATAATAAAGTGCCACATGGAGAGTTTATCGAAGCATCAGTGTCTGAGAGTCTAATATTGGCCCATTTCATGCATTTGAGTTCAGTTTCAATCATGAGGGAAAAAGTCATACTGTTGAATAACAGATCCAGGAGCTTTCAGGGACAGTGGAATTGTAAATGAACAGCTCAGCACCGGATATTTATTTCTCCTTTTTTCTTGTATTGCTATTGGACAGGATCAAAGGATAAAATAGACATATGTCTGCCTGTCATGTGGCCCTAATTCTAATTCCTGACCATATATTTAATAACAGATATCTTTTAAAATAAGGGACTTGGTTTGTTCAAAAAGTCCGCATTATTTTCAATACGTAGCAAACAGTGGTGAGATATATTTTGAAATTTATCTCTTAGATTCAAAAGGCAGCCAGATAACAGACCTGCATCATAAACCATGGCATCTGTCTTGCCTCTATCTCTACTTCTTAAAGATAAAATTTATTACATTCTTTTGCAATGTGCAGTCTTATTAAAAAATAAACTAGACATGAAAGCATCTAAACAGAAGTTACTCTTTTGAGTCTAGCCACTAGCCACTCATTTAAAAAAACCAGTAGCATTAACCCCTTCTAACTGGAAAATGTTTTTCCTCCCAGTGAATTCTTTCTTTAATCCTTTTTACCAGAGATCAAATTGTTAACATCTGTTGGACCATAGAAAAAGCAGGAGAATTCCAGAGAAACATCTGCTTCATTGACTACACTAAAGCCTTTGACTGTGTGGATCATAACAAGCTGTGGAAAATTCTTAAAGAGATGGGAATATCAGACCACCTTACCTGCCTCCTGAGAAACCTGTATATAAGTCAAGAAGCAATAGAACTGGACATTGAACAATGGACTGGTTTCATGTTGGGAAAGGAGTACATCAAGGCTGTGTATTGTCATCCTGCTTATTTAGCTTACATGCAGAGTACATCATGCAAAATGCCAGGCTGGATGAAGCAGAAGCTGGAATCAAGATTGCTGGGAGAAATATCAATAACCTCTGATATGCAGATGACACAACCCTTATGGCAGACAGCGAAGAGGAACTAAAGAACCTCTTGATGAAAGTGAAAGAGGAGAGTGAAAAAGCTGACTTAAAACTCAACATTCAAAAAACGAAAATCAGGGCATCTGATCCATCACTGGTCCCATCCTATCTGGTCCCATCACTTCATAGAAAATAGATGGGGAAACAATGGAAACAGTGACAGACTTTATTTTCTTGTGCTCCAAAATCACTGCAGGTGGTGACTGCAGTCATGAAATTGCTCCTTGGAAGAAAAGCTATGACCAACCTAGACAGCATATTAAAAAGCAGAGACATTGCTTTGCCAACAAAGGTCTGTTTAGTCAAAGCTATGGTTTTTCCAGTAGTCATGTATGGATGGGAGAGTTGGACCATAGAGAAGGCTGAGCACCGAAGAATTGATGTTTTGAACTGTGGTGTTGGAGAAGACTCTTGAGAGTCCCTTGGACTGCAAAGAGATCAAACCAGTCCATCCTGAATATTCATTGGAAGGACTGATGCTGAAGCTGAATTTCTAATACTTTGGCCACCTGATGTGAAGAGCTGACATTAGAAAAGACCCAGATGCTGGAAGGATTGAAGGCAGAGGAGAATGGGCCAACAGAGGATGAGATGGCTGGATGGCATCACCGACTCCATGGATGTGAGTTTGGGGAAGCTCCGAGAGATGGTGATGGACAGGGAGGCCTGGCATGCTGCGGTTCATGGGGTTGCAGAGTCGGACCTGACTGCATGACTGAACAGCAGCAACCAGACCCATGAAAGAAGTTTCCAGACTCTTGACAGCGTCAGGCGACCAATGGACCTGAGCAGTGGGTGAGAAGTCTTTTTCATGTGGTGGTGCCTGCTCGTTGGTTTGGTTGATAGCGATTTTCCAAATAAGTAGGCATCATCTGCAATAAAATGTCTATTCCCACTTGTCTAGAGAAGAAGATTATTGGAGAGGGGCTGTGTTGGAAGAGAGAAGTTCTGGAAAGTAAACGAGCTCTGGCAAAATATTAGAAGTGAATTCATTAATGTATCTACTCATCATTTGTGTATCTATCTAGAGTAGTATAAAGTCTTCATAAAAGATATATTTTCCCCAAAATCATTAGTCTCATTATCTCTTAACTAACTGTTTTGAAGCTGTTGTGGTGAGTGTTCCCCCATCTTCCAAAGTGGTGAAACACCCGCTTCTTGGCTGAGCCCGAGGCCACCTGAAGTAAAGACTGTTTCGTTGTCTCTCTTCATTCTCCTCTCTCTCTTTTTTCTGAGAAAAATCTTTAAAGGGCCTGGCCCTTCTTTTTTCTTTCTTTCTCTTGAACTGGAAATGGACAAAATGACTGGCTCTCCAACAGAATCCTGAGTCATGAGCTGACGTGGGGAGTGGACGCCATCCACAAAATATCATCAGGGAAAAGAAACTTGACCCCTTGCACTGGGATATCCATGCAAGCTCTGGATGAGCTCCTCCTTAACTTCACTTTATGAAGAAGAAATGAACTTCCATCTTACTAGTCATTATTGTGGAGTTTTCTGTTCCCAGCTTGTTCATTTGCAAAGGGCAATCTTGTTGTTGTTATCATTCCCCTTGGCGACTAATACTGGGACTACCAAGAAGTACTGGCTAAATATAACCATTTATAATCCCCCAAAGCTAGACAAAAATATTGTTAGTTATAAAAAGAAAAGATAGGTATGTCTAACTGTATCAAAATATATTACAACTTTTACCATGAACACATTCAGGAGACAAGTGATATGGTAAATTAAACTGATAATACAGATGGCAGACAAAGGATTAGGATAAAAAATGCACAAAGAACAACTGCAAACTGACAAGAAAACCCAAACACCCCCATAGGAAAATAGGCAGAATAAACTGGCAGAACAAACAGCTCAAACAGGGATCAATTCAAATGGCTGATAAGCTTTTGAAAACATGTTCAAGTTCTTTAACAGGCAGGGGAATGAAATTAAAGCTAAAAATGAGATATTATTGGATTATCAGAAATTAAAAAGAATCTGAGTACTGTCGAGTACTTTCATGTATGGCTGGTGAAATTGTGAATCATTACTGCCTTTTCACAAAGCAATCTGGCAATATCTATTGCAACTTCAGATGTATTTTCTCTGACTCTTCCCACACCTGGGACACTTTCCCAAAGTAATAAAACTATGCATAAGGACACACGTACAAAGATTCCAATTACAGTATTTTTCATGGTTGCAAAGAAATCTAGAAACTTCAGTAGGCTAACTGCTGAATCTACACCCTGGTGGTTCAAATGGTAAAAAAAAATCCACCAGCAATGCAGGAGACCTGGGTTTAATCCCTGGTTGGGAAGATCCCCTGAAGAAGGAATGGCTACCCACTCCAGTATTCTTGCGTGGAGAATTCCCTGGACAGAGGAACCTGGCGGGCTACAGTCCACGGGGCCGCAAAGAGTTGGACACAACTGAGCAACTAACACGTTCACTACTTGCACACCGTGGAATAACAAACAGCCGTTAAAACGAGGAGTTAGAGTTCCTTCCATTGGTTTGACAGGTTCGCAATGACATTATTAGGTGAAGAAAGCACGACCTAGACACCTGTATATAAGTGATCCCATTTTGTTAAAACAACCAGGAGCAATTTGTGATATGTTTCCACAGCTACATGAGCATATCAGCATGGAGAAAATTCCAGTTTTGAATCCTAAATTGTGAACCTGGGTCATTGTATGGTGCGATGGGGAAAAGCAAGAAAAAAGATGTGAGTGAAGTATAAGAAAATACATGATACAGATTATGGCAGGAGGCCAAAGGCAAGCCAGGAAAAAAAAAAGTGTATAATATGTTTGACTCATTTATATATTAATTATATGTGTACAAGCATATATTATATATTATATGTATGAATATAAGCACATAACCTAGTAATAGTCCTAATTTATACCCAGAAATACTGACCAGCATCTTACTCTAATTTTTTATTATATAAAAGTATATGTTTATTATAGAAGATTAGAAAATATAGAGATGTAGAATACATTTTTTGAAGAATCCACTGGCTGACCACCCAGAGATAGCCACTGTTTTTTAGATGCATTGAGTAATTTTTTAATATACTCTGGTACTTTTATAACTCATTCTCGCCTAGATGCCACTTCTTTAATAACTATCCTCGTACACTGACAATCTTATTTTCTAACAAACATGAACATATCATTCTATTTCTACATCAAGTCCTCTGATAAACGTGCTCATTGTCAAATCACATCGATAGAGTGGGGAAGGGGAAAGATGGGAGCCCTGAAAAGGGGAGGACTTGACAGTTCTGTGTTCTTCCTTCTTTAGAACTGCAGCCAGCTCCTCTCCATCCTCTCTCCCTGACGTAGTCTAACATCTTTTATGATATTGACCCTTCTGCCTAAGTTAAAAACAGAGTAACTTGTTAGAAATAGTGATCTCAAATGGTTTAGTAACATCTGTGTAGTCAGTGTTGCAAAACATTTTGTCTTCAGCGATTACTATAGTAAGATTTGATGTGTGGCTTTTGGGTCTGTGTATTAGCACGCTATGTTGTTTTTCAGTCACTAAGTCATGTCCAACACTTTGTGACCCCATGAAATGCTACACACCAGGCTTCCCTGTCCTTCACTATCTCCTGGAGTTTGCTTGATCAAGCTACATTTAGAGTATTTGATTAGCTGCATTTTAAGTAGAATGACTTCTGATCATCAATATACAACAAATCCTCAAAGAGGCTTCTCTGTTGGGAATACATGGTTGCTTTAATGTGATTGTCCAATCAATTATGTGTGGAGTTTGACCATTTGAATACAGCAGCTGTTGACAGAATTTAGCTCTCATCTGCTTTATTTTTTTAAGATACAACTTACTTTACAAGAAAGCTCTTGTTTTGATCCCCACTCTCTATTTGAGCCAGAGAATCAGCAACCCTGCCTCACTCTCCTGGAATTATCATAATGATATCATAACCACGTTTGAATCTCCAGGGCTGGTCCGCCTATCTAACCCTGTAGATCAGTTACCAAATGCCAACTGAGCCACATCAGCAGCATCATGATCCTGCCTTTTCTTGGGATTTTTCCTCCAGTAGACTGGATCAGAATGCTCCCCTCCTCTCAGCACATCCCCTTTGCTCCCCACCACCTGCCCTCAGAGTCTGGAGGAACTTGCCTCTCCTCCTGACTACTCGCTGTTTATTACTTTCAACAGCTGTCTCTTATTTATTCCAAATTAGACCCTTCTGCAAATCCAGTCTGGTTAGCTTCTTCTGCATGTGGACATTTTGAAAACTCAGAGCTCCTTAAAATGCACACTAAATTGTTTTGCCCATTTTATCTGGATTGATTCTTCTTTAAATTTCTAAACACAAGAACACACCCTTTTTCTCAAGGCCCAAACACACAGGAAAAACGGCTCCCAGCCTGCCAGGGCCAAGTAGATGCCTTCAGTGTCCATGTACTACAGACCGAAAGCCAGCCAGGGTGATATTTCTCTTGCTCATCTCATATTGCCTGGGGTTCTGCGAGGTTACTGCTGCCCATTTACCCATTCTAATTAAATTGCATTCCTGTAAGAAGCAACAAGGATCACCTCAATTAGGCCGGCACATCGGCTCACTTTAGCATGACTGACTAGCTATAATTATGTAGCCCTTGCTTCAGCATTTATTAGTAGCCCGTCTCTGCCTGCAACACTGTAACAGGCCTCAGCAAAGGTGTCTGTCTACTCTCTTCTCTTTTTTTCCCTCAGTGGGAAATGGTGAATTAACTGGTTTGGGGTAAGAGTTATGCAGAACAGGCCATCAGTACTGAGAACTGATTGCGTGAGCTGTTTCCTATAACCTCAGAGTTCCACTTCTTTACCTCACTTCCCAAATTATTTTAAACAAAGTTCAGAAAGTCCTTTGCTCCAGGGAGACATTTTCAGGTTTTACAAATAGCTTTCAAGTCCTGGAAAAGTGATTCCAAGCAAAGAGTTTTGTCTAGCTGTTTCCCCCTTTATAGCAATCAGCTAGCTGTCTGCTTCACCTAAAGACTGAGAGAAAATGTCCCGGCAGTTGGAAGAAGATAATATATCTCCTTGGATAGAAAGGACACTCTGTAGAATTATATTTTGGGGGGGAAGATATTAAAGGACATTATCAGAATTAAGAATGAATAATGTATACCTTAATGATTACAAGAATTGATTTTTGAACCCGAACATTCTAGATTCAAATCTTGTCTCCAAAAATTACTAGCTTATCGCCTCTGCTTCTATTTTCTCATTTGTGACATGGGAATAATGAAAGTCCTGCCTTTTAGTGTTGATCTGAGGCTTACATGAATTCATATATGCAGAGTGCTTAGAACAGTGCTTAGAATATAGAAACTCACTAATATGTGTTCTTAGTATTTTTAGAGTGGCCTAAATAAATAGTAGAAAACTATTGTTTTAACTGTTAACTTGGAAATGAGAAAAATGTTGAGACCCTTAGCTTGATTGTTCAAAGTCACTGGGAGAAATAGCATTAGACCCCAAGGCTCCAAAATTGATGTCATGAGACAGGGGTATTGCTGCTTCTCTTATTAATATTGTCTAATCCTATTATGCAGCAAGCATTTAAAGAATGAGTTAAATTAGCCTGCGGATTTTGGTTATAGAAATGGAATAGTTTTTTGACATCCTACACCCTCATCTCAGAGACATTTTGGGTGCCAAATCCAGATCCATGGGTTCAACTTCTCAAAAACCAGCAGACAAATTTAGAAACAATGGCAGAATTGTCTGAAGTTGTCACTGTTGACCTTTACAAAAGTGTATAAAGTCTTAATTCAGCACTGGTCTGCTCATTTCCTTTGCTCTTTTCGAGGTAGGTTTTTCTCTTCTTCCTTTTCCACTGGTACGCTGAATGATGAGTATGAAAGACGATTTGCTATCTTTACTACTCTTTTTACCTTGGGGGTTATTCATAATATGAAATGAAATATTTTAAGGAAAAAAACCCAATGTGTTTATTGAATAGAATCCTTCTGGGATTTGAATTTTAACAATTTTATTTTCATTATAATCTCTTAGCAAATGTATGTACCTTATTGCATTTATGCTGGAAACAATTTGTTGACAAGTCTTGTCTCCTAGTAGATTTAAATCTTGAGAACAAAAGCCATATATTAATTGTTCAGGTATCCCAAGTATTTTGCCAATTTTTGTCATGTACTGTGTGTTCAAAAAGTATTTGTTGAATTTATTGAACTAGAATACATAATACTCCAGTTTTATTTTAGAGAAGTGTATCTTTGAATATCTGTCATGGGAAGATGTTGATTATAATTGGATTATAATTATACATAGTTGAAATTCATATAATTATCCTGGGTTAAGGTCATATCATTTAGAAAAATACAAAATCAATGAGAATAATACAAATAACACCTTTGATTTATATTATATATCAACTTTTAGAGTTGCTAAAATATTCAATGCATATCATTTGGGTAATAATATCACTAGCAATTCTAAACTAGGTGTTAAGCTATTATGCCAATTATTGGTCACTGACCCAAAGGAATGTTTTACTAGACTATGACAATGTTCTATTCTATCTAATATTTTACTGAGTGTGGTTTTAACTAGTGTTTTATGGGAGAATATATTTGCCTTCAACTATGAAGCACAAAGATACAACCCCTAGTCTTAGTTTTCTTCAGTTCCTCTTCATAGATCTATCGTGAGTATTTTTTCTAAACTCTGCTCAGAATTGCCCGCACTGTCAGCCCAGCCTGCTGTCACTGGCTGATGAGTTTAGGCAGTTGTCTATTGGATTGGTCCCTTTCCTGCTCGCCTCTCAGTTATGGAGCACTGAGAGAACCGATAATAACTTTTCGTTCTAAAATTCCATGGATTCAAAAATCTTGGGATATAGTTTTGACTTCTTGACAATTTTTAATATTTTTCTTTAAAAAATAAGCTATTTGTTTACACCTCTATGGGGTCGCACAGAGTCAGACACGACTGAAGCGACTTAGCAGCAGCAGCTGCAAGTTCAGTTTTTTTTTTTTAATACAATCAACCAGTTGATTTTTATTCCAGTTATACTCCTTTTACACCATAGACCTAGATTTTCATTTCTCATCCAACGTAGAGAATGGGGTGGTGATACTTTTCTAACTAAGGACACGATGCCCCCTAAGCTGAAGCTCAGCGAGAATGCTGTGTGGCATCATGCTTAGGGGCATGAGCTCAGGAGTCAGACTGATGGGTCTCATTTGCCTCGTGGTTCATTTCCTAAGCGTTTATCAAGGCCCTACTCTGTGCAGATGTCTGGCATCCGCTCAGGATGGAGCAGACCTACTCCCTGCCAGTAGGTCGCTTATGTTTGGTCAGGAAGCTAGAATTTCAACAGATAATACAGAATGAAGATTACCATGATACATGTAGTAAGGGGATCGAAGAACATATCTAAGAGACACAGCCTAGAGAACACTTCCTGGAGAAACGCTGCTTAGTGGAGACCCAAAGGGTAACGAGGAGCTAGCCAGAGGCAGAGGGGAAGGACTGAGTGTTCCAGCCAGAGGCCACCTCCTGTGTGAATGCCCAGAGATCAGAGAGTTCTCCTTGGGGCCTCCTAGGAATACACCAACCAGGGCTTGTCTGTCATGAGAGTATGGGAGACACAGTGGGGGGCGTCAGGCAGGACAAATGCTGGAGAGCTCTGCAAGCCCTGTTAATAGTTTGGACTTTATCTTTTAAAAAAAAAAGTGGAAAGGATTTAAATAAGATAGTAGCATGATTGTGTCCCGGTACATGTGGCCTCACTCTGGGCTGGCTGCTGTCAAGAGACCAAACCAGAGACTAAAGCAAAAAGACAAGAGAGGAATGACAATGACCTTGATCGAGTGCTGGTGGAGAATGGGAAAATATAGATGGTTCTGACTGATATTCAGATAAAGAGTCATCAGAGTTTGGCAAATGATTGGATTTCAAGGATGACTTTCATGTATCCAGCTTCCCAACAAGAGACATCACTTGCTACCTCTCCAAGTCTGTGTCTTTATAAAATGTGGGTTATTATAAATGTCTTCATAGAACCGCTATGAGATTAAAAGAGTTAATATATGTAAAGCACATAAGCCAGTGCCTGGTGTCCAATCAGTTCAGTTCAGTCGCTCAGTCGTGTCCGACTCCTTGCGACCCCATGGACTGCAGTACGCCAGGCCTCCCTGTCCATCACCAACTCCTGGAGTCCACCCAAACCCATGTCCATTGTGTTGGTGATGCCATCCAATCATCTCATCCTCTGTCGTCCCCTTCTCCTCCTGCCCTCAATCTTTCCCAGCATCAGGGTCTTTTCAAATGAGTCAGCTCTTCACATCAGGTGGCCAAAGTATTGGAATTTCAGCTTCAACATCAGGCCCTCCAATGAACACCCAGGACTGATATTTAGAATGGACTGGTTGGATCTCCTTGCAGTCCAAAGGACTCTCAAGAGTCTTGTCCAACACCACAGTTCAAAAGCATCAATTCTTTGGCGCTCAGCTTTCTTTATAGTCCAACTCGCACATCCCTACATGACAGAATGTGGTCCACTGGAGAAGGGAATGGCAAACCACTTCAGTATTCTTGCCTTTGAGAACACCATGAACAGTATGAAAAAAAAAAAAATGGTGTCCAATAAATCCTCAGAAATGGTCTATTATTTGTTCTTATAAAATAGTGTTGCTACTGACTCCATGGGTACCATTTGAAGACCATTTGAGAGTCTTTCCTTTGGAAACTTTTATTTTTAAAATACAATCAGAACATGCTTCTGTGGTCTGCATCACCCTACGTACAGCTCTATCCTAGCATTTTTCATGGGTGATTGTAAGAACTGATTCGCAGCTCCGTAGCCCAGCCCTCAGCTGGATGGGACCTTCTTGGGGTCTTATTGCTCTTTTAATGCATAATGCCTAAGAGGGCATACTTGACAATGAATGCATAACAGAATTTAATTAGAATTTTTTCCTTTGGGTAAATAGCAAATAGCTGAGTACAGAGAATCAGAATTTTGATCCAAGGTGGGGAGACAGGAAGAAATGAGACAAGGTGGTGCTGGACAGGATAGAAGGGCCCCCAGAAGCTGGGAGGGGGCACCAGTGGAAGGCGGGTGCTCCAGAGGAATGTCACTGATAAAGCACTGTGTTTGTTGGGGATGGATCTTTGATTAGTTAATTAGCACAGGGGAATAGAACAGAAAGAGGAATGTATCCCAGAACCAGGGAGTAGGATTAGAGACCAAAAAGTACCATTAGGATCTGTCTTTAGAAAGAAGATCATTAGAAAGAACAGTTTCTGTGGCGTGATGGGAGGTGGTAGGCTGGGGAGAGACCGGGAGCAGGAGGAGCAGAATGGCAAGTGACTCTGGACCACCCAGAGATGCAGAGCTGGAATCGTTATCACTCCTTGGAGCGCTCCAAGTAATAATTTCTGCAACACGCTTGATTTATAATTCAATTCACCTCGATACTATAACATTTCTCTCCTAAGACCCAGCTTTTTTAGAAAGCAATCTGCATGTAAATAAATAAAATGTAGGTATTATAACTGGTTAAGGGGTGGCGGATTTATGCATAAAGACGAAGTGATCAGCAGTTTTCTACCGAGTAAACCTTGCTGAGTTGAGGCACGTAACAGATTATCCCAGCAGCATGAATGTTAGGAGATATAGGCATCTTTGTCTGTCTCTCCAGTCCTGCCACTAATTAAGAGCATCTTGTAGCATTTCCCCAGATTTGTGGTGTTCAATGTATTTCACTTACTGCCTTGAGACACATGTTCCAGCTTGTTGGGAATCATTTAAGTGCTTGATAATTCTCCCCTTCCTCTGTTGACATCTAGATAAATCCATTCTCATTTGCAGGCACTTTTGTCTCCAATTTTAATAATGGAAGAGGCTTTGTTGATAGATTCTTAGTGTTTGTTTACTCAGAGGAATATTAATATTTCTTCTTATTACTTGCATCACGGTTTCCCAGCAGTGGAAGCTTTTGAAAGTAAACACGCATAATAACTTAACCAGATGAAGAACTCAAGTGAATTAATCAATTATGATGAAACCAACTTGAAAACTGTTGGGGTTGCTAATACTTTACCTCTTTTAACAAATTACTTAATAGACATTGAGTTTCTGCTTACAGTGAGGGCAATAAAATGCCAAGGTGGTGAGGATTTCAAAGGAGACAGTCTCTGTGTCCCCTCCCTCTGGAAATGTATCATCTAACCCTGACTGAAAGAGGGAAGGCTGCTGGAAAGACCACCCACTGTGGTCATCGGTGAGAGGACTGGAGTTGGTGTGACCTCCCAGGACAGAGCACCGCTCCGGTAAATGATCCCCTGTCTCACCTGCATCCACCACATACAGCTGCCCCTTTGTGAAGTTCTGTCCCCCTCTCTTCTTCCCAAAGGTATTGTCCTTTATTACGGTTTTACACACCTCAGATTCTCTAATCAACTTAGCACTGAAACCCAGAACAAATGCTTGTGAATAGTAATAAGAGTAGTTGACATACGTTGAAGTTTTACAGTGCACCAGACACTGTCCTGACTTCTATTTATATATAATCTTCACATCATCTTAGGAGATTAAATAAGAATCTGTATTAGGACAGAGACTGGAACATCACGTCTTCATTAAGGATTTTTGATGGCAAGGCCAGAAACACACTTAAGATAATTTAAGGTTGAGTTTAGAGGAATGAATTAGGGATTTTCTGGAAGGTTATTGAAAGATTTTTTGAAAACCAAGGACAGGGACTGAATCTAGGTCTCACAAGGTCTGTAATTGAGAAAGTTATTTGGCACATAAGCAAGCAAACTCTCTCTCTTTCCTCGGTCCCTTATTGCCACTTCTCCTCCTCTTGATGATTCCCTCTCTGTTGAAGCTTCTGCTGATTACCATGCATGTGGCACCACGTGACCACACCACAATCCCCACCTCAACCCCAGAGTCTGAACCACTCGGTTCAAGCAAGGACCTAGGACGAGAGTGGCATCTCAGTCCAGGAACAGATACCCTGACTCTGGGTCGGGTACTCAGACTTGGTGTGTCTGCTGGGCCAGGATGCCAGTGTCGCCTGACAGACACAGCAGCTGGTGTTTCTCTGCCTGCGGGTGATGGCAGGAGCTCGGAGGAGGAGTGTGTGGGCTCAGCGGACATGCAAAACCATGTCTGCTAAAAGCAGCTAAGAACCGAATAATTATAGAATCAATAGGACTTGGTGATCAATTGAATGTGGGCCCGAGAGAGAAGGAGAAATTGTAAATGACTCCCAGGGTTCATTTCGAAAGATGGGAACCCTTCCATTGAAGCAGCAGGCAGGGGATAACTGGGGAGGGATGGGACCTGTCCGAGAACAGTGTCGAGAACAGCATGACCCAGCCTGAGGTTTTAGCTGAGTGGTAAGTGGGAGTCATGGCCACACAAACACCTCTTCCCCTGGCTTCCTCCATCTCCTGGGCTTCTGCTGCATAACCAGCACTACTCCTTCCCGGGATGTGAAGATTTTTCTCAGCAAATTTGACTAAGTGTAGCCATAATTCAAGATGGAAGGAATACCCTCACCCAACCCTGCCTGACCGAGCTCCAATCTCTAACTCTAGGAGACTTAAGAGTGTGTTTATCCTGCTCAACCCTGCAGCCCCCAAACCTAGTATGGGCAGTTATCAATGGGCAATATGAGTATACTGAGTGAGAGAATAAATGGATGTTTTCAAAAAGCTATTGACAAAATACCTAGAGAGAGACAGAACCACAGAAAATACGACCAGCAAGCATAAAAATAGCTGATTTCCAAACTAGAGGTTGTATTCTTAAAGTTACTGAATTACTCTAGACTTAAAAGGAGGGTAACCAAATTCTTCCAGCTTACATGGGACTTTCCTGGTTTGAGCACTAAAAGTCCCAAGTCCTGGGAGATGCTTCAGCCCCCAGCCACCCTGGAACGGCTGGTCACTCCAGCTGGTGTCACTTCTCACAAAGCTGTTAACTTATCATCTGCCCAGGGCAGCTAGGTTCTGAGCAGCATGATCCTCTCCAGGCCAAGGTGAAAAGCTCACGTGTCAACTCTCCCTTTCACATAAGGCCTTCCCACACCTTGTCTTCACTTGGTATCCAAGATGTTTAACTCAAGAAATAGTATCATGTGAATGTAAATGGGATCATGGTGGTTTGTATACTTATTTACTCAGTCCCTGAAAAAGTGAGTGCTAGAACAGAGCAGGAATAGTTGTTTGGCTGTACAACAAACATGTGTGAGTATCTAAGGCTCTCCCTGAGTCCAGCTTTCTGAGAGTAACATTGTCGAAGTACTGTGTAAGTGGGCTTCCCTGCTAGTTCAAACTAAAGAATCTGCCTGCAATTCAGGAGACTTGGGTTCGATCCCCAGGTCAGGAAGATCCCCTGGAGAAGGGAAAGCCAACCCACTCCAGGATTCTTGCCTGAAGAATTCCATAGACAGAGGAGACTGGCAGGCTACAGTCCGTGGGGTCACAAAGAGTTGGGTGTGACTGAGTGACTAACACACCCTGTACATAATGCATGCATGTAATGTGAACTTTGTACTCACTTCAAAGGCACTCAGGTGGGTCATCCTCTTGGCCTTAGTTACTTACCTCCGAACAGTTACACTCCTGGCAATGCAGTTTCCTCCTGGATAGGGCTCCTTCCTACATCTTTAATTATGCTAAGTGGTCCAGACTAGGAAAGCGATTTACACCGCTATGTGCTCTGTATCTTGATCTGAGCTCTTTATCCTTGGTGTTATAATAAGAACTACTTTAAAAAATCTGTTAAATACGAAAGCACTTGCACATGCCGCAAATTGAAACAGACCAGAATGGTATGAGGTGTGGAGTAACCATCTCCTCCTCCCACCCATATCCTGTCCCCACTCCCCAGATATCCGTTTCTTAGGTGTCTTTCCAGGAAATACGTACATGCACACACAAACACACACTCACACTCCAGGAAGTTTGTGGATTTCTTGCATTTCAAAATATGCTTCCTGAGCTCTGCTGTCTATTGCATGCAAGTCTCCAGGAAGTCACACATAGTGAGAGGAGGATACGATTCAGTCCTCTCACAGATACAGACTCACAACCTGCCTCCCTGACTACAGCTCCTCTCTTTTTCACTCCACCCTGAAGGTGCTGCCAGAACCGTTTTCCTAAAATACTGCTTCTCCTCACACCCTTGCCCAGAGTTTGTGATGCTTCCTAGAGTCTGTTCCGAAACTTCTCTGCCTGACTTTCAGAGCTCTCCTTTATCTAGCTCCATTATATCTATTCAAGTGCTCAATATGTACTATTGTTACAAACCCTGAATCTGAACGCTTACCTGCAGAAAGGTCAATTTTGTCTTTTCCTCCTGGGAAATATCGCCCCTATCTCTGGGCTTTGGCTCATGGACTTCTGATGAGTACTTCTGTCTTGGGAAATGTCCCTATAGATTATGACTAGCCCTTGCATTGTGTAGGGAAGGAAAGTGAACATAGAGAAATTGTGACTTTCTGTTAATATAAACTGTATGCTTATTTTCTGGCAGAAATAAAACTTAACTCTTGGGCTGGACCAGTAGACTTTGCTCTAAACCACACTCCAGAGATGCTGTCTTGGATGCAGCCAGGTGACCACAAAGCAGAAAATAGATTAAGTGCCATAAAATACGTGATTAGGCGTGTTAATTTTCATGCATGTGTGAAGTAGAAAGTGATTGCAGTTCATTCAGGAGGGAGTAGCCCATGGAGCGCTTCAGTCATGAGGTAAATCAGAGCTAAGCCACCTTGGAAAGTCCTCCTCTACCTTCTCATCTATAAAATGGGGCTACTAAGGTTTGCCCATGCAAACGAGTGGGGAGGAAAAAGTCTGAGAACTTTTTTGTCCCATTAGAATGACCTCTCATTTGGGATTGTGGCAGCCCAGATTTTTTCTCTTCTTATTTTCAAACGTGAAGTGTGCAGATTAAAGATAAAATAAGTGAAGTGTTGGGTATAGCGTGAACATTCAATGAATTTAGTCCTGACGTTCTGCCCAGCAGACCAGTCCGTCCAAGACTGGAAACGCCCTTGCTCAAGCTGGTGTTCTCCATTCACTCCGTTCACCACAAAGCTTGCGTCCCTCCTCTGGCCTGTGCTGTCCTCCCTGAAAGTCTATCAGCAGTTTCAGGTACCGCCTGCTCCCAGACACTCAGGTCCGCTGCAGTACTCACCTTTTGATTCCTTTATTCACAAAGGCTGAGCATGTGTCTGAAACCTTCCCTCTTTGCTGCCATGATCTGGCTACAATGCACCATCTTCCTGGGTGGACCTGGATGCCTGCCAGCCTCGCCCCCACTCCTACAAGGGCCGAGTGTCCATTGCCCTGTGTTTCTCATCTGCTGCATCCCACCACCCACCGGGGCAGAGCTCTGGGCTCCAGGGCCGCATGAAGGCTTCTATAGGCTGTGGGCATTTTTGTCTTTCTGGGCTCCTTCCTTCACAAAAAGTACTAAAAATTGGATTTTACAACCGTGTTGGTTGATATAAAGACTGATTAATATAATCCAGGCTGGTTTCATCATTACATGTCACTAATATGATTTTCACATATTTCTTCTGCTTTTTTTTTTTTTGATGTGAACCATTTCTAAAGTCTTTAATTTGTTATAATGTTGTTTCTGTTTTATGTTTTGGTTTTTTGGCCACAAAGCATGTGGGATCTTAGCTCCCTGACCAGGGGTCAAACCCAGACCCCCTGCATTAGGAGGCAAAGTCTTAGCCACTAGATCACCAGGGAAGTCCCTTTTTCTTCTGCTTTTAGAAGAAATTAAAATATTTTTGTGGCCCCCTAAAAGCATTGTGGACTCTAGGCATTGGACTTTCTGTGCCTCCTGCATAAAGGGATCCTGCTACGGTAAGACTCCTTGTATACAACTTCATCATATACTCGGGACATGGCAGAGAGGTAAAGAAGAAAACTCAAACCTTGATGATCTGTCGATGGTGAATATTTTCTCCCCTCACTTCCTGATGCCTCCTTTCCCCTGGTTCCTTCCTACACCTGTCTTCTGCAGAGTGAATCTTCTCGGCTCACTTTAAGGTCTCGGCCTGACTGGGAGGATCACTTTAAGGAGGATGGACCTGTCGGAGCTCGGTGAGGCTGCGGCCTTCCTCAGGATAAGCAAGGAGGAGCTGCTTCTGCTCCAGGCTGTGGCCTTCGACGGTAAGTCTTGTGGCGGCTGCTAGCTTTACTTTCTTTTACTGCTTCCTGGTGGCAACTGAGGTATCAGAGTAGAGGAGCTGTCATTTTTGGAGCCTAACTTATTTGCTTGGAGTGCAGTCTGTCTCTGTGAGCCTCTGAGCAACTTAGGAGTTCAGGGTGTGGAAGGTAAAGACAGGAGTGTGTGAGGAAGAGCAGGAGGACTGGGAGGCAGCCTAGACCCTGGTTCTTGTTGCTATGACAGGTTTTCTCTCTAAGGAAGCACTGTGACAACACAGTAGTACATATAGTGGTCATCTGCGTTAAATTCACCCATTCCAGTCCATTTTACTTCACTGATTCCTCAGTGTCAGTGTTCACTCTCGCCATCTGTTTGACCACTTCTAATTTTGCTTGATTCATGGATGTGACATTCCAGGTTCCTGTGCAATATTGATCTTTATAGCATCAGGCTTTACTTCCATCATCGGTCACATCCACAACTGGGTGATGTTTTTGCTTTGGCTCCGTCCCTTCATTCTTTCTGGAGTTAGTTCTCCAGTGATCTCCAGTAGCATATTGGGCACCTACCAACCTGGGGAGTTCATCTTTCAGTGTCCTATCTTTTTGCCTTTTCATACTGTTCACAGGGTGCTCAAGGCAAGAATACTGAAGTGGTTTGCCATTCCCTTCTCTAGGGGACCACGTTTTGTCAGAACTCTCCGCCATGACCCAACCATTTTGGGCAGCCCTTGGGCATGGCTCAAAGTTTCATTGAGTGAGACAAATCTGTGGTCCATGTGATCAGTTTGGTTAGTTTTCTGTGGTTTTCATCCTGCCTGCCCTCTGATGGCTATGGATAAGAGCCTTTATGGAAGTTTCCTGATGGGAGAGACTGACTGTGGGGGAATCTGGGTCTTGTTCTGATGGGCGGGGTCATGCTCAGTAAATCTTTAGTCCAATTTTTTGTTGATGGGCAGGGCTGTGTTCCCTCATGTTGTTTGACCTAAGGCCAAACCATGGTGGAGGTAATGAAGAAACTGGAGACCTCCTTCAAAAATTCCCATGCAGGCCTGCTGCATTCAGTGCCCCCAGCCCTGCAGCAGGCCACGACCCACGCCTCCACCGGAGACACCTGGACACTCGCGGGCAAGTCTGGGTCAGTCTCTTGTGGGGTCTCTGCTCCTTTCTCCTGGGTCCTGGTGCACACAAGGTTCTGTTTGTGTCCTCTAAGAGTCTGTTTCCCCAGGCCTGAGTAAGTCCTGGAGCTCTATGGAGGGATTAACGGCGACCTCCTCCAAGAGGGCTTGTGCCATACACAGGTCTGCTACATCCAGAGCCCCTGCCCCTGCGGCAGGCCCCTGCTGGCCCAGACCTCTGTGGGAGATGCTCAAACACTGTCTGGCTCAGTCTCTCTGCGTCTCTGGGTCCTGGTGCACACAAGGTTTCTGTGAGCCCTCTGAGCATCTCTGGAGGGTATGAGGTTTGATTCTAAACGTGATTTCCCCCCTCCTACCACCTTGCAGGGCCTTCTCCTTTGCCCTTGGATGTAGGGCATCTTTTTTTTGGTAGGATCCAACATTCTCCTGTCGATGGCTCTTCAGCAGTGAATTGTAATTTTGGAGTTCTCTCAGGAGAAGATGAGCACACATCCTTCTACTCTGCCATCGTGTAGATGGTGTGACAATTATATCTACTACTGTGGGCAAGAATCCCTTAGAAGAAGTGGAGTAGCCATCATAGTCAACAAAAGAGTCCAAAATACAGTGCTTATGAAAGAATGGTCTCTGTTCATTTCCAAGGCAAACCATTCAATATCACAGTAATCCAAGTCTATGGCCCAACCAGTAATGCTGAAGAAACTGAAGTTGAATGGTTCTGTGAAGACCTACAAGACCTTCTAGAACTAACACCTGAAAAAGATGTCCTTTTCATTCTAGGGGACTGGCATGCAAAAATAGGAAGTCAAGAGATACCTGGAGTAACAGGCAAATTTGCCCTGGGAGTACAGAATGAAGCAGGGCAAAGGTTAATAGAGTTTTGCCAAGAGAACGCACTGGTCATAGCAAACACTGTCTTCCAATAACACAAGAGAAGACTCTACACATGAATATCACCAGATGGTCAATACCGAAATCAGATTGATTATATTCTTTGCGGCCAAAGACGGAGAAGCTCTATAGAGTCAGCAAAAATAAGATGGGGAGCTGACTGTGGCTCAGATCATGAACTCCTTATTGCCAAATTCAGATTTAAATTGAAGAAAACAGGGAAAACTACTAGACCACTGAGGTATGACCTAAATCAAATACCTTATGATTATACAGTGGAAGTGAGAAATACATTCAAGGTATTAGATCTGATAGACAGAATGCCTGAAGAACTATGGACCGAGGTTCATGACATTGTACAGGAAGCAGGGATCAAGACCATCCTCAAGAAAAAGAAATGCAAAAAGGCAAAATAGTTGTCTGAAGAGGTCTTACAAATAGCTGAGAAAAGAAGAGAAGCTAAAGGCAAAGGAGAAAAGGAAAGATATACCCAATTGAATGCAAAGTTCCAGAGAATAGCAAGGAGAGATAAGAAAACCTTCCTCAGTGATCAGTGCAAAGAAACAGAGGGAAACAATAGAATAGAAAGACTAGAGATCTCTTCAAGAAAATTAGAAATATAAGGGAACATTTCATGCAAAGATGGGTTCGATACAGGACAGAAATGGTATGGACCTAACAGAAGCAGAAGATATTAAGAAGAGGTGGTAAGAATACACAGAAGAACTATAAAAAAAAAAAATCTTCATGACCCAGATAACCACGACGATGTGATCACTCACTTAGAGCCAGAAATCCTAGAATGCAAAGTCAAGTGGACTTTAGGAAGCGTTACTATGAACAAAGCTAGTGGATGTGATGGATTCCAGTCGAGCTATTTCAAC
This sequence comes from Muntiacus reevesi, assembly GCF_963930625.1. Classification (NCBI taxonomy): domain Eukaryota; kingdom Metazoa; phylum Chordata; class Mammalia; order Artiodactyla; family Cervidae; genus Muntiacus; species Muntiacus reevesi. The sequence goes on from NC_089269.1 coordinate 3,434,260, forward strand.
TCCTAAAAGTTGATGCTGTGAAAGTGCTGCACTCAATATGTCAGCAAATGTGGAAAACTCAGCAGTGGCCACAGGACTGGAAAAGATCAGTTTTCATTCCAATCCCAAGGAAAGGCAATGCCAAAGAATGTTCAAATTACCACACGCTAGCAAAGTATTGCTCAAAATTCTCCAAGCCAGGCTTCAACAGTACATGAACCATGAACTTCCAGATAGTCAAGCTGGATTTAGGAAAGGTAGAGGAATCAGAGATCAAATTGCCAACATCTGCTGAATCATTGAAAAAGCAAGAGAGTTCCAGAAAAAAACATCTACTTCTGCTTTATTGACTACACCAAAGTCTTTGACTGTATGGATGGATCACAACAAATTGTGGAAAATTCTGAAACAGACAGGAATACCACACCACCTGACCTGCCTCCTGAGAAATCTGTATGCAGATCAAGAAGCAACAGTTAAAACTGGACATGGAACAACAGACTGGTTCCAAATTAGGAAAGGAGTACATCAAGGCTATATATTGTCACTCTGCTTATTTAACTTATATGCAGAGTACATTCTGTGAAATGCCAGGCTGGATGAAGCACAGCTGGAAGAAATTTCAAGATTGCCAGGAGAAATATCAATAACCTCAGATATGCAGATGACTCCACCCTTATGGCAGAAAGTGAAGAATTAAAGAGCCTCTTGATGATGTGAAAGAGGAGAGTGAAAAAGTTGGCTTAAAACTCAACATTCAGAAAACTAAGATCATGGCATCTGGTCCCTTCACTTCATGGCAAATAGATGGGGAAACAATGGAAACAGTGTCAGACTTTATTTTTCTGGGCTCCAAAATCACTGCAGGTGGTGATTACAGCCATGAAATTAAAAAACTCTTGCTGTTTGGAAGAAAAGCTATGACCAACCTAGACAGCATACTAAAAAGCAGAGACATTATTTACCAACAAAGTTCTGTCTAGTCAAGGCTATGGTTTTTCCAGTAGTCATGTATAGATGTGAGTGTTGGACTATAAAGAAAGCTGAGTGCAGAAGAATTGATGCTTTTGAACTGTGGTGTTGGAGAAGACTCTTGAGAGTCCCTTGGACTGCAAGGAGATCCAACAAGTCCATCCTAAAGGAAATCAGTCATGAACATTCATTGGAAGGACTGATGCTGAAGCTGAAGCTCCAATACTTTGGCCACCTGATGTGAAGGACTGACTCATTGGAGAAGACCCTGATGCTGGGAAAGATTGAAGGCGGGAGGAGAAGGGGATGACAGAGGATGAGATGGTTGGATGGCATTACCAACTCGATGGACATGAATTTGAGTAAGCTCCGGGAATTGGTGATGGACAGGGAGGCCTGGCGTGCTGCAGTCCATGGGGTCACAAAGAGTCAGACACGACTGAGCTACTGAACCGAGCTGATTACAATGCAGACATGCCCAGGTGGGCCCTAGATAAAGCCTTTCTCAGGAACCTCTTTGTGTGGGTAAAAGCAGGTTGGAGAGAGGGGCTGAGGTTAGACCCTAGAGGTTGGTGCGCTGGGAAGAAGAATAAAGGGAGAGGCTCCAGGAAGGCGGGCGAGACAGAAGCTGTTCGGGCCCTCCTCCGGTTTTGCTGATGCTGGAACTTTGCCCTCTGGCTGTCTTCTAGATCAGGAGGGTCACTCGGCCAACAATCAACAGAAGGTAATTGGGAGACTTGCTCTCCCTGGTGAATAATTCCTTGGTAGTTACAGCAAGAACAAAGGTTAATGAGGATTTATCCATAAGATAAAGGCTGAGTCCTACATGAAAATCTCTAAATGTTACATTGCCCCCCCACCCCCCACCACTTTTCTTTACATGTCTGGGTTACATGGTCATCTTCTGAATTTTGGTTAATTGGAGATTTAGAGTCAGATTGACAGTGTGATCCGGCATCAAGCCACTTATATATGTCAATTTCAAAAAAGTGTTCAAGAGTGCATGAACCCTGACTGAGAGTCATTCTAGTCTGAATTAGTCAACATTAGAGTTTAATATAACCAATTATAATTCAAGCCAGTTAGGCAGGCTATGCTATTTCCATCATAGACCAGTCCTGGATCAGTTCCCAGTTTCCAGTCATTGGGTTTCATTTCTGTGATTGGATTTACGGGAGCTAATTATAATCCATCAAATCATATACAATAACAGAACTACCCCTGAGGTCAGAAGTGGTCATGCAGAAGCTCATCACAGGTAGTTAGATAATGAGGGACAGGATCCTCGTAGTGCCAGAAGAAAATCAAAATGCCAAAGCATCTGAGATAATTAGATGATACAACTTAGAATCAGCTCAGTAAAAATTACTTAAAATATCACAATCCACACAATTTCTAATTAATTTTTTTTTTTTTGGCCAAACAATCCTTTCTCATAGAAATGCACTGGCAGCACAAAGAGAGCCAGCAGAAGTTTTCCGTCCCCTTGGGCGAGTAGACGATGGAGTATGCTTGTTGAACCCAGGCCAAATGGAAGCAGTGTGATACGAGTATTTGCCAAGTAGGGTCTCCCGGGTGGCTCAGACAGTGAAGAGTCTGCCTGCAATGCAGGAGACTCCATCCCTGGGTCAGGAAGATCCCTGGAGAAGGAAATAGCAACCCACTCCAACATTCCTGCCTGGAGAATTCTATGGACAGAGGAGCCTGGCAGGCTACAGTCCATGGGATCAGAAAGAGTCGGACACAGCTGAGCGACTAACACTTTTGCTTTGCTTTCAATTCCCTGTCCTTGATTCTTTCTGGCAGTCTAATTAGAAGAAATCTCTTTACCTTACTGAGCCTCAGTTTCCTCATCTTTAAAATGGGACCATCTGCTCTCTCTGACTACCTTCCTCCATGAGGATCAAAGAAGACATTATGTGAAAAACAAAGACAACACCTTATTATGATACCTGGGAAAGAAGCTAGAATCACTGACTGTCAGGGAGGAAGTGTTTCAGAAATAGAAACAGAACACCATTTCAAGATAAATGCAATGATTTTTATAGAAAAAGTAAACTATTTAAATAACTTCAAAACTAAATATGGTGCTGCTGCTGCTGCTAAGGCGCTTCAGTCGTGTCCGACTCTGTGCGACCCCACAGACGGCAGCCCACCAGGCTCCCCCGTCCCTGGGATTCTCCAGGCAAGAACACTGGAGTGGGTTGCCATTTCTTTCTCCAATGCATGAAAGTGGGAAGTGAAAGTGAAGTCGCTCAGTCGTGTCCGACTCTTCGCGACCCCATGGACTGCTGCCTACCAGGCTTCTCCGTAACAGACTTGAAAAGAATGCTTCAGGTAAATAACAGTTGTTATCTCTGAGTTCCATTATGGATGATTGATTAATTTCTTTTTCTTGATACAGTTCTCTACTTTTAAAGCTTTTTCTGCAATAAACATATGTTCCCTTTATCTTGGAAAAGATATTTAATCATCTAAAAATATGAAATCATAGAGATAAAACTCCTGAGTGTTCAGATGAGAAAACTAACGCTCAATGAGTTGAGAGCATTGCCTTACATCTTCTTAAGACAGGCCTAAAATTCAGGCAGCCTGAATCAAAGCCATTGCCCTCTGTTTCCATCCTTGCAATTATTCATGACAATGCAAAGAAAAGTTGGCTGAGTTCATTTACTTCATCTTCAAAACCATCCTGCTCTGAGACTGGGTCTTGGCTAGTTAAGTGCTTCTGAAAATTCTTCTCGTCCACAGTTTCCAGGGCTGATAAAAGAAAGAGCTAATCATGAGGCAGGTGTTGAAACTTATTTTTTTAGGGGAAAAAGCTCAGCCTATAAGATAGAGGAAGAATGCTTTAGTGGAAAAGCTCTGACTTAGGAGGTAAATGATCTAATTTCTACAGTCATTATTTTAATGACTGCCACTCATTATCTATGTGCCTGTGGACAGCTCTCTTAGTCTCTTTCCCTAGGTTCTTTTTCTAATAAATAACAAAAGGAAAGTCTGTGCAGGTGATGTCCATGTTTCTTTTAAGTAATAACACGTGGTTTATAAACACAGGCAGGGCAGGCAGCCCAGGAGCAGACTGCGCGCACTCGTGTGTCGCGAGCGCTCGGGAGAACGTGGTCCCGGGAGCCCCGGCTCTGTCCTCTTCATCGCCCTTGCCCGGTGTGAGTGGCAGCAAGCTGGACGTGGAGCCACAGCAGAGGTCCCCATTGGTGGAAGTGAAGGGGAACATAGAGCTGAAGGGACCCCTGGCCAAGGCCGCTTCCCGGCCGCCTCTCTTGGGACGCAGGCCGAAGAGGAGGCCTGACCAGATGGAGGAGGCATTGAAACCCGAGAAGAAAATCACGGGAGGCCTGGGCACCAGAGTGGCCACGACCCCGCCCCCCAGAGCGGCAGCCGTCACCTCCGTGCTCAGACACGAGGCCAGACCGCAGCGCCCAAAGCTCCCTAGAAGCCAGGCCCCTGATGTTCCACAGCTGAGGCCACAGTGCTGGAGACTCGGAAGCCAGGTCCTGTTGTTCCTGCCCGGAAGCCTGGAGCAACAGCGGCCCCTCCCACGGTGGGAGGGAAGAAACCCAAGTGTCCGGTCTGGGACTTAAAGGGGCAGTTATGTGGCCTCAATGCAGAGCTGAAGTGCTCTGGTGAGAGGAAGCAGATGTTGGACCAGGAGAACCAACAGCGGTGGGACCAGCTCAGGGAGGCCCAGCAACAGGCCTTGGCCCTGGGGGCGGAGTGCAGGACACTGGGAGCTGACACTGGATTTGACCGGGTGCGGGCCCAGGCTGAGCAGGCCGGCGGGAGCTGGGGAACCTGAGTGCCTGGGTCCTGGAGCTGGAAAAGTGGCTGGGCGTGAAGGAGGGCTTAGTGCAAGGGCTCCAGAAAGAACAGCTGAGATCGCAGGAGGAGTAGAGGGGACTGGCTTCCCGGCTGGAAGAGCAGGAGAGGAGCCTGCAGACCTCAGAAGCTTCTCTGTCGGACAGCCAGGCAGAGGTGGCATCTCTGTGCCAGAAGGCTGCAGTCTGGGAGGCCTTACTGGGAGGCTGAGTGGGAAGAACGTCTCCATGGGCGTGAGATGGAGCGCCGGCGGTTACATAAGCAACTGCAGAAACTCAAAGGCACCATCCGTGTGTTCTGCCGGGTCCGCCCCATCCTTCCAGGGGAGTCCACCCCATCCCCTGGCTCCTTCCAGTTTCCCTCTGGCCCCTGTGGGCCCTCTGACCCTCCAACCTGCCTCAGCGGTGTGGGACCCTGAGTGGGGTGCCAGCTGCCCCTACCCGCCATGACTTCCCCTTTGACCGGGTGTTCTCACCAGGGAGCAGACAGGATGAAGTGTTTGAGGAGATTTCCACGCTTGTCCACTCAGCCCTGGATGACGATCCAGTGTGCATCTTTGCCTATGGCCAGACAGGCAGTGGCAAGACCTTCACCACGGAGGGTGGGCCTGGGGGAGATGCCTGGATAGAGCGGCTGATCTCTTGGGCCCCGTGGCACCTCTTTTCTCTGGCCCAGGAACTAAGTGGCCAGGGCTAGACCTACAGCTCTGTGGCAAGTTATGTAGAGATCTACAATGAGACTGCCTGAGGCCTGCTGGCCGCTGGGACCCGGAAGGGCCAGGGAGGTGAATGTGTGATTCGCCAGGCAGGGCCGGGCAGGGCCAGGCAGCGAGGAGCCTAATGTCACCAACACGTGTGATGTTCCGGCCTCCTGTGAGAGAGAGACTAGCCCTTCAGAACCGGGCTGTCGCCCGTACAGCCCAGAATGAGCGCTCACTGCGTGGCCACAGAGTGTTCCAGTTACAGATCTCTGGGGAGCACGCTGGCCGAGGCCTGCAGTGCCTGGCCCCCCTCAGCCTTGTGGACTTGGCTGGGAATGAGCAGCTAGACCCTGGCTTATCCCTCGGCCCTGGGGAGTGGGAACACCTTCGAGAAACGCTGGCCATTAACAGCGGCCTGTCCACGCTGGGGCTGGTCATCATGGCCTTGAGCAACAAGGAGTCCCACGGGCCTTATGGAAACAGCAAGCTCACTTACCTGCTGCAGAACTCTCTGGGTGGCAGTGCTGAGATGCTCATGTTTGTGAACATTTCTCCCCTAGAAGAGGACGTTTCCAAGTCCCTCAACTCCCTACGCTTTGCTTCCAAGGTGAACCAGTGTGTTATTGGTACTTCCCAGGTCAACCAGAAATGAAGATGGATCTAGATTTTGTGTGTGTGTGTGTATGTGTATCTGTGAGACACATGGGGGGTGGGTGGGGGTGCTTTATTGGGGGGAGCACTCATACCTGGGTCTATCAAATAAAGAAGAGAATTTAAAAAAATACAGTACCTTCCCCTTAAATGCACACAATGTATGCAAATGGTGCTTTTCAAAAACAAGCCTATTTTCATAAACAGTTCAGTTCAGTTCAGTTGCTCAGTCATGTCCAACTCTTTGCGACCCCATGGACTGCAGCACGCCAGGCCCCCTTGTCCATCACCAACTCCCAGAGTTTACCAAAAATCATGTCCATTGAGTCGGTGATGCCATTCAACCATAAACACAACACAAAGCAAAATTAGTTTTTGCAAGAAGATCAGAATGATAGATACTATTAAAGCCAGTATTTAAAATGCAAACAAGTAGAAGCAAATGCAAAATCCGCCAGATAGGAACACAAAAATTCTGTTGCCCAGCAGTTTGAGGGGTGAATTGGTTGCAATCAGGGAAATGGAAAGAGAGTACGGTGGAGGCTGTGACAGCGAGGAAGTAGTAAGCAGAGATTCTTCTCAGAGACGAACGTGACGGCAGAGGGGGTGCATGCTGCCCAGTTTCAACTCTTTCTCACACACTGTCCTTCTGATGAGACTCATTGACGGACATGCGCTATCACGTGTAAGACAGCGAGCGGGAAAGTGCTGAGTTGACCTAGAGGAGTGTGATGGAGGGAGGGAGGGGATATAGGTATACCTGTGACTGATTCATGGTGTTTTATGGCAAAAAAACTAACTCAACATTGTAAAGCAATGCTACTCCAATTAAAAGTGTAAAAATGAAAAAGAAATAAAAAATAAAATCCATTAATTAAAAAAAGACTCACTTTCTTTTCAAAGTATGTTTCTTATTCACCTTCCCTGGCTATCTGCCTCAGGTGGAAGAGGCCTTGAGAAGCATCTCCGTGAGGCCAAGAGAAGCTGCCTCAGCTGCTCGTAAGGATTCCGGCTTGTCTCACCCAGAGCCTCTTGTCGGTTAATCCGTTTGTAGACGGCTGCTTTGCTGACGTGTGAGACGTGGAGTAGAGGAGCCAGAGAGAGAGAAAAATAATATACAGGGAAAATATGAATCCGTTAAGATGTATGACAGAAATAACTCATTCTCTTTCCTCAATCTTTCCCCCTCCAATTCTACCATATAATAGTCTTTATTATTAAGACTTTCATTCCAAAATAAGAAATAAGGTCTAAAGAAACCCTGACAGACAGACATGCACAGTAACCTAAATTTTCACTTAGTTGTAACCAGACTTTTCTTGAGTGATGTTATTTGGAGAGGAGATAGAAAGGGTAAGAGCACCAGGCCAATCTCCCAGCAGCTGGAGCTGTTAGTGGGAGGTAAGTGCTGGGGATGGAGGGGTGGGCAATGGTTGGCACTTAACTGTCATGTAGCAAAATGTTTCCAATCTCCGTTGGCTAAAATGTTTCTTGTTCCTATATAGTGCTTAGGTGGGTTTATCTTCAGGATGGGCTTTCAGGATTTTATCTAACTTTGCAATTTCCTAGGTTGGTGACTCCAAGTCAATAAGCAGACAGCAGAGGTGAGACCATGTCTGTCAGTATGAAACTGTCCAATGTACATTTCCTATAAGAACTGTAGTTAGGAATCCTTTTTTTTCCTCTGTAGAGAAGAAAAAGTGCTGGATTCATGATGCGAAGAATGCTTATGTTGAGGCTGAGATTAAAGGGAGTGGAGGTGACGGCAGACTACTTGTTGAGACCACAGATGGAAAGGTAAAGAAGTCTTTATTTCATCCCTGGGGTGCCTGAGTTAGCTGTTCAACAATTAAGTTTTGTTAAAAACCTGGGGTAGGAGACGCCACTGACCCACTTCAGAAAACTCATTCATCTTTAAGAAACTCCTCCACTTATTCTCAAAGATTTAATGATAAACATTGAAGAATCAGAGTAAATCAATTGCTAGTGGTAAATCTCACTGATGCTAGCTAGCATGCACAGCTCTTCCCACTTCTTTCATCATATTTCAAACTCTTTTTAAAATGCCTCTTGGAATAAGTAATAACTTTAGGAAATATTTACTTGGAGTAAATACTGTCCTTCTTAGGAAATAAGAACCAAGCTATGTTAATAGGATCAGGAAGGAGTGGGATAATTTGAATAAGAATACAACAGTGTCAGAGGAGCCAAGAAATGGGCGAATGGTCAGTAATGTTAAATGCTAGAGAAAGATTTGGGCTTGGAGAAAGCCTTGAACTTCAGAGTCAGGAGGTCACCCATGACCTTTGAAAGAGAAACTTAGGTCAAATGTTGGGGCATAAGTTAGATGGTGACGCAGCTTAGGGAGAATGTAGTGAGGCTGTGACAGTTCCCAACCCCTTCTCCCCATCACCCAGGCACTCAGAACCACGGGCAGGATTGAACAGACCGCCCAGTCTCAGCAACTTTGTCAGTATCACTGACCTCAGGTGCCTGCCAGCTCCACGGTGGAGAATTGGGCCCATTTCTGCTCTGACTCAGTAAACATATCCCTGTGGATTTTACAGGTGATTTCCTGCCCGTATGTAATTCTCCAGTCTCCTTCCAATTCTGCCCATTCCAACTCCATAACAGGTCATTCCTATAACAAACAGTTAAAGTCGTTATCAAGAAAGTTCATCTCTTTCTTACCCTTGTCTTTGTATTTGGACAATTTATGATTCAAAGTATCATCATTTGAACTGTATAATTCTGGAGGCCACTCAAAAACTACCACTTATGGTGTCTTAATATGCCTTCCTTATAGTGTCTGTACACTTAAAAAAATCAAAAATTAGGTAAATTTTATATAACTAATTAATGGAATTAAGGGCAGAACTTGGTCCTTATCAATAGGAACATACACATGTAGGCAAGGTTAAATTTAGAATGTCTTAGGTAAGGAAACAGAGGGATTCACTTATTTTCTCCCAACCTGTGTGTTGTTTTTGCACTTTCTTGGTTGTGTCCAGTTCAATTCCATTAGGCCTCCCGATGAGAAGCTTGTTCTTCTGAGTACATTTTTTAAAACTGCTGTCTTTTAAAACAGTAGTTAAGGTGATTTGTGACTATAATGTGGTTACAACTAATAGGAAGATCAGCATGAAAGCAGTAAATTAATGATGTGGAAAGAGGAGTCTGAAGGTAGGTGGTTTGGTTCACCGTATCATGGAGCTCTCATTCCCCCAGCCCCACTCTGCATCGCCCTGGCTCCAGGCTTCCTCCTCCTGGTATTAGAAGTAACTCCCCTTCAGTCACCTTTGGTCTTTGAAACATTCAGTTCAGTTCAGTTGCTCAGTCGTATACAACTCTTTGCGAACCCATGGACTACAGCACGCCAGGCCTCCCTGTCCATCACCAACTCCTGGGGTCTGCTCAGACTCATGGCCATTGAGTTGGTGGTGCCATCCAACCATCTCATCTTTGAAACATTAACAAAGGCAATAAAGCCAGTGGGTGGGGAGTAATATTTAAAGTTGGTGTTGAAAGAAGAGAGAAAAACAGAATCAGAGCTAGGGGGAAGTTTTTTATGTAAGAGACCTGATTCTGTTCTACAGGAGAGAAGGAGGTCATGAAATATGGAAATCCAAAGGGACTCAAAAGAAAAGGGGTTATTGTTTGAACAGTGCCAAAAAAGCCTTAGTAGGAATGAGATAAAAGACATGGAAAGTGTGGGAGCCTTAGAAGAAGTATTACCAGCGGGGATTAAATGGAGCAATTAGCTGATACCAACATGTATTAATCAAGGAAAAGGGCTCCAGGAAGTAGGGTTGGGAAGTTTATGAGAGTAACTCTAAGCAACAATTTGGTAGCTGCAATGCATCCATGTTAATCAAGATATCAACACTGCTGAGTACCTTCTATGTCCTTAGCATTGTGATAAGTGGAAGAAACCATCAAGATCTGGCTGGAAAGCATCTGAAGAAGGGATCTTGATAATTTCTTCTTCTATAGTTATCAAAACCCTTATCACAGTGCTAAGGACATAGAAGGTAACTCAAGAAGTACTGATGATATCGCTGGTGGTAAAGAATCTGTCTGCTAATGCAGGAGACTTAAGAGACCTGGGTTCGATCCCTGGGTCAGGAAGATCCCCTGGAGAAGGGAATGGTAACCCACTCCATTATTCTTGCCTGGGGAATCCCATGTACAGAGGAGACTGGCAGGCTACAGTTCATAGGGTTGCAAAGAATCAGACATGACTGAAGCAACTTACCATGCATGCATAGCCAATTATTAAGACACAGACAAGAGTTAATAATATCAAGATAGTACAGGTTGTATATATGGTAAAAGGGAGGTGGGATGGGGGACCGGGATGGGGAATACGTGTAACTCTAAGGCTGATTCATATCAATGTATGATAAAACCCACTGAAAAAAAAAAAAAGACTTAAGAACAGAAAAATAATGAGCTGGGGAAGTTGAGGAAGGCTTGAGGAAGAGAATAGGTCTAAAGTAAGTCTGAAAGGATGAATCTTCCTGCTTGATCCATTCCCCTAAATTCCTCCTTTTAAACATTCAGGATATGCTGAGACATCTAGGGAGGGGCTAGATCATGTGCAATATAAGGTGTGTTATCTCAGGGGCAGACAGTCAGTGGGGAGCCACAGGATTAGGGCGCTGCAATTTAGAACATTTTGATTCAACCAAAGCCCTTTTAAAGACTTTATCTTTGGGCAAGGAGAGAACATGAGTAGGAGGAACACCTGTTTCTTGGAAGAAACAGGTTGGCTTAACTTCCTTTGGCTCCATCCTCTAATGAGGCATCTTTTTCTTAACTCTTTGAATATTCTTCCCAATGCCTGGCAAAAGTGAATGTGCACAGAAGCAGTAGGGGAATATATCTTATATTTTTCTGCTCTCTGCAGCATCTGAGTGTCAAGGAGGATGAAATTCAGCAGATGAATCCTCCAGAGTTTGAAATGATGGAAGACATGGCAACGCTGACTCACCTCAATGAAGCATCTGTGCTGCACGCCCTGAGGAGGCGCTATGACCACTGGATGATCTATGTACGTGCATATGCCTCTCTGCCGCCAGCATGCTGGCATCAGACTGGCGGTGTCCCAGCCCTCTCTTAGGTGAAAAAAGATATCGAGTTTAAGCATACTCATATGAGGATAATCTTTGCAAAATGCCCACTGGGAAGGGACCTTACTTTTTTCCAGTTTTATTTTGTTAGTATATATATCCCTTCCCACAGATATTCATCCTAAAGAAAAGGCCCAAGGCTTGGAGAGTGATAGACCAATGCCTTTTAAACTCCAACTCATTCTCTTACTAGTTATTATTATTTTTAAAGTATTTATTTATTTAGGTTGTGCTGGGTCTCAGTTGCAGCATGCAAACAATTAGTTGCGGCATGCAAACTTTTAGCTGCCACATGTGGGATCTAGTTCCCTGACCAGGAATCTAACCTGGGCCCCCAGCATTGGGAGTGCAGAGTTGTATCCACTGGACCATCAGGGAAGTCCCTAGTTATTTCTTCTTGGAGTGACCTCATCAGTAGTGTGGGATAATAAAGCCTGTCTCTTCATGGTAGCTTGAAGGATAAAACAAAGAATGTAGGTAAAGCATGTAGTTCAGTGCCCGTTATCTAGTTAGTGCTCAATAAATGGAATGATTTTTTCCCCCATCATCATTGAATTGGGGATGATTGGTTGCTCAGCTCCTTTAACTCACTCAGGACACATCCAGCTGAAGCAGCACTGAGTGGATTCGGCAAAGATCAAGGCTTTTGGGACCCAGTACTGTGGAAGCCTAGCCATGCTTCTGGCTTTCTCCTGGGCACTCTGATTCGCTGCATGACTGTCTTCATTTCCAGGGGATGTTGTAACAAAATTACCACAAACAGAATGGCTTGAAACAAAGGAAATTTATTCTGTTCCAATGCTAGAGGCCAGAGTCCAGGATCAGATAAACAGACCTGAGGCTCTCCCACTCCCGCCAGAGCCTCAAGGGGAGAGCCAGTCCTCACCTGTGCTGGTTTCTGGTAGCACATGGCCGCATCACTCCAGTCTCTGCCCCCGTCTCCACATCGCCTGCTCCTCTGTGTCTCTTAGGAGGTCATCAGCTGTTGGATTTAAGGCCCAACCAGATATCATCTTGAGATCTTGCCTCAATTATACCTGCAAAGATCCTTTTTCCAAATAAGATCAAATTTTCTGGTGATTGGGATGTGAACAAACCCTTTGGGGAGCCACAATCCAACCACCACTGTGAGTGACCCACACGAGCTATTCCTCTCAGGGCCTAAAGCATCAGGTTCCTAACCCTACTGAGACACAGATTCCCTTCAGGCCTCAATGCCTGGGAGTGGGTTCCTCAAATCGGCAGTCCTGCTGTCAGCAGGCCTCCTTGTCTTTGAAAGGCCTGTGTGCGTGTCACACGAGTTGGTGGTTGCCAGCTCTCCCAGGGAAGAGGTAATCCCAGGTCCCCTGTTACTCTAACCTGGCTGTCTCTTTCTGTTCCAAGTCCCTTCTCTGTAAGAATCCAAAGGCCCTTTTCCTCTTAGTTCCTTTGTAAGTAAATGTTCAAGCCAATGTTACCCGACAGCCCAAGAGCTGACAGGCCCGCAAGTGCTCCTAGCCTAGTTTCAGAAATCTTTTCTGATCTCCCGTCAGACATATTCGGGGCTGTCCTGTGTGAGCATCAACCCTCACAAGCAGCTCCCCGTGTTTCACGAAGCGGTGGCGGCAGCGTATAAAGGCAGGAGGCGATCAGACGCGCCGCCTCACATCTTCGCCGTGGCCAGTAATGCCTTTCAGGATATGCTTCACAGTAAGTGTCTGCCCTACAAAACGAAGGGTAAAAATATCTGATCTAGTTTTTGTCTGTGTCGCTCAGAGGCAGGTAGGCATTGTGAGCGGAGCATGGCCTTTACAGCTGCCTCATCACTTGAGGCCTCGTGTCCTTCCGGATGAAACACGGGGAGAATAGGGCCTACCTCCTAGGGTTATGGGGACGATTAGCTCACATGCCAAATTAAGGGAGATAACGCCTTGAAAGTGCTCGGCCCAGAGTGAGCCCCCTGTAGCTGTCAGCTTTTATTACAGAAAGCACCTGCTAGACTGTTGGACACAAAGAAGTTACTCTGTAGTTATTTTTACACCAGGCTCAATAAAGGCCTTAAAATAGTGATATGTCAACCATTTGTCATTTATCACTTATACTTGGAGCAAGGAAATGGTGATGGAATTTGTATGTTCTTATGACTAGCCTACATAGGGTCAAGAGAAAAATCTATTTGACTTTGTACCATTTAAATAGTATCTTTTTTTCCTAACTGTATACAGAGCAAATCCTTCTCCTGTGTCTGACTTCAAACTGTAACCCAGGAAATTTTGAATAAGTTCATACCATACATAGAAGTTCTAGCAGAAGCATGTTCTGACATTTTCCTTTCTTTTGTAGGTCGAGAGAATCAGTCTATACTCTTCACGTAAGTGCTTGCTTTTACTTTTTGGCCAGCAGTGCGAGTTTCCATCAAAACAGACACCTAGATTTCACTGGATATGAAACATAAATTCACTGCCTTTGAATTGTTGTTCTTCAGATACCAGATACATGCTAGGCAACAGTAAGATACTCAGGAAACCGTCATAACACTTAAGTCAGCGCTTACCCAGATATGGTGCCTGCTCAGCTGCCTCCCACTTTAGAAGATCCTTTAGAACCTGCAGTGCACACGCTGGGCTTAACCGTCTTCTTGAGGAAGAGCGCTCCCTGTCCAAAGGATCATTTTCAGAGTTCTCCGGTTGGCTAATTGGGTTGAAAGACTGAAAGCCCAGTGGGCATGACCACTGAACAGAGAACATGCTATTGTGAGCAGCCGGCCGGCCTGGGCGGCCAAGGTTCATGGGTTTCATGCCTGCTCGCTCAGCCTGTCAGCTGCGTCCTCCTGTGTGTGACCCTGTAGACTGGGGCCCGCCAGGTTCCTCTTTCCATGGAATTTCCCAGGCAAGAACGCTGGAGCGGGTTGCCACGTCCCCCTCCAGGAGATTTTCCGGCCCCGGGATCGAACCCCGTCTCTCGTGTCTCCTGCATCGGCAGGTGGACACTTTACCGCTGCGCCACCTGGGAAGCCCAGGACATTAGGTAGTGGGAATTAAAGACGGTGCCCCGAGTGGCCAGAAAAGGGAGTGAAGAGGAGGAAGGCAAGGACTTCACTGAGACCCCGTTGTGTGCTAATCCTGCTGGGAAGAGCTCTGGCTGGCCAGGTGAACCGTCAGCCCAGTGACGGAGGCAGAGGCCAGGACTCAGAGGCAGGGAAATGCTCAAGGTCTTGCGCTTCCTAAGCAATGGTGATGCCGCCTCGGGTATTAGGCTACCCGTTGGCTTTAGTCATCCCCAGAAAAGTAATAGGGTCTCGGAACCTTAGAGCCAGAACAGTGGCTAGAGTTCAGTCCTTTGCAGAGAGGACAGACCTACTTTTTAGAGTTTCAGACAGATAAAGGCAGGCCTTAAACCTATGATCCTTTGGGCGATGAGGCTATAAATTCACCGCGGTGTGCTCCCCACCTCACAAAGCTAGCTGACTGTCAAAGGTAAAACGGGAGTGTGAAGCTCAGCTTCCTGGTGGAGTGACTGGTCAGTTCTCTTCTGAGGGAGAGGATTGGACCTGGTCACGTGGTCACAGCCTTCGTATGTGACAATCTCTTGAACAGTTGGTAATGAGGAGACCTATCTCTAATTAGCAAAGACACCCTTAACCTTTTTGGTAATGGGACCAGGAGGGGAAGGCTTCTTATTTTCATAAAAGTCTTTGATCTTTCTCTACTCCAGATTTTTTGCTAAGGCTGCATTTCTAGCCTAAGATATCCTCCCCCTCCCAAACAATTAAATGTCTGCTTCTCCTTCAAGTTCCCTCTAAAGTTCCACTTTTCCATAAACCTCTCCCTCTTAGTTCATGTGGTTAAAATTATTTATTTTTCATTGCATTTATAATATGAATCACTTAACTGTCACTGAATTTCTGATCATAGAGGAGAATCTGGTTCTGGAAAGACAGTGAACACCAAACATGTTATCCAGTATTTTGCCACTGTAGCAACCACGGGTGAATCCAAGGGAAAGTTGGTAAGTGTTTTTATGCATATTGGCAGAAAAGGTGAGGTGGCCCTCTCCACTAATGATGGAGGCTCTGGCCTGACCACTTATGGGAAGAAGGGAGGGGACAAGGCCATAGAACAATTGAAACATTACGGAAAGTCTTTTTTCCCCATTTTTTCCTCTCAGGAAGTTCATCGAGTGCTCTGAACCAATAATCCAAAACCATGAAATTACATGATCTGCTTCAGATCTGCTTCAAGGGGCCCTTATTGGCCTGATCTTTCTTGGTTGGACTCTTTGAGAATTAGGTACTTAAGATCCAAACCGTCTTCTACTCAAACTAAGGTCACCAATGCCCTGAATGGCCACTTTGGGTATTACTATTTCTTAACCCCTTTAGGTACTGTGAGACGTCAGACTTCCTCACATATGCACTGAGAGAACTCAGCTTCCGTTACCCCTAACTTCTGGTTCAAATTCCAAATGCTCAGAGGATATACCCTCAACTTTAACCACATTCTAGGTTCTGAAAAACTTTACCTTCTCTCTATTTAAATGCTTTTATACTTGGTAATGTTTGCTTTAGCTTACTGGGTTAACAGGTTGATGGTAATAATCTGAAGATACCTAGATATGAGAGTTGGTCTGTAAAATAAGGTTAGATAATGCTGAGCAGAGCTCAAAATCAATGAGCTATTGAGCTGTTGGAGCCTCTCGTCTTTCTATGCCTGAATTTGCTATTTTGCTTTTCAATTTGTTACTGGATGTTTCCTGCTGTTTTTCCAAAATAAAAGTATGTCAAAATAGCAATCTAGTCCAATTTTCAAACCTTAGAAAGTTTCTTTTCCAGCTGCCACACTCCTGAATTTGATTAATTTCTTTAGTTATCACTGAATTCTATTATCCACTAGGTATTACTTTATTTTTGTGCACATTTTAGGTTGTTTGGTGTGCATTTGTTTGTCTGGTCTAACCATTGAGCCCTGTGATAATACATAACACAATACATAATACAAAAACTTTTATGAAAAATTTTGCTCATATAGCCCAATTACTTAAAGTAAACCCATAATACATGGAATGAACATAGTATTGATAAGTCTATAGATTCTGAAATACTACATACTATGAAAATCTCCTCATACAAAGAGTATTTGGGGCTCAGTGGAAAGCATAGGCAGTAGTAGTTTAGGTGCTAAGTGGTCATTAAGACTCACTCAATGAGGGAAGAAAAGACTTGCCCGAAGTAGATGACCTACTTTGCCCCATTAGCCCCATTAGCCTGATCACATAGGATTTAAACTTAAGACTAATAAATACCACTTCAAGTCACTTCTTGGTATGACCCTCTAGATTACTTAGGAATAACAGCAAGCAAAAATATAACTGATAATGCCAAGAGTCTGCTGTATTATCTTAGGATAAATTTCTAGGTGTAAGGATTGAATGGGAAGAGAGGAGATTAGCAATGAGGAGTATATGGAATGAAGTTTGGAATTAGGCTAAGGTATTTGTTATTATTTACTTTGGTAAAATATCAATTTTCTTTTCCTACTCATGCCAATGCCAACCAAAAAAGAAACGTTGCAAGTAAATGACCTCCAACCTATAGTCTTAGGGACATTACCTCCATCTATTTTTCTATGGTTCCCATTCCAAAATAATATTTTATCACCAGATTCAGCAGTGGTTTTTGGCCACTTATTATCAAAACAAGAATGAGATGTGACCTTGGTATGGAGGGCTTGCCACATTACAGAATTCTGCTGAACACTCCATCAGTTGTATTTCTCTTACCTGTATCCAAGGAAACTCTACAAGATCAGATCAAACAAGTGAATCCTGTCTTGGAAGCATTTGGAAATGCCAAAACCCTGAGAAATGACAATTCTTCTCGTTTTGTAAGTAACCAAGTTGAGCAGAATATTGGAGTCTTTAATTTTTAGCAAATGGTAAACTTCATGCCTGAGCACACAGATCTGAAAAAAAATTCTTTTCCAGAACATCAAAGAAGGTTTTTGATGACTGTGAATAATATTGCTAGAGTCCTCAAACATTTTGCTAGCTTCATCATTAATACAATTAAGATGGGTACCTGAGAAGCTTCTCCTAGGTGGTCAATTTCAGGAAGAAAATAGTTTAATACTTTAAAATTCCTTACCACTCACAGCAGGAAAACTCACTCGGCAAATTCTAATGATGTTTTATATTTTACTACATTTTACAGATTTGAAAGTAATTTCTCCATTGTCATTTCTTTTACTCCTTGTAAAAGTCATTTTGGTAAGCACTTCTGAACTCACTTACTACACTTATTGTTTCCACTTTTGCATATAAGCCCCCTGCCCCTGGATATATTTCACCGGGGATTTTTTTGACAGGGGAAAAAAAACACTTCTTAAAGTTATTTTTTGATAACTAACAGTCCCAAGATAAAACGATTTGGATTAAGGTCACTAATCCATTTTATGCCAAGAACGAGTGTCAGGGAGCCATTATATAATTTACAAGGAAATTTGCAAAGGGCTTCCTTTTGAGTCTCTAGGCATGATTAAATAATAGCCTCCTGCTTATTTAATATGACTAATTTCCCTCCAAAAACCTTAGAGCTGCCCTGACCACACTTACATCTGCTTGTGGTATCTGGCTGTGTGTGTGTAGCAGATGCTAATACTGGTACAGAAAACAGTGGATAGATTTGGGATTTACCAGAATGTGGTGAGAATTTCTGCTTAAATATGGAAGAACAAAACTGGGGGAGGGGGAAAAGAGGCCAAGAGAGGGAAAAGGGAAAGATGGAAACGAGTGAGGAGAAAAAGAAGATAAAGGAAAGAGTAGAATAAAAGGAAGAAAGAAGAGAATATAAGTGGAAAGAAAAATAAATAAGGAAAGAAAAGAATTGAAAAAGACCAAGAACAAGAAAAACACTGGAAGGATGGAAAGAAAGAAGAAGTAGTGAGGCAAATTAAACAAAGATGGATGAATGGAAAGAAGGAAGGAGAGACAGGAGAAAGAAAGAAAGGGGGGATAAAAAAATCAAGAAATCCAGGTTAAATTCTTCAGATTAATACTCCATACATGAAGTTGGAGACAAGCAGGATACTGGCCCTGGATAGTTAAGATGCATACCAAAGGAATAATTTCAATGAGCCAGACTCTTGCATCTTCCCATAAATAGAAAAGCACTAAACTCATTAACTTGAGGTAGTCTACTTCCGTTGATTGGCAGCATCTTTTGATGTTCGGATTACCTGGTTTTTGTTGCAAAGACTCCTGTATGCCCTAACCTCCCTTACTTCTGTGGAGCGAGTCCCTCAGAGCTATCTGAGAGGCTGTCTTCTGGGCTTAAGTCCTCAGTACGTCCACTGAATAAACATAATTCTCAACTTTCAGGTTGTGACTTTTTTCCGGTTGACAGGACATAAATGGATACGTGTGTAAATGCACAAACGCAGGCAGGGACACCCGTGTACATGTTTGTGTGTGTCGATGCACAAATGTGTGTTTGTGTGTATGGATCCAGTTAGACTGCATTTTTTAACTTGATGGCTTCCTCGCCCGTATGTGGCTGCTCTCCCATTGCCAGCCTGCATCTTGCAGCGATTCTCTCCTGGCCTGGGTTCGCCTCCTCCGAACCACCTTCCCTCCTGCGTTGACTTCCTCATCCTGGGGACCGTAGCCCACTGGACTGCCTCCTTGGCTGCGTCTTGCTGCCTCTGGGCTCTGTAACCTCTGGGCGGACTTTCTGTCCCATCAGATGTCTTATGGCTTTTCATTGACAGGGAAGGAAGGGAGCCTCATCTATCATCATGCCAAGGTGATGTTTTGAAACTTAAGTCCCATCATGTCACTCTTCTGCTTAAAACCTCCCAGTGTCTTCTGAGCAAAGTGAAACCCCACTCCTTCCTGTGACCACATGGCTGACCTCATATGGTGTCTGCTGCCTGCCTGCTCTCAGACTCTGCTTTCTTCTCTGCTTTCTCTTACTTGCTGCACGCCTGCACACCTGGCTCTTCTGTTGATTTCAAAACACACCAACTATTCCCCAGTCAGAGCTGCTGCATTCGCTGCTTACACCTAGCATCTAGAAGATTTGGGGCACACCTACTTTCCCAATGTGGTATCTCCCATGTCCAGCAGATTTTCTGGGTCATAGTAGATGCTCAACAAATGTTTGCTGAGTAAATGAAGGGATATACCAAGCAGATATTCTTCTTCTCATTTTTAGATAAGAACACAGGTCTGGAGAGATTCTATAATGCACACAAGAATGCACAGCCAAGAGGAGAGGGGAGGGATAAATTACAGGCTTGGGATTAACATATACACGCTACTGTATATGAAATAGAAATAGGGACCTATTGTACAGTGCAGGGAATTATACTGAGTGTCTCGTAATGACCTGTAATGGAAAAGAATCTGAAAAAAAGTGTATCTGTATTATATGGAAATTATATATAAATAAATTGTATACATATGAAATTATATATGTTATATATAAATTATACATTTATATATATGGAAATTATACATTTATATATATAAAACTGAATCTCTTTGTACACCTGAAACTAGCACAACACTGTAAATCAGCTACTCTTCAATAAAAAAAAAATTGTTTTAAACAAAAGAATACACAGCCAGTGGTGAGCAGCAGATCTGAGGCTAGACTCTGGGCCCGCTGCCAGTCCTGGTGACACTCTGGCTGCCTCTTGACATTAACTGGTGCCATCACACCCCATGTGGGATTATTTTTTTTAACTTTGGAGGAAGTAGTCACTTTGGGAGTGATGTCTATAATGAAACCGTTGCAGCTGTGTGGCATGTTAAATAGGAGACTGTGTTCTGTGTTCACTCAGGGCAAGTTCATCAGGATGCACTTTTGTGCCAGAGGCAAGCTGTCATCTGCAGATATCGACATCTGTAAGTAGGCACTGCACTGTCTGATCACTTTTCTTCTAAGTTTTGCAAGAACACCTACATTTGAATCTTTACTCATGCCTTATTATGCAGTTTTGCTTGAAAAATCCCGGGTGATTTTCCAGCAGCCTGGAGAGAGGAACTACCACATATTCTATCAGATTCTGTCTGGAAAAAAAGAGCTTCGTGGTAAGTGTATGATTCTGGGGGTGAGTGTCCTTCTGAAACAAGAGACAGTTGTCAGATTATCAGACCTGGAAAAGTACTGGGCAGTGTATACTGGCCTGTTTAGTGGGACCTCAGTTTATTTATCCTAAAATGTAAGAAATTGACCCAAATATAGACCCCATGTTCTATAATTTTGTATGGGTAGAGAGTAAATGGTAACACTTTTCTTTTTTCGAACACTTTTGGAGGTGGGTAGGATGCCCAGCAGAGGTAAATGAATGTGTGTGTGTGTGCATGTGTGCACACATGTATGTCTGTGTGTGTATAAAAAGCATTAGATAATTTAAGGCCTTAAATGATTAAAATCACTTATCACTTAAGTGGGTAGTAGAGATGAGGCCAGAGGTGGGAGACATTACTATAGTGTGTAGTGGTCAATGGGAGTTCTATATAGAAGGGAGGATTTGGGTTGGGATATGAAGAATGGGAACGGGGTTTAACCAGAGTGGTGAGTGGAGGGCATTTCTGGTAGCAGGAATAGTGTCCACAATGTCAGGAAAAGTCAAGGCAAAATCAGGGAACAGAGAGAGCAGGTGAACTATAGGAAAGTGTTTTCATAGAAGACTAGTAGAGATCTTACTTGGATGGTTTCTAAACTCAGGAAGTTGAGGGGGTATTGTGTGCATGTGTGTAAGTGTGTGGGTGCGGTGTTTTGTGGAGGGGGATGGAGTAATAGGAGGTCATGATCTGTTGATGGCAGCGCCAGTTAAGCTGGTGTGATAGGCAGGATGCTCTGGAGGCAGAAATATTGAGGGAAGCGATTGCAACAGCCCTAGGATAAGACGATGAGACAGCAGTCTAACGTAGGGTTCCCCAACCTCCAGGCCTCAGGCTCATGTCTCCTGTCAGATCAGCAGCAGCATTAGATTAAAAATAAAATGCTCAATAAATGTAATGCACTTGAGTCGTACTGAAACCAACCCCCCAACCTAGTCTGTAGGAAAAATGTCTTCCATGATGGTCACTGGTGCTGAAAAGGTCGGAGACGACTGATCTAAGACACTGTCTATGGGAATAGAGGGGAGAGGGGGTGGGCTCATGAAAGAATAGAAAATTTTAGCAATGATTGAACATAGAAATGAGAATGATGAGTCAAAAATACTCCCAAATTCAGTAATTTGACTAGGATAAAAGAAGTGTCATGAATGGAAATAGAAAAGCAACTTATAGGGTAAGAGAATGAATTTCATGTATTCATTCAACAAATATTTATTGTGGGGTCACTATGTGTACACTTCTTCTTAAAGGACAGGCGATAGAGGAGTAAAACAGGGCCCGCAGGTCCTGGCCCTCATGAGCTTAAATTCTAGTATGGAAGACAGTAACAAATAAGTAAACAAAAAATATGTCATTTCAGACAATGGTAGGTCTATAGAGAAAAATAAAGTGGGTGAGGGGATGGAGTGAATTAGGAATTGGTAGGGCAATGAAGGGTTATATTTTATTTAATTTTGATTTTTGGGGGGGCACACCATGCGGCTTGCAGTTCTCTGACCAGGGACTGAAACTGGGCCACAGAGCAGTGAAAGCCTAGAATCCCCACAGGTGGTTATATTTTAGATAGAAGAGCCAGGTAAGATCTCTGTAAGGAGGCAGTGTTCTGGGAATTCCCTGGCAGTCCAATGATCAGGACTTGACACTGTCACTGATGTGGCCTGGATTTGGCTCCTAGTCAGGGAACTGAGATCTGGCAAGCTGTGTAGCGAAGCCAGAGGGTGGGGGAGAAGGCTATGCTTTTCTAGACACTTGAATGAGTGAACAAGTAGGCGAAGACTTCCAGGAAGAAGCTTCCTGAGGGAAGAAACGGCGAGTGCAAAGGCCCTGAGGCAGGAACGCATTGGGTTTATTCTTGGGATAGCATAAGGGCCACTGTTGGGGGCAGACTGGTGGGGTGGGTGGGTAATGTAGGGGCAGACAGGTAGGGCCAGGCCAGCAGCACCTCTCAGGGCGTGGCAGGGAGTTTATGTCTCCAGGGCTGTGGGCGGTCATTGGAAGGGAATAATGACAAGGTGATTGGGTTTCAAAGGTGCTGCATCTGCCATTGAGGACAACAGTGCTCCCACAGGAGTGACTGTGGGATGACTGGAGATCCAGGTGGACAAAGTGATGGGGAATAATCCCCCCAGACCGTCCTGCTTAGAGGAAGTCCAGTATGCATTCAGCAGGGCTTTACCTACCTGGTCTCCAACTCCTAAGTGCCCTCAGCAAACAGAGAAGGCTCTACAGACTGGACGGTTATACTTTGCTGTGGGTGCAGTTGGTGGCATTAAAGCAGCAGCTGCTCTCCTTACCATCTTCCCTCCACCTCAACCTGGAACAGACTTTTTTTTTAGTTTTCCTTTGAGTAGCCCTGCCAGATGACACTCATTTCTATGCAGTGCAGAGCAGCTAACATGTAGGGTCCAGTGTGGGTTCAGCAGTGACTGCAAGATTTTGGGGGGCATCTCTGTTTACTAATAGAACTGTCTGAAGACCCTGGGCTGCTATGGGAAATTCCTATCATGAATTCATGAGCTCATGTACTTTGTTGATTCTGTGGACTGCTGAGATTGATTAGTGTATAAAGGCTGACATCTGGTGGTTCAGGCTGAGTATTGTTGGTTCACTTGTTGATGATGCCAATGATCATTCTTTGGAATATTTAAAAATGTTAAACTACTTGTATTCATCGCTGCCAAAGAACAGCTTCTGAGTGTCCTGAGGAGCGACACAAGAGGGTTAGAGCTTAGCAATGCGAGGATTGTGTCCACATTTCCTAAAATGTGAGCATTTGTGCATGACAAGCAAATCAGGTGTGGAAAACACCGCAGAGGGTGGAGGCTCTGGGCGCAGTGCCTCCTCCCACAGGAGTGATGTGCCATCCAAAGAGCCAGCCCCGTTTTAGCTTTCACTTGGCCTGGAAGAGTCCTTCTCCTCTTTTTTTTTTCAGTTGATGCTGATTCTTGTTCCAGGCACAGCTAAAACTCACTCCCCCAGTTCCCTTAGACACGGCTCCTTAAAATTCTTCCGTTTTAAATTAAAAAAATAAAAATTAAAAAAATATTTAAAAAATAAATTTAAAATTCTTCCTTTTTTTTCTTCTTCTTTTTTTAATGTGAGCCATTTTCAAAGACTCTGTTGAGTCTGCTACAGTGTGCTTCTGTTTTGTGTTTTGGTGTTTGGTCTCCAGGCATATGCAGGTGTTTAGCTCCCGGATCAGGGATCGAATCCCCACCCCCCCGCATTGGAAGGGGACGTCTCAACCACTGGACCACTAGAGAAGTCCCCAAGTCCTTTAGTTCTTAATGACATCTATATGTCATTATAGCTTGGCCTGCCACTTATCTTCCTTTTCTCTCCTTTGACTTTTTTCTTTATATTTATTTATTGTGTCCACCCTTGCTATTCAACTGGTGTGTAAACTCCAGAAGGAGAGGTCAGGAAAGAAATCTTTGCCTCCTGGAATCCTTGACACTTCGCCTAATGCCCTGCGCACTCCATAAAGTGTGTGATGTACTAGACAGAGGTGGCAGCCAGCAGCCGCCCTTGCTCTGTCTCCTTGGGCCCCGAGGGCCGCTGTGGAAGGGAATGGTCAGCTGCTGGGCCTGCTTTGGAGCTTATTCAGTTTACCCTCTTTACCCATCAGGTCTCTCTTGAGCTAGTGTCATGTCTTCACTCCCTTTCCCCCCGCTGGTTACTGGGGGGTGCAAGGCATCTGAATGTTTCCCATCTCCAGAGAATGCTATCCCAAACATAAACTATGCAAATGGCTTTCTCTGAAGGTAGGCGGTGCACGGTATCCTCAGCTGGGCGTGGGCGCTGAGGACCCGGTGAGGACGGGCGACGTCACCCCAGCTGGGCGTGGGCGCTGAGGACCCGGTGAGGACCGGCGACGTCACCCCAGCTGGGCGTGGGCGCTGAGGACCCGGTGAGGACGGGCGACGTCACCCCAGCTGGGCGTGGGCGCTGAGGACCCGGTGAGGACGGGCGACGTCACCCCAGCTGGGCGTGGGCGCTGAGGACCCGGTGAGGACGGGCGACGTCTCCTCAGCTGGGCGTGGGCGCTGAGGACCCGGTGAGGACGGGCGACGTCACCCCAGCTGGGCGTGGGCGCTGAGGACCCGGTGAGGACGGGCGACGTCACCCCAGCTGGGCGTGGGCGCTGAGGAGCCGGTGAGGACGGGCGACGTCACCCCAGCTGGGCGTGGGCGCTGAGGACCCGGTGAGGACGGGCGACGTCACCCCAGCTGGGCGTGGGCGCTGAGGACCCGGTGAGGACGGGCGACGTCACCCCAGCTGGGCGTGGGCGCTGAGGACCCGGTGAGGACGGGCGACGTCTCCTCAGCTGGGCGTGGGCGCTGAGGACCCGGTGAGGACGGGCGACGTCACCCCAGCTGGGCGTGGGCGCTGAGGACCCGGTGAGGACGGGCGACGTCACCCCAGCTGGGCGTGGGCGCTGAGGACCCGGTGAGGACCGGCGACGTCACCCCAGCTGGGCGTGGGCGCTGAGGACCCGGTGAGGACGGGCGACGTCACCTCAGCTGGGCGTGGGCGCTGAGGACCCGGTGAGGACGGGCGACGTCTCCTCAGCTGGGCGTGGGCGCTGAGGACCCGGTGAGGACGGGCGACGTCACCCCAGCTGGGCGTGGGCGCTGAGGAGCCGGTGAGGACGGGCGACGTCACCCCAGCTGGGCGTGGGCGCTGAGGACCCGGTGAGGACGGGCGACGTCACCCCAGCTGGGCGTGGGCGCTGAGGACCCGGTGAGGACGGGCGACGTCACCTCAGCTGGGCGTGGGCGCTGAGGACCCGGTGAGGACGGGCGACGTCTCCTCAGCTGGGCGTGGGCGCTGAGGACCCGGTGAGGACGGGCGACGTCACCTCAGCTGGGCGTGTGCGCTGAGGACCCGGTGAGGACGGGCGACGTCACCCCAGCTGGGCGTGGGCGCTGAGGACCCGGTGAGGACGGGCGACGTCTCCTCAGCTGGGCGTGGGCGCTGAGGACCCGGTGAGGACGGGCGACGTCTCCTCAGCTGGGCGTGGGCGCTGAGGACCCGGTGAGGACGGGCGACGTCACCTCAGCTGGGCGTGTGCGCTGAGGACCCGGTGAGGACCGGCGACGTCACCTCAGCTGGGCGTGTGCGCTGAGGACCCGGTGAGGACCGGCGACGTCACCTCAGCTGGGCGTGTGCGCTGAGGACCCGGTGAGGACGGGCGACGTCACCCCAGCTGGGCGTGGGCGCTGAGGACCCGGTGAGGACGGGCGACGTCTCCTCAGCTGGGCGTGGGCGCTGAGGACCCGGTGAGGACGGGCGACGTCACCTCAGCTGGGCGTGGGCGCTGAGGACCCGGTGAGGACGGGCGACGTCACCTCAGCTGGGCGTGGGCGCTGAGGACCCGGTGAGGACGGGCGACGTCACCTCAGCTGGGCGTGGGCGCTGAGGACCCGGTGAGGACGGGCGACGTCACAGCGGCAGCAGCCACGGAACTCTGCTCCGGAACTTCTTTTGGCCCACTGTCAGTTTCACTGCTTTTCATAGTAAACACAACCTTGGAGAACATTTGGCCATTCTGAAAGTAAAGTGTAATGTTAGGACGACATGTGAAACAACGCCTTGCATGATAACTCACTCCGAATGGGTTCTAGGCATCTCCAACTGGCTAGTGGGCCCTAGAAATGAACTGTTGACACCTATACTTTTTGAAATTGTAAAGTAGTTAACGTTTACTTTAATGAGAGTTAGCATCCTCTCATCCATTCTCTCTCTGCTCCCCACCTCACCGCCCTCCCATCTCTGTCCTCCACATGCCCACAGCCTGGTCAACAATCTTCTATATGGGCCCTTTCTGGCCTAGACGGTCTCTCTGACTCATTAGTGTCTCATGAAATGCATATACTTTTTTTCATTCTCTCAAGGCCATTTCTCCTGGTAGAAATGAAATTAAATAAAGGAATCCCCGTTTACACGATACTCTTCTGAGAAAACCTCAATCCTCCACCCAATTAAAATTTATTGCTCCTTGAAAAGAAGTTTTGATAAGGCCCAGCGGGAGGATGTTTGAGCTAAAGGCCTTTTAGGGTTCCTCAAACACTTTTGTTTCTCTAGAGTGGCCACCTCCTGCCGAGGGCAGCTGCCCCAGGGAATGGTTACGCCAGCGCAGCAGCCGTATTTCTGGTTGTTAAGGAGATAAAGGAAAAGCCCATTGGGCGTGCTAAATGACTTCTAGAAATGATGCTTCCGGAAGAGGGGAGGTTGAGGGAGAACTCACATAGAGCACTTGGGCCCCACCTTCTGGCTGACTAGCAGCCCCCTCCTGAACCTTGACTCTTTCCTCCACCTCCTGAGGTCCTCCAGTCCTCAGGCACACAGCGCTCTTGCCCTCTGCTGCATCTCCCTCTGTGCTTGTCCAGTGTTGAGCTTGCACGGAAGAAAGACCCTCCTTCTGCCTACGACAAAGGAGGAAATGCAGTCCTGTCATAGCCGCTCACACAGGTTGGAACAGTGGGTGGCATAGTCCAGCAGAAGCGCTAGGGACTGTGTTCTAAATTCAGTTTATCATTGATTTGACTCTGGGCAATTAGTATGCCTTTCTAGCCTTTTATTTTCCTTATATTTAACATGGAGAAAACAATGTCAGATATAGCACATTTGATCATCATGACTAGGATGAAATGATAAAAAAATGATATAATAAACATGAGTAAAATAAAAATTCTGTAAAAGGTGGATCTAGAATGAGCTGAAACGTAATCTTGGCAAAGCAATCTTGGAAAGTAGATTTTGTTTTTAACGTCAGCCAACTAAAACATGCCCCCACCCTACAGTACAGCATTTTCTGTACGGTTTAGGTATATGATTCCTCTAGCCTCCTTGAGGGAAAGGGCTATTTCAGTTTTGTATCCTTCCCTCCTCCCATAGCATATGCCTACAGTAGAGAAAATAGGTTAAATAAATGCTTTGATTTGAAAGACATGGAGATGATGTCTGCATTTGAGCTGGGTGAAGGGACAAGTCATTGAGGCATCCACGTGTCTGGCCTGGGTGTGTTGGTGACATTCACTTGCACACAGAACCACAGAAGAATAGCTTCAGGGCAGACACAGTAAACATCATTGAGTCAGTTGTGGTAATGCTGGGTTTGAGCTACTTGTGGCCATTCACCTTGAAATATCTAACAGGAAGTTGGAGACCTAGGTCTGGAGCTCAGAAAATATAGGTTTGAGGGTCATCAGTAAAGTCATGAAGGAATCTTGCATAAAATACAGAGAGAGTCTTGACAGCATACAGTCAGGACAGTGTTTGATACCCTTGATGACTCCCTCTTCCTGAAAAGCTTCCCCCTTGGCCTCCAATGTACTGCCCTCTCCTGTTTCTCTCCTGAACCTCTGGGCATTGCTCAGCAGGTTTCTCTCTTTCATCCAGCACACGAGTTTAGAGGGCCCTGGGGCTCAGTCCTTGGCTCTGTCTTGTGGTGATAGATCACCTAGACTGACAGCTTTAAAGATCATTTCTATCTGATAGCTTGCAAAGTTTGATCCTAAGTCTAGACTTTTCTTTAGCATTCCAGACTCACAGAGAACAGACTATTTTATGTCTCCGCTTGGAGGTTTGATAGGCGTCTCAAACTCACATGCCTACAACCTAGTTCCTAAACCCCACCCCACCAGACCTGTTCCCATCAGAGTGTTTAGTAGCTCATCCGAAGGCATCTCCATCCTTCTCCTTGCCCGGGCACAAACCCTTGGAGTTATTCTTGATCAGAATTTTCTCCCACTTTGTTCTCATTTGTTTCATCAGCAAATCCTGTTGACTCTACTCCATTCAAAATTCAATCTCTGGCTGCCTCTTATGACGTCTGCTCTTACCCCAAAGCCAAGTACCAT